>NW_026892570.1:3301250-4537500 GCF_033815535.1 Pezoporus flaviventris
ATACTCATTTCTGTTGCCTAGAAATGCTTCAAGGATGAAAATTGATCCTGACTTGTTGAAATTGACAGGTTAGTGGAAGACAAAAAAATTCATGTAGCTTGTTGAGCTGGTCTAACAAAAGCAGTTTAAATAAATTTCTTTCAGTGGAAGGAACTTCACCACCTTCACAACATGTTTGTCCCTAGGACTTAGATTAACATCCCATTTCTTACTTCTGACTTCTCAAATATAAGCACAGCTAGTAGGACTAAAAAAAAAGTAATAAAATAATAATAAAAAAGATCATTTTAGAAAAGAATATTTTGACATTCTAGAAGAGTGTGGATGACAGTTGACAGCTGCTTACCTTTTTGTTTTCTCCAGGTCACAATGCATCAACCAGATGAAAGAATTAAAAGAGCAATGTGAAGAAAGGATAGATGAGCTTACAAAAAAGGTTACTGATGTTCCACAAATCAAAGAAAACAAAGACGTATCAGAAGATTTGAAAAAAAGTAGCCAGGTATGGTTGGGTAATTTCTTAAAAATATTTCCGTTTGTAATTCCTGGGCAGTTTTCCACTATCTCCATGTAACCTTAGCCCTCCTCAGTAAGTTTTGCACTGATTTCCTTCACATTTGTTGGATATTTGTGATCGATGAGAAACTGAGTGATTGCAAGGACAGAACAGGCAAAAGGTTCTGCAGGAGACTTCAAATCTGTATCTCTGAGAGGGGCAGAATTTGAGAGGTGATGTTAGGAGTGGTGTGGAGCCTCTTAAAGAATATTTATGCTGCTGAGCTTTGTCTGACAGCTCCCTTTGACTTTGTAAAGGACTTAGTTGCTTTGTATGTTGAAGATGTGTGTTAAAGATGAGGATTAATTTTTAACAGTTCAGAGTAGCAACGAGCTGTAAGATACTGTAGTCCGAAGGTCTTTGAGGTGCATTGGCTATAAATTTTCACAGGAATCGTAATGTCAGCCTTTTACTGTGGGGACAAGGGGAAGATCAAATGTCTCAGGTATTTGCTTTTGGATATTCTGAGTCAAAGGACCATGTGACACGAGAAGGCTCATTAGGGTAGGGCAGGCTTGCCGCATAGAGTGACTGCATGGCAGCTGACTCTTTCTTCCTGGAGTAGAGAGGTCAGAGGAAGTCCTGAGAAGGAAATTTCAGATCATGCTGTTGCCTTGGCATGTGAATTATTGATGTTTCTTCAGTGAAGGATAGGACTTGACTGGCTATAGAATCATAGAATACTTAAGGTTGGAAAGGACCTTAAGATCACCCGGTTCCAACCCCTCTGCCATGGGCAGGGGCACCTTCTAGTAGGTGAGGTTCCTCAAAGCCCCGTCCAGCCTGACCTTGAACACTGCCAGGGATGGGGCACCCACAACTGTTCTGAGCATCCTGTGCCAGTGCCACACCACCCTCCTAATGTCTAATCTGAATCTCCCCTCTCTCAGTTTAAAGCCATTCCCCCTTGTCCCGTCACTACGTGCCCTCGTAAAAGTCCCTCTTCAGTTTTCTTTTTGGCCCCCTTAGTACTGGAAGGCTGCCCTAGGTTCTTCTTGGAGCCTTGTCTTCTCCAGGCTGAACAAGGCCAACTCTCTCAGCCTGTCTCCTTAGGAGAGGTGCTCCAGCCCTCTGATCATCTTCATGGTCTCCTCTGGAGTCACTCAAGCAGGTCCATGCCCCTCTGTGTTGGGGGCCCCAGATCTGAACACAGCACTACAGGTGGAGTCTCACAAGAGCAGAGTAGAGGGGCAGGATCACCTCCTTCGACCTGCTGGTCACGCTTCTTTTGATGAAGCCCTGGATACGGTTGGCTTTCTGGGCTGCCTGCACACACTGAAGCTGGCTCACGTTGAGCTTCTCATCAACCAACAGCCCCAAGTCCTTCTCTACAGGGCTGCTCTCGGTCCATTTTCTGCCCAACCTGTAGCTGTGCCTGGGATTGCCCCGATCCAGGTGTAGGAACTTGCACTTGGCCATGTTGAACTTCACGAGGTTGGCATTGGTCCACCTCCCTAACTCCTCTTGCTTTTCCCCATGCTATGCCCATTGCCTTAGAGGCATTTCAGTTGGGCCCCTGATGAAGCTGGCTTACTTACTGGCTGGAGTGACGGGTATTACTTTGTACTGCTCTTCAGGTGCTCCTTTGCTGACCTGTGATCCCTCTCCAGGCTCTAGGCATCTCCTATTGGCACCAGAATCAGACTGGTAGGAGTGAGATGAAGTGAGGTTCCCTTCCCCAGCAACTTTAGTTGAAAGCCACTTCCAGCAGCCTGGCAAGCCTGTGACTGAAGACACTCTTCCCTTTCTCCAAAGGTGGACCCCATCAGCCCCCAGTAGAGCATGTTTCTCAAAGTGAGTTCCATGGTCGAAGTAGCCAAACCCCTGGTTGTGGCACCTCTAACCATTTGTTGATTCCCCGCATTGATACAGACAGCCCTGGACACATGCAGTGAAGCTCCTGGGTTTGAAGGCAGCTAATTTATTTCTATGCACCAAAGCAGCCCTTCCTTCAGCCCTGTAAGGGCTAGTCACAAAGTTTACTTGTTTGCAGTGGGGCCTTTCCCCCACACCTTGGTGGGCAACTCTTATTGCAATATACGGTGGGGGTTTGGTTGTATATACCCTTTTCTCTTGGCTAGGAAAAGGCTACTAGAAGAAAGCATTTGGTGACTTGAGAAGTGGAAAGGGTAATGCAACAAGGATTGAAGCTGGGTTTTGCAAATAGCTGGAAATGGGTGGGGGAAAATGGCTGCAGCATCTGTCCAGAGAACCCTAGGTGCTCAGGTAATGGTTCCAGTTTGTGTCCAGTCCTGCATGTAAAATGGTGGAAGAGAAAACTCCTTGCAGCCTTCTATTCTCCAGGCTGAGCTGCCCCAACTTCCTCAGCCTGTCTTCATACGGGAGGTGCTCCAGTCCCCTGATCATCCTCGTGGCCCTCCTCTGGACTTGTTCCAACAGTTCCATGTCCTTCTTATGTTGAGGGCATCAGCAGAGTAGAAAGGCAGGAATGAATAAAGCTAATGCTAAACCTTTCCCCCCCCCCTCCCCCCAATACCTCTTTCTCTTTTCTATTGTAAACATAATTTTATGATTCTGAATTGTGCTTTTCTCATTAACAGAAGTACAAGTATGCTTATTACTTACCTTTCTAACATCTGGGAAAAAAGCTAGAATGTTTTTATGTGCCCTGTTGTGGCTACTAAGAAGAGATAGGTCAGGCCCTGCTAAATAAGCTCTGCTTGATTATTTCAGGTCCTTCTGAAAGTTTATTAGTTAATTAAGATTTATTATCTCAGCTGCTTGGGTGTAGAGTACATCTCTAAGACAGAAAGAGCTTTCTTTTTCTTGATTCCATGCAATCTCGTATGTTGCCTGAATTCCCGAGTGCCTGTAAAATGGATTGTAACTATAATTGTAAATCAGTTGATCATGCAAGCAGCTGATCTGTTCTTTGATCTGCACTGTTCAAACACATGTGTGAGAGATGTGGATATAGCCTTTACTTCAAATTCCAAATTTTTCTGCCTTTGTCTTGTGAGAAAGGGAATTACAGTCAGAAGAAAAAAAATAAATATCTCGCTACTCTTTGCAAAACAAGCAGTTTAATGATCTTGATCCTGAAGAGTTCACCCACAAATTTGGTTTTTTTTTTTCCTTCTCTATGGTTATTTGCACATACATACAAATGCACAGGTAATGCATAACTGCTGTAACCAAATTTTCCCATGTACACTAAAGCATTCCTATCCGAACACATATATTCCCAAAGATTGTTAGATATGAGCTCCACAAATATTCAGACTAGTCAAGAAAGGCATTAGCCATGTCTTGGTAGGAGTAAGGTCAACTGCTTTAGTATACTATTACTCCTAAAGATCCTAAGCAATCTAGGTCTAATTCCCCAGAACATCCAGTGAAGTTAAAGGCTTGACACATTCTCTTTTTAACATAGTGTCCTGGGTTCAGCAGCAGCAGTCATGTTTCTCCTTCGTGGTAGGTGGTGCAGTGCTGTGTTTTGACTTCCAGCCTGGTAACAGTGCTGGTGATACTGATGTTTTCGGTTGTTGCTAAGTGATGTTTACCCTGACCAAGGACTTTGTGAGGCTCATGCTCTGCCAGGGAGGAGGGGAAGCCAGGAGGAAGCAGAGATGGGGCGCCTGACCCGGGCTAGCCAAGGAGGTATTCCATACCACAGCATGTCATGCCGGGGGTGGGGGGTAACCGGGAGTTACCCAGAAGGACACGGGCTTCCGGGTGGGACTCGTTTCTTGGCCGGTGGTATTCTATTCCCTTCCCTTGTTATTTTCTCTTATCGTTGTTGTTGGTGGTAGCGGTGCTGATTTGTGTTGTACATTGGTTGCTGGACTGTTCTTGTCTCAACCCGTGGGAGTTGCACTCTTTCGATCCTCCTCCCTGTTCCTCCGGGAGCGGGGAAGGGGAGAGCCCCGGGGGAGGGGGGCCTCGATTGCTCTCAGCCTGGCACCACTCACTGGGAGTGAGTGAACAAGCTGTCTGGCTAGGGTTTAAACCATGACAGTTCTTTTGGCGCCCAAGGTGGGGCACAAGGGGTTGAGATAACGACAGATCTGACTGGATTAATAGTCACTCGTCACAATGCTGATTTACTGGCTCTCAAGGTTGTTCCTCTTGATCTCACAGTTTCAGTATATCGTATCTTACATCCATCCGGTATTTGCTGTATTAGTGTTTTTCAAGTGTGGGGCTTGGTCTAAGGTTTTTGTCCCATTGTACTTTATGGTAATGACTTGTAATACAATAGAATCATTGATCATGAAACTGATCTGGTTTATGTTCCCAGTGTGATCACCACCTTTATACTTTGGGAGGTATATAATAGAAGTGCTTAGCAATTACGCATCTTTTTTCTCCTTCTCAGGTGCTCAACCTGTGAAGGAGACATTCTTTTACCCTCCCAGTCCTCCCCCCAGACCATTTACATTTGAGAGTTTTTAATTTTTTGAATGGCATTTTAATGCTGTTGAGACTTGTTTGCTGATCCTGATGGGAATCACCATGCTAGCACCCATACAGAGTGTGTTTTGCCCACGACTGATTTCAAGAGTTAAGCAGAGTCAGGTTTGGGTCTTGTTTGGGGTCAAATGATGATGTAGGAGGACCAAGAGATTTTCCCTGAGGCTGGACAGCCATGAGTGGCAGGGTGTGTGGGATAGTATGGGCAAGTATCTAGGTCAGTGGGCCCCTCCAGTACTTTGGAATTTCACCACCAAACAACTGCAAAATCCAGAAAAATTAGTAAAACACTTAAATGAGGTGTGTGGTCATTCTGGCCATACCAGAGATGGACAAATCACGGCAACGTGCTGGGGCTTGGCCTCTGCTTACAGGGCCTTGTGCAACACTATCCAGCACCTTCAAATGGAAAAGAATGTCGGTGGATCTGAGGGCAAAGCAACAGTCAGCGCAGCTACTCCAGCTCCAGGCACAGCAGCTTCACCACCCCTAACCACTAACCTAACTTGACAGACATCTCTCTCTACTCTTGACAATCAGTGCAATGTCATACATTGTAGAGATTGAGGATCCTACCTTTGAAGGTGTGATCTAACCAGAAGCAATGAAATTTTGTAGTCTTAGCATCCAAAACATTTATAGAATTACTAAAACGAATTAACATGAAAGCACAACAGGGTCTCATTTTATGTTTTAAATTTCATCAAGTCAGGGCTATACACCGAAACCAGAAAGGGCTGAGATGCTGAAGCTAGCTGCTGGGAGATGAATTATCTCCCCTACCTCATCTCACGCTTTCAAGGGAGAGCTTCTTAAATGCACATTTTGTGCTTCAGAGGTGAGACGTATATTACAGGATATGAAAGACTGTATTTGCAACACATTTCTCAGTAGCAGACAAAAAGTAATATGAACTGCATCTTTTCTTCTGCACGATACGTGTGCATATGTATTTTTTGTAAGTGCATACTGATTTAAATGCACATTCAGGATCTGATATTTTACCAAACAAGCTTATGGGCTGTCCAGTCGCCATTCTGTGGCCTGCGTTTTAAGATGTGCAACTTAATGATGTCATTTGGCATTTAAAATATATATCCTATGAGTCTTAAATTAAAATGGGTAGAGGCTGAAACACTGAATAAAATTTAATCCTTTCACAAACCAATGAATCTACATAAACTTTGAAATTCACTTATGAAGTGAGAATTTTCTAGTACATATACTGCAAAAATGGACATTACTATTTGCTACTTACTTCAAGCAGCATGCCTAATGTTATGCATGTTTTAATTCTCTTAACTCTTTAACTGAATTTATGCACAGTGCTTTGTACTGAGCTGAATGCAGCTGCTATTTGGAAATGGGAGTAATAATGTGCTTACATAGGAATTAGTATTAGGTGGTATTTTCTACTTCCATTTTAAAAGAAATCCTTCTGAGAGGATTCCAACTCATCTGTGCATTTGCAGAGATAGAAACCTTTTATTTAGGTAATCTTGTTGTCATGTTAAATTAAAATAAGTCACTCACAAACAAACAAGCAACAAATAGGAAGCAGGGAAGAGTTCATTTGTCTATACAATGGTTCTCAGCTGAAATCTGCAGCTTGCATTACCAAAGCACAGACATGTTATCACAGCTCAGTGATAAGGGGTTTTCTTTGCCTTTCCCAGCTTTCGTATGCTCTCTCTGAGTAACCCCAGATGCTTCCCCTGACATAGCTTCCCTAAATGGTGGCATCATTCTGGCTTCTTCAGCTCTGCAGTCATTGTCTCAGAGTATCATCTCTTGCTTTACTGCACAGCCTTATTTAGAGAAAATACCCAATATGCTCTGATGTGAGAACATACAGCTTCATGGGAAACTCATGCTGACTGTAAGAATTACAGTTAGGAACACTGGTCTTGCTAGAAAAAAATCAACATCTACCTATCATCTGCAAAGGTAGTAAAATGTCAGTTTAGCCGAAGAGGTGTTGAAGAGCTGGCTATCCCTGTCCAGGATCCTTGCCAGATTAACTGTCAGGTTCACTGTGTGACTTGTCTCCTTTCACCTTACTTCTGTGTCTTTGATATGTTGACAGATCCCTAGTCCTGCTCTGGGAAATAGATTTTTCATTCACAGGATATGAAGGTGACTTCAGAAGGTTCATTGATTTATGTTACTCTTCAGTACTGGTTGCTGCCATTTTCTCAGGAAAAGCGGTATCTGTCAGCAATGGCTGTATTCACTCTCAATGGTTCACCATGGATACCTGTGTAGCGAGAATTAACTCATTCTTTTCTCTTCCAAAACAATATATAAAAGACTAAATCCCTTATTTTCAGCCTTTTCAGCTTCAGTATGTGTAAACCAGTAAGAGGAATACGACGTATTTTTTCCCATAGATATTACACCGATGGACAGATTCCTATGATACCAATTGCATACGCAATAAAGGATGCCAGCTTTGCAAGCATTTGCTGCAACCTTGTGCATAAGTATGAAGTCACACACAGGTCACGGGCTGAACCTGTTTTTCCTAGAACATGGGATGCCACTTGCAAAACTTAGCTCTATTTTACTGAAATTCAGAAAGTGCAGGTTCTAGCCTGACCTGTGCACAGTTGAAGTCAAAGTCAATCTTCTCTATTCCTCAACAAATCAGAACAATAATGATTTTTCCACCTAATGAGGGCACTGAGAGGCATAATCTCTTAGGGTCAGCACATGGCTAGTCCAAAATAGATACATAAAACAGGGTGAAGATTACAAAAGCTCTCTCCAGATCTTGAATGTCCACCCAGGAAACAATGATCTTAGTTTGTATTTTCTAGAAAAACTGTCAGTGACACAAGGCTGCAATTCTGCAGGGAATGATGGCTTGGCTTCACAAGCGAAGATTTGGGAAGGGCTTTAACCATGCTTACTACAAGCACGATGACCAAGGACAAGTGGGATGTCCAGATGTAGTTGGAAAAAAGGCTACTTAGGCAATCAGGAAGTGTCAGACCACGACTGTCAACTCCTGAGCTAACTTGTGCTACCCATGAGCTGGTCTGCCCACGTGCAGCGTTGGATCTGCAGCTTCCCATGCACCTTGTCACCTACCGTTTTGGCCCTGTCCCGTCCATACAGACAAGTGAGAGTGAGCCCTTCCAGCCTGCGCAGTGGATTTTTTAGGCGAAGTGCAGCTTGCACAGAACTGGCCCCACCCTTTACACCTGAGGTTTAACTGCCGCGACCTAATTAGCTAGGACGGTGACAGCAAAGACCACAGGTCGTAGGTTCTGTAAGAGCGACCTTCTCTTTAATGGAAGACCATACAAGGCTAGACGAGCTGCATCAGCCCGGGTTTGAAGATAGGAGTTTTCCTTCTCCTATGAGGAAGGCCTGTCTTTGCTAACGAAGATTCGGAAAGACCTTTACCCATGCATTCTGAGCAAGACCGTCATCTCCTGGGTCACTCACAAGCGACCAATGATGCAATAACACAACATCAAGCATCTAGGCGGGTTCTTAGGGTGTTCAGACATAAGCCCGCAGATGGTAGCCTCGCGCCAGTGGCTCCTCAGCCAAGCGAACACACCAAGGGTCTGAACCTGTGGTTCCTCTCGTACTGAGCAGGATTACTATTGCAACAACATGTCATCAGTAGGGTAAAACTAACCTGTCTCATGACGGTCTAAGGGCAGTGGTAACTAACATGATAACTAAGTACAGTTTTAGCTAACTTGCCTTACTTCAGCTTTTAGGAAGCTAGAACATACAGGGATCATTTTATCCCTTCCTTCTGTGGACTGTGACAGGGATTGCAGTAAGCAGTGGAATAAGGTAATATCTGTGTAATTATCTGTCAGCCACAAGACTGAATTCTGATGGTGCATCTAGGTGCTGGGATCTGGTGTCTATAAAGCACAGACTGATTTTTTCCTCTCTACATGAATTCTTTTTACCTTGTACACAATACGTGTACTACATCAGCAGGTACAATGCAAAAAGAGAAACAAGGACAGAGCTCATGTGAGAACTGCTAGAAGTACTTTGGAAATGCAGGTGGGAAACTGAGGATTACCCAGCAAGGCAGGGCATCTACAAATGCACGAGTAGTAGCAAGACAAAAGAAAAAGTGTTTTCTGTTGAATTTACAGAGGTTCAAAGCACAAGATTCAGAAAGCAGTATTCGTTTCTGGAAGGCAATGCTGTGTTTTCTGGGACAGTTATCTGTGTGTAAACCTGATTTGCCATCTCAGGAGTCACAACAAGTGAGCTAATAGAGAATGACAGCCTTACCAGTGCTTTAGCACCAAGACAAAGCAAAGCACTTCCATTAGGACTGCTAGCTGATTGTCTGCACTTGAGCTGAGACTGCTGCCACCCTTAACTCACTGCTGCATGAGTCAAATCTTTGCTATCAGCAGTTCAAAGATGGTATGTGCGGGATGCCACTGAAGTTGAGCAAATGGTGTTTCTACACTCGCAACCCAGCAGCAGGAATAAGAATGTGTAACATAAAGAGGATTTTGAGCTTTTGCACTGTAAAAAAATGGGTACCGTAGCAAAGTCTGAAGGTTCAGGTTAGACACAGCCCCTGACAGTTTGTTGCTTCTGCAAACCTGCAAGAATTGATACCACACTACAGGCACATTAAAAAAAAAAATCATTAATTTGAAGAGACAGACATAATTAGCAAATAAAAATGCAGTGTATGGAGAGAGCCACGAGACGGTAGCAACCCCATAGTATGGGTGTCTATTGAATTTTCTCAATTATGCTGTATTTCTTGAAGCCATCCATGAACAGTCAGAATGTGTTTATAAATGTGAGCTGGACAGGCTAATCTGTAAAAAAACTGCATAAATTTTGAACAACAACTCAAGCTATGTCAAAGAACACCAATGAGACACATCCTCCACAGTCGTTTTGTTACATCTGGCAGAACACATCCTTTATGTTCCTTCTGACAAATAGATGAGACCAAATTAGGATGTTCACAAAAATCAGCAATATGGTTGACATTAGTCTTCAGTTAACCGGTTCTCACACTGTCAAATTTGATTCTCAATCTAATGTCAAGAATTCTCTGGTGCTTACTAAACTCTTTTTCCTAATAGTTTCTGCATAAAGGTTGTAAAAATGATAGTGTGCAATGGAAGAACCTTTTTCAAGATACTCATCCACTTCTCCATGACAATATCTGCTCACCAAAGCTATAGTGAGACCCTGGCTTCTAGACTGTTCTAGGCAAACATAAAAGTCCACATAGAGAAGTAAGTACAGAACTCTGTATATCGCACCTGTCTTCTTCTCTTCACCAGTGACTACAGAGAAGAGATATTGCTTAGCATTATGTTCCATCTTTCCCGCAAATTATTGAAATATTTTGCGGGGACTACTGATACAGACAGAAGCAGTGGTGGAAAGTATAATAATGCTGGCAGTGCTAATCCTATCATTGAGTTTGTATAGGAAACAGCCTATACAAACTTCTCCCTATTTGGGAGCAGCAGTGATGAGATTATTATGCATGGCACAGACGTGAACCTGCTGCTGTTACCTTGGAAAAGGAAGCTGTGCAACAGTTGGGGGTCTGCTACCTTTTGCCAGCTTTTGGCATGCTAAGGCTAACTCCTGAGGTCAGTTCAGCACTCCTTTGCAAAACCTTAGTTCCAGCAATAAACTGCACATAAGCACCTTTCATGAGCTCACTTGCCCTGCAGGACAGAAAAGCACAGCTGCCCCAAAATAGTCCAGGACCTCATTAGATCTGCATGTCATCTAGTGCACTACCCTGAATAGCAATTTGTGGCCACCACTTTTATAAGTGCAGTCAAAGCTGGCCCTGATCCAGTATCTATGGGCCTTCACAGCTTTGAAGGCTCTAAAAATAATGCACTTGAAATAATATACTCAAAGCAAGAATGTGACAGCCCACTGAAGCACAGCTCACCCCATACTTCACCCCATACTCATCCTCTCCTGGTGCCTGAGGAGCAGTAAGCAGGGAGTAATTGTATTGATCTTTTCCCTCACTGTATGGACATGATTTTTAAGAACCTGGGATCAGCTGCAAGTACAAGCAATTACAGACTGGAGAACCAATTCCCAAGGTGGTGCTGCTGCCAGCAGATTTGTGCCTGCCCCAGAATGTTCCAGGGCATTTTGCAATGCAAAATGCAAACACATCCTACTATTTTTGCAATGGCTGCTCAGCAGGGCTCCAAGTGTCCAGACCTACCTTTGGGCATGACCTGTGTGCCACTCACCCTGTCACCATTATTGTTCTCCCATCCCAGAAGGAAGGAACTTCTCAATTTCTTTGCTTACACAAAACAACCGTAGCAGGAAAAAAAAAAATATCCTAAAATCCCCAAACATTACAGAAAACAGTGATTTCCTAGCTAGGTCTGTGACACTTTCCTATGTCTGCTTTCTGAGTGATTGCCATTCCAGGTGGGAAAGAGTGTTCAGGCTGACTTGAGGTGTCTCCATTCAAATTTAATCATCCCCCTTTTCTATACAGAAGGCAATGCCATGAAGCAATTGGGGGAAGAGCCTAGCAGCTGTCCTGTTGTGAATCGCAGTGTGTCTGCTGTGATTTGAGCCACATTTCTGACTCTTGCCATGCTTCAGGCCCTAGCATTTTATTTTATTTTTTTTAATTTTTCAAAACCCTGCAGCCTCTTCCTCTATTGTTTGCAGTCCCTCAAGAAACCACAGACAGGGTCTTGCACCTGTGCTACAAACAATTTATAACTGTCATTTACAAATTCTGTGAATTGTTTACATTTTCATGCTACTCTGGCAATGCACAGGGACATCTGCAATCAAGAGAAACATAATTTACATTTGCTTTGGGGCAGTACATGATTTGCAAGGCATAATGAAAGAGGCTAAAGAGAATAGCTCTTCAATATTATTTCCAGATGTGATACTTTGTGTGACCTTGGGAGAGCAGGCTCTGTGTTTTCCATTCATGTGTGTGCTCCTAAGAGTGGCTCTAATGCTTTTTAGCTGGTGAGTTCAGTAGTTGTCCAGTGTGTGTATGTGCATACAACACAACAGAAATGTTAAACTATAACAACATACAAAACAAGTATATTACCAAGCTGCAACTTAGAAGACAGGAATATTTACTTGTACACGGGGAAAACAAAACAGAACAAAACAAAACCCAACAAAAAAAGCGTATTACCTTGAAAAGGTTTTTGAGACTTCCTTTCGAACTGCCCTGTTCATACTCACAGCTTGACTCACCAAATGCCTGTTTCTGAGTGCCAGAGAAATCCCCACTGAGATTGCTAAGTAGGTGCATGAATTCAGGAGAACACTCTCAGTGTCAAGCATTACTAAAAAAAACCAAAACAATCACACAAGTAAAACTTGTTACCTGTTAGAACAAATTGTTGCATATTCTAATTTGATTAATACTACAGCAGACCTGCACAAAGCAAATAATTATTCCACTGTATAACAGAGGGAAACTTCTGCTGTATCATGCCACCACTGGATGTTACTCTTGACACATAATGATAAAGAAAAATTTCTGTGAGGATTATGAAATTCTGATGAAGTTTGAGCACTTCTTTCCAATGTAAAGAATGTCCCTGGTTCTTAGTGTTTTACATATAATTCACAAAACAGCCTGGAATTCTGTTCCCTCTAAAGTATAATTGTATGGCGAACCTGTGCTGTAGATCTGAGAAAAAACAACTCACTGTGACATTGCCATTCCTAAGTGTGCAAGCTGTTACAGTACTGATCACAGAGCAAACGAAACTGGTGTTGCAGCATTGTTAGATCAGAGACAAAGGCAGCCTTAAAATGACAAGAATACCCTTTTATGTATACTATTTATTGCATGGGAGCCCACACCAGGTTTGTAAGCCAGAGAGCTAAAGAAAACTTGACTTGAGCAACTTATGGGGAAAGAGGGAAGAGAGGGGAGAGTTTTAAAATCAGCTTTAAAGATGACATTTCTAAACTTGCTGCACAGCAGAATTCAAAGACCCACATTAGACAGCAAGGTTTCCCCTGCAGTGTGTAGGCAGAGAGCGGTGAGCCAGCTCCAGCACCCTGCATGGAATACAACACTTCAGAACTAAACATCCAATGTCACAACCATCATTTTGCTGAGGAAAATTCAAATGAAAAAAGAGGCTTATAAAAAGTGGAAGCAAGGACAGGTGGCCTGGGAAGAATACAGGGATGTTGTCCGGGAAGCTAGGGACCAGGTTAGGAAAGCTAAGGCCCGATTAGAATTAAACTTGGCTAGGGATATTAAGAATAACAGGAAGGGATTCTACAGGTACATAGCAAATAAAAAACAGACTAGGGGGACTGTAGGCCCCGTCAGGAAGCTCTCAGGAGAACTGGCTGCACAGGATTTGGAGAAGGCTGAGGTTCTGAATGACTTCTTTGCCTCGGTCTTCACTGGCAAAGGCTCTGACTGCACCACCCAAGTCTTGGAAGGCAGATGCAGGGACTGTGAGAATGAAGACCTTAGGACCACTGTAGGAGAGGATCTGGTTCGAGACAATCTTAAAAATCTGAATGTGCACAAGTCCATGAGACCTGGTGAGATCCATCCGCGGATCCTGAAGGAGCAGGTGAATGAAGTTGCTAAGCCACTCTCCATCATATTTGAGAAATCATGGCAGTCAGGTGAAGTTCCCGACAACTGGAAAAAAGGGAAATATAACCCCCATTTTCAAGAAGGGGAAAAGGGATCACCCGGGGAATTACAGACCAGTCAGTCTCACCACTGTGCCTGGCAAAATCTTGGAGCAGATTCTCCAGGAAGGCATGCTAAGGCACATGAAAAACAACAAGGTGCTTGGTGACAGCCAGCATGGCTTCACTAAGAGGAAATCCTGCCTGACCAATTTGGTGGCCTTCTATGATGGGGCTACAGAACTATGGACAGGGGTAGAGCAGTTGATGTCATCTACCTGGACCTGTGTAAAGCGTTCGACACTGTCCCACATGACATCCTCGTCTCCAAATTGGAGAGACATCAATTTGATGGATGGACCACTCGGTGGATAAAGAACTGGCTGGATGGCCGCACGCACAGAGTTGTGGTCAATGGCTCAATGTCCAGCTGGAGACCAGTAACGAGTGGTGTCCCTCAGGGATCCATGCTGGGACCGGTCTTGTTCAACATCTTCATTGGTGACATGGACAGTGGGATTGAGTGCGCCCTCAGCAAGTTTGCCGATGACACCAAGCTGTGTGGTTCGGTTGATACCCTGGAGGGAAGGAATGCCACCCAGAGGGACCTTGACACACTTGTGAGGTGGGCTGATGCCAACCTCATGAAGTTTAACCATGACAAGTGCAAGGTCCTACACCTGTGTTGAGTCAATCCCAGGCACAGCTACAGGTTGGGCAGAGAAGAGATTCAGATCAGCCCTGCAGAGAAGGACTTGGGGGTGTTGGTTGATGAGAAAATGAACATGAGCCGGCTTCAGTGTGCGCTTGCAGCCCAGAAAGCCAACTGTATCCTGGGTTGCATCAAAAGGAGCGTGACCAGCAGGTTGAAGGAGGTGATCCTTCCCCTCTACTCTGCTCTCGTGAGACCTCACCTGGAGTATTGTGTGCAGTTCTGGTGTCCTCAACCTAAAAAGGACAGGGAACTGTTGGAACAGGTCCAGAGAAGGGCCACGAGGATGATCAGGGGACTGGAGTACCTCCTGTATGAAGACAGGCTGACAAAGTTGGGGCTGTTCCGCCTGGAGAAGAGAAGGCTGTGTGGAGACCTCATAGCAGCCTCCCAGTAGGAAGTTTAGATTGGATATAAGGAGGAAGTTCTTTAGTGTGAGGGTGGTGAGGCACTGGAATGGGTTGCCCAGGGATGTTGTGACTGCTCCATCCCTGGCAGTGTTCAAGACCAGGTTGGACAAAGCCTTGGGTGAGATGGTTTAGTGTGAGGTGTCCCTGCCCATGGCAGGGGGTTGGAACTAGATGATCTTAAGGTCCTTTCCAACCCTAACTGTTCTATGATTCTATGATTGAAAGTTAGCCTCTCACATCTTTTAATAAAGATAACTACAGATGAGGGGTAATAGCTCCAATTACTCCCTAAAAGGCTCAGCAGATACTGAAAGCTTAGAAAAATAGACTATTTCTCCTACATAGCTTTTGGTTACTCAGTTTCAGCAATGATGTTAGAATAATTTGTATTAAATTCCTCCCTGTCAATACTACTACATCAATAAAACCTTTGATATAAATGCACAGATTAGGGTGCCTTCTGCCTCCTACTTGCTTTCCCTGCATTGACCAAAGGGCTCTTAAGCAACTTTACTTGGTTTAACTTGTCTGTGAATTTTAAACATTGTAAGTAAAGAAAGCCTAAGCTAACCTCTTGGAAATCTGTCTTTCCTGCAAATTACAGGCAGCAGGTTGTTATGATAGTGCTACAACTGAAACACAAGCACTAGTTTTGTTTTGTAGGCACTTGTTCTAAGAATTACCCAAGTTTTAATTTATGTTACATGTTGTACTCCAGCAGTATGAATTTGTCTACACAGAGGTGAGATTCACATTTTGAGTGTGTTTTTATGCGCAGAAGTTATTAGAGGTATAGAGTCTGCTTCATCATTCTGTAGGTCAGTTTGCAAAGGAAGGACACTCTCCAGTGTGACACAACCATCATGCTGTGATGCAGGAGTCTCCAGGAGCTAAAGCACAGTCTTGCCTTTATGCAGTATTAAAACACCTTTTTTTTTTAAGGAATTTTTTTTTTTTACAGCAAATTTATATCATTCTCCTCCAGCTAGAGGAGGCAGTGTTTTTCAGAGGCAGAGCTTCCTTTCAGCAGTATATGGCTGGGGAATAAAGCTACGTGTCCTTTCGAACTGAAGTTCTAAAGTGGGGACAGCCATTATCAGAAAATGGCCAGGATACTCAGTGAATACTTATCTTTCTTATGTCAGAAGAAACCCATTTCATGCCTTATGGTCCTAATCCAAACTTCACTGAAGCCTGCAGGTTTTCATTAACATTGATGTGTTTGAGACCAGATAATTTGGTAAAGAAAAAAAGAAAAACCCACAAAAAACTCAAACCAAACCAAAAACCAATCCACAAAGTAGTACTTCACTACCTACCTTTCAGCCTCTGTGGGGGGATGCAATTAAAGCTGAGCAAAGTAGAACCTTGCTGAGGTTTTCACTCAGCTCTTTCCCACACCCTTTATACATCTGAAAAAATACAGATTTAGAGTAAATCTGAAATTCTTACATAGTTCTCACCCAATGTGATTTCTGAGAGGATGACTAGTGATGGGTAGCTAAGGCAGCTTCGGCACTCTTTCCTCAAGTATCTTCATAAACACCATCTGGTGCAGCAGGACTGCACCCATGCTTGGTGAAACGGCTGTTTCCATCTGCTGTGTTCAAGAGTTACGTGTGCCTCCAGAGAATAACATATTTGCGTGCTGAAGACAGAAGAAAAGCACAGTTACCAGGCAGCTATCAGCAATGGAAACCTCTGAGTAGCTTGAAGAGAATGGTTGTGGCTCCTCTGGGCACCTGGGAAGAAGGGAGTCTTTTTGGCGAGGCAACACCACTGAACTACCTGATTAGCAGTGACAACCAGGCAAGCAAAAGATATTGCTATCACTTGGAAGCAGGGTTGTGGGTCTGGCAGAGATATCTGCTTTGTAACCAGGACTGAGGGAAACCTGTCATAAAATAGGAGAGTCTGGTGGTCAAAGGGGAGTGGAAGAGCAGGGATGAATACAACTGGGAGATCTGTCCCCAGAGCAAAGCAGACTGAAAGAACAGATTTTCCCATGGCATTTGGAAGCAAAGACTGCTTTGTAACTGACAAGAGTAGACACTGAGAGAAAAGGCAATTAAAAAAAACCCACGGCATTGTTTGGAAAGAGGGTAGAAGACAATGGAGAAAACGGATGTGCAAAAATAAGGAGAATGAGAAAGAAAATGATGAAAGAAGGACAGTCTTCAGTTCTTTAGTGTGGGAGGGCACAACCTGTTTAGATAAGTGGCCTGATTAATCTAGAACATGCCTATTCTCAGGATCCCATCTGACCCATGTCTTCAGCAGTTAATTGAACCAATTAGACTGGGAATTACGAAGAACAGAAAAAGACATACTGCCTATTATACAAACAGCAGCTCACTGCACTCCTGCAGAGACAAAGAAATACATGTACTTTGTCTGTCTGAACACTTAGTTTCCCTCCAGCTGCTCTGCATCTGAGGAACAGTAAAGCATTTGGGAGAAAAAGTAATTTTGTTCTGCTGTGTTTGTACAGCATGAGGAGGTCATGCTCTAGGCTCAATTTCAAGCTACTACTACAGTCTGAAAAATAATTAAAACCAATGATAACTCTTTAATTACCTACAGCATGTACACTTAGCTTTCCCTGCTGAAATGCAGCGATTCCTATTTAAATTTGTGACGCAGAACAGGATATGCAGGATAAACAGAGAAAATTGTTGAATCCTTAAAAATAAAAGGGAGAACATAGAGTGCTTTCTGAATTGTTCCCTCTAGTGTCTTGAAACGTCTGTAATGTGTTTCTCTCAAAAAATTTCAGAACATCTCTTTTCACAGTGGCTTTATACAATTCCCATTGCAGTCCCCTCAGACTGTGGAAGATCACATATGGTATTTCTGACACTGCCAAAAAAGTATGTGTGATTTTAACAGATATGTAATGCAGCTTCTCTAATGTAAGCAGAGTACACTCTAACAAGGGAGAACCTTCTTATAAGACCTCTGCATGCTATAATTTTAGCTGATGTTCAAGGCCCAACTCTTGCAGTGAGGTATTCACATCGATAAACACCTACGTTGGTTGTTCCTGTTATTCAAATAAATAAATAAATAAATAAATGGAAATGGGCCTTATACTGCTCTGCAGAAAGGAGTAGAGAGATCTTTACTGAATACAAAGGGGAAAAACAATTCACATGTCATCATCACTGTTTGGCACTCATACTGCCAGTCTCAGTCACTGTGCCAAGAAATTACTAGATGTCAACATTAACAACTGTGCGTTCTTACACATGTGGGCTGCTGGCAGACCAGCGAAGACAGGCTTGTGCCAATGTTGTCTGTGTTGTATATGCTATTTGAAGTAAAAAAAAAACAGATCTCATTTCATCTCTTTTCATTCCATCACCATGTTAAAGCCTCCTTGGTCATCTAGGCATGGGTTTTGTCACTGTTGGTCTGAGGAACCTCTTGGAAGAGACAGTATGAGAACTAGTTGAAACTAGCTGCCTACACAGCTTTCTGCTTCTTGAGGGGCATAAGGAAGTAAATGCTATGGCAGTCTTCAGGTGTCGACTTACCTACCCAGAAATATTGTAATGGTGAAAAAGATACAGCCTCCACCAAATTGTTCCTTGGAGACTTTAGGTTATATGTAAGAATCCAGAAGCTATAAAAATTGGTTTATTTTTTCCCTCAGTTATGCAGGAAGGCTATTCAGAGCCATTAAATGGTGTTTTCCTTAGATGTGTGTGTGTACACACACACAAACACACATACAGAGTAATATATGAAAAATTGATAAGAAGCCATAAAGTACTTTGAAGTCATGAAGATGGGGAGGAGAGGAGAAATACAGAAAGCGTTGCTTTGGCACAGATTCTCCCCTCTGTTTTTCAAGTGGGATCAAAGATGCTCTGGTGTGCTAGGTTCTCCACAAAGAATGCTTATAATATATGTGAGCCATTAGCTGAAGTAGGTCTGAAAAACAGGCTGTTAATACACTTCGGAGCACATGTAGGGTTAAAAACCAAAGCATCATTCATTTGTGAATCCAGTGCTTTGCTCAAATAAGGAGATAATAGTTTATATGAATCCAACTCCCACCAAAATCCAAGCAAAGTTTCCTAATGAATTAAATGTCAGCAGCAACTAACAAGCTTGCATGAGTTAACTACCTCTGTGCACATGGATTTGAGAGAGTTCCTAATTGCCTGTCATAATTTTCTATATTTTTTTAATCTTTCTTATAGGCTTTTGTCAAAAAATAAGCATTTGGTATAAAAACATATAGCAAACTGTTGACTTATTTTTGCTTTGGCAAACTTTGATATTGGGCCCGGTGCTGTTTAATACTTTCATAAGTGATCTGGAAGATAGGATCAAGTGTGCCCTGATAAACTTTGCTGATGATACCAAACTGAGTCAGGAAATGGACACTTTGGAAGGGGGGACTGATCTGCAGGAGGATGTGGATAGGCTGGAAGAGTGGGCAAACAAGATCCATATGAAGGTCAACAAGTAAAAGTGGAAGGTCTTGCACCTGGCTAAACACAGTCTAAGAGTGCAGCACAGGCTGGGATCTACTCAGCTGTGGAACAGCTCTGTGCAGAGAGACTGGGGGTCCTGCTGGACAACAAGCTCAAAATGAGGGGACAGTGTACAGCTGCAGCAAAGAAAGCCAACAAGAGCTGAGTTACATCAACAAGGACATTCTCAGCGGAGATAAGGAGGTCATTATCCCACTATACTTGGCTTTTGTTTAGCCGCACCTGCAATACTGTGTTCAGTTTTGGTCCTTGCTATACAAAAATGATGTGGACAGGCCCAGAGAAGGGCTACAAGGATTACCAGGGGACTGGGGAGCCTCCTGTGTGAGGAAGGGCTGAGAGAGCTTCTCTCAGCCTTGAGAAAAGAAGGCTTAGGGGAGACTTCATCACCATGTTCCAGTATTTAAAGGGTGGCTACTAAGAAGACGAAGACTCTCTCTTTTATAAGCAGTCATGTGGAAAAGACAAAGGGTAACGAGTACAAGTTATTCCTGGGAAGATTTTGACTGGACACAGGATGAAAATATTTCACAGTGAGAACAATCAGAAGTGATGGATTCCCCTGTGTTGGGCACTTTTAAGATTTTGCTGGACAGGGTGCAGTGTTCTAGTCTACATCATGCTTTAACAAGAAAGTTTGGACCAGATGATCCCTGAGGTATTCTATGATTGTATGATCTTTCTCCATGTCCCACATATTCATGCTTCTATTATTTGGAAGTTATTTCATAAAATCACAGAATCATAGAACAGTTAGGGTTGGAAAGGACCTTAAGATCAACAAGTTCCAACCGCCCCCCACCATGGGCAGGGACACCTCACACTAAACCATGTCATCCAAGATAAGATATCCATTTCAGAATATAATACCTGAGATCTTTTACTGAGGAGCTGTCTCTTGAAATCTGGGATTATTTTTTTTCTGTTGTTCCTGGCTTGTCTGTTTATGCTACTCTGAGACGTTCATAAATAATTATCAGTGCAGACAGCTCACCATCAGAAATGTGCAATGTAGAGAGGGAGGAACACTCAAAAGTTGGCTGGAACCTCTCCTCTTTCCTGAAATGTTGTGTCTTGCATAGTAACTCCTCACTGAAATATTTGTCTTGGATCAAAGAAACTGGCATAGGAAGGCAGTATTTTATCAAAACCACATAAGGGAGTACAGGTTTTTGTAGTAGGTCACAAACATCAGCTTTTTTGTGCCCTCCAGCAACAGATATTTTTGACTTTGATTTAGACCGCTGTTTGACATCTTTCGATATAAAACTGTCTGGGGTTCTTGTTCCTGTTCTTGGTGAGTCAGTGTTTCCAGCTTCTCTTTGTGAACAACTGCTACTAATAGTCTGATTAGAAAGAAAGCAGTGTTTGTTACATGCTGCAGCATCCAAACTGTTAGATCTAACTGCTGACTCTGTAGTACAGAAGAGGGAGATGTGTCCTTGCTCTTACAATGATGCATACTTTTGCTATTTGCTTTTAATATTTGTGAAGGATGACAACAGTTCTGATACCTGAAATGAATATAGAAATTTTTCACTTTAATGGCACACGACTGTAAAAATAAATTTTATCGATTATTATGAAGTTTTCTTTTATCAGTATTACTATTATTTAAATTTTTTAAACACAAGAAGTTTTGACTAGAGTCAATGTTTGGTAGCCATTGGTCTTCCTATAATACAAAAAAATCATCTTTGCTGGGAAAATTTTACAATCTACACAAAGTAAAAAAAGTAATCATGGTCTAGGTATGAAGATAAAAGCGAGATGACTGCACAAGAGATCACACAATCATAGAATCGTTAGGGTTGGAAAGATCATATAGTTCCAACCCCCCTGGGCAGGGACACCTCACACTAAACCATCTCACCCAAGGCTTTGTCCAACCTGGTCTTGAACACTGCCAGGGATGGAGCAGTCACAACCTCCCTGGGCAACCCATTCCAGTGCCTCACCACCCTCACACTAAAGAACTTCCTCCTTATATCCAATCTAAACTTCCTACTGGAAGGCTGCTATGAGGTCTCCACACAGCCTTCTCTTCTCCAGGCGGAACAGCCCCAACTTTCTCAGCCTGTCTTCATACAGGAGGTGCTCCAGTTCGCTGATCATCCTCGTGGCCCTCCTCTGGACTTGTTCCAACAGTTCCATGTCCTTTTTATGTTGAGGACATCAGAACTGCACACAATACTCCAAGTGAGGTCTCCCAAGAGTAGAGCAAAGGGGCAGAATCACCTCCTTTGACCTGCTGGTCACGCAGATGATGAACCATCTTTCCAGCACTTCACAATAATGACTGAATATGTTCCCTTTTGATTGATTTGTATCATTATGCATATACTTTCTAGTATTTATAACAGACTGTAGATGTCAACTGCTCCATGAAAAAAAATCCACGTCATGCCTTGATTTGTCCAAAAATTTGTCCATGCCTTGAATTGTCCAAATCTATTTTAAAAATGTAATTTATCTGGAACAATGCGTAAGGGTATAAAACAGGTCACTAGGAGGGAGAAAGTGAACCTGAGGAAGCTATACAATTGTGTACACCTCTGCTTACCTTATATCCAGCACCCCGTGCCAGCCAATCTCTAACTAGGTGCAAAGACAATGTGCCAAAACACCATAAGGATGCACAATTTGCTGTCCTATAATATTAAGTATTCAAATATCATGCATTTAAAATACTTTTATTTTACTAAAACTCATGAGAAACTGAGCATTTCTATATAGACATTATCAGTATTGCTTAGACTAGAAACTAGTCCAGGGAGAATGTCTGTTGTTAGGTTTGAAGTGGCTCTTTGCTTCATTCAAAGAGTACTCAAGGTTTATAAAAAAAGTCAAGTGAGCTGTTTTCATGAAGATAAATGACTATTTAAGGCCACACAATTGAAGGGACAAAGGAGTAACAGATAGATACCTTCCTCTTACTGATCTTCTGACCAAGTGTACTGATACATACACCAGCATTGAGAAATAAAATCATCTTTCTATTTGTGCCATGAAGGCAAGTCAAGTACTTTTCTTCTTTTTTCAGAATAGGGGAAAACTATAGTGGCTGAAATTCTATGCTCATAAATACCAAACTTGAAATGTTCAACTGCTGTAAATTCTGATATAAATTCTTTTTTCCAGTACAAACATACTGGTGGCTCTTAGCCCAGAATATCCTATATAGTAGAACTCTGACAGTTCTGCTATACATACCAAAGAGGTTTTTGAACAAATAAGAATTTGGCACTGTAGCATTACCTAACCAATTGGTCCTTTAAAAAAAAAAAGGGTAAAAGAAAGCAGATGACACCAAAACCTGTGAATGCTTTTATACTGTTAAAATACCCACTTTCAAACCAAGAGAAAATGACTGCTTCTTCTGCTTTATAATTTCCAGCAGTAAATCTTCCCCATTTCAATCCACTGTGCCTTCACTGTGCTGAAAAAAGAAAAGCAATTTTAACTAGCAATTTAAAGCCATGAAAATGATAGAGAAGCAGGACTGACTGAAAGCAGAAAAGATTAACAGAAAAAAATAGAAGTGCTCATGCAGAAGTCAATACCTTCTTCCCCAGTGTCTGGTCAGTTAACCATTGTGCATCTGTGTTACACATCACAGCCCTTTGACCACTGCAGTTTAAAACATTCTCAAAGATGGCAGGATTTGTCACTTTCCTGCTGAGAGGATTCTCAGACCAAGAGATTTCAGCAGCAAGCTCATCCAAAATACTATATTTTCCTTAGTTAGTGTCATTCTTTTTCCCCCTAGCTTCCCTTTTTCTACGTTGAGAAATTCCCTGCTTGCTTGAAAATGATCATCAGTAAATGGCAGCTCAGGCTGGCACAAGGACATGTACAGCACTTCATGATCTCAGCAGAAATTTCATCTTTATTTGACTAAATATTTAACTACATACTTTTACCCTTGGTGAAAAACTCCGGGTTTTCTGCCTACTTTCACTCTTCTGTCACCTCCTGCCCAAAGAACAAGAATTTCTTGAATTAAAAGTACCATGGTCTGTGGCAGACTTGCTTTATACAGTGGGTGACTATGAGGGAAGCTACTTGAGCTGGCAAAGCCAGAGGTATCAAGCAGAGCAGAAACAAAGCCACAGCCTTTGCTGCACACCAATGCACTTCTGATGTAAAACTCAGTGCTGGTGGGTTCCCACCGGAGAGTTGTTTTCCAGGAAATATTTTTCCAATTCGTAACAAACCAAGGATTCCATTTTTAGACGTGTGCACATGCAAAAGCTTCCTTAGTGGAACATATGGGCCTAATTATAATGCAGGGCTGTTTTAACCAGTTTAAGTACAGCCTTGGCAGCATGAATTTCACCAAGATGCAGGATGGCAAACATGTAGATCTAACATGAATAGTTTTCTTTGAAAGCATCAAAACCTGAAGTTCAAAACCATCTTCCTAAGGCTTTTTAAACTGCTTCACAGTTCCACAGTGGGCCATGTCCATCAAATGGGAATGGCAAAGATCCATGTCCTGTGTTTAACAACCTTTGGGCTTAAGGATTACAAGAGCATTTTAAAGTTCTAAATTATATGTAGAAACCAGAGCTTCTTCATGAAAACAATATTCTGGGAGACAGCTTACAATATCCTTGCAGCAGGTATTTCAGGCTCCCTAACACAATGGCAGATGATCTCTGGATCCTCTTGATAGGGAAGTTTAAGTAAGCTTCACTCACTACATGACTACTGCTCACTTTGCTGGGGTTTTCCCACATTTCAGCAAGACCAAACAAGTTTCTTTCTTGGAGCATCTAAGTGCTCAGAGCAACACACTAATGTAAACTCACCCTCAACAGGTCCTTCACTAATCTGCCATAGGAGTAGCAGCCTCAGACAGAGGGTGCAAGTACAGGGGAACTTCCTAAAACCTCTTCAGCAAGATTTGCCAGTGTCTGGTTGAATTTCAGTTTATAGATCAGCTGGTAAAGCCAGAATTTCAGATTATCTCAAGGAGAAGCAATATTATTTCTCATCAAGGTTTCCAAATGGTGGTTTTACAACATCACTTTTTATGCCCAAGTATTGCATTTTCTGATTATTTTGGGAGAGAATCCATTAAATATTCACAAGAAATGAACATTGACTATACGCTTCAGCTACATCTCATTTACAAATGGGAGGGCCACATTCTGCATATGTCTTGTGAAAACGCAGGTTGACAGGAGGGACTGGTCCTGTTCCTTAACACCTACGTGCTTCATAAGAGACCACAACATTCATTAGTATGTTGCCTTTTCTTTTATTGAGAGAGAAAAGCTTTCTTCCATTTAGGCTTTTATGTGGAACAAATGCAAGGAAAAAATATCATTAACAGCAAAGCAATCTAATTTAAACACAGTTTTGCTATGCTTCATACCACTATTTAGTATTTAATCAGGACTACTGTGATTAAGAATGAAAGGTCAATGTGAATGATTCACTGTGAACAAATTGAAGACTAAAACACACAGTTGCAAAAGGAAATGCCTGACTGCAAACCCTCTGTATGAATAGAATTGTGCTACTTAGGTTATTTCAAGTGTTTGGATGCTGTCTTGTTTCATTAGCTAGTAAGGGGAATTTACGCCTGCTGTCTGGACCTAACTTCAGAAAGCTACAGAAGGAATTTGTCACTAAAATCACATGCAATAAAATCATCATGCAAGCAGTAAAAAAGCCCCAATTACACAATCAGTAAAAAACCCCAATAAGTAAGGTGTAGGGGGTAAGAGTATTTCTGTTGATAGAGACTATACTGTTTCATGAGATTCTTTGTCCTGCTGGAACTTCTGTTACCGTAGAGGTTAAAGATAACTGATGGAAACAAATCTGCAATAATTTGGAGCTGGACACAACAATAATGAAGTACACTAGCACACTACTAACAAGGGGAGGATTGGTGAAAAGAGCAATGCTTCAGTAGCAGCAGCTGGTCAGAAGGCTACGCTCTGCTCCTCTGCTTCAATTTGCATCAGGAGCTCTGAGGTGTTTTGGAATTTCGCATTTCTGCAGCCATCGGCATCATTTAGGAGCAGTTAAAAAACACAGAAGTACAAGAAGGACGAAGAGCAGAGCTGAAAGTGTTTAAACCAGTATAAGTAAAAATACTCCGGCATTCAGGATTATTTTTACTTGCTCAGGAGTTTAGAATACGGAGTTTTGAAACGCATAGACTGGAGATTTGCTGCCACCCGGTGGCAGCGGATACCCGCTCGCACCCGAGCATCCCAGGAGGTGAAAGCAGTATTCGGATCCTACCTGACAGCAGGCAGGCATGGCTCACAGGGGGGATCCCGGGCTGCGCCGTGTGAGGAGCTCAGGGGCCACTGCTGCCAGCGACAGCACGCACGGCCCGAAAAAACAGCCCGCTGAAAGGGACCGTAAAGGCGAGGACGAAGATCTTGCTTATACTCAGCCATTTACCTTACCTTGCTGTCTCCCAAAGCAAAATGCCAGTGCTGTGTGTCAAAACAGCCATTCAAATGCTGCTGAAACCCAAATGCATATCGAAGTGTGCTGAGCACTTCTGCTTTTGCTCACTATGTTGAATCAGTATATCTCAGTACAGGAAAGATACAGACCTGCTGGAGAGGTTCCAGAGGAGGGCCGTGGAAATCAGGGGGCTGAAGCACTTCTCCTGCGGAGTTAGCCTGAGAAAGTTTGGGTTGTTCAACCTAGAGAAAAGTAATTGGGGAGACCTTATAGTGACCTTTCAGTGCTTAAAAGGGGCCTATAAGATGGGAAAAGGCTTCTTAGCAGGGGCTGTTGCAGTAGGAGGAGGGGTGATGGTTTTAAACTAAAGAGATTCAGGCTGGGTGTGAGGAAAACATTCGTAACAGTGAAGGTGGTAAAACACTGGCACAGGTTGCCCAGAGAGGTAGTGGATGTGCCATCCATGGAGACATTCAAGGCCAGGCTAAATGTGGTTCTGGGCAACCTGAACTATTTGAAGATGTCCCTGCTCATTGCATGGCAGGAGGACTAGATGACTTTTGACGTTCCCTTCCAACCCAAACTATTCTATGATGTCATATACATTAAAAATGGCAATAAAGACCGAAGTTGGCTGAACTGCTCACTATCTGGCCGATCACTTTGTAGAAAAAATGCTGTACTGGTCATGACAAAAGTAATTTTTCAAGTACTCTTTTGAGGGCTCATTTTGGGATGAACACAGAAGTGCACACTCTGCCCCATCTAGCAACGATGGAACTCTTCTGTCAGAAAAGACTGCAGCATTGTAGTGTCATAAACATTTTATCTAATAAATGGCCATGCAGCTAGTGTAAGCACAATAGTGGCATACCTGAAGAATTTTTCCACTAGTGAAGGTGTTGATTTAGCTAAATGAGAAGAAAATAATTATCAGATTTTAACTGTAAAAGAAACCCTAAAACCCAAACAAACCAATAAATCCAAAATAAAACAAAGAAAAAAAACCCCCAGAACTTCTAAAAGTATGCTTCCTTAACATTAAATTTCACAGTCTTATTACTTGCATCTAATTTTTTATTTTGGAGTTCAAATTCATTTTGTCCCATCAGGGTGACTTGCATATTGATCTGTTTAATGTTTTTCTAAACATTTGTTCTTAAGCCTTTCCAAGTGAGCTATAAAAAGTGGTGGATCAGGAATGCTGACTTGCTTGTGCAAGTGTTTCCACAAAGTTCCATAAGAACTCCCACAGAAAGGTAACGTTGCTCTTCCAGGCTCCTGGCTGCATGAAGGGTTTGGTTCTCTCTCCCCAGCATCATGAATGTGCAACTGTATCACAATCTCTAGCATTCTTCCAAAATGTATTACTTCTTCCCCTAGCGTTCAAAAACTTCACCTAACAGAAAAAGGAAATTTCTCAGCTTCAGAGGTGGAAAGACTTGCACCTAGGAGAAAACCCCAAACGTGTTATAAACCTAATACACTATGGCATATTAGCGCCATTATACAGCATCACAGTGGACTGGCCACGAATGCTCTTTGACTCTCACTCTCAAATTGCCTAGCCAATTAAAAACCTTTTGTGCCAACAGTTACTTGGGACCAAAATCATCCTCCTGGCTTTAAACATACCACAGTGACTTACTGACAAGTAGAAACCTTCACAGTAAGCATCTTGCCTGTCAGAATTTCTACCAAGCAGAGTGTGCCACAGAATTTAATAGAAGTTTGACCATTAGCAGCCTACCTTTCTGGTACGTATAAATACCTTTCTGTGCACAGCTGGGGGTTTTGCATGTTTCTATGCTATTCCAAAGCTGTTAATATTCTGAAATACTTGATATTCCTGAGGAATATGATGTCAGGTTTGTAACCCCAGCATACAAACCTACTCTCTCCCTCTAGTGCTTGTTACTGTAAATAGAATCATTCAAGATAGGAATATTTCATGGTTACCAGCAGGCAATATTTATTATTACAACTGAGAACTCTACATACAGTATTGCACAAAATTATAACAGACCAATCATCAAAACCATGTTCCTATGCAACTGAAAATAGGACTTTAACAGAAGTTGAACACATTGTGCGTTAGGTGTCTTAGTAAAGTGACAATTTAGAGGATTATTTCACTGGAGTACGAAAGTGCAAACTTTCAGTCAAGGCATATACACAAAATGTGAAAAGATTGCTATACATGCCACAGGTCTTAAAAAATCCCCAAGCCAATCCCCGGTACTCCAAAACACACCAAAACAAGTTAAATGACTAAGGAGCAGCATGCACAGCAAGCCCTACCAGTGCTACCACATTTCAAGTCTTATACCCTAGCAAGAGGCAGAGGAACACGATCTGAAGAAATGCCCTTTGCTTGGAGTTTTAGACATATTAATGCAGCTGTACCACATTAACTGCATTTTTTGTTTGGCAAGACAAAGACCTGTGGCACTAAAAATGCACGTAGACAGTGTACTACCAGTAATTCCTGAATTGCTATATAAAGTAACCGTGTACAGCAGCTGACTGTTGAAGGAAATAGCATTTTTACATCAAAAGGTGACAGAGCATACAACCAAAATTCAAGTATTTAATATTGAACTGTAATTGTGGGAATTTTGACCTTCTGTTCTTGTGCACTACATAAAAATGAAAAAATAATTCTTGATCTGTTTTATTCTTCCTTCTACACCTTTTCGCAGGTGGCTGTAATCCTGAGTCTTCAACATGTTACTATCCCAATGTGATTGCAAGGTATGTGGGTGCAACTGTGCAGATCAATGTTACCTCTGGATTCTCCATATGCAGCCTTAAAGCTTTCCCTCCACTCCCACCTCAATCACCACCCTGTCTTTGACTGCAAGATCCCAGTCCTTGTTGTCCCCTACTTTTGATTTGCACCCTTTTCACTAGCTGTTCCCATCAGCTGCCCAGGAAGACATTATCTTCTCTTCAGCACAACTGAGCAGTTCAGCTGCACAATGTCATCTTCAGACAACCAGGGAAACATGGAAATAAAAGGATGGAAGAGTACTTCTATGGAATCAGCTTTTGGGAGGGCCTGGAGAGACATATATATTTCTGCCTTAGCACCAGTGCATAAGTGCTGAAGACTTTGTAGGCTTGAAGAACACTGGTGTAAAAAACATAAATTCTGATTAGGAGAAAGTCTGAATTCCAAAGAAACAATGGCTTCCTATAAACATACTATTTTAATTACTGCTTAGATTCATTTAATAATTACAAAATACTAGTTTTTTTTTTTAATTATAAATGCCTTTTCCCCTGTCACCAAGTTAACTTTAAGAGAGTTAAACAGAAGCTATGATAAGCTTTAGAGAAAAAACCTTGTACCTGCACAGTTGCAAGAGTTCGAACTGTAACAAAATTAGTAGCAGACATAACTACAAAAAAGTAATGAGAAGTGTAAGAGCCCTCTCAAAAAAAAAAAAAAAAAATCTTCAGGCAGCTTTACCAACTTTTCAATTTAAGTCAAGAAGGACAAATGACAGAAACATGAGAAACCATGCTCATGTGTATCTGCTTTAGTACTCCACTGTCCAAATGTATTTCGTGTTCTGCAAAATTACTTTCTAAGTACAGCAGAGACGGTGCCTTCAACAAGGAAAGAAACAGAATTAAAACTGGGTTAGTCCATTCTGAAGTATTTCTACAAGCAGTTCTATAGTAACCTACCACTATACTAATACATGAACACTTTCTTGGACCTCCCCAGATTTATAGAAAAATAAACCACCAGAAAACCATGTAAAAAGATTAAAGCATCAAAAAACTACAAAACCAAAGCAAGCATACACATAATCATAGCGAACGCTGAAGCTGAGGTCTTCATATATAAATTTTTATGAACAAGCTCATATAAGTGATTGGGGGTTTTATTTTGGTGGTGGTTTTTTTCCTCCCCACATCAAAGCAGAACACATAGGTAATATTCTTTCAAATAGGTTTTGGATGGGGAAGTCTGAGTAGAGTGAACAAAGAAAATAACAAACGAAAAGAACAGATAGATTTTATTTCCTTGGCATGTGGAAGTACAGAGATGTTACTATAGCACTTACTGTTCTTACCTTTTGAATCCCAAATCATCACAAATTAAAGAATAACTACATCAGTGGTGGAATCTAACAAACAATTTACTTTTTCAAAAGGGTTTATTTTTCTTAATGGTATCCACACTTCACACAGCCTACAAACCTGAAGAAAATGCATTTGCTTCTGAAAGTCGTAGCAGTGTTTCGGGGTGTTCAAAGTCAAAGAAGTAGTCCTGAGATTTCAGATGTTAAAGCTTTCTCCACAGCCACATGTTCCTTTGATGTTTGGATTATTGAAGACAAATTCACTGGATAGTTTGTCTTCTACATAGTCCATTTCAGTTCCTAGAAGTGTCAGCTGTGCCTTCTTCTCAATAAACACTCTAACCCCTGGAGAACATCAAAGAAAAAAAGAAAATATTTACGCACAGCAAAATCATCACTCACTTTGGAACTCTCTTTAAACCAGTGATAAAAAAAATGGAAGCTAAATATGAAGGCTATCAGTATAAGATAGTTTCCCTGGCCTAACATGGGACACTTTCATCATTGTTTTTACTGTACTATACAAGTCCAGCAACAGTTTAGAAGTATTATTTATGTGTCACATATTTATTTTTTGAGGGGAGATTTAAAAATATGACACCTAGGGAAAGACACTGTAGAACTTGAGAACGGATCTTAGCTTCAATACTTAATTCCCATACATTACAGCCAGCAACCCATTTCCTACCATTCTTAAAGTCTGTTCATCTAACAAGATGCACAAAGACCTTGAAAACCTGAATGTTTCACTCTCAAAATTATTATCTGCTCTGCCAGAAATATTACCTCTACATTAACTATTAGCAATACTGAATCTTATAATGAGGCAAATGTATGAACAAGATTCAAATATACCACAACCTTTAAGATTAAAAACTAGCAGTTCATCTTGGTAAGTAGAAAGAGCTTTCTTTCCTGAAGTATACAAAGCCTGTATCTCTCTGGAATAAAGTTACTGAACTTTAAAGCTGCAAATATGACACAAAGGTGCAAGTGGACTGCTTTAGCTATCCACAGACTATGAAATGATAAAAATAAACATGTAGAATTGTACCAGTACACAGCAACAACACCTCATTAAGGTACAGGAAAGATTGCTGGAAAGCTGCTTCATCACAGCAGACACTGAGACAAAACATATTATTATCACAACTCAAGCCTCAAGATTCAACCGAGTTGAATCTATACTTTTTTGGGGGTCAGTTTGGACAGTAACTGATAGTGAAGGCTAAACCTAATCAAAGAGTTTATGGACCTGATTCCTGAAACTTTCACTTACTACCTAAAAGCAGGCAAACCTGTTCTGGGATTCAAAGCCACCGAGCAGAAACCTGTATAAAAGAGCCTTTACTGGAAGTCTGTCTAGAAGCAAGTGAAGCAAAACAGAAATGACACAAGCACACATGAACTGCTGGTTTTGGAATGTAAGGTCTCTGACCTGACTGAGGGAAACTGCTTTCCAGTTTCCTTAAGATCCAAATCAGGAAATGCTTTCTGAAAAATGTGTTTTCAGGCCTGTAAAGCTAGAACAGCTTTGAATCAAGCAGGACAGGTTAACTCCAGAAGCCAGCTGAATATGAAATCAAGAGACAACTGCAGAATCAGGTGGCAGTCCCTACCTCACATTCTCATGCTCATATTCTGTTTCAATTTAACCATTTACTGAAGTTCTAACTAATTCTCTGTTTAAGAGAATAAAAACTGTATGTGTTGGTCACAGGTTTTCTAAAGACAGCTGGAAGGTGGCCTCTGACCAGCAGCACAGCTTCTGTAAGAAAACAACAGTGATAGCCTCTTAATCTCTGACTTTGCCCCCAAATTAAAAATATTTCTGAACATAATGTAGTTCAGTAATGCCTAAAAGAACCAAAAACCACCTCCACAAAAGGAATTCTATGAACCTTTAGAAAACGAACAGAAACCAAAACAAACTCTATTATCAATCTGTATTTTGACAAAAAGACCACTGACATAAACTTTTATGAAAACTGAAAAAACATACAGCACTGTGCTGGTTTTGACTGGGACAAATTTTCTGCAGAATATCTAGTATGGGGCTAAGTTTTGGATTTGTGCTGGAAAAAGTCTGACAATTCAGGGATGTTTTAGTTACTGCTGAGCAGATGCTTACACAGCATCAAGGCCTTTTCTGCTTTTCACCCAACCCCACCAGCAAGCAGGCTGGGGGTGCACAAGGAGCTGGGAGGGGACACAGCCAGAACAGCTCATCCCAATTGAACCAAGGGATATCCCATACCATATGACATCATGCTCAGCAATAAAAGCTGTGGGAAGCAGAATGAAGACAGAACATTTGCAGTGATGGTGTTTGTTTTCCCAAGTCACCATCATGTGAGATGGAGCCCTGCTGTCCTGGAGATGCTTGAAAACATGCCTGCTGATGGGACATGGTGAATTAATACCTTGTTTTGCTTCATTTGCATGTGTGGCTTTTGCTTTACCTATTAAACTGTCTTTATATCAAGCCATGAGTTTTCTCACTTTTACCATTCTGAAAAAGTCAGTGGGAGAGTGAGTGAGCAGCTGTGAGGGGCTTCACTGCTGGCTGGGGTTAAACCACAATAGGAACTTTAGCAACAGACCTATCATGCGATGCTTACTGTAATTATGAGGCAGAAAGCATAAATATCAGCGTAGGAAAACAATTTTTAAAGTATTCTTCAGTAAAAATTGTAAAACCCGTTGTTACAAAGCAATGCAAAAGTCAAAAGCACAAAGAAATTAAAACCAAATCAAGCATCAGGGAAGAATAAGACTAGTTAGAGAAAGTAGTTGGGAAAATCCCTTGCAAATAAAATCTTTACTTTCCCAAGCCTTGGTTTAGGTATGCTGATCAAATATTTCATGATATATGCATTGTTCTGTATTATTCTCTAAATATCTGCTATTAGCCACCTCTGAAGACATGAACGAGGGACTAAACTATCCAGGTGGAGTAGCCTCTGATGCAGAAAAGCTCCGACGCAAAGCTGCTTATTTTAACTAACTGGTTACTCCAAACCAGAAACTAAGGTGACAACAATTCCCATACAGAGGGACCTCTTACTGTAACTCGTTATTTCAAGTTCTAGCCTGTACCTTGGCAAACCTGCAAAGGCTTATTCTTCACCACCACCACAGAAGTTTGTTCAGAAACTCACCATCTTGAACTACCTCTTCATCAGAATCTCCTTTTGATTTCGTATATTCTAATGTGTAGGAAAGCCCATTGCATCCTCTTGTACGAACACCTACTTTCACACCCACCTAAAAACACCATAACCAAACAACAGAACATGAGTTTTTCTTAAACTTACTCTCGGACACCAAGATAAAAAGTATGCAGAACAACAAAACAATAACATTTATTATGTTGTTGTTTATGTTATGTTTATTATGAAGCTGTGGATGCCCCATCCCTGGCAGTGCTCAACGCCAGACTGGATGGGGCCTGGAGCAACCTGATCTAGTGGAAGGCACCCTTGCCCACGGCAGGGGGTTGGAACTGGATGATCTTTAAGGTCCTTTCCAACTCCAACGATTCTATGATTATCCTCCACTGCCTCAAACCAGAAGTGAATAACTTTCAGATTAACAGGTAACATTTTTTTTTCCTTTTACAAAGTTGACTGCCAAGGTGAAAGCAAACATCAGATGTTTGCTACTGTGGCTCAAGCCCTAAACTATGTTAAGGTTTAGAAGTAATAAGCTGTTAGAACTCTTATAGGTGCCTGGTCTAAAGAAACTTGCATTTCAATGACAGGAATTTTTGTGACTTAAAGTTAATAGAATACTTAAATGCCAGTTCTGTACTGACAGCAATAGGAGGCCAAGACAAGGGCAGTTACTGAATTTGCACAGAATTCTTGTAATAACACCATCAGAAAACTTACTTCAAACACAAGTTGTGAAAAGCATACTTTGATTTCTTCATTACTTCTATTGTGAGTCTCACTTAAACAGCAATGCCCCCTTAAATCAATTATTTTTACTGCCTTGCTGTTTTAAATCAACCTGATAAGCCAACCTAGTCAATGTTTGTAATATTCACAGTATCCAACAACTCTGACAAAAAGCACACTGTATAAGAAAATATTTTAAAGAAACAGAACTATTTGTGCACAACAATCTTTCAGAAGTATCTACACACCAATGCTTCGTAACTGAACAGGAAAATTATACTGCCTATCTCCATAATCAATCTTGTGATAAAAATATATCGAAACATAGCACATGTCATCAAGTGGGATCTCAGACAAACATGTTTTATCTTTTCAGACTAAATACCTTTCTCTACAAGAACTGCTACAAATAATGGAATGGAAAATGTAAACAACACTTATAGCAAGGGGATGACTGACCGCCTAAGCTGTAGGCTTAAGGCATCCTTAAGCTGGTTTGAAACATTAACAAAGAGTCCACTCAGTTGCAGATGTGCAGGAAGCAGAAGAAACAATGGAAACTTATAAGAGAAATACTCTCCTTGAAATAATATTTACTGTAAAGAAGAAAATCTAATGCTTGTTTTTTATAATGGTTAGACAGCAAGACTCTTGTGTTTTTCCCCAAAAGGAAAAGATGACAAGCTCAGTTACTTAGAGAAATGCTGATTACTAAAACAGAAAGTTTCCTTTCTGGCAATTTTCCCAAGAATTAGATTTTTCCAATGTGCATAAGTCTAACTTTATTTTACTTCAACATGAGAATTCCTATAAGAACTTAATTAACAACATCTTACTATCAACAGCTGAAGATCTCTTTCCATACCAGAACTCACCACTATGCCATATTAAAAGGCTTCATTAAAATATATATCAAAAACATTTTAAGCTTAAGTTTTTTCAACTTTTTCCACCTCAAAAGTAGCTGTAAAGCGAAATGTTATTACCATCAGTTATTTTCTGCATTTCATTTGACAAAGAAATGAAGCTTGATACATCAAAGAAGCACATATATTCCCCTAAAAAACAACAAAAAAAAACCAAAGCCATTATCTCTAATAAACACATTGGTGCTTATTTCAAACTTCTAAGTTAGCAACAAATGTTTCATGAGTTGTGCTGATCCTTTAGCACCATCTACAGGTTTGCACTGTTTATACTTACATGTTCAGGTTTATCTTTCAGAAGCTGCTTTATCTTTTGAACAGCTGATGGGGTCTGAAAAACAAAACCAGGCATTAATTTGAAAGGGATTTTTGTTTATTTGGAGTTAGAGCTTGCACATATTAAGTGTGCAACATACTTAGCTGCACTATAAAAATTCCTATTCCAACCCTTAAGTGTACTTAAGTTTTCTTAGTTCGCATTTCTTTCCTGTGTGTGAAGCCCACCTCCAGCATCAGCCACCTGTCAGTATTGACTTGCCTGAGTTCTACTCAAAACTGGACTCTTATCTGAAGATACACATTCTGCTGCGAAACAGATGATTGCTGAATCTAACCCATACAGAAAACAATGCCTCTTACTCCCCTTCATATCCACACTGACAGCAAACAGGCAGCTCAAGAACTGCCATCCTTTTAGAGTGTCTGGTTGGGTATTTTCCCCTCCAGAATCACTACCACAATGCAATTAAGTAGTTCTTAACACACAGACATCATACAAAAATCAATTACGCACAGAAGTGCTTATGGCCTACTTCTCTCACCCCTCTAACCTAAAGGGGAACTGGGATTTTACAGAGGGTAAATTCACTGTTCATGCAGAATTGCTTGTTGCATAAATGTAAGAACACATTAAACACACAGAAATTTCCATTACATGCTTTTAGGTTTCTAAGACAGTGAGAAAAGGAAAGCCGTTAGCAATGTTTAGCTCTTACCACAACCAAAGAAAACCACAAGCAGACTTACAGGTGAAACCCTTTTCTAAATACCGCTATTAATCTTCATTTGTAGAATGAAGTAAACTCACTACATAACAGAAAATCAACCTGCTCTGACAAACGACTGAACTCTATGCACTTTGCCCCTGTTCCTGCAGGGAACTGACTGTATTTTCCTCTGCAATAATTCCTCTCAAAAGCACAGCTTCCAAAACACCGCCGCTAGTAGCAAACGCATTTCCTCGACTGACAAAAGGATAGAAAGCCTCACTGTGAACAACTCGTCAGCGGCTCTAGGTAATGCTTAACGTTTATTTAAGGAAGAAATGCAATTCTTCGAGTGACTGTGCAAAAAGGACCCCGCGTGAAGGGGCCCGCACCGCTGTCCCTGCTGCCTGCCCTTCGCGGCGCTGCCCTCTGCAAAGCTGCCTGCACAGGAGCAGGGACGCGGAGCCCGCTGCCGGCGGCATCAGCCAGGAGTAGCGGCTCCCCCACCGCAACTCACGGAGTGGGGTGTGGCTGTCAGAGACCCCGCAGCCTCCCCGCAGCCCTCTCCTACCGAGCCCAGCGCAGAGCCGACACAGCACGGAATAACGGGGCTGGCCCACGACCGCGACGCTGCCGTGGCCGAGTCCCGTGCTCGTCCCGCCCCGCTGTCACCGGCAGCCAAGGGCTGGCCACGCGCCACCAGCCGCAGGACGGGCGGCAGGCCGGGGAATTAGGAAGGCGGCGGCGCGGCCCGGCCCGGCCCTGCCCGTGGCGCAGCTCCTGCAGCCTTGAAGGCAGCACAGGAGCACGGGCCGCCGGGAGCCCTCCCGCAGCGGCGCGGCACTGACCAGGGTGAGAGCGGCGCGCGTAGCCTGGATCTTCCGCTTGCTAACAGCGCGCACCGTGGCCCGCACCACCGACGAGGCCATCACCCTCATCCGCTGCCCTCTGCCATGGGCACCACCGACGTCACAATGTGACGCCACGGCGCACGCCGTGTTTACGACGCCCGTCCCGATTGGTCAACGGGCTGTGATCGGCAGCGCCGGGCGGGGCGGAGGCTGCGCCGCAGCCTGAGGCGTGGGCCAGGCCTGCCCGCCTGTTTGGCCGAGATAAGCGCGGTCTCGGCCAGGGCAGCTGCGGTAGGAGGCTTTTACCTAGCTCTATCTGCCGACACCAGCGCTGACGGCAAGGTGGCAACTGTTGGGGGGGAGCACGGAGTCCCCGTCCACCAGAGGCACGAGCGGGAACACTAGTGTGTAGCGGCAATCACGCACACAAGCACTGCAGTACAGCAGGAGTTTTGCAAGGGCAAGCCCGCCCGGTGTCAGTGACTGGGGGTCCGTAACGGAGGGCGCACCATGAGGGGCCGGGTGCGGGCTGCTTGGCCCGGCTGCTCCACTCGACACCCTCCTGCTGCCGCGGGACCACGGCGCGGGGCCGTACGGCTGCCCCGAACTGCTCCCGCAGGCCGGGGGTGGAGGGGAGGGGGGAAGAAGGGGACTGCCTGCGGGCACCCGCAGAGAAACCCGGCAAGGTCAATCCCATCACTTTGAACTGAATGACGGCTAGGCCAGAGGGAAAGCAGAGCGCCGTTGTTCATTATCTCTGCCTGACAACAGTGCTTTAAACTTACATTTACGAAGTCCAAGCACAAGCAACAAGTCTGCATCATAGAATCACAGAACGGTTAAGGTCAGAAAGGACCTTAAGATCACCTGGTTCCAACCCCCCTGACATAGGCAGGGACAGCTCCTACCAAAGTATGTTGCTCAAAGCCACCTCCAAGCTGGCCTTGAATACTGCCAAGGATGGGGCAGCCACAGCTTCTCTGGGCAACCGGTGCCAGTGCCCCACCACCCTCACAGTAAAGAACTTCTCCTGTTTAAGTTTTAACCCATTACTCCTTGTCCTATCACTACAGTTCCTAATGAAGAGTCCCTCCCCAGCATTCTTATAGGCCCCCTTCAGATACTGGAAGGCTGCTATGAAGTCTCCACACAGCCTTCTCTTCTCCAGGCTGAAGAGCCCCAACTTTCTCAGCCTATCTTTATATGGGAGGTGCTCCAGTCCCCTGATCATCACAACACCTGCTTTGGGTACCTGGGGTTAGCTGTTTTGAAGAGCATGGTAGTAAACATGCAGATGTTTTTTACATACATATGCCACTACTGTTTAATAAGGCACAGAATTTCTCCCTCACAGAAAAAGATAGCAAGTGTATAAAGAAGTTGTATATTCACCTACACAAAACATGTCTTCCACACACCATTACATACAACTTGGGCAAACATCCTCAACTAAAGCACAACCACTGAGAAGTATGGGGCTTAAATGCCCCAGCACCCTGAACCTGAAGTAAGCAATATATATGCTTGGAGGGGGGAGGCTTGTATACGAATGCAACTGATACCTTCTTCATCAGTCATGGTCTACCATGCAGGCACAAAGACCTTTACCCTCCTGTACTTCTTTAGGATGCTTCCAATCATCACTCCTTAGTCACCTGTCTGTAGATTGAATCTCAGCACTAAAGACTGAGCATGGGCTTGGAACAGCAGCCTTGTTCTAAGGTGTTTTTCATGTTCAGTACATTACCAAAGTAACTTAAAAGCAAAATTCAGTATTAAAATCTATATACTTCAAGTAAATAACAAGAAAATTTTTTGATAACTTTTATCAGTATAGGAAAAATTTTAAAATAGTTTCTTTGCTAGTACCCATTCTAAGCAACTGTTTCAGGCCCCAAAAGGTTACCAGCAACTTCACTTTTTACATGGCTTCTGCAGTTCTTATAAAAATGTGATAAAGTTTATAAATCAATGGGTATTTAAATACATTTACATAAAATTTTGAATGGATGAAAACCTGTTTTTATTCATAGCTATGAAACAAATTCCACCAGAACAATTAAATTAGGGGAGATGACATGTTAATCATTCTCTGTTTTTCAACACTGATAACTAACTATTCACAGGAAGTTTTCCAACTTTGGAAATAGTGTCTGAAATTCCTGTGAAATAAGGCAGCAGCAATTTTTATTTTTTAATTTTTTTTTTAAATAAAAACCCAGCAGCACAAATAAAATACAGCAGCAGTGCAACCAGCTCAGTGTTCCCCCATGTCATTACAGGGACCGAGAATACAGGTGGTTCAGAACAGGTCTTTTAATTTATTAGGATTTATTGCTACTTTTTATTAGGATGAATTTAGTTGTAAACTATTATTTTAGTTAATTGCTATTACTTCCAATACTGTTCTTTTTCTAGAAGCTTTTTATTAATGCTGTGTGTCGAGTTTTCCTTTGTATGTGGGAAGTTGCTCTCTTGAGGAAATACTCCCATAAGGCAAACACGATCTTGGATATCAAAAATTGTTGTGAAGAACATACTTTTCTTCAGTGTTAGCTTTCAATTCATTCCCTGAATTTTACAACTTAATGTAGTAGGTATGTATGCCTCCTCAACTATGTTTCTTCTGAGTCACATATCATTCTGTAAATTTTGGCTCTGCTCTTTTACTACTCCTTAAGCAAACAAAGGATTTATTGCTTACTGGCTTAATGCTTGTAATATATATCCCATTTTAGGGCTATGAGATTTGTGGCAAAAGAGAATGTGTAGTTGCAGCAGCTTCAAAGTGAGAAGATGGGTGGAAGCAGAGTGAGTTTTCACTCTGATGCAAGTGTAGACATTTCATTGCTAAACTACAAGTATCACAAATGGAAAGGGTAAGTATGTATAAATCTGTTTGTTCCTGTCTCCCGCTTAAAATAACTTCTGTTCTTGAGATTATGACATTGTCCCTTAGAAGCTTACATACTGCATTCCCATCAGCAAAACTGAAAGTAAGTCTGAACAGAGGGCTGAATAAGGCATACATAATCATGTCAGTCTGCTCTGGTTATTTTTTGGTGGTTGGTTGGTTTGTTTTTTTTTTTGTTTGTTTTGTTTTTGTTTTGTGGTTTTGTTTGTGTGTGTTTTTCTTTTGTTTGGGGCGTTATGAATTAAAATCTACAAGAATTTTCTTATTTTTGAGGGAAAACTGACTTTATTTCATATGAAATATGCAAAAGATGACAGTTGGAAGTATTTTCTGGGTTTTTTGCTAGCTAATATTTTGCTTGAAAATATGTTGAAGAAGTATACAAAAACTATTTGAGAAAGCTGCACATCTAGAAGTTTACAGATAGCTGGCTACAGATGCATTAAAAACAAAAGAGAAGTTAGAGTCCCAGTTCCCTAAGACCACTTTAGGTCAATTCTAGTTTCAACTTTAATAAAAACAGATGAATATGGAAAAAAAGAAACATGACATTTCTAAACTCACATAATTCTAGTAAGTTGTCATTAATTCTATGTTTAAGTCAGGAATACTAAAAAATACAACCTAAGAAGAAATACAGAAACTTAAGTCTGATTTTAATTTTTTTTTTTTTAATTTATTTCAAAGTCATAAATAACAGTGGTTTCAATTTCACAATGTAACTAATTCTTTCCTGAACAAGAAAAGACAGTACGTTGCCAGCTCTGGAAGCACTTCAAGTAAAGCTCAAGTTCATACTCCTAATTAAGTTTGTGGCTAGCATAAGGATCTTCTTCACATTTTATGAAAATGGACGTGTTTTCCCCTGTTGCCAAATATAATGCCTCTATTCTTTAAAGCATTTTTATCTGTATCCTCAAGGGCTTGAAAAAGATTCTTAGCAGCATCAAACAGGACTGACCTGCTTCTTAGTTTTTCTTGTTGTACACAGCAGCTAATGAACTCCTATAAGAATCATGGAACAGAACCCCCCCCAAGAAATCTTAATGGCAATGCTTGTCCAGAGATTGTTTTATGTTATGTTTACTAACTTCTATGTTTTCAGTTCTCCATAGGGAAAAAAAAACCCACAACCCAACAAACCAAAAATGTAGCAGTCTACAAACATTTAGAACACTTTTAAACAAGGATTCAGTATACAATCAACATTAATAAATATTATTTGCTGCTTCAAAAAATCAATTTTTGAATATAATGTATTTGGCTTGCACACAATTTTAAAATGTGCATTTTAAAATCATCAGATGAAACGACAAAACCTTGAAAACAGTCCATTTTTAGTACCTGCCCTTTTTTATATGATTTACAAAAAAAAGAAATAAAAAAAATTATGGCTTTCTATTTAAATACTCCAACAACCTATTTCAGAGCAGGGGTCAGTATTGCTTGTACTAGCAATCTAAAATAAACCACCCATATTTCATTAAAATTAAGTTGAAGGTTGTCTGTTCTGCTGTCCTGCGAGTCCAGATGCTTTAGACAAAATTTTTTAGATGAATGAAGGGTCTGCACTGCAATTTAACAGTGCTTAATATCCCTCATGATTCTTGTTGGGTCCTCTTCTGTGAGGCTTTTCCCTGAGTCATGTATTTGTTGGAAAGGCTGCCTAAGATTGGGAGTTTAATGAAAAAAAGAAGAAAAAGTCAGACAAGATGTAAACAACTGAAACAATCAGGAGAAAATTATTGTTAAGTCAAACTATAACGAAAGCACACACGGTTCAACTTTAGATCATTACATGCTGGAAGACAGTATGAAATATTGAAGTACTAGAATACAAAAGTGAAAACTAACATTTTTTCAACTAAATATCTAGCCAAATGACAATCACTTTGTGTTTAAAAATCCCCAAACCTGGATTTGAAAAAGCCTTGCACTGAAAACAGAAAACACTTTATCTTCCAACAAAACTGAGAATTTGATTTGAGATAATTAATTGCAGTTTATTTTTCCATAGTTTGCAAAGACTACGTGGGTTCCCCCCTTCAGATGTCCCGAAGATATTTATATATTTTATTAAAAAAACTTTTAAAATCTTCATTATACCTTAGTAAGTTTGTGAAATTACTGTAAAGAAGCTGCATCTGTAACCATGCATCTAAGATAAAACATCTCCAGAGAGAGTACATAAAGGCCTTTATACTGTCATCTGAATGCTACTTAAAAGTGCAATTTTAACTTCCCTGTGTTTTTTCAGCTCAGACCAAAGATGTGCTTTGGTAATCTCTCAGGTTAGTTGATCATATGGAATTCTAGACAATTACTCTGAAGAAGCCTTAAAGTGCTCCACATGTTGTCCCTGAAGAAACACAGAACTCCATGTATGCCAGAACAGTAGAGAGGTGAGAGACTGATAAAACCCCACCATACCCTTCTGCAAAACAGATTTATGAGAGTTGAAAAAGAACAAATAAAATGCATAGAACTGATATGCCTAAATTTTGTTTCCAAAACAAAACTGAAAAAGTGCTCACTTTTCCAGTTAAAAAAAAGGACCAAAAGAGTGCCTTCACAGAATTACCTAGCAACTTGAGTAGACTGCTGCTGTGTTAGGCCATCTAGGCAGAGTTCCCAGAAGGACCGATAGAGAAAGCAAGTTGAAGATACATGCTTTTACACAGAATTTCTGAATTGAAATGAAGATACACAAACCTGACTGGGGACTCAAAAATACTTTTCCTTTTTGTTTCTTTTTTTCTTCATATATAAGCACTCCCTGTAAACAACAGATACACATTGATGAACCAAGAAAATTATGTCATTCCACAGCTAAGAAAAAAAAAGGTTCTCATTGAAAGCTTAAGTAAAGCTAGTTTTAATTACTTTATATGGACTTTAGAACATTTAAAGAGAAAAAGATCAAAGAAAAAGGACAATTAGTGTTTACCTGATTTAATCTACGAGCATGTTTGGAAGCACTGGGTAACAAAGGGGATCCATACAATGCTTCTGGTTTTGGAACAACTGAAAAAGTCATAAGAAAGATTTGCTAATTTAAAACTAGTTTCTATTTCAGGTATTTTAAGATACAAAAATACCATGATATTTACAATCTACCTGCATAGACAGTAGAATGTAGGATATTGCTATTTTTCTTATTTCTGTAAAATGGAAAACTGGCACAATGAGATGAGGTGCTGTAGCAGTTATTTTTCTCCTTCCTAGTAGCTGGTGCAGTGCTGTGTTTTGGCTTTAGTCTGAGAACAAAGCTGGTACACATGGATGTTTTTAGCTGTTGCTCAGTAATGCTTACCCCAATCAAGCACTTTTAAGTCTCATGCTCTGCCAGTAAAAAGGGGCACAAGAATCTGGGAGGGAGCAGAGACAGGACACCTGACCCAAACTAGCCAAAGGGGTATTCCATACCACAGCACATCATGCCCAGTATATAAACTGGGGGGAGTTACCCAGAAGGCTAGATTGTTGCTTGGGTCAGGCTGGGTATTGGTCAGCAGGTGGTGAGCAATTGTACTGTGCATCAGTTGTCCTTTTTGGGTTGTTTTTTTTTAATTCACTTACAAGTTTTATATTCTCTCCCCTTGTTATTTCCCTTATCATTATTATAACTTGTGGTAGCAGTAGTAGTTTTGTATTATACTTTATTTACTGGACTGTTCTTATCTCAGCCTGTGGGGTTTACATTCTTTCGATTCTCTTCCCCATCCTGCTGGGAGTGAGCAGGGAGGAAGGGAAGAATGCGGGGGACTGAGTGAGTGGTTGCGTGGTGCAAAGTTACCAGCTGGGCATAACCACGACAGTCCTTTCTGGCACCCAGCGTGGAGCCCAAAGGGTTGAGATAACAATAGACCTCACCAGAGTGTGTCTAAGCATATTTGTGATAAACAGTCTTTCAGATTAATAGTCACTCCTTGTAGTGTTGATTTATTTGGTGTTGGAGTTGATCTCAGAGTGCCAGCATATAACACCTTACTTGCAGCCAGCATTTGCTGTTTTAGCATTTATTGGCTTTGGGTCTGGGCTAAGGTTCTTGTTTCATTGTACTTTATGGTAATGGCTTCTCATACAATAGAATCATCAATCATGAAACTGATCTGGTATGCATTCTCAGCATGGTTATCAGCTCTATATTTTGGGAGGTGTGTAATGGGAATCGTTAACAATTGCACCTCTTTTTTGCCTGCCTCAGAGGGCCAGTGTATGAAGGAATTGACCTCTCTCCTGCCCTGAAAGACTGTTATGACAGATGAAGCCCAACATCATGGACTGAATGAATTCAGTGAACTTCATAGGGATGGTCCATGGACTAAGGAATGATACCTGTCTCTTTGTGTGTATATATATATATATATATATATATATATCTATATATATATATATCTTAAGAGACAAAAAGCGATGGTATATTGAAAAATGTGGGATGTGAGCATAATGTGAATGGTATGGAATAAGGGGTCAATACTGTCCTGGGTTCAGCTGTAACAGTTATTTTTCTCCTTCCTAGTAGCTGGTGCAGTGCTGTGTTTTGGCTTTGGACTAAGAACAAGGCTGATAATACACCGATGGTTTTAGTTGTTGCTCAGTAATACTTACACTGATCAGGCACTTTTCAGTCTCATGCTCTGCCAGTGAGCAGGGGCACAAGAAGCTGGGAGGGAGCAGAGACAGGACACTGACCCAAAGGTGTATTCCATACCACAGGACGTCACGCCCAGTATATAAAGTGAGGGGAGTCACCTAGAAGGCCCAGATCACTGCTCAGGTCAGACTGGGTATCTGTAGTCAGCTGGCGAGCAATTGTATTGTGCATCACTTGTGTTTATTGTTTTTTTTTTCCTTCCTCTTTTTAGTTTTATATTCTCTTTGTTATTTCCCGTATTATTAGTGGTAGTAGTAGTTGTTTTATTATTAGTGGTGGTAGTAGTAGTATTGTTTTATACTTTAGTTACCGACTGTTTTTATCTCAACCCATGGGGTTTACATTCTTTTGATTCTCCTCCCCATCCTGCTCAGAGTAGGGGGGAATAAAGGGGGAGGATCAAGCAGCTGCATGATGCTGAGTTATGGGCTGGGCTTCAACCAGATGCATATATAGTTATGTATCTAAGTTAGGAACCTACAATAAATTAAGCTCTGTACCCTTCTCCACAAGCAGAGGGACACAGGGAACTTAGAAAATGAACAAAGATAATTGAACAGGTAATTGAATTGTCCATAGTCTTACAAAATGGAACACAGCAAAAAAAAAATAATCTCTTAGGTCTACTTGTTCATAGTGCTCTATTCAACCAGAGAGAATACTCTGGGCACAAAGCACACAAAAAAAAAGACAAAGCCCAACCTACAGCAATTTTCTTCATACTCAAGTATAGTAATTTGCAGAATACAGATAACAGACAAAATCCACCTACTCCGTAATTAATGAGCTTAGACTTATGTAGCGTACAGCCTTAGCATAGTTCTCATATGATGTTATGAGATACAACCATGTCACTAACTACAAAACAGTAAGGCATATGCCCCTTCACCTTAGCAAATTTAGCATCATGGAAAATGGAATGGTAGAAAGAAAAGCTCAACAAGACAAGGTCAAGGATAAAGACACTCAGAAGTTAAATTTAGACTTGACATACAGCTTCAAAAGGTCAAAAGCTGTATAAAACATGGCATCAATTTTTAAGCACCTTTTCTGTCCAGCCAACACTTCTAGTGACCTATCAAACTATGAACACTTCTAAGTATATTGGCACCATTTTCCTCCTACTTACAGTACTTTGTTAGCACAGTCTTATGCTCTCTTGCACCGATTACATCTGATTAAGAAAAGTCTCCTGATCTAAGCAAGACAGAACATTGTTGCTGGTACAGGTTTGAAACTATGTTTATACAAAGGATTCCTGTTTGTTACTTTCAGAGGTCAAGTCATGACTAATCTGTAATTCATCATATTATAAACAAATTAATCCAGCATAAATTTAAATGTTCCTAGGTTTACCTACAGGGAAATAATAATACTACCTTTCTTTGGAAGCTAACTAGAAATACCATTCACTGCCTTAAGGAGTCTCAGTTTATCTTAGAATGATATTCTTTACAACACAGATGATATGAGATCTGTATTATCTGAAGGATGATTTAGATGTTGCTAAGCAAGTATTTAGTTATTTTGTTCAGATCTGTCAGGATCTGTATTTCGGGGCATTTTTGTAGTTATATTTTTTAGTTTTTAAAGTCAAAGTTGCAAACTGACTCTATGAAAAATAAGACAGATTGCTGTATCCCTCCTACTGCTGAGTTGGCAGGAACATTATTTCATTCACAATATTCTAACTTGTGTGATTTCACGGTTTACAGAATAATTCTGGTTTAGGTGATGTGAAGAGTTACAAGGTGAGCTTTTGTTGCAATTATGATGTACTGAAAGAGAAGCTGTAATTTGAAATGTCAGCAAACTCCTACACAGTGAGGACAATGGAAGCAATGTCAACATATTAGACATTCGTATCTTTTATACTGCAAGCACCTTACCTGCTATGAGGAACTATGTTAAATCTATTGGGATATGGCAAAGTTCTGAAAGGCAGATGAGGGAGAAAACTAGCTAATGTAAGTACATTTAAAAAAAAAAAAAAGTTAGCATTTATGTAATGCCATTCAAAGCAAAACCCTTATGTGTCAGCCAACCAAAAATATCAAAAACCATAAGCTCTGTTTAGACTGCTCAGCTTGATCTAGTTTCATACCTGCAGCTCCTTTAAACTGTGGGCATTCCTTTTTAATATGACCTTCTCTTCCACAGATAAAACACCGTTTTTCTCTTAAGTCTCTATCTTCCAGGTGCTTCCACTTCTCTGCTGATTGCCTTGGAGTCTTTTCTCTTCCAATTTCCAGTATTGCCCTTCCTAGTTTCCTCTTCTGAGGTGTACAGACATGCAACTTTCCCTCCTTGATTGAGCTCTCCTTTTCTGTTGTTTTAATCTGAGTTTCTTTGTCCTCATTGCTTCTTTTCTCCTTGCTTTCTGTGTACCTCTGTTTTTTTGTATCTTCATAACCACGCCGCCGTCTTAGTCTGCAGGAGCAGAAAAATGCTGTAGAGTTCATAAGGCTTACATATATACATGGAGAAAAAACCCCAATATCCAACAAATCAAGTGCTGTCGACAGATAAAAGACATATTTCATGTATTTCTTGAGTGGGTTAAATAAAGTGAATTAATGCACTTGTCCCTTTGACCATTTTACTGAATAATGCTACACTGATGTAAAATGTATTTAATAATCTAACTTTACAATTATATTACAATACAGCCCTGAATTCTAAAATATCTCAAAAAATACGAACACAACAGAAAATCTGTGTGAAAAAGACAGGATTACAGGTTGTTGGGGTTTTTTGTCTACTTGTACAATTCAATCAGAACTCCCTTCTCAAACTGTGTATTTTTACAGTATCTCTAAAAGTCTCTTCTACTGGGAGAAGCTTCTAATATTCTATGTGATTTTGCATAGGGCGTAGTTGCTTGTGTACAATGAACTGGGGTTTCACTCCAGAATGCAAGATTAAAAATCCATTGCATCTGATACAGAAGTTTAGACATTGAGTAGGTTTTCATACCACCACCTCCAGCATTCTTTATTTTAAAATTACCATCAACTACTGTACTTGCATTAGCTAAAGTTGAATAAATTCCCAAAATAACAGTCTCAAAATATAAGTTCACAATTCTCTATTGTGCAGCAAAAAGATGATTACATCTGATCCAATATAAGTAGCTTTTTACCCACTTATATAAGATTGCAGGTTATTTTTAAATACAGCTGTTAACATAAACAGACCCTAAGCAAAGGGTAGATGTTTCCATTCAACTTACAACTGAGCACAAAGGCTTTCAAGATTTCATACTCTTGAAGCTTTATTTGCTGATTTTCAATATTTTATAGATACAACCGTAATCTTTCTTCTAAACAAACCCAACAAAAACTTCCACACACATGCCAAAACTATACTCACTTTCTCCTCATGGGACAATCTCTCATGAAATGGCCAATTTTACCACAGGTTCTGCAGCATCTATCATTTGGTGCCAGTTCTCCTTCTGTTAGTACCTCAGGATCAAAAAAGTACTCCTAAGGAAGAAATAACATATTTTAAATGAAAATCCATACACCTAGGAATCAAAACAGATAGGCAAGTGCTAAACCAGCAGAAAGTTACAGAGAAGAGTAAGTGTGGTGGGTGTAGCTGAATTCCTCAAAGATCCAGTGAGCTGAACTGACTGCTGGCCTCTTTTCTTTACAGGCAGCCTGCTGACCACTAGGTCTGCAAGCTCTCTTTTAAAACTTGCAGTTTTAAGAAACTGTAAGCTGGTTTTGATAGGGATTAAAATATGTAAGCCTCTACAACAAACCTTTGTATTGATTAGTATTCTGCATGCCAACACATTTTACATGCAAACAACACAAAACCAGTACTGAGTAGTAACTCCCATAAAGATTTTTAGTGGACAGTTAAAATTTAAGAGAGAAGAGCTTAAAGAGAGTGTAACATTACTCCTGCAATTGCTAAATTATACACTCAAGAGCATGCACCTACTGATCTTAGAAGCAACTTACCATTTTTGATGGATATTCTTTAGGAAACACTTTTATAGGGGTACCAAATAACCTTCTGCCATTGATAAAAGCCTTCATTATAAAATTTGTCACTATGAAGAAAACAAAGCAAAACAAACCAGGAAAACATCAAACAAACCAGTAAAGTATGATCTAAGACAAGATCTTCACTCTATAAAAAAATTTGTTAACAGGAGACTTACTTTTTCTTGACAGTCCAGCTCCAAGATTGTGGTTCAAATCAAAGGGGTCTGTACAAAAAGCATTACAGGCATTAATTAAGTCCAGGCCTAGACCAACAACATATACATACACATTAACAGCCCAAGGCAGCTATTTCCAATGTAGAATTAAGAACTGAAATTGAACTGTTTGTAAATTTGCTGAAACTAAATTAACCCCATGGACAAAGGGATCACAGTCATCTAGCTCCAAACTGACTGAAGTATGGTAAAAGTTATTCTGAGAGTTGAATGTGCAGGGAAGAGAGTAAAAATTCTTTCCATGAAAGTCATAGAGACCAGAAAGTTGTTTAGGGATCATTTCTAAAATAAGTCACTGTATTTTCTTGATAAGAGACCATGGTATTACTTAACAGTGTAATAAAACATACTTTTAAATTCCTCGTGTAAATATGGACTCAGCTAAACTTGGTATTTGAGAGAAAACCTCAACTACAATACAGGTAATTTCTTTTCCAAAGGATTTGGTTTAATCCGTTTCTCTTTCAGTTGCTGTCATCATGAAAAGTATCATATCTGCTTTGCACGTTCTTTTCAGTAGGGAAAAAAAAAATCCTAAGTAATTTTTATCACTAGTGAAACTCAATGGAAATTTTGCAATGATTTCTAAACATCAGCAAATAACAAATTATAATCTAGTAATACAAAAATAATTAAGGCTTGTGGAGAAAATTTTTCACGTGGGCATTAAAGAAATGCCACATATTCATGTACTTCATATTTTTACCTTCAATTACAATGTATTTGGAGGTCCACTGCTTTTTGAAGGTTGTAAGCAGATTTTTACTCCGAATGCAGATAACATGTTCTTTAAAATCAAATTCTTCTGTGTAGAAACGGAGAAGCCCCAGCCACAGTTGCCCAACAGATTCAGTGTTTTTGCCATAGTCTGGCCAAACAACTGACTGAAAATACAAAAATATTTTTACTTCCAGTACTTACATTAAGCAGAATAATTTTCATAACTTGGAAGCTCAAACAATGGAAGTCTTATTTTATAAAGAAACACAACTGAGTTACAGCAGAGTACTTACTTTCATAATTGGTATTAATAATCCAATATCAATTTTTAAATGGTAAATTTTTTAAAAGTAACAACAAAAGTGGAGAATTAATATAACTTCTGATACTAGGTCTTGCCTGTTATAGAAAGAATTTATTAATGCATTTTATGTGCCTATTTAACATAAAATTATTCAATGAGATTAAGCAGTTATGACTAAATATGCAGCTGGTATTTGTAGGAATTATCTTCACCCAGTAGTGTGATGCACACAGTAATTAATCATCATTAGCATCTTAAAATACTTTTATTATTTTTTGCAGATTCCATAGATTCCCCCCCAGATGAATTACAACCAACCATATTCTTAAAGATTTACAGCTTGGTATTGGGATTTTCAAAGCAGTAACTGCTCCACTTCCATTTCTATATTCAACCACCACATCTGAGGACTGTATTTCTTAAAAGGAATTCTTTTTCATTTGCAAATTAACCTGATTTACTCACCAACTCATCTATCTTATCAAAGAAATAAACATTCCAGCCATCAACTAAAATTTCAGGCTTCTTTGGTTCTTTGTAGATCTGAAAGCATAACATTAAACTCATTAGAAGAGCCCTACAGGTTCAGCATTAACATTCTTCTGGTCAATACTGTGTACAGGTAGTGATTTCTTTGAGATACTGTACCTCTTGAAGAACGGGGATGACAGGTGGATTTCTCTGTTGAAGAAAATAAAGCACCATAAGAGTATACGCATAGGAAGAAAGGCTACCTCGAGATGCATCTCCAATGTCACATATCTAGAAAAAGAAACACCATTTGTATCTTTCATTGTTATAATCTCTTGCTGCAGGAACTACTGCTTCTAGAATGTCTGAAATATACTTACTTTTGTAAAGACTTTCATTGTGTAGCATAGATACTTTACTCTCGGATCAATGGCTGCATATGATGACAGGAGTCTTGTGTTATGCAAGGCCTATAAAGAGAAGAAGGTCATGCACAAAATACAAGAGCTGTGAGAAAATTAAGTAGTAAGCTGAAACACAAAACCCAAGAACTCTAAGTTGCGTGCTCAAGAAACGCACATGCGAAGCCCTGCATAGTAGAATGTATATTGAGAAAGGGAGCACTCGATGAGGTTATGACCTGCTCTCTTAAAAAGCTGATCAACATACTTTATCTGCACACAAAGCAGTATCCACAGAACAGTGCTTCAGAATGGGAAGCATTAATCTACCACTTCATTTTCAAAGTGTTTGGTAGAAGGTAGGCTCTTGAAGTAAACAATTTCAGCCCAGAAAAGTGAAAGCTAATCAACTGACCCATATGGATGCATAACGTCAAGAAGAAAACTCTGTGGTTGAGGTATCATTCTCAAGACTTCCCTTGAGCCCATATAAAAGTTTAATACTGGGCTCTAAATCTTACTTTCCTATAATATTTCAAGGAACTGGCTTTTGAAGTTCAGAGGTACTGAAAAAAGAAACAAACCCCCCAAAAACACTCTCCACCCAAACCTAGTTTTTATAGTATTTTCCCAAAGAACTTGTGGCTTTTAATAAATTCTAACATGTTCCAGTTCAGGCAAGCTAGGTTCAAAATCATTATTCCAGGTCTCAAGGAAAAGCAAGAGTGAGCCATGATGAGAACTGGAGCGTTAGAACACTGAAGTTATATTATTTTGTCTCTCATTTACAGAGAGACTTAAACACCTAAACCACTAGTTCCTGCTATTACTGAAGAATGAATATATTTTCTTAGGGAAGTGGCAACTGTAAAGATGCAATTGTGCACTGACTCCACTCAACGATCAAATAAAAAAATAAAAGGTTGTTTGAATATCTAAAAGTGCAAAAGTTGTTTGAATATCTAAAAGTATAACTGGAAACAGTTGATAATTGAACCTCAACGAAACAGTCACTTCAATCTTAAGATGACGACCCACACTTTTCTGTTAGAAAATAAATGAAAACGGCAATAATCTTACCAGAGTATTATATAAACTGATGTCTACTTCAAGACCACTTCTGACATGGAAAAATTTGACAATTGGGACTTTAGCAGTTGTTATAGGCAAGACACTTCTTAAACCTAGAATGAAATGTTTAATTACTGAATGACTGCAATACAAGTAACTCCAAACTGTAGTAAAAAGGCTACAAAATAAAATCTTAGTTGGTACCAAAACTGTATTTCAGTTATATTTTAATGTTGATTTAGGCATTTGTCAAACACGACTAACTTGCTAAATATATACAAATATACATTTAGCTCCCCAATAAAACAAAGATCAATCTCAGTGTTATAGAAAAATAAGCTTAAGAGATCACTGATAGTTCACTTCAATTACATTAAATTCATGTGAAATACACTAAAACAAGCACTATAAATTGTAATTTCTTCTAGAAAAAAACAGAATCCTCATTGCAAACTTGTATCAGCCTACCTTTTACTATTAACTTACTGTGCACTAAGAATGTAGGTTATAAAGCCTGAAGCTTTATGTTTATGCATGTAGGTTATAAATACACTGCATGTCCAGTTCAGATGCAGTCCTATAAGATTATAACCTCATAGACTTACATATGCAAAAAAAAAAAAAATTTAAGTGTTCACAACGTATAACCTCACTCGTTCTAACGATACACTCTTCAGTATAGTTTTATCTTGATTTTAATCTATAGTGCCCCAGAATGTTGTCACTACAGCAACTGAAGTCACATAAATAGAACCACTTATTTTAATTTTCAAGAAAGTTACCTGACTGTTTCTTGAGAACTTTTGCTAAATCTTCAATGATTCTGATGCAATCAAGTCCCTAAGACATTAAGAAAAAAAGTTCACGGTTGTATCTGCTACATTTAGGAAAAACTTTTATTACTTGCCATTAAGATTAAAGCTGTATAACAGAGTTTCATATTATAAACAATTATCTGAAGACCAGAAATAGTTTCAGAATAGCACCTGCAAAATCAACAATATACAGCATCTTAACAAGCTTTTAAAGTTTATATTTTGCCTAGACCAACAGCAAAACCCCCTAAATTATCTTTGGGGCACTAATTTGTGCTTTCTTCCAATCTGAGAAGCTTCTATAAAATAATAACTTTGTTACACTATATATACACACAATATACCCATAAAATTTTGCATGTTTTAAAATAAAACAAACAAACAAACCAAAAAATCCCCAAACCCAAGCCACTTTTTAAACTACCTCAGCAGTTTCCAGCCCATCAATTGTCATACAGATATCAAGGTCACTTTCTTTGAAGCCAAAGCCATTTTTTGATGAGCCAAACAAATTCAGCTTGGTTCCTGCAAGAGATATAATGGGTTATAACCCCATATTGACACAGAACCTCAAGTTGTATGTAATTTCAATCCACTGCATGTCTTTTAATACAGGCATAAAAACATTACTATCTGTGATACATCAAAACTTATTCTCTCATTAACTTTGCTGATGTGGAAAATATCTCTACTTTCATTGGTTCAAATGAGCAGTCTGACAAATCCAGAAACAAGTCAGGTTTTCCAATAATAAAATCATCAGCATGTGGCAACCAGCTGATATCTGATTAAAAAAAAAAAATAGTAAGACTGCTCTCTACAGAGATTTTTAGGGTAAAGGATATATCTAACCACATACCAAGCTCCAGCCAAAAATATCTGTTGCTAATTTTAAAAGACTATGAACCAAAGTCTGGGTGTTATACAAACACTGGTAAGGACTCCAGAAACAAAGCAAAACAAATTCAAATAGCTAGGTACTGCAAATACAGTACCTGTATTTTAAAATATTCCAAAATGAGTAAGTTTCAGTAGGAATGATTACAAAAAGCTTGTTGTTTTTAAGAGCAAATAGAACAAGAAGAAGTCTGGCTAATGAATATAGCTAAAATAATTACAGGCTGTTCCACTACTGTGTTGATAGTTTTCTCCTTAACTTGTCATTGCTCCTTCCTACTAATGTGTTGTATATATGACTAAGTAAGAAAACAACTTAAACCAAAGCCTTAAAAAATATAAATTAATGTAATTAATTATAGCAATGCTGAGCAACAATATAGGTTGAGTGTTCAAACCTGAAATGCTTATTATATTGATAAGATGTTTTCTTGGAAAACACGCAAGTACAGGCACACCAAAGTATAAATAACAAGCTAAAACTGACTAATTACCTGGGAAATCATGTCTAATGAAGTTTTCCAAGTTTTGTCTTATATGTTCCCGAGCCTGATCCTCCAAAATACTTGGAGAAAAATCACCTTAAAAAAAAATAAATAAAAAATTTAGGCAAACTGATCTGTAGAGAGTCAAAAGCAAAGATTCAAATGAAAAAAATTGAGGGGTTTTCAGCAAGGTAGGGGGGAAAGAAAAAGCAAGAGAAGATTCACGTGTGAAGGAAAGCAAGCAAGGATGAAGTAGAAGAAAAATACCTGTTCAAAGAAAAACATTAATTAGACAAGTAACACATTTTGTCTGGTCAGAAATGGTGAAAGGAGGAAAGCTGGGTCACTCTGAAAAGAACAAAAGTGGAGAATTGTTATAAAACAGTATTTTGACTCATTTTTTTCTAGAACACTGAAGTCATTGCTTACTAAGAACCACAAGTTAAGGAACAGTTAATTCAGATAGACCTGTAAAAGCATCAGTCAAAAAACTCACCCAAAATTAAACTCAATATAATTCCCAAGATGTTTAAATGAGTAATCAAGACAGCCACAGTGGGGAAGATAAACCTAAACATTTTGTAGATAATGATAAACATCTAAATACAAATTACTATTCTCTAGATATGAACTACTCACCAGTCCCATTAAAGCCCTTACAAATCTGAGAATAGTATTTAAGAGTTGGATGCAGTGTGGCAAATAAACTGTCTCCTTTTACAACACCATTAGCATGATTATGTCATTATTTTTTGCACTATTGCTACCGCACAATATTTATCGGAAAAAACTTACGGTAACATTGGACACAAACTTGATCTAGAATAACTGAGAATTTGGGTGTCAGTTCTGGCAGGAGGTCAAGCTCAATTTTCTTCAAGTCTTCTGGACAATCCCTCTTTAAATGACCTTCCCGTTTGCACAGGCTACATACAACTGTAGGAGACTACATGAACAGAAAGTGAGACTGGTTTTACTTCACTGAATTTGACCAACACTTTAATATAACTGATAACAGAACGCAAGCAGTATGTTCTGATTCAGTTTCCTTACCTTGCCCTTTGTAAAAGCTGTTTTACTGAATTCATAAAAAAGTTCATATTCTAAACCCTGTTCTATTGCTGTGTTCTCTTCAAAAAGGCTTCCCTTCTCAGTAAGATCCTCTTGACTCAAATTGCTTCTCAGAAGTCCATCCACATGTTCTTCAGTGTGTTTGTTCTCACATTTATTGGGGAGGGAAAAATCATCTTCTTCTTCCTCTGACAGTGCATCGTCATTGCCAGATCCAAAGTATGCATTATCTTGTTCATCTCCAGCTCTTGTAATACCACACTCTCTCTGGTTTAGAAGACCAGATTCTTCCTCCTCTTCCTCCTCATCATCCGAATCAATCATTTGGGATATTTGACTCCATGCTAAATATGTGAATTCCTTCAAGGATTCATGCAGTTCATCAGAACCTTCAGTGCTCTCTTCATCAACATCTATCTTGTCTTCCATTATATCACTGCACTCTAAGGCAAACTCATCAATATCTGCAAATGCAGCATTTTGAAAACCTTCTAAGTCTGAAGTACCACATGTCTCTATATCATGTTCATTTAGTGTAACAGGGGGATCTCCACTATCACTATCTTCATCTATTTCTCGCTCAGTAGTCAAGATACTATTCCACCTTTTTTGTTGTTCATGTTCTTCCTCTTCCTCCTCTTCATTTCCACTGTCTGTCTTCTCACAACTTGGTTTAAAATCCTCATTATTTCCAGAAATAAATTCCTCAACTATACAGTCTGAATCTTCATAGGCAATTCCCAAATGATTTATATCATCAGCTAGTTCTTCTTCTGTGATACTTCCTGAGCCATCACAAAGTTTTGAAGCATCAGTTCTATGTGTCTGGGGCATATCTGTAGTCGCTATTATGCAGTCTTCCACTACTGGTGTGCTTGTTCTACTGTCCAAGTTTTGCAAATCAGCATTTTGATGCCTTATAGCATCTTTTCCACAGTGCAGCATTTGGGATTTCTCTTCATGGGCATTTAGAATGGACTTTTTGCTTGATTTTGCACTTTTTTTCTGAGGCAAGGCAAAATACTTGTAAGTTGCTCTCAGGCAGTGAAGAATATACTCATAAACTAGCTGACTGTTCAGAGTTCTTGCCACATTCCTTTTGACTGAATACGGGTCTAATAGAAAGAAGAAGTGAGCCAGCAGTGCAAGAGTCAACTTTATAAAAAAAGAATAAACTTACATCCTTATAAAATTTGAATATACTAACATTAGTTACCCTAAAACACCGTGTAAGGACATAAGATCTATGAATTGTGCTGCAGGCAATTTTTAAGTCCACTTAATTACATTTGATAATGTTGAAAAAAAAAACCCAAGAGAAATATTAAATGGATTTTTTTCCCCAAAACAATATTCTCCTATAATACTGGGAAGCACAGTCCAATATTGAAAAATTTTAACCTATTACCCACAGTGTCAACAGTCAAGACAGTACCCTAGAAAATTAAAATAACAGTTCTTGGAGTTTTATGAGATATATATATATATATACATATACCTTCTACAGCAATGCGCTTTTTAGGCCAGTCCCTTGATTCACGAGACACTGCTTCTTTGAGTCGTATGCTAATAACAAAATCAGCCATATTGAACTCCAAGGCATAGAAACGAAGCAGTTCTAGCCAGAGCTGACCAGCAGGTGCTGAACACTGCTGTCCTGAATCAAACACTAAGGGAACCTGTAAATTATAGAAGAAAACTTAAAAAATATTTAATGCACAGGTGTTTGGTTGTTACACTTCCTTGTATTTCAGCTGTAATGTAATATTACAAAACTCATAGTTACTTCTATACTTCTGCAACTGCAAAAAACCCTGCAATTAAAAAAATGAGATAGTAAAAACCCAGATTATAAAACTTCAAAACGAAAGACTGCAACAATGGCTATGAATAGCAAATGGCTATGAATAACAAACGGTTATTAATAGCAATAATTAATAACAATTGCTTATTTGTTTATGCCATAATTCATAAATTTCCAAGGAAATACCACATCCAATCTAATTAGACAGAATGGATTATACAGCCTATTTTTTACCAAAGCCTAAACTGCAGAGTTAACTATCATAACATGAAATAATACAGTGATGTTGTTTCTTTCAAAGTTATAATTTGTAAGAACAGTTCAAAGCTAACAGGAAATATTTTTCATATGCTTAAACTAATTCTGAGACAAAATTGCCATAACTCTATAAACTAGCACCAAGAGTTAAGCATAGTAAACCTTGTATCAAGCAGTCATGCAATCTCTTAGTTCAGCTCATGGTTTTGCAACGTAAACATGAAACTAACTAGAAGATGGTTCTTTTTTTGACAACATAAGCAAATTAAATAGTTCAGACCTTGCCCCTTCTAGGGGAAGTTTCTTGTAGCAAATCAGAATCATCAGCGGGATTATGTTCCCAAACTACCGCATCATTTTCAACTTCTTTCAGATGAAAATTAGTTAATTTGTTTAATGAGAATCCTCCAATCTAAAGGAAACACAAAACGAAACATACTAATCATTACATGAACTTCAAATCTTATCTCCCCATGGTAGTATGACAAACTAAAACAGAACAAAGTTTAAAAGTAGCCTGTAGTATGTGCCAACCTGCTTCTCTCTTCTCCCTATACAAAAGGCTCTCAAAAGTTCAGTGCTTTTGGAAGGGTATCCATGTGTCATAGAAACTTGCATTTGCATGTTACACAAGCATGAATATCCATTTTTTAATTATATGAACATATACTGCGTGACATTTCTCCTTCACTGCAGAGTGTGGAGAGGCTTTGGGAATGAGCCAGCCATGTACTGAAGGAAAACGTTAACTACAAGGCCAATGTAATTGTAACATGCACACTAAATACAGTAGGTGACTACAAGAACAAAAGTGGATGTCATGAATATAATACTTGGACCATGTCCTGGTGAACTGGATTCTGGATTTGTGTCCGTAACACAACTCTCGATACTAAGATGCACTTCAGCTTCTACACCCAAGAAATACATGCTCTAAACCCCTAGTCTGATCCCTTGGGCAGGTGTCGTACCAGTGTGCTCCCCAGCTGTGGTCTACATTTTGAAGAATTAGGTGTCAAAAGACACTGTTTTGGGATGTAGCTATGTAAATTCAAAGTTCTCAAGAGTCTGGAAGAAAGGCTGAAGAAATGAGGAAGCAGACTGTTATGAAATGCATTCAATGCCCAGCTCTCTTTATTTACTAAAGGGGCAACCAAGCACTTAGTTCAGCAACTAGGATTGTGAACTGCATCCTTACAGGCAAGCACATAAATGCTATGTGCAGTCTGGCTGAATTAACATCTTTCTGAAATCCTGCAGAACTGGCTCACTTATGGCTTGTTCAGAACAGCAAAAACCTGACAGGTTACAATAAAACACCACAAGTGATTTGTCCTCACACTCATACTATTCAGTGTATTAATACACATACCCATGATCCCAAATACACAGGCAGAAAAGGCTGTTTCCTCTGTTGTAAAAAGAAAATAACCATCAAAGCAAACACATATGGTGACAAGCCTCCCTCTTCAGGACGATCAACACAGCACAACTGTGAAAATAAATTGTGCAGTCATTAAGGTTTCAAGTGATACTATGAAAAAATACTCTTTTCATTAACTGTTCAGAAGTCTGCCACGTTAAATACCAACAGAAACTCAGACATCTTTAAGCTCTACTGAGATGGACTTTGTTCTCAAGGCCTGAGTATTTACTGGTGTCTTGTTATTGCCACAGTATTTTCTTTTCAAGAGCCACAGGATGCAGACTGGCAAAACAGACAGCATACAGCACATACGCAAACATTTTACATAGATATAGTACAAGCCAAAAGCGTTTCTTAAATACTGTTCTTTTTCTTAAATCATATGTTAGTTGCAAGCACACAAAGTTTTGAAAGAATTTATTTTAATTCACAATAAAGTTTTTACCTACCTATGGAAAAAACAGCTTTTTCCTATCATTTTTTCCCACGATGGATTAAGTTTATGGGAAACTTGTAATTCCATTTCATATAAATTTCATTCCATGTACATTCCCATGAATTATTTGGTACCAGAGCAGGATACTTACATTCTGCATGCTACTGGCTGAAGCTTAAAATTCCACTTTGAAATTCAGTGGAATCATACAATACACAGATGACATTTACATAAAACTTCAAATTTATAAAAAGCTTAGAATCCCTTTTCAAACTCTTTTTTGAAAGACAGTTTCAACACCTGTTTTCTAAACCACACCAACAGTCTTATGAGCATAATATCGATGTTCATTCAGTATTTATTTACAAATTACTCTTACCTTTGCCCAGTACCTGAAGACAATCACTAAAGTTACTACAGTAGGTTCCAGTTTCCCAAGTGCAGCCAAATGGTTTGTTGTCAGACAAGCATTCTCATTCCCTGCACTCACTTTACAAATAAGGCCACTAAAACCCAAAAAGAAACAAAAGATCCTGGATGTTTCGTAAGAACAGGCACAGGTCAGGTAACATCTCACAAAACAGTTCAGCAGGAGGCTGTAAGGTAAGACTTAACAGCCTCTCAAAGACACCTTTTCTAAATTAAACCAGCATGGAAAATCAGATTGTTTTATTGCATTATAATTTTCTGTAAAAATGTTTTCAAATACAATTCAAATTTAAGTATTTGTTTCTAATGACTAAGTCACTGAACTAAATAAAATTACAGTACTAATTTCATTCATGAATCAAAAACATCTTCCCATTCCACACCCATCAGAAAACAGTTTCTATGCTGATTCTACAGCAAAAGAAATATTTTCAAACACTGAAAAATTGAGGTAGCAGCAAATAACTGGTAATACTTCTGTATCAGTAGCTGTTGAAAGAATATTTAATGAATCCTAAATGATATGCATTAAATGGGCAAAATAAAAATCTTTCACTTGTTCTCAAAATACTAGTGAGGCCAAGCAAGCTGATCTTGCCCTTACAGTAACCCATAATTTAACATGGTATCCGCATCAACTACATGGAAGGAAAGTTTGTTTGAGCAGTTATCCCAAATGGAAGAAGGGTAAGGGTACATGCTGGAAGCCATAATGGTGGAAAGGGTTGGGAAATACAGCTGAGGACAGAACAACCCTTACCCTCTTATTATAGGCTAGGAATGACTTGCCCATGAGTGTTAGTTTGTGTTTCAAGATCCATGGAACTGTAATAATTTAGTATAGAAACGTCATTTTTCAGATGTTGGTATATATATATTTTACATTGCTATATACTATTAGAACACACAAAGTGACAACTGAGACCTTTGTTTTTCTCTGCACACCACCACTGGTATTCTAGCATGGAAATCTGCATCAACTTCCGTAAAACATTCTAGGTGGAAGAAAGAAATAGAAGAAGCAATGTTAAACATGATGTTGACAAAAAAAATGTATTGAACTGGATGCAACTAGAGGGGTACAGCTAGAACCTCAACTTTTTAATAAAATGACTGATTTTGAGACAAATAACTCAGTGCCTCCAATAAACTAATCCTGTCATGCTTTTAAAGCAAGTTTTTATATCTGAAAAGTATGGTCTAGACTGTATGATAAGCACTGTTAAGAAAATAAGAAAAAAAAGGAACTTTTCATAATTCATATACACAGTAGGTATAGTTAAGTAGGTATATTGTGGTTAAGTGCTGGCTTGAATGAGCCAGGCATACACAGGCCAATGACATCTGTGAAACAATGTTAATGTGAAAGATGAGAGCATTATGTCAGTACTAGACAGAAAGAAAATATCCAAGTTTATTTCCCCTGGTAATCTAGACATATTCTATGTACGTACAGAACAGGCTTACTGACATGATGTGATTTCTTCTTGCTATGCTTTTTTTAATTTCTTTTTTCTTATTCTTTATATGGCTTCCAAATGCAATTCAGCTACATTTTTATCTTAACACTAAAAAAGTTCAGATGCCACTTAGTCCTTTCTCCATGTGGAGTTTATCGGTCACAACTGGGCTTATTTTTTTGATGCACCACTATTCCATTGGGCCAGGTAGAGCGGAAACTATGAAACAATTTTAGATAACTGGCTCAGAAATTCTGGAATGACAAGGTTTTCCTAATGTTACCTAGCCAACTGGACACCTAGCTTATCTGAAAAACATCTTGCTATTGCCACTAGGGTACCTCAAACGCCTAATGCTCTGCCCCTGTATTTTCTGACTCACAGAAAAAGACTTTGCACAAGATGTTAATCCAGGTATTGCTTGTTTTCCAAACACATTAGAGATCCTAACTTTCTATGGGATCTGGGTCTTCATTCCTCCAGTCTGGTTCGATTATAATCCCGTTCTCAGAGACTATAACGGTTATCTGACCAGAGAAGAAGACGCACATACAATGGGGGTGGGGATGGCAATGAGAATAACCTAGCTTAGTAAATATATTCATGTTTAATATACATGTTTGGAACCACACGGTCTGATTTCCCAACTGTGGGCATGAAGCAAGGGAAGAAAGTAGTAAAGCTACTTTTCACAATTTGCATTTAAAAAGCCTATTTCTTTCCCACCCTTTTTTTTTTAACCTGCATTATGCTTGAACTGGTTTGAGTAAATGCATTTTTTTTTTAAGATCTTAAATTTCACTTGCCTGTATTAGTGCACTTGTTACCTGAAAAACATATGTATCTGTATGCAGTCATTTATACATGGTCTCACTGCACTAACAAGCATGTGCACATTATAGGAAAAAAGACCACAACCTGAAAGGTTAGAAGAGTTTAGGCTACTTTCTGTTCTATGCATGGCTAACTGAGAAGTCTAGGAAATGAAAGGCAACACTGTCTACTGTAAGTTTGATGACATGTTTACTCATAATGTAGAAGAAAACCTCCCACTAGGAGTTTCTCATATCAACACAAGTAATGCGACTTCAATACTCATAAAAGTGAATACTAAAGTAAGTTCTGACAATATATTATTTCCTGCAGTATTTTTCTGTCTCACATCTTTCTAAAAAACATTCAGAATAGCACACGGTTTACCTATTCAGGGCGGAATTCAACAATACTAAGCAGTAATACTTTAACAGAAATGAAAAATCAGCAGTTTTTTCTTACCACTGTTCTGAAGACTTTCTTGCACAAGTAAGAGAACATCTGGTTGTGTCATCTGTCAATAAAAATAATAAAGCTGTTTTCATAGCTGTCAAAAAGGTGATTTTCCACAACTCAAAAAAAAAATAAAACACCAGCCCTAGGCCACTTCTGTTTTCCTTCCACAGAGAGCAGCAAGAAGAGAACTATAAAACAGCACCTGAGAAAAAACTTCTTAGTCTTTGGTTATTGCTAAATTCTATCGAAGGAACACAGTTTTGCTTTTTTTGAATAAAACTAAAAAAATCCTGAAGTAATTGCAAGTAAAGCTTTATTTCTGACAAAGACCTAGCTGTGGAAAAAGGCCACCAACAGAAATACTATTCCAGTATGCTTAAATATGACTGCCTTCTGACACAGTGGATCTACAACATGTCAAAGATTGGAATCATCAGCCTTTTGAATCATTTTGAATAAGCCTTTTTGAATTATACACACTTTATGAACTTCTTCCTACATTTCCATCTTTTTTTCCTTGAGGAAATACTAAATTTTAACTATAAGACTGCCAAATGAATTACATCAGGAATAAGTTTAAGTATGGAAACAAAATCTTTTCACAGTCTCTAATTTCTTTTCAGTGTTCAGGCACAAAGACGTATACAAAACAACTAGCATGACAAATCAAGACTTTAAATTACTTCACATATAAATGACGTAAGACGGTTTCATAGCTTGAAAATATCCCAGAAATCAGTAAGTCTGATACTCATGTATCAGTACAGAAACAAGATCATGGAAGTGCCATTCATTTATTCCAGCTATAAGAGAATGTAAATAATGATCTGTCCCACAGGATTGCTAGGAGTATAGATGGGTCCCAGGTTCAGCAGTAGTAGTAATTTTTTTCCTTCTTAGTAGCTGGTGCAGTGCTGTGTTTTTGACTTTCAGCCTGGGAACAACACTGATAACACCAGTATTTTTAGTTGTTGCTAAGTAATGATTACTCCGATCAAGGACTTTTTGAGTCTTACGTTCTGCCAGAGAAGAGGAGAAGCTGGGAGGAAGCAGAGACAGGGCACCTGACCCAAACTAGCCAAAGGGGTATTCCATACCACAGCATGTCATGCCCACTAAATATAAACTGGGGACAGTTTACCAGAAGGGCCAGACTGCTGCTCAGGTTGGGCTGGGTATCAGTTGTTGGGTGGTGAGCAGTTGTATTCTCTCCCCTTGTTATTTCCCTTATCATTATTATTATTGGTGGCAGCAGTAGCGGTTTTGTGTTATATCTTAGTTACTGGATTGCTCTGATCTCAGCCCATGGGAGCTACTTTCTTTTGATTCTCCTCCCCATCCCTCTTGGAGCGGGGGGGGTGCGGGGGAGTAAGAAGTGGGGGGAGTGAGTGAGCAGCTGCATGGTTCTGAGTTACTGGGTGGGCTTAAACCATGCCAAGACATTTCAATTTTTGAGAAGGAAGATTTGATATAACACAAAGCTGTATTAACCTGCCTGACCATTACTAGCGTACAAAGCAAGGAATGTTATTTTAAGACATTTTAATGTGATAGCTCTCTTGTACCTCTATGCATTTTCATAAAAAGTGCTACAACCACACCATAAATTATATTTAAGCTATAAACTCATAAAGGTGCAAACATTTAAAACCACTTAGGCATGCTTAATAAAATGGTCTTACTTACATTGACAGGAAACTGGATATCTATGTTTATGTCTGAAGTTTTGAAACCAAATCTGCTATAGGAGGACCCATACAATCTTAATGAGCACTCTGAAACAAGAAGAATTATACTGCATTTAAGCTATACCTAATTCTAAGTCTGTAACTATTGTACAGCACTGTCAGTAGATTTTAAGCGTTACTTATTGCTACTCCTTATTGCTCTAGACTTGATGAAAACTCTTTCTTATTGAAGTATACCAATGAAATATACACCAAGAATATACACAACTAGTCTACAAGAAGAATTATAGAACAGCAAAACGGAAGAGTCAGTTGGTACCATGTTTTTATTGTACTTCAATCACTACTAACAAAATATTGCTGTGACCTACTTTAAAATGAGGACTTATATGAATAGGGATGAAAAACTACAAATTAAATTCCAAAGCTGAGGGTGAAGGCAAAGTCCAGGTCCCAAGTTTACTCAGTTTACTCTTTTTACCATTAGCATTAAGCAATAATTAAGCAGATTTTAATTTTGATAACTACAGGAAATTAAGAGTCTTCTAACAGCACAGAGCTGTGTTAGTAAATCCTGCCTTCCATGCTGTTGCTAGCAAAGAGTTACCATGAAGGTCAAATGTCTCCCATGTCCTGTTCATCTTCACTTTCTACTACAGGTCTGTTTGGGTCATGAGAACCATGGTTATTTCTTTTTCAGTCATCTCCTCCCCCCCCCCATTTTAATACTATATTATAGTTGCCATATCTAGCACTTAAACAAATTGCAAATAATACCTGGCAATTTTTGACGCAGTAAGTTTTCCATCACTGTTTTAATGTTGAGCCTTTCTTCTAGATCTTCGTTACTTAAGCCAAACTCCTGCACTACATTTTCAATGGCAACACCAATAGCTTTTATCTGGGAAGGTGTTGGAGGAGGCAGAGCACTCAGCAGCTGTTCTTCCTGTTTCTCCTTTAAAGATAGTAACACTGGTGTTTTAATGATTTTCTTGAGACTCTTAGTATGCTAGAATGAATGCCTGCAACTCCTCACAAGTAACACCACTGTATGTTTTCCAGATAGTGGAGGTAATTGGAAGCAAGAATATAGAATATCAAGAGAGAAACTGTGACAAGTATAAAAAAATCAGATATTCCAGAAGGCTTCAGTAATGTGCAGAGTTACATATACACATATTTGGAACATTAAGAAAAGTCACCAATTCTTTCACCATCTATGAACTGGGGAAAGAGTAAGACTTAAAGAGGAAGAAATTGAAAACCTGAAGACTACAAATATTTTTATCCACTTAAAGCTGAGAAAGAAGGAAGAGATGTTTAAATAGAAAAAAAAAATAAAACATTCAATTCCTGAATTAAGATCTTCACTATGACATACAGGTTATAATTTCTAATTCTGTCATACCAATTGTATTTACTTATTGCTACTCCTTATTGCTCTGGACTTGATGAAAACTCTTTCTTGTTGAAATATACCAATGAAATATACACCAATAATACACACCAAGAAGAATACATACAACTAGTCTATGAGAAGAATTACAGAACAGCAAAACAGAAGAGTCAGTTGGTACCATATTTTTATTATACTTCAATCACTAGTAACAAAATATTGCTGCATCATACTTTAAAATGAAGACTTATTTGAATAGGTATAAAAAACTACAAATTAAATTCCAAAGCTGAGGATGAAGGCAAAGTCCAGGTCCCAAGTTTACTCAGTTTACTCTTTTTACCATTAAGTAATAATTTTAAAGAAGATTCAAACATAGCAAAAGAAAAAAAATCACTGCGGAATGATTTTAGAAGCAGTGCAGTCTCATTGTAACTAGCAGGGTGAGGACGGTTTCATAAAAGTGCATTTTGAACTTTTTCTTGTCTTTAACTCACCTTTAGGCTTTTCTTGTGTCTTTTTTCTCTAATATGCTTATGAGCAAAAGCCACCGACTCAATCAAAACATCACACAAATTGCAGGTATATTTTGCTGATGGGTAGCTTCGAGATTGCTAAAATAAAGACAGTAAAAAAAAAACCAAAATACAGAAAGACATTACTTTCATTTCATTGAATACCCTTGCTAAATTGAATGACTAACTCTGAAATCCAGAAATACTCACTTTAGCCTTCCTAATTCCATCTTTACAGTCAAAAAGGTCATGTATCAAATATAACATCTGAAGAATGGTGGACCTTTGTCACTCAAGATCAACACGTCTTTCACAGCAGAAAATACCCAATGCTCATGGAATATAAAAATTGAATGTCCTGGGTTCAGCTGTAGCAGTCATTTTTCTCCTTCCTAGTACCTAGTACTGTGTTTTTGACTTTAGCCTGAGAACAACGCTGACAACACCGATGTTTTGAGTTGCTGTTAAGTAAAGCGTACGCCCATCACGGACTTTTAGTCTCATGCTCTGCCAGTAAAAAGGGGCACAAGAAGCTGGGAGGAAGCAGAGACAGGACACCTGACCCAAAGCAGCCAAAGGGGTATTCCATACCACAGCACGTCATGCCCAGTATATAAACTGGGGGGAGTCACCCAGAAGGCCCAGACTGCTGCTCAGGCTGGGCATCGGTCGGCAGGTGGTGAGCAATTATATTCTCTCCCCTTGTTATTTTCCTTATCATTATTATTATTATTATTATTATTGGTGGTAGCAGTAGTGGTTTTGTGTTATACCTTAGTTACTGGACTGTTCTTATCTCAACCTGTGGGAGCTACATTCCTTCCATTCTCTTCTCCATCCCTCTGGGAGCAGGGAGGGAGAAGTGGAGGGGGTGAGTGAACAGCTGCATGGTTCTGAGTTACCAGCTGGGCTTAAACTATGACACTGAATAAACACACAATAAAACTTTTCTGGTCCACTACCCCAGCATCTAGTGATATAATGTTAATTCATGAACTAAAGGAGCAGCTATTTTTTTGTGCTTAAATTGCAGTCAAGTGAAGATTACAGTAAAAAAATACCCAAAGCATAATCTACTTTTTCTTAAGAATTCACTAACAGCACCTGTTTTATATGTTACATCAATTCTATAACTAGACTTTCTAGCTACAACCAGAGAAATTGCTCAAAGTGTACCCCTTATGTAGTTCTTATAGACAAAAAAAAGAGGTCTACACAAGTAAAGACAATGGCACCTTCTTCAGTCTATAAATGCAGTCTCGCTTCAATCGTTCTTCAGCTTGCTGCAATCCTAGAAGTTCTTTTTCTGACAGCACAGATTCATCTATGACTGGACCATCCTCTTCGTCTTGATCATACTCAGCTTTTCTATTTCTTCTCAATCTCCTTGGTTTCCTAAGCTTCTTCATTTCTTATAAAGAGTTATGAGAGCAAATACGTCAAATAACTTCAGAGTACCACACAGCATTTTTTTTTCTTTAATTTACCATTCTACTCATGTGCAAGTCAAAGTTAAGATACAAATCATCTACCCTGCATGGTTGCATAATCTGCCATGTGCAAGTGTGATAACAGCAAAAGTATATTGTGTCATAACATACATTAACTTTGTTCGAAAGTACTATAGAACACTGATTTGTCCCATTGAAGTCACTGACCTTATTTAAACAGCTTTGTAAAAACTGGCTAAAAACATACAAGTAAATGCATTTGATTTCACTGCATAGGTGAGACAAACACTGTAAGTCACTATATTGAAAAAAAACAGAAAATACCCAAAGATTTCAGGATGCCTGATCAGGCTGAGGTAGATGAACAAACTAGAAAGTGAACTGATCCATAGAACACTACGAGTATCAGAGAATTAGTAAGCGTAGGCCAATCTGAATGATTTGTATGAGCTAACAGCATTTCCATGGCTTAGGTGACATAGAACAATTTATTATCACCAGCAATAAAGCTTGTCAATGTGACTTGCCTTTCAATTAAACCAGCATATGAATCAGTATTGCCTTTACCTTATTAAACAGACAAGTGAAAAACAAAACAAAAAACCAAAACAAACCACAAAACCCCCAAATCAACCTCTACTGGCTACAGAAATCAGTAAATAAAGAACTTGCTAAGAATCTGCACACATAACTTAATATAGCTATAAAAGTGGTAGAATAAACATGCTTAGAAAGCTTGTTACCTTTACAGCAAAGTTCTGGCACAAATTAACGTAAATACAACTTCTACTTTTAAGCAAACTTTGTAATCATTTTGATTTTGAATTGCTACTGGTCCAAAGAATACCTGCAAAAATAATCCCAAGTATGAATAGACACAGGCCACATCTTCACACATTACTTAGATCACATCTTACTGCTCACTTGAACAGCTATACAGGATGTCCAGATGCATGCAATTCCTAAGTTTCCTGCTTTTGAGAAAGTTCATTTAACTTCTTAGACTACAAACCCCCTACCATAGTATTAGGTTTTAATTTACAATAACTGAAAGGTAACACAACTGCTCTAGCAAACACATTTAAAAGGTTTCTATGCTGGGACCACAGTTTTCTGCCTCTAATAGGTGGCAAAAGGGAAACAATTTGGTTGTGTATTTTCAACCAGTTGTTTGACTCAGTTCAGAAAGCAGCATGCATGTGCTAGTGTTGTAAACCAGACCAGACCAAGAATGGCAATATAATTTCTTTCAGCAGCAGCACAAGTTTATGCTGGAATAAACAGAAATACAGCTGTGAGGGTTGCAGGAACAGTATTCCAAAAGAAGTTCAAGAAGCAGAAACAGAAATCCAAGTTTCTAAACTTTACCCATCCCTTCCATTTTTCACATTGACTCTCCTGCTCAAACTCCAAAGACCTGCCACAGTTGTTTGGCTTCAATTTTACTGAGCAGCACAGACAGAACTTAAGACAAAAAAGTTTATGAAATTAATGTCTTTGCAGGAAAGTGTGTCACAACTAACTACTTATCAATTATTTTAGTAACCATGAAGTAACTTAAAAACAAACTTCCAAAGTAAACAAACACTTCTAGTATTTGGTAGTTATGGTAGTGACAATCTGATTACAGGTTAATGACTAAAATACCGAAGACAAGTTAAAGTTAAAGCTTCTGCAGAAAAAAGCAGTGCCTCAGAGATCTGGTGAACTTCTTTATAAGCTGCAGTAAAAAGGCATAAAGGGAAGAGACAACTGCATAGAAGAGTTCAAGTAAAAGGAAATGCTGAGAGACACATTTTTAGGAATTGTTTGCTACTTGATATAGAATTAGAGCTTTTGAAGAGACCTCAAGAGGTGAGCTATGCCATGCCAGTGCTTCTCAGCTGAATGAAATGAACCTTGTCAATCCTCAGCAATGCTCACCTAGCCTGTTCTTAAAGGCCCTCAGGTACATGCTCCTGAGCTGCCCAGACATCCTCTCCAGTACTTCCCCTACCTTTTATCCCAAGAAACATTCCCTTTATTCCCCTCATTAATTTATTTATTTCCCTCATCTGAACCTTTCCTGCTCAATTTTAGGCCCATTGCTTTGTGTTCCATGTACTGCAAAGACACAAGGCAGGTTACCTCATCAGCTTTTTAATACCTTTTTCTAGACAGTTGAGGGCTGTTATCATGCCTCCCTAAGCTTCCTTTTTGCAGAGAGAAGGGTGATTGTTTACAATTTCTGTAGTTTCCATCCTCTATGTGACCTGGCATTATTTTTGCTCTTCTCTGGTAAATTCAGTTGCAGTACTCTGTCCAGCTTTGCATCCTCATTGAATGAGTAAAATGGAAACAGTCCGAAGACTTACAGCAACAGGAGTACTTCAGGCTGTGAGTCTGTTTACACACCTCATAGTGCCATGACACTGACTACTAGAAAGCATTTTCTGATTCACTACAGTTTCAGATTCTTCTCTGAAAAAAGAAAACTACTTTCAAATAACTTTTCCTCCTTTATTTGTACAGTTGACATCCCTGCTTAAGCAATGGCATTTTCACATGTATTCTGTATTTCATCCTGTATGTAGGTCATTTTGCCAATTGTGCAAAGTTATTTTAATTGACCTTCCTGCTTTTCTGCATTCTGTTCCTACCAGCTCCACAGCATACCGAAATTTAAAACCACACAATTAATAAGCATGCTGTCTTCATTCATCACCAGACTAATGTAATAAATATTGAACAGCACAGGATTCTCATATATGCTTGTGCCATTTTGACAAAATCTTTGGTAAGTATTCGGTATATATCAAATTACAGCTCTGCAAGTCTCTTGCACTAATTTCATCTGGAGACTTTTCCTCTACTTACAGAACAGTCACATAGTGTCTAAGATGCTACTGTATCAGTAACAGCAGTATCTACTAACTGCTTCTCCCACATCCACAGGGGACTGACCACTATTTTAAAGAAATAAAGGAAACTAGAAGGAGCTGGCATACTTTCTTCTTGACAAACCCATGTTTACTGCTACACATCCCTTTGTTCGTAGAATCACAGAATGGTCAGGGTTGGAAAGGACCTTAAGATCATCTAGCTCCAACCCACCTGCCATGGGCAGGGACACCTCACACTAAACCACGTCACCCAAGGCTTTGTCCAGCCTGGCCTTGAACACCACCAGGAATGGAGCAGTCACAGCTTCCCTGGGCAACCCATTCCAGTGCCTCACCACCCTTACAGGAAAGGACTTCCCCTGCTTAAGTTCTAGCCCATTACCCCTTGTCCTATCACTACAGTCCCTAATGAAGAGTCCCTCCCCAGCATCCCTATAGGCCCCCTTCAGATACTGGAAGGCTGCTATGAGGTCTCCACGCAGCCTTCTCTTCTCCAGGCTGAACAGACCCAACTTCCTCAGCCTGTCTTCACAGGTAAAGTGCTACAGTCCCTGATCATCCTCGTAGACCTCTTCTGGACTTGTTCCAACAGTTCCATGTCCTTTTTACATTGAGGACACCAGAACTGGACACAATACTCCAAGTGAGGTCTCACGAGAGCAGAGTAGAGGGGCAGGATCACCTCCTTCGACCTGCTGGTCACGCTCCTTTTGATGCAGCCCAGGATACGGTTGGCTTTCTGGGCTTTGAGCCCACACTGAAGCTGGCTCATGTTAAATTTCTCACTGACCAATACCCCCAAGTCCTTCTCCGCAGGGCTGCTCTGAATCTCTTCTTTGCCCAACCTGTAGCTGTGTCTGCGATTGCTCTGCCCCAGGTGTAGGACCTTGCACTTGGCATGGTTAAACTTCATGAGGTTGGCATCAGCCCACCTCACAAGTGTCAAGGTCCCTCTGGGTGGCATTCCTTCCCTCCAGGGTATCAACCGAACCACACAGCTTGGTGTCATCAGCAAACTTGTTGAGGGCACACTCAATCCTACCGTACATGTCACCGACAAAGATGCTGAACAACACCGATCCCAACGCTGATCCCTGAGGGACACCACTCATTACTCGTCTCCAACTAGACATTGAGCCATTGACCAAACTCTTTGCATGTGGCCATCCAGCCAGTTCTTTATCCACTGAGTGGTCCACCTATCAAATTGATGTCTCCCCAATTTAGAGACAAGGATGTCATGCGGGAGACAGTGTTGAACGCTTTGCACAAGTCCAGACAGATGATGTCAACTCTACCCCATCCATCAATTCCATAGCTCCATCACAGAAGGCCATGTTAGGTTACGTTATTTGTTCCGGAATGGATTTCCAAGATTAAAGCTGCATACTTTAAAATCCCAATTTTAAGAGATGTTTGCCCTTTCCTGTAGGCCAGTAGCTCACTTCTGAGTAAGTTCTCCAATCATAATTGAGTGGTTCCAAAAATCTACTTCAGCGAGTTCCTGAAGTTTCACAGAAAAAGGTCATTCAACCCAGCAATTTCAAGGACAAACTTGTGTAAACATTCTACTTTGCTTTCTTCTCATCTGAAGTGCGCAACTTGATTCTAACAATAAGAGACACTGCTCACAGTTCTATCTTTTAGTGGCAGCTGATACCATGGGAAAGGACATTTAATTCCTGGACTTCCCAGTAACAACCATCAGTAGCATTCCTCCTCAGCAGGGTGGGGGCAGACCAATACTGTCTTTGGCCCCCTTCTTAACTAGAACAAGACTTAACAGGCAGCTACGTCCAAGTAGTAGCACCTCATCTACGCTTTAATCATTATTTAATTATATTCTCTTCTTTCAAGCTTCCTCTGTCCACTTACAGTTCCTTTTAGTACTCTCACTCAATGAAGATATTTTGATATTGATCACTTTATCCTCCCTTAGCCTTCCCTTCCTTGTATTTCAGTACTCAGAGCTTATACTCTCAACTATTAGTATCAACTGCCCATAGAGAAGTTCAGTATGCATGGAGAATTAGTTTTGTGTTATTTTTGTATTACTATTGCTATGCAGTATTGTCTTATATCTTTGTTAACATATGTTGTTACAGACCTCATCAGTAGCTCTAAAATCTCACCCTGTTGTCCTGGTTTCAGCTGGGATAGTTATTTTTATTCCTAGTAGCTGGTGCAGTGCTGGATTTTGGCTTTAGTGTGAGAAAAAGGCTGGTAACACACCAATGTTTTAGTTGTTGCTTAGTAGCTCTTATCCTTATCAAGGACTTTTCAGTCTCTCATGTTCTGCCACTGAAGTGGTACACAAGATGCGGGGAAGGAGCAAAGACAGGACCCAAACTAGCCAGAGGTATTCCATACCACAGCATGCCATGTCCAATATTTAAACTGGGGGGAGTCACCCAGAAGGGCAGATCATTGCTCAGGTCAGGCTATCCATCAGTGGGTGGTGAGCAATTGTATTGTGCATCACCTTTTGCTGATTTGTTTGGTTTTGTTTTATTTTTCTCTTTTTGTTTGCTTTTCTCTTTCTTTTTTTGTAATTTCCTATTTCGTTATTATTAGTAGCATTAGTATTACATTATACCTTATTTTAATTATTAAAACCTGTTCTTATCTCAACTGACAGGCTTTACCTTTTTTCTGATTCTCCTCCCCATCCCACTGGGGGAGGAGGAGGGGTGAGTTAGAAGCTCTGTGGCAATTAGTCTCTGGGCTCGGATTAAACCACAATGCTTGTATCACCTGAACTTAAAGATCCCTTATCAACCTTAACAGATTCAATCACATCATACCTGGAAAACTGCAAACAGGGGCACTGCACAGATGTGGCAATCTACCTACTACCAATCATAAGCTTACAACACAATTTATAGAATAATTTCTGTATCATTCACTGTAACAATTTAAACAATCGTTTAAAGTGCTGCAGTATAGTACAGTCCATAGTTTGCAACATTTGACAGAGAAAAAAATATTTTTTTTTGCTTTAACAGTGAATCTTGAAATTTTACTTTTCAGTAACAGACACAGCAAGCTACTTTACCGGACAGCTGTACAAAATACCCCTGAAACCAAACACTGATTACCAGAGCTTCCTTTCTGCATGTCTGACACATCTTCACTCATGAAGTCTTCCTGAAGTTGTCTTCCATTTCTGTTTCCAGCACCTTCAAACTCATGAAGAGAGTCCCTTCTTGTCCTGCTATGCACAGGAATCTGGGCAACAGATCGGTGTTCTCTCCAGCTGTCATAAGTACCATGATGATCAGATACCCACTTCTTTATTTGGTCTCTTTGGGTATCATTTAACTTTGACTTCTGACTGTGTACTGCATTTTTAATTGCATTTGGGCTACTGAAAACACTACGTGGCCCTCGTCTGGGAATGCCTCTGTAGTGACCCGGTGTTCCCTGTTTTTTTTGCAGGCCGGTATATATTTTCTTCATATGGCCATTTCCGCATTCGTCCATAAAGTCATGGTACTCTTTCTGTAATGAACTTCCTTTTAATTCTTCCTGATGTAAAATTTCCTGTTCCTGATTTTGTTTGACAAAGAAAGGTTTTGCAGCATCTCCCATGGTTATTGCTGTTCAACTTAGTAATTCACACCTAGAAATAAAACAGTTAAAAGTTGTATTTCAAAATGAATCAAGTGATAAACACTGGTTAGTATTTTTATGGAAAAGTAAACAGTCAAAGCCCTAGCTCTGTAACACCATAAGCAAAGCAAGTCTTTGAGGAAAACAAAATTTTCTCCAATGAAAGGCAGTTCTAAATTCTGCTAAGTTCCTTCTCTGGAAATGTCAAATGTCTATGGCTGGTTTACTAAATACAGAGACAGCTAATGGCTTTTTTGGGCATAAAGGTCTAGATGCCATTAGCACAGATGACTGTTTTCAAAAGTCCATGTGACAGCCTCAGCTCAGCATAGGAAAGGTTTGAAAGAATGACCAAAGGAACTCTGTAGAATGTTGAATATGTAAGAACATAAAAGGCAGTAACAAGGGTGGCCTCAAAACCATTCTACATCATCTGAGTATTCCCCTCTCCCCACACTAGACACTGTTCGCCTTGTTAAGAATGAAAATTGTTATCAGAGGAGGTAGGCTGGTACTCAAGTTCTACATGTCTGTCAGGCAGATGTGACACAGTGAATGAGAAACAAGGCTACACTCCTAGTATACTCTGCACATTTTACCCAGACTACCATTCTTAAGTCTCACATCACTCAGTATTAAGCATTCATATTTTGTATTTTAGTATTCTCTAAAACACCTGGGTTACTGATTTGCTCCTCCTCCCCTCCCAACAGTTGGCCACATCCATGTTCTTTTTTGTAAAACATTTCCAGGCAGCTATAACTCCATGTTTGCATAAACCCTTTGTGGATTGTGAAAGGGGGAGTTACCTGGAAAAGACATAGGCACACACATAAGCAGGAGTGGTCACATCAACAGTGAGTATTGTATGATTTAAATATAGCCACATGCAACCAAACAAAAAAGGTTTGCTCTTTCAAAAGACATGCATATGATTATGGACACAGAAAAGGCTGAAGGGCACTTACAAGAAGTGCTGAAACAGCAGGAAATGTCTTGTTGCCTTTAGTATAGGAGTAGGGTACCCGATTTTCTTAAACATTTTCTAAGTTTCGCAGACCCCAAAGGCACCCTTAAGCATCTCCGTGTCTACTTTCTGTAGGCTTGAGGCTTTCAGTGTCCAACTCCCTTAAGCAGCAGAGGTTTTTTTTCTCTCAAGCGAGTGACAAAACAAATAGGATTCCTAGCCTAATAACCTGAATTCACAGCATGTTATGTACAACTGCAGAGATGCAGCTATTCCAGGTAGGCTCTGAAAGAAAAGTTTCAGCTACACAAAGTGGATTTGCTTCCTATTTTAGGAGAGAAACTGCTGTCACACCTGAATTTCAGAGTGACCTGAAACCAGCCTGTTTTAGAGTCATTCCCAGAAGCAAAGCCCACACCCAGCCACCAACCGGGATGACGACACACTGCTGGCCCTGGAAGGGAGCAAAGAGTCCTAAGTCCATGCCTGCCTCTGACTCCTAACTACGAACACAGAAGCTGGCCAGGAGCTGGGCGGGGGCTACACTGGGGTGGACTGCCCCAACGAGTTACAGCCACGCCGCTATGGGACCGCACGGCCCCACGCGGGGCCATACGCAGGAGGCACCACCAGCCAAGTTGTCAACGGGCCCCTGACGGTGGTGCACAACACCGGCCTCCGTCACCACAACGCAGGACACACGTTCCGTGGCCCGGGGCTCCCCTACTCGCACGCCGCGGCTCCCAGCCGCATCCCTCCCGTCCTCCCCGCGGCTGACGAAGGCCCCCAGCCTTCTCCTGCCCTCCTTACTCCGTGCAACTCAAGGCTCAGGGAAAAGCCTAGAGGCGGCGAGGGGCCGACTGGAGCAGGACAGCGGCGGCGCCTGTGGCGCAGCAGCCTCCCCCTCCCCGGGCCAGCCCTGCCCGGCACCGCCGCCTCAACCCGGCAGCCCGCGAGGCGAGGGGCCGCGGCCCAGGAGGGGAGGGCAGGAACGGGCCGCGGCCGAGCCAGGCGTCGCCCGGCCGCCACCCACCAAAGAAGGGACACTCACCGGCCGCCGACAGCCCAGCCGCTACCGCCCCTCTGCCATTGTGCCCCGGCGGAAACGATACCGGTTCCCCCGTGCGACCCAGCCGCCCCGGTCTTCCGGCAGTGCGGCCCCGGCCCGTCCCCCACGGGGGCGTGTCGTGACGCTAGAGGCGGGTCCGAGGGCTCGGCGTGAAGGTTACTTTCGAGCAGCTGCAGGCCTGCGGAGGCCTGTGGGTAGCTGAGAGGGCCTCAGTGGTGGGCCGTGGCCTAGTCGTTACAGGTGAAGTCGTTTGCTCGCCAGTTGGGGACCTGAAGGCACCACTACCCCGCTGTATGCCAACCCCAACCCCATCTATCCCGCATCGCAAAAAAATAACCAGTAGCTAATGCTCAGAGCTAATTATCACGGGAACCAGAAACACAAATTACAGGAAGTGGGAAAACCCGAGGCAGGTGGGGAAGTGGACGCATACATGTGAAAGAAAAGCTCCTGGTTTCCTTATCACTAAATGACCTTTCTTACCGAATTAGGTGACCTGTCTGTTTTGTAAAGGTTGCTTGCACTTGCTTAGCCATTTCTTCCTCTTTCTGAGTGCCTTCTTCATCACCCCCTTACTGACTAGTTAAGGAGGGTTGCTTCCAAATTATTTTCTGCTTTCATATTTATGGAAAAAAAGGTGCTCTTAACCTACCTCATCAGATGGACCTCATGGAAATTCTCCTTCCCGTGCTAATCCAGACTTCCTTAGCAAAATGTGTACAAGTATACAGATTCTGAAGGGATATACGTAGCAGAGACTTTCCAAAATTACTTATGGTACCTTTCAAAGACAGGACATGATAGCTTTATAGCCTAGTGCTTTGCATCAGTGCTAGGCTATAGCTTGCAATAGTCAAGTTCACACCTTTTGCCTTTTCCTGTATGAGCCCTTCAAAATAAGAACGAACTCTGGGCAAGACATTCTCGGGAGAGGTCCTGGTATGGGAGGATAGCTTAACGTACAAAACCACTGTTGTGAGCAGATGTGGCTGGAGGAGCCAAACACGGAAACATTTCTGAGCCTTGTCTTGCTTCCTGCTTCCATAAAGTTGTTTGAGTGGCTGCAGGCTCAGCATGTTTCAAGTCATAGTGACTGCAGTGAGTCAAACAGTGTCTAGTCTTATGTCTTAGGGTCTGGTGTCACTAGTACACGAATGCAAGACTCTCTCAAGTTCCTGTCATTTTTTTTTAACTAGAATTCCTGTTGTCTTTATGAAACTCAAAGATTCTGTTTTATGATGAATAAATGATGAATAATTTACGCTTACTAGCATTTTCTATGATCAGACTAATTCAAGAGAAAGTAAGCTAAAAAGGTTGTATGTCCTTAATACACATGATACTTGGAAGACACCAACATTTCCTAGCTGAGATTTTGTTCTAAATAGGTAGCATCAAGATATAATTAGTCAGCTTTTGTGAGAAAAAGTAAACTTAGAATATTGAATACAAATATACTGAAATGGGAGAGTGACTTAGCAAATTCTGCAAAATTTACCTGCAATTAAAGAAAACAAGAGGGAGAGATTGAAAAATGTTAAAAGAGTACAACTCACTAACATAAGATGAGCTAGATACATATAAGTGATAAGACTGAACACAGAGAATACATCACAGTACTGGGCATCACAGAATAATTTATTTTGTTTTTTAAGAGATGTAATCGCTGGCATTTCTGTGAGCTGATCTTGAATCTGACACAGACTTTTTGCTCCAGCTTACAGCAATTAATTGGATTTCCAGTTTCTCTGTAATTACATTTACTTAGCTCTAACAAGTATTTGGTATGTCTTTTAAATAGTTTTTGTTTTGTGTTGTGCAACGGATACTCTTTTCCTTTATGAAAACTTGCCTACCAAGACAAAAAAAATAAATAAAGGAGAGATTGAGGTTTTCTGTGGATTTTTTTTTGAGACCAGGCTAATTTGGGATCAGAAACCTGCCAGACTGGTACCAATGGGGATGGGATTGCCCAGGCATAGATTGGCAGGAAGCAGAGGTGGAGTGCCTGTTTTGATTGTGACTCAGACATCTTCTGGAGCCTCACCCCATAACTGCTGTCTTTGTCACCTCAGCATGTCATTAGTGTAACACTCTCCAGCTTGAAAAGCTACTAAGAAGTACTGAAAATGTTGCTGCTTGTCTACAGCTGTGGAAGATAGCATCACTTGCAGATAACTCAGGAAACCTGTCCGCCAAATATTTATGGTGAAATTTTCCTGAAGACAGTGTAGTTGATCCACTTATAGCTGAAAAGATCTTGCCCAGTGTTGTGTGCCCTCCCATGCTTCTTGTGCACCCTGAGTCTACTCACTGGTGGGGTGAGGAGCAGAAAAGCCCTTGACTCTGTGTAAGCATGGCTCAGCAATAATGAAAACATTCTTGTGTTGTATATGCCTTTTTCAGCACAAATCCAGAACATAGCCCCATATGAGCTATTGTGAAGAAATTTAGTTCTATCCCAGCCAAAGCTGGCACATTTACATATGTTATTCCACACGGTTTACATGATGTTCAGGTCCTACCTTCTCCTCTTTAACCACTCTGTTCCCTGTTCTCTGTTCATAAAATCTTTGTGAAATGTCCATAAATATCCACAGAATGTTAATTGACTTCATTTGGTCTAGGACTTTGGGCTTCACCTGTTATTGTATTCAGTCAGGCAGGAGAGGTGGTGTGTTGTGCAGAGTTACTGGGCACTAGAACTAGCGTAAGTTAGGTCACTGCTGCACTAGCACTGATTCATGTGAGGTTCATCCTTTTTTCGTTCAGGTGGTTTAAAAAAGGACATGGAACTGTCGGAACAAGTCCAGAGGAGGTCCACAAGGATGATCAGGGGACTGGAGCACCTCCTGTATGAAGATAGCCTGAGAAAGTTGGGGCTGTTCCGCCTGGAGAAGGCTGCGTGGAGACCTCAGAGCAGCCTTCCAGTATCTGAAGGGGAGCTATAGGGATGCTGGGGATGGACTCTTTGTTAGGGACTGTAGTGATAGGACAAGGGGTAACAGGTTAAAACTTAAATAGGGGAAGTTTAGATTGGATATAAGGAAGAAATTCTTTCCTGTAAGAGTGGTGAGGCACTGGAATGGGTTGTCCAGGGAAGTTGTGAATGCTCCAGTCCCTGGCAGTGTTCAGGGCCAGGCTGGACAGAGCCTTGGGTGGCCTGGTTTAGTGTGAGGTGTCCCTGCCCATGGCAGGTGGGTTGGAGCTAGATGATCTTAAGGTCCTTTCCAACCCTAACTATTCTATGATTCTATGTTACTCAATTCACAGTTTACAACATTTTGAAGATACATCCATTACGTTCTCCAGTCCTGGTTCCTTTGGAGTAGGGCATAGCATTGCAATAAATTCCTCCTCTTGCCTCTATTTTGCCTAGTAGTGAGAGTTCCTGCTGTAATACAGCATCATGTAACACTGCTGTCATACAACTTAAATCACAGATTATTTTTATCCAGGTTTAAATCACACTGGACTTCCCCATTCTTCTGCATTACCTACCTAAAGTGCACTCAGGTCCTTGAGCAATAACAAGCCCATGAATAGGTCTACCCTTTCCTGAAGAAGGAGTAACCCACACTTTTTTTCCACCCAGTTCCTTTTATGTACTATGGGGATGTACTACTGGGATCTTATCTCCGCCCACAGTGCACAGGGTTTTGATTGGGCAGGGTCAGGTCAACTGGCAGATCCTCTAGTGTTAACTAGCCAAGTGGCTTTGGTTAAGTGTGTATCCCAGTGTTTGAAAGTCCCACCACCCATTGCTCTCAGTGTAGTTTTTAACAGCTCATTGTACCATTCCATTTTCCCAGAGGCTGGTGCCTGGTAGGGGATGAGATATACCCAGTCAGTGCCATGTTATTTGGTGCAAGTGTCTGTAAGGCTGTTCTGGAAATGAGTCCCATTGTCTGACTCAATTCTTTCTGGGGAGCCGTGCTGCCATAAGACTTGTTTCTCAAGGCCCATGATAGTGTTTCGGTCAGTGGTGTGGGGCACAGTGTACATTCCCAGCTAACTGGTGATTGCTTCTACCATTTTAAGCACAGTGCTTGCTATGGTGGGTTCATGGTAATGTGATGAATAATCTATCTGCCAGGCTTCCCCATATTGATATTTCAGCCACTGTCCCCTATACCAAAATGGCTTTGAACACTTGGCTTGTTTGCTTATGGCCTACCTTTCACATTCATGGATAATCTGTGCAATAGTCAAGTTCACACCTCGATCATGAGGCCATTTATATGTTGCATCTCTTCCTAGATGTCCTGATGTGTCACAAGCCCATTGAGCTATACATAACTCACCCTTTGTTCCCAGCCCAGATCCAGCTGATCCACTTCAGTTCTAGCAGCCTGGTCCACTTGCTCATTGTTTCAGTGTTCTTCAGTGGCCTGACTCTTATGTATGTCAGCATCTACGCGACATACTTTTACAACCATTTTCTCCACCCAAGCAGCAATACCTTGTTACAGTTCAACAGCCCAGATGGGTTTATCTCTGCTTTGTGAGTTGGTCTGCTTCCACAGCTGCAACCACCGCCGCTGGCTGTTTGCCACCATCTGTGAATCAGTATACAGATAAACCATTGGCCATTTTTCTTGTTTAGCAGTATCTAAAGGCAGCTTGTTAGTTTTCATTTCCACAAGCTGACTTGATTCACCTTTTCCTTCAGCAATAGCTGTGACTTTTTGTGTAGGACTCCACACAGCAGCTTTCCACCTTTGATGTTCTCCCACGATATGACAGGATCCATCTGTAAACAGCGCATATTGTTTAATGTTTTCTGGTGATTTGTTATACAGTGGGACCTCCAGCACAAGTCACCTCTTCTGGTGCCGCTCCAAAATTGGGCCCTCTGTCCACCCCACAATCGATTCAACTCCCAGACAGTCAAGGTTTCCCACTCAAGTCCATTGCATTATCAGCGTGACACACTCCAAGTTTTGACTTCAGTTGTGTGACGTGTAGAGGGGACCCGCCCTTTGAATATCCAGCTGAGCACAGACAATTAAGGTGCCAAAAAGACCTGAGGTTCAGCACCAGCTACTTCTGAAGTGGATCAAGTTCTTTCACATGCTGCTAGTATTTCTTTTTCAGTGTTACGGCCTTCAGATCCTCTAGATCCCCAGCTCCAAAACGCTAGAGGTCAACCTTGAGTCTCTCCAGGCGCTTTCTGCCAGGGCTCCGGGTGGGGCCGTTGTCCCTGGGTGAGGTATAAAGCATGTTTTTCGCATCTTGTCCTGTCCAGACCAGCACAAATGCTACTGCACAAGCTATCTCCCATTTAATTTGTTCAAAGGATTGTTCCTGCTCAAGGCCCCATTCATAGTTGTTCTGGGTAGCTCAGTAGAGACTGTTTTATGGCCAGACTGTAACCATGAATACACATTCTCCAAAACCCCACAATACGTAAGAAAGCTTGTGTTTCTTTCTTGTTAGTTGGTGGAGACGTTGCTGTTATGTTATTGATCACAGCCACTGGGAGGTGCCAATGCCCATCTTGCTATTTTATTCATAAATAAATGGATCTCCTATGAAGGTCCTTTGATCTTACTTTGCTCTATAGCAAAATCAGCTTTCAAAAGAATCTGGATTATTTTTCTCCCCTTCTTAAACATTGCCTTTGCTGTGTTGCCCCACACAATGATATCATCAGTATACTGCGGATTTTTCTGGAGCTTCGCCTTGTTCTGGTGCAGTTTGTATCAATCCATGGTAAATGGTAGGGCTGTGTTTCTACCCCTGGCGCAGTCAATTCCAGGTGTGTTGGACACCTCATCACGTGAAAGCATACTGTGACCTGCATTCTGCCGACGGGATCAAGAAACACTTTGTTTTAACGATATCAATGGTTGCATACTATTTTTGACTCCATATTGAAGTTCTAATGTGTCTGTTAACTCAGTGGTGGTGTGACTTTGTTCAGGTCACAATAGTCCACTGTTAACTTCCACTCTCCTTTAGATTTTTGCACTGGCTGTGTGGGACTATTAAAGGATGAGTGGGTCTTGCTGATCACTCTCTGACTCTCCCAGTTGCTGGATCTGCTTGTAGATGGGAATCATGGATTCTTGGTTGGTGTGATATTGCCGCCAGTGTACTGTCATGGTAGCAATTGGCACCTGCTGTTCTTTAATCTACAGCAACTCCACAACAGAAGGATTTTCTGAGAGACTGGGAATGTTAGACAGCTGTTTAATTTTCTCTGTGCTCAAGGCAGCTATACCAAGAGCTCACCAGCACCCTTTTGCGTCCTTGAAGTACCCTCTCCTGAGGAAGTCTATGCCAAGGACACATAGAGCCTCTGCACTAGCCACAATAGAATGCTTCTGCTACTCATTTCCAGTTAGGCTTACCTTAGCCTCCAACATAGACTGTTCTTGGGATCTTCCCATCACTCCAGAAATACAGATGGATTCTGTCCCTTTGTAATCTGATGACAGTAGAGTACTCTGGGCACTGCTGTTCACAGCCCTCCCATGCGGCTGATGTAGACCATCAAACCCATACAGTTCAGTAAACCCAGTTGTACCTTTCCTTCACCTGGCCAAAGGCAGGACCCTTCTATTCCCGGTCAGAGTCTTTGTTACTTGAGTTTTGTAACTCCAAAACAGAAGTCCCTTCATCAGGGTCCAAAGTGTGATCAGCTGTTCTACTCTGCCCAACTGGAGCAGTAATTTTACTGAATTAATGCCTTTTGGCTATTGTTTTTCTGTGCAATTCCTGTACATGAGCTTCTAGTCTCCTGCTGGGTTCACCATCCCACTTCCTTGTGTCCTCCCCATCCCACTTCGTTGTGTCCTCCCCCTGGTCTTGCAGAAAGAACCACAGCGTTGCATGTGGGGACCCTCTCCCTTGAACAGAAAAACGCTGACTCATAATTTCTAAGACATTGGTTGGTGTGAGTGAGGAAGGCCTATCCTTCTTGGTTTGCTCATACTATTTTTGGGTTGGTGTCCTGGGCTCAGCGGTAGCTGTCATTTTTTCTCCTTCTTGGTAGCTGGTGCAGTGCAGTGTTTTGACTTTCCGCTCGGGAACAGAGCTGATAACAATGATGTTTTGGTTTGGCCAAGGACTTTGTGAGCCTCATTCTCTGTCAGGGAGGAGGGGAAGCCAGGAGGAAGCAGAGACAGGACACCTGACCCAAGCTGGCCAGGGAGGTGTTTCATACCACAGCACGTCATGCCCAGGATGTAACTGGGAGTGCCCTGGAAGGGCTGGGAGACTGCAGGGTTGGAGGAGGTATCGGTTGGTGCTTGGTCGGGCTGGGGGTGGGGCGAGTTACCGGCTGGCTGGTGGTGAGGTGTTGTATTCTCTTCCCTTGTTATTTCCTTTATCATTATTATTATTGGTGGTAGCAGTAGTGATCTGTGTTATACCTTAGTTACTAAACTGTTCTTATCTCAACCCGTGGGAGTTGCATTCTTTTCGATTATCCTCTCCGTCCCCCCGGGAGTAGGGGGAGGGCAAGAAGGGGGGGAAGTGAGCGAACGAGCTGCCTGACTGGGTTTAAACCACCACAGTCGGTTCCTTCACAGCTGAGACACAGCCCTGCAGGGAGGCAGCAAGACTCTGTATTCTTGGAGCTGTCTGGCCAATACATCCATTGTGGTGCCTCCATGTGGAAAAGAAGAAGAAGGAAGATAAGAAAAATAAGAAGAGGGAACCTTCCCCCCATACTCCTTATGATGCAGCACAAGGCACAGCTGGCTTTCTGGGCCGTGAGCACACACTGAAGCCAGCTCATGTTGAGGTTCTTGTCAGTCAACACCCCGCAGTCCTTCTCCTCAGGCCTGCCCTTAGTCCATTCTCTGCCCAGCCTGTGCCTGTGCCTGGGATTTCCCTGACCCAGGTTCAGGACCTTGCACTTTGCATTGTTTAGCTTCATGAGGTTTGCACAGGCTTATCTCCCAAGTGTGTCAAGGTCTCTCTGGATGGCATCCCTTCCCTCCAGCATATTGACCACACCACACAGCTTGGTGTCATTGGTCCCTAAAGGGAGCCTACAATAAAACTGGGGAGGGACTTTTTACAAGGGTATGTAGTGACAGGACAAGAGGGAATGGCTTTAAACAGAAGGAGAGGAGATACAGGTTAGATATTAGGAAGAAATTCTGTGATTCTGTGATCCTATGTCCTAGAAAATAAATTAAAAAAAAAAAAAAACAAAAAAACAAAACAAAAACGACAAAAAAACAAAAACAAAAACAAAACCGCTGCTGAACGCAAACTCCATGCATTTCAGCTTGGTTTCTCTTCACTAGATGGCAGCAGATTCAAAAGAATTGCGGAAAAACTAGGGCTCAGAGTTGCCCATGAAAACAGGGTTTAAAGACGTGCTTACGTAGTGAAATAAAGGTACGTTATTAAAATATGATTAAAAATTAAGCTAGTCTGGGTAAAGACAACGGGCAGCAATGGCAGCACAGCCTTCATCTCGGTTTGGCAAGTAGAATCTTCTGCCACAGTGCTTTGCCTGCCCTCCTGGGCTGGGATTTCTTCCATTCCCCAGGCTCACTAGATTAAAGCTAGCATGCCTGTGCCTCCCTGTGCCACATCCAGGTGCTCATTCTCTGTGTCAATAGCATCTAAGAGAATATTGTGGAATAGGTTCCCATTCTGTGGAAGACTTTTTTATTGTAATGTATTTTCACCTGAGTACTTTCTTTGCCGTGAAGCACAAAGACTGTGAAGGAAAGGCAACTAAAATAATATTTAGCTAAATATCAGCATTATCTTAAAAAGCTATAGATGACCACCATATCTGATCTTTTCTTGAGAATGAATTCAGTTGCCTTAGGTAATACAACAAGCCTATATATATTATAACATCAATAAATAAGGGGACTCAAAAGAAATTCATAAATGGAAAGGGTAACACCTGCTGGCACAGATAGAGTTAGAAGAGGTGTCTGTCCAGGGACATAGATCTGTAAAAGGCTGAGTTTGGAAGGGATCACATAGTCTACCTGCCTCTCTCAAGCAGAGCCACCTGGAGCAAGTTACCTAGGACCATGTCCGGTTAGGTTTTGAGTAGCTCAAAAGATGGAGGTGCTGCAGTCTCTCTGGGCAACCTGTGCTGGACTTTGACCACCTTCACAGTAAAAAAGTTTTTGTGTTAAGATGGAATTTAATATGTTTTAATTTGTGCTCATTGTCACTTGTCCTGTCAGTGGGCACCGCTGAAGATAGCCTGAATCTGTCTTCTCTGCCCTCTCCCATTAGAAATTTATACACACTGATGAGATCCCCTTGAGCCTTCTCTTTTCCAGCTGAACAGTCCTAGCTCTCTTGCCCTCTTCTTGTATGAAAGATGTTGCAGTCCCTTCATCATCTTTGTGGACCTTCATAGGACTTGCTCCACTATGTCCATGCCTTTTTGATTTTGGGAAACTCAGAGCTGGGCTTAGCACTACAGATGTCTCACCAGAGCTGAGTAGAGGGGAAGGATCATCTCCCTCTACCTGCTGACGTTTTTCCCAGGAAGCTGCTCACCTTCTTTGACACAAGGGCACACTGTTAGCCCATAATCAGTTAGGTGAGCACCAGGCCCCCCATGCCCTTTTCTGCAGAGCTGCTTTTCAGCTGGTTCAGCATCCAGCACATACTTGTGCCTGGGGTTGTTCCTCCCTATGGGTAGGACTTTGCACTTCCATTTATTGAACTTCATGAAGTTCCTCTGGACCAATTTTTCCAGCCTGCCCAGCACCCTCTGGCTATCAGCCTCTCCTCCTGGTTTTGTACTGTCTGCAGACTTGGAGAGCATGCACTTTGTACCCAATGCCCATGTCATTCATGGCAATGTTGAACAGTAGTGGCCGCAGCATCAACCCTTGGTGCACATCACTAGGAACTGGCCTCCAACTGGATTTTGTGCCACTCATCACAAGCCAAAAGTTAGAAGGTGAGGGAGAGCTATGCAGGCAAATCCTGCTAGCAGAAGCTTACATGGCAAACCTGTGCACAGTATAAATGGCAGAACTGTTTATATGCTGGCAAAGCCTGTGGTCATTCCCCACATGAACTAAATAATACTAGCAAGGGGACTTTCTAATCTGTAGGACTGCGTCTACAACAAGGCTTTTGCTGGTGTAAGCTGAATGTGTGATTTTCCATGGCACTGTAAAGTGTAAACTAGGCTTAATGTGTGCAGGGGTAATGAAGCCTGGTTGTGACGCCGTCTCATGCAAACATTCCAGGATATGTGCTCACCCCATAAAACAGATGTCTCCTACTCTCAGAGCAACCAGGGGATTTTGACAAGATTGCTGATGTTACGGAAAATATTAAGCAATAATCCCTTCCATCAACCTAATTCCCAGGTCCTCAGCTAGCTAAAAATGTTGTAAGTCTTTTATTGTAGTGGATAGTTTTACAACCCCCACATTTCTTTGAGTTCCCAAGTTAACGGATTTTTTTGAACATTACGATAAATTAGAGGTACAGAGCATGACAAGTTGCTCATTGCGAGAATTTCTTATTGTATAAAGTATATAGATAGATAGTATTAAATTCCCTAATTTACTGTTTATAAGAAGCACTACTTTATAGAAAGAATTAAATTAAATAGTTTCATTAAATACAGCTTATATACATGCAGGTAGATGTAGATACGTGTGCATATGTGAATGTGTAAATATGAGCGGTCAGATACTCAGTTCATTTGAACTGATGTATTTCTATTGACTTCAAAATTAGAAAATAACCACAATTCAGGAAACAATATGGACTGAAGATCATCTTACACCAGGATTTTCTCAAGATGACTGCCAATAACAACTGGGCTGTAAAGTTCAAAATTGTGCATTCCGTGTAGTCAAAAGTGCTGATCTTCCTCCAATTCAGTTCCTCCTGCATTCAGTGGCAGTACTTAGAATCTCTAGAAATCAGGCTAACTATGCGAGAGCCACGTGTTATCTGGTATTTAAACCGGAAATGTTTACTTCCATTTTAAAGTAAACTCTATGGTTGTGCTTTTGTACTATAACTTATATAGGTTATGAGTGAGAAGCTACAGGCAGATAAGGAGGAATAAGTCTTTGTAATATTGTTCATTTTGGGGGGCATTTCCCATGTTACTCCTCCAAAACACTTTTTTGGAGCACTAACAATATACAGTTACACAGCAGGACAAGACCCATAGTATTCAGCTCTGAGCAGTAGTACCTGTGGGTCATGAGGCAGCATGGTGTAGATGCAGGTGAACAGAGCTGTCCACCAACGCCTGAGGTGGGACAGCACGTTCTCTGTGCCACTGCAGCTGTAGCTCCTCTCTCTGACCACTCTGGATAAATAAGGAAGGATGGGCTTTCTGCTGCACATTGGAGGATGGATGCTGGATGCCTTGTTCATGCCTGAAGAGCATATGGAGGGCTTTTAGCTGTCCATTGGGAACAAGCACTGCCACTCTGCTAAAGCTGTTAGATACCTGGAAATGTAATGTAAATATCCAGAGTTCTCCAAAACTCCCCTGAAAAGATTTCAGGGTATAAAAGAGAGCATAGCTGTGAAAATCAAAGAACAGCTCTGTTTGAAGGTATGAAAAAGGAATAAGGTGAACTACTGAAAATGTAACTTTTTTAAACTAGTTTTCCCTTGCAAGTCTATGTATTAAGAGGACAGCTGACATGAGGAAATGTGGGTTAGCTCCAGTCAGCTATAGCTACACAATGCTGGCATTTAGGGAGTTGTTAGCATTGTTATGGGGTGGTTTTCCAAGCAGCGGAGACACATTATCTTTATGTGGAAAAGGCCTGCCTTCCTCCTAAAGGAAGCAGAACAACAATTATGCATAAAAGACAAATTCTACTATGTCCTTTGTATTCCTATCAAAACATTCCTCACAGAACATCTAGTGTTAGAAATAGATTGTATTATCTTTTTATATACATCAAGTTATTTGCATTTAGGGAAGTTTAAAAAGCCCCTTGAGTATATGGGGAATGTAGGAAGACGTAAATATTTCTGAAATGGAGAAACCAGGAAAGTGGACAGCCTTAAGCTGAAAGCCTTAAGGTTGCCTTTCTGACGCTGTGTCATTACATGTGTGGATTAGAGGATTGTTTGAAGAAAACAATGAAGTTTTTAACTGGACATATTGATATATGCATATTGATACACAGTTATTTATAGTTTCCAAGAAAGTGTGTAGGCAGCTTGGTTGCCAAAATCAGAGATGCAAGTTGTTACACACAACACTGCCGGTTTGTTTGATGTATGTACTAGTACAGTTGTCCTTAGTCTGAAGCAAATCATTTCTGCCTTTAACAGTTCCTTTGTGGCAAGTAACAGTGAGCCAATATTATATATATCCTCAGAGTGGTTTAAGGCTTCTCTGTAGAGTAGGCAAAATTGAATTTTGCTTCCCTATGAATACAGCTCTTTTGCAGGCAGAAAAGTATATACATGTTTTAGTCAATGGGAATAATAGATATGTTTTTATGTTTATGAAAGTAATTTCCACCAGGAGGTGTGAGGAGATAACTAGGGATTATTTTACTGCAGTGACAGCTCCTTGTTCTTCAGCTGAAAATCTGATGCTAGTGAGTGGTGATGTGGTAATTTGGCATCATTGCCAATGACAGAATACTGTAATAAAGTGCTGCATCTGGGTAGCATCCCTAGTCTGAGATCAAGTTGAATTACTGTTGTTAACAAACCCACTTGATGCGTTCTTGGAGGAGGTAATTCGGTATTACCCATGATTTACTGATAGGACAGGTGGGCCTAGGAAGTGATTTGCTTTGGGTCAGGGAAGAACAGGACTGAGAACAGTCCCATTCTTGACTGGGGAGGAGACAAGGTGGTCTTCTCCATGCCCTTGATCTTCTGCTGTCACCCTCGTAAGTAACCTTCCCAAGCTGAGAGGTTCCTCAAAGCCATATACACACTTCAATTATGCATTCTCTGTGGAGATACTGGAGGGACTTTTCTCTGTCTATGCTGAATTCCATTCAACACAAGAAGGCTGCAAGATATCAATTCGTATTTTCACATGTATATTCCTGCATACAGGGAATATACAGCATAAAGTGCAATGATAAACTGACATTAGAGATGGTTCCCTTCCCTCTCTGCTTTTTCTGGCAGCAGCTGAACATGCACCGACAACATACCTTCCATTACTAATATTTTGAAACCTAGAGAAGGAGAGTGCCTCAAACCACAGCCTTATAATGTAATGAAGAATACACACAGCTGCAGTAACAACCACATAATTATTTAATTAGTTTTTGACAGCTTCAAATTGCACAGGCAAAGGAATTCATAAACCACACATGGAAATGTGCCAGCAAAGGTTTTACACGTGCACAGATGGTTTTAGCTATTGTAAGCGCTAAGCCAGGTTGCTGTTCTTTTACTGCAAAACCTAATAGCACATTGTGCACTGCAGAAGTTGTATCAGAGGAATGAAAATGGCACATGTAATTATTTTTTCTCCTTTATGTCATAGTGTTGCTTTTGTTGTATTTAACTTCCCGAAACTGAGCCTTGTGAGACCAAAGATGGGACAGTTTTAGCACTAATTTAAGTAATCTGTAAAATAACAGCTTCTTTGGGCTTTTGGAATAAGCATTTATAATACCACTAATTAACATTATATAGAATTTTCTATTTTAAAGTCCTCTTATGGATATGAATGAAATAACACCCCTGCTGGGAACTTAGGTATTGGTATTTTTATTTTGGAAAAAAAAACCCCGAAGCTCAGAGAAGTGTAATAATTTGCCAGAGGCCACAGCATGACAAAAGAGACATCAAATTAAGAATTTCCGCAGTTTGACTCTGCAGAGAGCGAGAGAGCAAGAAATTTCAACATAGAAATGAAGGAAAAATAATTGCCTGCAACAAAATGGATGAGGAAGGCACTAGCATTAGTAGTAATCTGTCTTTGGAAAACAGATTATTCCAAAGGGGAAGATAATAATTTAGAAGTGAAGCAGACCATAATGTACTGTAAATATTTGCTCTTCTGCTGCTGCAAAGCCAACACCCATCTCCCAAGTCACTCCAAAGTGTTTATAATTTCCATGTGTCGCGAGAACCAGGATTTTATATTACAGGGGAAGTGATTTCTCCTGAGTGCACCTAATTAAGGCTAACAATTAAAATAAAACACAAATTAATTCAAAACTTCACTCTGTGCTCTAAATGAACACAAACGTTGTCTGAGGTTTAAAAAGTTAAGTCCCTGTTTTTTCCACATAATTGTAGTTTTCATATTTTCCAGCCATTGCTTTTTATGGTTCTGGCTAGGATAGGAAATGCTAAAAGCCCACAAGAAAAGGCTATTCCCATAGAGCTGTGTAAGATATTCACAACAAAAACTTAAACCATGTGGAACACATGTGGTTTCAAGTTTCACAAGAAAGTCAAAACCCAGACTCTGTTGAAGTTTGTAACACAGTTTGAATGAAACTGGGCCTGTTTTCAAGAAAATTTGGTTAAATTCTTGGTTTTGAGCTGAAAACATCCAAAATGTGCATTTTGGCAGGGTCTGAGAAGAAGTCTTGGGTCCTGATCCCGCTTGCTGTGGATGGGTGATGAGTGGAGGGGGTGGCAGGGCAAGGTCATCAGCTGGGGCTTTGGCTGGGGCTGTGAAACAAGCATAGCATTGGTGGCTCTTCTGATGTAGAGGACGGTAGTAAAGAGCAGCTGTGTGAAAGATATGTGGCTCACATCCAGTGTGAGATCCTGGAGAGCTCCAGCACACCCCTCAAAAAGCACCTCACTATGCAATTGCATGTACTCCCAGCATAAATCTGAGAATAAAGGTTAGGAGACCTCAAATCCTTGAGGACTGTACTGCCACTACATTGCATTTTGTAGGGTTTATGTGGATATCATTGCAGCCACAGGGAAAACACAGCTTTATTTTACTTACAGAGATCTCTTTGACTAAGGAAATGAAAGACTGTGAAGAAATACTTAGCACATATGATGAAGCCACACACAGAGAAATCTTTGAAATGGCTAATTCCACTTAAGAGTATTTGCGTCACTATCCTGCAGTAGCACCTTGGGAATTAGTGTCAAGAGGTACATACATTTCCAAGAGCTGTATATAGGAGTCACTTGTTGATGCCACAACCTCAATTTTTAGAGATGCTATCGACATAAAAATTGTGAGCTAAATTCTGGTATTGTGAGGATGGGTATCCAGAATTTTTTCTTGTGTATTCTGAGAAACGTCTTTAGCTGAACTACTAATACTACTGATTTATTGAAACTAAAAGGATTTAAAATCAACCCTTAACTTTCTCTGCTGCTGATTGCTTTTAAATATTGTGTAATTGCTAAGAATGAGAGTAGGCTAGAAAACTTACAAGCAAGATTAAAAAAAAATTAATTGCTAGAATGGGGTATTACCCTTGTAGATGGGTTTATTTCTTGATCTCATACACACACATACCAGTACATTCTCCCACATATATTGCTATGTTTGCGAATATTTAACGGTGAAAATAAAAGCTGGTGGTTGTTTTTTTTTTTTCTGAGGCCAAAAATTAAGCAAAGAACAGAGCAGATGGTTTCTGAGTACATGGAAAACCATCATATGCCTGTGTACAAGGTAAGCTCTGTATCAGAATAATGAATACCAAGTATAGTTTTCCTGTTTTCTGTAACAGTATTTTGTATGTGCAGTTCCACGAGTTAAGCACAGTGAGGATGATAGTTACGCTCACAAATGAAATATAGCTCATTACAGCTCCAGTTCTTCTGTATGCACTCTCTTTGATTAGCCATAGATCTGTCCTGTGCATGATAATTATTTAGTACCCCTCTTTTTTTCCCCTCAGGTGTCCATAGTTTGACTTTAGGTGGCGTGACAAACTCCCTTTTGACAACCAATCTTTTAATGCAGCATAATTCTGCTCTGAATCTTAAAAAATGTCCATGGTGTGCAACTTTCATTATTCACACCTGTTGTTCCTCTTAATAAAAATACTAAAGGAAGCAGACACCATCATCCACTAATTTGTTTCCCCAAGATCCAGTCTGACCATACATTTATCTTGTCCAGAACTAGCTGAAAATGTCCCAGATGGCTGGGGTTTCGCCACTTTCCTCAGTGACAAACAAGTGCCTTTGTGGTTTCTGTCATGGTGCTGTTCTCTTGTTCAAAAAGAGCTTGTGGGAAACACCCCCAAAGCAGCTTTGTTTTCTTTTAACACCATCCTTTTCCCTGGTGCCTCCAAGACAGCAGTTGAGTTTTGGGGATGTTGAGACTGCTATCAAGTTACTGCTGCCCTGCACCAGGCTGTCTACATTCTCCACCAGACTCTTTCCTGCAAATTCTTGCAGGCAGAGGCTGTTTGGACAGTGGTGACCCCACTGTAATGAGCAGCAAAAGAGCATCTACCGCCTCACGGAGGTCGACTCCAGTGCCTTGCTTGTCTACACATTGCTCTGGAGCATGGGGCTGGTTCTGCACTATACACCCATCACGCATACATCTGGTTACACTGTCTCTCTTAACAGAGGCACAGAAGCAAAGTGCTGCAGGGGTTTCTGAGGCTCTTACGGCATGGGATATGAGAATTGCAAATGCTCATCTGGGCTCTGCTACCAGGGATGGCAGCCTGAGAAAGTCCCAGAGTATGAAAATACCCTTTAATTCATAGGGCAGTGATCAACTTGCATGTCTTTAGGAACAGAAGCAGAAAATGTAAGAGTCTAATTTAGTTCACCATAGCAGAGGGGAAATGGAAAATTCCACCTGTTCTGTTTCACCACCAGAATTTATTTATCCTTATGCTTCAACATTTGCCACTCTAACAAATAGAAAATCATTCAACAAGTGATTACAAAAACCCAGGAAGGGCATATTGCTTTTAAAATTGTATTAATTTGTAATGGTTGCATTGCAGAATGGCAATATTTCTGTTTGTAAAGTTTCTTACTCAATTCTAAGACTCAGGTATGCTGAATTACTAGTATCTAACAGTAACATCAGTAGAGCTTAAAAAAGAAAGAGAAAGAAAAAAAGCAGAAGCTGCTATGGATACTGCCAAACCACTTCTCAGCTTTGTAAAATCAAGCACATGGGGCAAGTTCCCCACCAAAAAATCAGCACAAATACCTTTTCAAATGGCTTAATTTTTTTTTTTTTGGCAGTTTCCACCCCAGTATTCTGATGGCAATTTGATAGCCTACCAAAAAATCTTTAAATAAATTTTCTTTCAAAAGGAGATTTAAAATTATCTTGTTTGTTTGTACACCATATCTTTTGTATTTCTTAATGCTGTATCAAAGGTCCTGGCATTCTTCAGCTTCTAGGAAACCTGATTCTGTCTCTTTCCCTCAAGTTGACTGGCTTCTTACTTGACAAACAATTTCATTCACTTCTGCAGCTTGGTGGAATAAAACATAGCACAATCTTACCTTTAATAATTAGTGTTTATTATACTGCCTATTTTTTTCCCCAACAAAAAGGAAATATCACTATCACAGATTTTTCCAGTGGGAATTATTGTGTGAAGCTCTACACTGAATGTCACTCCATGCTTGAAAACTATTTGAGGTACCTACTTTGGATTACAAGTAAACAGCAAGTTTTGATTGAAAGAATGGCTGTGACCCAATTGTTAACTACCATACATGTCAATCTGAAATGATGGAAATAATTGCCATTGACAGTTTTACTTTGTAGAAGCCTATTTTCCTCCCTTCAGATACTTTTTTTCTGGGTTTACTGGAAAAAGTGAACAAACACAAGGAAATGCTTTCGAAATTATCAGCTTCTAAAGAACACCAGTAATCACTTTGCATAATCCACATCTGGGCTCAATCCAGTTTTCCTTAATTAACTACAAATGCAATGCCTGCTGCTATGTCTCAGATTTTCACTGCGTGTACCTATTAAAGTGGAAAATGGATTCTCAAGTTAAAGAGTATTACTTAGGTGGCTAAGTGGATTTAGAAACTATGGCCTTGATTTTACTATAAATAGTGCAGAGGTGACTATTTTTTGCTTTTAGAACCAGGGGACTTCCATGTGTAAAGATCACGATGGCTGCATACCCTAGCAAACAGATATTTAACAGGTCAGTAACCAGTAAATCACACACAGATACTCAGGCCTTCTGTTCATCCTGCAAACACAAATATAATTGTAAAACAGTGAGTAACTACAGCTTATACATAAAGAGACTCCGAGGTCCTTATGACTGCCTTTTATATTTCCCTTGTTAAGGCTGGATGTGGTATTCACATACATTGCAAAGTCCATGCTGTGCTTATATCAAAGTGCTCCTGTTAACTGACGCACAGTGCTTCAGAGGTGACACTGTTGCCTGAAGGATGGGAAGACTGAGCAGCTAACTTGTCCTAGGCTATCCTATTGCTCTGTGATCTGGGACAAAGGATACATGAAATCATATATTTTGCTTGCAGTGAGAAAAGAAAACAGGTCATCCTCAAATATCTGTTGGATGTGTTATCAAAGAAGAATGTGCCCTACTAAACATACTAGTGGCCTAGGAGTAGTGCAAGTAGGTGAATAGCGTCTTTCAGCCCTCTGCCATTACTAGTTTTCATTTCTCACTATATCATTTATGTATGTATGTATATGTATGGCTTCAAGTTGCGCCAAGAGAGGTTTAGATTGGGTATTAGGAAATATCTCTTCACTGAAAGGGTTATCAAGTACTTGAACAGGCTGTTCAGGGAAGTGGTTGGCTAACCATCTCTGAAGGTATTAAAAATACATGTACAGATGGTGCTTAGGAACCTGGTTTCACAGTATCACAGTATCACAGTATGTTAGAGATTGGAAGGGACCTCGAAAGATCATCTAGTCCAATCCCCCTGCCGGAGCAGGAACACCTAGATAATGTTACACAGGAATGCGTCCAGGCGGGTTTTGAATGTCTCCAGGGAAGGAGACTCCACAACCTCCCTGGGCAGCCTGTTCCAGTGTTCCGTCACCCTCACTGAGAAGAAGTTTCTTCTCAAGTTTAAGTGGAACCTCTTGTGTTCCAGTTTGTACCCATTACCCCTTGTCCTGTCATTGTTTGCCACTGAGTAGAGCCTGGCTCCGTCCTCGTGACACTCCCCCTTTATATATTTATAGATACTTATAAGGTCACCCCTCAGTCTCCTCTTCTCCAAACTATAGAGACCCAGCTCCCTCAGTCTTTCCTCATAAGGGAGATGCTCCACTCCCCTAATCATCTTCGTTGCCTGCGCTGGACTCTCTCCAGCAGGTCCCTGTCCTTCTTGAACTGAGGGGCCCAGAACTGGACACAATACTCCAGATGCGGTCTCACCAGGGCAGAGTAGAGGGGAAGGAGGACCTCTCTCGACCTACTAACCACCCCCCTTCTAATACACCCCAGGATGCCATTGGCCTTCTTAGCCACAAGGGCACAGTGTTGGCTCATGGTCATCCTGTCGTCCACTAGGACCCCCAGGTCCCTCTCCCCTACACTGCTCTCTAACAGGTCGTTCCCCAACCTATACTGGAACCTGGGGTTGTTCCTGCCCAGATGCAGGACTCTACACTTTCCCTTGTTATATTTCATCAAGTTACTCCCTGCCCAACTCTCCAGCCTGTCCAGGTCTCGCTGGATGGCAGCACAGCCTTCTGGCGTGTCAGCCACTCCTCCCAGCTTAGTGTCATCAGCAAACTTGCTGATAGTACACTCAATTCCCTCATCTAAATCGTTGATGAATATATTAAATAATACCGGTCCCAGTACTGACCCTTGAGGCACTCCACTAGTTACAGGCCTCCAACTAGACTCAGCCCCATAGACTACAACTCTCTGGCTTCTCTCCTTCAGCCAGTTCGCAGTCCACCTCACTACCTGATCATCCAGTCCACACTTCCTCAATTTAGCCGTGAGGATGCTGTGGGAGACTGTGTCAAATGCTTTGCTGAGGTCAAGGTAGACCACATCCACTGCTCTGCCATCATACATCCACCGTGTTATTTCCTCATAAAAGGCTAAGAAATTGGTCAAACATGATTTCCCCCTGGTGAAGCCATGTTGACTGCCCCTCATAACCTTCTTATCCTTGATATGCCTTAAGATGGCACCAAGGATAAGGTGTTCCATCACTTTCCCAGGGATGGAGGCGAGGCTGACCGGTCTATAGTTACCCGGGTCCTCCTTCTTGCCCTTTTTGAAGACTGGGGTGACATTTGCTTTCCTCCAGTCCTTGGGCACCTCTCCCGTTTCCCAAGACTTGGTAAAGATGATGGAGAGTGGTCTAGCAATGACTTCCGCCAGTTCCCTCAGCACCCGCGGGTGCATCTCATCTGGACCCATGGATTTATGGATGTCCAGATTGCTCAACTGGTCTCTAACCCATTCCTCATCGACTAAGGCAAACCGCTCCGTCGACCTGACTTCATCTAAGGTCTCAGGGGTACAGGGCTCTTCAGGACTGCCTGCAGCAGAGTAGACAGAGACAAAGAAGGCATTCAGTAACTCTGCCATCTCTTTATCTTCTGTCACCAGGGCACCCATCCCATTCATCAGTGGGCCTACATTGCCTCTGGTGTTAGTTTTGTCTGCCATGTATTTGAAAAAGCTCTTTTTGCTGTCCTTGACCCTTCTTGCCAGGTTTAATTCTAAGGATGCCTTAGTCCTCCTAGCTGCCTTCCTACATCCTCTAGCAGCAGCCTTATATTTCTCCCAAGTGGCCAGCCCCTCCTTCCATGACCTGTAAACTCTCCTCTTCCACTTGAGCATACTTAGCAATTCCCTATTTAGCCACGCAGGTCTCTTGGCCCTCTTCCTTGACTTCCTACGTGTCGGGATGCTCCGATCTTGAGCACGGAAAAAGCAGTCCTTGAATGTCAACCAACTATCTTGGGCCCCTTTACCTTCAAGCAGCCTTGCCCATGGGATTTCTCCTAGCAATTGCTTGAAAAGGCCAAAGTTTGCCCTGCTAAAGTCCAGGGTTGCAATTCTACTTGGTATTCTACTAGTCCTGCCACACAAGATCCTGAACTCCACCATCTCGTGGTCGCTGCAACCAAGGCAGCCCTCAACCCTTACTGCTTCGACCAGACCCTCCTTGTTAGTGAGGATGAGATCCAGCAGCGCTCCTCTCCTGGTCGGCTCATCCACCATTTGCAGGAGGAAGTTATCATCCATACACTGGAGGAACCTCCTGGACTGCGGCTGGGTTGCCGAGTGGTCCTTCCAGCAAACATCAGGGAAGTTAAAATCCCCCACGACGACCACGGCCTGTGACTGTGAGGCCGCTCTCAGCTGCCTGTAGAAGGCCTCATCAACTTCCTCACCCTGATCCGGTGGTCTGTAACAGACACCTATAACAGTATCCCCCCTGCCAGCCTGCCCCTTAATTCTCACCCACAGACTCTCAACTCGCTCATCATCTGTCCCTGGACAGAACTCGGTGCATTGTAGTTCCTCCCGCATATAAAGAGCAACCCCACCACCCCGCCTGGCTGGCCTGTCTTTCCTGAAAAGGACATAGCCCTCCATGACTATATTCCAGTCATGTGAGCTGTCCCACCACGTCTCTGTAATTGCCACCAGATCATAGTCTCCTGACTTAACACAGGTTTCCAACTCCTCCTGCTTATTTCCCTTAGTGGTGGACTTGGCCATCTAGGTTAACAGTTGGACTTGGATCTTTTATTATGGGTTTTTTTCTAACCTAATGATTATGGATCTTTTCTAACCTAAATGATTGTATGATTTCATGATTCTATGCATCACTGTCCAGTCATAACTTCCCATTTTTACCAGTGGTCATCCAAACAAGAAATACAAGAGTGCTTTTTTTGTATCCTGTTGACTGCAGAAGAATTTTGAAGTGCAGCACCACATGTATGGGACCCCTGGAGTCAGTCTTACCTTTGTCATTCCCCAGTGCTCCCTTCTCTGAGCCTATGCCAAACCCTACCTTTGAAAAGGGAAAAAATATCTGCTCTTGAAGATACATTTTTTTAAATTCAAATCTGCAAGGGAAAACCCAACAAAACTTGAGATGATTTCCTGTCTCAGCCTCTGCTTTCTTACCCCTGCAATTTTTCTTCACTGATGCACTGTTGAAGTCATGATGTAACCCTTAGCCAAGCCAATGGAAGCCCTTCCAAGGGCTTGAGAATATGATAGATCTATATGTAAATGGAAACATAAAAATGGCTTAAAAGCTAATTTTGTTAAAGGAAAACAATGAAAAAGCATTTGGCACTTACACCAAGAATACAGTTGCTAGGTTTCACCTTGATTTCTAAATCCCTGGGAACAAATCTGGCAGGCTTCTTCAGCTCCTGGCTGCGATATACAGGAAGGAAACACAGACGTCAGGTTCAGGTCTGTGTGCATGCATCCCAGGATCTGCTTGCTTCCTCCCACTTCCAATCTGCACATGCTATGCACCTTTTTCTGAAGATAGACTCAATTTCTGAAGATAGACTCTGAAGATAGACATTTGTAAACATTTTGCCCTCAAGCAGTGGGTACAGAAACGGCTTAATTTAAATAAACCATTCTTTGAATCTTCCCCTTCCTGCCACTTAAGGCCTGTGTAAACCTGATGTAGCTCTTTGAAAATCTGTGGAGTTGCTGTAACTATGGGACAGTGCTGCAGGGAACAGCTAGCCCCTTTTTCATAATCCATCATGCAGAGGCAGCAAAGTGGCCTCAGAAGGTTTCTAATGAAGGAGCACAGACACAGATGCCTCCACTGCAATTGCCTGGGACAGAAGCAAGATGTGGAAGTCCAACCTGAAGGAAGGACTCTTAAAACTGAGAGTTTAGAAGATGTTTCTGTTCTAGTCTACAGTAACTTCTTTCCCCTTCGTCCCCTACCCCAAATGTTCCTCCCTGTCCTTCAGAATTTAAAACACACAATAATCTCACACTTAAGATACATGTTTATGAGGTACCCAATGTCTTGGGTGTCATGGGACAGTCTGGTGATTTGACTGGTACCAGGCTGATTTATAGGAGTGGAGGCTCTGGCTGATTGTGTCTGCTCAAAGCTTGGCCCATGGCTGCAAAAGCCTGCAGAAAAATCTGTCCCAAAATATGCTGTCCAGCTGTTTCATACCCCATTTATTAGTGGCAGCAGCTGGGGCTTATGCTTTTCTGCTTTCCCAAATGTGCTACTAAAGAACTGAAGATTGAAATAATTTCTTCTTCTGTTCACATTTTCAGTTGGTTGTCTTAGGTAAGATGTTCTCTTGGAAATGTTGTTTAGTAATACCCACAAGTATTTCCAAGTTAACTAAGTTAGTTTTCTAAAGAAGGATTAAAAAAAAAAAGGACAAATTGGAACCTTATGGACTATTAAAACCCTCTGCTAGAATGAAATGTCAGCATGATTGATATGTAGAAATTCTCTTTTTAAGGCCATTAAAAACCTCTGTTCCAATCTTCAAGCTCTGGGGAGAAACCTCACTAAATTGCTTCCTGTTGTCTAATTTCTGAAAATATCCTGCCCAGAAGCAATACAACAGTAGGAATACAAACACCAGGTGAGCCACATGCATCAGCAATTGTGGGAAAATGGCTTAGTTTGTTTGTTATTCAAACGTTTTGTTGGGTAAGAAGAGGAGACGATAGCTGGAGTCTCTAAATGCCCCCAGTATATCGAGTAAATCAGTCACTTTGAAAACATTGCTGTATCAAGGACACTGAATCTCTTGTATCCTTGAAAACTCAAAACATATCTGCTGAACTAAAGTAGAAAAAAAAAATTAAAAATTTAGTTGGTAAAGGTCATCTCTGTGGAGTTTTTTGGTGGTATTTCAACTTTGATGAAAAGCTTTTACCTTGAAATACATACACACAAGGGTCTTGGTGTTTCTTGCAGATTTCATGGTGAGCTGATGTGCTTTCTTTGAGTATATTTCCAATTCAGCAAATAAACAAAGGACTGCAAGGTAATTTTGCAGGAAGTCTCAAAACTACGGGGCTCATTTTGTTCTTGAGACATAGATGGGTGCTTGTTGCTACCTGTGAGCCAGTTGGAGCTGATGGCAGGCTGCAAGTGTGGTGGTGCCAGCCTGGCGAAGTTAGAGCAGCAGCAGGCAGCTGCCTCGTTTTCTGGCTTCCAGCAGTATGTGGGTGAAGAAAAATAATGTTAGTGTTTGGCTAACATCACATGATGGCTTCCCAAATATCAGTTCAGCAGGCTTCTCTCATCCAGCAAAAATGGGCTCTTGCTGAGTATGAGCAGTAACACACACACACCCACACCCATAATCAGTGGGTGTGAAATGTGGAAAGGATGTTTGCCAGGGAGCATTCAGATCCAGAGCTGTGAATGGGAACTGCATGCTTGGAACAGAGGCATGAGAAGGCTCTTGCTGTTTGTATCCTTTTGTTCCTCTGACATTTTGGGATTTTATGTGGGTGTGATGACAAATCCCCCTAAAGCCCGCAGAACCAAGTCACGGGTTTCAGTGCAGGCTAACAGAGGAGGATGGCTCCTCAGAAATGTGGCTGTGGGGAAACAGAGCCAGCCCTGGTACACCCTGGAAGGATTAAACTGTGCCTAGGCTCCCCTAGCTGGGAGTACTTGAAGTGAAGGCGGAGGGGGAAGCACTTCAGTACCTTCCACTGCTGCCATGCTGCCTACTTCCGACTGCCACTGCCGCAGCATTGCTGGCTGCTCCCCAGCTCAAAGTCTCCCACAGGATGCTTGAGGCCCACACAGATAAGCACATTAGCACAGCTTGTATCTGTACAACTGCATTACCTTTCACACAAAAGCATGTTGCTTCTGGCTTCCACTGAGCTGTAGCATAAATGAAGATCAGCTCCAAACCACTTAGGAGCAGTGGTCCTGGAGAATTTGTTTCAAATGAGCCCCACTGACAGCAGTATTAGGCTATGCATGCAGCTTCATGGACAACTCCAGAGATGGAGAGCACAAGGATATTGCAAGGCTAGATGGACATGTAATAGTTTAGCAAAGAAGAAAGCAAGCCAGGAATTGTGGAGAGATCTGGGGACCTTGTCTGACAACCTGGCTTGGAACGTTGTCTCAGGGAGGGTCATGCAGCAGAGGAGAAGGAAGAGTGAGCATGACGCCACACCTACCTGAGTGGTGTTCATGCTGAAGCATTGCGTGAGTCCAGGGAAAGACAGTGAGAGTGGGATGTATTATCAATCATCTATTTATTGCTATAGCAGACTTTGCAAAGAAGAAAAAAAACAACCCATGTCTCAGTTATGGAAACATTTCCTGCTCCAAATGAACATCAGTAAGTGAGCTAGGGGATTTGGGTGAGACTCACTCACCAAGTGAGGAATTTCACATCTGAGATTGTCATCTGTCAATACTAGACAGACTATAGGTCTACAAAAGAAGAAATTAAAAATGCTGGCAGTTGACTGCATGCGGAAAAAGAGTAGAATTCAGCTGCAGAGGACCAGGCTACAAATGAATTTTCTTTAAATACTTCTTTTGCACTATGGAAGTCTCCATCTTTTTCTTTCATAATGGAGAAGAAATTGGATTTAAAACCTCACATAAAACCTGTGAAAGAAACAAAAATTTAGACCAATATTGATGTTTAGACAGAAAGAAAAATGAATGCGTTATGGTACAATTAAATTGTTCCAATACAATTAGAACAATTAAAAAGTTCTAATTATATGCTATAGAACTGTTCTATAGCATATGATTTCATATGGATATACATGATTGTGCTGTTATTCAGAGGTTTAAATATATAATCCCTGCCACATGAAAATAAACGTAGACCTTTTTGCTGTCATACTGTGTTCTGCCCAGCATGGCAAGGGAGAGAAAGAAGGGCAGAAAATGGAGACAAAGTCATAAAAAAATAGAAAATGAACTACTAAGTAAAAAATAAAAGCCCTAGGACTTACAGAAAAACAGAGTGGTGAGAGGGGATAAAAAGCTTAATACAAAAATAACAGAATCTAGAGCTGTAGAAGACACTCTTTTACAAGCTTTTTCTCTATTTTAAGGTAGAATGCCTTTGTTTTCTTTCAGTAGGAGGAAGAGGAGACTCAAAAGTTGACCCTCCATCAACGTCCCAGAGATGGTGGTAGGCTCTAGGAACATTCAGCATAGGAGGGTCCTTGTCCAATAGGCCTGCTTCCATAAAGTCATCATGTCAAGCTCATGAATCAAAATTATGCTTGCATTGAAAAGAAATCCAGACTCAGGCTTCTAAATGCATAGAGAAAGAAGCAAACCATCTCTAACTGCGCTAGCAGTGATATAATGCAACCACTTTTGACTAGGATTAAGATACTTTATTATTTGTGGCTAAATATAGATAAATTATCTACTGTCCAACCTATTGTACAGCTAGTGCTGTACTTTTATTACCAGACTACTACTCTGTTCCTGATCTCCACCATAAACTTCAGCAAAACTCTTCAGATGATAAATTTACTTCCATGTGTTTTCTTCTGGCACTTCTATCTTTGCAGATACTTGTTATTATTAGTTAACAGCAATGCTACTATCTTTAACAGTAAAGATTAACACAAAGAAATCGCACATCTTCTCATCAATATCTTCATCTCCCTTAGTTACTCTATGTAGCCTGTCTAGTCATCAGACCTCTCCCATTTCTTTCACAGGTTCACTGATTCAGGTATACCTAAGTGATCTGGTAGTGTTTGTTTTTAAGCTTTATGCTATTTGCCATGGAAAATCCATCTTAATCCTTTTCTCTCCTAGATCCTACTCTAATTTATGTTCTTGTTTATTTACTTCATCTGTGCTAAATTTCTACATCCTGAAGACTTTCTCTTTTCCTCGAAGGACTGTGCTGCTATCTAGTTACATTGGTAAATCTCTTGCCTTTCTGCTTTCCTTTCTTATTTGGTGGTGCATGCATTTCCTGAGTCTCAGTAGTTATGTTTCATATCTAAACTACTTTTGGGGATTTTACACTCATTCAGTTATTGGTCCTTTGTAACTAATCTTGACTTTTTAGTGAAGTCACTGTCATAAAATATTGATGCTTTCTGAGTCTTTTTCTGGGTGTCAAACGTAACTATCACAGGTGCTGCTAGTTAGTGGCATGAGTCCTCTTCTTAGGTGAATTAGCTCCTGTGTGTTACTTGAGACTAGATCAAAACTGGCTTCACCTTCTGCTTCAAAAGTCCTCCAAATAGCATGTATTTTGAGCATTAAGAAATTGGGTATTTACCTTTGGGGCCATTTGGGAAGACCGTAACAGCAAACCACAGAGCTCTGTTGTGAAGATGAAAAACTCCTAGTTAGAAGGGATTTGCCCCCAGGTGCTTGAAAACCACTGCCAATTTTGCTAATGAAATAACTGATAGGGACAGATTGTTATCCCTTGTATGGAGCAGGCACTGGAGAAAGATGAAATCCAGCTGAGAGAAGATGAACAGAGGGACTAGAGGACACAGGGTTATTCTCTGGACTCCAAGGCAAGGGTGCACACCCTGTGCCTCTGTGGCTCTGAGTCTCCCCTTGGCTTTTCTCTGTCCTTGTTCCCATTCACCCTCTCCCTGGCAGGTTTGCCAGCACTGAAGGCTCAGCAGCAGATCCTGCAGATCCCCAGTGTGCTGGAGGGGCCAGCAGGACCTGCTGCTGTGAGAAGGGAGGCTCCCCAAGAGGGGCTCTCCCTCACCCTGTCCAGGAGTTGGTTTTCTCTTCTGTTTTCCTTAGTGTTCTGTTCCCTTCTGCTCTCACACACCTTACCCTGACCCAGCCAGCTCCTCTCAGTCCCAGCCCCCACACCAGCTAGCCCACCAGCTTCCCAAAATCCCTATGCCTCATCCCTATGCCTGCCCAGCTCTAGCTCCACACCCTTACTACCCTCCTGAATCCCCTCACTCTGTATCAGGCCTCTGGTTGTATCCTGCTGCAGATCAGATGGCCAAAACCCATCCACTTCCAACTACAGCCTGCAGCATCGGTGAAACTGCCAGCTGCCACCTGGTTATCTCATTTAAAACACCCATCTACTTGACATGCCAGGACTCAGCTGGCATTTTAATTACATGCAGCAATGAATTACAGCTGGCCATTATAATTGCAGATGAGCACACCCTTTCTGCAGTGCCTCTGCTTTATTCAAGCAGTGATGGATGGATTTAACTCCTTCTTGTCACCACCTTCCAGCAAGGAGGAAGGGGGCCCTGACATGTCTTCCATCATGATGGATTTGCATGTAGATCTGGGTGTATGTAAGAGAAACAATATGAAGACCCTGGAGTTAATGGCCCTATTGATTAATGGGAAATGTATCTCCCAAGCTCCTCTATCCAGTTTGGTGCATTGCTGCTGCCAAACATGAGCCCTGGGCTTGGGTTCCTCCCCAGAAACCTGTTTAGGGTTGTGAAACTGGCCCTGTTTTTCTCCCTTGTTGTGAACAGCTGATTTAGTCTGGTGGTACACAGGAAAAGAGCAAGTGAATTCAGCCTGCTATCCAAATTAAGAAGTTATATAGCTCATTTTGCACTGTGGACCTCTTGAGAGCCAGGGTAGTGAGGAGCATGAATGAATGTCTATACAAACCTGGCCACACTTAAATGTCCCCCCATGGGCTGCATATTTCTTGTAAACTTAATTGCCTGGGATTAGGGTCTATTTCCTGGCACTGCTGTTGAGGTTAGAAATACCTTGGTGCCTGGAAAGCTTCTGCTCAGTGGTTCACGTCCTGTTCTCGGGGAGTCTGGGCCTGTGGGGCAGAGGTATCCACTCTTTCCACCCGCTGCTGAGGTGCCCTTCACGGGGAAGAACTGGCGTGGGTGGTTTTGGGAGTAGGAATCCCTGCGCCAGGGATTTCCCAGCCATCGGGAACCTGCTGGATTCCTCTAGGTGGCAGGAAGCGCACACCCCTCTACCAGGGTGCCGCTGCCGCAAACGCCGCAGCTCCCCAGGCTCAGGAGTTTATGAACTCGTAAGAGTCTCCGTGAGGGTTATTCTGAGACGGGGATTACATTTTATGAGTTGCTTGTCCACCAGCAATCTGACTGACAGGCCCCGACCACGGAGCTTGTTTGCTCTGTACCGCAAGCTTTTGGTTTCGCGCTAAGGTTAGCCTCTAAGCCATTCCCTTCCCTTTGCCCTTGGTAATGCCGTCCAGGGATTACTTACCTATGTAGCAAGAAGAGGTTTACATGTTTTTAAAGCAATAAAGTCAGGCTGTAGCAGACAGATATAATGGGCACCCCATAAACCAGCTGGAATCTGGGTGCCTGCTCCCCTGGTGTGCTAAAAAAATGTTGGTGTGAGCTATAGTGGATTTGATTTTAAGGCACAAACTAAAGGACTGGATTTTTCCCACTGGCTATGAACTCTTTATTTCTCTTTATCCCAGTTCATGTTACTCATGAATACCGGAAGATGTCCTTCAGACAGCCCAGAGCATTATTTTGGAGAGTGTCAAAATGCGTAAGTGACTGCGCTGAGTGTGTACTGGTGTGGTCTGCTCCAGACACTGTGACCAGAAAGGGAGACAAGGCTGCCTTTCTACTCCCACTAACCCCCACCTGGGCAGGGGCTGACACAAACCCTTTGCACACATAGGGCCCTTTTCTGGCCTGTCCTTTATCAGCTAGCAGAACCTTCTCCCCAGGCCACCTCTCTTCCATGAGTGCTCTGCATGTGGTCTCAGCCTGAGCTCCAGCTTCTCCCCTACAATCCCCTGCCCTTGCAGGACATGGCAAGCAGCTGTCAGAAAGCTGTATGCTGCAGAGGAGCTCTGCTTTATTTTTCTGCAGAAAAGGTCCTGTTGGGCATCAGCTTTAAGTCATCTTTTCTCCCCTGAGCATGATGAAGGGCCCCAGAAGGTCTGTGGTTCTGGTTGTTTGCTGTGGACCAAGTTATGCAATGTACTGCTGTGACATCTGGAGATTAAGTTTTGGCCCATTTCTTAGGACTGTAGTTAGCATCCACGTGGGCGATTCTTGTTTTTAAGAACAAGAAGCACTATTCTAATTTCTAGTTTTTCTGTGACCTCATTCAATCTGAATCATGTCCAATATAACTCCAGTTGCATCATTGACAAAGATGAAGGAACTGTGGTTTTTTAATGGTGGTACATGTTGCTTAGGTGAGATACAAACTGGTAACACAAAATCTTACTTGTGTAAAACATCACCAGAAATTTCAGAGCAATAGATACTACTTGTTCTGTTTAGATAGAAAATGTCATTAATTTCATTGCACTTGTAATTTAAATCCTACAATTATTCTTCAAAATTTTAAAGATTTGTAGCTATTAAAATAATTTCAGATGGGATCAATAGTAGTATTACTTTGTCAGCATTATTTTGGCCTGCCAACACCACTGTCCCAAGCAACATCTAGATGAGCTAATCCCAATTTTTAAGTTGTTCTCAAGACTGCAAAGAACTGAATGCTAATGATCCTACTCAGTTTACCTCCGCTCATTGCACAGGAGGCAATCACCTGTTTATTCCAAAAAGCCTGAAATAAAAAGTGCTGGTTTTGAGTCAGAAGCGAAAACAATAGCTGTGTTTGCACAATGCACATCTGTATGTAACTAATTAATTAGACCTAATCCAATACCAGGTCTGATGTATAACTCAGTTTTGATCAGACATTTGTGCTGTCAGAAACCAAACCACATGCAGCTTGCTTCATCTTGTCAACTTTATTTGCTCTCCATCTCTATTACTGGTGGAGACATGTCCCTTTGAAAGGTCATGAACTTGTACATAACACGAAGATGTTGCAAGTTGTATTATTTTTTAATGACGTTGGTATTAAAAAATAAGTCCCTAAATTTTGAAGGAAAACAAGAACATGTGTAGCAGTTTTAAAGCACAGGTAACATGGGTTGTAACAGCCTTCATTAGCAAGCCCAGCGTGTGATACGAGTCACCTGCAGTGCAGTAAGGCAAGTTCTTCGCCATTTCTTCTATCTCATTTCATAGGAGCATTTAGTTTATAGTAGATTAATGTCCTAGCCTCTTAGCTTATTAGTGTGAAACACAATCAACCCTATGTAATAAGATGAGACAGCAGGAACTTAACCCAGTGCCAAATTTTAATACTTCTCCCCCCAGTTAGAACATGGGATGAGAGCTAGCAGCCTGAAAACAGACTATCTGGGTCATCATTACTTTTTATAAAACTGACCAGTTGCAAATATTTATTGTGCTTTACATTTTTGTGTTGCTCCACCCAGATCAGGGCTCTTAGCTTTAAGAGGATAATAAAGCTGGAATGGTTGGACAACATTACTGAACAAGACTTAGTAAGATCCTGGGATAGGAGAGCTCTGATCTGATTACCCTGCATACAGGATTAAGAATTGATGGGTAGGTAGCTTCAGTTTCTGCTGCAGACAGTATTTCGTGTTGCCAGTTGTAATGAGAAAAAAAAATAAATAAATGCCCAGTGGCGTCAGTTAACTATTCCTGAAACCCCAGAGTGGTAGTATGCACTAAGCATCTTTGCTTAGTGCTTAACATGATATGATTCTTACTGTTTGCCATTGGTGTTTCAGACCTGCTACTACAAAATGAGCAAGTTGCCCGTAATGCTGTCTGCTGTGTACTTCCCTGCCATCCGTCCTCAGAGGGATGTGTTCTGCAGTTGGAAGCCCCTGTTAAGCTTACTATCAGGAGGGAGGAAGTAATCTTCCAAGAGGTGCACAAGGGACAAAACAGCTAAATTCCTTGCACGTAATTGAAAATTCCCTGTTGAAACTCTGGGAGCAGAGCTTGCTTACCATCAGGTTTTATAGTTCTAGGAAGAGGGGAAGTTAGCTTTGCAGAGTGGGAAACCGCTGTGACTACATTACGGTCCCCTTAAAGAGGATTGTATGTTCCTCTGAATTTTTATATAAAAAAAATCATCTCAATGGCATATCTATCATTTTTCCCTATAGCCACATTTTATCAAAAGCCTTCAGTATAACAAGGAGCTTTTCAACAACAGGAAAGTCATTTTGTCAGTTGAACATGCTATATAATTAAAGGATTAACATTTTCTCCGAAATGGAATTAAGAAACAGAAACGGGTCTGGAGTTAACTCCTTCCTGGTTAGGTGACTGGCCAAGGATTTGAAGGTGTAAAATTTCACTGGGAAATGTGCATTTTGGCTCTAGCTGTGCAAAATAAAGCTGTGAACAGGTTTTGGACTGAAATATTTGGAACATTTTCTGTTAGAATTTTAATGAAAGGAGACTATTGGAGGAAGAATGATGTGAAAGGCTGGAAAGAGGACAAAGAAACATGTATTCTCCAATCCAGCAACCCTTCAATCTCCTGCTGCAGATGATGATCTCAAACCCATACACAGTCACTGACATACACATTTACCTAGGTTTGAAAATATGGAAATGCAAACTTTGAGAAAATGCATCTTTTCATTTTTTACATATTCAACATGGCAAGTCTCCAGAACTTCATAATAATTCTGTGTAACTTGTTACTGGGGTGACACATGTGCCTGAGCATCACCCACGTGCTTGTGGATTCCTGGGCCTGCCCAGAATGCGTGGGCACCTGTCAGTCCCAGCAAGGCTATGTGTCTGTTTTGTTACTGCCTTAGTTACAGGCTGTAAATGCTGACACTAATTTTACCTTCTGATTTTTTTTTTATTTTCATAGGAAGTTAAATGTCTTAAAATTATGAGTATTGTTTTAGAGAAAAGGATGTCATGGGAATGCATGATTTGTAAGGGAAGGGGTTTCTCACAAAGATTTTAAGAGGGTTTTTTACACCCCCATAACTAGCATCTTTTCACAGTTTTGTGGGCCCTGTAATAAATTGCTAGGTTAATTGATGAGCAGCTATTAGAAGACTGCATGTTCCTTCCCAGATTACTGTGAACAGCCTTGAACAGGCTGGCTTGGAGATCAAAAGCTGTATAGTCATAACAGCTCAGGGCCATCTCTTGTTGTTATCCATCCCTGTTCCACTTACCCGAGGCAGAACTTACACTTCCTTCACAATTACCCTAGGTATCTATGCATGGTACTTCATTATGCCACATTGACATACTTTGCACTCAAAATGTGTCATTTTCTCACTCAAGGCCTGGAGAATTGGCCTTTCTGCTTGTTCAGAGGTACCTTTTACCGTTGCATGTCTCACACTGAGTTTGGTCTATGACTTGTGACTGACATGCGGTATCAAAGCCATGAAAAATACTCTCTGTCAACTCTTAAGATTTTTAAGAAATTGTTATGGAGCTGGGCAGGTGAAAAAATGCATGTTTTATTTGTGGAACAAAATGTTTCATTCCATCCCATTTTAAAGACTTCAGTACCACTAGGTAAAACTAAAAAGTAAAATTGAAAGATTTAATTTTTGAATTATCAGAATGCTGTAACTACATCTCCTGTCTTTGCACTAAAAAGGGCTCCAGGCATAAAGCTCTGATCAGCTCTATGCAGTAGAAGAGCTTACACAGTTTGGTGTGTTTGCTCATCATGAGATGTCTCTTTGCTACCCTCCACCCTCAGTGCTGCAGGTGAAACGCAGCACTGTTTCAAACGGTCTTTCCCTCAAGCCTTTGCCTCAGATCAGCTTCTGTCACATCTTATGTAAAAAAACCAATAGCTTACCAATAGCCATTTTAGGAACATGTTGTTTGTAGTGTTTTTATCTTAACACAATGCACTTCTTATTCTCTATCACCCCTTTGTATATATCTTGTTCCAAACAAATACTTTGCAACAGGAATGGACTCTTTGGATCGATCATGTTGCTATTACACCATCATTTCAATGGAAAAAATAGAGTAATTTATTAATCTTTAAGTTTCTTACCACAAAGTCAGATGTAGCCTCAATGCGAATGGCGGTCCCTGGCCCACTCTGCAGAGTAAGAAGTACACTGTGCTCTGCAGGAAGGGCCTTGTGGCAGGATGGGTGTTCACACACGCACACTCTGCTCTGCATGTGTGTGCTGTCAAAGTTACACACGCAAACTCTGCTGCTCTGCAGCACTGCAGACTTTCCCCAGATTTTTGGAAGGAAGATGCACACGTGCATGAAGCAGAAGGGGTTCTTGCGTAAACTGCCCACACTCCCGCAGCAGATATTTCTCTGCAGTGTAGAATTGCTATGTTAGGAGAAATAACACTGTTGAGGGGAAGGATTAAAACCCTTGTTGGTCTCCTTTTTGATAAACCTAGGCCTGTTATAGTAGAGAGGACCCTAGCTATACATTCATTTTGCTTTTACATGAGTAAACCAAGAAAATTATAAGCTACTGCCTTCTTTCTTTTCAGTAAGGAGTTCTAGTTGTTTTCAAAATTTTAAAGGAGCCTTGCCAGCTAACAAACCTCATGTTTTTCCATTTACTTCTCTGGAGGACCTAATTTAGCAAAAGAAGCTTTTGTGTACAGAAAGGAACAGAAAAAGCAACAGATAAAGTTTGTGAAGGGTTAGCTGACGGTTCTGCTTTGATCCATAATGTTGCTGCAGAACCATGTGGCTGCTCACTTCTAAAGCTAAAGGGTTTAGAGGATAGGCAGCAGTTCTGCTTGGCTATGTCCAGGCAGACACAGACAAGAAGGATTACCTGTGCAGTACTAATGCCCTCTAGGTAGGTGATTAACACTGCGCAAGATAATTACTTCTGACATCTTTCATTCTTACTTTGAGAAAAACAGTGTTGGTCTGGTGCAGTTGTGTATAGATCATGATCCTGTGTCCCCTGACACTGCTGCAACATTCACTTAGCTCTGATTCATCTCACAATAAACCCAATTTTGGGAATTTTCTGCTGGCTCTAGAAGCCAGCTGAGACCCTGCTATAGAAAAGTCTTAGGAAGGAGTAGTAACACAGAAGGAACAAACCAGTACTAGCAGTTTTGATCTTAATGCATTTAGTGCTCAGTGACTGCTACAGCAGAAAATACCCCCACACACTTTGAGCATGTAATTGATAGACACGATTTTCCAGCGTGTTGCTCTGAGCTGCTTCCAAGAAAGGGTAGTCTGTTTTTTTGCCACAGCAACTTCAGTATCTGCTTCTGTCAGGCTGGCACTTTGCATAATCATTCTGGTTAAGTTTCTAGCTAGCAAACAGCATCAGGACAGTCTTGGCAAACTGAAAACCAGCTGTATCTATCTGTGCCAGTCTACCATAACTCCTTGCAGGAATGTACATGGCTGCTTGCATGGCTTCAAACATGAAGTAAATCATGACTCAGAATTCAAGCTGGTCTCTCCCCAGGTTTGCCGGTCTCAGTAACACACGTCATTCCTAGTATGAGCTGTGATAGTGCAGCTATGCACAGTACAACCATACTGCCAAAAATCCTGGCTCAGATGAGGCCTCTGATGACCAGTGATGATATCTGGGGAGTGGAGGTCAGTGTCAAGGCCTGAACATGTTCCACCTCCCAGTCTGAGGCTCTTTGGCTGGGAAGAGCCATCATGAGGAGAATGAAGGCAAGGGCCTTTGCTGCCACATGGCCCCTCCCATCTGCTAGGACATTTTGGTGGGGTGCATAATAGATACAATCTCCTCATGATACACCATGAAGGATCAGTTGGGTTACAGTGCATAAAAGATAGTGCAAATGGTCATATAGTTATCATAGGGAAGCAATGGGTCATACAACTGAAACACAATTTTCTGAAAGCCACGGAGTCTGGCCACAGTTTGTTGAACTGCTTACAAGTGAAACATTTATTTCTGGCTTAACATGCTGGAAACTTTTATGTAAGTTTTCCCAATAGAAACTTTTGATTTTCAGTTCTGTTCAATGTTTGCAAAATCATGTAATCATCTTGTTAATCTGAAAAAAAAAAAAAAAAAAAAGCTGTTGCCATTGGCAAGTTAAAGCAATAGTTCATAGCATATTATCTTTCCAGTAAAGCATCATTTTTCCAGGCAAAATACTTTTTCGGGACACAGGGTAATGTGTCTAATGACATACCGTGAACTCAGACCCTGTTCTGAGTTATGCTCGGGTATTAGTTTGTGAAGGGAAAAATGTGTTCACTAACCTCAAGAAAAAAATTAAATTAAAATTTCAATCCTCTGCAAAATTTAAGGTTTAATGGATACTTATCAACAACTGCCATTTTGTCTGTGTAGAAGATGTACAGCTGCATCACATATGGGTGTTTATAATCAGCTGTGCAGCAAAGTTGGAACAGTGGAATGTCTCTTTGTTATTTTACGTGTTAAACATAATCTGGTGCCTCTAGCTGAAATCAACATTCTTAAACATCACTCCTGATTATTATTGTAATATACATAACCTAATACCACAAAACTGTGTTGTAACTTCTAAAATATTTACACTATCTTTATGGTAATTTGTCTTAGTATTTTTATTGAGTTTCTGTAAAATAATCCCCTCTAGAGTATGTAAACAAAGCAACTATTAATGTATTAATTGAAGCATATTAGAAGTGCAGTTTACCAAAGACAACGTTCTTTACTGAACCCTCTACCATGTGTTTTATCTACCATCCACCTTTGAATGGATTTGACAGTCTCTGTGGTTGAAGGAATGACATGTTGACTCAAAATTGTGAGGTTTTCCAGTTCCCTAGGACTGTACATCAGGTGTGTCATGTGGCCCTAGGTCCTCACTTTCAAGATTATACAAGATGTTGTCTCCCAAAATTCAGCTGAAGGTATGATTTAAATGCACACCTGGTGCTTCCTTGTCAATGGATTAAGTAAAACACCAAGAGAGTTTAAGAGATAGAGATAAGCAGAGTAACTTGAGCAGAATTGATTCTTGCCACATAGGAGCTGTGTTTATGCTTTCCCACCTTGTTTTTTGTGTTTCTCCTCCTGCTGCTGGCAGTTTCTGCCCGGGCACAGAAACAGGAGGTCTGAGACCCTGCTTTGATGATATTTCTCATGTGGTGTTTCTCAGAGGATGTGTGGATCTGTGGTGCAGCGTTCATTCAGTGTGGCATATGAGGTGCTGTTCCATGTGAACTGGGTTAGGTAAGCACCTGTATCACAGGGTGTTTATCCAAAGCAAATGAAGCCCTGAAGCTTAGATCATGGCAGGCAAGAGATCAGATCAGCTGATGCCAACAGAGCCTGCAGGAAGGGACGTGACTGAGTGACAAAGATACGTACACAGCTCTGTACTGCACCCCCCCCCCCTTCTCTCCGATGCAGGATGACTGTGATACACAGGAGGTGCCATACCATCCCCTCACTGTCTGTCCCCACATGTATCAGATGTGGTCTGAGGATTTGTGCCCTGACATCTGCGGTGTGCTTTTATGAGGAGGAGCTTGCTCTGCTGGGACCCCAGGAGCCTGCACACTTGGTCCTGCTGGCAACCGACAGCTAAAATTAACAAACCATTGGACAATAAAAATAAACAAATAATTTGGTCTAAACAAAAATATTATGGAAATCACATGTGATGCTCATGGGTAATCATAACTCAGAAATGGAGGTACCTGATGAGGAAGACTGAAAGTATTAGTTAACAGAAATGTCTGACGAATAGTGTTGGGATAAAGGGAGTAATTGTAACAAAAATTCTCATGGTGAAATGGTCACTTGAAACATACAGAATGGAAAAAGCTCATAGAGCTTTTTCTAGCTGGAAAGAGTTTTTCTAACCTGCTGGTGTTGATTTACGTATAAACCAATCCTGAGAGAGTAGCAGAGGACTGAAATTTCTAATTTAGTGCCAATATTTGAAAAAGTAAATAGGATAATCACAGTATGTAATAACTGGTAGCCTGGTGTAGGTGTTGGGTGAAGCTGCAGAAAGGTTGTTACGGAAAACCATTTAAGATAGATTTTTGATAAAAAGCCTCATAACATAACCTTGGTGTCTTTTCCAAGGAAATTAGATGTTTGAGAAAGATAACAGTGCTGCTAACTTATCATCATCATCATGACTGTGTTTCACCATCATTGCCCAAAACAGCCCTAGAGTTTGCTCTGTTCTACTATGACAGCTGTAAGTGAAATATGCAGGAATTGGCAGTAACTATTTAAGCAGTTTGGTAGCACATTGGCTGTTCTAACGTCTAGTGTCTTTTAATGCAGAAAACTAGCTTCCACAGTTTGCTTGACCAACTTGTCCTTTGGAGGATTGACCACAGTCGTATGGAGCTGGATGTGGTACATTTGTGTCCTATATCCAATAAGCGCAGCTAGGTTGCTGCAGAGTCTACATGAGCTTTTCGTTATTAGTGTTGTATGGGTAGCAAAGAGAAACAACAGAATATTTGACTGAGTGCCGCTTGGTGTGCAGATAAAAGAAACACATTCAAGACAGTACTGAATTAAAACTAGGTAATATAATAGACATACATTGAAAATTGCTTGAAAATAACTGAGAAAGGAGAAACAGTGTAGTAGGAGATCATTCTGGTATGTTTCTCAGAGACCAGATTTTGTCCAAATGATGCCCAATGACTTTTTCAGTGTATGTGTAGAACTTATGAAACCAGTGCTAGTGAAAGTGTGGAAGAATACAAAGAATGCAAAAAATAATTGCGTGGTTAAATCATTCATAAGTACTGATAAGAGCCAGTTGGTAAATTGAGCAGTAAGTCAGTGTTGGGCCATAATGCTAGAAGAGTAGTAAGGATAGAATATCCTCATAAAATATGGAACTTTACCCTGTGGATCAATCTGGAAAACATATAAAATCGTATTAGGCAGCTCATGAAGCATGTAGTCTTATGGCGACATAGTACCTAAGTTTTGAATGCTGTTCTTCATTGCAGAAGCAAGAGGCAATCAAAATAGGAAAAGGGGTATTGTCTCTGTCTCTGACATGAAAAACAGCATTACCAAAATATAGACCTTGTGTCCGCACTTCAAAAAGGACTCTAAGAAACCAGAGTGTGTTCAGAAAAGGCTTATAAGCACAACTCAGGGTTTATAAAACATACCTGACACATTAAGATTTAAGAAACTTAGTCTATTTTATTTACCCAAGAGGAGATTTAGAAGCGAATTAATTCCAGCCTAGAAATGCTTACATGGAAAAATACTTCATATCATGACAGACTTTGATTTAAACAGAAAAAATCATATTGAGATCAAGTGGTTGAAAGCTGGAATGAGACAAGCAGATGAAAAATGAGGCACAAATCTTTAAAAGGGAAACTACCCAAGCTTTGGAGTGATTTGTATATGGATGTGGTACATTTTCCCACACCAGATGCTTTCAAGTCATAAATGGTATTTATTCTAAAAGATATGAAACTATAGTCTCAGTGCAGAAATTATTGGGCAAGGTTTTCCTGGCTTGCAGAAGGTAAGACTAAAGCTCCCTTTGGACGTCTGGCTCTTTCTGTTGGCCACATGAATGTGGAAGAAATACAGCTAAAAAGGATCTATGGTTAATTGTGAAGCTTAAAGGATCTTCTAGGTGAAGTTATTTTGAAATTCCATCTATGTTGCCTATGCAGCATTTTACGGAACTCTGAAAAACAGCTGCTCTGTATTTCCAGAACAGGACCAGCTGAAACTCATCAGAAACAAGATATGACCCTAACATCAGTTATGACGACTACTCTAACCTCATGCGATTGTGTTTCCAACGACTCAGCATGTGTGACAAGCCCTTTGTCCTGCTTCTCTCCTCAGACTAAACTGGGATTCACATGCTTCAAGCATGAACTGTGAACTTTAACAACCTGAACTCACAGGAGCCCCCCAAACATCTCTAATGTCTTTGAGTTCAAGACACCTCAATATGCTAATACTGCTAACCTTGGGAAGCTAAATGCACATATAAAGTGGGGGCAGATGAGAAAGTACTCTGCAAGGCTATATATTGATGGGTGTATACATTAGGTACAAACACATGGAGTGGTGGAGTAGAAGTTATACACTTACGGATTCAGAGCTATGCTTTCGTGGCCAAAATACAGATCTCTGCAAATCCGTAAATTTTCCTGCAGTTTTGCTCTTCTTGTATTATACAGACAGGTGGTCTAGAGCAATCATTTACCGCTAGAAAAAAAACACAAAGCTACCTTTGAATGACTCATATCAAAGTAATTCTGCATGCAGTTAGTACAGCCAAAAGATCCCATGAGCAATGCCCTGTCGTCCTCACCAGATGCCATAGCTGTCATCAAGGGTTCCTTGCAGACCTCTTTTCCTCCTTTACTAGATTTACTTTGTTCCATCCTCCCTTGCTGTAGGGAAATAAGTGGGATGGTAACACCCGATCTGTATGGGTCAGAGGTCACCCAAAAGCTACCTGGAGCAGCTGCTGAAGGAGGACTCACTTGGGGTAAGGGACAGGACAAGGCTGCTGAAGAATAAGGTACTTGAGCCCAGCTCTGCTGATCACAGTACTGCTGTCTTCTCTGGAAACACTGATTTTTTTTGCCATTGAAGTTGCAAGCCTGCAATTTTTCACCCTTCAGGGTGTTGCTGGTTGTAGCTGCATTGTGACATGTCCCAGCGTCTGGCCAGCACACCAACCTGTGCTGCAGTGCCAGACATTTCTAAGGACAGCTTTCATAGGGAAGCTACAACCCCTCAGGTACGACTCACCTCAATTTCAGATTTCTAAACAGAGCCTTCTTCACCTCCCCTTTAACCAGATTAAACTGCTTATTTGAAGGAAAAATGATCTAGGATGTTGTCTACTACTTTCCATTCCAAGTATTTCTGCCAGTGATGTTCGTAAGCGATGACTTGTTCACTCTCACTGTCCTGCCTGGGGTTAGGTCATTTCTTCCAAAAGAGCAGTAAACTACTGATGTGGGATATAAATCTTTGAGGAGGGCTGTTTTTCTGCTGACCCAGAAACTGGAGTTTGTTACATGCATTCACTTATGCTTATTTTCATTATTTTTCTCCACAGTGGACACTTACCACTGTGCTCTCAGTAGCCTCATGAAGCACATTTGACCTGTTCATTCCCTGATTGCCCCATCACTGGGCACAGAGACTCTTGATGACAGAGATTAAGAAAACCCCTTCAAATACAGAGCAAACTATTCCTGTCTGCCTTGGATGCCTCCTGTGTATCAACAGTAAAATAGAGATGGAGTTGACATGGTCAGCCATGGCAAAATCCCACTTTGAGGTGAAGGTTAGAGTCAATGACCTCCAGACATCCCTTCTAGTCAGTGTATCTAGAAGTCTATCAACTCAGCTAAAATATATCAGTAGAAAAATTCAAGCAGTTTTACCAGGGATTGTCTTTCTGAGCCAGCCTAGCTTAAAATAAATCTGTGTTTATAGTCACCAATCAGAGTGCAGAAGAGAAAAAGAAAATCTTATTTAGTGCAGTGAAGAAGCAAGGTTGTATGACAAAGCTGTGTGAGCTGTTTCTATTTTTATTCACAACAGGTTTGCTGGCTTTGGGCTTCGTTTCAGAAAGGGTTTACACAAATATGTAGTGGAAATGTATAGAAATGTATGGATTTGAACAAATCCAGCTTCTCCTCACCGAAATCCTGTTGTGAAGCCAAGGCAAGGTTCAGAATAGGTAGTCCTGTGGATGTTTGCATAGGTTCACCTTACACGGTATATGTTCCATCAGGAATAGTGCAGTTTGAAGAAAAAGGATTGCAGAAGATTACAGTGAGAAAGACTTTTGAGAACCACTAATGTCACCCATGAATTCCTCTTAATTAGTCTCAGAAAGTGAAGTTACCCATACTATGTTTGGATGATTGGTTTGTGAAAACTGCTGGTAACTCAGTAGTTGTACATCTGTAACACCTCTGCAAGAGGTTTATATTACATTGCTTGGCACTTCTGCATTTACAGATAGCAGTGAGGCAGCCAAAGTACATTCCTTTTTCATCCACTCAAACTGCTGTATGGGATCAAATCCAACTAACATGATAAAGCCCATTCATGTTATGCCACAAGAAAATATAAAAATAAGCCTTGCATTTATTCTGTTTTTCCTGCAAAATAATTTTAAAGGTGTGGTACTGAAAGTTACGGCTTCCTTGGTAGAAGCAGCACAAAATGGTTGCGCTTAATGCATTGAGTTGCTAGTATCTAAGCAATGAATCCAGCAAGGAAACAAATAATCCATTATTGATTTATAACAGAATAACTTGATGATAGAAAAAGTGTGAGGTAAGAGTCAGCCCAAGCAACTTCCTTTTTGGATTAATCTGGATAAGATCCCAAATGCCCATGCACTTAGGCATGATTATCCTCAGTTTGCTGTTTTGTGCAACTTTATTTGGCCAGCTCCATATTTAGCAGAAATTGGAGATGGTCACTGAAGTCCTATAGAGAAAACCAGATGATCAGAGCCCTGTAACACAAAAGAAAGCTCAACACTTCTTGGAATGTATCAAGAGAAATCTCCCATCCCTCCCAAAACTCACATTAAAACCTGGAAACAGTGCTAAGGATCCAATTTAGCAAGTTTCTTTCACAATAGCCCACTCCACATGAAGACAATGGTGTCTTTCTAATACAGTTTCATTCAAAACCCACTTTTTTTTTTGTTGTTGCATGAAACTGCAGCAGCCAGGCAAATTTCTTTTCTAGCACAGGCCCACAGTAAAATCCCAGCTTTAATTAAAATTTTGCCACTGAGATCAAGAGCAGAACTTTATGGACTGTGCTTGCACACTTGCATATGGAAGAGAGCTTCATTCAGTAACCCATTCCTCTGATAGAGCCAGTTATCCTTTGTATTGAAGTGACTTATCAGACTGTAAATTCAAAATTCCCTTAGAAAAGTTTGCAAAACAAGCCTTGTAAGTTATATGAATTATATCCCGATCTCCCTGTGTACACATGCTGTATGGAATACCATTATATCATTTTCCCTGTGTCTGCCATAAAAGGCAAGAACTTGAGAGTAGAAGTCGAGGGACGGATGAATGTGTGTACTTTACTGAAACTATTGGGCTAATCCCCTTCCTCCCACCCTCTTGCATAAACTGTGAGAGCCATAAGACAGCTGGATGAACTCTCTGAAAGGAGGAACAGATACCAGCACCCTGATAGGAAACAGAGCATTCACTTGTTCTAGTTACAGTCAGAGAACAATCAGCACCAAATCTGCTCTCTCGCAAGGAAGATGACTTTCTTGCATGAAGGATATGACCAGCACTGTATTTAGCTGCAGGGCCAAATCCCATGACAGATATGGAAGGACCTCTAGTGCATGCATTATCTTTTACTTCAGAAACGGCGCTTTGCATGTCGTGACTATAGTTTTTAAAAGCTATTTGAAACCTCCATTACCCAGGCATTTCTGAAGTATCGCATATGAGGGAAAAAAGGCTTTTGATGAAAAAAATACAGAAGCACAAACTATTCAAGGTCTTATTTACACCCAGGTGTGTCTCCATGCTGGTGGCAGGAACAGACAACAGCACATCTCAGACAAAATTAATTTTGCTATCTAGATTAGAAGTAAGGTGCCCATTTCTGAAACCTCCTGCTGCTACAGCGTACCTTACAGGTATGTCCAGATCCTTTGCTTTCGATACTGTTTTAATACCCATGGCTTGTAACAGCAGGTATTGGTGAATGTTCATGAGCAGTTCAGAGGCAGCAGAGCTAAATACCTGCAGCCTAAACAGCAAAGCCTACCCCTAATCCATGAAATTTTACTAGGGTTCCCAGAACCACATGAAGTTGTGTTAAGCATTTGCAGAAAATAACTGTCCTTCCAGAATACATCTTGGAATGACAAGAATGGCGGACATGGTTTTACGTTAAAATCACTATGTATGATAAATTGGGATATGAAGGCAGTGTCCACTGCCTTTTGTAGAATAGCCTATCTGTATCACTTACCCAAGAGATAGGAGGCTTTGAAGTAAATTACATATGCTTCCTCAGGCTTTTGAAGACATATTAGTAAGGATACATTGATTTTCTTACCTCACTGCAGCCTGAAATACTGTAAAAACACTGTCCTGCATTCTAGCAGAAACTGAGCAATTAGAAAGTAGCCAAGATACACTTGTCCAGAAAAGAAAGCCCATGAGAAGTGCAAAGAATGGAGGCTGGAATGAAATGCATGATCAGCTATAGACGCTGAATTGAACTTAATATTGTATTGACTTAAGATACTATAGAGTAAAAATCGTGAAGCACAGGAAGTACCTGAATTCTCTGAGCAATATAACAGAGGTCTTTATAATTTGCTTTCCAGGTAATTTTAGTTCTTTGACATAATGTATTGATTTGTCAAATTTCTAGTTAACTTTCAGTTATAGCCACATATCTGATTACTAACCATTTACTGATATTAGGGACAAGAAGTATCTTTGCCTGAAGGGCAAGGGGAGATCACTCCTGACCAACTGGATAGCCTCCTATGATGAAATGACTCACTCAGTGAGCAAGAGGAGAGTAGTGCTTGTTTTTTATGTTGATGTCAGAGATGTCTCCCATCGCATCCTAATAGGGTACTTGATGAAGTATGGGCTAGATAAGTGAACAGAGGGATGAGTTGAAATCTCGCTGAACTTCTGGACTCAAAGGGTTGTGATCAGTGGCATGAAGTACAGTTAGAGGCTACTCCCTAAAGGTGTCTGCCAGGCATCAGTACTGGAACCAGTGCTGATTAAGACCTTTGCTAATAACTGGGATGCTGTAACAGAGTGCACCCTCACCAAATTTACAAATGATACACAACTGGGAGGGGTGACTGGCAAATCAGATGGTGATGCTACCATTCACTGGGACCTGAACGGGCTGGAGAAATGGGCTCAAAAGAATCTAATGGAGTTCAATAAAGGGAAATGCAGCATCCTTCCCCTGGAGAGGAACAACCCCAGGCATACACTGGGAACCTACCAGCTAGAAAGCAGTTCAGCAGAGAAGGACCTAGGGGTAGACACCACACTGATCCTGAGCCAGCAATGTGCCCTTGTAGCAAAGAAGGACAACATCTTTCTGGGGGCATGTGGCAGGGAGGTTGAGGGAGATGGTCCTTCCCGTTTACTCAGCACTGGTGAGACATATCTGGATTGTTGGGTCCAGTTCTGGGCTCCCTGGTTCAAGAGAGACATGGGGACACTACAGAAGGTCCAGTGAAGGGCCATGAAGATTGTTAAGGAACTGGAATACCTCTCATACAAGGAGAATCTGAAAGAGTTTGACCTGTTCAGCCTTGGGAAGAGAAGGCTCCAGAGGGTATTTCAGCAGTGTGAATGAATACTTGATGTGAGAATGTAAAGAAGTCGGAGACAGGCTTTTCTTAGTGGTGTTCAGTGACAGGACAATAGGATATGGGCACAAATTCAAAATATTTAAACACAGAAAAAGGCTTTTTTTTTACTAAAATTGAGGCTGAACACTGGCACAGGTTGCCCAGAGAAGCTGTGGGTTCTCCATCCTTGGAGATATTAAAAATCTGATCAGACATGGCCCTGAGAAACTTGCTGTAGGTGACCCTACTCTGAGCTGAAGTTGGACTAGATGATCTACAGAAGTTGCTTTCAGTTTCAGACATGCTGTGATTCTGTAATATTCAATTGCCACATGCCATTTGGGAGGTACTTATGTTCATGGCAATCTTTCTATAGAATCATAGAATCAAACTGGTTAGGGTTGGAAGGGGCTAAGGTCCACTGGAGATCTTTAACAGTGACCTTTAAGAAGATCACCCAGTTTCAACCCCCCTGCCATGGGCAGGGACACCTTTCAGTAGACCAGGTTGCTCAAAGTCCCATCCAGCCTGGGCTTGAGCACTGCCAGGGATGGGACAGCCACAGCTTCTCTGGGCAGCCTGTGCCAGTGCCTCACCACCTGCACCGTAAGGAACTTCTTTCTAATACCTAATCAAAATCTCCTCTCTTTCCGTTTAAAACAATTCCCCCTTGTCCTGTCACTACATGCCCTTGTAAAAAGTCCCTCTCCAGTTTTCCTGTAGGCCCCCTTTAGTTACTGGGAAGCTGCTCTAAGGTCTTCCTGAGCCTTCTCTTCTCCAGGCTGAACAAACCCAACTCTCTCAGCCTGTTTTCATAGGAGAGGTGCTCCAGCCCCCTGAGCATCTGTGGCACTCCTCTGGACTCACTCAAGCGAGTCCGTATCCCTCTTGTGTTGGGATTCCAGAGCGGAACAGTACCGCAGGTGGGGTCTCATGAGAGAAAGACAGAAAATAAAAATAAAATTAATTGGAAAATAGTATGAAAGAAATATCTTTGACTAATAATTCTTTTCAGCTGTGGAGTGGACACGAGGATATTTTTCAGTGATGTGCCAAGCAGCTTCATGACTGAATATCAGGAAACAATTGCGAGTCAAGTGGACTGAGGGAAGGAAAAATGGAGTTCTCTTGTTAGCTGAAAGTTAGAAGAGAGATGAGAGAAAGTAGGAATGAAATAGAAGAAATGACACATAATGGCTGACCAGGTAATAACATTTCTTTAACTGTGTTGCCATTGTCTTTCCATTGCGCTGTTTCCTCTCTTTCATAATAAAGTCTGTGCAGTAAACAAGCAAAATCCATGCCTTTTTTAGAGAGTTAAATTAAAACTAAAGTTGAAAGTAGAATACTCACATGGGCCAACAACAAGTCCTACTTTCAATCTTGTTTTTAATCTGCCTGTATTAAACACTGTTTTGTTTTTTGCACAAAACAACCCCAACATATCCCTAGCATCCTACCGAAGCAGTCTGAGCTAATTCAGTACTGCACCATTTCCCCAGGACAAAAAAAAACCTTATGAATTCAAAACGCCTTAAACAGGTTATAAAGACTGATCATCAGGTTTTAACAGTAGGTCATGAGTATCAGTGATCCCCCCCCCTCCATCTCAGAAAGGTAAACAAAGGTCTGTACCCACCGCGCCTCGTTTGCTTCTTCTTTCTGGAGTTCTTAGCTCCTCACACCAGGAGGGGTGTGAGATACTACTGTCAATGATGAGCTGCCCATGTGCACTCAGCCTCAGACCTGAGCCCCTTCCAGGGCAGAGGAGCATCTCACCACCTCAGCATGGAGCTGGAGACTTGACTGGGAAGGTGACTCCCACTTCAAAACATCTCTTGAGCTTTGACAGATTTTGCTGTTACTCACCTCTTCTATAGTTACTCACTCTAGACATTTAATAGAAAGTTTCTATCTCAAGATTTTGGTTATGAAAGTGATTTTAAACAGACAAATGGGGTAAGTTGCCAAAAATAAAGCCAGCTCTCTCCCAACCAGCAACTGTAAATATGATTATTTTTCCTGCCTTCTGCAACCTAAGAAGAACCCAGGAGGTTTTGCACAAGGAGGTTTTTCTCTTTCTTCCTATTTGGGCTAACTGTTCGTCATTTCTAAGAGCTGAAAAGACTGAAATGCTCAATTTTGAAGACAATTTATTCCTTAGATCCTGACAAGGGGGCAACGAAGGCCTGCCAGTAACTTCAGGCTGATCACACAGCTTCTGCTTGAAGATGAACAGGATACACTCAGGGAAAAAGTACATCCATATGGAAGAAAATATTGTACTGCTACTACCACCTAGCAGCTTGGAGGTTGTTCTTGGTGTATTTTGAATAAAACAACAATTGCAGGTGTTCTGAAACCAGCAGAAGGGATAAAATAATCGCCTTGAATAGAAGGAAACCAGTGCTCAGTCATTACTTCTCTGAGCTGCATCAGATTTAAGCAAAAAACATTTCTTCACTCAGCAGAAAATGTCTCAGTCATTTTCTGCTCTATGTCCAGAGCCTCCTGATAGGTGGTTTCAAGCATGGCAAGACACATCTCATCTGCCAAGACAAAGTTCCCTTTAAACACCTCAGATCTGCAGAAACCTTTCTTGTACCAATAGATGTTTCCTTTCACTGTTTAAACTGGCTTCCTATGAGACAAGCTATGCTGATTTAAAGGCATCTATCTTGGGTTTATGTTTGGCTTGGTTTTTTTTGCCAATGTAACAGCATCGTTTCAGGCATTGTGATGTCTGCCATCACTGGAGAAGTAGTTCCACTCCTGAGAAAATAAAGTAACAGAGAGACAGGACTTTCTGCAAAGTTAAGACAAGTTAGAATCCTAGAATCATAGAATAGCTAGGGTTGGAAAGGACCTAAAGATCATCAAGTTCCAACCCCCCCTGCCATGGGCAGGGACACCTCACACTAAACCATCTCACCCAAGGCTATGTCCAACCTGGCCTTGAACACGGCCAGGGGTGGAGCATTCACATCTTCCCTGGGCAACCCATTCCAGTGCCTCACCACCCTAACAGGAAAGAATTTCCTCCTTATATCCAGTCTGAACTTCCCCTATTTAAGTTTTAACCTGTTACCCCTTGTCGTATCACTACAGTCCCTAATGAAGAGTCTCTCCCCAGCATCCCTATAGGCCCCCTTCAGATGCTGCAAGGCTGCTATGAGGTCTCCATGCAGCCTTCTCTTCTCCAGGATGAACAGCCCCAACTTTCTCAGCCTGTCTTCATACAGGAGGTGCTCCAGTCCCCTGATCATCCTCGTGGCCCTCCTCTGGACTTGTTCCAACAGTTCCATGTCCTTTTTATGTTGAAGACACCAGAACTGCACACAATACTCCAGGTGAGGTCTCAGGAGAGCAGAGTAGAGGGGCAGGATCACCTCCTTTGACCTGCTGGTCACACTCCTTTTGATGCAGCCCAGGATATGGTTGGCTTTCTGGGCTTTGAGCCCACACTGAAGCAGGCTCATGTTCATTTTCTCATCAACCAACACCCCCAAGTCCTTCTCTGCAGGGCTGCTCTGAATCTCTTCTCTGCCCAACCTGTAGCTGTGCCTGGGATTGACTCAACACAGGTGTAGGACCTTGCACTTGGCATGGTTAAACTTCATGAGGTTGGCATCAGCCCACCTCACAAGCATGTCAAGGTCCCTCTGGATGGCATTCCTTCCCTCCAGCTTATCAACCGAACCACACAGCTTGGTGTCATTGGCAAACTTGCTGAGGGCGCACTCAATCCCACTGTCCATGTCAGTGACGAAGATGTTGAACAAGACTGGTCCCAACACCGATCCCTGAGGAACACCACTCGTTACTGGTCTCCAGCTGGACATTGAGCCATTGACCACAACTCTTTGCGTGCAGCCATCCAGCCAGTTCTTTATCCACTGAGTGGTCCATCCATCAAACTGATGTCTCTCCAATTTAGAGACAAGGATGTCATGTGGGACAGTGTCGAATGCTTTACACAAGTCCAGGTAGATGACATCAACTGCTCTACCCCTGTCCATCGGTTCTGTAGCCCCACCATTGAAGGCCACCAAATTGGTCAGGCAGGATTTCCCCTTAGTGAAGCCATGCTGGCTGTCACCAAGCACTTTGTTGTTTTTCATGTGCCTTAGCATGCCTTCCTGGAGAATCTGCTCCAAGATTTGGCCAGGCACAGAGGTGAGACTGACTGCTCTGTAATTCCCTGGGTCATCCATTTTCCCCTTCTTGAAAATGGGGGTTATATTTCCCTTTTTTCCAGTTGTCGGGAACTTCACCTGACTGCCATGATTTCTCAAATATGATGGCCAGCGGCTTCGCAACTTCATTTGCCAGCTCCTTCAGGCCCCACGGATGGATCTCATCAGGACCCATAGACTTGTGCACATTCAGATTTTTAAGATTGTCTTGAACCAGATCCTCTCCTACAGTGGGTGCAAGGTCTTCATTCTCACAGTCCCTGCATCTGCCTTCCAAGACTTGGGTGGTGTGGTCAGAGCCTTTGCCAGTGAAGAATGAGGCAAAGAAGTCATTAAGAACTTCAGCCTTCTGCAAATCCAGGTAGCCAGCTCTCCTGATAGGTTCTGGAGAGGGCCCATGTTGTCCCTAGTCTGTCTTTTATTTGCAATGTACTTATAGAATCCCTTCCTGTTAGCCTTAACATCCTTAGCCAAGTTTACTTCTAACTGGGCCTTAGCTTTCCTAACCTGGTCCCTAGCTTCCCAGACAACATCCCTGTATTCTTGCCAGGCTGCCTGTCCTTGCTTCCACCTTTTATAAGACTCTTTTTTCCTTTGAATTTTCCTCAGCGGCTCCTTATCCATCCAAGGAGGTCTCCTGGCCCTCCTGCTGCACTTCCTTCTGGTTGGGATGCAACACTCCTGAGCCTGTAGCAGGTGATCCTTGAATATCAACCAACAGTCTTGCCCCCCCCTGCCCTCTAGGGCTCTATCCCATGGAACCTTTCGAAGCAGGTTCCTGAAGAGGCCAAAGTCTGATCTCTTGAAGCCCAGGGCAGTGAGCTTGCTGCACGCTCTTCTCACTGTCCTGAGGATCTCAAATTCTACCATCTCATGATCGCTACAGCCAAGGCTGCCCTGGAGCATCACATTTCCAATGAGCCCTTCCCTGTTGGTGAGCACGAGGTCAAGCATGGCACCTCTCCTTGTCGGCTCCTCTATTACTTGCAGAAGGAAGTTGTCTTCCACACAATCAAGGAAACTCCTGGATTGCTTGTGCGGGACCGTGCTGTCCTTCCAACAGATGTCAGGGTGGTTGAAGTCACCCATGAGAACAAGGGCCTGTGAGCGTGAGGCTTTTCCTATCTGTCTGTAGAGTGCTTCATCCGCAGGTTCTCCTTGATCATGTGGTCTGTAACAGATCCCCACAGTAATGTCTCCCATAGCTATATCCCCTTTAACCCTGACCCACAAACTCTCTGTGGACTGCTCACCTGTCCCCAGACAGAGTTCCATACTCTCCAGCCAATCCCTAACACAAAGGGCAACTCCCCCTCCCCACCTGCCAGGCCTGTCTTTTCTAAAGAGCCTGTAACCTTCCATCCCAACACTCCAGTCATAGGAGCCATCCCACCATGTTTCTGCGATGCCTATTATATCATACCCCATAGACGTGCACACATCTCTAATTCCTCATTTGTTCCCCATGCTACAGGCATTTGTATAGAGGCATCTGAGCCAAGCTCCAACTGAAGCTGGCTCATTGGCTGGAGTGGCTGGAACACCTCTGCATTGCTCCGAGCATTTATTATAGGTGTTGGCAGCTGACTGGGTGTGTTCCCCTTCTTTATTAGACCAGCTCCACCAGCCTTCAGTAAACCTGGCCTACAAACGTGGGTCCCACGTTCAAGACACCCCAAAAGTTATAGCAATATAATTTACTTTCAGGTAAACCTTAAGGCTGCTGCTGCAATCTCTCTGGCATGGAGTATTTCTGTGCCACTGGAACTACATGAGAGAGCTGAAGAACATCACAGAAACCCTGGAGGGGTGCTGTGTCTGCTTTGTGGGGAGGAAGGTGGAAGAAATGTCCTGATGCTAGCAGTGAGGAGCTGAAGCAGAAATGAAACCCCACTCCCATACACACCAGCCTCTTAAGTTTCCTATTTGCTAGTGCATAAGACATTTGGCGCAGGAGAATGATGTTGAGACTGCATCTGGCACAATGTGCAGTGGGATGAGAAAGTATCACAGGCTGCAACCCAAGAGGCTGTTCACTATCATGGCTTGCTAGGGGATCGAGCTCCTGGTAGGTAGCACATCTGAGGTCAAGTGCTGTGTTGCAATCGGCCTGAAAATGCCTGAGGTGTGTTACAAGGGACACTGAGGCAGGCAGGGACTGACTGTATCTACCTTGTGCTTAATGTGGCAGGTATGAGCAGCCCAAAGTCCAGGCTTAAATCCTTGTGAGCTGGAGCCATGAATTCCACATGATAATTTGACTATAGGAAGGAATGTGGAGTTGAACCAAATACTGATTTTTTTGTCAAAATATGATAGCATCTCTAGAGGGTAGTGCTGCCGGAGAAAAATATGTGCGTATATTTATATGGATGAGAGCTACTGTAGCTGCTCCAATAGGAAAAATGTTTTAAATTAAAAGCTGTCTGTTTATTTCATGAGAGTGTGGTGTGGTGCAAATAGTAAACATATGGAAGACTTGAACTGCTTCTTAACAAAGTACTTGGAGCCCTGACTATTTTTGGTATTCTCATCCTGCTGCTGCTCTGCAATCCACTCATAAAACAGTTTCATAGGAGCTTCTTTTCATTTTATAAGTCTTTCGTGGTACAATTAGCTCTTAGAAGAAAGTGTTCTTTATTCAGATGTAAATTCACAAGTCCAAACTTATGTCTGCCCTTTTAACAGGTTAAATCATCTATCTGTATGTCTGCTTTTAATGGGACAGTGCAATTCATTTTTAAGTCATGAAAAACATATTTTTATGGACCTAATATGCTGGGAAGCTGCCGGAACCTCTTGTCTCATTTGAGTATGGTGTTGCAGGAAACAAACGTGAGGAAGAGAAGCTGAAGAACATGAGGATCAATAGATCTGCTGGGAGATTATGGGTAAGATTAGACTGTTTTATAGAACATTCTAGACAGTTTTTTAGTCCTGGATATAACATGTCTCTATAAATGGGAGGTTACAGAACACATAATGAAAAATGTTTTCCTGACTAAGTTTCATTTATATCCATGCCAAAAATAAAATAGTCTCTGATTTACAGTTCTGCTGGCTGAACAAATTGTTTGGTGTGGAAACTTTGACAAACTTTTCTGGCCTTACTTTTCTCATTAGGCACCTTTTTCTGTCCTAAAAGCATACTTCATTCTGAATTCAGCCCTCTTTATTCCTCCTTTCCTTTTGCTGCTGCTGAGTTTGATCTCTTCAGCATGATAAGACTTTCAGCCATTATAGCTGCTTTTGTCACCAAAGTCTCCCTTCCAGGAATAAATTTTTTCCTTCTGTGCTCTAAATTACTAAGGAAAAAATATATTATTTAGCACATCCCTTGGATGTCCTTTTCTTTTCCCTGACCTGTTCAAGGTTCTTCTAGTGCATCTTCCTGTTTAAGGTAACTAAATTAGCCTTGATCATATCTGCCTGTCAACCACTGGCATGATCTAGATGAGATTTCAAGGGACCCTATAGCTTCACTCTGTCTCTACTAATTACTATTCCCTTTCTGTTCTCTTAAGATGGACAACCTTGGCTAGGACATGGTCATTCAAACTGCTGTGAATGTCATCGAAGTGACCCAAGCCACCCAGTGGTAAAGATCTGCCAATCTGTTCTATGTGAGCTTGAACTTTGTGCTTGCTTATAGACAGTACTGCGACTTTAGCACAGTTGGACATTCAGGCTGAATAGTCTTACATTGTAGCTTGGCTAGATAACCCAAGCATGGCTCTATACTGGCACAGCTATGCTTTTCCTGGTCTGGGATGTGGTTTTGTGAGTAGTGCTTCAGGGATCTTTATGCTGATCTCTGTTGTGCAATGTGAACATGCTTCTGAACTTCCAGTCCCTCTTCACAAAAGACACGTGCACGCAGATGCACACATTTTAGGCTTTTTTTTTCATTTGCAAAGTGATTTACCTTTTCATTAAAATTTGAATTGACATTTTCCAGAATCCTGACCTGGCAAGATGTTTAAAATCATGCTTAAAACTCACCAAATTGCAGTTTATAACACTTGCAGCATCCACATAAGTCAACTTTTTCTCTTTTAATTGAGAAGAAGGAACACCTGAATAAATACAGTCATGACAAGTAACATAGCACACCAAGAAGTGTAAGATGAAGTTGTTAGGCTTCATCTTCCATGGTACAGGTCGTATTGTTGGGTATGTTCTTAGATCTCTGATGTATGGCAGATCTGATAGGTATGACCAATGAATCCTAAAAGACTCCTCACTACTAACTAGACACAGTCTTTGCTACTGCCAACAGTATTTAGTCAGAGGTTTATCATCCTGAGTATTTAATTGCAGTCTGGAGGCAGAGTTCTTATCATTCTGCAAGACCTAGCTCACAGATATCTCCCTTCTTATTTTGGTGTAGGAACCACCAAAATGGCCAATCATGAGAGCCTCTTCATGGTGGTAGGACAACAAGCACTATCTTCAGTTTATGAGTTATAATAAACACATCTGATAAAGTAAAACCAACACCAAAACAAAGGGTCTACTGGTAAAAATTTCTTCTACTGGAAGAAATTGTTTGACATTTAAGTTGAAAGGCAAAAAAAAAGCCCTTTGGCATTGCTCAGGTTTGCCCACATACGTACTGAGGACAAGGCAATTATGGGATGCACTCTAGGGTACTTTAACCATAGGTGTTTGTATATGCCTCTAGCAGCACACTTAAAGTGCTGAGACTGGACCCTTCATTGCCTCTCCCCACTTCAGAACAGCAGTTTCTTTTCCAGCTCCTTTTTGCTCTAGTGTCGGGTCACAGAGGAACTGTCCACCAAATGAGCGCCTTCTAAAATAAGGATGGCTTGGAGATTTCTGTTGTGCCATTGTGTCTGAGGCCCGTCAAGGAGGAAAGAGAAATACTTGCAATTTTCAGGCTAGGACAAAGCTCAGTCATTCAGGACTGAAGAATAATGAAGAAAGAGGCGAATCACAGAAAGCTGGTCACAATCACTATCACAGACCCTGCAGCTGTTCACAGAGTGGGGTATTAGCACTGGGTACAGACCTTTGAGGACATTTTTACTTTGTGGCAAAAATTTGCAGAGCCTGAATGTGATAGACAGAAAACTGTTAAAGTCACGCAATGAGTATTAAGACAATAATGGAATTCTTAATTCCTTAATTTGGGGATTCTTAATTTTTGTCTGCTTCCTGCCTCTGGCAGCATAGGTAGTTCAGTGGTGGTGAAATGAGTGCGAAGACAATTGTCTCCATCTGTCTAGCACTGGACTTAGGCTTAAGCACTATTTTCCTCATTTCAGTGCCCTGTGCTGGTCCTTACCGTATGGATTACCTCAAAAGGGATGCTGCAAAGCACCATGAGATATTGCTCCTCCTCTCCACTGTGGACAAAATTATTAAAAAGACTGAGGACAAGATCAGTTTAGCCCCTGTTTGAATTCTAGGTGAGTGGCATCTTCCTAAGGGTCTGTGGTCTGGGAGGTGTTACCTGCTGGAACTGCTCGGAATTATTGCACTTATTTTAGTCAAGCACAGATTAGTCTTCAGCCAGATTGCCTAGACTTTGAACATTGTGCACAGAATGTGGTTGTTAATGGACATTTCGCTTACGGACAGCTCTTTTTCCTTGCCAGTGTCAACAACCGATTCCTTCATTCTGCCTTCTTCATAGGTGCAGTATTAAAAAATGTTCTCTCTAAAACTGAATCATGTTATCAGAAGCACCTTCCATTCTGTTGACTCACAAGAGTGCAAGACTCTTGAAAGCTGATGTATAATTGTGAAGAAAACCTGTCATTTCATGGAGAAAGTATTATTTTCTAACACATCAAAATCAGTGATGATTAATTATGTCTCAGAATGGTCAAGTTTCTGGTCTTGCTAGGAACAATTTTTGCTCAGTTTAAAATCAAGTATAAGTATCTTTTCCAAAAAAAGGTGAGAGTGCATGTGTGAGTACATCTGCTTTTCTGATCCATTTGTTCATTAATAGTATTTGGGCAAGGAGTATTTCTTGCTTCATTTTCCTATAAACTAGTCAAAAATGACTGTGAAGACTGGCATTTCACTCATTCATGACTCAAGGATTCTTCTCCTTTGCAAAGCACCAGTATGTTTGTGCACGCAGTGTAGCAAACCCAAGGTAGTTGGGTTGGATCAGCCACCAGCTAGGACTAGCGTTTGTAGCTGTACCAAGATACACTACAGCACTGGTTCCTGTTGAAAACAAAGACACAAGTGCATGCTTACAAGGGTGTATTATATCATCATCAGATGGTTCATATTATTCCCTGACAAAATAATGCATCAGTATTTATTATGAAAACTAACTGATTTGGTCCTGTGTCAATCTTATTTGCCATCAATACTGTTTTAGTTTTTGGTGGAATTCTGCCAACTTTTCCTGTTCTTGCTCCAACCAAGCCCCTGAAAGCTGACTTTCACAGGCTGTCTGTGATTAGACAGTGGGGTCTCTGTAAGCACAGTCTCATATGAGCTGCTGTATGTTTTTTCTGTAGAGGGAACTTGTCATTAAAGAACTGAGAAGATGAGTGGGTGGTACCTTGGGCGTTTTTCTTTTAATTTGGCCCTCATTTACTTTAGACACTATGAAGGAGTCTGCATTAGTTGATGGTGCCCACAATTCACTTGTACTGATGAAGGCAGCTTGACAGCTGCATAAATCACTCCTAGATACCACTAATAGATTGCTGCATACGAATTTGTAGAGGACCACCCAAGCACAGCTCAGGGGCGGCCTGGAGTCACTCTAGGCTTGCACATGAGTACAGTAATGCAAATTTGCTTAACTCTTTGTTAGCACTTTGTATGGTTTTCCTTTTAAGGACGGTATCGTTTTTTTCTCCATTTGCTCTTAGGCTTATTTGCCAGGCAGGTGAAGAAAGTCAGCAGTGTCCAGTGCCTCCCACCAGCAATTGCTGTGGGCTTGAATGAAGTTTTATTTGTTTTTTCATGAAGGGACACCAGCTTGTTTCCTCATCCTGAGTTGTACAATCCAGTGGGAGGGAGAAGGAGAGTGAAAGGGGTGGTAAAAGAGAAATGAGCTCCTAGCTCAGTGTAGGTACTTCTTGTACACTAGAGAGAAAAGCTTGGGCAGGGCAAAGCAATCATTAAATAGCTACAGTGTGCTGCCTGCCTAACAGAAAGCAATTGTATCCTGCCATCTCTAATTGAAGACACAACAGAGGTCAGGACTTGGTAACATACCCATGAGAAGGAATAATACAAGTGCATAGGAACACGAACTTGTCGCTAGTAGCTATATGTGCAATCTGGATAAGATGTTCAGCTGCCACATTAAAATCTAGAAAGATGTTGATCTATTGCCACTTGACATGGGCCAAGCCCTGGGAAGCATTAATCAATAGCAAGGTTATGTTATCCATCAAGGGACATGGGATAGAACTTTGAAAGCCTGCTTCTTATCAGATGCTCTGTGTCATCTCTCTGGGGCTGCTGTGTCACACAAGTACTGGGCCTATGGCTTCCTGCAGTGGCAGCTGCTAATGGATTCTTGACCTTTTGGCTAATGACTATGGTATCAGCAGCTTTACGGTTTTTGTGTGCTTTATTAAAGAGTACTTTTCTCACTTTAAAGAAATTACAGATTTGTGCTTACAGAGGTCACTCTTCTGGCATTCCCCACTCAGCCTGCTGTGGTGCTATCATGGTAAAAAATCTCTTGTCTTTCTTTCCAGTATAACATTAATCAGAACTCTAATAAAACACAATCTGAAAAAATTCTTGCTTGTCCTGCAGTTGTTACTGGAGGCAAGAGTCTCTTAAATAGAAATTTCCATGTTCCACTCTCACAGCCTGATCTCTAACCTGAATGAATGTACAGAGAGTCAAAACTTCATAAATGTGCATTTCTGTAATTTGCATGTAATTAACCTAAGTGTGTGCAAAATATCAATTCACGGCTGACTTTTTAGTACAAACAGTCATTTGTATGGGCAATTGCAAAGACTGCGTGTGCAGTCATGGTAACAGTAATGATGAATTTTGTGTGTGTGTTTGTGCATGTGCATGGGCAGATCTGCATTGAGACGGTATTACCTGTGTTGTGGGAAGGAAGTCAAAATCACAAACAAGTATTGTACAGCCCTTAAGAGGGGTCAGCAAGGGAATTACTTGACATTTCCTTTTTTTAGCACTGGTGGCTTTTCATTTCCTGCCATACCTGTTTCCATGTTAACATCTGGAAATTGCATCTTTGTATCATGTGGTTTGATTTGACCAGTTTTGGCATCTGAAAGTCAATCAAAATCTCCTCTGTGATGAGCACTTTCAGCATCATGGTGCCCTACCCCCGAAGTTTCAGTTTGAAGGAGTTGAGTAGTGACAAAGAAGGCATCCTGCAAGAACTGACATGCTTGTTCGTACCTGGAGAGTAAAAAAAAAAAGACCAGCGCTAGTACTTACTGTCTTAGAGTCACTTAGATGAACACAAAGGAGTTCCAGCCACTTCAGGCAGTATGTCGGCTTCACTGGGGGCCCAACTTGAATGCCACTATGCAAACACAAGTAGCGCAGGGAATAAAGAAGAAGAGTTAGAGATGTGCACATGCCTGCTGTGATCTTATTAGCATCAAGGAGATGCAGTGTCATGGCTTCTATGACTGGAGTGTTGTAATGGAATGATACAGCTCTTCAGAAAGACAGGCTGCAGAAATGAGGAGGGGGTGCCACCCTCTATGTCACTGATGAGTTGGAGTGCATGCAACTATGCCTGGGGATGACTGGGGAGCTGACTGAGAGCTTATGGGTCAGGATTGAAGGGAGGGCGGGGACATTACAGTGGCGGTCTGCTACAGGCTGTCCAATGAGGCATACCAAGTGGATGAGGTCCTCTACAGACAGATAAGAGCAGCCTGTCGTTCGCAAGCCCCAGGTCCTCATGGGGACTTCGACCACCACAGTATCTGTTGGAGGGACAGTACATCAGGGCACAAACAATCCAAGAGGTTCCTGGAATATGCTTATGATAACTTCCTTCTCCAAGTGATAGAGAAGCAGTGAGGAAAGGTGCTATTGTTGCACCTTGCTCTCACCACCAAGGAGTAGCTGGTGGGAGCATCTAGCAATAGGACAAGGGGGAATGGCTTTAAACTGAAAGACGGGAGGTTTAGATCGGATATTAGAAAGATATTCTTCACTGTGAGGGTGGTGAGGCACTGGAACAGGTCATCCGGAGAAGTCATGGATGCCCCATCCCTAGCAGTGTTCAAGCCAGGCTGCACAGGGCTTTGAGCAGCCAGGTCTAGTGGAAGGTGTCCCTGCCTGTGGCAGGGGGATTGAAACTGTATGATCATTAAGGTCCCTTCCAATCCAACCCATTCTATGATTCTATATGTCAATACTGGATATGATAGCATAGTATGAATAATGGCATTAACTGTTAACTGTCAATCAGGAGTTTTAATTACAGGTAAAACCACTCCAGAAGCGCCTAGTAGAGTGAACTGAGCAGACAGCCTTCAATGTAAAGATCATTTAGTGTATGTTTCTTGGCATTGAACTAATGAGTTACATGTACTGTTAGCTATTTTTCACAATGTGCCAAAGCTGAACATCACACCTTGCACAGTCATGAAAGCATAAGTGGTTTTGATAAGTCTAAAAGGGCTTCATCATTTTTATGTATTTGCTGCATTCCCATGCTGAGTTGCGTGTTCTGAGAAACTGGCAAATGTTTGCAGCTACAAAGAATAGCAGGGGTGCTAAACAGAGTGGTAACAAATGCCATGCCAGCTCTCAGATTACATTTATTGGCTTGGTACCTTTAAAGTAAAGAAAAAATCTTTATTATAAAAAAAAGAAAAGAAAAAAAAAACCCCACCCTAAAACATACTCTTGTACACATCTGGTTTGGTTTTATTTCTTTAAAGTTAGATTCGTTTTCCTCCTCCACTCACAGGAAATATATTTAGGAACAATGTTCATCTTGGAATGGCATGCAATGGTATGGCATGCTGACACTTTTTTGAAATCTGTTTACTTTCTACCAGTCAACAGTTGCTAAAATGTTCCTGGAATGAGCAGTGGGTTTTATCCCTTGGGTGTTCAGACCTTTGCATCCAATTATAGTACTTTCTTACATTTATGATTAACTTCCATCTGCCTTGATGGATGGGACACACATTAGCCGGGGATAAAAAGAAAAAAACTTAAATGAGCTTGAGCAGTGAAATGCTGTCTTTTTCAAGGCTGCCTCAGTGTTTTCCTGCCTGTCCCAGCAAGATGCCAGGATCCTTTGATGGTCCCTTTCCTGCTGATGGCTGCTGATGCTCTCACACCATTATGAAGAGGCATTTCTTGGCTTCAACGGGAAAGCTGTTATGGTTTTGGGTATGTACCAAGATGGTCCAGAAGGTCATTTTACATCTTTGTGTTTCTGACATTTCTTGCCTAATACAAAAGACCCACAAACCCAGCATTAAGTTTTGAGTCCTCTCTGCTGCAGTATCTGTAAAGAAAAGTTTGCTGCAGGGTCTCAGTTGGACAGTGCAATTGATAGGAGACCATGGGCTGCACCTTCAGAGGGTCATGGACTCGGCCAACCCACAGCACTGGTTTCTACAGCTCCTGGGGTGGCTGTTTAACCTAGCTGACCTTACGGCCTTGGGGTTTCGCTGGTGACTCTTCTCAGGCCATTGCCGGTCCATGGGGCTGCTCAGGCTGTCCATCTCAAACATTTGGCAGGTAAACCTCCCCATTAGCTGCCCCTAAATGGCTCACACAAACAAAGCTGGGTCTTGCCAGATATGAAAGGGAGTAAGTTACATTAACAACTGGAAATTTGCATAATGTCTTGAGTGAGCATAAACTGGCCTTGGAGCTGTGCAAGTGCTCCAAAACCTCTGGATGCTAGGTCTGTCCTGGCACAAGATCAGGAAAGATACTCTTCAGTCTAGAAAGACTGTTTCAGGGCTATGCTCAACTATATGTTACTATATAAGGCATATGGGCTTTATGCCCTTTCTGAGCTGGATGATAATCAGGGAATAATTTTGTGTGAGGAAGAATGGTGTAAGCAACAGTCAACAAACAGTGAGCAGACTTAACACTTAAACCACTTACATGCATTCTGAGTCTCTAAAATTATTTATTTTTTCATACTATTTGGCCAGTAACTCCAATGGATAATTCTTAACCTCCTTGTGATTTACAAACTGCTACTAAGGATTTTTCAATGTCCAAAATCTGACCTGTGTTCATTATCATTTTTGGGGTTTTTGTGGAAAGAGATCATGTGGTCATGCATAATCATGTTACAAAATATGTCTCCAATTTCTGGTTGGACAATGGTATTTAAATTGGTTTAAAGTTGTGTTTACTAGCTCAAGTATCAGAGCCCCCAGGCATTTCCTAATTTCCACACAGAGACTGGTGGCATCATCAGGATTCCCCCAGGACAGCTCAGCAGCATATCTGAGACCATCAAAGAACAAAGCACTTGTTGCACATCTAAGGTGACTTCTTTATTTGAGTTAATGTTTCTGAGAGGTTTTTTAGCTCAAGTTGTATGCATATGCAGAGCTGCCACTGCCTACCAGGGCGAGTGTTAGAATGCAGCTGCATTCTGTCAAATGGCTGTTTCATGAGGGAGCCCAACAGCTGCTCTGAGCTGCTGTGTTTCCAGATGCATTGTTTTGGTGTGAGAATTACTGTGTCCCAATAATTTAAATTATGCGGTGATCAGAAACATTACCCGAGTACACAGAAACACTACCTCACTACTCTGTGAGTACAAAAGCAATGGCCTGATTAACTGAGCAGTGATTGGAAATCTTAACTCAAGGCATCTTTACAAACAATCTTTGCAGACTGGTTTCAGTCCCCTGTTGTTACCTCCTAGTTCACCTTTGGAAAAGTGGAGGAGGAAAACAGCAAAAACTTGTCTCTCACATCTTATTTTAGTTGTGAAGAAACCAGGTAGTTTTTATAATTTTTGAGAAGCTAATTACAAGATAGCAAATATTGAAAAGTTATTATCTGTACAACAAGTTGGATCCACTCAACAGCCTCTTCAATTCATGTTTTTGAAAGGTTGGTTTGTAATAAAAATGAAGAAACAAGAAAATTAACATCAACGTGATCTGGTTAAAGGCTCTTGTTTTCTTTTAATTATTTTTGATTTGTGTTTCTTTGTCATTAAAGCTCAACTAATCTTTCATATCTTGGAGCCAATTCCTACTGACAGGGTGGAAGGAATAAAGAACTCACACTGTCTTGGTGATAAGTTATCTAAAGATCACCCATTACACAAACTTTCTCTGTTCATCCTTCTCAGATGTTTTGAGCTTTGGGGAGGATTAAAAGGAAAAAAATAGATGAGGAATAATATATGCTAAAACTTTAACATGTCCTTTGGGAAGGTGTAGCTAAGCAAATTAAGCTCATTTTCCTATCACTTACACTAATGTAACCCCAAGAGAACTACACAGAATTAAAGAGAATAGCATCAATGTAAAACCAGGATCAGGGAGAGAAAAATCAGTCCTAAGCTGGTATTAGATTCATTAGAGTTGAACTTAACTGGTCCAAATTTTTCACAGATTTTTCTTATGACTGCTGCACACTGTGTAACCTGAGCACATAGTGCCAATAAAATTGAAAGATGAAGCCAAATTCAAGACCTTCAAAAATTTGCAAATGCTGCAGAAGTACAGATCTGATGTTTGCTGCTGGGCCACAGTGTTATCATGGTATTGGCCAAGTTTCAATGTCCAAACATATTTATCTTTCAAGGACATTGCAGCAATAATAGGAGAGCTCAAACTTCGTGGCTTGGACTTCTTTCTCTTTAATATATAGTTTTGTTGGTGAAGTCTCCAAAGCCTGTGTTGATATTTTAAATGGAGCACATAGGAATAATGCTACTGAAGTTACTGGAAGTTTGTCAGTTAACCTAGCCTCACATACACAAATTGTTACTATTTCCCAAATCAGGATTTTACTTGAGCTGATCGATAACTTCAAAATACGTTATGAGTGAGTAACTAGAAATACCCAAAGCTGGGAAGGGTTCTGTTTGCCAGATATCTTTAGGATATTGTTTACCACTTCTGTGTCTTGTAAATTCCAATCAATGATACTGAAATTATGTTGAAAACTTATTTGAGGTGGTTATAATCTTAAGTGTCCTCACATGATCTAAACTTCACTTGCAACAAGAGCCCAAAAGCTGTGCAAGTCTTAGAAATGCTTCCAACAAGTACAAAGGTTTCTAACAGAACATAGGACGTCTTATATGTGCTATTGTTAATCTCTCAATCTGCTAGGGAAAGGAAGTCTATGATTCAAAATAGTTCTAAGATGAGATGCTGGTGAGCACACACCAACAGGGTGACGTACAGTCAGAAGTAACTGTGGACAGTTATTTCTGAGAAAAGGCAAATCTTCGAGATATACTTCAGAAAAGTAACTTGAATTTTGTACACAAGTCCTGGAAACCACTCAGACCTCCCTCTGTGGGTTCTCTCTTACTGAGAACTAGATGGAAAAGTTTTCTTGGATTCTGTTTCCTCCAGTGCTGCATAAAGAGGGTGTCTAATATCTTCCAAATTAAATAGCAAGTTTGCAGTCCAAATATTAGGTCCAAAACGTACATCCAGTGCAATCCAGAGGAAGCTAGATCATCTTCAGAAGTGGTTAGAGGGATGAAGCCAAAGCTGACAACATCAAAGGCATGTTCTGATTCTCTTATTTGGGTGAAAGGATGATATCTTTTGTATCTTGGGAAGTCTGTTCTCCTTGAGGATACATTCTCATGCCCTCCTGCAAACATCTGATACTAGCGCCTTAGTTGAGGAACTCATCCACTGCAAGAGGTCAGATAGCCACCAAAGAGTTCATTATAGAGTTGGAATCTTCTGTCTTGTGGTAAGGAAGGAACATATTGTTATCATTAGATTATTTCAACAAAGGGAATATCTGACTCACTCTCAAACTTGTGTTACTTGTATTTACAGCTTCCTTGTCCTCACTGACCTCTGAATTTCAGGAAGCAGCATGAAAAGTAAAATGAGTCATTACAGAACAAGTGCTAAAACTTAACATTTTAAGCAAGTTACATTCAGGAATCAAGACCTTGCAATGAGGGTTATGGTGGGACTGAAGTAGCCTTGAATAAGTCTTGAAAATTAAATCTCAAAAATCAGCAAGTTAGCTAAAATCCATAATGATAATAAAAACCTGAGACGTACCTGATATTGCTGAAAGAAGCTTTCTGCAATTTCTGGATGTGAATGGTAAAAACAGAGAAGAAAGAGGTGTTTATTGTCTAATTTATACTACAGCCTTTTGGCCACAAAGAGGCAGACAGTTCCAGTCAGTACTGAAGTATTGAAGACACTTCTGGTTCGAAACCTGTTGGAAATCTGGGCCTTGACCTTCTCAACTGGAACGAGTTGAGAAGCTGAACTTTCTGGTGAGAAAACAAACCTCTTTCTGTGCTTCTATGCAACATGCAGTGTTAGGGTGATATGGTTGGTTACTAGCTTACCACACATGGAAAAAGCAGTGGTGGAAATTCCAGCCTTTCTTTGTGCACTCGGAAGAGTGTCTGCATGTGTAGTGCTGTGATATGACAAAAGGGTTGCCACCTGGCTTACTTCAATAGTGGAAAGAGAAAAGTATTTTTATTTTTTTTTTTAGCAGATACCATTTCTATCCATTTATTGGTAAATATAAGTCATTAGGAACTAGAAAAACTTTATCCTGACTGCAAAACTATACCCCTATGTGGTACATAGAAGAAGATTAAGAGGTCCTGGGGTGTCCAAATTTTCCTTCTCTGACAGGTCCTAGTTGTAACTTGCAGAAACAGGCCCTGAGCTGCATCGCCCTCTTGTCTGGTTCAAGCTCTCTGGTAACTCTAGTGGAGATTTTACAATGCTTGGGTTCTACCCTACTGAACCTTTCACACCAGTGTCTTAAAACAGCAACACAGACCAAACCCGTCCTTGTCCTTGAATGTCTTGAGCCCTTGCCCCATCCATGTGACTTACCATGGAAAGCAGAGCTGACTGTGTCCAGCTGCTTCGTGTGACCTGGTGAGTGAGTAATAAGACTGAATCACCAGCATCACCTAACTTATCATTATCGCCATTATCAGTCAGGCACCTCAGCCACTTGACGGCCTTTGGTCAGTCATCTCAGTTCAATAAAGTGTGGAAGAGTTTTCATGGTTCTGATGGACCTTGTACTGTGTACAGAATAGCTATTAAAGTTCTAGGTGTTTTCTATTTTTTGTTTGTAAAAAAAAAGAGATGTTTAATATTTAACAGACAAAATTATTTATGCTTTTTATCAAGCTTGAACTTTATTGGGAGCACTTTGTGGTTGTATTTTAGCAGCATTTTAACTGCAATGAATAGCCTATATGTAAATTGTTACTTGAAAAATGCTCTCTGCTGTAGCATGCTATTTCTTGGAACTAGTACTATGCTGGGGTGCAAGTTCAATGCTGGTTGAGAGAGAAGAGTACTGAATCATCCCTTCAAATGACATTCTATTTCTGATCCATAAGATAAGAGATTAAAGTTTTGTAAAAAATAAAAAATAAATCATATGCTTAAATATTTAATTTCTTATTAAATTCCCAGATGCCAGAAAAAAAGGAGGACACAGGATTGATCATTTTTTTCTGAAAGGGTAAAGCCATCCTTTGTTTAAAACCAGATCTATGAGTAAAGATATGCGCTATTTCCTTTCTCTTTCTGTGGGATTTTATTGTTTCTTAGTGAATCTCTACTGGAGTTATGTACCTACTTCAAGTGCCAAGCTGCAAACATATCTTTAACTGCTGTATGCCTATGGAAGGAAAAGATTTGTGGAGCTTCATGTTTTCACCATGCCCAGGTCCTCACAACAGAAAAAAGTAATCTTACAGAAGCCAGAGAGCATAGGTGAAATGAAGATACATTTGGAAACTGCTGATTCAGAAATGCATTATAAAAACAAAGCAATGCCACAAGAATCCAGTGACAAAATTTGTCCAGTGACAAAAACACATAAAGCCCAATTCTGCAAAGTTTGAGCAAAGCCTAAGGCATCCTAGGATTCAAAAGGGCCTGGGTTAGCCCTGGTGGCATCACTGTCGTTAGGAGCCCCATTCTCTAAGATTGAAATTTGGGATTAATGAATGACCTGCCTTCTGCAAGGGTACAGCTAAGGGGCTCTGACTGAAAACTGACAGCAAGGTGCCTACACAATTCTGTAATACAACCTTATACTGGATTTTCCTGTGATTGTAAAATTTGTCTCTGCCCTTTTTAGTCATACAAGAACTTCATTTTTACTGTGTGGGAAAAAAAGAGACAAGAAAGCTCCTAGGTAACCAGGTAGTGAGCATGGCTTTCTGAAATTGCTGTAATTAAAAAAGCCTAAATGATCTCAATCAGATTTAAGAAAATTGCATACAGCAAAAAACTCAGTTGAGTAAGCCAAGTGTCTTATTTTCCACTGGCAAAAATGATGACTGGCAGCACAAGGCTTCATTTCCTTTTCACTTGTTCCTAATCCCTTGTTTTGGAAGCCTTCATTGTCTTGAGAAAGGTTTCTTTATCCCCATCAAAGCAAAACTGCTCTTCAGCATGATTCCACGTGTTTGATACAGTGGGTGTGGGAATAAGAGCTGCCAAATGAGAGACTGTGGGGTATTAGGGAATGAGGATTTTCATAAGGCTTTTTTCCATGATGATGTCATTGTGAGATTTAGCCTCTGCTTGGGTTTTAGTGCCAAGCAACTATAAGACTTTTTCTGTAGTCCTTTAACATAGGAACCAGAGAGCCCATTGATCTGTTCAACAGAAATCTAAAAAATGTAGCTAAACCTTTTATGCTCATCACTGGTAAGTAATCAGGGAAAGAGAACTTAGAGTGGAAAAATTAAGAACCCTTGTAACTGCAAAACTATGCTAGGAAGGTATTGCTAATTATCCTTATGCATACTATAATGAGATACACAGTAAGGCTACATTTTTTTCCATTGCATTCCTCTTTTCCACACAAGGTGTAACACTTCCTTGACAGTTAGTTATTTTGAAACCACTCCTTTGAACAAGTAATCACTTTTAAGCCATGCCTGTTGTCTGCTAATGGCTATTTAACACCACCTGTGCAATCATTCCAGGAATTTGCCTCTGTCACTCTTTGTGTGTACTAGAAAGTACAAAACAGTAAGATCATAAAACTTCCTCAGGCTTAGGACCCAGTCTGCTCCCAGTCTCACCCTCACAAATCTGGACTAATATCATTGATAATAATGAGACTGTTATGAACTGACTTCAGCTTAATTGAGAGCAGGATCTGTAAGGCATAATAAGGTTCCCTCATATTTCACACCAGGATAGAGGTGCAGTGAGGCTGATCAACTGCAAGATCAACATTGTTCTGAATTCCCTCATGTGAAGAGCATGAAGGTGCAGTTAACTTGGCTTCACTTCATATTTTTAGGTTGAGATTAACTGACTTGCTTTGGAAAAGTTTGTATTTTTACAACAGCTTCAGGTCCTAATCAAAGCAGGAGGAACTTTACTTTCTGGGGATCAAGACTGGATTCCTGTTGCTTTCTCCTGTGAGATGCTGAACACCTCTTTTGAACTGCACAAAAGTTACTGAACATCTGTCAGAAGGTGTTTAGCACTTTTAGAGGACTGAGCTGACGTGCATCTCTTGCCCTTGTTAATAATCTCCTGCATCAGGTAACTGTATACTGCTCTTCTGGATAGACAAAAGTTCCAGTGTTTGGTGCATTTTATCTAGGTGACCAACTCTTTAAAAATAGCAATTGATTTAGAGGGTACAATTCTTTCCAAAGACTAAATAGCTAGAGCTGCATATGAACCTGCAGAAATTTCAGCATGTTTCACTTTAAGGATTTTTTTTTTTTTTTTTCAAAGAGAAGCTCCAAAATCATAAGGGGTTTGTTACTCACAGGGAACATTCCTGACTCCTCCCTCTAAGAAAGCCTGATGGCCTAATGTCAAGAATGTGCCTGTAAACAACTAATACCTCACTGCTCTTGCTCTTGATGTACAGGTTCTGTTTTAAAAGGGTATGAAAGGTGTGCGCACTGATACTTCCAGGCTTGCTTCAACACTTACTGACTGGTCTTTCATGCCAATATAAATCACAGACATGGGAGTCTGTACCAATGAGTGTGAAATCAGTGTAACTAAAGAATGGGACAGCATTTTCTAACTGAGGTTAGATTAAGATCACTATTTCAGCCGGCAACATTCTTCAAATTGTAATTCCAGATCCCAACAAGTGTTGTTGTTTAAACTGACAATTCATATTAAATACTGAAATTAATTTTTTGTAATAATATGACTACAATTTTTTCGCATTCAGACAGTGTTTGCTGGATGAGATTTCTGAGCTACAATTTTTTTTACCAAGCATGGGTTTTTTTTCATGAAACAAATTGATGTTTGGTTTTATTTGGTGCTGGTTCAAGAGGATCTCTTAGCCTGAAATCATTTGGGCTTTTCCACAAGGTGCAAATTTGGTTTTCTAGGTCAAGAGAGCCTGCATATTCAGACAGACTGCAATACAGCAGTACTGTGGTGGACAGTTTGCCATTGCGTGCAGGATCTTGGTTAAGTGAGCACAAGGCATAAGAGACACAAGAATTATGAAGCACAAGAAATAAAAAGTGTTCAGAACCATTCTGTCCTCTGCACAGAGGGTTCATCTGATTTTCCTGTTAGTCTTTCTAATATCTAAAATAACCATATCATTAGGCTGGCTCTTCCTTTTCCAAAGTGACAAAAAAGATTATATGCTTTAGCAATGCAAGTTTTGAGTTCTTTAGTTTTCCCACCTCCTATCACAGTGATCTTTCCCATACCATACTGATCACTGTTGCACAAGGCCACCTGTTTAACAAGCATCTCCATGCTTGCTTCTCTGTAGCTCCCATGCATCACACAACCACTCTAAACCTGGTCCTTGCTTAGACATGTCCCCACTCTTTAATTTTTTTGATTTCTCTTAAAACTCTTTGATGCTTGTCAAAAACTTCATTGATTTGTACAGACCATCCCATTACTGTTCACTGATGACCTCTATCACTGAACTGTGACTTCATGAAGCAAAAACTACATTCTTTTTCAGTAAAGAGGCTACTATAACACTTGAATCACAGTTTCAAAATGAAATGCAGTGTTTCAGCTCTAAATGATAGTTTGGGGTAACATCACACAACCACTCTAAACCTGGTCCTTGCTTAGACATGTCCCCACTCTTTAATTTTTTGATTTCTCTTAAAACTCTTTGATGCTTGTCAAAAACTTCATTGATTTGTACAGACCATCCCATTACTGTTCACTGATGACCTCTATCACTGAACTGTGACTTCATGAAGCAAAAACTACATTCTTTTTCAGTAAAGAGGCTACTATAACACTTGAATCACAGTTTCAAAACGAAATGCAGTGTTTCAGCTCTAAATGATAGTTTGGGGTAACAAAGTCAACAGTGATCAATTTCCATGGAAAAAACCTCATTTTCTGAAAATTCAGATTTCTTTTCTCTTTGTTTTATCCAAGTTTTTTCAGATTTTTATTATAATTTCTCACCTTTGTCATCCCCCAAATGAGAATGTTCTGCTAAAAATTACTTCCTTATGTATCCTTCAGTGTATCGTGCCTTGCAGAAGTGAAGCAAAGGAAGTTGAGTGAGTGCCACTAGCTGAGAGACCTCATTTCAGGAGCAAACTTGAAAGATTTAATGGCACTGGAAGTTGTTGAAATGTTGAGTATATCATAGAATCAAAGCGTGGTTTGTGTTGGAAAGGACCTTGGGATCATCTAGTTCCAACCCCCCTGCCAAGGGCAGGGACATCTTCCACTAGACCAGCTTGCTCAAGGGTCTGTCCAACCTGACCCTGAGCACCACCAGGGATGGAGCAATTTTAATAGACTTTGGTTTTTATAGACTATATTTATAGCTTAAAATCAGTGTTGTTGGATTACTGAATGAGTTTTTTCTGTGAGGCAAACTGGTTTTGTTCAGTGGGTTTGTATTTTGACTTATTGATCTATGCCAGAGGGAGGATGGGTACCTGTAGCATGATCCCACAACAGAAAGGGAAGAATAAAAAAGCATTTGTTCCTTAAATACCATAGCTAATTTTGAACATTTCCTTCTATTTGAAATAGAGCTTGTTTTGTGAACATAACTCAGCCTGTGTAAAACCTAGTTCTTTCCCTCAGGGATTTAATGGCAATCTTGGTGTTTTGGAGAGCTCCAGGCTGTACCTGTCCATCAAATAAATCTCACCTCAGGTAAAGGCTATTTGCAGGTTCAGTGTATTGAACCACTCCATGCTCTTTTACTAGCTGGCTTTTTTTGTGCCTTTGCTGTGAAGTCCTCAAGAATGAATGGTCCAGATACACCTCTGGTTTCACTGTGACACTGAAAAAATGCTAATATGAAACAGCATGCGAAAAATCCTATGCTACTTACCTGCTAAATGTTTTTATGAGAAGTGGTATAGGCAGATAAAGAATCAAACCATTAGCCCAATTAGTAAGCTAAATTTAGACTGTGTTAAAATATTAAGGGTAAAATAAATTTTTAAAAGGATGGGAAGTGCAGGGTTAAAGTGCCATTCCATCTTATGCTAACCCTGCTATGTATAGTGACACTTCACCTGGGAAACAACATTTGTGAAAAGGTCTTCAGAATAGAATTCCACCTTTAACTCTTCCTTTCCTAGCTCATGTAATTTTAAAGCCAGTGTATGTGTCATTCTGTTATCCTGGTTTTTCCTCCCAGTTTTCAAATATGAGTCTAGAATTATTTATGCAGATTTTCCTCAAAAATCCTGACAGATGCAAACTGTGCCATACACTGAGCATCTAAATCAAGCTCAGTACACACTGGCCCAGCAGTGTTTATGCTGCCAATTAAAGACATCACTTTTTTGAATTATATAGGGAGTGAAATGATCTCTGACAGCTGTGAATTGCAGAAAAGGGGCTCTATTGTTCAAAGAACTGCCTTTAATATAGAGAAACGCTTGCTAAACTTTTGATTCCCAAGTATGGCAAACGTTAATTGGCCATAAACTTAACAAGAATCGGTTCACTCATTCCACAACTTTTGCTCCGCTCCCCTACTTTCCTTCTCATTACTTCCCATTAGCCTCTCCTAGCAAGTGCTAAACTCAGAAACACCCCACCCCCCACATTCCCATGTTTCCATCTTTATGCCTTCAGCATTCTCATACTATTTTATTTAGCTCTTTCAGCAGTGCTTACTCTGCCAGATGACTTGTACAAAAAACATGCTGGCTGAGTACAGGCAGCCTGGCAAACTCTCATGGTTTTGTCCTAAGTCTTGTGCTCTACTGCTGTGTTTCTTAAAATTCAAATCCCAGAGGTGTTTTAAGAGGCGAGAAGCTTCTATTTCAGTCCTTTGAGTGTAGCTTTCTAGTCTTTACAGTTTCAGAGAAAAGATTAAAAATGTTACCTGAGCACTTCCTAGAAAAAACAACATGTGAGAGAGCACCAAAAGGTACTGCTTTCTTTAAATTTCATATTCTTTAAGCCAATCTCATGATTTTGGGACTCAGTTTTCTTAAAGGAATAGCAACCTTGCACTAGGCTGAAATGACACGTTAATCTTTGTTGCGTAGTATTTTCCTAGTTTGCTACACAGAAAATAATCATAGATTATCAGAATCATAAGTAAATCTACTTCAGCATTCTCCTTATTCTAATAAACTTTGCATTTTACAGGCAAACAAGAGACTTATAAAGTAGAGAATATATTTTTTATAGCTTCAAAACCCAACAACACTCCTTTTTTTTTGGCTTTTCAGTGAGGCCTTTTCTTTTTTAGGCTTGTAAAGGTCTAGGAAGTATATAGAGAAATCTAGAATGAAAAACTGGAAACCGAACAAATATTAGAAAATCCTATGAACTTTATTTTCAGTAGAAATGTGATCATTATGCTAATTTTATAAATTATAAAATTAGCTCAAATTCATTCTGGGTGTATGGGTAGGAAAAGCTGCAATACACTCCATGCTGTTTCTTCATACAGATGCACAATTTCAATGTATTTTAAGATCAATAAGTGAAATCAGGTCCATTTGTCATAGCTGTCCTGCAGCCCTGTGCTACTTGCTAGGCCCCTTCTGGGTGACTATCCAACAGAGCAGTTGAAGGAGGGATTAAATTATGTGCCTGGGGCCGCAGAGATGGGGACACTTCCCCGTCTCTGGTTTCTCAGCCCCTCCTGTAACAGCTGAATGAAATTCTCTCTCTGTTTCTCTGTCATTGTCATATTTTCTTTTCCTGCATCACCATCCTGTCTTGTAGATAGTCTGCAGTGCAGTATTTTTAAAGTATTTAGTACCTCCTGTGGCTAGGACCAAGCTTCTACAATACTCTGGGTTTCTGTTGCTGATTCTGCCTGTCCTCTTTACTGAAGTGCTGCTCTTAATATCTTTGTATTGATGAGAAGAGTGTATATTTCCTACCTGAAGCTTTCCTTTTCATATTATTGCAGGGCAGGAGGTGTCTAACAGCAAGTGATGTTTTGCAGAAAAACAGAGGTAAATTGCAAATCGCATAGGGGCAGATATGCACCAAAGACAGATGATACTAACCAACATTGCACCTCTTTTTTGTTAGATCAGAATTGATATTATTTTAACCTATTGCCCACTGTTTGTGACTCATTACCAACTTGTCTGTGAAGAGTTCATGAGAGGTTATATCTGCCCAGAACAAACACAGAGCTCTTTAATTGATCTCAAATTACTTTTAATTAATAATTATATGCCAGAGTCTATTGCTGTGATCTGTGGCTGTTCAGCGTGTCAACATGAACAATGAAAGTGTGATAGTTAAAATGATGCTGTGGGTTAGAGTTTGACAGACTTTTTTATTTATGACCCCTGAGGTAACATAACAAACAGTTTACATTAGTAATTTCCTTGTAAAAAGATTGACATAAGTTTGACTTATGCTATTATTCTCATACTCATAAATATTTGGATTTGTGCTGTATTTATGAAAACTTTACACTTTAAGTTAATTTGTGAAAGAAATTAATGTGGTTTAGCAACCAAATATTAAATAATGGTATATTAGCTTATCTTTCATGCTGAATAAAAAATGAAAGTGCAGATGGTGGATATAAAGCCAGAAATGATTTTTATTCTCTATTCTAAATACAGGTAATTCAATTATACAGGAATGTATGGCAGATATTGCTTTACAGTAATTATTAATAAAAATTGCTACTTGATGAAGTGAATGACCTAATGATGAAGTAATGGTTAAAGAAAACATGTTGTGTTTGGAAATCAGGTTTATTATACATGTTCACATACCAGCTACGTCAGGCTTATGGGCTAGTGCATTCTTGTTTTCCACACACCAAAACAATCTCTTTCATAAGCATAAGAAATGATAACGATAAGAAATATTATTGATAAGAAAAATAGGAAACCTCTCTCTTCCTCTCCCTAGTCCTATAGCATATCATATGGAATGAAAAGTGGTATTTCTTTGAGCTGAACAATAAAAGAAATATAAGGAAAAATAATAAAATACAGATAATCTTCTATTAGGAACCACATAAGTTGCAAGGCAAACTACGGTAGGTAATTGTAGATCTGCAACCCATCTGTTGTCTGGCTATTCAACACAGTGTGCAGCACTAAATAAGTCTTTGTGTTATTAAATGTGATACTTCTCACACCGACTTAATTCACATCAGTGAAAAGTGAATACCTTTCCTTGTTAAAAGCACAAGTCCAGCCTGGACACCAACATTTTTCTTTAGTGCCATTGTAGTATGTAAAAAAAGTTCTTCCTAGGTCAGGCAATGTGCAGATGCCACTGCAAGGTCCCCTTCAAGTGAGAGACAAGGAGTACCTGCATCTTGCAGGCAGCAGAGAGCTAACCGGGGTGGGACATAGTTTTCCCTCCTTCCCTTCAGTACACCTCCTCCAGGGTTATACCACTAGCTGGAAGCAGACATCACCCAGAAGAAAACTTCCATTAGAATTTAAATTATGTTAAAAATAAAATAAATACTAAAAAAAAGAAATCAACAAAATTAATTTAAATTTTTAAAATAAAACTAAAAACCATTCCACACTTCCAAAGACAGCCCAACAGCCCTTCCTAAGAGCTTGTTATTCCTTTAATATTCACAGTCTTCTTGGCACAGTTTTTAGAACAAGATGAGATGGCTGCCATTTTAGAAAATCATCTTAGCAAAAGTTTTCAAGAACTGCTACTCAGATGTCTTTTTTAATTCTGATAAACTAATTCACAGTTTAATCTACAACTATGCATTATCTGGTGTCCAGTAACACAGCTGGAATACCTCACTGTTTTATATTTCATTCATTCCAGTATTATTAAGATCAAAGATCTGATCTTATTCTTTGAAGAAAGGAATCATCCTCAGCCATCCTCAGTATTCAGTTTAAATCACATTTCACTTTAGCAGTTAACATACGTCAGCACTTTGTTGCCTTATAGCTTAAATAACAGTAATCAGATACCAAAATGTCTAATTAATATTATATATTACATACTATCTTCCTTTCATATTCCACCAATTAGAAAAGATCCCTCCACTTAGTTTTGCTTCTCAGGAGACTCACCTCCCTGTTTTTTAAGTAGGACAGTGAGAACAGAAAGACCAAGGATGGTCTACAAAATTCTATCAACGGTTTAGATCTAGGCAGTCTTTTACTCTCTGGTGAGTCAATAAAAATAAAAAATGTCAAGCAGGAAGATACTTTTATAGTATGAAAATATTACTTATCCTCATTTCATGTAGACCACTAACAGCAACAGAATGATAATGGTTACTGCCCTGGGTTTAGCAGCAGCAGGCATTTTTTTTTCTCCTTCTTAGTAGCTGGCGCAGTGCTCTGTTTTTGACTTTCGGCCTGGGAACGATGCTGATAGCACCAATGTTTTTAGTTGCTGCTCAAATGTTTGGTCTGGCCAAGGACTTTCTGGGCCTCATGCTCTGCCAGGGAGGAAGGGAAGCCAGGAGGAAGCAGAGACAGGACACCTGACCCAAACTGACCAAAGAGGTATTCCATACCACAGCACGTCATGCCCAGGATGTAAATGAGAGTGACTCGGAAGGGCTAGGGGACTGCGGGGTTGGACGAGGTATAGGAGGTACGGGTCAGTGCTTGATTGGGCTGGGTGAGGTGAGTTATTGATTGGCGGGTGGTGAGGTGTTGTATTCTCTTCCCTTGTTATTTCCTTTATCATTATTATTATTGGTAGTAGCAGTAGTGATTTGTGTTATACGTTAGTTACTAAACTGTTCTTATCTCAACCCGTGGGAGTTGCATTCTTTTGATTCTCCTTCCCATGCCTCTGGGAGCAGGGGGAGGGCAAAAAGGGGGGGGAGAGTGAGTGAACGAGCAGCATGGCTTGGTTTAAACCACGACAGTTACCAATAGCTGCTCACCTGACCTTAGTTTCATGAATGTACAGCTTCGGCATTAACTTGCTGGGCTTAACTACTTTTTTACTCTTCTCTCTCTCTAAGGTTACTTCTTTCTCTACACTGACTGCAAAAGGAATCAAAGGAGATTAGCTGGTAAATTGGCTAAGTCGTGCACTTAGTACATTTTCAGCAGGGGGCCTCAGGGAGATGCTTCCCATGGTTATCCAAAGAAAATTCTGAAGGATAAGGAGTCAAACTGTTTCTGGGACATTTCCAGATAAGGTAGAGCCAACCATTTTTAAGAACCCTCAAATACTGTTAAATAGCAATATTGGCAAATCTGCAGGGTTAGGAATGTGTTTTCTATTACTAAAACTTCTCTGGGTAAAACCTGCAAAAAGTCTTAGAACTGCTCATCAGTCATTACAACTAGGAAAGTCTGAAATGGATGAGAGGAAACAAATTTTGCAGTGCATCACCAGTTCCTTAAGAGACCCAGTACCCAAACCTTGCTGAGAATGGTACCTTGTTACCGACTCCAGCATACACTCTCTGGTAAGAGCAGCTCTGCCAATCAGTGCTTCCCTTTTCCACTTCCCCCTTTTCCTTTCCCTCTTTCCCTCTTTCCCCCTTTAGTTTTGTATGAGAGGACTAAGCTGGAAATCTCTCTTTCTTCTTGATTCCTCTCTCTAGCTTCTTTTGATGTTTTCCACAATGAACTGGGTGATTGTTCTTCGGCCAGGGTGAGATGACACTGGAATTTCCATCCATGACACCTGCAAAGCAACATATGTGAGAGTTTTTTCACTTACCCAACTTGCTTTGGCAGCAGGGGAGAGAAGGAAGGATGAGTGCACCAGCCCTGTTCTTTCCTTACCCTTTGTTTAAACACACTGCACTAAGAAATGGACATGACCTGGCAAGGCTGCTAATGCTAGAGAAATGTTTTTTGGTTGGTGCTTTGCCAGGACTAAGGAAAATCCCCATGCTTAAGCAGTTGTCTTTGTTCAGTTTCACACTGGAAAATATCTAAACCCTTGGGGACTTCACAGACTTTGCACACTTGATCTGGAGCTGCTACTGGCTGTGACCCATGCCTCCACCAAAAATGATAGGCAAAAGAGTGAGAGCTATGGAGTGTATGACAGGGGGACTTGCAACAAAGCTAATGTCAGTGAAAAGAAAGACAGGGAAAAGGTAACAGAGGGAAAGAGGGAGGACCTGAATATAGCCTTCCAATGCCTGCTTTGAGCATGGTGTTGAGCTTCCAACCTGAATCCTATAAAGTGTTATACGTAAATGAAAAGCATAAAGTAACCAGAAAGATCACAAGTCTGTGGTCCTGTGTCCCAGTGTTCTACTTTCTTATCAAGCTGTTCTTGTGCAGCCATGGAGAGAAAGCTAAAAAGGACACATACTTCACAGTGTTAGGTGAATGATTGGACTTAAGACCCTTAAGGGTCTTTTCCAATCTGAATGACTCTGTGATTCTATGATTCTATGTAGCTCAGGTCCTCACTTGCATGACTGCCAGTCCTTGTTTTGATAGATATACTCGGTGTCTGATAATGCTTCTATTTTTCCCCCCCTTGAGTAAAGAAGCAAGCCCCAAGAAGCCACAGATTTACCTCTAAGTGAAAGACAACACCTAGTAATTAACTTTATTGCATCCTTGTGTAGATTTCACTCAGAGTTGTAAAGGAGGATAATAACTTGGCCCTTCCTGCTGCACGTCCTCACAGAGACTTGCAGGATAAAGGCTGTGTCTGGGACGGATGCTGACCTGGATTAGTGGAAGAACCTGAGCTACCAGATCAATTGACGTAGTTCCCTGGGGCTGTGTATTTGGGCAGTGGGGCCTGACTCTTGTCCAAAGAACTTGTGAGATGTAAAAGAGAGAAATAACACACATCTGCTAACCAAAGTGTCCCCATTGAAACACTCCCATCCTTTGCATGGATGAGGCCATTAGTGAAAACAAAACGCCTGGACTGAGCTATGCATATGTAACTGTGCATATCACAAGTATTTTTAATTTTTTTTATGGCCTAATAGTAAAGTTCTGGTAATTTCCCAGTAACATAATATATTGAAATCAGTGTAATACTTTCGAAAGATGTTGACTGAGAGGCTGATTTTGTAAATTGGGAAAATGCAAAGCAAGTAGCAGCAGAGGAATCTCTGATAATTGATCCAACAGTTTCCATACCAACAACTTCTTTGCCCAAATTTTCCATACAATTCCTGCGCACTAACAGAGAGGTTATCCCTATACTGTTCACAGAAGCAGCTGATCTTAAGGGTAAGTGCTCATTATTAATTAAGAAATTAAATCAATGTAAGAAAGAGAAAATAATAGTAAAAAGTTCTTCTGCTTGCAAGTGATTGTTGTGTTTGATCAATCGTAAATGAGTTTTAAGCTGTTTACTAAGAGATAATACATGTCAGATCTGGAGCTGCAAATTATGCCTACAGTTCCATTGGCTTCACTGGAGCTACCCCATTTCTCCCCAGCTGAGTATGTAACCCCTTGATGTTCTGGGAGGAAGTACTTTACATTTTTCAGCCAGAGAAATGGACCCAAATCTTTCAGTCCTGGGCTCTGAGCCAAGCAGCATAGCTTTAGCCTTTCCCACATTCAGCATCTACTTGCATTTCAATAGCAAAACCTGGAAACTGTCAAAAAATGCTCTGGAGGTGGATCTGGTCCTTGTCTACTGCTACATTACTGACACCTATATCAGTGCTTGCAATACACTTACAGTCAAATGGCTTTAAAGACTGTGGAAACTTGAATATACATCTTTTAACAAGAGAAAACCAGATGTCCTTGCAGTCAGTAATATGGGAGTCACTGTACTCTATCTGTGTCACCCTTAGCTGCAGGTCTTTTTAAAATTGATCTGGACAAAAGGGCTTTTTTTTCATGACAGGTATATATATTTCATAAACAAAGAGCATCAGCAAAGTTAAAATGCACTGTGTCTTCACAAGCTGAAAATATCCTGCCGTTAGATGGGGTTCAGGCAGACTGGCTTCAGATGCTGCTCAGGCCTGTTCCGAGCCTGCAGTGAGTTAAGTTTTCCTGCTATCGATCATCTGAATGGTACAGAGTAACTGTGATTTCCGCAGCAGGAAAGGGCAGAATTTTTTATTTTAGGAGAAATGGACACTCATTATTAAAAGTTTAAGTCAGCAAGCATCTATTTCAGAGTGAAATTCCAAGCTTTTCAAAGTCAGTGGGAATTTTGAATTGGCATCACTGGAGCCTGTGTCATCCCTAAAGTTCCTAACCCATGGCCATGCCTGCTGAATCTACAGCTAGAAAAGAATGCTTCCCTTCTTTGTATGTCCACTCTCAGAGCCTTTGAGGAGGTATGTGGTGAACAAGAAGCATTGAGCTCATTTATGAAGATCAAAAATGCTATGTAAGTAGTTAGCATTCATTGTAATTGCTGTTCTTTGTAAAAGCACATTTTTTGGGATTGATGCACTGGGCCTCAGCACCTAATGCTGTTGCCAGCATATATTAGCCTCTCTCTCATATGCACACAGATAGCTACCAAAGCTATCCAAAACGGATTTCACAACTACAAAACCCCTATCTAGTCTTGCTGACCTCACTAGAATTGCTGAAATACAGTGTCTCCGAAAATCAGACTAATCACCTAACTACTTCTGCCCATCTCCTCCCCATGGGGGACATCACCTTTCTATTTGAGGAGTACAGGCTGATGGCTGAAATCTGAAAATTTAAATCAGCATATAGTCACTATTACTGGAATTTGGAAGAGGTTCATTTTCTCTTTTTTTTTTTTTTCCTAAATGACTAGGTTCTTATCCTGAAAGATTTAGTATTCAAGGTCTTCTAGCTTTTGAAAGCATACTGCTTTAAAGATTTCAATTAGTAAAGATGGTAGAGACTTTACAAAAAAGCAATTACAAGATATTTTCACTGACCTGTCCAAAATCTTTTCATACAGTTAGATGTGATTTGGTATTTCCAAAAGCAAAGGTGAAGCCTTCTCTTCATGCACTTTTCACATAACTTGGGTTAGAAAATAACCAAACTTTCCACTTTGTGTAACTTGTCTGTTCTCTATTTGGCTGTTTAATATTGCAGGCAGAAGGAGCATGTACATCCTTTTAAACTCTGAATTTTCTTTAGCATACTCCAGATCTACCATGATTTGACAAACTGATTAACAAATTAAATCACGATTGCTCACATAAACTAACTAACTAACTAACTAACTAATGTCCTCTATGAAATCTGAGTGAAATTCTCTCTGTGATCAGTTTAACTTTGCATATTTATGGAATACACTGGTAGGCTACCAGGTGTAAAGATGTGTTGCAGTGCATCAGAACCTCATAAGAGTTTAAATTGCTTTTGTGCTTTCATTTTTCATTCTTTGCCAAGGTAAATGAAGCTTTCCCCTCAGAGCCTTCCTGGTGTTAGATTGCCTCTGCGAACTATCGGGAGCTGAATAACATGGGGATTTTTGGTTGCAAAGTTTTTTAATCAAGGAATGTATATACTTAAAAATGGGTTTGCTTTTACTTTAAGGAACTATTTTCCTTTCTAGTGTTCATGGATATTATGAGCTAATTTGGGTAAACAGTTAATTTAACCACACCTCTGAGCACTGGGATGTCAGTGTGGAGATGGTTCACCAATTCCTGTGGGGCACTGCTATTGCTGAACTGCGACCCAGAGCAAGCAGTGGTAGCTTAGGTGAGCAGGAAAAATGGTAGCAGTGGACAGCCAGCCTAGGAGGAAAAGACAAAGAAGTTTGATTAAAATAGGATGGAAATAGCTGCTTCTTAGCTTTCTGACCAGAAGTTCACAATCACATCTGATGTCATGTGAAAGAAGGAATACAGCATGCTCAGTATTACTACACATTCATGCATTTTGGCTACTGAAACTGGAGTTTCATGTCAAAAGGGACTAAAATTGTAGGACTGGAAGTTAGCAGATGATGCTTTTCTACATGGTGATTTAGGGAGTCTGGTGAGGACAAGAGAAAGAGCCCCGCATAGAATAAGTAAATAGTAACTGATTTAACTGGGCTAGAGATAAGGACTTTTATCTTTGTTTTTCTGGGGTTTGGTTTGGGTTTGGGGGGTGTGTGTGTATTTTTGGTTGGTTGGTTGCTTGGTTGGTAGGGTTTTTTTAAGAACTTTGTATATGGGTGACTGCAAGGATCATTTGATTGAGAGAATATGATTCTGGAAGTTACAAGGAGACCACTGAAAAAAAGAGATCACTCTCCAGCAATCTCAGCTATGGACTGAGCTCTGATGCCCTGCAGTGTGGGCAGGAACAAGATGACCACAGTGCTGTTAGGTACATACCAAAATCAGAAACCTAAGTGGAAGCAGTGAGAGATCAACTGCACATACAGAATCCTTCCAAAGTCAGGAACTATGAGCATGCTCAGTTCCAGTCACTAGATAATCATCTTCCTTGCCAAGCCCATGGCTGGTGCTTGTCAACTCTTTTTAGCAAGAAAAGATACGAGAAACAGCTCTCATCTAGTAGTTCTTAGTTTGTCACATTACACTTGATTAAGATCTGAACTTGGAAAATTCTCGAAGATCTTATTTTTGAAGGAATACTTCATGCAGTGTGAAGCAGTTCACGGATTTTTCTTTTTTTCTGTTTTTTTTTTTTTTTAACATGGCAAAGAGGTTGTAAAGCTTACTTTAGGTTCATAAAGGAAACTTGGATGATCAGTGGACTGAAAACCAGGATCATGTGAGCTGTCTCTACTGTCAGTCCTGAAAAAGGAGTATGCTAAATACTTAGTTTCCCTCTTCTTTCTCAGTGTTTTGGAAAGCTTTTTCCAGGTTATAATAGCTCACAATGGTGTTGTGTAGGTTCCTATCCTGAAAAACCTCAAAAAGGTCCTTCTAAGTGGGTGCCCACAGAATAGTTCAGCATTTTGGAATAGTTGTTTTTTAGCCTAGGGGAGGTTCATATTCAATCAGTCACACACAAATAACTGGCCAACTGTCCTGAATTTTCAATAGCAACTCAGTAGAAATTTATCACTCGACTGTGCCTGTGAGCACCTTGAATTTTGTTTGCACTGAGGATCTTTACTAACCTAGAAGTCAACTGGAGTTTCAGGAAAGGGTGACTGTGCCCTTATTCTACTGTTTATAGCTGTTGACTGCAGGCAAGCTTGCAGCTTTTGACAGATTTTATCTCTTCCTGTTAGAAACAAAGAAAACAAGATGCCATTGTTCTAGTGTTCACTTAAAAGTGACAAGGACAGGAAACTGGCAGTAACCTCGGGCTCTTCACATGCCATTTGTTATTCCATTAGGTAAGAGAAACAAAGAATGACACCATGCTGGAGAACCTACCTGGAGAGATGGACATAGAGTTTTTGAGGGAATCCAGTATAGTAGGATGATATGCTGCAGTATATCCTTGAAAATTATTGCTTGCAAATCAGAGAGAAGGGATCTGAATCACTTCCTGTGGGCACATAGTATCTGGCTTCCCTTCTGAAATGTTGTGATTAGAGCATTTATCTGTCTCCATGTGAGTTCCCAAGCTGAAATGTTTGGAAATTTTAAATAGTAATTTCAAAATTGTTTTCCTTTTCCTTTTTTCTTTTCTTTTTCTTTTCCTTTTTCCCTTTCCTTATTCCCTTTCTTTTTTTTCCTTTCTTTTTCTTTTTATTTATATTTTAATTTTTTAATTTTAATTTTTATTGTTATTTTTATTTTTTCCCGTTTTCTTCTTCTTTTCTTTTTTCTTTTTCTGAAGGATCAAAGTTATTCAGCATAAACTGCTCTTCTGCAGAACTGGTAGAAGTGTCACTCTTTTTCAGATAAGTACTCATTTTGTGCTGAGTCCTCAGACTCATGACATAGTAGTTTCCAAAATCTCTTGTCATAATTTACATAGTTTAACCCTTGAGACACACTTGATGAAAGAAACTAGACTTGGACCAACATGTTACCATATGTGTGTACACAGGGCATTTCTGAAAGCATTACTTTTCACAGGATTAAATATGTGCAGATGCATGTATATGCAGTATAAACTTCCCCTGCCTTTCCCTTTTCAGTTCATTTGCTGCTGTTAAATAGTATTTGTCATGGGGTTAAACTGCAGTCCTCAGTATAGCTCATTCCAAGCACTCTGAACCATAATTTGTCTTTTCCAGCTTGCTCTGCTGTTTGCACTGCAAAGCCATTCCCTGAGCCTATCCATTCCATTTTTCTTGCTGGAAACACCTTGTATGACTATGTGAGAGTGCCTGGCTTCAGTTCAGCTTGTGCTTCATTACTTTCCTTTCACAAAATCCTTCCTCTGCACTGGAAGAAGGGCAACTGCTTCTCCTTCTTAGCATATCTTTCTGTTAGTCCAGTGGATCTCCACTGTATCTCTTCTGGCAGTGATGTAATGTATACTGCAAACTCCTTGGGAGAGGTATTAAAATAGCAGTTGATTTTTGAAAAATTGTATGTGTGCAAATTCCACAAATCATCAGAAGGACTAAGTCATCAAGGATTGCCATGCTCCCAAAACTGCATTTTCAACAAATTAATGACTTTTTTAAACTCATCTCCACATATGTCAGGCTAATGTGCTTGAATTATATGCAGCTCTCTTTGTCATGTTACTTGTGCATATATCATCTCACATACCTTTAATAAGTAAAGCATACTATAACAGACTCAATGATCTTAAAGCTGTTTTCCAACCTAAATGACTCTATGTATGTACAGTACCTGTAGACTATATGCGTATCATGTGTAAAGCACATTATATTATTAGTATAAATTTAAGTCTTAACCCCCCCATATGTATCTGTATCTATAAAAATTGTGGCATATCTTTGAAAGACAAGGTGCTGAAGTAACTGCCTTGGTTCCCTCAAGCTGTTACACTACGTGAAATGCAATACATCCCATGCCTCCACTTACATGTCATAGCCACACTTGTGTCACTGCTCCAATCCACCTGGGGAGCCTAGAAGTGGGAAGTGAGCATTTTTCTTTGTGACCCACTGAACGCGGACTTTTGGGAGACCGGGACTGCAAAATGTGTCACTGGGCCTGCCCGTCCCCACTCCTTTTTTAAATAACGATAGATTGTAGACAAATCTGCATGAACTTTAGAGGAAGACACATCTCTGTGCTGTGGGCGTAATATTGACAGCTGCAAAGGAAGACAAATGACACAAACAGGGTGCTTCCCATGATCCAGGTTGCTGTTCTGTTAGTGTTTCTGTTCCCTGAGTCACTCCCTGTCTCCTTCTTTAGCTTCCTCCTTTTTATATCCCTCTCCCTTTCACTTTCTCAGGTGGAAAGTAGGATGTGGCCCCCTCAATGTGTCTGCCAAACATTTTGGCTCTTCAGCTTATCTTTGGCCAGACCTGACTGTGTCCCTTTCAGTGAAGCAAACGATTGGTTTCCAGTTAAACCTTTGGGATCCTAGGGCTTGGGAAGAATAACTCCAAGCTCTGCATTTGAGAAAGCTTTATTGAAAAGTTAAAAGTGAAAGAAAGGTAATAATTGCATTTAAACAATCAACAATAGCAAAGCTCACCTCTGGGTTTATAAATTTGTAGGGAAGCCATAATTACAAGGGCCTCTGTTGCTACATTGCATTGCTTTGAAAACCAGACCGCCACCCCACTCCCACTGGATGCATAATTGGGTCCTCATAGGCCTCTTGAATCAAAGTAGTGTTGCAGTAAAAGTTTATTTATCCAGTGCTCATTAAAAGAGAAGCTGAATGGAAAACTCCCACTTTGGGGATGGGATTAGATAGCCCTAGAGTATTCCTCCTCCCATGCCCTTTCAAGGTTTTTTGTTTCTAAATCTGCTCAGCAAGAAAAAGTAAATTGCCAGAAGTGAGATTAGTGAAGAATATTGTCCCAGGAACAATAAGGCTTTATTGCAAGTCTGGTATGAGATCCCTGCTTCAAAAAAACTACAAGACCTGGAGGTGTGTGAGCTCTTAATTGCCTACCTCTGATAAACTGGCAGTGAAAAAAAAATCCCATTCAGCCATGAATTAGCCTGGATCAAGTCCACTCGCTAATCAGAGTTTAATGAGGATGCTGCTGGCCTTACCATATTCAGAAAGTTCAAAACTGCCCTGCCTTCATGTTTGTGTAGTTACTATTTCCTCTCTGCTGTCACTTTTGCACACAGGCCCTCATGAATCTTTAGAGAAGAAAATTATGTGTGGGACAGGCATGGTAAGAAGAGTGGGAGAGTATGGATCTCATAAGGAGTGAAAACATAAGGCTGAGAGTTACTCAACTAATTCATTCCCATATCATCCAAATTGTCTACGCCTGAGCTGCTGGTATAAATACCCCGATTTGCTCATTGTTAATCAGACCCATAGAGCCTGGGTATATAGCAGGATTTCTAATACTGTATCACAGTCAACCTTTATCTGCCCTTGCTCTCAAGGGAATCCATGGGATAGCTATGTGTGCTGGCCCCAGGGTTCAGGAATCACAGGTCACATCACTAGCAACCATGACTGCCATTTGCTGCTTCTGCAACCTATGACAAGGACCAGAAGATATGCAAATATAGCTGCTGTGCCAGAGAGCTCAATGTGCAAAATCAGGAGATGCTTTGATTTTTGTTTGCTATACTGAAGTTAGTAAATTAGCCTGCCGCAGTATCTGTGTGGCTGGAAGCAGACATAGATCTCTGCCTTTGTGCACCTAGCAGGCACCAAATAAAACAAAAGAAAATCTGAACAATGAACTTAAAATTTTGATACCTTGTACTTATAGGCTTTACTTGGGATGTGGGACTAGCCACATGAAGCTATAAAAGTTTTTACACAAACCTTTTGGGCTATCCAGAGCAGTATGTGACACTCATGCTGCAAGAAGAAAGTACCACATCTTGTTTTTTTGGCCAACAAGGCTAGAACATTGTGTGGCTGAGTCAGAGACTGCTCATCAGCAAAGATGCTATTGAGTGCTATTATGGTGAGTCAAATACATGCCGTCTTATGCTCAAAGCTTTGTTTGTCCACAGCCTTTCCCTCAAAGTCTAACAAATCTTAAAAAAGGAACCCTGTATATGGCAAAGCATGGGTTACCCACAGTCTGATTCACCTTGCCTTGATTTTTTACTGCTTTTTAGTTCAGTGGAGCAGCTCTTGATTTGCGGCAATGTGAATGAGAGGAAAATCAATTGTGGGAGATGAGGAAAGGCTTTCTAACACTTAGATTTTCTTGAGTATTAGATTTTTCTTGAGGTTTTTCTTGAGTGTAAAAATTACATTAATCAAGCTTCCTCCATCATTGTAGAAGTGTTCATCTTTCTAGAACAGCTCTGCAAAAACAGCAGGGAAAGCAGGGATTTATTATCTGTACTTTCATCTACCATGAATAGTTCCTGTTTTGTTGTTTAGACAGAATATTTTCATGACTACTGCTGGTGTGTGGCCTCAGCTAATCCAACACTGCTAATGCTAAAAAGTAATATGTTGAGGCAAGGTATATTCATTTAAGGCTGGAACTTCGACTAAAACACACAATAACCACAACTGATCTCAGGCTTTCTCACCCTTACCATGAATGTCATCCATTATGTAGTTAGAAGACTTCAGATACAGGTTTTTGCAGTGGTGTCATGTAAAGAAGTAAATTAACAAATCAAATATCTGTTTTTTTTTTCTCTAAAAACTAGACTTAAAAAAAAAAAAACTAAAATTTTTTGTCTAAAAAGAGGAAAATATTAACCTAACAGCAAGTTAGCAGCTTACTACTTAGAGCTCTAATATCTAATATCTATTATTAGGGAAGGCAGTGCCTATATATTGATTTTACAAGGGATATTTGAAAAATTCAAACTTGCTCAGTAATTAAAAATTGCCTTGTTTAAACAATTAAAATTTTTAATGAAAAGGCACTTTGAATAAAAAGGCCATTGCTCAAAAAAGATCTTCAACTAAATATCCAGCTATGGTCACTAACAAAAAGACATTGTCTTCAAAGAATATTTGTGCAAGCATAGTCCAGTACTACAGAAATGTAATATAAATGCAATTTATTGTAATCTGACCCCACCACAAATAATATTTTAGAGCAGCCAGAGAACTGAGAAAAGGAAAGACAGGGAGAGTTTATACATGTGCAGCTGCATGTGTTTTATGCTTTGAAGAATGACATTTTCAGAAATGCTTTGAAAAACCTGTATAAAACATGGATGGTTCTCTGCAAAGCTTCTTCTATTCTTGCTCTAAACTTTCCTCAGCTTCAATCAGTGACATGCTGGAATCCCAGCACTTATATGCATTAGTAAACAAAAAACTAGCTACAGATACTTTCAGTTGTTTTGTTTGTTTTTTTTTTCCCTTCTTTTTTTTTTTTTTTAACCAGGAGGCACATCTTATCTGAGAATCTACATAATAGAAACACTTTGTGACTAGATGCTGAAAGAAAGTATGTTCACGTAATCTGACAGGATCTTTTGAAAACAGCACATTCATGCATCACTTAGAAGCAACAGCTTTCTTACTAGCAAGTAAAGTGATCATATTTGGTAATTCAGCTTTGATAGAAGACCACCAAGGTAAGAGCAGCCAGATATGAGACATTTGGGTTTAAGAATACTGAAATGTTCCATCTGGATGGAAAATTTTTAAATGAAGCATTTATACATTTCCAGAACTTTTTTTTTTTTTTTACAGTTTCAAAATGAAATACTTCGATATTTCCAAATAAATCTTGTCTCCACTTTTTGTTCTTTACATTGTTTTGCCATTTTGACATTCTGTTTCAGTTCAGGACTAAACCAAATATTAAAATATCCCTGAAGAAAGAAATTCCAGTTTTGGACCAGGTCTGATTCTGATAATGAACTACATGTAAAGTTGTTCAAGATTTTATGAATCATAAAGAAACTTTGGTTCAGGTTTGAAGTGCAGCTAAAGGTTCAAAACTCTTCTTATTTAATCAAAACTACAAGGGAAAACTCGGCACTGACTTTGAGCTCCTTTGCAAGATATAGAATCCTTTTGTTCCAGAGTAATCTGCCAGAATTGAAAAAATGTACAATATATTTCTTGAAGCTTTAAGGAACGGCCATAAAATAAGATTTATAAGACAAACTATTCAGGCAGTGCAAGGTCTTAATGAAACCCAGTGCTTGCATTATAGCTAAAAAAGGTTAATAATATATGTAGAAGGTCAGAGTGTAGTTCAAGATTTCATATAAATCCAGTTACGGAAGGCTCAAACTTTTCTTTGAGTGATGAAAAGACTATGTGTTTCTCAGTTCAGGCATGAGTCTTATCTCCTGCATCTGCCCTGTTTACTTGGAGACAGATACATGAGAAAGATGAATGCGGATGATTCAAAGCCGTGACCAGAACCATTGGACCTTACTGCTTTTTCATTTGCCCTGGGATCCAGGAGTAACTTCCACTGGAGCCAGTGAACCACAGTTTAGCTCTCAGTATGGCTTTTTGCACCTGTCCTGTGCAGGGAGGATGCAGTAGCCACCTTAGCTGAGCCCTGGCAACAAACAGCTGAGTGTCCTATCATGAAAGAAAGAGGAATGGCTGGGCAACTCACAGCTTTGACTGTTTTGAGTTACAGGCTGGAATACTGAGCTGTACAATAAATCTGTATATCAAAGCAGCTACTGGGCTGCTGTAGTTATCTGCAGGAGACCAGGGCAGCCTGAAATCTATGACATCAAAAAAGGTAGTGTAAAGGAAGCTTGGACTCCTGGGAGGTGCAGGAGGAGGTAATTTAATATCATCCCATGGGCACAGGATAAATGCAAATGAAGGAGAAAAGAGGCCCACAGTTTACAATAGGCTCAGTAATACTGCATGCATTTTGAGCAGGTGCAAAAGAACAGCTCAACAAATGCTTCTAGAAGGTTCCTAAAAAGCAGCCTTTCTGCTTAGATAATTTTTCAACGGCTTGGTATACAGTAATGAAACAACATTTTAAAAAGAAAATTTCCAAGTCACAAGACTTCTTTTCGCGGCTCCTTCAAAAATCAGAAAGGGTTTGTGTTCATTTCAAGTTTTGGGTGAAAATTTGGGTCAAGTTTCAAGATGGTTTCTCAACCTCTAATTACTATTATTAGCACTCCTAAATGGACTCTTTAGAAAATCCCTTGACTAAGGAAGGCTAGAGTGAGCTAATGAGTATGAGAGGGAGAAGAAGGTCCTTGTTTGAATTTTAAATACTCCAGCTCACTAACTGGGGACCCACAGAGAATGCTTCTTTTGGAATGGAGAGAGTTCAGGGGCAGGTGGGAGCAAGAACAATATTTTTTTAGACCTGTCACTTTAAAATATACCTACTGCTGCTTTGCTGTGGCACCAAGTGAATATTTTAAGCAACAATGAGTAACCTTATCCTCCCTTTAGGCACTTGCAGGGCTTATTTGGTTTTGTTTTTAAAAAATGAGCTGGGCAGGTTTTTCCAATGTCTCTCGGCTTTAATGAAAAATAACAATCTCTGATGATCCTGCCAAGAAGCATCTTTTCTTTTCCAAATAAAAATGAAGATGCAGAGAGCCTTGTGCCTACAGCTCTGTTGTGTGTTAGACCAGCAGAGTCCCCACTGATAGTGCTGTTCCACTTGGACACTCTTCCTGTCTTCCTATATTTTTGTTTTTCCTTTTTTCTGGTAAATATATTTTTGGACACTGTTCCCGTCACTGAGAGTATCATTACCACTCTTAGGACCCACCCTGATTTTTTCCTCAGAGGACCTACAGCTGCAATAATTCTATCCAGCACAGAGAAGATGTCCAGAACATTTTACAACAAAAATCTATTTTGGTGATGCCCACCTGAACAAGGCTAACACTAACTCCATGTTTTCAATTCCAGAAACAAAGGGATGAGGAATGCATTTACAAAATCATATATTTCTTCTTTTTATCTACAGGAATTTTGAAAGCTGTTGTTCATGTTAATGTACAACAGTGTGACTCCTTTATGAACAGAGAAATGATGTGGATTTGTACATTAGGCAAATGGAAGCTCTGCAGACTGGGCTGCACCCAGTATTTCATAAGGCATTTCCAAGTCACAAAAAACAAAGACTCAAAGTGACTCCCTGTTTCCAGGAACATTTTCTCCTTTCTTTAAGCCAAGGAATCCAATGAACTGCAATATTTCATTTTGACTCATTTTTGGCCAATTTTTTTCCCTTTGCTATTACACATATATGGTCAATTCTGTCCATGTGAAGCTATACAAAGTTCAAGGATTACTTAGTCAACCCAGACTTTCCTGGGTGAACGTCTGTGCTTTTCAGCTGTACAGAGAACTGAGTTCCACAGCTTTGTGATGGCAAACTAGCTGGTGGTCAGTGTCTAACTTGAACTAAACTGCTTTTCCCATCTTACCCACATCCTTTATAGCCCAGATGGTTCCTATACTGGTGAAGTAAAAAAAAGCCTCATTTGTATTCAAAATACTTTCCTCTGTCTACGATAATGCTTTAATTCTGGTGCAAGGCAACTGCGCTCATCCTTTTATGTTTAGAGAGCTGATGGAAAATCTGTCAAAAGTATTGCAGCCTGGTTTTACAGAATAGTACTGATGAGATTGGGAGCTTAATTAATCTAAAGTGTCTCAGAAAGGGTCAAAATGTGCTTATACAGCTACAGTTACATGGAATGTTGTGCAACATGCTGGAGCCTATTTTCTTGGGCTTTTCCAAGGCACCTTGGCACAGGCTGCCAGACTGCATAAAATTGAACAAGTGACATGTTGCTTTTCTCCCCTTCCTGCCTAACTGCATCTCCCAGTTACACAGATTTGTTGACATTGTGTTCACATTTTAACTCTCATGAGGAAAGATAGACAAATGGCTACTAGAACTAAGAGGAAAGATAATTTTCTTCTTTGCTCTTACAAAATGTTTTATAATGCACTGAGCAGAGTACTTCTTAATTTTTGCTGTGTGCATTTACACTGCAATTCAAGAAGCATCAGATTGAAGGAAAAATAGGACCCAGTGTGAGCTAGTTACTACACTATAAACTCACTGTCACTCCAGCTATCCCCCCACAGAGGTTTTGTTTCCTAGTTTCCCCATTTGCTTGGCAGGCTTCACTCTGCTCCTTAGGCAGAGGCAGCAGCTGTTTTCAATATCCAAAGGACAAAACCTTGAAAGACGTACAAGGTGCCATCCTTGTGCTCTGGCTACAGATTATGAAAAGATTTGATGAGGGAAGAAAAAAAAAAGAAAGAGCAAAAATGTTGGCAGCTGCTTTCTACACGAGCTGTGCAATCAACCTCTTGGAATGAAAAGCTTCAGAATAGGTTACCTAAATGTATTCTCTCTTTTAAGTAGGTTTAAATAAAAGCAGATTTCTGTTTCTCCTTCCCCATTACCTTGACATCCCAAAGCAGTGCTGCCTGTGGAAAGCCAGGCACATAACAAGGGGAATGTGTGGGACATATGGAACTGTTTTTCTTCAGTGATAGACACGTGACTCTTCTTCTTATGCCTGATATGATTTCAGTATCTCAAAAATAAGTTGGGCACCAGAAATGGACCATGAAGTAATCGAAGGCTTCTTCCCATCATACATACAGGTTCCTACAAAACCCATATACACAGAACATATGTTTATCTTCGTGGTGCTGGGCAGATGCTTATGAGCCTACAAGGAGAAGGCTTAAGTATCTGGCCCAAACTGACCAACCTCTCAAGTTTACCAATGGCAGATAAAGGTGGCATTTAGTAAATGTTTACTCTTTGAGGTGGACATGAGTCTTCTTTGCCACGCCTGGGGCAGCCCTCCCAGCCAAGGAGCATTTCTCATGCCTTTGCCACCTCAGCCAGGTTCAGAGGCTCTGGAGAGCCTAGGAATATTCAAAGGCCTTCATTTGTTAATGAGCTCAATATCAAGTATACGTTTGTGCAACTTCCTTAGTTAGCACAGCTGCTAACTGTTTTTTGGGTAAAAAAAAAATTGGGCTACTAAGTACTTTATGTATGGATTTTCAGTAACTATATACCTACACATGGTACCACAAAAGTTGAATCTCTTTCTGCCTGGCCAGTTTGGCCCATCATGTGCACACGTAGGACAGCTCAAAGGCTGGGCTGTACCAAATGCTGAGTTCCTTATAAGTATGGTTTTTCAGCTTGTACCACCTGCTTCCTAAGCAGCAGCAGGGCCCTACAGCTTGCCAGCCTCTCACTGGAATGGTCCAAAGTCTCAGGCTCTGGATGTAAGGAATATGCCTATGCACCTGTTGCTGGGCATCTGCATTCATACATGACCTAATTGCCTATGCAGATGAGTATGTAGGAGATCTGTTTTTACCATGTTACATGCAAATCCAGCTTCAGGGTCTTAGATGCGCACATTTGCAAGCAGTGGTAGAAAACTTATTAAAAATCATAATTCACGAAGTGGTTTTTCAGAATAGAGCTGTGAAACATTCACAGAAACTTGGATCCAAAATAAAGAAAGCAAGAAATAAGATGAGAGAAAAAGAGTGAAGAAAAAAAAAGAAAAGAAATCTGGAGTATGTGGATGTTGCTTTCAGAAACAAGAGACATCTGTCTGGGAAATGAAATCTGTCCAGCAAAATGAGGAGGGGGCAGGGGAAAAGGTGAAATGTTGCCAGTGAAATAAAAGAAAATCTCAAACTTTCCCACAGAAATCGTAGTCAAACCAACACAGAAACAGAGGAGTTAAGAACAAAGGATTTATTTCAAAAAGGGAGCCAAGACAAAGATTGGTAGACAGAAAAAAGTGTCCATGGGATGGTTAACACTGCAGGAGTCAGGAATGATGGTAACCAATATCGTCCAGCAGGTCTGGATACATTTATGTTTGCTTTTCACTTTTTATGCGGGAAGGTTTGTCAGACCCCAAGTGTGGAAGTCATCTTTTCCCCAGACCATCTTCAGTGGTCATCCCTCCCATGAGACAGGTCCTGCCTCCCCTTTGTCTGATATATGCAGCTCCCAAGGCACAAAAAGCAGCAGAAAAACACAAACACTGACCCCAGATTTGATCCCTCCATGGTACTGTCACCATAACAGTCCCTACCCAGTCACCCACAGTGGGAACTTTTCTGAGAGAGGTGGGCATTTTCAGGCTCTATTCTTCCTTAGCAATCCCAGGCTGTCAAAGCAACCCCTTGGAAAGCTGTCAGCCAGCATAAAATCGATCAGCCTCTGGTTAATTTGTGTGGTGTGAGGCAGCCTGGTCACGATACTGGGGTGGAAGCAGTATAACAGCACCTTTGTCCCCCAGATTGTTCCAGATGCAATTCCATTTCAGAGTCAGAGCCCACTGCTACTACCGTGGCAGAAACAGTGAATTGGAGCTTGGTGCCCAGCAAATATCTTCTGGATTTTAGTTTCTGTTATGAAGCTGATTCCCTGTTGTATTGACAGAAAGCTGACTGCCATAACAAATCTTCAGCATTGGGCAATTTGGGTATCCTGTTGTTGCTTTCAGTAGTGAGGATTTTATAGGCATTCCTGTGAAAACCCCACCTGCTGTGGGACTGCTTTCTTCTTCATAGATCCACAATCTGGCCCCCTTTTTTTATTTTTTGATTGAATTACCAGGCTTCAAAGAACAAATGCACAGTAGAGTACAGAGAGCCAGGAATCTTAGTGACAAAGAAAACAATTGGTATTACAGATGCATTGTATATACCTTTCTTTATTAATAGTAATGCTTGGAAGAACATAATTGTTTTTAGAAACAGGCTGGGTTTTAATATCCTTCCTAAAATGACCTAAGAATTATACAAAGGCTCCATAACTTTAGCCTTATATTCTGTATAATTTGAGGTGCCCAACAGTTCAGAATAGACATTGTCGTCATCATGAAGCATGTAAAATGTGGGTGGTGAAGACTGCAGAGAATCCTCAACCATTATTCAGGCTCTGTTGTTGACCAGAACAGAATCTGGCAGGAATAAAAAATTTCAGAGCTTCTTGGAAAATGAAAGTTTAAGTCATAAGTAACTCAGGGAAAAAAATAAACAAAAAACAATGGCAAATGAGAAAAATATGGGAAAAATTCCAGTGTCTGCCCTGCTCATGGCATTCCCACTTTCAAAACTATTTTTCATTCCTTTCAGCAGGGAAGCATTTATAGTTGACAAAGATGATATTAGTAATGAAAACCACCTTAAGGCAAAAAAAGAAGAGGGGGAGAAAAATGAAAATAACTAAGGTACAGAAAACACAAATAAAGATTTTTCTTCAAAGTGATCTCAGCAAAAATCAATTCAGAATTTCAAACTTTTCCCTACAAGCACAAACTATTATTATTGCTTTATTCATATCAGTCTAAACAAGTTGCATAAACTAGTGTTCTAACTCACATTAAGGCAGTACCAACCTGACCTTCAGGGTCAAGGACCCAAAGCTAGTTCCTGACACGTTCCAATCCTTTTCAAAGCCTGGTTATTGTTGGGAACCTGATCTGGCACGTACTTTTAACATGAGCCATGCTGGGTGTACCTCTGCTCTAGAATGCTGATAATTGTAACACTACCTAGACCCAATGTAGCACTTTTCTTCCTTAGAAGACCTTTGAAAGGGACCACACATGTTCATTGCTTTTTATTCAACTGTGACGTGTCTAAAACTGTAACACAACCACGTGCACTAAGTTACTGATGGGAAGGTCACATATTTTCAGTTTTGCTGATATAGTAGCCAAACTGCTGTGTTTCTTACTCTGTGGTGTTTATCCTGCACATTACTCTTTTTTTTTTCACATTTTGTTCAAATCAAGCTCAACTATATTTAGTTCTTTCACTAGTGAAGGATACACTGATTCTCCACTTATCCTGGCCTTGTTCTACTGTTTTATTGACAGCATCAACCCCAAATCACTGAAGGTTTACTTGGTAGCAGATTTCAAAAAAACATAGGGCAGCGAATACAGATAAGGAACTCTTATTTAAAACATTGTTTGGAGAAACAGGTTGACTACTGATCAAAAATTATAGCCAAATTCCTTCATAATAAAGATCTTGAAACCAAAGCCATGAGGTGGTTGAAAAGCAAACCCTTGAGGTAGTCAAAGCTACACTTTAAGAGGAATAGGAAGAAATTTTGATTATACAAAACTGTATGAGAACTGGAAAGAAAAGACTGCTGTAGATCTTGTGTTGTTGCAATCATCAAACAGTGAAACAAAAAGTGTTTCTAGTATACATATAGAGAGTAACCTTGCTTTGCTCTTTGGTTTCTCATGAATCCCAGACTACCTGTCTAGGATTCATGAAGAACCAAAGACCTAAGAGCTTCAGGCAGGGATTGCAAAGTGGCAAGGAGCAGTGGAAATGAAGCTGGACAGTGATTGACTTTGCTGTGTTACCTAAAGGAAAGGGGAGCATTTCAAAATCTGCTTGGTGAATTGGAAGTCAGAGACTAGGGGAAAAGTGGACCCTTCACTTTCTGATTTTCTCTTCAAATGAACCAATTATTTTGCTGACCTCAGGGTCCAAATTTCAAAGGGGGCTGAAGACAGGCTTAGGCCTGCTGGTATGGCAAATTCCAAAATACCCAATTACTGACCTCAGGAGGAGTCAGCATTCCTGAGATTAGAGTCACTGGGAGTTTACTTCACAAACTCACTTCTAATAATATACGACGGTGCAGACACCATTAACCTGCCTTTTTCAGTTAACAAATAAGATATGTCTCAAGGCAAAATAGTTATTAACAGCCAGTGGTTGGAGTTACACCTCTAATTAGAAACAGCAACATCTGCAGGGGAATGTAATAAAAGCATATAATAAGTAAATGTGTTAGTGGCTTACAGGGACTCTAGGTGATCATTCCAGAAGGCAGTTTTTGCAGAAACAATGAATAATTCCGGGCTTCCTAGATCCAGACTAATTCTGGGCACTGAAAAGTGTCCCAAGCATTAACTCTGTTCTTAGTAGCCAATTTGACCAGCATTATATTGGCAAACTCCCCAGATTTCCTTATTATTTGCACAGCATTTATTGTGATGTTTACACCATTTTGTGGCAAGCTAATTCTCTTTTTTTTCCCCCAGCTGGTGTCAGGATGCTGTTCAATAACAAAGCCCTTTCACATCAGCTGCCTGAGGTAGAGCTATTGTGTCCCAGCTGTCAGTTATACTAAGACACCTTTAGGTCTAAGTTATTCTAATATAAGTGACCTGCTGTTTCTATATACAAAACTCTTCAACTACTTTTATAATTAAATACACAAGGCAAAAGCCTGAAAGCTGAGCACCTGCTGAGTACCCACAAACTCCCACTGAAGCCTATCAGTATGGCAGATATAGAAGTTGAGATATTTAAACATACAGAAGACATTCTTTATTAGGTTGTGTCTAAGGACATATCTTGACTTCTGGATCAAGCTCTATTTGACACAGTTGGAGGAGGTTTCTAGATCTGGCTAAAAGAGAATCTCCTACAGAGTTTTCCTGATTTCTCCCTTTAGACTTTACTCAGTCCTTGCTGTGTCAGCCTCTGTGCCTCAATTTCAGATGACTGAAGGAAGTGTGTAGTTTACAGCTTTCCTGTATACCATTCTAAAATTCATCTACACTATGGAGCTGAATTCTATTTTGTAGCAATGTTAGGCCATCCCAGCTCTTAGCTGTCCTGTGACCTAGGGTGGTTCAAAATGGATAGCAAATAGGTAGTTTCGTCACTTTCTGAAAACATGCGGAAACCAGGTATATTCGTACTTTCTCAGATGCGCTCTGTAAAGGGGCGGTTACCTGCCTAGTCATTCACATGCTTCTTACAACATCCTTTTAACCTTTTCAGGATAGAAAAAGAAAATCAGATCTTTACCAGATCAGATCTCATACAATTTATTGGCATGACATTTTTAAAGTGTTAATATATCATCACAGCGGAGGTCAATATAAAGAAAAATGCCTTTAAAGCACAATCTGTTACTTGACGCTAAAGTGGATCAAAAGATTCTGCTCACAGAGACTTTGCCCAGAACTCTGTCCTGCAAATGGAAAAGCACATATTTCTCAACATTATTTGGCTCTGGTTTCAGAAGCAGTAGTACAGAAGATAAGCAAGCGCCCCCACTTTCTTTCTGACCTTTTGCTTTTTCCAACTTTCTGTTATTGACCAAAACCAAACTGTATTTCCAGCACCTTTTCATGCTGCTCATGCAAACTCTGTGGAGGGAACAGACCACATCCATTCAGGAAAACCAGGCAAAACTATTTCTATGTTCAGACAAGGAAAACCCCACTAATTTCCTTGTCCCTGCACTTGAGGATGGCAATGATATTCATATTCTCAAATTTTATAGAACAATGCGTCCCTCCACAAACATCTTAAAACAGGCAGCCTGCCACAGGCATATGTTGTAGCTGATGCATTTAGTGCCCTTTTCACTTTTCATTACCACCTTCATATTTCTTGTTAAATGAGGTTTGTTTCCATAGGATTACCACAGCCATCACAGAAATGTGGTACAGACATTCACAATTGAGAAGGTGAGGCAGTGGGCAGCTCAGACCTACAAGGACTACTGGGCTCTAAGAGGAGCACATGGACACCTTCTGGTTCTTCATATATCTGCCCTGAGTTTTGTACAAATAACAATGTACTTTATTTAGCTAGGTACCTCACTTAAACTTACAGGCTGTAAAAAGAAAGCCAAAAAACCCAAATGGTTTGAGAAGCTGATGAAATGCTTATTAAGCCTCCAGATGTTCTGGCTGTACTTTCAAAAAGCTTTGGCCAAGGCAGGTGGAGCTGGCTGTGTTCTGGAGTGTTTCCCATTGCACCTTTCAAATACTTCTGTCAGGGTCTATGGCTCCAGTCAGACTTCTTTGTGCTTCCTTGAAACCATGGTAGCAGCTACTGGAAAAGGGAGATATTAGTGCTGTGTGCAGTATACTGAGCATCAGTCTCTTACAGATTTCTCTGAGCTCCAGAATATGGAGTCTTTTCCTTGTAGCTGTTCTCTTCTTGTAGCCAGATCCCAATCCCTACGGTAGAGCAGAGGAGGTGGAAGCAGAGAGTTAGCACACGCATGGATCCACTACAGGGATCTACTCTGCTAACTAATGAACTGGGGCAGAAATCAGCCACGATCTGAATTTGTGAACATTACAAAATCAACACAAAAATTCTTTGAATCTACAGCCTGTCCTAAGCATGTACTGTAGTCAAATTAAATCCCTAATAAAGTATCTATGAAATGAAAACCAAACGTGCTCTTCTTTTGTAGTTGCAGCCTCCCCTAATGGAAAATGGCTGTATTCCAGCCAGCTGCATGTCCAAGCTGTGGCTGTTCTCACAAGTCTGAATTCTTCCCTTAAATGGGATCCACCCGAGAATGGGATACTGTTGTTTCCGCAGACCTACATGGCAGCTAGAAACAGCATACAAATGAGCTCAGTCTGGCAACGCTGAGGTCCTCTTCAGTGAGGCTGAGCACTCCCAGCTCTGGTTGAAGATGCTCAGACACTCGGAGAAGCCAGCAATACTGGGTTGCTTAGGACTGCTCTAGCAGCCAAGGGATCATGGTGTGGTGAGGCATTTAGACATGCCAGCAGCACTGAAGGCAGCTTTGAAGGGCAAAGTCCCTCTAAACCAGCAGAGTGGTGTAGAGAGCTGCAAGTGGGAATCACAACGGAGCCCAGAGTGCTGAGTGCAATGCCCTTAAATGGGAGAAACCAGGCTGTCTCCTTGGCATGTCCCACCTAGTTGTTCTGCTATTACAGACACTCAGCATGATGCAGCATAAGATAATGGGTGAATAGTTACAAGGCTATACTATTTAACTCTCTTTGCATTGCGCGCTGTTTAAATGGGCCCTGATGTAAATATGAATTCTCTCTGGGGTTGGTTGTTTGCTTCCCTGTGAAGTTTTTGCACAGCAGAGGCAGAGCTGTCTCTTAAAGCTGTGTCACACCATGAAAGACCAAAATGCTGGAATAGCTGCTGGTCTGTCATAGATCAATTCTCCTGACTGTTGCATCTCACATTTCCCCAGGAAGCATAAATATAGAGCAGGTTGCTAGAAAGTGTTACCAGAACTTACCTCAGTGACTTGTTGGTTCTCTGTAGGGTCTTGTTGCTTATGCTAGTAGTTCGAGGTGTCAGGATTTTACAGTATTGCCAACCTTTTTCATTCAGCATTCCAATGCCATTAATTTCTCAGACTTTGACATATGCGCTGATGTGACCTCGGGAATTTGTCTTTCATCTCTTCATTGTATGAGAGGTGAGCAGTGCTAGGCCTTGTTATTTGTATCCTTCTCTGTGGTTCTATAAAGGTAAGCCAATGCCTTTGCATAGCAGATGAAGCTGGCCATGTTCATTTGAAACAAACATTAGCTATTTCATGGTAGTTATATGTTCCCCATGATACTGACAGCAACAGCTGATGTTCATGGAGATGGCTTTTCTGAAGTTTACTGGGTTTTCTGTGTTGAATAATGAGCCTGTCTGAACAGCCCCTTGCACTTAATATTACCTAATAAGAGTGTTACTCTGTGCTTTGGATTTTCCTCAGGATACCAGAATTTGTTTCTCTTACATCATCTATAGGGAAGTGGGTGGATTTTAGGCCATCTTAATATGCCCCTTCCTGTGCTAATTTCTTTCTGCAAGGCTGGCTTTTATGCTCCATCTAGGGACTGGCTGTGTACATAGAATGTTCCTGGTGACATTAGTGGAAATTATTATGTGGGCACTTGGCTTGTCTTTGCAGCTTGCTGTTACATGCAGTGATCTGCAACATAGTTGTTGTCAAGCCCCCTGATGCTGTCTGGCCCAGGTTCTGGTTTCCTCCATAGCAGGTATTCTCTGTATTTAATTTCACCAAATCTCACACAAATGAATCCCTTTTGGGAACCATGGAACCGGCACTGCATTAGCAAAGGGTCAGTTTGTGCAGCAGTTCTGAAGATGGAAACAGCAAAATGTCTCACACAGTCACTCGAAAGTGAGTTACTAGAGAGAGATGAAAGGTGCTGCTGTAACTAGACTCTTTAAAATTTAATAAGCACTGCACCAGCTACTAAGGGTAAAAAAACCCCTGCTATAGCTGAATCCAGGAAAATATGAAAAAATAAGTTCTTAAAATTGTGCTGTACAGCACTTTGCACAGTTAAATAGCTGATAGAGTTTCTTAGTATCTAAAGGCCATTGTCACAGTATAATGCAGATATTAAATTAAATCTTTATGTAACGTCAGTTAAGGTGGTTTTAGGAACCATTTCTTCCAAAGTCTGGATGAACATCACTAAGAAGGTAAGTAGGAAGTGAGGGATATTCCCTTCAAACCCCATTTTCCAGGCTCTCAACAGCACATTTCTTGCTTCTATCAGTCTTTTGCTTCTATTCTCCATCACCCTCAAAACCATAAATTGTCCCCAGCTTCAGCGTGCTCCTGTGTGACAAACTGTAATTGTGTCCTTTGACACTTGGATGTTAGTGGGCAGGTACTGATGCCTGTCACCCCTGGGCATACAAACAGCTGTTCTGGACACAGCACCTCTAGCCAGGGCCTGCCACTGCTACTCCACTCCCCGAGCCTGCCTGCAGGCTGTGCCAGTCCATAAAGTACTCAGCAAGCATCTACAAGCCCCACCTTGGCATCCATCTAGGCCCCAGTTTTGCCTTTCAGAGCCAGCTGGAGCCTTCTCAGTAAGCTGCCTTCCTTGGTGGATCTCAGGCTCCCACCTTAGACTGTGCTCCCCATTTGCAGTAGTTCTGAGCAAAGACCACCAGGAGATGGGCTCTGAGGGAGAGCCCTGTCACCTCCTTTTGCAGGGGTCACCTGTGAATACAACAACAAAATACCAAAACTGCTCCCACTGACCTGGTCTATCGGCATTACAGTTTTAAGGACACTCACTCCAGTAATTTGCCCTAGCATTCTCCTATGAGCAGCTTTACAGGGGCAGCAAATGTTTGGATATTAAGACTTTAAGCTACCTTTTAAGTAAGATTACCAAAAAATGCAAACACTTTGGTTACCGCTTAAGCCAGCCTAAATTCTTATTTTCTTCCAGGCCAAAAAAATAGATTTTAATCAGCTCCTTCTGAACTTGGCAGGAAAAGGCCTCTCTGGCTGGAGGAGAAAGAGTGAGCACACCAGTATATAGTCCAAAGAGTGGCTTTTCCCAGGCTATGGTAAAAAAATTGGGGTGTCTGTTGCTGTGATTTTGGCACTGTCAGAGTTTCCTTCCCTGGGGGAGAAAACAAGTGAGGGCATCCACAGGAAGGTTGGTTGTGTGTCAGTGCTCCTCTGAGGCATGGCTAGGATCACAGTATCACAGTATCACAGTATGCTAGAGATTGGAAGGGACCTCGAAAGATCATCTAGTCCAATCCCCCTGCCGGAGCAGGAACACCTAGATAATGTTACACAGGAATGTGTCCGGGCGGGTTTTGAATGTCTCCAGCGAAGGAGACTCCACAACCTCCCTGGGCAGCCTGTTCCAGTGTTCCGTCACCCTCACTGAGAAGAAGTTTCTCCTCAAGTTTAAGTGGAACCTCTTGTGTTCCAGTTTGTACCCATTACCCCTTGTCCTATCATTGTTTGCCACTGAGTAGAGCCTGGCTCCATCCCCGTGACACTCCCCCTTTATATATTTATAGACACTTATAAGGTCACCCCTCAGTCTCCTCTTCTCCAAACTATAGAGACCCAGCTCCCTCAGTCTTTCCTCATAAGGGAGATGCTCCACTCCATTAATCATCTTAGTTGCCCTGCGCTGGACTCTCTCCAGCAGGTCCCTGTCCTTCTTGAACTGAGGGGCCCAGAACTGGACACAATATTCCAGATGCGGTCTCACCAGGGCAGAGTAGAGGGGAAGGAGGACCTCTCTCGACCTACTAACCACCCCCCTTCTAATACACCCCAGGATGCCATTGGCCTTCTTAGCCACAAGGGCACAGTGTTGGCTCATGGTCATCCTGTCGTCCACTAGGACCCCCAGGTCCCTCTCCCCTACACTGCTCTCTAACAGGTCGTTCCCCAACCTATACTGGAACCTGGGGTTGTTCCTGCCCAGATGCAGGACTCTACACTTTCCCTTGTTATACTTCATCAAGTTACTCCCTGCCCAACTCTCCAGCCTGTCCAGGTCTCACTGGATGGCAGCACAGCCTTCTGGCGTGTCAGCCACTCCTCCCAGCTTAGTGTCATCAGCAAACTTGCTGATAGTACACTCAATTCCCTCATCTAAATCATTGATGAATATATTAAATAATACCGGTCCCAGTACTGACCCTTGAGGCACTCCACTAGTTACAGGCCTCCAACTAGACTCAGCCCCATAGACTACAACTCTCTGGCTTCTCTCCTTCAGCCAGTTCGCAGTCCACCTCACTACCTGATCATCCAGTCCACACTTCCTCAATTTAGCCGTGAGGATGCTGTGGGAGACTGTGTCAAATGCTTTGCTGAAGTCAAGGTAGACCACATCCACCGCTCTGCCATCATCCATCCACCGTGTTATTTCCTCATAAAAGGCTAAGAGATTGGTCAAACATGATTTCCCCCTGGTGAAGCCATGTTGACTGCCCCTCATAACCCTCTTATCCTTGATATGCCTTAAGATGGCACCAAGGATAAGGTGTTCCATCACTTTCCCAGGGATGGAGGTGAGGCTGACCGGTCTATAGTTACCCGGGTCCTCCTTCTTGCCCTTTTGGAAGACTGGAGTGACATTTGCTTTCCTCCAGTCCTCGGGCACCTCTCCCGTTTCCCAAGACTTGGTAAAGATGACGGAGAGCGGTCTAGCAATGACTTCCGCCAGTTCCCTCAGCACCCGCGGGTGCATCCCATCTGGACCCATGGATCTATGGATGTCCAGATTGCTCAACTGATCTCTAACCCATTCCTTATCGACTAAGGCAAACCGCTCTGTTGACCTGACTTCATCTAAGGTCTCAGGGGTACAGGGCTCTTCAGGACTGCCCGCAGCAGAGTAGACAGAGACAAAGAAGGCATTCAGTAACTCTGCCATCTCTGTATCTTCTGTCACCAGGGCACCCATCCCATTCATCAGTGGGCCTACATTGCCTCTGGTGTTAGTTTTGTCTGCCATGTATTTGAAAAAGCTCTTTTTGCTGTCCTTGACCCTTCTTGCCAGGTTTAATTCTAAGGATGCCTTAGTCCTCCTAGCTGCCTTCCTACATCCTCTAGCAGCAGCCTTATATTTCTCCCAAGTGGCCAGCCCCTCCTTCCATGACCTGTAAACTCTCCTCTTCCACTTGAGCATACTTAGCAATTCCCTATTTAGCCACGCAGGTCTCCTGGCCCTCTTCCTTGACTTCCTACGTGTCGGGATGCTCCGATCTTGAGCACGGAAAAAGCAGTCCTTGAATGTCAACCAACTATCTTGGGCCCCTTTACCTTCAAGCAGCCTTGCCCATGGGATTTCTCCTAGCAATTGCTTGAAAAGGCCAAAGTTTGCCCTGCTAAAGTCCAGGGTTGCAATTCTACTTGGTATTCTACTAGTCCTACCACACAAGATCCTGAACTCCACCATCTCGTGGTCGCTGCAACCAAGGCAGCCCTCAACCCTTACTGCTTCAACCAGATCCTCCTTGTTAGTGAGGATGAGATCCAGCAGCGCTCCTCTCCTGGTCGGCTCATCCACCACTTGCAGGAGGAAGTTATCACCCATACACTGGAGGAACCTCCTGGACTGCGGCTGGGTTGCTGAGTGGTCCTTCCAGCAAACATCAGGGAAGTTAAAATCCCCCACGACGACCACGGCCTGTGACTGTGAGGCCGCTCTCAGCTGCCTGTAGAAGGCCTCGTCAACTTCCTCGCCCTCATCTGGTGGCCTGTAACAGACACCTACAACAGTATACCCCCTGCCAGCCTGCCCCTTAATTCTCACCCACAGACTCTCAACTCGCTCGTCATCTGTCCCCGGACAGGACTCGGTGCATTGTAGTTCCTCCCACACATAAAGAGCAACCCCACCACCCTTCCTGGCTGGCCTGTCTTTCCTGAAAAGGACATAGCCCTCCATGACTATATTCCTGTCATGTGAGCTGTCCCACCATGTCTCTGTAATTGCCACCAGATCATAGTCTCCTGACTTTACACATGTTTCCAACTCCTCAACTCTGGAGGCATGAGCTGTCACCTTCATGCTTTTGTACTTTAGGCTGCTCTATGCAACCTGCCTGATTCTAAAGTTCTGGCTGATGAGCACTCCTGGGCTGCTTGGAAAGCAACCTGGTGCTCAGCTCTTTAATAATCCACACCTTTGATTTTGTACTGTGAATAAAAATGCCAGCAAGCTGCTCCATTTGGACTGGGTGGCAGTGAAACCCTTAATAAAAGGGGTACATTACAGTGTGAGAATGTAACGCTTGAAGGAAATGAACAAGAGACATTGGCTAATGGAACAGCATGGCAAAATGCAGAAGTTATACTCTTTTTACAGCTAATTTACTGCCCCATGAGACACCCAGGTGTACAGAGTTCTCTGACTTTATGAATACCGCTGGTGAGACCTTGGCTTGATTGTAGTTACTAGAATCGATGGTTCACCTAAAAACATGACTTCACTGGTAGACTCCCAGTGCTGCTCTTTGTGACACCTCAAGCAGTATGTGCTGCAGCACTTCAGGTTTAATTTTGTCCAAGTCATTTTTGCTTGTTGGAAGGCCATAGCGTTCTACAGCCAACTGATTTGTTTCTGAAGAAACTGAAGACCGCGCTCATCCCTCTGAGTATCTGGGGGTGGGGAGCAGGAGGAAACGGAGGGATTACTTGAGGCTGGATTTTCAAAGGTAGGTCTTGGATGAACTATTAGGTAACAAGAGGATTAACCAGTTACTGTGCATCAGCTGAGCTGTTGTAACCGATCCTGCAGGCATTTTAGCCCAGCACAAACTCCAGCTAAACACATTAGCTTACTTTCTCACTGAGGCCACTGATGTGACCTTGAACTTGCCATGCTAAAACTACTAAAACTCCATCCCTTATTATCAGTACATCTGATTGTCAGACAGAATACTGACAGTCACATTCAGGCTTAGGCAAAGGTTGATGGCATCAAACAGGCATCGAATACAGAGGGAGCAGGAACAAAAGGAACTAAGAGATGTGCCAAATTTGGGATTGTACACAACAGCTACAATTTAAGAGGTGAGAAATCATCTCTAAAGGGAGAGGAGCAAGATATAAGGGTAAATCTATAGAGAATGTCAGGTCAGGTAGCTGGGTCATGGTCTGACCCTGTGTTACGCAGAATAGCCAGATTTGGCGCATGGTGACCCTGGCTGGGCTGTGGCTGTAACCGTTCAAATGGCTGGGGCTGACACACACAAGAATTCAAATACCCAAAGCTTTAGGCATCACTGCTTATGCTATCTGTCATTATGTTTCATTTCTTTCAGTTACTTGCCTGACTTAGAAAGGGGAGACCAGGTGGTGGCTTGAAAACATTTGCAGGTGTCTGTCACTTAATGGTATCCTGGAAAAAATAGCTTTCTTTATAATTACTGGTATTTCCAATAATTACTGGGATGTTTCCAACAGGTAACAAAGCTGCTTTTTGTCCCTCTGATCAAATACAGCAGGGAAAAAAAAAAAAAAAAGAAATCCCTACAAGACTCATCCACAGTGAAAACTTGTATTTTTTTCCTGTTATGTATCACCACAAACCAGTGCTAAATTTCAGTCTGAATAACTTGGTTTGGTTCTTCTTTTTTTTTTTTTTCTTATATTTTAAGAGAAAAGCAGAGGAGAGTGAAGGATAGAATCATAGAATGGTTAGGATTGGAAAGGACCTTAAGATCATCCAGTTCCAACTCTGCCATGGGCAGGGACACCTCACACTAGGCCTGTCACTCAAGGCTATGTCCAGTCTGGCCTTGAACACGGCCAGGGATGGAGCAGTCATAACTTCCCTGGGCAACCCATTCCAGTGCCCCACCACCCTAACAGGAAAGAACTTCTTCCTTATATCCAATCTAAACTTCCCCTGTTTAAGTTTTAACCCATTACCCCTTGTCCTATCACTACAGTCCCTAATGAAGAGTCCCTCCCCAGCATCCCTATAGGCCCCCTTCAGATACTGGAAGGCTGCTATGAGGTCTCCAAGCAGCCTTCTTTTCTTCAGGATGACAGCCCCAACTTTCTCAGCTTGTCTTCATATGGGAGGTGCTCCAGTCCCCTGATCATCCTCGTGGCCCTCCTCTGGACTTGTTCCAACAGTTCCATGTCCTTTTTATGTTGAGGACACCAGAACTGCACACAATACTCCAGGTGAGGTCTCAGGAGAGCAGAGTAGAGGGTCAGGATCACTTCCTTTGACCTGCTGGTCACGCTCCTTTTGATGCAGCCCAGGATACGGTTGGCTTTGTGGGCTGCAAGCTCACACTCAAGCTGGCTCATGTTCATTTTCTCATCAACCAACACCCCAAGTCCTTCTCTGCAGGGCTGATCTGAATCTCTTCTCTGCCCAACCTGTAGCTGTGCCTGGGATTGCCCCAATCCAGGTGTAGGACTTTGCACTTCTCATGGTTAAACTTCATAAGGCTGGTATCAGCCCACTTCACAAGTGTGTAAAGGTCCCTCTGGATGGCATTCCTTCCCTCCGGTGTATCAACCGAACCACACAGCTTGGCGTCATCATCAAACTTGATGAGGGCATGCTCAATCCCACTGTCCATGTAACCGAAAAAGATGTTGAACAGGATTGGTCCAAGGGGTAAGGATATAAAAAACTACCCCCTCCAAATAATTTTCCTTCTTTTCATTTCAGGAAGGAAGGTAGAAATAACAGTGTCAGAGATATAAGCAATCATTTTAAAATGTTCAACCTGTTGAGCAGCAGGTCCTCAGGTGGTGTAAATCTGTGTTGTTCTGGAGGTGTATAAGCATCAGACTGAATTACCTGAGGCCTTGATAAAAAACAAATTGAAAATGAAAAGTCTGTTATAAAGTTCAAAAATCAAACAAAGCAAAATAAAGCAAAAAAGAAACATAAAACCCCACAATGCACAATGTTGATAATCAGCTGGTGTTTTATACAAACCATCTTGTTAGTTCACATAAAATTGCAGGTCAGATTCAAAACAGTAGATGCAGAGACTAGGATGTAATGCCATTGTTTGTACTCTCTGTTTATGCCTCAGTGGGAAACCCAGAGCAGAATTCAGCCCTAAGGGGCTAAAAATATTTATTTTTCAAACTCAAGCCATGCTTTGTTTTTTTGTTTGTTTTTCCTTTTTCTTTTTTTAAGTCTGACAAAAATAAGTTTCTAATATAATATGACTTGTGCCTACTTTATTTTCTTTACCTCTCCAAATCTAAAACAAACAGAGAGTGAAAATGTTAAGTAACATTTTTGTATTAAAAGAAATTATTCCTGACAATTTTAATGTCAAGTTTCAGCTTGACGTGATTTAAAATGGGCAAGTTACAAAGCCCTAAAAAAATAGGGTTTTATAATGGAAATGCTGACAGACCCTTAACTACTGTGGCGTTGCTGGGCGCCACTTTAATAAAAGGTGGCAAGGATCCAGGAGTCTTCACAGCTGCATGTCTAAACTTTATTAAGTATCTGACTATAGTTTGCAGGTCCTTGCCAGGCCATAACTCATTTAATTCTGACACATTCCAGCTTATAATTAGTGTTGTACTAATATGTTCCTAACTGGTATTGGGGTATTTTTAAATAATTTTTTCCTGTAAAACAAGGCCATTCCCCCAAACCAAAGATGCACTGACATTTGGCAACAAGCAAACTTCTTTTTTTTCTTTTTCATCCTCAAGCTAAAATAATTCAAATTCTAAAGGCCAGTGTTTGCAAAGGAAGCACAAAGAGCACTGAAACAACTGTAATTCCCAAGGCAGGAGAAATAAAGTAATCTCCAACTTTCTCTAAGCGAAGTATATTACTTGCCTTTAGCATCCAATGACAAAGCAAATTGTTCTTAAAATACATCAGTAATGGCTTGCAATTAGGAAATAATTGTAAAAGTAAAATAAGCAAACACAATTGTTTTAGTACTTTGCCAAGTTATAAAACAGCAGCACTAATATATGGAAGGTATCAACCACTTTTTAATTTAAATCTACTGTTGGGTGCCTGCCACCTGAAAACCGGGACATGTTGGGTAAGTGTGCACTTCCGTAGCTTATTCTTGTTTCACAGTATCACTGATTTTTGGAACAAAACTGATCCTTTACATGAAGGGTTGATCATTACTGACACTCAAATCCCAGCTTGCATCAGTAGCAGCTCATTTCCAGCCACTTCTCTTCACTTCCAGGCTGCTGCATCTGACTGAGGTATCCGAGCAATGTCTTTGCCCATCGTGGTCTTGGAGCAGCCAGGAAAGGTGGACTGGAACAGTGTGTAACACATCTTTCCAAATATCTATGAGGACTGTTCTGTAAAGCTTTCTGGTAGCTTTTGAATAGAAGCACTCTGGGCTTTCTTTGCAGAGTGCTCTCACCAAGAGCTTAGAGGGCCACAGGGCAGCTCCCATGTGGGAGCGGGATGTCCTTTTAGGTAACTCTAGCCTTATGGGGGAATCACTGAACGACACTGACTTTTGGATCCAAGTCATTCCATTCCTGCACAGAGGGACAACTCTATCACCCCCTTCTGCAAGAAGGGCCTTATTGCTCTTTACAGCTAAGATCCCACACATAACCCAAAGCAGGAATTCAGCAAGATTTTACTTTGTGTTGCCTGAGTTAATAGGGAACTGAGCTCTTAAAATGTAGTAGGCTTTTATAGCTGACTTTCTCTGTGTTGGCCACAGAGACATGAGACATTCAGTTGCTGATCCAGTAAACATTTTCAGTGTTTATAGTAAACCAAAGGATGATATATTTACATTTTATTGAGTATAACAACAAATACTACAAACAAATAATTGGTATTATTATAAGAATTAAATCATAATTGTGGCTCTTTGATGGTATTAAAAGATAAAAAAATAATATATTTGCATAGTGATCAATACTGTATTTCTAGTTCTTCAAATACATGGTTTTGAGTCTATGAATGACTATAATGGTGGAAGTTCCTGTAACACATTTGCTTCCTAACTTTCTGTACTTCTTATGGAGTACATTGGCTCCTCAGTGGCTGAAAATTTAGAACTTTTCCTAATCTATTCACAGAAAGAATTCAAAGTGGACAAACTGTTCCCACCAGTAAAACAGGGCTTTGTGAAGGTGAAGAGATCTAACTTTCCCCCTTCGTCATTGACTTTGTTTTGCAAAAAAATCTTCCCTTTCACTCAAAATGCTGCCCCTTTTTGCCTGTTTCAGGGCCACAGGCATAACATGCAGCTGCTCAGCACCCAGCCCAATATAATCCTTATATCCTTCAATTAAATTACAGACTAATGTTTGACTCACATTCAAACAAGTATGAACATACATGCAGATGACAATAGGTGATAATTCTGCAATTTTCAGAGGAAAGAAAATGAAGGAAAAAGAAAAGAGAAAAAAACAACATGAGTAAAGAAAAAATAATATTCAGCTCCATGTTTATAGAAGCCTTTGGCATGTAATGAGAAAGAGTTGACTTCTGTTAATATATTTTTTCATTTCCTAAATTATTGCTTTAGAAAGTGAAACAACCTGACAAGTCAGAATTATGTTGTTACCTACCTGTCCAAAATCTGTACACAGAAGCTTAAACGTTTGCTACTGGCACAGTTGTGTTAACTTCATTTCTACATTATCAAAATTAAAAAATGCTCTTTTTGGCCTCGTAGTTTGTCTGAGAGTCCAGCTGCCAGTCTATAATCACTGGTCTAAAGGGAATAAATTATGGAGCTACCATGCCTATGGATGTTTCAAGCTTTATACTTAAAAGAAGGAAATCAATCACACTTACTATCAGTGAAAAGTTCAATGGATTATGCTTAGCAATATAAGATACATTTTTTAGGTACGAATACATTTTCTTAGAATTTATTAACAAATTATTAGTCTCTTTATGACTTAAAATACGTTTTGAATTATTTTGAAACTCTTTGAAGGAAGTTGGCATGCACCTCAGAGCCCCTGAACTGGGTTGTGAAATTATCTGAATGGAATCACAAAAACACTTAAAAAATCATTTCACACACTGAATTTTTAATGTTTAACTATTTGTGTTGCTAGGGGCTAACAGCAACATCTCTTCCTCAGTATTTTGCTATCCTTTTTCAACATGCTTGCTACAAATACTGTCAAAAATATTTCCAATATTTATCAGAAAAAGTGTGCCTGAAACAAATCTGGACTGCAAAGATGAGGCCCAGCTGTCTGCCTTCTCTAACTGGGTCCAAGTGTGATCTACTACCATGATAGTAAAGACACTGCAGGCGAGATACAAGCACCTGGTCCCATCTGAGACACCATTCAGCCTCTGAGACAGCCTTGTAGGGCTCACAAAAGGGGCACAAGGCCTACAGGAGGTTCTGATTTGGTACCCTGTGGGTAACACAGGGTGTCTGATGTTGCAGTAGGCTTCCGCATCAAGGCAGATATCAAGAGCCTCATCCTGTGAGCCAGGCTGTAGATGGGATATCCCAGCATTCAGACAAACCAACCTCAAGCTTTGCAGCTTCTTCCCCTCTGCGGTGGAGGAATTGAATCGATAGGGAATTAGTATTTCTACCACAGCTGCCATTGCACTCATTGAAGAGCAAAGGTTTCCCACATTTTACAGGCCACCAGGTTTCTGCAAAACTCCAATAGCAAAGAAATGAACCATATGAAAAAATATGCAAAAACAGGGTTTGTAATTTGGAGCTCCTGATTGTTCCCTTGCTCCAGACATTGTTTCAGTCAAAGCATTGGCAATTATTAAATTGCACAAACTGTAATGGACTATGATGGATGATCACAGAATGAGCAGAAGAAAAAGGATAAGCACTTGCTCTCTGCCCACTGCTCCGTCCCCACAACTGTTTGTTGTTCTGCTCTTTTAGGTTCTTTATGTCAGTTTTCTACAGCTAACAAGTCTGGTTTAAGTTCTAAAAGACCCCAGTCTAGATAATGAGGGTTTTGAAACTTTCATATACGTGATCCAAAGTTCCTCTCTGAAAGTGATACTGAGGATAGTGGTCAATGGCTCAGTGTCTGGATGGATACTAGTGACAAGTGGCATCCCTCAGGGGTGCACACTGGGACCAATACTGCTTAATATCTTCATCAATAACATAGACAGTGTGTCTTCAGCAGTTTGCAAATGACACAAAGCTGAGTGGTGCAGTTGACACACCTGAGGAAAGGATGCCATTCAGAGGGACTTGGACAGGCTCAAGAGGTGGGCCTATGTGAACCTTGTGATGTTCAGTGGGGCCAAGTATAGGGTTCTACACCTGTCTCTAGGCAATCCCCAGTATCAATACAAGCTGCGGGATGAAGGAATCGAGAGTACCCGTGGGAACAAGGACTTGAGGGTACTGGAGAATGAAAAATTGGATATGTACGACCTGCCAATGGGCACTTGCAGCCCAGAAGGCCAGTTGTATTTTGGGCTGCATCAAAAGGAGCGTGGCCAGCAGGTCAAGGGAGGTGATTCTGCCCCTCTACTCTGCTCTAGTGAGACCTCACCTGCAGTACTGCATCCAGATCTGGAGTCCTCAGCACAGGAAAGACATGGACCTATTGGAGAGGGACCATAAGAGAGACGCAAAAATTATCACAGGGATGGAGCACCTCTCCTATGAAGAAAGGCTGAGAGGGTTTTGGTTGTTCAGCCTGGAGAAGAGAAAGCTCCAGAGAGGCTTCAGCCTTTCAGTTCTTAAAAGGGGCCTAAAATAAAGATGGGGAAAGCTGTTTTAGCAGTGCCTGTTGGGATAGGATGAGGGGTGATGGTTTTAAACTAAAAGATGGGAGATTCAGACTGGACATGTGGAAGAAATACTTTACAGTGAGGGTGGTAAAACACAGGCACAGGTTGCCCAGAGAGGCGGGAGGCTTGCCATCCATGGAGACATTCAAGGCCAGTCTGGATGTGGTTCTGGGCAACCTGATCTAGCTGAATATGTCCCTGCTCATTACAGGGGGTTGGACTAGATGACCTTGGAAGATCATTTGCAACCCAAACTATTCTATGATCCTGTGAATCTATGATTCTTTTCCGTGTCTTTGTTTTCTTAGTGGAAATTAAGATTGATGATTGAATCTTCAGGAAATACGTGCCTTGGAGTTATTCATCATCTCTTTCTACTCTGAAATAGAAAATTCACTATGTCTAAGTAGGACTTACTTTAATCATTGGCCTTTGCATAAAAGGCAGAAAGACATACTGATTGACTAATATACTACTTGGCAATCATTTTGTCTTCAATCATGGATTAAATTGTTTTGTGTGTATCATTTTTCAATCTATCATTAATATGTCTTTCTTTTATCTTTCTTTTTCTTTCCTGTTTTGATTTCAGTTTTCTCTTGCTGGAGACTTTGAAGGGAGAGCCAAAACGACTATCATCTAGAATTATCAGCTGTATGAGCAAAAGCACTCTCCCAGCATTTCTTGGTGATTTTTATTTCCTTTTCTGGCACTCTGTTCTCCACACATACATGCATAACGTGATGTGTGTCAAAGTCCTCTGGAAGGATGAAATCCATGTCTGTGGGTGTAAAAGCACAACTGCCTTCTACTCAAAATGATGCTGGTTTCATATGTAACTTTTGCCAAGATGATGATAAAACAAGGAACTGTGCACTGGGAAAGAATGCAAAAGACTCTAAGACTTATCTTGATCATGAGTAAAGATTCTTTCTTCTAAAATTTCATTTACTCTGAATGAGGTTGCAGATTTCATAAGGTTCAAAGAATGGCGTCTGGTCTGTGCTTGTCTGAACTTCTGCTGAATTTTCTTCAGTTCAAGCCAAGAAGATATGTTCCAGAGCTGATACCACAATTGGCAATAATTGGTGCTGGATTTGCTGGGTCATGAAGGAGAAAAGCAAGAAGAAGAAAGGAACTTAAGCATCTGCATCTGCAGAGATATTTATGAGTTGAAATTACCAAGCCTTTGACTATGCTATAATCAATCCCTTCTAAAATACTCATTTCCATGAAAAGTTAAGCTGTGTCTGTTGTTGACATGATGAAGGGGCAGAGGTGCTGTTCTCTGCAAGACAGCAGGGACATGAACATAGTATAACTGAAAAGTGCAGGCAATAAAGAGGCTTAATTGTATTTAAACACAAAGAAACTGAGGGTGCTTGTTTCCACGTGAGAGAGCAGCCTCTTCACCTGCCTGGTGGGCTTCCGCAAACCATTGTCCTGTGATTGTTTTGTCTTTCCATGGTTATGCAACATTCACCACCACCACACTCCAGTTGGTCCCAGTGTGGTGGGCTGGGAGGGTGTCAGTGGTCCCAAAGAGCCACTCAGAGTAGCTTCTGCCTTGCCTTGAGTGGGGCCATTTGGCCCACCATGCCCATAAAGTCCTTTCAGTGCTTCTCCTTTACTGCTGCTTTAATGAAAGTGAGCTCAATTTGAGAAAATATACTAAATTTCTTAAATTGTAAAATTTTATTGTGGGCCATGATTAAATCATTTTCAAGCATCATTGAGTCATGTGGAACTTTGTTTTCCAGTTTAATGCTGGAATTGGTAACCAAAGTCAGTTTTATATCCAGACCACATGTTGCAATAATCATAAGAAAAGAAAACCCTCTAAGCCTTTACAATGTAAAATTACATTTGCAAAGCATTATTATCATATATCTTGTTTCAAGTGGAGTAAAATGGTTTTTCTGGAGAGTAACACAACTTCAAAATCTTCCATTCACATTTATTTCTGATAGAGCAGAGTCCAGGGAACTGTGAAAGAGCAGATGTTGTCCAAATGGGACTAATTTACCAGGACTGTTATTTTTTTATGTTATTAAAACATAGTGAATGCAACTGCAGCATTTAAAATCAGTCATGCCTAAGGCAATATCTTTTGCTGAATTTATATTAAGAATTCTAAAGGTATAGCAGTCTACAAAATGTAGGGTTAATTTCCCCAGGCCCTCTGAGAGCTGGAGTTGCTCCTTTAGTCAGGCAGGTTTTAGTTTTGTAATTACTGTTTTTACAAGTACAGCATTTGTGGCCAGCACTTTCAGTTGCTCTCAACTTCAGCTCTAAGCATGAGGCCTGTAGCATTCTGGGCTGTCCAAACATCTGTAATTTTAGTTGTGGTATTTCATAGTCTGGTTTTTCACTTTATTTCTTCAGTCTGTGTAAAGAATAATAGTCACAGTTTGTCTGCAGAGATATTACTTTTTTTTGACATTGAAACTCCTCTTTGCCACTTTTGTCTAAATTTTCCATGGAGAAGCAAACATTTCCTGAGTAGTTCCTGCTACCAGGGTTATCAAAATATTCAAAGTCCATGGAAGGGTTTTGCTTACAGTGTACTTTAACGACACATAGAAACATTTGATCTAACTTACACATTGGACACAGAAGACTATAAGTATGTAGGTTACTCCTTTACATTTTCGTGAAGAATTTATCAACCCCTAGAATGCACCTTGGGAGGTGACAGCTACAGCAAAGCACGGAACAAGGGAAAGCCAAGGCTGCTGGTCAGGAAGGCTAAAGAATGTATTGGAAGCATCTGCAGTTTATATCTACAATATTCATCACACCTATGCATGGCTATCTGTATCCTTAACGCATGTGCCTGTTCCTCCCTATGCCACACCCCCCACTGCCACCCTATTCACAATTCCCACTCTCATCTAGAGGATCATAATTGTCATGGGATGGGAACAGAGTGGCCACAGCAGTGAGAAGCAAAAACGAAAGATGGAGTTTGATGGGCTGATGAGATGGTGGTGGCAGGGAAAGGAGGAATGGAAACCATGGGACCTCTGTCACCCCAAGGAAATCCTGTCCACTGTAGCTATGGAGTTTCACGTCTCTATCGTACAATTAGCAAAGCCATCAAGGCCTTGGAGGAAGCATGCAAACTGTGCATTTTATGTTTCATTAGACATCTGATCTAATTACACAGAATTACCCTGTGTCTGGAAGCGCCTACATCTCTCTGTTGACTCTATAAGGAATGTAATGTTGATCCTCTGAATCATACCTAAGTGAGATGTCCAAATTTGATGGTGCGATTAACCCCCTAGGAGTAATAAATAAAACTCTGCACAGTTTAGTACTGACAGGAGGTATGTTTTGGTAGTAGTCATGTTTACTGTTCCCAACTGAATAAGCATTACTCTTAGATTTGGCGTTGTTGTGAGAAGATTTAGAGTCTATAATTTCAGTATATCTCTTTCTACAAATTCTGTACAGTTTACTTAGCATTCCAACTGGTTCACTCACCAGTAATACTTGCATGGCCAGAGTTTGGAAGAGGCATCTTTTTAGGCTGCTACCTTGCACACCAAAATTTCAGTTTTGAAAAGCGATAAATGGTCGCTAATGTCTCCATTTTTTGTTCCCAGTTTGAGATGCTGGAAGGCCATCTGATCATGGGGAAGAAGGTTTGGTGTTCTCTGGAGGCAGGGCTCCATTACAATGTCTGAGGATGTATATCCCAAATCACTACTCGCTTTTGAGCTTTTTCTTCTTCCTGAACTCTGGTTATAAAAGATGAGAGATGTTCTTACATCTTAGCAGTCTGCTACAGGATGAAACAATTCCAGAGGTCATTTGTGGTCAGTCTTTTGCTCTGCAACTGTATTGCTTTCAGTCTCAGCCTGATCAACAGATTTATGTACCAAACTTATCTCTGACATGACACACAGTGCCGGATAAAACATTCTGAAAGTTGCAGAAGGAATAATTTATCTGTGGATTATTTAGTAAATGCAAATGTAAATGAGTGAAAACATGGAGAAAGAGAGTGTTCTGTCAGAGTGGAAACAAAAAGCCACTACTGAGTAATGGGATCTGAAGTGAAATGTTTCTTGTTTGCTGAAAAAGCATTGCTTGTCGCTTTTCCTGGTTCTGGATTGATTAATTACATTGGCATCTATTTCTTTAGCTAGCTGTAAGGGTGCAGTTCTTGTGTTCTGCCCTTTACTCTCTTGCTGGTTCAATCATAAAAGCAGAAAGCAGAAAACATTCTTGCCTACCCTACATATGTTGCAGCTGTTTTTCTACTGTTCTTTACCTTCTGTATCTCAGATGGTCTGTATTTGTTTCCTGTGGAAATTAAAAAAATAATAATAAAAAAATAAAAAAAAGGAGGCTGTAAAAGGGCAGTGCTAAATTCTTTCAGAATCACTTAATGCATAAAGAGCATCCTGCAAGACTGCAGCTGGGCACCAGCAAAATAGAGAGCAATCCACATGCTACCTTTCTCTTCATCATGCTGTGTTGCTGGAGCTGAGACAAAATAGCCCACTGAAGCCACTTTTGCACCTCCAAAGTATTCACCAGGAGGAAGATAGCTTTGAGAGCTGAGAATGTTCTTAAAATAAATCCTTCCTGCTGTTATGTGCATTGCTTTGTGTTACTGTATGACTACTCAGTCAAGTTTGCAAGTGCAGGTACGTTTCTTGGTCATACTAACTGGAAATCTTAAGTAGCACATCTGGGTTCATCCTCTTTAGATGAAAGAGGTGCACTAATATGTAGCAAAGCCTGTTATATGTGCTCCAGGAACCTGCAAGAATAGAGGCCTTAGGAAAGTAGACAGATAGGCGACATAGGGAGAGAGAGGGATAGGCAGGCAGGCAGGCAGACGTTAGGAAATCCGTCCTTGACCTTCATATGCCAAAGAAATTATTTTTGTTTGAGGTGGGGGAAAGTCAATCCCTTAAGGGAAAACAGAGGAGGGGAGAGAAGTAATAAGGAAATGAGTCAGACACAAAGAATTGTTGGCAAATACAGACACTTCCTAGTAAAGGAGGACAGTTTTCAGCTGATCTAATGTAAAAAACCACAGATAATATGTGCCTGGTTTTTATTTAGTCCCCTTGTAACTAGAAATATTTGAGTTTAATAAATGGGGAAAAGGTGAGAAGCAAGACCCTTGTCTCTCTCATCACTGCTTCCCCACATCACCCAGAGGAGCAAGTTGAAGGCCTGAATCAGTGTTTTTCTTTGGTTTTAGCCTTTTTTTTTTTTTTTTCTCCCCATGTAGGAACTTTGAGAAGTGGTTCCACTGTAAGCATTTAAAAAGAGGTAAAACATGTGGTTTCTTCACAGGGCTGTTTCTAATCAGATTGAATTAACCTGTGTAACTGTATAATTATAATGACGATAACTGATATTTTATTTTTGATTTTATTAAGAAAGGAACCCTGAAGTACTCTAGATTCATTGATATGTCCCTGGGGTCCTCCTTACTACAGAGACTGGTGAGCCTGAAACAGCCACAGAGTCCTTCCCAGTCCTTCCCAGCACTTAAATTAATTTCAGTCTGAGGGGTTGGCTGGAGATCTACGCAGATCCTAAACATTACAACCTAACCAATATAAGATCTATCAAAGCGTAAATCCTGTGGCTTATCACCATTGCTAAATCAAAGTTGTAGCTATTAACAGCAGAAACATTGGGGGCAGCAGCAACTCAGTAGAAGCAGCCATGGTAAAAAATGAAAGATGAGGCTTTTCTGCTTACTTGAAAACAAACTGTGAGGGAAAGAGTTTATGTACTCACAGGAGGAAAAAAATGCAGCCAAGGATAGCCAAAGCTAAGCAAATGAGGGATATGGGTAGAAGATATGTAGTTTGTGAAAGAAGGTGAATTGTAAAAACGTTGGTTAATGGATTAATGTGTCGATGTTAGCTTTTGTTGCCGTCAGGATCTTCAGCCAGTAACATTTGTCAAAGTCCTGTTTTCTGCTGGGAGGTAGTGTATAAATTTACTGTCCTGACCTAAGACTGAATTGACTCTTCTGATTAGTCTGGGGAATCAAAAATTGGGATGGCACATGTGTACCTTGATCCCCAAGGTACAGAGGTGCCATACACCTGGAAGGCAGAGCTCCTTCTCTGACAATGTCACTGGGCTTTAAACAACTGTGCAGTGAGCTGGTTTTTATTAACCCCATTTTCCATAAGGCAATCACTCCATTCCCTGGTGATGTGGGAGGGGATTATTTCCTTACTAAATATAATATATGCATATTTGATCTTCAGTACAATTTTATCTGTAGCTGCTCCTCCAAAATAGTTCTTTGGATTACAGACATAGACCACTGTAGACAGGAGTGGTTTTCTATTTACAGAGTAATGGAAAATAATTTTCTGTTACGCTTACAGCAGAGTAAAGCCACTGTATTGGCTGCTCTGGGGGAGCTAAGGGAGCTGTAGCCTATAGTTCCTGCCTGCCTTCCTCTGTCATGTGTTTCATAAGAGGTCAATGTAGGCCAGTCTGTATTTGACTCTTCTGCCTTTGACAAGTCTGTGAGTTCAAGCTGTTGACAAAATTCCGTTATCTTCTTTCTCTGCTACAGCTATGAAGAGATGATGCATCTAGATGAGAAAAACTATGCAGAAGGAAAAAAATCCCTTGATCTCTTTCCCTGATAAACCTCTTGTTTCAACGTTTATCACTGGCTAATGGGAGACATTTTTAGCACACCTCATAGTTAAACAACTATCATTATGGTGAATGTGCATAGTGACATTTCTTTATTATTTATGGTATTGTCATGGGTGTTCCAGTATGCTTTTCTTCCAGGAAGCAAGCATTTCTGCCTGGGATTGAAAAAACGTTGGTCCTCAGTGTTGCTCTGGATGTCAGACAGAGCAAGGGGAAATCCATCTGAGCAGCACCATCCTTTATGTTGCTAAGATCCATCTAAATTTTAACAACCCTTTAATGATGTCTACACCAGACTCTAAATTCTGCGTACATCACAGCTAAAGGCACATTATGTGAGCTAATGGCACAGGGACATCCCCACTGGAGAAAATTCAGAGCAAACATTCAGCTCTATTGTAATTCAACACAGGAGACCTCAGTAAGTCAGCTCATCCTGGCTGCTAATAGCCAGCCCAGAAAACCTCAATATCGGAAACAAAATTTAATGAGAAATCAGCATTGGTGTTGTTCAAAATACATATTTTGCATTACAAACATGTTTCAAAATGGAAAACAGCTCCCAACGCATTTGCAAATATATGTATATGACAAATCAGGTCAGTGTTTTCTGTGAGTTACAACATAATTATTCTGCTGGTTTTGTTCCTTACATTCTGTGATCACTATAAACTTTGGCAACTAAACCTTCTAGAGAAATTACCTCAGGCACAACTAGTTAATTGACTCATTTATTGGTTGCCTGAAAGTATGCAGCATTAGCTGTTCCTCCCATACATCCCTTTTTGTCTCTGACAGAATATACAATGAAACATCACTGGATGAACTACCAGACATTCATTCCACTCCATTGTCTTTTTAAGCTCCTTCGCTTGTAGAAAAAAAGTACTGAAGCAGATGACTATCACCAGCATAAATACTGTTTCAGCCTGTACGAGTAAACTTACACTGACAGGACTCCAGCAAACCTGTGACACAGGTAGGAGTCTCCTGAGAAGAAACAACTATCCCCACAAACGTTAAAACCTTTTTAGGAATGCTCTATTTATCTTAATTATTTCAGATCCTCTCCAAAGCATTTCAGAGAGCAAAGAGAAAACAACAACAAAAAACTCACTACAGGCTCTAGTATGCTCCTTCCAACTTTCTATAATCTGTCATCACCTGGGTTATTCCTTGAGCTATTATCTAAAATCACTGTGTAGATGGAGATAGTATTGATGTTAAGAGGACTTGTGAGCGAAGATGAAGGATACTAATGTTGATGTTTTCCTGTAAAGCTTCTGCTTGAATTTTGATTTACCAGAACTACCCAAGGCTTTAAAAAATAATCACAAGAATATTTGACCTCTAAAAGAATCAATAGGTAAAATATTTCTATAACCAGATACATTGGAGAAAAGATATCAACCAGCATATGCACTGTCAACATTGGTGCACATTGACTAGAGTTTTATCACAGATCAGCATCTGAGAGACAGTTTTGTTTTCAGCCATATTTGTGTAAACCTACTGAGGACAGTAAAGCTAATAAAAAATTTGGTGAAAACTACATTTAGCCCACCTATTCATTAAACATCAAAGGATTTGTGCTTTTCTTTGTTTGACATTGCTGAATTTAAGGATATACTTTCAATCTTTCAAAGAACAATTACACTGTCAACATCTAAATTGTAAGTTGTTGAAATATGTGCACTACTGTTCCATTTTCACTGAGGGTTTGTGTCTCCACAAAGGCACACAGCTAACCTGATACAGCACTCACATAGAATAATCTTAACTCTTGCAGCTGAAGTCCGGTGAATCAACTCCATTGTGTGGAAGAATAGGACTTGGTTGGCAGGCACCACATTGGACTGCAGGTGCTTGCCTTGTCCTTACTGTTTTTTCTTAAGCAATGGTAATTGGTCACTGTCAGAGATGGAGGAGTGGGCTAGGTAGATCATTGTGGCATTCCTGTGAACACCTTGCCATGACAAGCACCCTCAGGAGGAATAAGGGTGAAAGAAACATGACCCTTGTTCTCATCCAGAAGCCTTATCAGGCTTGTATGGCCATGTTTTTCAGGATAAGCAGTGACTGCCTTGGGACAGAAAGCATTACTGTTAAAAATCTGCCTATATAAGCAAGCAGGACAGCCAATCAGATATATGGCATTTCCATGGGATTCTGGCTTTAGGGCTGCCTATCAAATGGATCATTCATGAGTCAGGTTCTGGTAAGAGCACGGGAAAGCCTAAGTAGAAAACTGGGGATATGAGCTGGCATTCCTGGTGTTGGTGTCCCTACTCTTGCCATGAGCTTCCCAAAGTGTAAAAGGGCAAACATCCCACCAAAAGTAGGAGTCCTGTCTGAGTAATTTCCCTGGAAACTCTGTCAGTGTAGGACTCTTTTCCCAGAGATCGTGGTGGCAGAGTGCAAGGTCTTTCATTGGCTGGCATTTGTTTTGCAAGATGGCAAAGGAAGCTACATGACCCATAGGGCATACCCCTGTAGCTGCTGTCTCTTCCACTTCAGCTCTTCTCCCATGCCAAACGGAAAGAGGCAGGAGCCAAAGGCATATACATCTGCCTGTTCAGCTGGCAATCTTTTACAAATGGTAAGTTGTTAAATTTTGGTAGATAATAGAACAACTAAAGACCAAAGGAGAAAACACACCATGGAAAAATGAGTTTTTTGTGTTTTGGTTTTTTTTCCCCAAAAAGAGAAGGAAGTAAGAGTGTACATATGCAATGAAAAGAACATGAAGAGGAGCATAAGGAGAAACAGGAGAGGGGTGATATGGTTGGAAGCAAAGAAGACAGATCAGGCAGGAAAAAGCACCATTGCAATATCTTGCTGAAACTGAGAGAAAGTAAAATCATTATCTCAGTTCTGCTTTTATTATCATGCTTGATTCTTAATATAACAATGGATTCACAAAAAATGCCTTCTAAACTGCAAGTAGAAAAGTGTGAAATTTGTTCCTCCTAGTTAAGGTCTTAAAAACCCAATGTCACAATCTGAAGGTACCTTCTTCATACCGCTACTACTTAATAAACACACTAAGTTTCAGAGAAAGATAAATGTAGAAAAATTTGGAAAAATTAAAAATGAACAGCTTTAGTTTTTCTGCCACTACCCCCAAAAATATTTTAAAGCATGTATAGGGGGTTTTGAGTGTTCCACAGTTAGGTTAGTGAAAGATATTTAAAAGTGGAAAGTCATTTTAAACTTTATCTCAACAAGAAGCCAAACTTCTACTGATGTTTTCTTTCTTTTCTTATCTGGCTGTACCCCATTTCCTTTGCATTTTGGTCTTTTTTTTGGCTTGTATTACACCTTTTTCCAATAGTGCAGTCTGAAATACTAGCCAAGGACAAGATTTGATATGAAGGTTTTCTGTGACTGGAATGTCAGCAAACCAAAGACTTTCAAATTAGACTCCATAGAAAAAAGGCTACACCGTAGACAGATATTTCTTGCAAATTTCATCACAGCAATGGAGGCAAATTGGCAACAGCCAACTGAGCAACAGCCTCATACAGTTAAGCTGAACAACTAGAGACTTTGTCTCTTTTACTAAAAGCTGCAGAATGTTTTGATATTTGGCAATATTTTACCGATTCATATGAGTGAGAACAGGGAGGTGTAAGGGATGAGAAACAACATTTACAGTGTGTGTTAGAGGACAGGCTGACAGCTTTCTGAGCCACCTCAGAGTCTTTCCAAGGTGTGTGGATAAGATGATGCACACAATGAGGTGATGCCTCATTTCCAGGTTTTTTATGTGCTAGCTGCAGCACCAAACTGGGAAGACTTGATTCTCTAGAATGACACAGGCAATGCTCCACTGGTGTGAGAAAGGCACAGTTGTAATGCTTTCAGCACAGCCAGGATGATTTACTTTATCTCCAGAAAGTCTTACACGGTGAGCTCACGTTTGCATTGTTGCTGAAAAGAACAAACCCTGTGAAGAAGTTTTTTGGGGGGTTTTGTGTCCCCACAACCATAATTTTAAGCGGCTTTTCATGAGAAGGAGGGTGCTATTCCAAGAATAATCTGTGATTTCTGAACAATGTCTGAGCATACAATTTCTTAACAGGAAATAAGTTCAAGACACAAGTTATCACTGGCAGACCTCATCTATATGCAGAGAAAATATCACCTACAGCTTTCCTGAGATTGGCCCATGCTCAACATGTCTTCACTGATTACACATGTTGCCTGCAGCTGCATTTTGATTGCACACACTGTATCCCCAAGGTCTCTTGCAGGATATGGTTACACGGAACTCGCTGTTCCATAGGAGCCTCCTTTTGACAAGAAGTCTGTCTTCTCTGCTGTATCTGTCATACCAGACATAAATCAGTGTCAATATACCACTCTAAAAACAGTCTGGGCCTGCTCTACCTTCAGGCAGCCTTAGAGAGTCGGCACACATTGCCTCTGTCCCAAGACTTGGAGAGAGGCAGGTGCTTCTTCAGTACTGCTGGATTTATGAACATTTGTCAACTGAAAAAGAAGGATGAGTTTCATGAAGCAGCAAGACCTTTCTGTATTTGACCCTGGGAGGTTTTTTTCCTTTTCCTTTTTGGCCCTTATCAGTGGCTCTTTATGCTCTCCTAGTCTAACTAATTGATTCCTTTCTCTTGTGATGCTTTTGTATTTGGATTGTAATAAATTATACCCTGCTGTTCAGGAATGTGTCAAATGTTGTTTTAACTTGTCCAATGCAAAGAATTGAGCCCAAATCATAAAATAACATAGAATTTTGCTGGTATTAAACAGACATTTAATAATTCTGCTGTCACATCTGCATAAATCCAGTATGACTCCATTGTCCTCAAGTACTTTCTCAGCATTTACACCAGTATGAGCGATGGCCGATTTTAACTCTTCATTCCTGTGGTGAGATAGGTGGACTACAGGCCAAGATATACAGACCGCATTGGGAAAGCAATGACTAATGCCACACAATAATTTCAAGAAACTAAATTAAAAACACTGATGATTGCCTGAGGATGTCGTATTTTTGAAAAGTGGTGGCCAAGAAGTACCCCTTGGCCTAGTAACTAGTATTGCAATGAAACTCTCCCATGGATAAACACAGTTCTTAACATATATTCTCTTAAACTCAGTAAAGAATTATTTCCTCTACTGACAGGACTCAGATAGTATGAACAAGCTGTCAGGCAAAGAACAGACTTTTCCCAAGACAGCACTTGTCTTCCCCATCACTGTGAGTCAACCTGCTCACTGGACTGCTCCAGGCTCCTCTCCTTGCAGCAGACCGGCCAACTGCACTGAATTATGTGTCAAGGTTTTGGCAGTACAACCTATTTCTCACAGAAGACTGAAGAAGAAGTACAGTCTTCATGTAAGTTACTGACTGGACTGTAACCATTGAGCTTCTTTATACAAGATGGAAAAACTCGTGTTTCAGTTGATACTTTACATGGCAAGTTTTTTCCATTATTGTGGCCACATACCACTGGCAGTTGTAGAGATTAAAAACAATGCTATAATCCTCCACAGGCCCTCAACAGCACTGTCGACACATCCTCCCAGCACATGGGTTTTACTCATTTTTTTCAGAGTTTGATTTGTAAAAAAAAAATCCTAGAAAGCAGATTTGATGTTTTGTACCATTTTACCTGCAACAAGGAGGCGCATTCAATTCACTTCTTGCACCTATTTAAAATCCTGCTCATGAATCTACAACTGAACCATAAAGAAGCAAGGAGGGTCAAAATCTGTTTTCTTTCCTCTAAAATGACAATGGAAAAGATAGGTTATCAGCAGCTCATTAAATGTCACAGAGCCTTAGCTGAGGGGGCTGAATTTCAAAATTTAGTTGCTAAAGCTGAGGAATGACTGTTGTTTCATACACTCATTGGAGATTTATTATAAAGACTCCCTTTAAATGAGAAGTGGATAGGCTTCTGCCTCTGGCTGTATCCCAGCATCATGGCAGATGCTCTTGGTGGCAGGTCTTAGAAATCAGGTCCCAGCTAGGGAAACCTGACCACAAGATGCAGGGCTACTGTGGGCTGAGCCCTCTTCTCAGCATGGACCTAAACAAGCAGAAAGTCTTGGTGCCCCTGGTTTAGAAGTGGCACCCTACAGTGCTAACAGCAGAACTTTGCCCACAAGAAGTATGCTGACAGCTTTTGCTCTAGTGCCTTTAGTTTATGTTCCTTCACTTTAATTTAAGACATGTGGAAAAGTGCACACATACCTTTGACATATCTGATACAACTTTTGATTGAGGGTGAGGGTTTGCTTTGAAGCAAGAAGGAAAAATTCTACCAGCTTCTATGCACTTCCAGGCTAAATTTGGTCCACCCAGATTTGCAGCACTGAGTGTATGATACGATTGGGTTTTTTTGAAGGCCTTTAATTTTGTCTTGTGTCATAGTCAGGTCTGTGTTTCTATTTACTGAGTCTAATTTAGGAAGATCCTCTGGTTTTCTGTCCAATTCATGTACATCTTGGAAAATAACTGAAAACAGCCATGATTCAAGCAATAAAAAGTTCTAAATAAGGAAAGGACAGATAGGTGCTTTTGGAACTATTAAATGAAAACCTGATACAGGAAGAAGAAATGAGTCTAGCAAATAAACTTCCTACGTGTTGAAAGATCAAATGGAATCAAAAGTTGAGCAGTTAATATAACACATATTTATTGCTTATGCTGTAGAACAACAGCATTCTCTTTGCAAGCAGAACAATCAGAAAGGGACTGCAAAACTCATCACTCGATGCTTCATAGTTTATTCTCCATTGTCTACATGGATATATAGCCAAATCTGTAAGTCTTGACCGCTATTATACTCAGTCCTTGTCAAGACAAAATTGGCATTATCCTTAAGTTGTTGCTATTGCTAGAGCATAAAAACATTAAAGTGGTGTTTTTCACAACTACTCTTTCTCAAGAGTGTCTGGTAATTTCATGGCCTTTTGAAGGAATTCAACATCTTGTTCAAAGCAAAGTACAATAGACAACCATGCACCTAAATCACTCCTGCTACTCTGAAAACACTACTTTAGAATAACTAAACTGAAGTCACAGGAGCCTGACCAGAAAGAAGCAAGGTTTCAGGTGGGGGTCTTATAGAAGGTATTTAGTTTATGAGCCAAAGTGAGATTCCTATGACTGCCAACCTGCCACATGTTGCTGCTTGTGTCTGACAGCTGTGTAGTGTGATGTGTCATGTATCATCAGTGAGATATTGGAGTGAGAGCTGCGCTGACAGTCCTGCTGGCAGTGCTTGGGGCGGGTGCATGTCATTCCCTTCTAAGAGCAGAGCTGGCTGTACAGCATGGTCAGTCATTGAAACTTGTCCCGGTTGGTAAATGGAGCAGGAGAGAATTGCAAGATTCACAGAGAGAAGGTGTTCAGCAATGTTCCTGCTCTGTTTTAATGAGCACTCTGAACACAGCAGATGTTTTTCCAGCAGCTCCTAAGCTTCTTGCAGTTCCATGCACAGTGCCAGGCCTTACTGGAAGGAAATATGAATTCCCATGACTGTTTCTGCAGATCTGGCTAAGTTGATGGAATAGTCACCCTTTTGATATTTGTAAATAAGTTAGCGCAGCATTTTCACTGTAGGAATTAACTGAGTACCTAATTACAGTGATGGAGAGCTATTCTCTCATGGCCTAATTAGAATATTGAAATACTGTACTTAACCTCCATGTATGTCTGCATTAACAGTTTGAAAAAAACCAAACCAACCAAAACCAAAGCATCAAAATCACACATGGGCTTATGTGTTGGTAAAAAGACATAAGCAAACTTGCATATGTCCTACCATAAAGGTATTTTCTGTGAATTGGGCCGTAAGATTGTAATTCTAAGAAGCCCCACAATTAATTCTTCAGTTATGCAGTCCAATTAGGACAAATGCGTCCTTTCTAGTTTAATTAGAGATGGGTAAGCTCGTTTGAGCTTATTTGTATAAAATATGTGCTCATTAAACCAGGCCTGGATTTTGTTCAGCTTGTTAGAAATGTGAAAAAAAAAAAAGCAGCTTTCTCACACTGCCTCTGGCCTTTTTAACCCTTTAAAGACCACAAGTCCGACAGTCTATCAGTTATCCTCAAAATACAGTGCACTTGCTTAGCCAGAAAAATTAAAAGGGCAATTGTGCTGTAGCTGGTATATTTGTAAACTTCACGGTGCCATGGAGATAAATATCTTCCATCATCGGATATCACTCATTGTAACATCCCTCCCTGTGGGCTAATGCAACCAGTGATGGGTTTGTAGGCTTTGCTAATCTTGTCAAAGTTCACTGGCAGCAGAATGAAATGGGGCTGACACACAACCTGTCTTTGTTGAGAAAAGAGCAGGGGACTCGTGAAATAGTGTATGAATGTATCTGCAGAAAGATTTATATGGAAGCCACACAGTATGAAACCACAAAGCGCATAGTCAGTTGAATTGTCCCAGATAAAGACAACATCAACAGTTTGAGCAAACTATCTTCTCCTTCCGTCCTCTTACACTAACTACTTCTTTTGTGAGCTCATTTACTCATCACAGAGTAGTTCACTTCTGTGGTGACAGAGCCTGCATCAATCTCATGCTTAAAAAAGCCCCGAGGTATATCATTTATTCAACCTGTACCTACAGAAAATTGAACCCTGTGTGCCTGTGATCAGGGCAGTTTTTCTTCTTGCATGCTTTTTCAGCCTCAGGTCCTTGAAGTGAGAGGGAGGAAAGACTGAGCCACCTTCCAGGCCACAAGTGGGCCCAGAGAAATGGAGCCTTACAGGAGTATCAGGCATGGCTGAAAGCACTCAAACTTTGGCAGAAGCCGTGGTGCAGGGCAATGCCAGATTAGGAAGTGTCCAGATGGCTAGAAAAAGCATGAGGGCAGGCTGTCAAAGATTAAAGTCTAATTTATCCCTCCTGGGGCCACATACTCCCCCACACTGTCAGCAAAATGGACAAATGCAAACCACAGGCGCACACAAAGTGGGAGATGGCAGCCTCAGCCAAGCGAGCTATGGGGCATGCCAAGGCTATCTTACAAATGCAAATCCATCCCTTTTCTCTTGCACGTGAGGGGGATTAAGCATGCAACGAGTATACATTCAAATATTGTGTGCACAAACACAGCCCTTGCCCTTTGAAATCCTGGCTCTGAATGCCTCTAGTTTCTGCTGCAATGCTTGGAGCCTGGGTTTGAGAGTCAGTGAAGGAGGAAGCTTAAGTGTGGTTCCCAGGTCTCCAGGTGATTTCCACAGGACAGGAAAAAGCTCATAGACTAAGTGAAGCACGGATTTGGGGTTTGGAACCTATTGTTTGACAGGCAAAAGAAAACAGGCACTGTTCTGGAGTCCTGACTGTCTTGGCCCAAGAGCTGCCTGCAGCCACGTGCAGGGAGAAAATGTAGTGTATGTACAAGATACTGTTCTTGGTTGTGCATGTAGGACTACATCCAAAGTCTACGGAACTTAACAAGAAACTGGACTTCGGAGACTGTGGGGTAGTATAGCAATTGCCCACAAAGGTCCCGGGCAGGGTTTCGAGCTGAGGTTCTCGCTGCCTCAACACGCACAGTCTCAGGATTGTCCTGTGGGCAATATTTGGTGTGAAATAAAGACACTGTAATAAAAAATAAAATCCTGCAGATTTGTGATGACATCATGGTACTTATGATCTTGTATTTTCACAGGTGTCATGTCGTCATCTCCTAGTCTGAACAGTTGCTTCAGTACAGCTAAATGGGAAGGTGTGGAGGGGAAATTCTGGGTTTGAGCTGGGACCTACTGGGACTCGTCATGTTGTATGAAAACCATAACCAAATGGAGAACTTTTTGCAGCCACGTGTCAGAGGAAAATAACAACAGAATCCCTTGTGAAGGATATGGTTCCAAGATACTTTCATATCTTTGGATATCCAAGGATACATATCCTTGTGAAGGATATGGTTGCAAGATACTTTCAGCTTTCAGAGGGAGATTTCCTAAACAACCAGCCAAAATGCAAAGGGAAGACCTTCATAATTAGTAACCCAAAAAGCTACTGCAGAGCTATTTCCTCTTCTTTGTCCCAGTCTATTGACAGACAGCTTGTAGCAAATGGAAACACTGAAGGAAACATAAGGACCAAGATATAGGAAGTGGAGGGTCTCCCTGTCAGTCCCACAAGGAGAAGCTCTTCTGGAAGGAAGCAGCATGATATTTTCTCTTGCTTTTGCAAGTGAATGGTGCTTCCTCACAAAGAATATTTTTACTATTCTGTTTTTCTGCTGAGGGAGAAGATAGACTAAATAACTTTACCAGTGCTGTATTTGTCCCTGAAAGTGGTAAAGACTTCAAATACTTTGTAACATATTAATAAATACGTAGGCAAAAAGTGGTGGAAATATAACAGTGGAGACCCATCTGTTGGTATCAAAGAGATTTCAGGGGCTTTTACTTTTTAGTCAGGTACAGACAGTGTTAGTCTGGCCATGATGGCTAAAAATAAGTCTAATTACTTTCAGCTTAGGTTCCCTCAACTTGAATTTCTGACTAGTGTCTTAAATGGATTGTGGTGATTTTATTTCAGAACTGGAACAAGGCATCAGGGAAGTGACTGGTCTAACTCCCTGCTCTCATGCTCCTTTTCCCTTATTTTAATTAAAACTTTACTTTAGCTGATGTTGTCCCCAGAACCAGGTTGAAAACATGTAAAGCTGTTACTTCTGTATTTCAGGTGGTGTAAGTTACTTACCTGTATCAGTGGTAGTTTCTGATGTTACACAGAAAGAAAGCAGAGAGCTGGTTGAGAGCATAACTTTAAGGCAAACCATGCTATGGCTAACAGCTTTTCAATAAACTATTTCAAATAATTCATCTAAATATTCTTAAGAACTAGGCAATATATATTTCTAACCCTGATTCTAAAACACTTCTGCTGAATATAAAGTCCCTGGGTTCTCTGCAATGAAGTGTACCCTTAGTTTTTTGGCCCAAGCATATTTCAATGAATTGGCAGAGAGATGACACAGTTATTCCAGTTAACACTTGTCCAAATATACTAAATTTGCCACAAGCAATTGCCCTGTGGGATAAAAGTTCTTTGGGTGCTCACACAGCCCAGGGAGAGGGAACAACTGCCCTGTCACTGTGCTGCGCACTTGGAACAGGAGCTACACTGTATATGAAGTTAATGAACATTTAAATTGTGAGGGGTTAAAGGTGGAAGGAGAGTGCGGACAATAGAGATACCTGAGGAGTTTGGCTGATAGATAACAGGGAGGGCTCAGAGAGTTGTAATAAGCCAAGAAAAACTCCCGGTGAGAAACCTTGTGGGGTGTTGAATGTGCCTAGCTACACCTGCTGGAGTTGCTGGTTGTTCCACTGCATCTGGGACTGAAGGCAACATTTTCTGTCAGGGACAGAGGGCACAGGCATCTCCCCACCACTGCTCTTGACCCAGAGCTATCAAACTGCTATGAGGATGTTAACAGGTCCTGATACTTGTGGCTGAATCTGAGCTAGCACCAAGGGGATTTTCGGGTCCTGGTATTATAGAACCATAGAATGGTTTGAGTTGGTAGAACCTTAACGATCACCTAGTTCCAACCTCCTGCCATGGGCAGGGACACCCTCCAGTAGACCAGGTTGCTCAAAGCCCCATCCAACCTGGCTAGTGTTTGTTTCATGAGGCAGAGATTCAAGGAGAATGCACAGCTCCTGACTTAGTATCAGTAGCGGCATTGTCCCTTAGTGCAGTTGTTCATGAAACTAACCAGCCTTAGCATAAGATGGATAAGTCTTACATAGACTTAAAAAAGCGATAGAAGTATGTGACAGGAACCAACAGTCACTTTTCATAGTGGAAGAAGTTCATCAAGGGGCCCCAAAACAGTTTCTGATCCAGAAAAGTAAGTGGAAGATATTAGAATCTGCTGATTATTAAGAGCAATTTAGGAGGCAACTAGCCGAATGGAAAAGAAATTTAAGAGATAAAAGTCTGATTGAAGAGAACTACAGGAAGAGCTCACAGCACTGATACGTAAAGCAAGAAAATGGCAGACAAAATTTAGTGTGGATATCTCTAAACTGGGACATGTTGGAGAAAAAAAGTTCCAGCTTTACTTACATTATGAGCACTTCTTGTGTGGCTGTTTCCATATGGAAATATGATTTTTCTTTTCACAGAAAATAGATAGATAAATAGATAGACAGACAGACTCTTTAATAAAGTCAACCACTGTTCTATATGGGTCAAAATGGCAAACCAAATACCAGGAATTATTTGGGAAAGAATAAATAACACAGCAGAAAATGTCCTTATGCCACTATGTAACCTTCATTTTCTCACAACTTGAGTACAGTGTGGTCTCTCAAGGACAGAGAAGAAATGGAAAAGGCAAAGAGAAAAATAGCAAGAACGATCAAGTGCTTTTGTTCAATGAACAATTAAATAGACTCGATCTCTATGGGAAAGATGATTGAGGTTGTTGGTAGTTGCTAATAGAGTAATCAGTGCAATGGAAAAAATAAAAGGGAAAGGGGATTCACCATTTCCTCTAGCCTGGACCAGAGAACATCAAATGAAATGAAAGCATGAAAAAAAACCAACCCAAAATACCTCTGCACCGAGCGTGCGGTTAAGCTGGAATGCTCCACAGGGGTGGATGTTAAGTGTGCATGTTAAGTGTTCTGGGTTTCAAGAAAGAATCACACAAATTCAAAGAAAATTCCATCAGGGGCTACTGATTATGAAGGCCCAGGAAATTATTGGTCTGCTTATCAGATGTTAGGGAAGTATTAAGAGAAATATGCCTTTTTCCTCAACATCTGGTACTGGACATTGCTGGAGGCAGAATGTTAGGCTAGGTCAGACTTTGGTTATGGTGGGGTTTTAAAGCTCTTATCCACCTTGCTGTTCACAACATACTACAAACTATCCATCTGGCACTGCTATGACATAGCTGCAAATGCTTTTACACTCTCACCACCAACATGATGAGGCAGATAGCTTCTAGCATACAGTATTTGCTTTTATCCTTGAACCTCAGTGGGACAGTCCATTCACCAAACCAAAGTGACGTGCAATTAACTTGGATATACCAAGGGGGGTGTGGCAAGGTTTTGGTAATGGTGGGGACTACAGGATGGCTTCTGCGAGAAGGTGCTATAAGTTTTCCCCATGTCTTATGGAACCAATGCCAGATGGCTTGAAGAAGGCTGATCCTTTCAGTGATGGTGGTAACATCTCTGGGATAACAATTTTAAGAAGAGAAAAAAGTTACGGTTCAACAGCAATTGCAGCTGAAAAGAGGAATGAGAATGTGAGAGAAACAGGTCTGCAGACACCATTGTCAATGAGGAAGGAGAAGGAGGAGGTACTCGATAGATTCCCCTGCAGCCCATGGTGCAGACTATGATGAGGCAGGCTGCAGCACATGGACGCCCACAGTGGAGCAGATTCAGCTGTGGCCCATGGAGGATCCCACACTGGAGCAGGGAAATGCCTGAAGGAGGCTGTGACCCTGTAGGAAGCCTGCACTGAAACAGGCTCCTGGCAGGAAATGGGACCCCACAGGGACCCACGCTGTGGGTTTACTATAGGCTTTGTAAAGAACTGTATCCTGTGGGAAGAAATCACATTGCAAAGTTCATGGAGGACTGTCTCCTGTTCAATGAATCCTACACTGGAAGAGGGGAAGGGTGTGAGGAGTACAAAGAAGAAGTACCAGCAGAGTACCAGAAGTACCCCAAAGAAGAAGTAGCAGCAGAGACAAAGTGTGATGAACTGACCACAACACCTATTCCCCATTCGCCTGTGCCACTGGAGGGTGGATGTTTTAAAAGTAAATACCTGTTTAAGAATTTTGCTGAAAAAGGAGAAAATTCAGTTAATGTTTCAATACGTTTTTTAATGCAACCTGTCACATTTGTTTTTCAACTGCAAGAAGTCATACCACCAAGTGATTAGAAATATGTATAGAAGCTAATAACTCCTTCCCAGTAGTTTTAATTAGTCCTCTCCTTGTCCCATGTTTCAACCAAGTTTTTGTTTCTAATTAGGAAGTGCTGACAGGGTTCTTTATAAAACCATTGTATACATTTTTTGATTTTTATTTTTTGCAGTCAGGTGCAGGCAAAGAATACGGCTCACTTTATGCAGCTGGATAATTCTTATCTAGCAAGATAATTTGTTGCTGAATTAGGGGAAATATTTCATCACAGGAAAAATCTCTGTCCAAAGCAAAACTGGGGAAAAGATAATGGCAAGTATGGGTAGTCTGGGTGAATGAAATAACACAGGCTTGCAAAGAGACAAGATCGCATTTCTAGACTCCTCTATATTTGTTCACCTCAGGATATATTTCATCATCTTGTTTTCAGTACCAGTTTTAAGCCTTCTTCAAAGAGACGATTACTCATAAAGGATCCAAAATGATGAAAACTGACTGTGAAGCAGGGAAACGTGCAGAATTACTGAGAAATGTACTGATCCTAAATTCCACAACCTTGAAGGCACAGTTACTACTCTCCAGAAATTGGACTTTTTAATGAGTTAAGACAGGAAAACCAATAGCTATAGGCAGTTTGCCCAGGGAAGATATGACATCTTCTCTAGATAGGTGACAAATACTGCACACAAAGCCAAAACCTCAGATTTCCCCCCATTGTCTCATGGGATAAGACGGCTGTACAAGATCTCTCTGCAGCCTGTCTAGACAGGACAAATAACCCAGAAAAGTTTTTCTCCCAGGAAAATGAAAGTGTCTGGAGCCAAGTGACACAGTTCAGCCTGTGAAATGCTGTAACGCTAATTTCTTCTTCCTTTCATAATACCAAAACAAAAGTAGGTTTGTCTTTGGGTTTGTGGCTGTGAGGCAGAATGGATCTGAATGCTCTTTCTACATCTTTTGCATCTGTGCAATCTGATTTCCCCTCATGCTACTCGTAAGGGACAGGGGAGTGAAGTTATTCCAGTTTTGAAGAATTTATGTGAAACTCTGAGCAGGCTGCCTGAGCTCACAGGACAGCACACTGCTGGCTGCAGGGGTCTCCTCATTTCCAGTTCTTGGCTTTCATCACAAAATCTTCTGCCAGGACCAGAGTTCAGACAGCCTCTAGGCACTTCTCTGGAGATCCAGTCAAACCTTCCCACGAACGCAAAGCGGCTGCAGGCAACCCGCATGTGTGAGACAGGAGAAGAAAGCAGGGATAGGAAACTGAATTTTTCATTGTCATAAATGAATGACTGGAACATCATGAACTGCATTACAACACAGTTGAGTATACCTCTATATAAGCAAGGTATGCAAATCTTTTCCCTGCTTTGATCAGGGTAGAGCACATCAGAGCCCTTGCAGGCTCAGCACATTCTCAAGACCCTTGTCAGACCTGAGACTATGAGTCTGAAATGATACTAAGGGTGCTCACAGTGATGTGGCTTGGTCACAGATATGAGCTGCCAGCTGATTCCTCACTGTGTGGTCTCTGCAAAGCCATAGGGGTAGCTCTCAGCTTTTCCACTGGCCTTGCAAAACCCATCATCATGTAGCTGTCATGCTTATACTCCCTTGCACATCTGTGAAACACAGTGCCACTCCATGTGAATATTGCCCCTCCTTCCTGCTATTCAGTTGTTTTTTTTGCCCTGTCTCTTCCATCATTTCAGCCCTGATTCCTGCCTCTAGCTTTCCACCCAAACTCCCTTTTTTTCCACTTAAAACCTGTGATGCAGTGTATTTCCGGAGAGGAGCTTAAGACCTCGGGTAGGAAACAAAGTTATGCAAAATAAGTGCAGCCTCCTCAATCCATTTCAAACATGTTATAGCTATGTCTTCTCATCTGATTGTTTCTGCAGCTTTGGAAAAGCCAAAGATATGAGCTCAACATCTGCTGCTTCTTGCTATTTTTTTTTCTCTTATTATTATTTTCTGCTTTATTGGCTGGTGCAGTGAAAGACTGCAGAAGTGCCTGTTTGGTTTGACCAAACTTCTCTGACAGATGTTTTCCAATTGTGAAAGAATCTGACCTTTATAAAAATCAAGGAGTTCTTAGTGTTGTGCCCAAACACTGGAAACAACAGCATAGTTTAGCGGTGATTTTAATTTTTTAAAAGGTAAATTTCTAGCTGGGGAAATAGCACTTGTATTTGTTCTTGTTTTGTTTAAATTAAAAACCAGTTCTATTGGCTGCTCTTTGTCCATTTGCCATCTAGCATTGTTCTGGGTATCTTTGAAGTCATAAAACGAGACATGGCAATTAATGGCAGAAAAGTGGTTAGTAGAAGCAGAGTACCAAAAACCCACTAACTCACTAATCAGTTATTAAAGTGATTTTGTCAGACCATAAATTGCAGCTCTTGCATTTCTCTATAAGCAAACAGACTTCCCTACTCTGACACTGAGGGCTCACATCTGGGATATGTTTGAAACGTCACAAAATGGGTTACACATATCATTTCTTCCAGACCATTCAGAGAGATAAACCAGAATAGATGAAGTAAAGGATGAAACAAAGGGTGGTTTTAATCCTCTGTTCTACACAGTTCCTATAGCTTTCTGTCTCCTTTGGGAGACTGCATGCCGGCATGTTCCTCTGGTTATTTATTCTGGTTGCACTCAAGGTGCACAATTCATTGTGGGCATTTTTTCCTCTCTTCTAGCAAAAAGGAAAGCCACGTTGAAGTTCTGGCTCTGATGGACACAATGTTTACTCTATTTACTGAGCATTAGTAAGGGAATGACTGGATATACATTTTCTGCAGGTGAGACCTTCTTCCAAACATCATCCTCTTCTTGCTTTCCCTTTTCTCAAAGCTACCCTTTGGCCACAAAAGATTTTCTACCCCTGTCTACTGACATCACCTCCTTACTGCCAGATATGGACCCAAATTGCCTCTGACAATCTTAGAGAAATACCAAAGTACCAGATTGAGGTGGTTTTCTTAATGACAAATTAAATGGAAACACTAGTGACAGTGATACAGATCTGAGCAGTTTTTGGGTGCTTGGCTTAAAGTTTTTAAAAACACACAGGCATGACTACTTTTCTTGTTTGACTCCAAAATCTGAAGTGTGCGTTCTGTAAAAGAAAAGCTAGACTTTCATTATGCCATTTTATATAAAGATTATAAATTGTAATGGTAATTTATTGTCTCCCTCCATTACTGCCCATATTGGACTGGTTTTTAATTTTCCTGCCCCAGAAGCTATTCTCTCCAAAAATAGTCTAACACCTACCTGGAACCACATAAGCACGAGTAAAGCCTCAAAGTATGGCTTTACTGCAGAAGACAACATTTTGCCAAAAACCTTCTGTTCCTAAAATTATACCAGTCAAATAAGAAAAGTAAATGGAACTCATGCTTTAAATCCTGATTCCCATGTTTGGGCTTGAGTTTTGAAACATGAATTGCTTAGATATAGAGGTGTGGGGGTGGGGAGAGAGAGAGTAGTCCTATGCAAGGTTGGCTGTGGACTCATAGTCTGTTCGCATGATCATTTTCTCCTCCTTCTACCCATATAGAATCTTTGGCTTTGAATTTTGCTTTGTGCTTCATGTTGAGCAAGCCAAAAATCTAAGGGCCCACAAAACAGTTCATAAAGCTGGTGAAATACAAATTTTGCAAGGTTTTCAGCAGAATACCATAAGTGGGTTCTGCATTAGGAGACACTGGACACAAGTTTACTTTGTAGATTTGCAAACCTGTGACTAATCAAAATTCATTTATGGAGTGCATTGCAAAACCTGAAGCCAGATGTGTTTTACGTCATTTTGGGTTTATTGGGTACATTTAACTGCTTGACTTTGAGAGCACAATTTTTTTTACTCTCTTCATTGGGTAATGCTTGCACACAAAAATTCCTGAAGAAACCCACAACCCATCTTTAAAATCTTATTTCTCTTTGTAGCTGAACACTTGTAAGTTATAAATATGAGTTTATCAAGACTGGTTGACACTGCTTTTCCTAGGACACATGAAGATATCTGCACTTAGGATACTGTATGCAATCACTGCCTACACATAAGAAATCTAGTGACAACTAGCTGTCCACAATAGGGAAAGCAATCAGAGAACTCTCTAATGCATTATTTGCCTACACATATTTGTTATGGAGATAACTAACATCTGCAAAAAAAGACAGTGAAGAAATTGATTTTTGTAATCTGATGGGCTAAATCCATACTAGCTAAAAGACAGCAATGTATTCAGCAACTCAGCTGCAAACATGCATGTGCATTTTAAAAGCATAATCTGGAACATCCAGATTCTGTTGCTCTCTGTATCATCCTGAATTACTGTTTAAATGGATTTATTGTTAGAAAAGCACCTCAGAGCAGAACTGTAGGAACAACAAAATATTATATGCAATTCAAAATCCAAAAAGCAGAACTTTTTTGGCTTTTCCATACAACAAGGAAATCCATCATTTTTCAAAACTCAACCCACACCATGGATGATTTCACCACAAAACTATGGCTTTATTACATTTCTGGAATTCCTGTATTCAGTGTCAACCAGAGAATGTTTAATAGCATACCTGAGAGAGACACAGGAATACCAAAAACTTACATCAGTTATGCTAGAAGCTTTTGATGGCCTTTCTACTTCATTCTTTCCACCTTCAGGGTTTTGCCTGACAAACTCCTCAGTTAAGAGACAGCACAATAACTGCAGTAAGAAACAGGCCCTGGATTGCAAAACACATTAGAATATTGCAGCCTATTGTCCCTGGAGAGTGGGGCTGCACATGCGTATAGAAGTGAACTGAATTGAGGACCTGTTGTTTCCTAAGTTTCATATGCTGATAAAACCTAGGTTTATTCCAAGTTTATGATAATCTCAGCTGTCGTACAGCCCTTTGAAGAAAGAAGGAGATCACAACTGGATCGTGGTTTGAATCTGTTTCATCCAGCACCACACAAGCAACAGCTCAGGTTCCGTCTCACCCTTGTACATTGATCAATACTTTATGCAAACATACTGACCCTTTAACCAGCAAAGAAGGAGCCAACGTTATACAAGAAAAAGCTTCAGTGATACTCTTAATTTTATTAGAATTAAAAAAAGTAACTTCTTATTTCATACGTGCTTTATGTTGACACCTACATATAAAGTAACTACCCCAAGAAGAGCAAATCTCTGTGCAGCACCTGTGTCCATTTTAGAAAGGATCTTCTTAAGCCCAAAGGGGTGGAGTAAATATATAAATAAAAAATCTGTTTCACCTGTGAAATTTATTAAGGAACGTAGGATTTAGGTAGTCTTTGCTTAAGTGTGGTTTTATTGAGAAAATGGTTGTTAGTAACATTCTTTGCAAGTAAGCTGTTTTAAAAAATCTCCCCTTTCTCTGGTGAATAGCATGGGGCTAGCAATTTCTTTCCAAAAGTTCAGTTTATTTGTGGGATTTTATCTGTGTGAGAGAAGCCTTCTGCTACAGAGTTGTTTCTAATTTACACCGGTCTCTTTCTCCATATGCTCTGACTCTTGCCAATAAATTCACTTGGGTGCACAAAGTGAACCAAATTTCAAAGCCAAAAAGTGATTTCTGCTTGTATGTCTCTAAAGCCCTGGCTGTTCTGTTTCTGTCTCTATAAAGTATACTTAGAAAAGAAGGGGAGCTGAATTTTCTCCTATGCATTCCTCTAGAATGCAACATTAAAGACTAATTTTTCACTTTTCCACTATATTGACATTTCCAGAAGAGTATAAGGACAATAACAAAATAGCATAAAAATATTACTACATGCAGTTCCTGTGAGGAAAAAATACACATCTGTCATGGTTTAAGCAGCTGAACCCAGGACAACATGTTAAGTATTATTTGCTTCATGCAATTCCTGTAACGCTGTATGTAACATTTAGGATTTGACCTGATAGTCAGAAAGGAGCAGGCAGAATCCATTCCTGGGATCCTATAGCACCTTTGTGAAGCTGCTGGGGACAAAAGTCACTATTCTTCAACCATATATGAAGCAGAAGTCATATATATGTGTTTCCTGATCCTCTTAAATTATGCCTGAGTCTGGGCTTCACTATTCCCTGCATCGTTTATAAAGATAGATACAAAACCACAAAACAAATATGGTTAATAAGCATTCTGCCAAATAAATTTTTGGAGTAGAAGGCAGCACATTTAAAATGTGTTCCTGAGGGAGTACAGATGTGTTATACTCAGCCAAACACAAGCTTTCCTATGTATTTCTTGCATGTAGCCAAGCTGGAGCTCCCTGAGGAAAGACATAAGGAAACTTCATCAGGGACTGACTGTGGGTTATCTGGGAGAAGTACACCTTTTGGATTATTTTTTTTTGTATCATAGTGACCTTCCCTCACTATGTAGAAAAGGCATCGTATGTATCTTGCTGTCTGAGCTTCGGGGAAAGAGCAGCATGCTGCTTGGGGCAAATACCTCATGTCGTGGACTGACTATGCTGCAGGAGAGCCTTTTGAAAATCAGCAACAACCAGCAATGTCTGTGAGTGCTATACTCAGAAGGCTGTGACTTGCTGCAGAACATGCATATTTTTGTCAGCCTTTCAGGAAAGAAGTGGTTGTTTTTTTTTGTGAAAAACCATCTGTATGCAGGTGAAATGTGACAGTTTTGTCCTGGGCAAATGACTACCCTATTGCACTGCAACTATTTTCTGATTTCTCCAACAGACTACAAAGGAAAACACCATGCCTGGAGAAGAATCAAACACACGGTTTTGCAGGATCTGCTTTTCCCTTCTAGCCATTCACCTTCCTGTGTGACTGTGGGTGCATGGGGAAACTGCATAGCTCTAGCCTAGGATGGGGACTGAAGAAGCACATATAGGTTGGTTGATGCAAGATTGCCATGAGACCATGCTAAGGGAGCTGAGATTTTCCATTAAAACAGCCAAAGGAGATAAGAAATGGACTTCGGCCACAGAAAGAAAATATCCCTTTAAAGATGTTATGATCAGTTTCAAAGCTGAAAGCTTTACAAAATGGGTACCTGCCTGACAGTGGGTCCCTGCTGCTGCTTTATATGCTTCATTACTTCATTCATGAAGGACTGACATTTACAGTGTAATTATTTTAAATTTTGGGGGGTTGTTTTATCTTTAAATACACACATTTTTAAAAGACCTTTTTCATTAAAATATATAAAGTGACTAAATGCAATATATTTTGGGCAGTGGATCAGAAGACTTTAGTTAGGTCTTTTTTCCATGTCACCTCCTAAGATGAGTACACATTAAATTGCATATTTTGCATGACAAAATAAGTACAGCTTTTCATCATCAGGGATTCTCAAAGAAAGTCTAGTTCTCTAAAGGGACACACAGTCCTCTGCTGCATGCTGCTCTGAAAGTGATCTAGAAGCGGTCCAGCTGGAGTCCAGTAACGAGTGGTGTCTCTCAGGGATCGGTGTTGGGACCGGTCTTGTTCAACATCTTTGTCGCTGACATGGACAGTGGGATTGAGTGCGCCCTCAGCAAGTTTGCCGATGACACCAAGCTGTGTGGTTCGGTTGATACACTGGAGGGAAGGAATGCCATCCAGAGGGACCTTGACACGCTTGTGAGGTGGGCTGATGCCAACCTCATGAAGTTTAACCATGCCAAGTGCAAGGTCCTACACCTGGGTCAGAGCAATCCCAGGCACAGCTACAGGTTGGGCAGAGAAGAGATTCAGAGCAGCCCTGCAAAGGAGGACTTTGGGATGCTGGTCGATGAGAAACTGAACATGAGCCAGCTTGAGTGTGTGCTTGCAGCACACAAAGCCAACCATATCCTGGGCTGCATCAAAAGGAGCGTGACCAGCAGGTAGAAGGAGATGATCCTGACCCTCTACTCTGCTCTCCTGAGACCTCACCTGGAGTATTGTGTGCAGTTCTGGTGTCCTCAACATAAAAAGGACATGGAACTGTTGGAACAAGTCCAGAGGAGGGCCACGAGGATGATCAGAGGACCGGAGCACCTCCTGTATGAAGACAGGCTGAGGAAGTTGGGGCTTTTCAGCCTGGAGAAGAGAAGGCTGCGTGGAGACCTCATAGCAGCCTTCCAGTATCTGAAGGGGGCCTATAGGGATGCTGGGGAGGGACTCTTCATTAGGGACCGTAATGATAGGACAAGGGGTAATGGGTTAAAACTTAAACAGGAGAAGTTTAGATTGGATATAAGGAGGAAATTCTTTCCTGTTAGGGTGGTGAGGCACTGGAATGGGTTGCTCAGGCAGGTTGTGAATGCTCCATCCCTGGCAGTGTTCAAGACCAGGTTGGATGAGGCCTTGGGTGACATGATTTAGCGTAAGGTGTCCCTGCCCACGGCAGGGGGGTTGGAACTTGATGATCTTAAGGTCCTTTCCAGCACTAAGTATTCTATGATTCTATGATTCTATGATTATTAAACCATTGTAAAAAAATGGAACATTCAAACATGAATACGAAAAACATGAAGCAAGACAAGAAGACAAAAGAGAAAGGCATGCATGTGAAACTAAACCAAAGATAAGTGTTCTGCTTTCAGACTTTCAGGAAACACTGAATGCAAGCTCGGTCTTCACTGACTGCTAGATATCATGATTTTAAGAAGTGAGTAAGGACTTACAGCCCAAGGAACACCTCAGATGAGCTACTTACCACTTTTCTTAAGCTTTCCCTTTCTCCTTCTAGAGTTACCATTAATGTACTTCTTATATATGGGCACTTCTTCCTTCTTCCACTAAATGCCCCTCCCATCCTGATTTTCATAACGGAATTTTGCTTTGATACCCACAGTGGTATTAGGTGAGCACTAGAAGCTGCAGCTCCTTGGAAAGGAGAGTCAGAGTACTCAGCCCTCAGGAAGAAGGAGGGTCAGGGTTTTTTTTCTGGCTGCTACACATCTATCTTCCTTCTGATCATAAGGAGAGGATACATTTTTTTTTCTCCTCTTTTCTTTTAACTGGCAGTGAAGGTAATCTGAATTGTCTTTAAGGTCTTTAAAAGACCTGCTGTTAGTCCTTAAAACTGACTTCAAAAATTACTCTAGAACCTTTGGAATAATATGTTTTAACAAGCATAGGCTAGGCTGATTGTCCTCTTAGAATGTAGTAACTAATAAGTTACTAATACTGCAAAATGATAAGAAAGTCAAGGCTTTACTTTGCCCTCGAATTTACCAGGCTAACATCAGCCAAAAGTAAAACCTTGGACTGCCAGAAAATACTCAAAAATGAATACTACTGTGTCCTAGAGATTCCTCTGCAACGCCACCCTGAGTCTGGGGGGCTTCTTAGCTCTGCAGCGCCTTTTACCTGCTAACACTTTTCTGACATTAGCTTATGATTCTGCTAAACAGCACTCAGTAGTCCAATTTATAAAGTAGGCCTAGAGAAGCTTTTAAGTCAAATCCCATTACAATTAACTGGAGAAATTCTTGACTTTTTAAACACCCATATCTTTTGGCCTGAGTTCCAAATTCTTTCCCAAAGTAGCTATATAAAGTGTGCTTCAGACTCTTTAGCAGATTATTGCACTTAGGCTTGGTTTATTGTTTTTAGTTTAGCATCTTTATCACAATTTTATAGCCAGTTGAATTGTTTTTCTTGGAAACTAATTCTTTAAAAAACATTTATTCTTTGTGGATGGTTCAGTGTCAAAGTAAACCTATTTTTGTAAATGTGATAATAATTTGCCAATATTTTCTGGATGACTTAAAAAAAAATTAGCCTCCAAGTTACTGACGCATTGTTCATATCAGCTATGATATTTGTTTTCTATTCACAGTTCCTAAAACACCTTGGTTTTATGCTTTTTTGTGATTTTGGGTTTTAAAGCTTAAAAACAACCGTAACAAATCACAGCAGTGTGCTCATAGCTACTAGCTTGAATGAAAATAAAGCTCTCCTCCTTCTCCTCAAATAGGAATCCCTTCACTTGCAAATAGCAAGTTGTATGGGGAATAAAATGTTCCAGACAATTTTCCAAACCATTTTTGTTTTCACACTTCTTTGCTTAAAAGACAATGAGACTGCAAACAGAGAACAAAGAGTAGACCCTGTCTGCAGTCATTTGGGAAATGTTAGCTGTTTGAACAGTTTGTTGTTTTGGATGCATTTCTATATTGAGGAAGAAATCTTTTATGTATTTTATGATGAGTTACTCTTTTTATCATTCAATTTCTGGTGCCAAGGTGTGGTAAATGAAGTATTGAGCACTGATTTTTAGATATGTTTTTTACCACAGGTCACTTTTGCCAGGTGGTGTGCATTGTGCTACCACCTTACTTTGCCTATTGTGGAGTCAGTGGTGCTGTCATCAGCAGTGTCAGATGACTAGGACTACAGCATACATTTTTACTATATGAAGCAGATGCTCTTCTTTATTTAATGTTGATTAAAAATCAATCTGCTTCTGAGTCTTCCCATCTGCAATACACATTGACTCAGGAAGTGCGGCTGGGATTTTGATTAAGTGAATGTTTTCCTTTCCTCTTCTCTTAAAGGTATGAATGAAACATGAGGAAAATGACACCCAAATTTCTGCCGTGTGTGAAGGTTTTGAAATGCTCAGCCAACTTTTTTCTTTTTCTTTTCTCTTTTTCTTCAGCCATCTTAAATTATTTCTTACATCTGGGTTTCAGGAGAAACAGGAAGCTGATGAGCCAAATGACCATAGGGATTGCCTTGTTGGATGTTTCAAAGAAGTTAGCAAGAATGAGGTGAATCATCACAGTTCCTGAGGCTTTGGCAAAGAATGTATCACAGGAAAGGCTTAAGAGAATTTTTGCGGTATGCCCTCATCAGGGAGATGGTAGTTGCCCTAATCATGTGGTCTATATACCACATCATCTGCAACAACTATCAGTCCTTAACCGAAGCCCCTTTTCAATAATGGATGTGTTTTCTTGCTGATGTTCCTGTCCATTCTTTTTTTCCATGTCTGCATTGCAGCATGAAATCTCCACTAACTTCACTGATTTAGGTCAAACCTGTGCACAGATGTAGCCAAACAGAATATATCTATCTTCCCCAGTGACTTCAATAATGGGGTAGAAGAAGATCCTGGAAAAAACTGGCTATCTTCCAAGGCCACCAATACTTTGATATAATTACATATTGATGTATATTATGTCTTCCTTAAACGGAAAATACAATTTAAAAGGGTAGTGTGATTTCTACTGTGCTGCATGTGCTGACCTATCTATTGACAGTATTTCAAGGCATTTCTGGAGTACTGGCTTCAGATCTTGGGCCTCCAAATCAGGACGGACATAGGCCTGTTGGAGCAAGTCCAGAGAAGGGCCATGAAGATGTTTAGAGGCTGGAGGACCTCTTTTATGAAGACAGGAAGAAACAGTTGGGCTTGCTCAGCCTGGAGAAGAGAGGGCTCCAGGGAGACCTTACAGCAGCCTTCCAGTAACTAAAGGAGGCCTACCTGGACTGGAGAGGGACTTTTTACAAGGGTAGATAAGAACAGACAAGGGGGAATGGCTTTAAACTGAAAGAGTGTAGATTTAGACTAAATATTAGGAAGACGTTGTGGTCAATGGCTCAATGTCCAGCTGGAGACCAGTAACGAGTGGTGTCCCTCAGGGACTGGGGTTGGGACCGGTCTTGTTCAACATCTTCATTGGTGACATGGACAGTGGGACTGAGTGCGCCCTCAGCAAGTTTGCCGATGACACCAAGCTGTGTGGTTCGGTTGATACACTGGAGGGAAGGAATGCCATCCAGAGGGACCTTGACACGCTTGTGAGGTGGGCTGATGCCAACCTCATGAAGTTTAACCATGCCAAGTGCAAGGTCCTACACCTGGGTCAGAGCAATCCCAGGCACAGCTACAGGTTGGGCAGAGAAGAGATTCAGAGCAGCCCTGCAAAGGAGGATTTTGGGATGCTGGTCGATGAGAAACTGAACATGAGCCAGCTTGAGTGTGCGCTTGCAGCACACAAAGCCAACCATATCCTGGGCTGCATCAAAAGGAGCGTGACCAGCAGGTAGAAGGAGGTGATCCTGACCCTCTACTCTGCTCTCCTGAGACCTCACCTGGAGTATTGTGTGCAGTTCTGGTGTCCTCAACATAAAAAGGACATGGAACTGTTGGAACAAGTCCAGAGGAGGGCCACGAGGATGATCAGGGGACTGGAGCACCTCCTGTATGAAGACAGGCTGAGAAAGTTGGGGCTGTTCAGCCTGGAGAAGAGAAGGCTGTGTGGAGACCTCATAGCAGCCTTCCAGTATCTGAAGTGGGCCTATAGGGATGCTGGGGAGGGACTCTTCATTAGGGACTGTAGTGATAGGACAAGGGGTAATGGGTTAAAACTTAAACAGGGGAAGTTTAGATTGGATATAAGGAAGAAATGCTTTCCTGTTAGGGTGGTGAGGCACTGGAATGCTTTGCTCAGGGAGGTTGTGAATGCTCCACCCCTGGCCGTGTTCAAGGCCAGGTTGGACAAAGCCTTGGGTGAGATGGTTTAGTGTGAGGTGTCCCTGCCCATGGAAAGCTTTGAACTGCATAGCAAAGAATGATCAGTACAAAAGCTAACAAATTTTAACTAATTTAGTTAAAACTGTCATAGGCAGAATTTTTGTATTTTATAGAAACAAAAATCTTTTTGTTACTCGTCTTTAATTTCAATGTCTAAATAATAGCCAGAATAGTAAAATCATGCTTAATTAGAATTGCTCTATCTTTGGAACAGGCTAGTGAAGGATTCTTTATGTGAACTATTGCAGCTATATCAACACTTCTACAGAGGAAAAAGAAGAGTAGAGTAATACAGTTATCCCATTAGAGATCATCAAAATTTGGATATTCATGGTTTCATTTATTGGCTGCATAAAAAATGTCTTGAATACATCTAATCCTAGTTCTGATGCATGTGATTCTAGAATAAGCACATAGAAAATAATGAAGCATATGACTTCCTCTTTCTTTCAGTTTCTCTAACAAAAGTAGAAAAGCTGGAAGTCTGGGTAAATAAGAGTCAGACGTAGCAACTAATTCAGGAGGAAGCTGTTTGAATTAAAAATATAAAAAATCCCAAACGGGAGATGGTTTTGGGTTGAGTTAAAAACAAAGCAAGGTTGGAAACTCAGCTTGATTTGTCTCTCATTATTTAAAATGAAAATCGCCCTACTATTTTTTTAAAGATATTCGAATCATGTCTTATTCTTTACAGTCATTTGTTGGTTTGGCGTTTTGGTGTTTTTTTTTTCTTCTTGTACAATGGCATTATAAATGGGAAAATACTTTTTTTGTAAGACTGAATGTGATGTAAAATTTTGAAAATGCACTCTCTAGTTAAAAACAAAGGAACCAAGCATGAAATCAATGGAGAACCTGTCTACAGTCATGTTTTCCCATATGAATGCAACAGATAAAAAATGTAATAAATTCACTCATCTACACCCACTTTAAATATCTGAGCTGATCAGCAGTTTCACTGATGTGAGGCCAGACTTTGAAGTCTATCTTAGCTCTCTGGAATTTGACCAGCCACTTTCCAGACCATGTAATGCATTGCAGATCTTTCCATATTATGTATTCCAGATGGTCATATTCTTTGTGCATTTTGCCTTTCTTATTTAGGGTACTGGGGTAATTTGGGAATAAAATTTGCATGCTACAAAGTGACAAGTGACACATTGTTGTGTTATCATGCTGCTTAGCATCCAACTGATGATGGACTTTAATGAACATTTATGAAGTTTAGGTTTGTTGGGTATTTTTTTCCCCCTTTCAATCCTTTTTATGCTCCTGGATAATGAGACACTGAATGTGGTAGATTCTTCATGCATCGTACGTAAAGCTTGAGTTTCAGAGTTGCAAGCACCCACAACTTTACAGAAAATTAATCTGAGCTAGCAAAACTTAGCACTTTTTGTTGATCAAGCCTTTCTCCTAGGATTTCCCCAATAAGGACGAGCAGCCTATAAGTTGAATTAGGTGAGGCCACCAAGCTTACTTTAGGGACCAGGTTATCTATATCATTACAATCTTCTGCCTGAGGTTGAATTCAATCATTCTCACAGGCCTCAGCAAGATCTTATCCACCACCACCCAGAAAATAGCAGGTAGGCAGCCAAGTAATATAAGGCTCTTGTTCTCCTAAAAGGCTCTGAAGGTATACTACACCTTGGGAGATATATCTATGTTGCTTGTCACTCAGACCTGAAAATGCACCTTCATCTTCTGCTTCACACTGTCTGTTCTCCTCCACAGACCTGGAACAAAACCCTGGGTTTCTTAAGGCTATGTTATTCTCATCTCCCTGCCCTCACATCGCACTAATCTCTCATTCCTTCCTTGAGTCTGATAAGCCAGGAGAAGTTGGAACGCATTTGGAAAAATATAATTCCAGAAACCACTACTTCTCACATGTTTTACTACAGTAAAGGAAAATAGAGGCACGGACAATGGCCAAAAGCCTTAGAAGAACATAGATTTGAACCCTGCAAGCACCTAAGCAAAAGCACAGGAAAAAAAGCCGAATGTTAGTAATATTGGGGGCTATTAATACTATTAGCAAAAAACATTGTGGAATACCATTACACATTGCCACATACATTGCCACAAGTTTTATTCAGTAAACAGATTAAAATTTCATCACTGTGGACAAGTAACTTTTGTATTTTCCAATGCAGTGCCTCAGGTAACATCTGTCTTTAAGATATTTCTGTTTAAAGAGCTAGTTAACTGAAATAACTTGGTTTATTTCAATTGTATTGAATATTGGTACTGAGCTAATGCCATCTTGGAAACAGGTATGGCTGTAAAAAAACTAGGTTTGTCTTCAGGTGGATATTCTTTGCTGCAAGAACCTACTATGTCCACCAAAGCTTGCATCTGCACTGAAGAAGTACACCCTTATGAGCTTGAGGTGGAGCATGGGATAAGAGCAGGTTAGTCAGTGATACCAGAACCCAAGATTTTTTTCCTTTAAAACTTCCATTACTACCCTCCCTGCAAACAACTATGGTTTTTCAAACTTCAAACTGATGATGTTTGAGCCACAAAATGACTAGCTTCCTGGCAGAGCAAATGTTGCTTCGGTTGTAAAGGCAAGAATAATGGTAAACTAACTCCCTAGTATATCGTCTAACACCACAAAAAAGAATGGAAATCCCTGCTTTCCTTCCTGCCTCTGATCTTGGTCCAGTCCACAAAATGGCACTGCCTGCCAAGGAGGGCTCCTGTTTTCAGAAAAATTCTGGGGAAAGGTATTAGCATCAAAAAGGTTACTGGAAGTCCCACAGGGCATTATGACTGCTTGACTATTTGTCCTATGGTTTTCTTGAGTTCCTCCAAACTCTCCCAATCCCTCTAAAAAGGCAATTTCTTCAGCACTCTGCCTGACCCTCAGATATGTACCAGAGGACAGAGATGCTACAACTACATTTGTAGAGAGAAAGCATGGCTACAAAGTGAAACTACAATCAGATTTCATCCCAGGCCGTGTATTTTGTGTGTAAATATTGCAGTTTTCATTTAGCTGTTGTATCTGTAAACTAGCTTTTCTCTGTTTATTCAGGTTCCCTTTAGAGCTTTTTCTATTTTTGCTGTATTTGTAAGGACAACTTCAAACCAGAGCAAACCAGGAACTCTCTAACACTGAATGTAGTGTTAGAATAACAAAGCCCTCCCAACAAATTTCAGTAGGTTGGTGCATGTTTTGCTGGCACCTGTGACTGATCAGCTGTTAGTGGGGAAGGAAGCTGAAACTGAAGGGTGCTTATTCCACGTTCTTTGGCAAATCTTCACACACAGAAAAACACAGAGACCAGCTTTTGTGTTTTGCCTTTGCTCACTGAACAGGAAATGAAGCTATCTTCATATTTGCTGCAGGGTATAACATCAGATGAAAATATAGTCTCCTGCTTTAAAAGGGGAAGCTGCTCTCCTTGCCACAATAGTACTTGCACATTCAGACACCAAAAAAAATCTTGTTGTTCCTTCCTTTGAGTTAATGTTGATTGTTTGTTTTATTTCTCAAGAGCTGTGGCTCTTCAGCATTGCTCTGTTTGATGACCCTGTTGCTCAATTTAGTGTTTTAGGAATGAAACAAATTCTTAAGTAAACTTTTGTATTCTTACAAGCAGTCTCTTATTGCTGTGTGAAGTCTAGGGAGGCACCTACTTAGCTTAGCTCCTGCGGATTCTATGCTGCTCATGCAGTTCATATGCTGCTCATGTTCTCATTTTTAACATCACCATGCCACCAATGTGTTTAGACAAAAAGCTGAAATCTTGTGGAAATCCTTACATTTTCCCTGAGCTTGATTTTGTCAGACTAATGAAGCTTCCAATGTCCAAGCCACAGCTACCAGCTGACGCAGGATAGCAGTCAGGAGCCAGTGATTCACATGGACCCAACAGATACATTTTCCTGATGCCAGAGCCAGGGGCTGCTATCTGAGTCCAGGATACTGCCAGTGATGGGTAGGATGTATGTCAAAATGCATTTCTGTGTCCCCTCTTTCTAGCCATTTGCATTAAGGGCTGAATGAACCACCTTCACTTTTACTCCTGATTTCAAGAAACAAAATGGGCTACAAAAGTGTTAGCAATAGGAAACAAAGCAGTAGAAATGGCAGTTATTTGGTTTGCTTCTACATATTTTTGCACTATTAGCATCAGAATACCTAAGCTGAGGATATATTCAGTGCTCTGGGTGATGAGGAGCAGTGATTGACAGGGTTACATCTCTCCCATTCTACAGATAGTTGAGCTAAAATGGGTTAGCTGAGCAAACCTGGAGCTGCTCCACCCTCTTTTGGCCCATAAGTGCTGTCTTGAACCCTGACAATGTGGCAACCCATGCACAGACATATGGCTGTCAGTGCACAGCCACTACTGCAAGGAGCAGAGGACAGCGACTGCACAGCCCATCCCAAACAAGTCATTCCTGTCAAGGACTCAGACCCTCAGCTTAGCAATGTCCCTGGAGAGGTAAAGAAGAAGGTTTCCTTTGCTGTGCTGAAACACAATACAAACACAAAATTTCTTCAGATCATGTAAGAAGTTCTTTTTTGCAAGCAAAATCAGTGCCAACCTCTCACCTCTGTCTTGTCCCTCTATCCCTTTAGTATTCATTTCATTAGTAGCTGGATCTGCACCCAGTGCTGAGACATCAGCTGCTGCTGGAAAATGCTGTCCCCTGAGACAGTAAGGCTTCAATACTCCTTCCTCATGGACACCACATATGTGCCATTCCAATTATTCCAAGAGAGTGTAACTTGATGGGAAAAGCTACTCTGCCTAAAACACGCTGACTTTATTGCATCTTAAAACATGTATCCTTCGTCTATACTCTAGCTGCACTTTTCCAGACACCTGATGCTGGTAAATCAAGGCTGGCATAGCAGTCAGGGTAATTCTTCAATTAGTCTGATTCTAATCCTCGTTAAATATCCTGCAAATTTTCCACGTATTTCAGTGACAGCAGAATACATTAACTGGAAATAAAGACAACTTTACATAGTCAGGACTTGATTTACTGCTTACATTGAAAGGCATCAGTGAGAAACTACTCTCAGTAAAACTGAGAGTTGATGCATCCATTTTAAAATATTTTAAGCACTTTGATTTGCTGTTGTCAAAGTTCCAAGGATCCCAAAAGGGAATAAAAGAAGGACAGGTGGCAGAAGCCCATCACACAGTGTTAATGATGGATAACCCTTGTTCAGCTACATTGAAAATATCTGAGGTTCTGCTCCTCTGTACTGTTTTTATGCAAATCAGCTCCTTCTCAGAAAAGCTCAGAAGTTGTCTGTGACCTTGAAATGCGGATTTTGCCAAGCATTCCTACTAGAAACAGAGTAACACCAAGACTTTGCCTTCTTTCTTTTTTCTCAAACCATAAACTCTGAGACAAGTAGGCTTTTACCAGGGAAAGGAGCTGCACATGCTGGTGCCCCTCTCCTATGCACACACATGCCCATCTTGCGACCTTCAGCTCTCCAAACCTTTAGCCATCCTCCATCTCTCTCTGAAGTAATTGTAGATCCCTGACTTCCACTGAGAGAGCAGGTGAGCTGCATGGGCAGTCTGTAACAGGGAGGCCAGGGCTAAGGCATAGATGACCTCACAGGTTCCCGTAGTATGTTTATGAAACCTAGGGTCTCCCTCCTCACTGGTATACAGCCAGCGTGTGTTGTAGGTAAGCATTTGATGATTCAATACCCTCCTGTAATGCAAACTGTGTACTAGGTATGTAAAGCGTTTTCTTAATTCAAGTTTCCTTGCCTGAACACTTTCATTATTACTAATGGGTTTGATGATGCTTATTAAAGTATAAGCCCATCTGATCACACTGACATATACATGCCCTCGAGTAAGCCCATGGCCCTTACTGACTGCACTTTAAGGGATATCCTAAGGCAAACAAGAAAGCCCTGAGACAGAAGTGTCTTTAGGAACTTCATTTTAATATGAGACAGGAACAGAGCCTCTTCTCAAAAGGTAGCGTTGTGCTTTTCTGTTTAAGAGCAGAGGCAACGCCATAAACATGAAGAAGGGAGGAAGGCATAATGCTAAACATTAATCACACCATTGTTGTAGACTATGCTTCAACAATCTGATCCAGTAGGAAAATAAAAGGCAGGTAAGGAAGCTGACAAAGGTTTACATACCAGGGAGGGAATACAGGAGATCTGTTCTGTATATGGAGACAGGTGATCTCCAATCTGGTATTATATGTATGTCAGTCAGTCCAAAAGTCAGAGATCCAGTGAAAGAGGACTATTAAGAATCAGCTCTCTACATCAAAGACTGTTTTCCACTTATAGGCACCTCCTTACCAACATAAGGATGTCAGCAATAACTGTGCATAGTCATAGCTGGGTGACTAGCAAATTTTGAATGTCTCCCCATCTTTTTCCTTTCCTTATCACTGTCCCACTAATGATACTATTCAAATTTTTGCTCAGCCCATGACAAAAGATGCACATGTCTTAGAATAAGCAGCATTCATCTCTTATTTGTGTATTCTTTCCTGCAGCCTTACTGCATAATAAGTAAAAATTGAAGATTGCCAGGCACATAGGGCATGGGAGCCATTGGCAAGTATGTGTTTTATTTTTATCAGTGAGAAGCTGAAAGGTGACATGGCTCTTTTCTGAAAACAGTAAAAATATGTGAAAGTTTGAATGACCAAGATTAAAAAATTAATTAGTTGAGTTCAATGTGTTTCACTGTCAAGAGATAAGTGGAGATACGATGACAATGATGACACTGTATTAGCATCAATGGTCCCTCTACAGTATGATCATGTGTTCAGAAGAGCAGAACAAAAGTCCTCCTACTGAGACACTGCTTAATGTTGGCATTTGTCACAATTTTGACCAGAAAAAGGAATCATCTCCACCTATGTCCTGGAAAGTTCTAGCTTATGATATTGGTTTCCATGTTGCAGCCTGGGTTACAGATGAAATATTTCAAGAATCCTTCAAAATGTTGGCAGCCTGGCTTCAGGATGATTTTCAAGAGTTTGGGCTGTCCAGCTGGAAGAGTAGGTGCTATTTAGGGGGTGAGCGCATGAGCCTGGACACTTCTGAGCCATTCGTCTTCTTCTTCCCCAGCATCACTTGTGGGTGCTATAAGCTACATCTGTGCCTCCTCCCTTTAGTGCCTATTCATAGATTATTGTACCTCTTTTTGAGGGCCTGCTGGCAGTGCCTGCCATCTCACCCTCCCCTGGCAGGAAGTACAAGAAGTTAACTCTGTGCACTGAAATTACCTTTTTTATCTGAATAAAATCTATATAAAGGTATCTATAATACCTTTTTTATCTGACTTAAGGTGATACATGTGTTTCATGGAATGCCTCCTAGCTCTCCTATTGTGAGATTTACTGAGCAGCATGCCCACATACAGCTTAACCACTACTATTATGATTTTGTAAATGTGCTATATCATCCCTCTTTCTTTCTGTACTAAAGAGTCCCAGTCCGTCTAGCCCCTCCTGCTAAGCCTGCTTCTGTGCCAAACTAAGCATTTTGCTTTCCTTTCTCTGTGTGCTTTCCAAATGCATTACACCTCTCTAAGGCGTCAGAGACCAGCCATGCACACAGCGCTACCAAGGTTTCATTAGGTGACAAAACAACTTTCTCCGCCATCACGATCCTTCCTGTCATTGCCCGAAATCTTGGTCATAGACCTCTTGGAGCAAGCTCAGAGAAGGGCCACGAAGATGATCAGGGAACTGGAGCCCCTCTCCTCTGAAGGCAGACTGACAGAGTTCGGCTTGTTCAACTTGGACAAGAGAAGGCTCCAGGGAGAGCTTAAAGCAGACTTCCAGTACCTAAAGAGGGCCTACAAGAGTTCTGGAGAGGGACTTTTTACAAGGGCCTGCAAGGTATATGACCAGGGGTAGGTTTAGACTAGACATAAGGAAGAAGTTCTCTGCTGTGAAGATGGTGAGACACTGAACATGTTGCATAGAGAACTGTGGCTCTCCCATTCCTGGAAATATTCAAGGCCAAGTTGGATGGGCCCTTGAGCATTCTGGTATAGTGAAAGGTGTTCTTGCCTGTGGCAGGGGGTTTGAATGAGATGAGCTTTAAAGTCCCTTCCAACTCAAACCATTCTATGATTCCATGATCCTGTTGGATTTTTTGAGCACCCAGGACAGTTTACTTGACTAAAGTTGATGAGTTAACAAAGCCGTATCCAGAGACTTCAGGGTGTTGTTTGCAGAGAATTGGTCAGCAGGACAGTCTTCACAGAGCAGCTGATAACTCTGGCTGTTTTAGCCAAGGACATAAATAGTGGTGTATGTTAAGTGCTTGTGTATGGTGAGGCAAGAGCTTTAAGAGAGAGAAGGAACTGGTACCAGCTTTCATTCTGCATCTTGGAAGCCTAAGAGCAAACAAGTGCTTGTTCTGTTGTCTCTTCTGAAGAGGAACAGTGGCCTGGATAAAAGGTCCCCTCTCAGGATGAGCAATGTTTTCTGTGGATAGTGTTTGTCGGCTCAGATTTAAAAGTTTTCACGTAAAAATTAAAAAAAGAAAAATTGATGCCTCAGTTTTTAAACTTGGTATTTTTTTCCTTCAGCATTGAAACATCACATGTTTTTCAGCATAGCTCTCAGATAGTTAGCCAGCTGGCTCACATGCTCAGGCTAAGTTGTCAGTGTCTGGCAATATGCTGATGGACAACATATTAGTGGTCAGAGATCGGAGACTTGGTGTTCATGCTGTGGGATTACTCACAACCAGAGGTCTCAGCCTCCTATGAGGAGCTACAGTCACCACTTTGACACCACCCCCTAGCCAGTGTGTTATGAAAGCATAAAAAATACCCCAAACCCTGAACTCCCATTCAAACCACTCCAGTGCACTTTTTGTTAGAATAGATTTTTGTTAAAACTCATATATGCCATAGAACAGCAAGCCACTTTTAGCTGAGCTGCCAAAATGCTGTGTGAAGTATTCCCTTTAGGAATGTCCCTTTTACTTGAGTTTCCTTATGAGTCCCAAGAAATCAGTGAGCTTCACATACAATTTGCTGTGGAGTTAACAGCGTTTGTTAAATTTTGTGGTTATCCAAAGCACAACTCGTATCTTCTAAATTATCATTCACATATTTTTAAAATCTATTTCTCATCAAAAGCCCTCCATTACAGGTGCATCTCAGGAAAGAGAGCCAATAATCTGACATGATTCACGTAGTGAGGACCTGACACCTCTTGCCATTCTTTTCAAGTGTTGTTGGCATCAGTTCGTATTTTCCACCTTTACTTTAGGTAATTTCCTAGTTTTCTATAGACAAGAAAAACATTTCAATAGTGACACTCACAGCTCCAAACCACTACTTAGCACATAATGAACTAATTTAAACCAAGTCAATTTGATTCCAATTTTCCACTGTGTGAAACAGATGCTTTTGCCAAGACCAAAACCTGGACATAAAGAACAGTAGCATGTGAGCACATTCCTAACTCTTGGTGTAAATCATGCCTACATAGTACTATATTTCAAAAAACATTAAGTGCAAATTAAGAAAATAAATTAATTTAGTGGCTTAACCACACTGCATTTGTGATTTCATTCCAGGTCACTTTACAGTCCTAAAAATTTGCTTTTGGTAAAGTTCTGGCTTATTGCTTGTTTTGGTGATGAAAGGAAGGTTCAGCAGCTGTTTATATTGTTTGTTGTGAAAGTGTGGTTTTGTATGAAAATTTTGTAATACTTTGATGAAAATATTTCTTTCCACAAGACTAAATTGCTGAAAGTTAACCTTTGAAATCAACTACTGAGTGAAAATAGCACCTTTTTTTATACCATAATGCATTCTACTCATGTTGAAGAAACAATGACTGTAGTACATAAGAGAATCTCTATCTGCAAAAGATGAGAGCCCTTTGAGCAATATACACATTAATGTCTTTGCATTTCACTCTTGTGTGTACTTTTTATCACTGCACAGCATCAGAGGCAGGGTATAGATTTATTAACAAACCTAAAATACACAACAGTATCTCTCTAGTACTGCCACATGTGGCTAAAAATAGGACTGTAATAACAAGCTCTTCATTTAAAAGTTGAGGCTCCATGTTTTTAAGTCATAGATTACACACAGCATTTTCTAACACAGCTGTCATGTCTTAGCAAAAAGGAAGTGCTAGCTTAGGAAAACATATGATGCCTTCAGGTCATTGCTGCTGGACAAGGACAGAATCTCTTTGCTGCACTTTTGGGAAAGGGACACATACCAAACCAGCTCCCTTTTGCTACTAGGGAAGGTAGCACTGTATCATAGCAAAAACTTTGCTAAAATAATACTTTGGTTCCCAGGAAGGAAAAGGAGCTAGTTGTCGTCTGGGTACATTTTGCCTAGGCAAACACAGCAGAATTCCATCATCAGCCTTGGCACATGTGGGAAGGGATTGCCTGAAGGAAAGATGTTGTGGAATTTGCTACATAATCTTTTCTTATTTCTTATCAATCCTACAGCAGGTTCAACCATTTATTGTTGCTTTCACTGTATGACTGCTAACTCTAAGCTCTCACTGAATAAAGCCTGTAAGTGAACTCAGAGCCAAAAGAGCAAGAAAAGCCAAGCAGAGTAAAAGTCTGAGATGGTAGCATAACTGAGCAGAGCTGTCACATCACAAGGCCATTTAGACAAGGGAAAACATTTGAGAACCTTCCTATAAAAAATATGGGGTATCAAAATATAGCCATATCTAGTATTATCTGCATATCTAGTATTCACATTATCTGGTATATACATTACTTGCATACCTAGTATTTACTCTGCATGGATGCAGTGTAAATTCCAACACACAGAAACGAGTAATATCACACATTCAGTAAGTAACAATAGAAAGTACACCAGTGAACCTGACTTCTGTGTACCCAGTAAGTGGATTAGAATATGCCACTGTTTTGTTTTGACCCATGTATCAGCCTCAATGTTTGCATCTGCTCTCATCTACCGTATGTGGTGTCTGATCACCCAGCAGCCTTTGCTTTCCACATATGCATCCAGTCCAGTCCACTCCACTTGACATCTAGTACATGTATGAGGTGGATGCAGCTCCACAGCCAAAAAACTAAGGTTGGAGTGAATGTGGTAATGCCGTTTCTATACGATCTGTCATCTAGTGTTTTCTGGGGAGATGGCAGAGTCCACTTTCACATAAACAGCTTCTGGAGCACAATAGGAGCAGAACTGGAAAGCTCACTATGCACAACAGATGTGTTTCAGTTTTGTTTTGGACTAACTGTGATATCGTGTTAAATGTCTATTAGTGGTGGGAATACAGTCAGTGTGTTGCTAGGGTGTGTCTTCTGGTTTAGTTTAACCAGACCTTTATGGTTAAACACAGATTTTGTGCCCCAAGACCAGTCAGTGATCTGAAACTCCGTGTGCTAAGCAAGAGTGACTGGGAGGCTCGCTTGAAAGCACTCGTATCTAAACCAGAAAGTTAATATTACCTAGTAGAACCAGAGCTGCAGCTCCTTCTGGGGCCAGCAGCTTCTGTTGCTGCAGGGGTCCATGCCACTGCACCTGAGAACTTGTAGGAATGACAGGAGCTGATTAGCACAGTTGCACATCATTTCGTGGGACTGATGGTCTCTTCACTGTTCTGGTTCCATGATACTGTAACTCTATTGACAGATACTGACAAAATCAGAAATCCTTCCTCAGTATTCACTTAATATATTCCACATATGCTAAATAAAAATAAATGCTATATAACATGAGTTCCATGTACTTTGATCAAACCTTTTCCTCAAAACAGCTATATGCCTGTATAGAAGTTCAATTCAGATGGCATCAGGTTGTTCAAGGTGGGAAACCAGGCACACTTGTTAGCTGTGGAGTAGGTGTCAAGGACAGTGTTACTCCCTGGGCTAGAGAGTAACACTGTGATTTCACCAGAGTTACCACCACATGCGCTAGACTTCAGCATTTTCCAATGACTGAAAACAGCACTGTATATTATAACAGGGCAGGGAATGGTGAGGTGGAAACACAGTCAGGATGAATAGCATGGCCAGGTACCCACAGTTAGTCTGCATGCATCTGATCTGTGGACTGCTGATTCTGTGGAAGCTTCCCTTTCCTCTTCTGTGACCAGCAGGTGATTCAGCTGTGGTTCAGGCATAGTTCCAGCCAGGCTAGTTAGGAAGGTATTGCATATTCTCCAGCACACCAAGGGAGCTTGGTGAAAAACAGCCTGGTTTGGGTTTTTTCAGTATTCCAAATGAAACAAAGAAGTTAATTATTTCTTTGCTTTGGAAAATGGAACCAAATTTGTCTCTAATTACAAGAACTACCTGGAGGCTTTCCCATGTTTGTTTGTTGGGTTTTTTCCTTTCCTTCAGGAAGGTCTTTCAGCACAGCACCATTGTTAAATCCTGCTTTCCCCTAAGGGATCAGCCTTCCACTCCTTGCTCTGGCAAGGGTCCACTGGCTCTAGCAAATGCTTGCCATGAGTTGGTGCTACTGACTAGGCCCTCAGTGCATAATGTAATTGGAAAAGGGGTGCATACTGGATCTAATGGTCTCCTTGCTGAAGAAAAAAAAACAAATTACTTTCATACTTATCAAAATAATTTCAGCTACATTAAAATTACCTGAAAAGAGAGCTTGTGCGTCAAATATTTCGCTTGATATTCTTTCAATGACATAAATTATCCATTTTTTTTAAATATTTTCACTGTAATACTTATTTTTCAATTTCTAAGAAGTAATAAAACATTGAAGAAATGTCAGATTCTACAGAACTGATTTTTCATTAGGCTTAAATGAAGCAAAAATCTTTTAAAAAAATCCATATAACAAGGAATCCCCTCTTCCCTTTACATTTGTACTTTTTAAACTGACAAACATCACTGTAGTTTCTGTAGATATCTGCAAGTGTGAACGACCTCATTCTGAATCCCACTCATTTCCCAAATATCTCTAATAGCTGATCGGTCTGTCACCAACAGCAGATGACAGGGCACAATCACCAACTGGTCCAATAAAGAAATGTTGCACCAAACCAAATCTGGTGACTCTTTAGGTCTGAGGCTGATTTCTCTACAGAAAATTCATTTCTTACTGTTTCATAGATTTCAGAAGACAAAATTGATTATTTGGAAGGTTCTTACTGGAATACATCTGTCCCGGGTTCAGCTGTAGCAGTTATTTTTCTCCTTCTTAGAGCAGGAGACATACCATTATGCCTAACCTAATGTTACTGTTTCTCATGCCAGAGTATCGCAAATCACTTTTCTTTTTTGGGTTTTGGACAATCATGTCCCTAGAAAAGGCCATTGAAGTTATGTGTTGTCAATGCCTAATAGCATACAGCTCTGTCACAATGTCAAACAGGAAGACTTTTACAGGCAAACAAGAAATTTACTTAACTGGTCCACCAGGAGAGGTGTCAGGAAGGCTGTAACTCCTGAATTGTCTCCTGCTGTGTCTGAATGCTCACGGGAGACATTTGATCTGTGGCAGTGTCCTGGGCTGGTGGTCCCAACTTGTTGCCCTCTGGGATGCTGTGCCTCGCCTCTTTCTCTCTCCCCTTCAGCTCCCTTCTGCAGGCAACAGAAACCAAGAGTGTGTTGAAGCAAATGAGGATGACTCAGTGGGCACTGGCATCAGCACCCTGGGGGTCTCCAGCTTTCCTGGGAGAAGGAAATAGGAGAAGGGGACAGAGGAAACCTTCACTCCTGGGTGAAGTGGGGAAGCACTAAAGTACTTGCTTCAAAGCTGAAGAACCAGCAAAGGGGACTGCTGTCCCAGGCACCCCTAGGAGTCAGAGCCTCACAGGGGTATGAGAATGCAGCAAGGCATCTCTCATCCTGCTCCTTTTGCAGTGCTATGCCCTGCTGTTTAGGATGCTTAGAGGCCTTACCATAGGACATCCACCCACCTATGTTTTCTTTTTCTTTGTCTGGGAAAGTTTTGATTCATCCTGAAGTTTCTAAAAGTCAGGATTTTTGTCTAACCACATTCGTAAGTATCAACACAAAAATAACACAGCATTGCCTTCACTGGGCCATGTGTTAAATGCTGTTTCTTGAAAGTCTTTGTTATAATTTATTAGAAGGCTGTAACTGCACCAAAAAAGTGACAGACTGCAGACATGGATGATAAGAAACAAGAGATATCAGAGGTCACAAACACAGGTAAGTAAAATACCATCTAAACATACCAGGAGGCCAATATTAAATTCCAAGAATATAACTCTGACATTGAAGGATTTCCTTCTTGAAAATAAAGGGAGAACTTTGCTTCGAACTATGTATAAATGCAGGAGTGTAATCTATGAAAAAAGTCATACGTCACGGTTAGCATTACATAAATCACAACCATCTCACTTCAGTCAGAATGAGTTTCTTAAACCAGTAAAAATATCCAAGTCCATTTTGAAATATAATACCTAGAACTGAGCCAAACCTCTTGCTAATGCATTTATTAATAATTCTGGGCCCCTGATTATTTGGGAATATTCAGGGCCTCAAAGTTCCAGCTGGATTGCTTCATATTGACTAGAAATACGTCAGCTTGTATAGTCTGTGATTGGATGCAAACCTTCCACATGCGTGTTTTCATTTGATCCCAGATAAAGATCTCCCTTTTACAGAACTAAAATGGATGTGATTACGTACTATGTATTTCTAATTACCCACCTCTGCTTAGTATTCACTGAAAGAATCTGAAGTGTCACATTGATTTTTGCAGTTGCATTTGCAACCTTTTACCTATTCAATGTATAACTTTTAGGTTCACTTTTGAACTTGCAGAAATAAAAAAATAGTGCAGCTGGCAGCACAACTTCAAGAAGTATTTTCCAGGGCAGAGGAGGAATGATTTAAATATGCCTATTACTGAGGTCAGAAATATCTCTTCCCTTCCAGTAAAGCTAAACATCTAAATATCAAGAACATGGTAATTTCGCTATGAGGTCAGATCAGCATGGCTTTCCTCAGTATGCTTTACCCTGACAGCCCAGCTTTGCTCAGTATGCTCTACTCTGACAGCATTTGTCAGCTCAGTTTCCTAATGAACTCCTGTATCTAGGGTGTATGTGTGACACTTGCAGAATGTAGCATATTCTAGATTGCAGACAGACATACACTCATCTTCCAAGAGGCCAAATTCTGCTCACTTCACTCGGGGTAGATTTGCCTTGTGGCTTTGTCTCTATGCTCCTAAGTTCATTTCTATGCTAAGAAACTGCTACAGTTCTTAGTAAACACCCTCCTCTCACCCTAGCTTGCTGGGGCTCAGACGGTAACTCCAGATGCATCAGTGAAAGCAAAGTGATCAGTGTTTACATTTTTTATTGTCGCCTTTCAGAGAATAAGCAGAAGCAAGAGAACGCTAGGGAAGATGGAAATCTAAGATCCTCCTTTCCTTTATTTGCTGGTGTGTCTCCAGGACAAAATCATCAGCGATGGACAAGAATAACATACTCTACTGAAGTACCCAAACCTGTCCATGTAGCTGGAGAGGGAAGAGTAGAAAGCCTGGCTCAGATGATCCTCTGTACTGCTGCATTTACAACTATACTTGCTGCTGTGGCTGCCCAGCCCTAAGTGAGGAAACCACTTGCAAGCGCAATTGCATGCGATAGTTTGATGGCTTTGCTCAATCACAGTGCTGTGATCCCTGGCGTGCCAGAGTAGGCTTTAGCACAGCTGAAGCACAAAGCTCTCCATGTATAAGGCTCTTCCTCATGAGCCTGGCCAAGCAAATTTGGAGAAGAGCTCTAAGTGCAGTAAGTTCATAGACTGGGTAGAGCTGGCTGAAATGCCTTCTAGGAATGTTTTCCATGGGAGGAAGAAACAACTGCAGACTGTGCCAGCTGAGCTAGACCTGTGCTGAAGGTGCCCCCCCCCCCCCCCCCCCACGTCATAATCGGCATTCTGTGAGCACCAGCAGGTCTAAACTGATGAACTGATGGGTTGTGCAATGCTCAAGTCAATACACAAGCTTAAAACACAACCTAATCCAGGGAAGAGCTTTGTGCAATACTGTAGGATACACAGCTGTTCTTATGAGGTCTACCTTGCTCTAATGCTACATAGCTTTAAAACTTTTGTCTGTGTTAAGCTTATCTGCAGGTCCAGTCCTGAACCCGATCCTAATTTTGTTTAGCAGCCAAAACTCTTACCCTTGTTGGGGGCTGTTCTGCTGCAGAGAGGACAGTATGTTGGTCCTTGTTGCCGTTACTCCAGTCAAACATTGTTAAAGTTACAGATGGTTCCCTCAAATCTTTGCTCACACACATCACCTGACACAGGGAATTTTTGCTTTCTAAACCTTTTGAAAAGAACATTCAGAGAATCTGAATGGGCTCTGGTTCAGGAAAGGACAATTTTAATGTTAAATATATGCTTTGGAAGTGTTATTTGAACCAAGGAATCTGATATACGTGTTTCCATTAAAGACTGCTATTAAATATTGTCCTGGATAGCAGTGCACTCTACATTTAGGCATTAATGAGGGTGTCTAGGTTAAAAAAATGCCTACTTTTTAGCTTTGCATTAGCTCTACATCACCTGCTGACAAAAGCAGTGCTTACACATGAAGGAAAGCAGCGTTGATTAAAGTTGCCTAATGTATGGCAGCACCTTGCTTTTTCAGAGAGCTTCCTGGATCTAGGACCTTAGTTGTTTGAAGTCTTTAGTGTTTGCTTGATAGACCTGACTCCTTCCAACATTCATTGCATTCAAGGGCATTTGGTGTTTCGCAAGATTAGGTCCAGCTACTCAATTGTGAAAAATGTCTCTTTGATACTTGGTGGCTATATTTTAAGTTCATAATATCATTTTTGATTATTATTATTCACGCATGGAGCACACCCGCTTCAAGAACATTCGCATGCCTAAAACTTAGATAAAAACAAATATTGTGGGGCTTAAGAAAAGTTTCCATTTTTTTTCTTTTTTGTATGTTTGACATTGAAGACAGAGGTTTAGAACACATTGTTGGCCTGTGTCTACAAACACACATGATGGAGGCAGAGTTTGCTGTGTGCTACCTGTAGCAGTGAGTGCGTATGCTAAAGAGCTGGAGGGATCAAGTCACTAGCTAGTATCACCTTTCGCAGGCAAGATAAGTCCTTTAATGGCAGACATTCAGCACATGATTATCTCCGATGGTCTTCCAAGTGTCAGCTTGGAAAACTTCTCAGTTAAGACAATAAATTGGTCTAAATCTAGCATGTACCAGGCCTGATAAGCAACAAGTAAAAGATAAACAAAAAGGAAAAAATGGATGTCAGGGAATCTTTCACAGATTTTTGGTTTTTTTTTTCGTTATGTTTTTGACTCAGTTTTTACCTTTTTCTCATCAGGTGTGTTGATGGAAACTGATCGTATGGCGCCCCAATAATTGCCCCAAATTCCTGAGCCATCCGTCCTTCAGCGGGCACAATAATGAAGGCAGAGGAGAGGGAGGCCAGGATCTGCCTGCCCGCCTGGAATGCAGCCGGAGCTGAAAGCTGACACCAGCTCGGTGGAAAAGGGCTTGCGAGCAAAGGCTGTCTCCAAGACAACAGAGTATTTTGCCTGTGATGCATTTACACAGTGGGGTTAAAGTTCTGTGAAAGCAACAGCTGTTGTAAAAACATTGTATTAAATATGCTTAGAACTGTAAAAAGCGTGCTTCTCGTGTTGCTCTTTGCGCAAGAGAAATGTGGAGACCTGTGGTATGTCTGAGAGAGAGTTTCTGCTCTCTCAGAGGCTGCTTTATAAACGTCATGCTCCATTTTCAGCTTTTTCCTGCTGAGAGAGATTCTTTGTCAGACCATTTTTCTCCTAAGTTGACTTTCAAGTTAGAAGTTAATTACTAAAGCATGGCTGGGTCTGTGCCTTACTTTTACCTCTTTAAACTATGCCATTTGCTGGAAAGCTTGAATTCCACTCTATGCAAGCTCTTGTGCTTGGGCATAACCATCTACAAATGAAGGCTGCTTGCCCTAGTACCCCCCATGCATGTGGCCGAGCTCTCACTTGCAGTTCAGACTCACCAACGCTAATATTTTCCATCCCAGAGAGCAAATCTCCTGTGATGCTCTCCCGTTACAGACTTTGCTAACCGCGGGGAAGAAACTTTCCATGTAGATAAAATATTACCAGGTTCAAAAACCGGAGGCTGGCATAGGCTGGAGACTGCTTAAGAACCATTCTTTCACTCTGTTTTTGCAATTTTTAGAGGGATTTAAAACCAAGGTTTTCAAGTCAAGAAGCAGAGCTAGATGCTCTTAAGAGCCCCATGCCACACAACCCTCCCTGTGTGGGGCCACAGGGACACAGGTGCCTGGTAAGCCTCTTTGGGCACTGATACGATGGTTGTATTTTTGGTCCTTTGCCTGAAAACTTTGTACAAGCTGTAAAGGCCTAAAGCAACGTGTGTTTGCATCTCTTGTTTAAATTTCTGCTGCCTCTTTTCTTCCTTGTTTTGAGTTTTGATTTTGCTGAAGTGGGAATCCTTTTTGTACTGAAAATCTTTATTTTTGCTGGAACAGATAACTTCGTTACATGTTTAATGAAGTTTGCTTTATTTAATAAGAGTTGGACTGTATGGAAGCAATTTGTCTTTTTAAATCCCTATGTACTTCCATAAAATTAGATTTAGGAAACTGATATTTATGATTTTCTGTTTCTGCTTCACTGCACTGGATCCTTTATCCTGGCTTATGTCTTTTCACTAGAGATTCTGCCTTATGTCTTTTCACTAGAGATTCTGCCTTCTTTTTCTGACAAAAATAGGGGGTTTCCCTCCCTTCCCAGAGGTGCTCAAAATAAATAATATGAGAACATTTACTGAATTTTTAAGCCCACTTGAAAATTCAAGTTTTGAATTCAAGCTCAAACCCTACAAGGGTTTGAGCCATTTAGGCAACATGAACCTCCTCAACCCTAGCAATAATACCAGTAGGAAATTACTCTTCCACCCAAATCAAGTTCCAACATCTGGAGATAGCTTGTCCTAACGGACTTGGCAGCTGTGCCAAAAAAGTTTCTCCATCCTTCACCCAGCAGCTGCCGTCATCACAACACCCCAGCTCCCACTTGCAGTTTTCTGCAAGACTGTTTGAGAGTGTTTCAGGAATCCCAGGAAAGAGGGCTTGAGAAGAGAGTGCTGTTTGCACATGTGAACTCACAAGAATGCCAATGAGGGAAGCAGGAAAGTATTGCAAACCCCGTTCTTCCCCACCCCTTAAAACATATCCAAGCAATTAAAAAAATCAGTGCAAAAATTAATTTTGACCATATGAAAGGATGTGTGAGAAAAACTTGATGATTTAAAATATGTTGTGCTTTGGAAAAGACCATTCAAACACATGCCTGAACACATACATATGAGAGTGAGAAATCTCCATATCTGAGCTTGATTTACTTCCATGCCCTTGAAGGTACAAACTTCATATATATTCTACATTTGTTGGAACCTGGCAGAACAGGAGCTGTGGGCCTTTTATTGCTGCCAGACTCCATGTATGTTGGATTATGTTGTTGTCCCACTTCATGTTGGAGACTGGATCTTCATGTGTAGCTGAATGTCTGTCTGAAAACACAAAACCCATTAATCTTCAATGGGAAAAGCATATCTAAGTTACTTCAGTAGTTTTGGGAATCTCAGGCTAAATAATTTTAACACAATGGAAGTGAAAATGTTGTGTTACTTGAGACAGAGTCAAACCCACCAATTTCAGTTGAAGTTTTGGATGTTCAGCACTCTCAGGAATGGATTCAAGAAAGCCACTCAAGAAAATCTTCTCAGTTTTGGGAGCTAAATTTCCTCAGGAGGAAGTAAGGCTTTCAAAATGCTCTTTCAAGAATTTGGCTAGGGTGGGTCAAATGTCTGTTCAATACCAGATGGGTCTGGAAGTGTCTTTTTGTGAAGCAGCACAAATGACAGCACCTTGCCCACTTTGATTTGCAGCCATTCCAAATTTTCTCATCCACCAGTCCTCAATTCTTCTGTTCCCACAAAATGCTCAGCAATTGGGGAAATGTCCTCAAGTACAATAACCAAAGGCACAGCAGTGCCCTATTTACAAGAAGGCTCTAACCAGCAAGGATCATTTTATTTAGTTGAAATCCTTCCAAACATCAGGTTTTTTTAACTTTGTTTTTCAATATTTTCTCACAACCCCAGAGGTTAAGGGCCAGATCTTCAAACAGAGCCTGTGACTGTCAGCATCTCAATTTGCAAGAAGGAAGAGGAAGGGATTCTGTCTCCAGGGGGAGGCAAAGAATGGAAAGCACTTAAACTGAAGGGACAGTTTGAAATAACTCCACTGCCTAGGTCTCTCACTTCTGGGCTGAGCTGTTAGTAATATCATCACAAAATTGTTCTTCAGATGAAGGGTGTGATTTCATTGGCTTTCACCCTGCTCCCCACAGAAGTCACTGGAAGATTCACCACTGACTGACAACACAGAGCTAGGAGTTTATAACTTCACATTATGTGAGTCTATGATTCAAGAGAGACATGATTTAAAAAAAAAGTTTATAGCTACAGCGACAATACATCTGTTCAAGCAAATAAAAGTTTTAAACAAGTGTACCTGTAAAAATTAAGCAGCTGATTCACAACAAAGCCAAAGCTTTAATTCTACAATGAGCCCATTATCTCACTCTCAGCCAGTACACAGTTCTTGGTTTTATATCAGAAAAAGGACATTGTACTTTTTTAAGCCCCAACCTATATGAAATCCTATTGTTACGGCATTCACCACAACAATAGCCCTTTGGAGTGCTCAAAATGCCTGGCTGCCATTTAGGTTACTATAAGGAAGGAACAGGACATTGTTTACATCACAATGCAGCATCAATGAAGGTATATACATTAGCCAGATGAATGCATTCTGCTGTGTTTCAGTAAGCCCAGTGCAATCAGCGCTGCTAACAATGAATATCAAGCAGATCTCTGGTAACTGACTGCACAGGTATCAGCTGCACCATAACTGTGTGCTCAGTATAACTCAGTATGTGGTGTGCTTCCCACATTGGCAATGTTTTGGAGCGCTTTGCTTCAGGGGAAGGCTATAGATGGCAGGAGGGGTTCAAAGATACCTTACAGCCTGGCACTGACCCATTGAAAATAAGGAAGCAGTTTTATACAGCCTCACCATTTGCCTTTGTTATTAGGAAATAAATCAGCCTTTGTTTTTTTCTGGACAAAGTGAAGGAATGTCATTATGACTTATAAATTGTGCAGTTACAAAACAATCAGGAAATCTTCCCATTTAAATCTGAATAACTTTAATTGTTTGGAATTTAAACTTCAGTCTATTGAGTGAAACAAATGCTTAAATAGAGGTGTTCATTGAAATTCTGAGTTTGAGCTAAAACCCGCATAAAAAACCTGTGAAGTTGGTTAAAGACTGAGCAAATGTTACAGTGGCATCATTTAATACTTTTTGACTGAAGATGAGACAAAACCCAGAGATGACAAACTGGCAATTTACAATGACTAAAAATGCTTTATTATCATTAAGTGCTTTAAGATCGTTATACAGTTCCCCCAACTCTGGAGAATCAGTTCTGAACATACCTGTGCATTTGTAGATTAAGTCAAAACTGCTGAAGCCAAACACATGCAGAGTTCCTTGCTTGCACAGGGAATAGCATCAAACATTTTTATACAGTGCTCACTCCCAAGTTATCAGGTTGTCCAGAGAAATCATTATGTCTGACATGATGACAGCAAGGTCAAGCAAAGCCTAGCAGAAGAAATGGTACAATTTCTGAGAAACATATTGTCCTTACGTTGCATATAACCTTCTGCTCAAAAAGAAGTTTTGCCTAGTTTTGCCATTAGGCAGATGAGCTGGCATCACTGGTCTGGCAATTGGAGCTGCAGGCTTATAAATATCTGTGAATAACCTCAGCACTCTGTATGATTTTATTGGTGCTTTCATGGTGTAAGAGCCTCACCACTTCTAGAATTTCCTTTTTCTAACCTTTATCTACAGCTAAGCTCCACCCCTTGTGGATTTTCACACTGTCCCTTCTCAGAGATGACCTCTCTTCCACCTCTGACCTCTTTTGGAGTTTTCACCCTTGCTTTAACAATTGATTTATGATGTGCCTGTGAAAGGGTCAAGCCTACTTTTACGGTTTGCTTAAAATATTTCTTTTTTGGTTAGATACAGAAGTGGTGCTTAATAACTACTAAGTAAATAAACTAAGGATTGGAGACAGCTTCCCTTTTCTGCTAACTACTAGACATCTCTAAAGTCTTTGTAACAAGTGTTTACCAAGACTTCAAACAAATTAACTGATAACTGTAATCATTTTGTGCCTAATAAAATGTGTCAAGGGTTTAGAATTTCCAAAAAGAGTAATTTCAAATTAAGTTGTCTCACAGTCCAGTGAAAAGGCAACCGCTAAAGATAATTCAAGGATTTGTATATGTAATGGACAGGAAGTCTATTTTTCTTTTAGTTTGATAGATCTATCTTCCACAGGAAAAAAAAAAAAGGCAAGAAGGCTACTAGGCATAAACACTTTCATTGCGTCCAGTCTCCCTTAGCCAACTCTCTTCCACTTCTCTTCAGGTGAAGTCAGGACTGCAGGATCAGTCACCTCAAAGGCAGTTCTTCAATTTCATTTGTGCAGTACACTTTACATGCACCACAATTTCTCATGTAAAAACCACTTGTGTTTTTGTTGGTTTTTTTTTGTGTGGTCTTCATCATTCACTGTATCTAAAAATAATAACTTGCATATATTTAGACTAAAAAAAGAAGTCAATTGGATATTTGTGCCAGCATTTATGAAGCTCTAAGTAAGTACTGGTGAGATGACAATGCTTACCCTTCATGTGATCACATCACACATAAAAAAGTTTTGAAATATGAAGAGTGTGTTTTGAGGTTCTCTTTTTCAAGTTGAACTGTGCACTAACATTTTCTCTATAAACTTTGTCATACGTGTCTCTCCCCAGGTTAAATGGTAGCAGATGATATTTTTACAGATGCCACAAGAGACATTCTCTTGGTTTCTTAAATCTAATGAATTTTTTTCCTGTCCATTAAAAACTTGATTTACTATCCTGACAATTTTAATAGGGAAAGAGACCGAGGTTTATTGCTAATTTTTTCTCATTTCCTTGAAATGCTGCCAAAGTGGAAAATCTGCCAAGATAACACCTAGCATTTTATTTGTCTTGAAAAGTTCAGAGAGGCCATATTTAGTTGGTCTTTTTGTCTTTATCATAACAAAAATAATTAAAATTTTATAATGCTTGCATGTTTTCAACCTATGTCCACATGCTGGGAGCTAGAAAGGGGAGAAACCAGGTGTAGAGGAATGGTCCCAAGGTCTCACTCAGCCTTGTTGCTTGCTGCTAACCACCAGTGCAGAATCAAAATGCCCACTTCAGTCTGTGTCATGCCAGCCCCCCTGCAGAGCCAGAAAGGAAGATGATGCAGTTTTTGTCCCATCCAACCAGGCAAGGAAGATCACACAAGGATCAGACGGAGCAGAACAGAGGGTTAGGAAGAATCGTCTCCCAAACACAAGGACTGCTGTTGAGACTGGACACTGTCTGCCTTGTCACAATCTACCTGTGTAATCGCCAGGCACAATGAAGTCTATTCATTAAAGGCCCAACGCGGCTCCTTTGGCACGCTTAAGACTTCCGTTGACTGCAAGGGCCTTCGGAGTGTTCAAAGGATAAAAGACTGAACAGTATTTATAGTTTTGCTGCTGTTGGGAGGGTGGTTGAAATCCTAAATTCCTTTCTCAGCCAATGCTCAGTCCTCTAGCTGAATGAATAGTAAAAATAAATAAATAATAACCATGAAAAGGATGACCAAATGAACACACTTCCTTTGTTTCTGTCCTGTATGTAGAGCAGTGTGACTTGTTGCATGCTCATGTTTGGAAAGTAGCTTTTGATCTCCAAAGTTTCCTGCTCATTTTAGCCTTTTTACATTAATTCCTCCCTAAATTCATCTATAGGAATCACATTACCCTCTCTTCTCTTGCTCAGATCATTTAAGCCAGCAGATCAGCGAGCTGATAGGACAGCAAATAAAAGAGTTAGAAAAAAAAATTTTTAAAGAAAAAAAAAGACCTGAAAATACTGACAAATCTTGACTACACTTGACAAAAAACAGAAATGGCCTGTGAACTATCCATTAGCTGAAAAGCTGGTATAGATCAGTGTCACTGCATTGAAGACAATGGTGGTTTGTCAGCTGAGAAGCTGGCCAAGTGGACAGAAAGAAAATGGTCTTTTGCTGGCAAAGAGTTTAACTAGCTCACTTACTCCTTTCTGAAAACTTCTTTCCACTGCCTTCAGTGGAAAGTCAAAACTTGGGAATATTTTGAGTGTTGGTGAATAAACACTATAAATACATTTCTGTGTAACTATATCAATAATGTATTCGAAGTATGAAAAGCTAACTGCACAGCTTTCATTTTGTCATTGAGCCTCTTTTTATGCTATAGCCCTTTTTCAACAGCACTCTCGAACAGAGAAATTAAAAGTCCATACTCTGAAATGCTGTGGTAAGGGCATCTTGTCAGCTTTTCCCCTCCATGCCCAGCAGGAGGGCTGAAGTTTTTTCATCTTTCTGATCTGGGGTTTCCAACTTTCCTCCTTTGAACTCAACTAAAATATCTTTCCTTGACATTAATTGTGTGAGAGCAGGACCTTTTCTATGGAAACAGTCTGAACCTGGTGCCTAACATGAGGAGCAGTGTGGGTATGCATCTGGGACACCAATGGAAACCACACAGCCTTCCATCCCAGGAATTTATGATTGTCTAAAAGCTGACTTCAACAAATTATAGCTATTAATGCTCTCATATATGTGTATTAATTGCAACAGTAATGACATACATAGTAAGCTGCTATTGTGCTTATTTGTAGCCTTCTGAAATACTAATAGAGTTTGAATCTTTCCAAGCTAAGAAAGCAGTTTGTGCAACCTACAGACCTTATGGAGTTAGGAGAAGAACAAAGGTTTAGGACTTGAGCAGACCTGGTGTTTAAGGTCCATCACGATCAGAGTAGTGTCCTATGAGCACATCACTACAACTCTGAGGGAGAGGTCAGCTTCCCTACAGTATTGCAGGTGGCAGCCACTTCCACGCCTGCCCTGGGCATTCAGCCGACTTCCACCAGCACTTTAAGGAAACCTATCCCGTTTTGCTTGAATAGGAGGAGGGAATACTCACCAGTTACGTTTATCAGGCAGAGGTGTTCCCATACTGCCCACTAGCCAAGACATATTTATTGATTGTGAAGAGTATCCAAAGTCTGCAAAGTGATGGCTTTGTGTCTTGAGCAAATGAGTCACCCTACTGCAGCTCCTTCACCCTCCCTACCTGAAGGCAGTGTGGAGACACTAAACAGTGCCTGCTCCCCTATCCCCCTTCAGAGGAGATGGTCCCTGTCCTGCAATAAGCACCTGGCTATACTGCTGAGAGATGAGGCATCTCACACTCTACAGAGAAACTGCAAGGGAGTTACAAAGAGCAGCAGGAAGAGGAGCTCATCTTCATTCCAGTTATCTCACCTCTTGTGCCAACAGAGTGGAGGGCTTACCTGACCCACTGCTGCAGAAGCAGTTGTTTCCATGGATCTTGTTTCCTCTTTGAACTTCATTAAGGTAACCTGGGACTTGGCACAGCTGTGAGGCACTGAAGGACCATCAATCTCATGGCAACTGAGTGGTGTCCTGAGGGGGCTTTTGGAAAAGCAAGATATCATAGACCTTCAGAGGAAGGTTCTGCTGTGCTGTTGGTGACACCACCCTGTTGGATTGACTATGGAAAAACATTGCATTGGATCAAAAAAAAAAAAAAAACAAACAACAAAGCAAACAAACAAATCTGCACAGAAATATTAATGTTCTTCAGAAATTTTGGTAGAAAAACTACTCTCTTCGCCCCCTGTTTTGGTCTTCAGCCATATAGAATTTATTTTGGCTAAACCAAATAGTTTTGCTTTCTAACAATTTTTATTTTTCCAAAAGCGAGACCCAGTGAAAATCAACTAGGATTTTGAAGCAAGCTGTGGACTTGGAGACAGCACTGGAGGCTGGCAGCAGAACCCTGTGGTAGACCTCGGGAAATAAATACACCAGAGTTTGGAATAATATAAATATAACGAAAAGCTCTATAAGTAAAGTAAAGCCCACAGAATCTTTCCCCGTCTTCAGCATCCTTACAGTTTTCCCACAGGAGGACAGGAGAAGACCTTGAGAGCAAAATTTGTCCCACTGCTACGAATGAATGAAGGCTACTGTTCTGGGCCCATGATCTTATTATTATAGGGACAAATCCTGACACCACTGACACTCAATGAATCCATGTTTATTTAGTGGTGAGTATAAGTCAGGTCAGGAATTGACATACAATATAAAGCTAAACAGTGATCTTGGCTTGAGTCCTAAATCTTCCTGCAGTTTTACTTAGCTTTCCTACCATGATAAATGGCTGATCTTTGTGGAGGAAAGAATTCAGTTTCCAACAAAATGCTGAGAATGAGTTATCAGTTCAGCTATCTTTGCAACCAGTTCCTACTTGAATACCATTTCAGTAAAATATAAGGATGTGTTGTGTCATGACTGTCAATGGAAATAATTTTTAAAGGGAAGAATTTTTTTTTTTTCTTAAGTTTGTGGGGTGAGGGGAGGAAGTAATGTGAATTTCCCCTTAAAACATTCCTATCATGCTGCTTCATATTCATTAATTAGTCTGAGGTTTCCCTTGTGTTTAGTTTACAAAGCCACTTAAACCCACGTACCCATTTAACATATTTATGACCCCAGTTTTCTTTCTTTTCTCTGAGACTGTACCGTAATTGTTCTCTGGACTCAGGGACCGCAGAGTGCCTTCACTGATGAAAGGAGACAACATAAAGAAGGAAATGAATGTGTGAGGGATGAATACCTTCCACAAAACAACTGGGTGCAATTTGGCCCATGGCCCCGGGGGTCACTTTAATAGAGTGGAGCCTCAGTCTCTATTGAGTGTATGGGAGACTATTAACTCTTAACAACTCAGTCGAAGGTTATTTATTTATTGCTTAAATGATTTGTTATTGCTACTTGAATTTAATATACCCTCTGGGAACTGAGATGGCAGCATCATGTTGCAGAAAACCTACAAGTTATTTTAAAACTGTGATTGAGTTTTTATGAGCACCATAAAATCTTTCTGAACAAATAACTTACCGTTAGTCAGAAAATTCAGCAGGAAATCTGTAAAATTAAGGATTTATTAGAACAGTACTGTATTTGTGTGCTTCTCAGGGAAAGAGAGGGTTAAATATCTGATGCTTCAAGTATTTATTTTATTATTGGAATGTAATAATATTTAAGTAACACCTGATGTTTTCAAAAGGCCTTATAGATACAATATTAACAAAATAAATCATTCCTTTCAGTCTGGGAATACCTCAGGCTCAGGGATCGAGACTGGTACACACCTGTTTGGTATGAACATTTATTCAAACAACTGGAGGGTATCTGCAAGGAACAGAGACAAATCTTCATGTTAGTTCTTCTAAGTGGACTAGTGTTGTGGGTATGTTTGCACAGTCACTGTTCTTCTCCATCCTCACCTACGTGCTGTTTTCCACCCTGAAAAGTTGTATTTGTACACTTCTTTAAATCATCCACTTTTCCTTTGCTTTTCTAATCCTTAAAGTCATTAGGACAACTTCCAAACCAAATAGCACACTTTGGGAGGGGGTAGGACACTGGGGAAAGGAAGGAAGATTGAAGGCCTCAAAAAGTGGAGGCAAATGAAATACTTGGAAAAGTAAGGGGAAAAGTCCTACGTAAAGAAGGTTAAAAAGTATGTTTAAAACCAGAAAGAATAAACATCAGCTTTAATATTGCTGTAAGGCTGGTATCTGTTCCTAGTTATCTCTAACAGTACACTCAAAGGCATTCACTGGTAACACATACAACTGCAAACCCAAAGACATCTCCTATTTTAACATCCTGTTGCTCAAAATCCTGTCATGTCCTCACATATAGGACTATTCTATGTTAGATTTCCCTTTTTGAAATGGAATGATCAAATCTGAATACAATACAGATGTTCAGGTTATGTGATTGAAGCACATAATCCCATGAAAATATTTAAATTATACTCTTTTCCATCCTTATTAAAAACCATTAATCAGATACCAGTTACCTGCTGAAAGTCTAAACAAATTATATATACTCATTCTCTTTGGTTCTTTGCATTCTGTAAATTTCGAAAAGTATCATTTGCATTCATTTTGTGGTTTCCAACACACTCAATTCAATGTCTCAATGGACAGCTGAGGAGTATTACATGATTGCAGGATTGCTGGCTATGTCATCTTAAACCTGCTTTCTAACATCTCCAGTGACGATAGCATAGTAGTTAAAAGTGCTTTACACCTGAATAAAATTCATGCATTAATGGAACTCTCTCTCAAACTTTCTCCCACCACTGAGAATTATCAATATTCTAATTTTAGTCTTTGAGATTTTTATATTAACACATAAGAGTTAAACCTTGGTGGTGTCCACTTTTCTGTTACTCTGAAGTTGCTGGCCCAACCTGATCTTTCAGCAGCTTTAGAAGTTCCTTGCTTCTACTGAATCTTGCTGGCATTCTGACTGCTCCTCACTCCTGCCAGCATGTCTTTTGGTGTAAGATTCATCTCACCTGATTTAACCTAGTCAGTGGAGAAACCCTGACACTTCTTAAGGGCACTTCTTATCACTTATTTTAGGTGTGTTCCTGGAGGTGGAATGAGCCATCTTCCAGATATGGCTGTAACTTTCTGTTGACTAAAAAAGCTCATATATCACTTAAATTAAAAGACTCTGAGATATTTATGTTTGGTGAGATCAATTTCACCTTACATGTGAGAAACATGCAGATAATGACACCTATGCTGTGGCCATCCAGCCTCATAGTCTGAGACAGCCAAACATGATTCAAGGTTCTTCCACCTTCCTGTCAGCTGTCTTGTGGGCAGTTCTTTCTCCCTCCACAGGTCTCTTCTGACAGTTCCCAGCTTCTACGGTGAATGTGGCAGCACCTTCTGCATAACTCGCTTATTCTCAGCACATAACCCTATATACCACACTGTCCCATGCTCTGGGTCATTTAACTACTTTTTATCAGAAGGCAGGATGCTCACTGCAGGGCAGAGAACTGTAGTAAGACAAGGCAAACTAGGGAGAAAATAAAATTTCACACAAAAGGGGAAGTCTTTATTACAATGAATAGATATTTAAGTGGCACAGGTCTAAACAACCTGAAGGCTTTGTCCTAATACAGTTTTATTTCCAATGTGTAATATTTTTCTTCTTAGAGCTCTAGCCTGGTTTCACTAACCCTCCAAAGAAGTCTGGGCCCAGAAAATGAAAAAGTCCAATGGAGTGCAATACCCCACAGGAAATTTATTTTCCTCAGTCTTTACATACTGACTGTGAAAAGTTCCCAGACAGGAAAATCAGCCTGTAATCACAAAAACCGATTTTGCCTCCTTTAGAGTCTTCTTAGACATATGAACTTTCACTAAAATTGCAGTCTAACTGAAGAACCAGAACTCACTAGGTGCCTCCTGGGTCAAAAAGTTCTTCCAAGGAGCAGCTTCTGATTAGTGCTAGAACACCAAGGAGTTTGAAAGACTTCTTTGGATAATCTGAGCTGCAGAAGCATGTTTAATCTATTAAAAACCTTCCCTACACCTGCAGTTTTCTCTCTCTCACAATCACAATCTCAGAGCTTGCTCCAGATCAATCAAGAGGCTTCTTAAAAACTCACATCCTCCTCCAAGTCAGAAACATACTGGGAAGGATGATGTTTTCCCATTAAACATCAGGATAATTTTTCAGGCAGCCTCCATAATTTCTTTCTGCAACCCAGCAGAATTCCTAGACTGCTGCAACTATTTTAAATACTGTTGCATGGTGTGTCTGAGTGAAGCTTAATAATGCCAAATGGCTTTATTTTTTTCAACATTCATCATGTTAACAGACGAGAACAAAGATTGGACATGAGCCAGCAATGGCACTTGCAGTCCAGAAAGCCAACCATATCTTGGGCTGCATCCAAAAGAGCGTGGTCGAAGGAGGTGATTCTGCCCCTCTACTCTGCTCTGGTGAGACCCCACCTGCAGTACTGCATTCAGCTCTGGAGTCCTCAGCACAGGAAAGGCGCAGACCTGTTGGAAAGAGACCAGAGGAGGGACACAAAAATTATCAGAGGGAGGGAGCACCACTCCTATGAGGAAATGCTGAGAGTTTGCATTGTTCAGCCTGAAGAAGCGAAAGCTCCAGAGGGACCTTATTGCAGCCTTTCAGTTCTTAAAAGGGGCCTAAAATAAAGATTGGGAAAGATGTTTTAGCAGTGACTGTTGGGATAGGATGAGGGTGATGGTTTTAAACTAAAAGAGGAGAGATTCAAGCTGGGTGTGAAGAAAACATTCTTTACAATGAGGATGGTGAAATATTGGCACAGCTTTCTCAGAGAGATGGTGGATGTGCCATTCCTGGAGACATTCAAGGCCGCGCTGGATGTAGTTCTGGGCAACCTGATTTATTTGAAGATGTGCCTGCTCATTGCTGGGGGTTGGACCACATGGTCTTTGAAAATCCCTTCCAACCCAAACTATTCTGTGATTCTATGATCTTTGATTAGCTGCTGTTTGTAAAAAATGCACCAACAACAAACCTTGACTAGTTAATTATATTTAAAAAAAATATTTAGTATAATGATTTAAAAGGTAGAGAATTTACAGGTGTGTAGAAACACCACTTAATTCAAGTTGTATGAGAGTGTTCGTGCTCCATTTTAAAATTATTTAGCTATATATACACCACACTTTAAGTTGGATTCCCAAATCACTATTCCTCTGTGATACAAAATTCTCTTTGTTCCATGGGATAAAAAAATATTTGAACATTATGATATACCAAATTATTACTCCATATATTCCAAATCATCAGAGTGCTTTCTTGGCATGCATAGCCATAATCCTTGCAAATTTTTCAAATATGACCTTTCTTTTGTAGCAGAATTTATTAGCTGTGGTGTGAGAGCAATTCTGGAAATTTTTTAGCACTTTAAAGCTAGGACTTTATTGGACTTCTTGCCTACATAAAGCTTTCTGGACTGGTCTATTTGCTTCAGAGCCTGTGCCCTGCATTAACAGTGTCGGCAGTGTATGGTCTGTGATGATGACAACTAAAGTACCAGAATGGATTTCTGTACCCAGCTGATATTAACTCTGAGTACTTTACTTGTCTTTCCAGGATTTATACCAGTTTTCAACCCTGCAAAGAATCAGGCAGTCCACATGTATTCCTAATCTAATGGTTTTCATTTCCTGCAACTTCAGGGAAAAAAAATCTACACCAAGATTAAAGAATCCATCTGGTTTTACTACAGTTGTACTGAGGAAGAATTAATTTAAGTGTTAGGCCTTAATTTTAGCTAGTCGTACCCTATGTCTGTTCTATTTTTAAAACACTAAATTGGAAAAATAACTGCGTATAACTTTCCTATGGACATGAAGTGAAACAACTGTTCTGCTACTTCTTGCTTTACTTAAGATGCTGGCAACTTCCACCCTCTTGTCCATGCTATGTTTGGTTGTTTCTGCAGACACCCAAGTATCAGAATAACCTCTCACCCAGACAAGTACATCGTATGACTTCACCAGTTTGTAAAAAGTATCTTTCAACCTCTCACCTTCTTATTTCACTCTTTTTTTCTGTAACACTCTATGTCACACATCTCACACATACTGCTTGAGAAAGAACTGCAGAAATCTCATCAATTGTAGCACTGGGACATTTTTTCCATAAAGTTAAGCTGCTCTCTGCCAATTCACCAAGAAGTTCAAAGAACTAAAGGTTTCACTTTCTGAGTATATCATGAACAAATCAAGGAGAACTCTACTTCATGTGGTGCTATCTAACATCTTATCAGGCCAGTGTATGCTAATTATGATTTTGCTCCAAAAGTACACGGTTTTTCTAGCTGTGTAGTCCTCCTGAAAAAAAGGTAATGCCATAAGGCAAAATGAAAAGTGCAATGTTCTCCTGCACCTTGAAACAAGGCCCACAATAGCATTAGCTAACCCTGTCACTGGAAGAGCTGGTAAAGTTGTCCCTTTACCACCTCAGTGCCTGGTTGCCAGCAGTGCATATCACTGAAAATTGACAGCTCAGCCCAATGTATATAAATAAACAAAGGTATCAGAAGACATAAAAGAGACTCTGGTTCCAAGTTCCAAAAGTACAGCTGTAATGAACAGCATAAACTTGTATTTCCATCAGATAGGGTTTAGGCTTTCAAAATACTGAAAACTTTTCACACAACTGATTAGGTATGAATAAGTACAGTAATGTCTGTAGACATGCATGTTGTCCAAATTTTGATGGATAGGAAAACAGCAGAGCCTCAGCTAGATTTAATGGTTGTTAACGGATAGTTACGTGCATTTATTGGACAGCTTTTAACTTTTGTTGCAATGGATGGGAAAAGACACGTATCTGTATCTTGTCAGAAATACAGGGCCAAGTGCAGTAACAGTCCAGAATTACACAGTGTATATGTCTATACCCACATGAAAAGCAAAATGTCACTGACAGAGAACTTGATCTTGTTGAAGAGATCAACATGATAGACCATCTTCTCTCCTCCAGTGACCAGCATTTGGGAAGCCACTAGTAAGTGGTGTTTTATTTAAATGCATCTCCATAGTGGCCCTGAAGTTGTCTGAGTTTTTTTTAAAAAGTACAATTACCAACAACAGTGTATGGATCAAAAAATTCAATAATTCAATCTGTTTTCTACAGACTTCAACTGAAGAATATGGTTGTGATGTTATTAAGCTCTGTATGCCCGAGAAGTAAAAACCATCTAACAGAAAGTTCTGGAGGGATGTAAAAAATTTAACATTCTCCAGAAAAATAGCTACCTTTTTTTCTACTGATGTGACTAAAGAGATTTTTCTCAGCACTTTAAGGCTCACTTCCTTATATGTTCTATAGTAAGTACTTACCAAACCGTCCTATAGTAAGTAAACCCACAAACCATTTTTTTCCCCCTAGAGCTGATGTATCTGCCATTATAATGTTTCACAGCGGGCCACAGTCCAGTGAGTATCAGTGTAAACAAATTGTCATGAAATATGTAAGTTTAGAAATGTGACTGTCCAGGGCCATTATTGTGAGTTTAGCAAGCTGATAGAAAATAGTTCTAAAATAATAGACCATCTACAAACCAGAGATGTTGTGCCAGCTTCTATTCCATATGTAGTACAGCTGCCTTACTGAAACTGTAGGTTTCAGCAGCTGACACTTTGAAAACTTAAAAAAAGGACACCCGAACTAACAGAAATACATATCAGAGCCACTGGGGAGTATGCCAATGTATACATAAGGAGTCAGATAAGGCAAACAAACAACCCACCTTGTATAAACTAGAGTTCTGGAGAGTACCCTGTCTCAGAAAAATATGTGCACACGAATATGTATGTCTGATATGCATACCCAAGTACAGCTCTTTGGAGCTGTGTCTAAAGGACAGTTGGCTATGTAAAGGGGATTGTACACCCTACCTCTGGCTGATACAGACTCCAGAGAAACAGGCAAAACTTCTAAACCCTAAAAAGTATGGATAAAAGGAGCAATTTTTGCTTTGAATACTCCCGGTATTTATCATAAGTAACAATTCAAAGGTTGTCAGAAGTCAGACTTCTAACAAAAGTAGAGTGAATGGCACTTCAGAGCATTAGGGGATTCATGAGTCCGGTCTTCTAAGGCAGGCAGTTGCTTAATTAATTCAGACGTTCAGGTTCCATATACAAGTTCCACTCTGATCTCAGATCTTATTTCCATCTATTGCTTTATTTCCATCACCGCCTGTGAGTTCATGAAGTTTTTGCTTTGGTTTAAGTTACTCCATAATTAGTTCACCAAAGGAACAAAAAGAGTATTGCTGCTGCTAGATATGGAAAGTTTTAAGGGTTTGAAAATCACTACTGTGTTGCTTTGTATCCTCATATTGCGGGGTCACTTACTATCTTTGCATTAAAACCATGCCAAGTAAGAAATGCTGCTGGCCAAGGAAAGCAAGTGCTCAAGAGAGGAGTCCAGACAAACAGCTGGAGTAAATCAGATATTATACTAATAGCAGACAATGTAAGGATGCTGATTTACATCCTCTGTGAATCCAAAACTCAGGCATTCTTCCTGTAAATCACACCAGCTTTCCTGGGAACATAGTAAGGAAGTGTTTTATCTACACTTTCTTGTAACACACAGGGCTTTTTTATTACTTCAAAACTGTTTACGTTTTATTAGTATGAGTTTCCAGGCCTTTGTTCCCTAGACCGTGTGAAGAATGGAAGCAGGGTGACTCGCTGATATTTTACTTTTAGTTGGTGAGTCGCAGAGGATGTCTCACATTTCATTAGTGTTTGAGTCCTTAACTCCTCATATTTCTCAGGTTCTTTTCTCCTTTGCACAACGTCTGTGGGGACAAGAATGTGTAAGTGCCACCACTACTCCATTCAGACTCTCACTGAATTGGTGTAATTGGATTTTGCACCTCAATTTGCAAGATAGAGTTTGCCTGAAGAACAACCTATTTTGGTGAGCATAAAAATGAAATGAAATAAAAATAATAATAAAGACAGGGCAGGCATTCATAAGGTACCAGGTCTCCACAGTCTTCAGCTGAGAGACCCCAGATTTCAGTGTACCCTGAAAAGGGTGATTAATTTAAAGTGAGTGGAGTCTGTTTCTTTAAGACAACCTCATAAATCGTGAAAGATCACCACTTCTTTTCAAAAGGCTCTCCACGGTCTGAGTTTCCCTTCTGGGTCAGTAAAGGCATTGAAGTTTTAATGGCATGCCATGGCAGATTACACGATACAGCTGTCCCGGCACCGTGAAAATTAAGTTATGCCCCGTGTCAGCAAGGTTTTTTTCCCTTTTCTTTCCCTCCCCTCCCCCCTTCACTCTCCCTCTTTCTTTCTCTCTCCTTGTTCCCTTCTTCATTCTCCTTTCTGCTGGGAAGTGCGCATCCAAGGAGGAGGTGGCAGCCCTGCAGGAGCTGCTGCCACGGCTGCTGTTGAGCCCCTGCTATTGAGACTGAGTAAATGGAGCTGATGGGTGAAGAGCCGTCAAAATGGAGGGTTTTGTTCCTCCTCCTCCTCTCCTCAGCTTCCAGTGGCAGAGGCAGCCCTCCCTGCTCACCCGCATGCAAGCACCTACTCTGCCTCCCCACCACTGTTGGACACCCACCAAGCTACATCCCTGTCCTCTGCACCCCAGCAAGTATGCACTGCTCTTCCCTTGACTCTGCGGCTCATGCACCAGGCAGCTCCTTTACGCCTCTAAGTACTGTTACAGGCTCTGGTTGCCGGAGATGCCTTTTTCCCACAGGTCAGGATCTCATGTGTTGGTGCACACGTGGGTGCGCAAGCACACCCATGCACAGATTCAGCTTCCTGCATTAAAAGCAATAGCAATACAAGTGGCACCCCCCACCTCGCTATTCTTCTAGCTCCCTACCTTCACTCTGCAAAGAATGATGGAGAAAAGAACTTACTGCAGCATGAGAAATTAATCACATTAGTATTTAGTCTGGCAGAGTGGGGATGTGAGACTGGATGAAAGAGATAAGAAAGCAAAAAGGAAAGAATAATTTGCTAACCATCTACCAATATTCTGGGTCAAACATTCCCAATCTGTTCTTCATTTTTATGATCTTAAAAACTTCAATTTCTAAACAGTAATTTAAACGTATTTATCAGGGTCTTGATGGTCTGGTTTCTTTACTGCACCTTCTGAGAGAAGCCCACAGACAGACCAGAGAAGGCCACCATCAGAAAATTATTGTTTTGATAATATTTTTGATACCTCAAGGTACTGAGTTATGACAGGAGGTAACCTTATGCCTTTTCAATCATGTCAGAGATGTTTGGTAAATCTTTATTCTGGAAAATTAGTAAATTAGTTAAGACTTCAAGTGGTAATACCTGTTCCAATATAAAGCAAATACTGCTAGTTTATCTCTTTCAGTCTGAGCCTATCTTTAATGGATATATAGATATAGTTTACATAGAAACAATATTTTACAGCTGAAGTGCTTGCATTACACCTTATGCAGTAACTTCTCCAAAAGTTTCTGGCTTTAGACTTGCACACTTTGCAGTTAGCCTTCTATTCTAACCCAGGACAATGTTTTCAATGGGATTATTTGTGCCAGGGCACACTAATACTTTCATTAAACTCTTTATTTGTTCTGCTGTTCCTGTGCATACTGATAGGAGAGGATGAAGTCTTACTACCTGCATATTCAGCCACCTCTAGATTATGAACACTTGATTAGGTATTAATGTGTTCTATTTTGGAAATAATTTGTTAATAGGACTGGGAAATTTTTCCTTGCCTTCCTCCATTGTTCCTACATGCAACCTGCTGTTCAGAGACAGATTGCTACTCAGTAAGGAAGGAAAAAAATTTTTGATTGTTTTAATAATATTTTAATAAACACTCCAATATTAAATTATCTGTATGTTGCCTTCTACTCCCAGAAACATGGGCATGTAACTTAAGCACAAAAAAAGTTAAGGTCATTTGCCAACACAGTGTCAGACAAACTTCACCGGTCCACCAGAAAGTGTCCAGACCCAAGACAAAATGAATTTTTTCCCATTATTCTTAAGTTTGTAATGCTTTTCACAGGTGTGACATGAATTCATGAGAAGAGGGGACTTTTAGCCAAAGGACTCTGATTCAGGAAACATTGACTAAGAAGTTTTAGCAGCCATGTACCTCCTTATGTACTTTCCATTTGTAGTTGGCACAAAAGATCGGAGAACTGAATTTGTATGGTGCCATTAGATGGGGATGGGAGCAGAATAAGGGTTTTGCAGTTTATCTCCTACATAGGCGATGTATGGGCATTAAATTAGAGCAACTTTTACAGCACTACAATAATTCTGCTTGGGTAGTAGCAGAGACTGAGGACCAACTTATCTCACAGCTTTACCACTGCATTTGTCTTCATGCATACCCCAGTTTCTTAACACACATCCGTGTGGGGGGAGAGCTGGCTGCTATTCCTATTTGCACTGTTGCTATTCACAAGTAAATCTTTCTCATGTTTTCTGTGACAGGTTCAAGCCTTTATCGAGTGAGGAGAGCTGTGAGCTGCCCAAGAGCTGTTTTGCTGGCAGGGGGTTAAGGAGAATTGTCTGTCACATCAATTATCTGCCCTTGGGCTCTCAGAAAGAAGGTGTCTTAGAGACCGGCCACTTCTCTTGCTTGTACATCCACACACATGGACACCAAAACAGCTCACACTTTGACTGGGAGTTGCTCTCCCCCCTCTCTCAGCAGTGCTGCAATCCATGTTAAATCAGCTCATTCCTTCTTCTCGGTAAAACTAGACAGGCCTCTGCTTTGAATACATCGGACCACACAAGGGAGAGGGGAGAAATACCTTTCCCTCAACCCTTTTTCTCTGTCATTTGGAAGCCTGTGTCCTAATAACAAATGGTGATGAAAGAGAGAAAGACAGAGAGGAAAAGAGAAAGAGAGAAAGAAAGGGAGAAAAAAAGGGGGAAAGGAAGAAAGCAAGGGAGAAAGCAAGCAAGAAAGAAAGAGGGGGAAAGAAAGAAAGAAAGGGGTAAAGAAAGAAAGGGGTAAAGAAAGAAAGGGGTAGAGAAAGAAAGGGGTAAAGGAAGGGGTAAAGGAGGGAGGGAGGGAGGGAGGAAGGAAGGAAGGAAGGAGGGAGGGAGGGAGGGAAGGAAGGAAAAGGAAGGAAGGAAAAGGAAAGAAAAGAAAGGAAGGAAAAGGAAGGAAGGAAAAGGAAGGAAGGAAAAGGAAAGAAAAGGAAGGAAGGAAAAGGAAGGAAGGAGAAGGAAGGAAAAAACAAGCCTTTACTTCTTCCTTTTTTTTTTGCAGCTACAGCTCTGAGCCTTGGTCAGGGAGCCCATGAATTGGACTATTGGATTTGCAAAAGGGCCTGGGAGGGGTCCCTATAAATCTTCCCCACACAGAGGATGCTGTCTGCCTGCTTCTGGGCTGCTGCTCATTGTGCTGAAAGCTTAACTGCTTTATTTTCCTACAGGGGAGGGGGGAAGCAAAAGGAAGGAGGGGGAAAACAAGGACAGGATGAGGGGGAGTTGCATAAACCTGAGGTTTACATATATGGGGTTTTTCTTTGTCATTCTCAAAGGCATTATTATTCCCTTAGAATACTAACTGACACATTTTTCCTACTTTATTGCCTAATTTGCTTTATTCCTGTGTCCTTATGCTGCTGTTTATGAAATGGAAACTATATTAAGTCACCCAACATTTGTCAGAATATCAACAGCCACTTTCTTTGGCTGCTTATCCTAGAAAGACCAAGACAACTAATATAAAAATAATCAAATAAATACATACGTGCACACACACAGGCACACAGATACACAGACCCCCCCCCCCCCCCCCCCACTTGATACATTGGAGAAATGCCAACTGTAATTGTCACAAACTAAACACGGCTTTATGTTTTCTCACTGATGCTTTTAGCCATCATATTCTGCCTTTCTACTCAGGACTAATTTCTTGATTCCATTTCATGGGTCACAGAGCAACATACCAACCTATTTAGTAGCAGCACATACATACTTTTTGGATATAGTTTTAGTATGATGTCACCAAAATTATGAGAATAGAGAGTATTGCTAAACATCACAAATGCATGTGAATTCTTTAAGAACGGATTATCTAGATTTATTGCTGTAAAATGTAATTTTTATCTCCACAAATTACCCCAGCATGCAATCTATATCTGAGAGTACAGCAGACAATTTCTGATTCTGAAAATTATAAACAGGATAATGGAATTGTTAATTTCAGCTTTCATGCATGAGAAATTATCCCCTGTCTTTCAACATTTATCTTAAGGAGAAAGCTGCCTGAAGGCTGAATCCAAGACTAAGAACTGTATTATGAAAGAGAAACAAAGATACTTTGAAATAGAAAGCTTGGTCCATCCATTTGCAAGTAATGCTACAGGTAGACAGTGAATTGCATCTTTTTACAGTTACTATGAATTTCACTCAGTTCTCACAATCATTTGACCAAATAAGGAAAATTAGACCTGCAAAATAAGGACAGAGCTGACACTGCTGGGCATGTGGATGTTCCTTTATAGCAGAAGGAGGAAGGGAGAAAAGCTTTTCCCAGTTCTTAGATACCAGCTTGTTTGGAGCACTGTTTGTGAGCAAAGCATGTAAATATAGACAGTTTGTTTGTGCCTGCATGTGTGTGAACAGGTGGGTGAGGGGAGTTTGAGAATTCCTAATCCTGTAGCTCTCAGGACCCAGAGAGTTGTACCCCATCTAGGGTAACTGGATTAAAAATCTTTTCTCATTTCAAGGGTTTGATCTCAACAAGGGTTTGATGTGATGAAATCAAAGTGGCAGCTTGAATTTAAAAACTATTTGGATCTGAACTTCCTGAAGTCTAGATCTGTGGCAGTGGCTGCAATGGATGTGAATTGCGTGGTAACAGCACTAATGCCTGTATGAAGAAGTTTTGCTTGAGGAAATATAAAAATATCCCAATTCTAAATTAACATCAATTCCAGTGAGAACAACCTTATCACAAAACAATTTTTGTCAGCTAATGGTAAATGGCTCTGGTGCTATTAGCCCCTCAGTGGCAATAATAGAAGATTTTATCTCTATTATGGTGAAGCCAAAATAATAATAGCTACAAAAAATTATGTATTATATGATAATTACTGTTGTTATTTTGTTGTCTATGTCACTATCTGGTGTTCAAGGACCCCAAATACTTGAGAGCACTTCACTGCTCAGGGAACGCCAGATCCCACATGATTTTGAGCAAGTCACTTTCTCCTTTTCTCAGCCTCGGTTCCTAATTTGCAAACTGGGGATAATAATAGCATACCTATTTCAAAAAGACCTTCTGAGAAAAGTGTGCGACAATGCTTTGAGGCATTCACAGTCTTTGCAATGAAGCCTTGCAACTCATTTTTTGAAATAAAACACAAATCAAGTTCTTCATAAAAGCAAATAATAATCTATGACTCCAGGTGTAATTTCACACTCAGTTAGAAACTGGCTTAGAGGGAGGGGTAATAAATTAAGCTACACATTTATAAGAAAGCATACCGAAAGAAATTGTGCATATAAACCCTTAAAAGGTGGGAACTCAGAATGAAAGCACGCTATATGTACAAAGGGCCAATCTACTTCAACCCTGAAAGGTTACAGTAAAGGCAAAAAAGACAGTCAGTGCTGCCTGGTTTGTAATTCTTCTATACTGTCTATGTGATATCACCCATGTGTACAATTCCACAACTACTGAAACTGACTATGGTTTTCAAATTATCCATATCACAACATTTATACAGAAGAAATTATGCTTTCTTCTTATCAAATTATCAGGTTTTGATACATGGGAAGGTGAAAAATCCTCAGATTTCTCCTTCTATATATTTTCTGTGTAAGTTCAACAAAAGCATCATATAGTATAAAGAATGGATTACAATATCTCTGAGGCATGAAAGATATTTTGTGTAGGTTTGTAATGAATTACTGTAAAACCTTAAGAGTATCCTGAAAAGCTCTACGTCTGAGAATGGAAAACCTTATCAACAGATCTTCACTGATGATATGCAGGGTGAAATGCAATGTTCCAGGTGACAGACCTTTCTCAAAGACTAGTGCCAGCCTGTAGAACCATGCACCACAAGTATCAGCTCACTAGAAACTCCAGCACCTTCCATCCTAATGGCAGATTCACTTTGACCTTTTCTTGTTAAGACAAACATATGACATATAATATGGATATGAGTGTCTGTACACGTATAAATACATATAAGAAGAGAAGGTTTTTTTTTAAAAAAAAAGAATGTCTTCTGCAAAATTCTCTGTGAAAGAAAAATAGAAAACTGCTCCTCTCATGGACTTGTGCACCCTCAGGTTCTTTAGATGATCTTGAACCAGATCTCCTACAGCAGGTGGAGATCTGCAACTGAGTTTATAAAAGCCAGATGATGTTAACAGAACTGTGTATACCTGAATTTTCTGCAGCATTAAACTCCAATTAATGATTATCTTGGTATTGTTATGCACTACTCTTTAATCTGACAGTGTTAATTGTTCTGTCCCATACACTGTTCTGAAAAGCTTTCTGACAATCACCTGTAAAAACAAACATCCTAATTTCATAAAGTTTTATGTCCTCATACATATGTTAGCTGTAGACTAGATCAGATCTTCTAGACCTAAGGATTTTGGCCTAAAAAGCATTTCTGACTTGATAAGAAATGTTTATTGAATACTTCTCTCATTCAATAGGATTCAGGTCATTGATCTTGTGTCATAAAGCACTACCTTAATAAGGCTAAAATTCAATTCATGATGAGTGGATGACTTCTGAGGATATCCTTCAAGATACATAGCACTGCTCTAAACTTTCCTTATGATAGGAAATCACAAAGAGAAGAAACAGAGCACACTATGACCATTTGGCTGAACGTTAGGATGCTGCATCTCTCAGAGAAGAAAATAAAAAATGCAAGCTTTTATATTTAAGTAGGAAGATCAAGATAGGAGTCTAAAATGAAAGAGTAGCAAGCAGAGATGGACAATTTATGGGTAAGTACATTGTCAGAATCCTAATGATGAGAGAAGAGAAAAACTCTTAAAAAGGTAAGAGATAAAAGTGAAAATTGTCAGTATTTCTTTCTTTTCTAATGTATGTCACATTTGGTTAGCAACTGGTCACTACTGGTGTCTCTCAGGGCTGGGTGTTAGGACCACGGGTTTTAATATCTTTAGTGATGATCTGGATGGGGGGATTGAATGCACCTTCAGTAAATTTGCAGACAAGACGGATGGGAGTGTTGATCTGCGGAAGGGTGCGGCGGCTCTGCAGAGCCTGGATAGATGGGCTGTGGCCAGTGTTAGGAGGTTCAGCCAGGCAACGTGCTGGGTCCTGCAGTTGGGCCACAACAACAACAGGCTTGGGGAAGAGTGGCTTAAAAGCTGCTTGGTGGAAAAGGCCCTGGAGGTGCTGATTGACGGCCACTGAACATAAGCTAGTTATGTCCAGGCAGCCAAGAAGGCCAACAGCATCCTGGCCTGTATCAGGATGGCCAGCAGGGCCAGGGCAGTGATAATCTCCCTGTACTGGGCACTGGGGCCGAAGCTCAAATGATGTGTCCAGTTCTGGGCCATTCACTGCAAGAGAGACACTGAGGTGCTGGAGTGGGGCCAGAGAAGGACAAGGAAGTTGGTGAAGGGTCTGGAGCAGAAGTGTGATGAGGAACAGCTGAGGGACCTGGGGTTGTTTAGTCTGGAGAAAAGAAGGCTCAGGGGGACCTTATTGCTCTCTACAACTACCTGAAAGGAGGTTGTAGTGAGGTGGGGGTCAGTCTCTTCTCCCAAGTACCAAGAGGCAGGACAAGAGCTGTGCCAGGGGAGGTTTGGACTGGAAATTAGGAAAAATTTCTTTACCAAGAGAACAGTCAGGCATTGGAACAGGCTGCCTAGGGAAGTGATGGAGTCACCATCCCTGGAAGTGTTCGAAAAACATCTAGATGAGGCCCCTAGTGACATGGTTTAGCGGTGGTCTTGGCAGTCCCGGGGTAGCAGTTGGACTTGATGGATCTTTTCCATCCCAGCTGATTCTGTGATTCTATTACTGTATTCTTGAACTTAGAAAACACATTAGAATAGAACAAGAGGTAGTGTGGAAAAGAGCAGGAAGAATGATGGCTCCATGGAAAAAGGAAGCTTAAGAAGAGATGTAGAAAAGTGCTATGAAATCACTGTGAAGCAAGAGAGAAATGTCAAGAAACATCTTTCTTTCTTCACCAAAGAGAGGGCCTCATGTGGCAAAGTCCCTAGGAAAAGATAACATTCTTCAGACTGAGTAGTTAAGCAGTGGAACTCCTTGCTGCATGTTGCTGAGGACACAGAAGGTGTAGCTGTAACATGGCAAACTGAAGGCAGAAAGATCCTTAAGTACTTCCAGAATAACAGAACCATTGGTACTCTAACTTACTCTGTTTCTTCACCTATCATGTATATGAAAGATAAACTGTGAGATACAGATGAGTATTATTCTGCTGAAATCTCAGAATAAATCTCGGCTGCTGAAGACAGAAACATTGCTATAAAAATAGGAGTATACATGTGCCTGCAAAGTCTTCCTGTTCATGTTGAATGAAAGACATGCAGTGAAATTGTGACAGTCTGGATTCAAATCACATGGGCGGATTTGATTACATGAGTGTTCCTGTTCCTGCCTAACTGGAAAGGGCTCCTGCAGTGCAAGTTCACCAACAGATAACCATGTGACTCTAGTAATTACTTGTTAGTGTCACAAACTGAGGCATCATGATAACATGCACCACTCCAGCCTCAGGTGGAAAGGCTGTATACTCAGGTCAGCAGTGGAGACATTTAGCCTGGGGGCCTTTTCAGAGCAGTGGGATAGGGATGGGAAAAAACACGCCCCTGCCAACAGCAACCACACGCAAGGTACCATCTCCTTCTTCAGCATCTTCCCCAAGCCCTTTCTCTATGTTGTGGAAGCCTCAGCAGATTGCTGTTCTTCCTGCCTCAGAGTACTGGTGTGACTGAGGGAATAGCAGCAAAGAATTAAGCGTTTTTTTAAACACTGTGTAGAAAAAAGACAAGACATTCCTGTAAGTTTACAATACCACTTCAAAACAGGGAAACTGAGACTGACACAGATACTCAATTTTACAGTTTAATTGCAGCTTGTGTCTTTTGTGGGGATTGGTAAAAATACTTGATTACAATGCGGGTTAACAAACATAAATGCTAGTGCTTTGTAAAAGCAACAATTTGTGTCTCTATAGCCTAGCTTAGATTTTGAAGGGGGTAGAGAGTTATGTAAAGATAAAAATCATAGAGCACTTTGTAGAAAGAAAGTGTTAAGCATTCAGCAGCATTAGAAAATACACACTTCCACATATGTATTTATTTTATTTATATGTAGCACAGCCAAATATTTTAAGACAACCCATGTCTGGACAAAGTGATATGCATACTATCAAATAAACACACACTTCAGTTTAATATTTTACTACTAAATGTGTCGGAATATTTAATATTAACATGCCTGCATATATATTTGAATGCATAATTAGCCTCAAGCCTGGTTTAGCGTCCACATTTTGTTGTTCAAATGTGCAGGTTTTAGTGCCAAAACTTTCTTTAAAAGACCTGGGAAAATAGTTGTCAAGTCAGTTCATATAGATATTACAAAAAGTAGTTGTCAGAAGGATAAAATTTTGCTTAAAGTCTCTTCAGTTCTGCCTCTTATCTAGTAGTCACAGTTATGCCAAATGTCTTACAGTTTTTTTCATCAGGGAGCAGATAATAATTCAAAAGCCTCAGCCAAAACAAACTCTTTGAAAAGATCTTATGAAATCATTTCTCCTTGCAAATCCATAAAAATCACCTCGGACTCCTTATCAATAGAAAGGCTTAAAGAGGGTGCAGAAGTCATTGAATTATGATGTGCTTGTTTTAATGAAATTCCACTCCTGCTGGGATGTTCCCTGCAGATTTTCCATATTTCAGCATGGGAAAGGTTTGATGCTTTCCTCCCGGTGCCAAGAGTTAATTGAAAACATTTCAGGATAAATTCAGCTTGGGGGCCAACGCTCCCATTCCTTCTTTATTCTTAACAATAATAGAGGACTAATACAATTATTAATAGGCATGTTGTATCCTCTTAAAGTGGTAGTGTGTTTCTGAAACCGTGTCTTTCACATTCTTTTTCTGAAGCAAATCTGAAACAAATGGAAGAATAGAAATCTTAGGAGACAACCAAGCCTGGCTGGTACATTATACTGTTGATCACTTTTTCTCCACAGTGAAGTATTTAGCTATTGTTAAGCTCAGGTAGTTACTTAAAGTGAATAAAAAAAAAAAATATTTATATATATAAAATCATTCATTTAAATCAGAATTTCCTTCAAATTTTTATGCTTAAAGTCTCAGCCCTCATGTTATATTAAATTATTTTCTTTGAAAGTATGTACATCCTCAGAGTTATTCAAGGAAATACAGAAAAGTGAAATGCTATTTTTAATAAAGTTGCTATTATTTTAAAGATTAACTCAGTTTTGAAATCATATGTGTTTCTTACGGTTTATGTTGTTAGTATAATGAATATGAAATACTTTGTTGGGTTTTGTTTCCTAGAATACATTAGATTATCTTACTGGCCCAGAGCTACTTACATGGTATCTCCCAAGTTAAACAATTTGTATTCTAAGCTTGAAGAAAATACTATTTTTATTTTAATTGTTTTTTTCTAACCTAGTCTTGATGCATTCATTGCAATTTTGTCAGTATTTACACACTCCTGATAATTTAAGTGTTGAAACTCATAAAAGTTATAATCACTGAGAAGAAAGGAATCAGGACAAAATGTTTACCATTATTCCCTCCAAATTTTAGGCAAAGTTCTGAAGACATTTTTATCTCTTCTTCACACTCCTCCTCCCAAAACAGACAATATAAAATATAAAGCAGCTTTAACTGTCTGCAGAATTATTTTGCCATATACCTTGCTCACTGAAAGATCACAAAAATAGCTCAAACAAATGGAAGCTAAAAGATTCTTATAGACTACAATAAGTCAAGGCTATATTTGTAGCATTTCAAAAGGCTGTATCTGACTTTCTACAGCTATTGACATTTTTCAACAGTCTTGCAGGAAAAAGTCTATGATTGGGTCCCTAAACATTTTGACAGAAGTCATAATATTTAGAACTGCCCCAGCATACAAAACTGTCCAGACAGAGCTGAAGTAGTTTAACCAGCTTCCTGCACCCTGTCTTAGTGTCTTTTCAAGGAAGGACAGTGGAGGTAGAAGGGATTAAGGATGGAACACTCTTCCAAACAGCTGATGCCCACCTGATGTAGCATTCCAAGAGAAACTGAAAGGCTGGTCTACTTTAAAGCAGTTTTTATACCCTGATAGGAGGATAGGGCTTGGGAAGAATCAGGGCCAGGGTGAGGAACAATTTCTGACTCAGCTGCCCCTACTACAAAACAGAAATATTTGATAGATCAGAGCTACCAAAGTGCAACCATCTTCCTTGATGTGTGCAGCAGAGCACTGAGACTCTGGGCTTCAGGTCCAGGCTGAGGGAGGATCACCACACAATGCTCTCACTTGATCTCATAAATTTAGCAAATCTTCCCTACCAAACTGTTTGAGAAAATAAAATTTGCCACGAGTATAAAAAAGGCAGATTTCAGGTAGCTTGTATCTACAGCTTACAGGACAGAACGATACTCAATACAGAGGAAGCACTTGGTTGCTACAGCTCTTTTCCTTGCTTCCTGCACACACATCTGGGCAAACCAGTGTTCTGACCAAAGTGCTCCCAGTGAGTTTTGAAAAGAGTCAGAATTTCTGAATATAACGGGAGACACTATATTCAGTCTCTACATGCAGTCAGTATGTTCTAAAGTTTAGCCTAATATTGCTAAAAATGAAACTACTCAAGGTTTGTACAGCCCAAAAGTGGAAAGGTTTCACAGTTTCTCAGATATCTGTATATTTCTTATCTGCTTTTTTTCCAGATATATGCTCTCCACTCCAGCAACACCTTTTCCATAGTAACATGTTCTTCAACACATCCAAGCACTCAGTTTTACTCACTTCAGTGGGTTTTTGGCCAACTCTCTATGCTATACCAGGCCAAACCCAAGTGTTAGTTGCCTGTTGATTCACACAACCTTGGGTCTTCTCAACCATCATCTATGTGAGTAATCTCAGCACAGAAATAAAGTCATAGGCTAAATACTTACACTGACAGTACTGCAAATTCAGACTACCTCTAATGGGAGTCAGTGATTTGCAACTATCCAAACAAGGCTTTACATCATAGAAAGGTGAGATGCTTTGGACAGGATATTTGGCACAGATGTCCTTTCTATACAAAACACATTCCTATACCGCATTCTCTTCCAAGGCCTCGATTCCTGAGATTCACAGACCAAGACATATGTCTGTGCTTGGATTCCCCAAGTCCTTTACACTAATTTGCAAACATATGGTATACACCTGAACACAGTAATAGGAAAAAAAAAAAAAGCAAGACAGCATAAGAGTTTCTGTGGACTGCTGCTTTACTTCCTACTATAATCCACTTTTACATGACATGCAAAATGTTTTAGTCAGTGTAGAACGATACCATAACTCCAGAAATAAGATAATATGGAGACTTTCGCTACTGAGTATTTATTTTGATGGTATTTCCTTTTTTAGTCTAAAAAACATTTTGTGATTTCACTCTCCTATGACAGAATGCAATAGGACTTAAGAAGACAGGCAAATATCCTGGCTGAGAAGTTTACAGATTTAGGTGTCATCACATTAAAACTATAAAGATCATGCCAGAATAGCGCTTCCTCAACTGCTACCACTGATGGAATTAGAAGTCTTAGCGCCATTGCCAGGATATGACAGGAAATTGTAGTGATTGTTCTGTTTAAACCACCTAACCCCATAAATTTTTTAACCAATGAAAATTAGAACAAGCCAAATATACACTCACGCCACAAAGTAGGCAATTGCATTATTTTAGTATAACTCATTATAAACAGATGTGGCTTGATTTCTGTATAGAGAGGACATCTAGCAAGCTATGTTTATTTCCATGAGGATGTGTGTTTTGTGACTACATACAGTACTATAATCTCTCAGGCAGTTCTATGTTAAAAATATAGTCTGTGCCCGCATTGTCTATATTTATAAGGGAGAAGACTCAGTTGTCTTCTATTTCTATTGTTTCGAGGCAGCAAGATATTGTGGTGATGACGGACAAAGACATGTTTCTAAACAAGTATTTATCTTTTGGAAAAGAAAGAGAGTCCCGTTCTGCACCTTCAGTTTTCTCCAAATTCTTTTGCCGGTCTTGTCTTTCCCTTTTGCAATCAAACTGCCCATTTTCTAAGTCACGGGTGATACCATCAGACAGACACTTTTCCTCATTATATTCCCTTATATATCAGCATTTCCTTTGCAGTACACTTCCTCTCTTCCTTCTGTGTCCACGTTCTGGACCAAGTTATACATTTTGGTCTCCACTATCCTCCTAAACTTCCACTGGCTATTTCCCAACTGTTTTTCACTCTCTGACCTTGTAGGCATATGCTAAACTATGGCTATCTCTTCTCCCCAGCCTTCCTGCATCACTGTCTTTGCTGAATTATGCCATATGTATTCCTAAGCCTCATCTCACTCGGTATCTACCCAAATACCATCTTGGATTTCCCATCATTATGTCAACATTAAAATCACAGAATTATAGACAGTTATTTAGATGAGACCTCTGGAGATCATCTACTCCCATCTTCTAGAAGCTGTATTCCAGCTAACACCAAACAAAGTAATTTGTGGCTCATGCTAGCCAAGTCTTGAAAAGCTGTAAGGATGGAGGTGCTTGAGTTTCTCCATGAAAGGTGCAGTGTCATGAATACCAAAAACATGGGGATGATAACTTCCTTCTCTAGCTTTTGGAGGTAAGAAAAAAATCCTCTCCAAAGCTGAATATTCATCTTACATGCACATTACTCTTCTGGCCCTGCCAACTCTCCTAAAGACAGTTACCTTTCTTGCCCTCCCCTGTTATTTTCACTCTGTGTCTCAGCTAACCTGTTTGTATTTTTTTGTAGCTTCAACCTTCTCTACACAATGATCTTCTTTCATCAGTCTTTCTTCTTCTTAGACATTTAAAACACAACTTCTTAAAGTGAATCTCTACACAACTATGTCTTTGTTCTGCATCACTTTACTAATGTATTTCTGGGTCACCTACACCTCACACTTCACCATCTGATGCATCCTACTAAGTCTCAACCCATCTATTTCCTTACTCCAGTGTGTTCATCATTCCCTTTCCTGATGTATGTCCAAGTTATGGTATTAGTGCTATGTCACTGTGTGTTTACAAAAAAATCTCTCTTCATGCTTACTCACATTCTACTATAATATCTACTTGGTTCATAATAAATCCATAAAAAAAAACCCAAACTCAAAAAAAAAAACACCAAAAACCCCACAGCTTTTTTGTTGTTGCTTTTTTGTGGGTTTTTTGTTGTTTTGTTTTTTTTTTCTTTTTTTGTCTATGACTATTTTGATTTTGGGCGCCAAATGATGATCACTAGCAGTTGCTGCCAAATGATCCCTCTTTATTGCTTTATTTTTATGCCCTTCAGTTACATTTGCACTGCCTGAATTTTGGAGGTAAATATCAAAAATATTAGCTGAAAGCTTCCTCAGAAAGCAAATCTTTCCCACATCCTTCCCTGCAGTTCCTCTTTAAGAGGTGTCAGCATGGCTGAGAGAATGAAGTGGCTCCACATTGTTTGCCTGAACTATTATGTGTTTAACATTTCCATAACAAAAGTGCCACTCGACTTCTCCCCGATTAATGCAGCTCGAGGGCCCTTGTCCTCCTTTAATAAAACATTGTTGAAATCATTTATTTAGAGCCCCTGGTTACTAGTGGGAGAATGACCATCTTTGTGCCAAAATATAGTGTATACAGTCCACTATTTTGTAGTAGATCATTCTGTTATTTAAGAAATTGATTAAATGGATGTCTTAGAAAGTATTTATGCTAATAGCGAACTACTTATGTCATTCAGACAGTCAATGTGAGCCTTTTCAACTGTCTACCACCGCCAGTGCCTCAAGTAAAATACAGTAACTTTCGACTTTACTGCTTGCAAGTCTGTACCACAGAGTTGAAATCTCACAGAGAAGCACTGCTCTTCCCACTTGAAAATGTTTTCTGTTGCAGGACTACCTACTTTTCCTGAAGACTTACAATGGGTGTGTTATCACAGGCAGCGTGGTAGTATGTGGTTATTACTGGGGACAGGAATAAAACAGAATGGAGGTCTGAATTTGTTTTAGTGACATTGAAGACACAATGCAGCCCACGTCATTCAAGCAGTGTTTTCCATGACCCAGGTGGTGACAGTTTTGTGTCCCACTATTCTTATAATTGCACCTTGGCTATTTTGGAGTTCCTCTCACTCTCCTCCAGTGTACTCAAAACAAAAACAACAACAAAGCCAGTAACATCATCAACATCATCAGAAAGAACAAAAAGCGAGTACTGGTTTTGCATTGCACTGAGATGGAATTTTTTGTTCTGCACCTGCAAAGCTGTCTGCAGCCATCTTTTTAGCCCGGCTGTAGGTATGCACTATAGGTGGCTGCATGCAGTGAAGGACTTGGCTCACTAACAGCTCTTCGGAGGAGTGAAGCGCAGATTGTTACTAAAATCCATCATGCTTTCCAATGCAACCATGAAAGACTTGGCCAAACCAGAGTCACTGTGAGGCTTTGTTTCATAACAGTTTTGAAAGCTACATATTCCTCCCTATATACATTGGTGTATATTGTTATAAACAGAGACCTTATGTTATGTCCATTGTGATTGCATACAAAAGCTTTGCTGTGCGCTTGAGTGATCAGTGAAGCTTGAGTCTCCCTCTATTTACTGTATGGTCACTGTCAGTTCAATGAACTGCCTCCTTGTTCTCCACCATTGTCCCACACTCCCTTAAACATTTGTCACTGAAGTGCCTCCAAAGACAAATAAACTGTCACCAAGAATTCAAACCTGGTAACTGGGAATAAAAAGGGAGCAGAAATGGTGGAGAGTTCCTTCTAGCCTTGGAAGAGATTGGCTGGACAGGGTCTTGGCAAAGAGCACTTTCAAACACCCAGGCAAATGAGAGAACTTCCTTTCCTGTGGAAAATCTCCCTCTGTCAGGGAACATGAAGGCTTTCCTTGCTTAAAGCTGTCCTTGCTACATCCCTTGACATTTCAAGAATTTCCATTTGTCTCAAAATCAAGCAAAAGGAATACGAATTTGAAGGACATCAACATCTGGCACAGGATTTGTCGGCTGGGACATATACCAACACAGGCAAGCTATTCCTCCTGGAAACTGTGCTTACTCTGACAACACGACGAAACCTGGAGAGCTATCTCCATATGGGGAGGAGCTCACAGGACAGAATTAGTCCAGCTGTATTTATTGTACAATCATTTAAATTAAAACAATCCACTTTCTGTGGAGAAGGAAGCATACAGATAAGCCCTCCCTGCCTAGTGGTGCTCAGTGTTGATTTATTCCAGGCAGATGCTTTTGATAGGAGCCTGTAAAATCAAGTCTTCAGTTTATTGTATCAGACTGCTACTCTTACCTGAAGAAAAATAAAGGCTTTTAGCTGAGAATTTTTCATCAACGAGTTAAATAGTCCTTGTGAGTACTAACTGTTGACAAACTGCAAATGTTTCTGAGCACCTCCTGAAGAACTGGAGAGAATATTTAAGATCATCCCTACACAGCTGTGAACTCAGCATTCTGTAGAAAAAGCTGACTCTATTACAAGTCTCACCCAACTACTCTATCCTCTTCCTGAAGAAACAGTATTTCCAGCTTTAACAATAAGCTTACTCAACCATTCTGATGACTTTAAAAACGACCTTCAGATTATAGCCATACACCATAGTCATACACTTGTCTGTTATCACAACTATTTGGGGGTTGGTTTATGTGTGTGCATGTGTGCCTGTGTGAGTTTACCACTGGGCAACCTAATCAAATTCGCACCCTAAAGAAAAAATAAAATAACCTGTTGCTGAAATAACCAATCAAGAAGCAGGAATTTCTACTTTTGTTGATTTAGACAACAGACAGATGTGGATTTGCTCTCTGTCAAGATCTGGTAAGATGAAAAAGACACTATCTTGCTAATCTCTTGCCCCCTCAGTCAAAGTTTATTTGTGGTAGCTTTTAAACTTCTGACTCGCCATCCAATTATGGCATTTAAAGCGAAAAGCTTTAAATAAACACCACGAATAGAAGATAAATAAACTTTCTTTTCTCTGCCTTTTTTCCTTTTCATTTTTTTTTTTCTGCGAGTGCCTAGCTTGACACACTCCAAACTCAAATCCCCAGAGGACTGAGCTCTCTCTTTTGTGTTAATGTTTAAAAAGATCTTCCAATGCTGGAGTTTATTCCTACTGCAAACATTTCTATTTACAAGGTCAAGTGTATCAGCACTCGACACAACTTAAGAGTGTAATTATTTATCTAAGGGCGTTTGAGTGTAGATCAGTAGCTCTGGCAGCAAACCAGGCTTCAGCACGATGCAAAGCAACTCTTAAGAACAGTATTACAAGATCTAGTAATTGCTGATCCCTCCAGTGTGTTTACTTTTGCATTCTTCGTTGTGGGAGAAGGCAGGCTGAATGGCAAACTTCGGTGTGTTTTGTTGCAGCCCCCTTGATTCGCGCACCACTGCCTGCCGCAAAGCCTTATTCGAAACACTTGCCACCTCTGTGTGATGTATTTCTCACCATTTACTTGTTTGCATGCCTAGGAGCATTTCTAAGTGTCAGTAAGAGCAACAGGCCTCCACTTCACGAAGAAAGCACGGCACACTAGTAATTCTACATACATACAGGAGCAGTGTCCTTCAATTGCTTCACTCTCTTCTGGCACTAACAAGTTACCATGCCAACGCATTATAAAATCAACCACTCTTTTAAAGTAGTACTTTCAAAGCTGTATTTACTTCTTGCATGTAATTATTCATTAAAGTAAGAATAGCAGTAATTTACATCTATGTAAAGTATGACAGGCAGACAGAGATTTTTGTTTGTTGACTGGTTTTGGTTTTTTATTCTGTGGTTCGCTTCCCCCCCCCCCCCCCATCCCTCTCCCCCCGCCCCCAACCTCGGGTGCTGAGAGTTCAAGCGTCCCTGGAAAACAATTTCACCACATCCATTATTTAAAGCTCTTTCTTTACTAATTTACACATTTAGAAAATACAAAAAGCCGTACATATTTAAAACACAGGCCTTTTTTATGCCTCCTATAAAAAATACAAGGTTTAAGGCAGCTCAGAAATGCACTTATACAATTCTACAACGTTCATAAAGTCTCTCCAAATAAGAAAGTTAAATTCCAATCTGTAAAATACACTGTACATTTGATCTTCTAGAGAATACTTCACTGAATCACAAAAGCTGGTATCCCTTTAAACATAAAATGAAATTTGTACCTTTCCAGAAAAGAATAGCAAATGCAATTATCTGGTAAATATGATGTGAATTTAAAACTTTTATTATTTTTCTTAAATAAATTATCCCCAAAAGCATACAATTTATAAAATTGTACATGCTAAGAAGAGCAACTGGTAACAAATCCCAGTTTTAAATACATTTCTTATATAAGATTTACCAGCGGTCAGCACCCTGATATGATGAGAGGCAATATAACTTTCAGGATATTTGTACATACATGTTCTCGAGTTTAAAAGTGTCTTCAAAGATGGCAGTGCAGAGCTCTTTTAAAACAAAAGTTGCATTGTTCAGTATAGCCAACAGCTCTGAAAAAAAAAAAACTTTTTTTTTTTTTTTTTAGGTTGAAGAGGAAGAGACGGCTGCTGGCACGGTTTTTGTTATAGGGCAGATGTGTGTGCAAGAGGGAGTGCTGTAAACCACAGAATTTATTCAGTCTCCTATTTCCTTTAAAAATTGGCAGATTCCGCGTTAAGCCCCTTTCGAGCACCGCAGCGTCACCAAGAGCGAGACTTGGCAAATTATAGTCGTTGACTGACCAGTACGGCAACAGCTTTGGCAGCAAGTTTGGGTAGCTCACTTCTAACCTTCATGTCAAAACGCTTTCAGAAAACCACCACCACCACCATGCCGTTACTGCTGGCTGCTCCGGCTGGCGGCAGCGGGGAGCCGGCTGAAGCCTCGCTAGCAGACTCCCCGTCAGCCCGCTCCGCTCGCTGCTAACTTGAAGGCAAAGTGGCAACAATTGCATAGTGCACACTCCAGACCAACACCCGAAACAACAGCAGCCCGTGCCCTCCCGCTCCACACCGCCCCGGCTGCCAGCTCGCAAGGCCGCGGCACCTTCCCACTGCTGGGGCAGTCGGGCCGGTGGGAGAGTGCGGGCAAGCGGTTCGGGCAGGCACGGCGGCAGAGGGGGAGATAGGCGGGGGACCGGAGGACAGTGTGTGTGCAGAGAGGGGAGGGCCCGGCCTAATGGTCGGCAGATTAACGGTTAGAGCGTTTAAACTGAGCGGCCCGGAGGACCCCGCCGGCCGCCCCCCTGCCGCCGCGAGGAGGCCAGCGCGGCCCGGCGCTGGCAGGAGGCAGGGAAAGCCGCTAGAGCCGCAGCAGCAGCGGCATCAAGATGGAGGCCAGCAACGCCCAGACCACGGCCGCAGGCCGGCCGGCGCTATCCGCCTGCACGGGGAAACCGGGCTCGGAGCCCGCATTGTCCTCCGCGTCGTCCCTCCCCTTCTGGCTCGGCTCCTCCTCGTAGTCTTCGTCGTAGTACTCCTCCAGGCCGCCGTCCGAGCCGCCGCTGCTGCCTGCGCCGTTGCCGCCCGTGTCCGCGCCGAAGCAGAGGCGGGCCATGTTCTCCTTGACCGACTCACAGATGGGCCGCTCCAGCCCGTCGCAGACGCAGTCGTTGAGCAGCACGGCTTTAGGCACGGCCAGCATGTCCTCGATAACGGCACGGCACTCGGGCGTGCAGCGCAGCCCATTGAACAGCTTCCCGCAGTAGGTCATGTAGCGGTTGAGCGCGAGGCTGCAGCGGCTGTCCCAGTCACAGCGCCGCCGCGCCTCTGTGCAGCCCATGACGCCGGGGCCGGGACCAGGGCCCCCAGCAGAAGGGCTGCTTGTGCGGGGCAGGCACGGCTCGATGGCGCGCTTGGTGGCGCGACAGTTTTCGTCCTGCGCGCAGTCGCAGTCCTCCAGCGCCGGGCCGCGCCGGGTGTGGTTGAGCTGGATGAGGGCCGCGATGCAATGGCTGGGGCACCGCCGCCTGGAGGAGGCCGAGGCGCCTGCAGCGCCCGCCGGCCCGGCCCCGCCGCCCGCCGGCGGCTGCTGCAGAAGCACTGGGGCGCACGCCTCGGCGTACTGGTTGTAAGCGTAGCTGCACTCGGGCTCCCCCTGACACTGCAGCACCGCCTGCCAGCAGATCAGCCGCCGGCCCTGCACCAGCGAGCCCCGCGGCGGGCACACGGCGCCCAGCGCCGCTGCCAGCCACAGCCAGGCGGCCGGCCGCGGCCAGTGGCGCCCGCCGCCGCCTCCGTGCTGAGCGGACGAACGGGCCACCATAGCTGGCGGCGGCTGCTGCCGCGGGCGAGAGGGGCAGAGGCGCTGGGTGGCGACGACGACGACGACGAGGAGGCGGAGGAGGAGAAGGAGCTGCCGCCCGTAGAAAAGTTTGCAAAACTCCCGCCGGCCTTGTGCATGAGGTCTCCTCGCATCAATCCATTCGCGCCGGCTCCGGGGCCCTGCAGTCCCCGGAAGCTGAAACCGGCGGGGCCGCGGTACGAAGCAGGCGGCCGGGGCCGTCCCGTGCTCTTCACCCGCTGCTCCCGGCTCTGCTCTGCGGCGGCAAAGGCGCCCGGAGGAGGTGGGGGAAATCAGTGCAAACTGGGGCTCGGAGGAGAGCGGCTCCGAAGTGCGCTCAGGGACTTGCAAGCTGCGCCGAGAGAGCTCATGGTGCTGTCCTGCTCCTCATGCAGTTCCGTTTCTCTCTCTTTTTTTTTTTCCTTTTTTTTTTGCACAAAATAAATGCCCAGCTGCTGCCGCTGCTGTTGTTGTTGCTGCTGCCTTCTCGGGAGCTTTTAACTCTCCGCTCGCAGCATCTCTGCACATGCCAGCTGCTCCGATCCCATTCACAGTCCCGGCTCCGCTTGCTCCCTCTCGGTAACGGGTTGCACTCTCGGGTGGCGGGAAGAAGAAATTTCCCCGCTAGCAAAAAGATAGCACGGGGGAAGGAGAAAAGGCAACCTTCGGGGTTTCTTTCTCTCTGGGCGACTGATGCTGCTTCTGTTGTCAACAAGCCCTGCAAGCTGCTCTGCGGATCCGTCTGTGGATCCTTTTTGGTTTGCAAGGCTTTAAATACAAAAGTGCCCTCCGAGCAGCAGCAACGTGCTCTGATTAGGCCTCATTATGCATGCATGGAAAAGCAAACAAACAAAAAAAATTAGCAACGCTTCTTTTACACATCCCCCCCAGCCTGCGTTCTCTCGCTCTCTTTCTCCTTTTCTCCACTTTTTTCTCCCTTCGCTCGGCCCCCTTTCCCTGCCCCGCCACTTGCCATTGGCCCAGCCTGTTGTTGAAACTTTTTTTTTCTCCCCCCTCCACTCTACGATCTGTAGGAGAGAGGGGAGGAGAGAGGGGGGCTGAAGGGCAGCTCACATTCAAAGCTTGAAAGGAAAGGCTTAAGGAGAGTGACAGCCCCCCGAGGAGCCCCTCCTCCCGTTAAGGCGGCGCGGCGGCCGAAGGCGCGCAGCAGAGACAGGGACCCGCGCTCCGGGGGTGGCTGCGCTGCGGCGGGGTTCCCCGGGGCACCGTGCCGCGGAGGCAGAAGAGCAGGCGGCGGGTATCTGAGTGTCGCCTTTAAACTGCTCCTTCTCCTTGCAGCAAGGGGAAAAATGGTCTCTAGGCTCAGCGATGCCTGTGCCTAAACTTCCCACTGATTCAAGTAAGGGCAGAGCTGCTTCCCGAAAGGTAGGGAGGATCAGGCTCAAAAGGGACCGATTTTTTTTTCTTTTTTTTTTTTTTTTAATCTAAACAGACCTCCTGTTTTCAGGGTATTAGTACACTCAGGGAGAGCAAAGCTGTCTCTGCTAGTGGTGTCCTGCGAACGTGTAAGTACCGCTTCTCAGTGCCTCCAGTATTGCAACTTTTTTTCCACTCACCACAACCCCTGCCGATTTTTAATTCATTGAGCTGCTCGCCCGAAGTTTTCTGCACGGGTTTGGGACACTGACCTACGGGGATGCCTGCAGACAGAAATACAGTATAGTTCTTTGATACTTTGTTAAGACTTCCGGACTAGTAAAAGGTGGTTTAAATAGGTGAAAGGGTGTAATGTGTAGTCCTCGCGGATCTCCTGCCTTCCTGTTAAACTCCTCGCTTTGCTTCGCTTGTAAGGAAGCAGACACAAAAATATAAATATTAAGGCACAACGACAGGAGCACAACAAAGTAAGTAATAGTGCAGTTACCCATTGCCTTTCGTTTCAGTGCTACCTTAATTCCAGAGAAACATCGTCTCCAACCACAAGGGGCATGGGTATCTGCTGCCTGTCAAAACTGGCGCTTTTTTTCATCCTGAGACTATCAGCCCCATCTGTCCCAAAAATTAAGACTAAATCTATTTTCCAGAAACTCTGGGATCTTGGGATCCTGTGCAGTGTGGACTGATGTCTGTCTGGAAGTGCGTGGAATGGCCATGTGGTGTGGCTGGGAGTCAGTATGATTGATGTGTTGAGAAGCATTCACAAGGATTTCTCCCATTGTCATCAATTTTACAAGCTGCTAGTGTTTCTCCTTCAGTACAGTTTTGCCTCTTCTGGTGCAAAAATTATGTTTGCTTGTGTTTTTAAATCCATGAAAACTGCATTCAGAAACCCTGCGTTCATCTACCTTGCTTAGAGCTGTTTCTTTCAGTTCCTGTTTAATAATGTTATTAAAAATGATAGATGCAATTCAGGCAGGGTGCAGTAAACACACACTGCCATCTACACCAGGCTCACTCATGTATTACTTTGCAGCCCTATTCCCTGACAATAACACTGTTACTGGTGGAAGTTGGCTAGTTTGGGATGAATAAGTTGGAGGTCACATTGTAGAGACTGTACAAAGTGCTGCCACACTGCCTGATTGCTGGGGAAAGCAGTCTGCCTTGGTGCAGCTGGAGAAAAGGGGCCCTGGAAGCTGGGATGTTCCAGGTGTAGAGAGTCTGAGAGAGGGAGCTGCAGGATAGTGCCTTGGCGTGGGACAAGGGCCTTCTGAGATTCTCCAGCTTGGGACAGCAGGAATGGCTGGCTATCTGTCCCAGGGGAGCTGCTTTCTGTGGACAGCTGAGGGATGAGCTCTGCCCCCTCCCAGTTCCTACGTTCATCTGCAAAAGCCGTCCAGCTCGGCTGTCCGTTCTGGAGCAGAAAGCAGGCTGTTTATTTTGTGAGTAATGGCAGCAGCTGAACTTCGGACCTCCCAGGAGGGGGAGTAGAGGAGCCTTGACTGCGGCCTTGCATCCTTGACGCGGATGGGGAGAGGCACCCCTGGTGCTGCCTAAGCAGGAGGAGGATCCGTGCGTGGTCCCACTAGTGCTGACAGGCTTCCCTGGCTGCGAAGTGTTGATTTTGCCTGCTGCTCGGAAAGGCAGGGCATGGCATGAAGCATTGCATCATCAGTAGGCAGAGCTTTTCACATACACCTCTCAGTTAAAGAAAAATAAGTAATAATGGAAATGTTGACTTTAAAGTTTTGAACTTGTATCTATCTTTGGCATCATACAACTGACAAAAATTGTAACAGAAAACAGCTGCGCTCTTCACTTACCACAACTTTTAGCCATGCAGCGTATGATCATTTACATCCAGAATTATATATTCTTCGTTAATAAGTTAACTTCTTAAAATGGACTAGTATGTCTTTATTTAATGAGCATTCAGATTCTGTCTCTGTTTTTGATGGCCATTTTGATTAAGGACTGTGGGGTTCGTGATGCTCTACTGGAGGAAGGAAATCTTTTGTGCAACTAAACCTAGAGAAATAATTCTCTGGCCCCTCTTCTATGATATAAGTTTTCTAACAACAGAAATGGTAATGTCAAATTCAGCTTTTCAGTTTTCAGAGTTGTTCTAAAAGTACTGAGGAAAACAACTCTTGTTCTTTTTCATAAAGCACCATATCATCAGAGGTTGTAGTGATAGGACAAGAGGTAATGGGTTCAAACTTAGATAGGGTAAGTTCAGGTTAGATGTAAGGAAGAAGTTCTTTACTGTGTGGGTGGTGAGGCAGTTGAACGGGTTGCCCAACGAAGTTGTGAGTGCTCCATCCCTGACAGTCCTCAAGGCCTGTCAAGGGGTGGATGGAATCTTGGGTGACATGGTCTAGTATGAGACATCCCTACCCATGGCAGGGGGGTTGGAACTAGGTGATCTTAAGGTCTTTTCCAGTCCTACCCATTCTGTGATTCTATGATTCTATATAGGAAAATATATTTCAAGACTAGACAGTAAAATAAGGTCTGATTTCCCACATTCGCTGTATTTTCTGTTCTCCATCCTTTCCGATATTAATAATTAATTTAGGTCTTTACATCAGCTCCCCAAATTATTATAGAGTAGAAGTCTTCCATCACTAGGGGCCATTTTAGCAGCCAGAAAAGCCAGCATGTATATGATCTGGATTTATTGGAAAGACTAAGGGGTACCCTTTTGTTTAATTCTGATGTCTTTTCCACATTTTTATTTCACACTGTTTCCTCATAGATCTCCTTTCCAATTTGTGTTTTCTTTAGTTCTTTGATCTATTTTACAATGAGAGTGTTTAGAAAATTGGAAAATCAGATAGACACAAAACCAGTTGACCTTAAAATGTAACAGTTCATATTCAGAAGTAATTAAAAATACAGGGCCTATACATGTGGTTAATTCCTCACAAATTATTTCTAAGCACATTTATTTTTATTTTTTATTATATTTTTCTACATTTCAAGAGGTTTACAGCTGCTATTAAAATTGTCTGGCAGGAGTCCTGTGAATTAATTAGCTGATAAAATTTCAATTTGTGCATCCAGTTGTATCTTAGTTGTATCTTATGGGCCTGATGGAGATATGCAGTGAGAGAGCACTTTTTCTTGAAGAAGGAATTGAATTCTTTACTAGTAGAGGACTCCACCTGTCAGTGAAAGGTAGCTTCCTACCAAACTCTGCCAGTAGTTCTCAGAACCTTGACGTTATGGTGCATGGAAGACATGGGAAGCAGTAGAAGTCCTACTCATACACCAGTATTCATCCCATAGAAATGGGCCAGTAAGGTGTCACTTACAGTAGCCTGTGCAGAAAACTGAATATGGACATGTGCATACTGCTGAGTTCTTGGATTTTATGTACCCTCAGAGACCCATAAATAATAATTTCTGCACTCTAAAGTTATAAAAGAAAAACCTTGTGATTTACCAGATTCCCAGCACAAAGTGGGGGTGGGGAATGGGGAATGAATATAATGCTTTCCCAAGTGGTGTCTGTTTCAATAGAGAAGTGCAAGTGAAGGCATCTAAATTAGGTTCTAGCTCCACATCTGGAGTAGTTTATCTTTTTATTGACTGCAGGGCTGTTTGGGAGATTGATGTCTTAAGTTAGCTACCTAAACTAGGTGTGAATACTCCCCAGAATGAGCGGGGCTTTCCAGTGTGAGCATCCCTCCTCTCTCTTGCTTTAGTCAGAAAGAAAAATCGCAGACAGGGAGGATAGTAAGTAATTTTATTGATCGACGGTCACCTCACTGAGTTGAAGCTTGTAGCTGATGGGACTACTGCACTTCATGCTGTACAATCAGTTAGACATTGTTATGTTTGCTATACATTTTTAACGTTATCTTTGCCAGTGTAAAATCTTGTGAACGTTACTGTGGGTATTCAACACCTGGCCTTCAGACCAATTATTTTGAATTGATTTACCTATATGTAGTTCAGGATTGATTCCTTCTGGAAAAGGTTTCACATACCTGCTTGCTACACATATCAGCCTGGGGCTCTGGTTGACACCCTGTGATACTTTATAGCTTTTTTCCACTCAACGCATGCTGCAGACCACCAGCATGGTATGTGTCTAGCATAGCTCTTGAGACTGTGTTGCATGCTGTGGGGTGTGATTTGGGAATGTGTGGGTGAGCAAAGCATGTTGATGTAGCATTGAAAGACTCTGTGGGGCTGTGCAGAATCAACTGTTTTTACTCTGGAGAGTGCTATGCGTGGAAGTGCTGCTTGGTTGCCGCCCAGAAAACAGCCTTGGAATGAACTAACATGTATGCTGGATGGAACTGAAGTGACTTAAGCCATGAGCAACTGACTGTACTTCAATCTCAGAGGTGTTACGGGAGCAGAGAATAAATGAAAGTGCAGGTAGCCTTCTCCTGTTACAGCAAGGGGCCTGTTTGGAAAAGTTGGAGTCAGGATATCATTAGTAATTTTTTAATATTAATGACTTGGGATGTGCAAATGCAGTGGTGTGACAGTTTACTGCACTCATAGAATCACTGCATGGTTTCAGCTGGAAGGGACCTTTTAACTCTAGTCCATCCCTCCTTCAATGAGCAGGGATACCTTCAACAAGATCATGTTGCTCAAAGCCTCATCCAACCTGACCTTGAATATTTCCAGGGATGGGCCATCTACCACCTCCCTAGGCAGCCTGTTTCACCACTTTCTTAAAAATAAAAAGAAAGTATTCCTTATATCTAGTCTGCATCTCCCCTTTTAGTTTAAAACCATTACCCCTTGTGCTATCTCTACAGGCCCTACTAAAACATTCTGTCCCCATCTTTCTTATAAGCCCTCTTGAAGTACTGAAAGACCATGGCTATGTTTCACCAGAGCCTTCTCTTCTCCAGATTGAACAAGCCAAACTCTCTCAGCCTATCTTCGTAGGAGAAGTTTTGCATCTCTCTGATCATTTTTGTGTCTGACCTCTGGATCTGCTCCAATAGGTCTATGTCTTTCCCTTTATGAGGACTCCAGAGCTGAATGGTGGAGCATTAATGAGAGTGGAGCAGAGGGGAAGAATCACCTCCTTTGACCTGCTGGCAATACTTGATGCAGCCCAGGATGCGGTTGGCCTTCTGGGCTATGAGCACATTTTTCCATCTCCTGTCCAACTTTTCATGTATCAATATCCCAAAGTCCTTCCCTGTAGGTCTGCACTTAATCCCTTCATCCCTCAGCCTTTATTAATACTGGGGGTCACGCTGACCTGGGTGCAGGACCTTGTACTTGCTGTGTTGAACCTCATGAGATTTGCACAGGCCCACCTCTCAACCCTGTCCAAGTACCTCTGGATCCCTTCCTTCAGCCATCTCAACTGCACCACTCAACTTTGTGTCATCTGCAAACTTGCTGATGGCACAGTCAAACCCACTATGTCGTTGATGAGGATATTAAACAGTACTGGTCTCAGTACTGACCACTGCAGGACACTGCTTGTCACTGATCTCCATCTGGAAATTGAGACATTTACCACTACCCTGTGGATGTGACCATTACGCCAATTCCTTATACAGAGGGTAGTTCAACCACCGAATCAGAATCTCTCAAATTTAGAGAGAAAGATGTTGTAGGGGACTGTACATCTGTCCATACAGATGACATCCATAGCTCTTCCCTTGTCCAGTGATTAGTCATGCCATCACAGAAGGCTAGTAGGTTGGTCAGGCAGGACTTGTGCTTTATGAGGCAATGCTGGCTGTTTTGAATAACCTCCCTGTGCTCCATGTGACTTAGCATTGCTCCTAGCAGGATCTGTCCCGTGATCTTCCCAGGTATAGAGGTGAGGATGACAGGTTGGTAGTTCCCAGGATCTTCCTTTCTACCCTTTGTAAAAATGGGTGTAGTGGTTCCCTTTTTCCAGTCTTTGGGGATTTCATGTGACTGCCATGACTTTTTGCATATGATGGAGGGTGGATTGGCAGCTACATCAGTCAATTTCCTCAGGACTCTGAGCTGGATCTCATCAGATCCCACAAACTTATGTATGTTCAGGCTCCTCAGGTGGTCATGAACCTGATCTTCTCTTACAGTGGGAATGACTTTGCTCCCCCAGTCCCTGCCTTGAGATCTATCTATTTGAGAGGATACATAAACTTGCCTTAAATATATTTTTAATTCAGAGTCTTCTTTTTATTTTTTAATAGACCTTTTCCATTTATAATATTTGCTTAGACTGAGTAGCATAGTTGTAAAGTTGGAGATTGTTATTTATATATGAAATAGTAAGTATCAGTGAGAGTACTTACTCAGTGCATCCAGTACAGTAAACATGGAAATATTGTGCAATACTTTGCTGGACTTTTGCTGTTTTGAACTCTGTTCCAATCTAAACTACAAATTAGACCACACATGCTATTAAAACAAATCTAAGAAGAGAGTAGAACTCCAACCCTTTTTTGGTCCTAACAAAGGCAAAAGTAATTATGAAAGCAACGCATTTCTGATCACCTGTTAAGCCAGTTAGATAAAGGCTTTAAATGACCGTGTTCTACAAAAATAAATGTAAGCCACACACGCTGTTACTATGTCAAACAAATTTAAACCATCACAGTATTACAGAAGTTATCTTTTGGACATGTCAATGTATACACACACAAAAGCAGTTAGATGTTTTCTGTTTGGTATCTGGTTTTGGTTTGTTGATTTTTATTTTTTTTTTTTTTCAGATTTTTCAAATGTTTGCAACCAGATATTATCTGAAGCAGGTAATAAGTTTGTATTGCTTTTTCTGGATGTGCTTCTTTAAAATTTGTATAATCAAAAATTACAATAAATAGGAAATTCTGAGTTTCTTTTGTGAGCAGCATGCAGAAATGAGTAAGGAGATTGGGGTAAGGAGAGTTCCACTCTATATTGTCTGAAGGATTAAAATAAAGAGTAACTGTTGCATTTTTGTGGTTTCAGATTATACCAGCACAAATGTAAGATGTGCTCTGGAAGGGTAACACCTAATTTGATGTCCTACCCCCAAACTAATTTTCTGTATTAGAATCTGGAGATGGCTGGAGTGAAACATGCAATTCAAAAGCATATCCCTAATCTGTTCAATTTAATAGGTATCCTTGATGTATCCTGTGGTATTTGCCTAAGACCTTGTTTACACACTAAAGTAGATATTATTAAAATAAAATTGTTATTCAAAATTATTTTATCAAAGTAATAAAAACCTAATTCAACTTAAATTTGGAGTTAACAAACTGATTTTGGGTGTCTTCCAATAGATCCCTTTAAGCACAGCTGGCTACATATCATGGAAAAATGGTGATGTCTTTATTGAGTTGACCTGCTATAAAAGAGTGTCAGGCTTGTTATTACACCTTCTTAGAAGGGTTTCATTCTTTCATTGTACTAAAACAAAATAAGTATAGACTAAATAGTATGCTAAACAAGAAGTAAGCATGCAAGTACTTCAGACTCCTGACTCAGATTACCAAATTCAAATAAATCTATGTTACTCAGTAAATAAACTAATATAAGTATGCTCAGGCAAGGATTTTTATCTGATGTAACTAGGTTGTTTTAAAAGCAGTTTTAGCTAATCAATGCAACTTTTGTTATGGTCAGCAGCCTAAACCCCTCTAGTTCATTTGTTTGCTTGCTTGAAATACCAGAGGAGAAGAATGAATTAAGATGGATTTTTATATGGAGGGAGATAGCTTGGACAATTAGCAGATTTTATAACAAGAACAGCAGGTACATTCATACAGGTACATGAATCTTTCTTCCTGCACTTCACATAAAACTAAAAGATGTCAAAGCAGTTAGCACAGTTCCACTCCACTCCTCTACTACGCCCTTAGCTGTGGTATCTGAATGCCAGGATGAAAGAAAAACGTCTTTGTGTTTTAAAAGTTTAATTTGCAAAAGTGATGAATGATTCAGTTCCATATTAGGAACACAGTCAGACATTTCCAGACAGCCTGATTTTCAGAATATGTTGAGCACCTAACCCTTGAAAATCAGATTTTCTAGTTTGACATTCAAAAAAGGAATCATTCACAGTCACAGATAGCTTTGAAAGTGTATTTCCTTTCTGCAGCTAACAAAAATTAAGGCTTCAGCAATGATGGAGAAAAGCAGTCAGTCATAAACTTGTCACTGTGCCCATAGTAAACATTAAAGTATTGAGTGGAAGATCTTGGTGACAACACTGCATAATAACTGTGGTTTTCGGGTGAAATAACGTGTTCAGGGCTTTGATACACCAAAATACACTGAGCCACTGGCCGTCCTCAGACATGTTGCAAATGAGTATTTTGTTCTTCCTGGCAAACGATAGTCATTCTCTGTGTGTATCATGGAGGTGAGCTGTATTGTTGTATTTCTGCTTGCCTGAGGGGACTGTTCTTTTCAAAGTTCCCCAAAAGGGATGGATCAGATTAGGGAGGCTGTAAAGATGAGACTAAAGTTGGTGCTTTTGGGAAAGTGGTTAGCGATGGCAGTGCTCTGAAGATTTCCCAAACTCTGGGAACTGAGTTGTACACTGGCATCATGCTGCTTTCCAGAGACAGACTTAATATCCATGGCTGGATAGCCCAAACATGTCCAGAGGCATACAGATATTAGACACTAGAGATGGAAAAAAGGTTTTGGAATGTTCTACATCCTTATTGCAAGATTATACAGTCAGTGTGAGATTAATCATTGTGTTAAATTTTCCGGTGGTTTATTTTGGTTTATTTTAAAATGTCCTAAATGATAGGTTAAGGGGTTTGTACCACTTTATTTAAATAGATTTTTTTTGGTTGGAAACATCTCTTATAACTGATGCAAATTTTTACCACCTTTAAATACCATTATGCATAGCTATATTTCATTTTCCCTCCCACCTAATTTTATATCAAGGTTAATTCATATGATATTCATAAAACTAATTATTAGATCAATTATTAGATAATCAGTTATTCATGATACCCATGCTAATTCAGTTCATTATGTTACAGATTAAACTGCTGTTTGTGTAGCACTGTCTAGTTGCTTTTTGATGTGTTAGCATCCAGACTTCAAGTAGAGCTGAAGCAGACTCAGGTTAGGATTTAGCATAACACCATTGCAAATATTCTTGTAAAATCCAGTCAATAGCATTTACATTTGCTTCATTCTGTTCTTCCATCAGTTTTATACCCTCACCCCTCAAATCTATTTAGTACCTGTTTCTTCCTTTTTTTTCAGTCTCTACCCTACTCTGGATATGCTGCTTGTGCTTGTGGGCTAGAAGTAATGTAAAGGCTTAGGAATAGTGAAAAAGATATTTCCTAGATTAAGGTTCTTGTCTTAGGAGAAAAATAGCCTTACTAATTTAACTTTGTCCTTGCCTTCCATGTTTGCAATTTCGTTCCTAATTTAGCTGTAAAAGAAAGAAAGTTCCCTATTCTCTGTTTGCCTCTTTCTTAAGATCCAAGTTGGTTTGTTCCAGCAACAGTCTAACTTTATGAATCACTTGTTTTCATTCTATTTTTTTATATACTTTCATATTAATATTTTTTCATTTCCCTATTTTTTTTCTTCATAATAGGAAGATGCTATACAGATGCTATAGGGATGAGGTTTTGCAGTGCATTTATGGTACATCTTTTGGGATTGCACAATCAATTACACAATTCAAGCTAGTCCTGCTTGAAAACTTCCTATACTACCCTCTTTTCAAAGGATATGTCTATTTCATAGTTGTTTTTAACCAAAGTTTATGAGTTATATAACTGCTTTAGGTGTTTTTTGCAGAAAAATGGGATTGCTAACTGATCACTTGGTTTGGGTTAGCTGGGCCTTGTGACTTCCAACATGTTGTTTCTCCTCAAGCGGAATAAATTCTCATACACTGAGGAGCTTAGCAGTGTGCTCTGGTATGGGTAATCTGATGCTTACTGAAAAGTAGTGCTTTTCCTTAAGGTAAGAGCAAAGCATCATGTATGTGTGTGGGTAGCACCAGTGTCTTACTTTTTTTTTTAACCATTCTTTATTCAACTGCAGAATATTTACCCCTTTGTGATAACATCTTTACACTTTTTTTCCCTATGCCTCTCTTTTTTTGCCTTACATTTTTAGTCTCTCAGGCCCTTTCTTGATTTTCGGTTTTTTTTTTCCCTTTTTCTTTTCTGCTGACACTAATGAAAAAACCAAACAAACAAAACACCAGAAAAAAAAACAACAAAACCCAAAAAAGAAAAAAAAAAACAACCTAACAGCTCAACAAAAACACCCAGTCAGAGAAGATGTGCTCTATTTGGCCGTATTTATTGATATTGCTATGGCCTCTCAAAGTTGTCTTTTCCTAACTTTATTAACTGAATTTCTCTTTGCAAAATTATTCGTCAAAGGCAAAACACTATACAAATTCATACTTAAATGTATTTCCATGAGAATGTACTTCAGGATCATTTGGTTGGCCTTTCAGTGGATTTGGGAACCTTCTGGAGACCAGAACTGCCACCAGGTGGAAAATTGCAGCCTAAATGGCATACTACAAATGTTCAAGGCTTACAGCTTGGCTCAGAACAGATAGTTCAGAGCAAGCCATTATTTGAATGAATTCACATAAAGTGCTTAGTGAATTATTAAAGAATGCGACAAAATACAAGTTGCTTGCACATCATTTGAAAATAAAAAATAGGGCAAAAGCTGTCAAACAAAAAGTTTGTTGTGGATGGTTGAGGCAGTATTAGTCTTCTTTTAGGTGGTATGTGACCCTGCTAACCCTGAAGTGTGAGTTAGACTTTGATGTTCAAGGGGATTCAGAGTTAGGCAGGGTTCATCCAGCCTTGGCCAGTAACTTGTGACTGGTGCAAAATCTCCTTTTCAGCCACACCAGGCCTAGTTTGTAACCAACCTTCAGGACTAGATCTAGAAGAATACTCTGAAGATCTGGGCAACAGGTAACAAAACAAGTTTCTTAAATTTTTTTTTTTTTTAATTATGAAAGCAGGAAGGAAAGAAAATGGAGAAGAAACAGTAGAGATAATGATGAAGAGAAATTGCTCTCTTCTCCAGTCTTATCCCTTGTTTTTGGATAAGTAATTAACATATATTGAACTATCACTGTCACCATTATCACATTAGCATTTGCTGTGCTGGACCATTTAGCAAGGAACAAAATACCTTTGTCTTCTACATGCTTTGATTTGACAGCTCAGCGAAAGAAAAAAGTGGTTTTGTTTTTTTTCTTAGAAAACATGATTGCTATAAGGAAAATATCCTGATCATATATGAAAAGTGTCATAATTTTTCTCCACATTTGGCCTTTTAGATTCAGTGTGATCCAAGTAATATTCATGTTTGCAGGATGTCCCTGAATGTGAGAAGTTACATTGGACAGGTCCAGCTATATCATAAATAAATTCATTCTGACTGCACACCTGTAAAGGCAGAGGAGAAATGTAAGTTCCACTTCTTTTAAAACAGTTAGGCCTTTATGGTCATTGTGGATGAAAATCACTCTCGTACAAATAGCCAGCAAAAAGCCCTAAGTGTCCTCCTCCCAGGACTACAATTTAAATGCTTAAAACTGGGCACATTTAAGGTTGAAGAAGTGTATCTCTATGGTCCATCTATGTCATGAAAGATTTTTATGTGGGACCAGGTCTTTTGTCCCTGAGAAAATCTGATAAAAATAGGCTTAGTTCATGGAACATGCCCTGGAAACAGAACGGAGAAACTCTTCTTCACACTAGCAACATGGTGAAAACCCATTTGCAGTTGTGTCATGGCTGTAAGAAACCCAGGTACCCATTTCGTCAGCAAGCACTGTCCTGCAATTTGGGACAATATTTCCCCAGGAATGTAGAGCCATTTGCCATCTCCCTGCAAGCTTTTTTGGATTTTCTTCCCATGTATAGGACTGGATTATTTTTGTCTGCTATGTTATCTCAGACTGAAGACAGTCTGAGAAAGTTGGGGCTGTTCAGCCTGGAGAAGAGAAGGCTCTGTGGAGACCTCATAGCAGCCTTCCAGTGTCTGAAGGGGCCTATAAGGATGCTCAGGAGGGACTCTTTATTAGGAACTGTGGTGATAGGACAAGGCATAATGGGTTAAAACTTAAACAGGGGAAGTTTAGATTGGATATAAGGAGGAAGTTCCTTATTGTGAGAGTGGTGAAGCACTGGAATGGGTGCCCAAGGACGTTGTGAATGCTCCACCCCTGGCTGTGTTCAAGGCTGGGCTGGACAGAGCCCTGGGTGAGATGGTTTAGTGTGTGGTGTCCCTGTCCATGGCAGGGGGTTTGGAACTAGATGATCTTAAGGTCCTTTCCAACCCTAACTGTTCTATGATTCTATGATCTTAAGATCCTTTCCAACCCTAGCTATTCTTTGATTCTATGATTTTTTTATTGGAACACATTAAAGCTAAATTCATTAAATGACAATTATTAAAACTGCTTTGTATTTGACAAAAATAGAGATGTAGTTTGTTTAGGTTTTTTTTTTTCCAAAAAGTCAAATTATTGAACTGTTGTGTTGTTTTGGAGGGAACAGCGTCCCTCTTTATTCAGCTAAGTGGTAGTGTACAAGGTAATTCATTTAGAAACAGAGTGATTTCCTGTACTTTACTAAATCTTGTCTTGTAAAAGTAGAAAACCAAAAATATAAGAAGTCCTCTATAACATTTAATGCATACAGTGTTTTCTGAACCTTGGAAAGAGCAGTTCTCTTAGTGCTCTCTCATTGCTCTCAACCCTACGTGATTACCTGCTGCTGCTCTCATCAGATGGCTTCTCTGTGGAGTGAGCTAGTCCTGTTTCAAAAACAAATTCTTGGGCTGGATAGGGTCAAGTGGAATAAGTTTTCAGTGACCATATTTTAATTTTGGTTCACTGTAAATCATGTGAAATCATAATGAATTTCATCAGTGAGAATCTTTAATTGACCCCCAGGTCTCCAGTGATTGCGTTGTAGTGTCATAAATCATCCATAATCCACTTACTGAGGACACAGAGAAATCACCCTATGTTTTGTTCTGTTCTGAATGTGTTTCTTTCTAACTTTGTGCTTTGTATAATTATAACAGAATAACATGCTTTGGGCACCTTTCATTTTTTACACTGTAAGAGTCTAATAAACCATTAGGGGTATTTTACAACATGGTGAGTGCTATTTTGCAGTGTTTCATTGCCACAAGTCCACAAGTCACCTTCAGGAATTCCAGATGACACACTGAAGATATTTTTGCAGCTGTTCTATGGGAACTCATGAAAGCCTTGTTCCCTTTAAAGGAAAAAAAAGACCTTTTTATGTGTCGGTCCTTTTGAGAGTCCTCTGTAAAGTCAGAGGAAGAATCAGCTCTGTTACAACTGAGTACTGTGCTATATCCATATGCCTGTGGATAGTTCAAATAGCATCTCTCTTGTAAAATATATTTGCTGTAGCATTGACTGAAGTAAATGCCTTTGAATAGGATACAATATGCTCCAGAATGCTTTGAATGGCTGTTCCCTTAATAAAATGTTGCCTAAAGCAATGCTATCTTCTGACTATTACATGGTGTTTCATGAGTTTACTTTTAAATTGAATTCCCTGCCATCTTTATGTACCGGAGAACATCTTGAAAAAATCAAGCTACAAATAATAACTGTTTTTCTAAAGGTCAAAGAAATTGTAACGGGGCGGGTGTGGGGGGAAAGTCTTTTCTGAAAAGAAATATTCAGGAAGCCCTGAATATTTATATACTGATATCATCTTTAGACCTCCAGGGTGTTTCTGAGTACAGACAGCTACAGTTTTTAATAAAAATGTTTTCCAAACTAAATTTCATTTCTCATTTCAGATATATAAAAAAAAAAGATTAGTTTCCTGACTCATACTTCTTTGTTTGAGTTTTAACAGTTAATGTTTGGTCCTTTTCCAAAACAATTTTCTGTCCATTTTAAAAAAGCTAAGGCTTGGGATATAGAACTGCCAAGGACTGTTTGGAAAAACATATGCTAAAGAGTTGCCTACAAGGTAGTAGGGGAGGACGGATGGTTCATTTGAAATGACCTTTGTTTACATGACAATATTTTAGCATGTATTAGCTGGTGAGATAATGTACGTTCTTTGCTGCTATTTTTAAAGTGCAGTTGGTTTACTGAGTATTAAGTCAGTGTGCAGATGTCTGTGTTTGTCCATCTGCTCTGAGTGCTCTTTTGGCAGTCCTCCATTTTTCATCCCTACCAGGATGCATCAGCATCTACTGTTCTTTTCACAGTGATGAAATATTATCTACCTGTTTAATTGCTGGTCCTGCTCAGGATCAGTCTGTTTACATCTGTGCACTACATGTCTGTGCCATCTTTTCTACAACTGCCCTGAGACATAAAGAGGAATTGCCTCTGCTTGCCATATGGGGAGTACTGAAGGATCAGGAAATTCTTGAAATGAACTATTGCCACAAATAAAATTAATGGATTCTGAGAGTCATCCGAAAGTCTGTGGAGTGCAATGGGAAAGGACACCTTTCTCTTTATAAAGAGTACAAAGTCCAGGTTGAAGGTAAAGGACCAAAGAATATGGAGGCCTTGAGTAACGTGTAATACAGAGAGATGCAGGTATAACCTGGGCTTGGCCTTCAGTAACCTTGCAAGGATTGGTAAAGCCATGTAAGACATATGAGACAAGACAGCAGTAAAGTGGTAATGAACATTTCACAGCAACAGCCTCACAGCTCATCTTTCCATATGAGGCTGGTTCTGTTCTGCCTGGAATCAAGATGCTGGATTTGCAAATGGAAGCAGCCACCTGTTTCTGCATGGCTACAGGAGAGCTGCCCCTGTACTCACCTGGGTGGACTGTGCACAGTGGCTTGGTAGCTGGCACAGGAGCTGACTTTGCACAGCCAAAGGTGTATGGCAGCCACCACATGGGTGCAGTTGTTATGGAATGAAGCACTCTATCTGTGTTGGCTGGACAGAGGGCATCCAAAAAGATACAGGTTGGAGGATGTCATAAATTGTGGGGATTCATGAGCTTGAACCTTATCTCACACTGTCAGTTATTGTCTGACTACTTTGTCCATAATAAGTGGCCAGGCAAGATCCCAGAGAAAATGCGGGGCCACAGCAGGACACAGCGGTATCAAATATGCCGTCTCATTGCTGAGGGCTGAATGCAAATGCAGAAGAAGAGACGGTTGCCTTGTGTCTGTAGTTACATAACTATCTTGCCACCTAGTATGGGGTAGTTAGTTGTGACTCCTGAAAACAAAACTATTAATGTCGTAATACTTTACCTTCTCTCTCTCAGACATGACATGAGAGAGAGAAGTAGGAGCAAAGGAGAGGGAGTAACAGGGTTAGTTGTGGCATTCTAGTTGGTACCTATATCCTGTCCAACTTGTCAGCCTTTACTTCCCCAGCCCCTGGCTTCAGAGCTCCTCAGCCACTTTCCTTTTCATTCTTCTCCAATCACCCCAAGATCTGCTGTGCTCTCCTATAGTCTTTCAACTTGCACAGCCTGTGCCACTCTATATTTCTTTGTATACAACACATTCATTAAATAAATGTACCATGCATGTCATGTCAGTGTCTTAATTTCTAGCCCTTGCTCCCTTTCTTTCATAGTCATTCTCCCTTCTTTTGTTGTCATTTATACAGATAAAAATTTCCTCGAGAGAATTCCTGTTGTATTGTTTTCTCTCCGCATGGTCTGTAGCAAAGTGTCAATGATGTAGGATGTGAAAAGGATGCAGGAAAAGAATGACAGGCCGTAATATTAAGTTCTGATTAAATAGATACAGATCACACTCTGAGCAAAGCTGTAATCTGGTGATATCTTAAACAACTATCTCCTGTTCCACATTTTATAGGCTACACCTATGGTTTCTGTACGTTTCCGATCATAAGGCTCTTATAGCTACTGCAAAGCATGGCAGATTGTTTTAACTGTGCAGGCCATTAGTTTTTCATTCTGGCTATCTACTTCAGGTTGAATTTAGAGAAGCTTTAGAGGAAATAAACTATGATGTTTATGTTGAAATTAATTTATTTTCAGTTTACTCTTCAATCCTACAAATGAAACAAGCCTTTGAATTTTGTGCAAAGAGAACATGCTGCCCTCGTGTCAGAATGTGCCTTTTGCTTACTTGTGTTGACTGGGGAAAACATGTCTCAAATATTTGGCCATGTTTTGTTTTGTTTTTAAATAATTCAGGAGAAACTTAAGAATTAAGCAGACACTTCTGCTTTATTCCTTCTCTGCTTAGCATAGCCCACTGCAGACCAGCAGGCACTGGGCACCATTTTTTTGGTCTCAATTTGTTTTTGTGGTCTTTCTTTGTCTCTATTGGTTAGGGAGTTGCAATAAAAAAAGGGCCAGTTTCCTGGTTAAGGTGGATGAGGGCTTCTTAAACAACTGGATTGTTTCTCTGAATCTCCTACTGGACCACCTTTTGAGACAGTCTCTTCTTGTACAGACATTAGCTGCATATTTTCCTGCCCATTCAGGGAACACATCTGCAGACAGGCTTGCAGAATGGCTGGCAGCTCACAGGAGTGAGTGAGGCTGAGTGCAAATTCCCCATACATGCAGTATGCAGTCAGGTTCTAGCTATGCCAGAAAAAATGAACAGTCAGCAAGTTATTTCTTGCAAGTCTGGTGTTCCCTTTTCTTTCTTCATACTCCTGGGCTGTATGACTCTAGCAGAGTTATGGTAAGAGCATTCCTAGGGCAGCCAAGAGGGAGTCAGTACTTGTCCATGGAGTGCAGAGCTTAAGTACATCGTGCCAAATAAAATGGAAGCCCATGTGAGAAATGGGAAGACCAAAAAGAAATAAAGAATACCCATTTGCTTTGATGGGTCAGAGGGTAGTTTGTGTGACAGTGTGGTAACATATATAATATGGACTGGACAAATAGTATTGTGATTGGGAAATCTTGCAACTTCTCATTCCTGAATCTTGAGAGCTTGACTTTCAAGCCTGAACAATCTTTTGACATATGTGTTTGAGAATGTAGAATGAGGCATGTATGGTTTGTGGTGGCCCAGTTTCACTAGCATAAGTTTGGGATTTGCTATTCCTGCCATGTATATTATAGAAAGACTCTTCTAAAATACTTTGTAGCTTTAAAAAACATTTTCAGGAGGCTGTTCCTGTGTCTCTTAGCCTGTTAAGCAGAGTGTCTTGACTGCCATGAGGAAGAGAAAAATTAAAACTAGTACTTTTCTAACAGATCTAAAATAATTCCAGGTCACTTCCATGAATAAAAATTCACTGTTTTAAAGCCTAACATCTCAGACTCTACATTTCAGTAAGCTGGTCTGATGGGAAGCTGCTAAAGTATTTCTGTTTCATTGACCAGGACAATAGATACATCCTTAAAACCAGGACAATTTCATATTTTTCAGAATTAATTTTGCCCGTCTTGGAACTCATGCAACTATAATTTCTGAGGGAATTCTACTTCTTTGGTTGGGGAGGGAGGAAATACTTCCGTGGCAGGTTGGCTTTAAAATATAAATGGTGCTGTTTGAAGCAGCTTAAGAACCAGGAATGCCAGACTGAACTGGGGAGACTGATTAATGGGCAGGTGATGCAATTGCAGCTATGTGATAAATTGCTTGGATATTTCTTTATCAAACGCCCTGCAGTACAGTATGTCACACAATTATCACACACGTACACATAGTCTACATATATATAGGCAGATGTCTTGGGGTAGATCCTCAGCAAGCATAAATTGATTGAGCTCCCCTGAAGTCTCTTTAAGTCCTGGAGCTTTGCCATTTTGTACCAATTAAGGACTTGGCCCCTTTGTCTCCATCTATATTCACTAAGCTGCAGACCAAACTGATGATTATTCGTCTAAGTAAGTGTTGCAAGTTTCTGGCTCTTATTTGCTAATGAAAAAAAAATGTTCTAACATGAAACTGGGCTTAGATCCCAGTTTTCAGTCATACTCTCCATTAAAAGATGAAGGATGTGGCATACATCACCTGAGAAGCATAAATCAAATAGTAATAGCACTGTTGTTTTCCTAAAGAATTCAGGAAAGGACTTAATTGCGTTTACATCTCCTTCTGCATCTAGCCTGATGTCCTGAGTCAGTTGCATTAAGATTGAGAAATCCTTACCACGGATACAATGCACACAACAGTTACAGTCACTGATGTAATACTGGCGCCAGTAAGCTTTATTTTATTTAAAAAAATACTACTCTCCATGTACTTTAAAATAGTATAGACGTAAAATATTTAAAAAAAAACCCAGAAGCTCTGTCTGTGTAATTTGATTCTGAGCCTTAGCAAAGCAGGCAAAGTTCCAAATATTTTTCTCTTCTCAAATTGTTTAAAATATGTTTCCAAGGGTGATTTGGCTGGAGAGGCGACCACTGGGGAATTACAAGCTGAAAAGTTTTATTTTTTGTGAAGATCTGTATTTCTGTGAAGAAACCGCAGCTGCTTTTAGGGCTGGCCAGGAGCCAGGAGTAAGGTATGCTCAAAAAACATTCTCTCAAGTGAAGTCTCATTAATGACACTGAAAGCAAAAACTGTTTTTTCTTAAAACTTAAAAGAAAGACGCTGAGATAAGTCCATTGCAAACAGAATACCTCAGCTAGTACGTGAAGCCTCTTCCCTGTGAAGGTTCCTGCCCGCATTTCCCGTACCTTGCTTCCCACTCACACTGAATTTTTGTACCACTAAAATGAAGGGAGTCATCCTTGAGTAAGTGTTTGCCAGACTGGGGCCTCCCTTTGTACTTGATTAGTGTTTGACATACTCAGTAGGAAATCAGATCAACTAAAGGCATAAGTGATGTATAATTTCGCATTGCCAGGGGAAGTTTAATTTACGAGCTTCTTATACCCATAGCCAAATGTTACTTTTGGCATAAAGAATGTTTACAATGTTGTTGTTTGGACAAATTACAACTATTTTTTCTTCAGGGCCTGGTCCATGCACCCCTGGAAGGCAGAAAAGAGAGTCACTGCTTTCCAAAACGGGGGCACTCTTTCTGCCTGCCTGTGGATGCGTAACAGCCATCTGATGTTTTGGAGGACTTGGTTCTTGGGAAGCCTGTGAGCGACTGATTTGGTGGGCATCTGTGCTATCTCTCTGCATTCCAGGTAGCACCTATACTATTGGTTTCAGTGCTGGGCTAAGACCTTGGCAGAACTAAGTACATCAATCCCACCTGTGTGCTAGGACTCCTTCTCTGTAAGCATCACCTCCCTTCCTGTGCTGGGTGTGTTTTCCTAATGTGCCTGAATGTAGACTGCAGCATGTTACTTCTTGCTCCCATTAAAACACTGCAAATGAGAGCAGTATCCCTTACATGACCAGGGGTACCTTAGCTTGGAGCACATGGTGGTCTCTGACAATTGGCTTCAGAGGAGAACACTCCTGGTCATTCTTCCTTGGAAAAATTCCCATGATTGTGGTCAGGTCTTTTTCATTATAGTCTCATGGTTACTTACCCAGGAGCTGGGAGACAGGAGCATACATCTTCTTGTTAGCTATTTCTCTGGACTCATTACTCTGGCATTCCCATCTGCATGATGGTACAGCTTTGATAGGGAAGCTGGGAATGACCTCTCCAAGAACACCTGGTAGCACAAGTTTTATTTACAGGTCAGAAGTGCAGGGTTTTCATCCAATGTGGTTTTAGAGACCTGACAGCCCACTGCCTCCTTTCTTGGCTGATTGCTCATGCCAGTATGCCATCATACAAAGAGGGGAACCCACTAGAAATAGCCATGTTATTTCTGAAGTCCCAGTCAGTTTGTGCCTTAGTGTATGGATTCTGTGCTTTTAGACTGGGTAAAAAACGCGCATGTTGAAATGGGACATCTAAGAAGTGTGTGCATGTTTAAGCACCCATTTGCTATCAGCACTTTCAGTGGAGTAGTCTGCTGTTTACCTGCTCAGCCTCTGGGTCTCTTGAGCCTGTCTTTGAAGACAGTCACCTCTTTCTGTTGACCAGAGTGGGAGCTTGTATACTGAATTCTGAGTTATGCAGCAATAATTTGAGGGCATGTGCCTAGATTTTAGAAGTCATTAGTCCCTGAATTAGAAGTCCTCTGTCTTCTTCCTGGATCTCTGTCCAAACAAGAGGTGTTTTCGTTTTGCCACCTCTCCATTTACTTCCCCCTTAACCATATAGAAGATAGCTACTTTGTGTGGCATGCACCCCTATGGTGAAGACCGAAGAGTGGATGAGAAGAATTCTAGTTAATCCTGACCAGCATAGCATTTAAGGTAATTTCATGACTGACTTCAGGAGTACTCATGTCCAGCTCCCTTGGGGCCCTAGGAGCAGCTGTGTCATGGAAGCCAGTATCAGGGAACTAGTCTTGCTGTCCATGTTGTGGGGGAGTCAGGATTCAGAGTAGATTCATGCCTTCAACAGACCAGCATTAACTGTAGTCCAGACTATTATCACTGCAGTTTTAATGTTCAGTAAACAATGTGTTATTGCCTGGTAAAAATTGTAGGGATTGTTACATAGACACTGGGCCTCAGGGAAATGGCATATGCAACTATTGCTGTACTTTGATCATAACACCCTAAGGGTCTTGGCATGCACACCAACTTCTGATTATTTTTTACAGCTTTCTTTGCTCTTTTCCTGCATCTAATTCCTTTATGAAAACAAGGCTTAGAAATATTTTTAGCAGGTCATGGAACAGCCATAGTGCCACAATGCAGATCACAGAATGTTTCGAATACGTGACCCATCCTTTGATGAACCCAGGACTACAGCCCACAAGGAAAATCTGAGATTTATCTCTGTTCAGACGCTGAATATTTTTTTCATGTGAAACACTTTTGATTATCCTGAATTTGGTCATTGAATGGCTGTTTTACTTTATTTTTATATTTTTTACTGCAGTTTAGTTTAGTGCTCTTTCATCCTCCATTCATCATTAACTTTTATGATTTGTCTCATAATAATATCTGAGTACTGCCATACTGAGATTGTATGGGTAAAAAAAAAAAAAAACCCACAGAAAGAATTCCAAAACCATTTTAAAAGGCTACGTTCACAAATACTGAAAGGGCTTTTAACTGTGATGGTGCTCTGAAGACTGAGTACACTACTCAATAACTGTGCTCTTACCAGTCTAATTTCTGTAAGAGCTTCTAGAATAAAGTAGTAAATTTCTTCTCCAGAGAGTTATTTAATGAGTTCCTCTGTTTCTATACAAGTACTGCAATGAGTCCTTACTCCTCTTCCATACTGTCACCCTCCTGCTCCATGCACACAGCCTCTAATCTGAACACCAACATGTACATGGGGAAGCAGAAGTCAAACTTCTGCCCTGGAATTTCATAATCAAAGCTCGCTCACTCACTGGAAACCTTTCTCCATTTAGATAATATCAGAAAATGTTGCTTTAAATTGTGTCAAGAGTCAGAGAGTGGAATGCAAAGACTCCTCCCCACCACTGCTTGAGCCCAATTTAGTAAATCAGAGTGAGTGTCTCTGGGTTATATTTGTTTACGATAACCTCTTCAGTCTGAACTAAGCTACCAGGACTGGATTAAGAGAGCTCCATGGGACTTACTATATTAGCTCTGTGTTAATCTTTTCACAGGTTGTTGGGTGACACTTGCACAGGCCCTAATGGAGGTGTCTATCTCTACAGTGCTTGGGTAGCAGGTCAGGAGCAGAGCATGTGCAGGATGATGCTCTTCTGAATCAGCCCTCCCAGCCTCCCTGATCAGCAATTGTACTGTATTGGCCCATCATGGTCATCCGATTCCTTTTTGAAAGGATTTGTGTTCTTTTGAGCTGTACCACATACACAAGGGTCCACATCTTAATTTTTCTCTGTGTAAAGAAGTGTTTCATATCTGCTACCTGCTATGTTCACATGTCTGGTAGTATGGAAAGTAATGAATAGCCATTCCCCGTTTGCTTTTTCTACAGCTCCTATGACTTCATCATTACCCCTATTTCATACCTCTTTATTTAGGTTCAAGGTCTTAGTCTGTATAATCTCCACCAATTAATCTCTACTACTGAAGTCAAAAAGATTAAATCACTTTTACCTTGTAATAATAGTCTTTCACAAATATCCAATATTTGCTGCTTTTTATTTTGCTGTTGGGACACCATGATAAGAAAAGAGAGGAAGAATAGAGCAGCAAAAGATGAATTAAGATTGTGTATAAATGAGGTAGAGCCCCACACCAGGCTGCTGTTGTCTTACAGGAAATTCAAACAACCAGTTCCCCTTTTGAAGATGTGGCTGGTGTCATCCTTAGATTGGGAAGGAAGAGAATTCATCTATGTGTGTCTTAGTGTAGCTTCTGCTGAAATTGTCTGGTGTCTGAAAGTCACTGCTTGGAGCTCACTTGATATGTATGTCAGCCTTTCACTGAAGTTGGCATGGGCTTCATTATTAATAAAATTACATGCATGCATGCATTACAGCTGACTAGCAGACAGTGTATTTTCAAGGAAACACTAGGTGTCTCTCTGTGGGGTGGTTTGAAATGTTCCTTCAGGTTCTGCACATCTATACCAATTGTGCACAGTTCAAGTTCTGTTTATCCTTACCAATGGTATATAGGGATTTTTGGACTCTCATTAGGGAGGTGATGCTGGCCATTAGGAGTGGACCATATACTTATTATTTTAGCTACTAACTACATTTTGTTTTTAAATTAAGACAAACACATTGACTACATATCTGGGTTGGCCTTTTTTCCAGTTAATGGATGATCATATGTACAGTGAATCTTCAGGAAACAGTGGCGCTATTCTGTTTGTGTGGACGCACATGGTGCTGAGGGTGAAATATTTCAACAGATCAAATACAGTCATCATGACAATTTGTTTTCCCTTTCACCACGGCAAGTACTTTAGCCCTAAGCCTGTTCTTTAGGGGTTAAATGTATTCCATGGTGTATTAGGCTGGAATGTGCAATAAAAATAAATTATTTCATTTTTACCACCTCTAAGCAAACTGCAGTTGCTCGGCTGCATCAGTAAGGAAAAAACACTTGAAAACTTCAAAGTGCTGTGAAAGGTTCCTTCTCCCTTTCTATCCATGAAACCTAACAGCTGTGTCTGCTTTATTCATTTGAATAAGAAGCTAATCATGCCATAGATGCTTCTAAGAAATGGAGCATTAGAGAAACTCCATGTTGCATCTGAGCTGAAGGTATTGTGAACCTTTAGAGAGAGAAGAATCATTTGAATTATAATGTAGATACTAAAACATGAGAAAAGTTTTTAAAAATAATGAAATACTTAATACTTTCTCTAAATTACACTGTAGCCAAAATAGAGTCATAGACTCATAGAACAGTTTGGGTTAGAAGGCACCTTTCCCAGCCATCTGGTCTAACACCCCCTGCAGTGAGCAGGGACACCTTCAACTAGATCAGGTTGCTCAGAGACCCACACAGCCTGACCTTGAATGTCTTCAGAAATGGGGCATCCATCACCTCTCTGGGTAAACTGAGCCAGTTTTTCACCAAATAAAAAAAGACCACTTCTGTCCTTGAAAATACAGTCTTACACAGGATAAAGCTAAATATGTCTAAGAATGCTTGTATTTTACTTTAGAATTTTTTTTAAGCATTAGAAAGCTGCTTATGTATTTGTTTTCTTGAAGACACTGCCTGCCTTATAGGTACAGAAAAACACTTGAGACCCCTCATGACGATAAAAATTTGAAGAGCACCTGAATGAAAGAGCCAACTAAAATAAGGTGAGCAATAAAAGTTACAATTTCACAAGTAATTTCTGTGCTTCCACATGTGAATTCATGCTCAGCACAGTTACAAGGAGTGCCTTTCAGTCTATTTTTCAAAACTGCACATGAACTGTGAGACTACATCCCAATTCTAGACTTCATGTGGCCCATTTGGGATCCTTAGCTTAGCTGCAAAATAATTGTGACTCAAGATTCACAGAAACATATTTTTGGAAGGGTTAAGACACTTCTGAAATTCTCAAAGTACCTGGAAATTGAAACTTTACTGAAACCATACAGTTTTAATGAACTGCAGTTTCTCTGCAAATTGAAAGAAGACGTCAGAGTTCGCATACCAAGAGCTAACTCTTGAACACTGTAAAGAATAACATTTTGTAGCTTTACTTGGCAAGCACAGATTCTTGTTTCAGAAGAGCATGGTAGGTATGATTCTGAAAGCTGCCGTTTCTCTTTTGAAACAGTGCAGCAAACTCTCACTGCTTTCTGGGTTTGGGCACCCGGAGAGACATGCTTTGAATTGTCCACATGTTTTTCAAATCCTATGGGCGGTTTCCAGAGGTAACAGATAAATAATATCACTGTACTCACTTTTTACTTGCATTCACCAACAGAAAAATAGAATCTTTTAAATGGAGAGTGTGGAAACACAAAATGTCTGTATGGGAACAGACTTTCATAAGTATTTGAAATCTGAAAACTCAGTACACATCTTTTATTTTAACAGGCTCTTGAGAACTGTATTTGAGCCAGGAGCCTTGGTGATGCTTTCTAAATACTCCCAGATTCTTGGACTTTTTTTTCCCACTGGTTAACTTAGATTAAATACCAGTTAAAATTCATGCCTTTTTTTTTTTTCAATTCAAAATTATTAAATAAAATATTAGGACTGGCAAGGCAGACATGCTCTGATAAATTGCAGTGTACTTTTACTAGATTAACAATGTGTTAGCTTTGACATCAGCTGTAATATGAACCAGTATTGTTAGATGCACTTTTGGATCCTGACGTGTTTATTGTTAAGCCTGGCATTTTTGCTAGATGATTTATTATTGTTATTATTGTTGTTGTTATTACCATTATTATCATCATTATTGTTACCATTATCATTATTGTTACCATTATCATTATTATTATCATCATCATTATTATTAAGAACTGAACGCATGTAGCTTATGAGGCAGGATATTTTACAAAGTGCCAATCTGCAAGCTCCTGCTTGAAACCGCTTTACATGCTAAATAAGGTTATGTAGAGTCTAGAGTGAGAGCAAAAGTCAGTACACAAAAGGGCTTGTGTCTTAAGATGCTAGTCTGGAATTTACGTCAACCTCCTCATCTACTCAGACAAAAATGTACTGAATGTCAGTCATGGATGGGCAAACTAAGGGTATTGCCGGTCTCTTGACATTGCACCATTTGGATATGATGGATGTGGAGAAATTTAATCCCTCCAGGGGGAATCAGGTGGCACTGTCAGGACAAAGAGTGCAAACAATTTTGTACTGGAAAAAAACTTTCCATTTTTGTATTTTTGTGCCAAAAATGCTTCAGTTTCCAGCTGTTCTGTGTTAAAAGCTAGAGGAAAGAGTCTCAATGTTAAACATGGAATAGCATTTTCTATTGGTTGGATTATGTTTAGATCATATAAAACATGCTAAAAATCATTACCCAGTCACTGTTAAAACATCTGCTTTCTGGATTGGAAAGCTAGATGTTCAAATCCAAGTCGGGGAAAAAAAAAAAAGATCGCCAAAAGCTGTTTTCTTTAAAGACCCTTTGCTGCAAACAAGTGAATTGAGTGTTTGTGATATCTTTCTATTATCCCAGAAGTCAGCCTGAGCAGACGGAGAAAGAAAGCAGATGTCCTACAGACCGAGACACTGTTATTTGAAGAATATAAGTAATCTTCAAAACCCCAATTATTTAATTTGGGCTTTCCCTTGTGTCATCCCTGCACCAAAACTGAGTGTTTTCCTTTGTCCTCTTAAATCTAGGAAGAAGAATGGAAGTGTCTGTTTCTTTGACATTTCCACTGACTTTTCAGCACTGTGCATTGCTTTTCATTAATGCAGGGAATCCCAGCATTCATCCTGGCAGTCTTCTGTTTTCCTGTGTGCCTCACAGTTTCTCTACAGGTGATTTATTGGTTTCCTTTCACAATAGCACTCGCTCTGGACCATAACTCTAAACTTCTTCAAACTATAAATGCCAGTCTCGCAGCAGGAGTTGAGCACCATGGGTCAGCTGCACAGAATTTGTTCTTGATAGTGTTCTCAACTCTTGTGAGTTTAGCATGAACCTTTTGATATCTGGTGTTCCTTAAAATTCACAGATTTCTAGATGTGTTCTTACAAAGAATTGGAACTTTTATTTAAAAAATATGTGTTTCTATTCTTGTGGTATTTTAGTAAAACAACAACAACTCCCCCCCCCAAAAAAAAAAACCAACACCCCAAAAATAAAACAACTCTTAAACATGTGAATTAAAGTTCCCCAAATCTATTTTTTGAAATCTTGCGATTTTAAGCCCATCTCATGATTTTGGTCATGACTCACAACTTTTTCACTTTGGAAGTTCAGAGTACTGTAATGGAATGAAGAAAGCTGGTTACAGAGTGTTGACTCTTTTTGCCTTCAGTGGCTGACTTGCGTAATTGAAGACAGATGAAAACATACTCTGTTCAACATATTCTGAGCTATTTTGGGGTCAAACTTGTGAATAGAGATAGCTGAAAACATCTTGTAGTTACTTTTTGGTAATTGTATTTTAATTACTTGTTTGTAAAAAGTACCCCGTTGTTTCACCAAAAATCTTTCATCTGAATGCTGAAAACATGAACACTCAAAAGGCTTTAGGTTTTAGATTTTTGTCCAAAGGGTATCCAAGCAAAAATTCTAAACCCAAGTGGCTAATGTTTTTAATGTGGACTATTCAGTGCTGGGTTTTCTGATGATGTAGCAGCTGCTATAACATTAAGAGATCAAATGCTGACCTAAAAAAAATATCTACTTCATGAAAACACCAAATATTCCCCAAATTCTTCCCAAATTTTTCTTGAAATTTTTGTATTCTGGAAACAGCACTATTATCTGCAAATTACACTGGATATGAAAATATCAGCTGAATGTTACTAGTAAAGAATTAGCTGTCTGTGAATTATGCATTCTGCAACCTCCGGCATTTAGTGTACCAGCTCCAAAATGCTTAACCAAGGATCACTACTAAAGTGAAAGTACAAAGTCTGTCACAGATACACATACTAACGGCTGAGTATGTGGAACCCCAAATACATATTTGACAGGGTCCTCTGGTCAGGATAAGAATACCTGTGAATATACAAACTCCATGAGACTCGGACAGGAAAACTCAAGCCATCACACATGGCTTGTGTGCACTTTACAGTACATGCATACATTTTTGTCCAATATTTGATCATTTCTGTGGTAAACTCACTCATTTTCAAATTTATAGGTGTCTGCCTAGTTTAGATTCTTCACCACATCGGTTTATCCTTAGCACTCAATCAGAAATCACTTGGAATAGGCTGACTGCTTCCCCTTCAACACAGAAACTGCATGAAATAGCTACACAAAAAAAGTTTATGGGAGAGGTACACTGATGACCTGACTTTGCAAGTGCAGAGGCAGTATATCACTGTAGACCTTTGATATTGAAGGAAGCTTTGGCACAGAAGACAAGGAAATATTAGAAAGTCATAGCTATGTTGCGTGATCCATGGTATTCATTTGTTGATAAGATACATGCCTTGGGTTTATTTGTTCTTATATTTTGAATAACCCAAGTAGACTAAGACCAGAAAACATTATATAGACACAAGACAAATGAAGTGGATGCAGAAACTTTCTACTGTGTAAGGTTTTAGTAGCTATAATGAAATGAGACTGAGGATGTAGTTCACTGCTGTATCTTGGGAGTATAAATTAGACAAAGCTTGCAACGCAGTGTTTGGCCAGGGCTGAGTAAAGCTCACAGTGTTGCTAGGATCTGAACCAAGCAAGTCAGCATCTGAGATTTGGGGATGTAACCCTCAAGGATGTAGAGACAAGAGTAATTGAATCACCTTGCTACATGTGGGACAAAGGAGGCTATGCACCATTTCATGCAGCTTGAAGCATTTCCATTATAATTGAAACCAGAGCAGCCAGAGGAGCTTATTTAGCATCTGCAAAGCATCTAGTAGATGCTCAATGAATTAAGGTAGGTTATGATTTTCAGAAAGCTGAGTATTATCACTTTATTTGACAGCCTATCCCAAGACAGATAATTATGCTGTTGTTGACCTTCCTGACCTTTTTTCTTCTCTCTATCCTGCTCACTGCCACTTTTTATTCTTTCATGTTTTTACCTCTCCTTCTCTTTCCTTTGCTAACCTGAGGGATGGAGAATAAGAATCTCCATGGAAATGAGTCATGTATTGCTTCCTGTGTTTCATCTTTCCCTGGCCTGTCTTAGTTTCTTCATCCTGAATTCTGTTGGTTAAACCACCTTTTATTGGGTAAAGCTCCAACCTCCAGTAAAGCTTTGTCTGCTGAAGAGCCTTTCTGGGATGACCATTACTCTGGTAGATCAGCTCCTCGCAAACAAAAGTTAAAACTCTTTCAAAAGATTACTTTTTAGACAAGAAGATATGCTTTCTAGAAATCAGAAAATTTACTCAAATTGGGAAAAGACCTGGTGGCCAGTAAAATCTCAGTTCCTGCTTCAGTTTTATGTCATGACTAGCACACTTTTTTCCTCCAGTAATTTTTTTTCCTATAAAACAGAAAGCTGATTTCAGATTGATTTTCATGAGAATATGTAGGCTACACAGAAAGCATTATCATCAAAAAATACTGATTTTTTTATATTTCAATAACATCAATTACAAGGCAGAAGAGGACATCTGCATGTCTTCTCTTGGTACATGCTTGTTACTGTCAGATATTTCATTAATGAGTTACCTTTCTACTGGATGTTATTTAGACATTCAGATACTGTAGTGTAGAAGTGAAGTCTAATTATATAATATTACTTTTGATCCGGTTTTGGAAAAGATGATTTTTTTTAAAGATCAGAATAAGAGTTACAGGAATAATTATATTGATCATGCTCAAATTACTTTTTTTTTTTCAAACACAGTTGGTGTATAGAGGTACTTTTGAAACTAATGCAAAGCTTCATGTTAACCAGAATGGATCTTCAAGTCCCAACATTTTACAGGTATTTAATCTTTTGCAGTTATTAAAGCAAATATGTATGAAGCAAGAAAAACATCAGCTATAGCATCAGTGTCCCCCTTGAAATCATACACATGCAGGTCCAACACCGTATTCCCAGCATTCATCCAGTTGACCTGTTGATAATGCGATGTTTTTCTTTTCCTGAGTTACCAAAGCATAGGCAAAAAATCTGCAGTGAGATCCAGCTAACTATAGATATTAGTAATCTGAAAGTTAGGGATCTCGCCTGGCACCTTGTCTAGCTAGCTCTTTTTTGGTTCTTTTGTAAGCTGTCTTTGGTGTCAGGGTCAATGCAGAGCAAAACATGGGTAGACGATTTTAAATATACTAGCCTAATCCTTTGAGCAGGTGTCTAGGAGTTCCAAAATTGTCCCATGACAGCCCTGGGGTGAACTTTGTTTGCTGGAGAGTTCCTTGGTCACACCAAGAACAAGGTAGAAAAGGTCACTGGTGATTGCATAATAAAAGCTATTAAGAAACTGCATCTGTCAGTGTGGAAGCTAGAGCAGTGCCTAGTAATGCTATTTTCATTTTTCAGCATGTTGAAAAGAGCTAGTCCATCTTCCAGTATAGATGAAACACAGGTCCTCCCACTGACATAGTCAAGAATTGGCCTGAAACCCACACAACAGTGTGATGACAGCTGGAGACAGATCCAATAACAGCTTTGGAAGGATATGCAGTAATAACAAAAAAATGATTAAGGTGGGTGGTAGCAAAGAACTGCAGCTCTGTCTCTGGATTATAATGGAATTACTTTATTGGGTAAATGTTACAATTTTTATTTACAGTAATAAAATTTCCTGTCTCAGTAATTAGAATAACCAGGCACTCATGAACTTGTATTTCTTTTTTAAAGTTACTTCTCAAATTGACAAATACTGTCTACCTAAATAATTTAATGATTTAGATGAGAATAACTAGGTGTGTTATTCCTTCTGTGAGGATGAAGCTCTTTTCAATGTCCTCTGTTTCACACCTCATGCTTGTTTCCATCTTTCTTTCTGCAGAGAACTGTTTGGCACCTCCACCCAGACCTAGCATTTGCTGCCCAACTTGCCTACTTCCTTTCTCTCAGCTTCCAAGTCCTCCCATTGCTCACAACACCCTTGCTTAGCAGAGGAGACTTGCTCTGTAGATGCCATTTCTCACAGCTTGCATATGTGCCAGTGAGGACCGCCAAGCCCAGGATTGCCCTGGCCATCCAAGGGACAGAATGAGCTCTGAACTGGGATCAGGAGCCATTTGAAGGGGCTAGAGCACCCTGTGGTATGACCATATCATCTAACAACAGCTTTGGCATGATTGTATAGCTTGTTAGGATTCTGATGTAACTTGTGTCATGCTGAATTTATGTACTATACACCAAGTATACATAAAGTTAAGGTGCATATACTCCGATATTTAAAGGATATTCTACCATGGAAGCAGGTACTAAAAGTCTGAAATCCTCATTGACACAGAAGGCTGCCACAGATACAGCTTTTCCCAAGAAGCAGACTGGTGTTGTTCACCTTTTAGACATTCTTTACCTTTTCAAAAGCTGAGGATAAGAACCAAACATTTAACCCAGTAGCTTTCTAGCAGATGTAAGCTGGAACTATTCCAGTCCACTTTAACCCCTGGACATAATGTTTACTCACTAGGCAGTCGAATGCCAGCTGTTATAACATGTATAGCTCTGCTCCGGCACACTGCACAAGTAGGTGTATTTATACAAGCTTGAGGGATTACTTACAGATAAATAACACACATAAGATGATGCTAATAGACACCTACACTATGGAAGCAGAGCAAGGGAAAGGATCCACTTTCAAAAGAAGTCTACAGCTTGCAAAATAAAACCTGCAAGTGAATTCCTGATCTACCCATGGAGATAATCATCAGGAGAGTGTCACTTTTGCCCTGTAGTGCTGTTCGAGGTACCCATGAACCACATGAAGTGTAGAACTGAAAATTGTTTGCTTTCATTTTCTGCAGAGTCCTATTTCTCCTTTTAACCCTACATGGTTGAAGTGCTAAAACAAAATATAAACCAGCATTTTTTGCTGAATTTCAGTGCTTGCTGCTCTCTCAGACAGAGTCTAGGTTTGGTCTTTTTCCCATTTCTCTCTACCCATATGTACACAGCCATCCGTTTCCCATTCAGCCTGACCTACTTGCTAACAGGTAACCCTGCTGGAATGCCAGCCTCCTTTGCTGATAACCCTAGTTTCAGACCCTTTCTTTCCAGCACAATGTACCCGGTCATGTACTCGCCTAAAGCTACTCTGTAACCAGACATTTTTCCTGCTACTCGAGTTCTGATAGGCTCATTAGGTTGCTCTAATTGGTGGATATGTGTAATTAATTTACATCAATAGGGTCCCCTAAGCCTTTGAAGGAGAGACATTTATCAAGCCCTTCAAAAGTTTTGTTTCTCTGACTAATCTCAGAACTATGTATTCTTTATTCCTGTGCCTGATTTAGTTATTGAATTCCCAGTTTATGGCATTTTCCAGTTAAATATGTAGTTTCCCAAAGGCTAGTTGAAATATCTAAGCACTCAGAATGAAAGAAATGTCTACCTTTTGTCAAACTTTTGGTATCCGCTTTACGGTAGTTGAAGTTACTCTGGGTCATTATTGCTGTTGGAAGTAGTCTTCCCAGGCTGAAGAGAGAAATTTTTACTAAAGGGCTGCAATTGGAAAACAACATTATCTCATTTGTAGCATGATTAATTTGCAAAAGGTTCCTGATGACATTTGCTATGTACAGGCCTGCTTGGGGTGGTGAGAAGCATTGACTAATATGAAGAGCATAGGATTAAGAGGTTTTAGGATACACCTTTTATTGTCATAATTGTCATTACTCCTGTGAGCATTTCAGGCATATTGTCTTTGACTAGCTTCTCCTCAGATGGAATGAGGTCATGAATAGACCTCTTGTGTTTCAGAATTGAGTTCAAAGGGTTTACATTTATAAAGTGTTTTGAACATGAAATGTACCAAGTAAGGAAAAATACAGCTAGTCCCACTACATTTGTTAATTCCAAAAATGTGGTTTTCTGTGATTTCACACCTATGTTTATGGGTGAACTGTTACATGGGGGAATAGTTAACCCTACAAGGAAACAGCAATGTTTTTACTAGTGGCAACAGGAAAACATGAGTATAAAAAAACCTTAAATGCCTGTAGGAAAAGAGTATTGAGCTAACATTGTTCATCTAGACAACAAAAAGTCAGATGCTACTTTGCCATACAGTCCTGTCTACTTTGCCTGGATGACAGAGTAGAAATTTAGACTGAATTTTGCCCTTTCTGGTAAGATCTCTATAAACACTTCAACAATAAGTTTAAAAACTGTAGGCTGTGGCTTCAATCCACAGCCCCTAGGCAGTGGAGAGTGCACATCAAAAGAACATTCATGCTGGTAGTATTTCCAAGGGATACAGCATGAGGGAGGAATTGTCCATAGAAATCCTGCATATTAGTGAAACACGTTTCCTTGGTTTGGGACTCAGTGCCATAGAGAGACAGAAATGTGCATTTTCTGTAAAAAGAGAAGGTAATGTTGTCTGACCTCAGCATCAGCAGTCAAGGGATTCACTTCAATGAGTTCGTTTTGTACTTAGAGTGAGAATTCAGTTTCTTCAGTAGTCCACCAGCTTTTCTATCCTCCTCTTCAGTGTAGAATGGATTATTTGAGAATTTTTGTTTGCATAGAGGTTAGAGCAAATTAATACCAAGTCCTTTAAAGAAGCATAGCATTGCTGTTTGCATATCATTCTGCAGAGGTTTGTGACATGGTGAGGATAGGTTGTCTTTCAATTTTCTGACAGGCTGTTTTTAAAAGGCACATGCTAAATTGCAAGCCAAACAGCGCCTGCATTATTGTTCCTGATACCTTTTCAAGTAACATGCAATATTTCTAGACATCAACCCATCAGGTAAATGAGGGCAGGTTGTTTGAGGAGGCTGCCTTGAAAGGGTCAGCAGGCAGTGAGCAGCTGTGAATGTGTCAGGGTCAAACATTTTTTTTTCCTCTACCTTCCTTTCCAGTAGCACTTGTTTATCTTAAGAGAATGGGTGAGAAACGTCCTAAAGACCATCTGATTTCAAAAACTTATGAATGAAACAGAGGTATTTCCCATGGTCTAAGTTCTGCACTGATAGGATCCAAGCCCCTTTGTCAGATGGGAAGAAGTCCCTGACTTTGCTCCCAAATGGAAGCATGTTCACAAAAGCATCTTCCTCACAGATTCAGATAAATTCTACCAGCTTAGCGTTTAAAATTAGTTGTAAGTAGGTCCTTTAAGAAATTCAGCATTCAGTATCAGAAAGAAAGAGTTTTACAGGTTCTTCAAACTTGAGAGAGCGTTAAAATTTACTGAAACTTTCACATAAGCTGATGTTACTTTGTAATCAAAATGGTTGAGGGCTCTATAGTTCTCCATTGCACACTTAGCTGTTCAATATCCTGGCGACAGAAAATGTCACTGTTGATGTCTCTGGCCTTAAGGATGGAAAATGAGTACTTCACTGGGTCGGACACTGACCTAGGCTTCACTGAGAAAATGATTTTTAAAATCATTACTCTGGAACATCTACGTGCTGGAAAGTGAAACACACTGAGGCAAATGGTAAGCACTCAGGTTTGGAGAGGTTTCGTTGAACAAATGCTAGTTTAACATGCACGTCCATGTCCACTCTTCTAAGAGCGTGAAAAAACAGACTTTCTACAGTACATAGGTAAACCAATCTGCTACCCATATGCTCTGCTAATACTGGCAGCCAGCCAGGGAACAGCTCTCAATTAAACAGATTAGGCCAAAGAAAGCACAAATGCAGAATTCAGGCAAATTACCAAAATTGCCTTCATTCAAACATACCTTTCATTTGAAGTCTAGGTATAAGCTGCACTGAAATGTCAAAAGTATGTCTGAAAGACCTTGGCAAGCTTGCACGGGATTCAATAGATGTCAAGAGGCAGCACAATATGAAGCCACTTCACTTGAACACAGGCTGGATGGTTTTGAAATTCATCATATTGAAGCCAGCACTCGCTTTGCAGACCTCCTTAGATTAACCAAATAATACAATGGCTTCTTTCTAAATAAACAAATGGGGCTCACAGGCTGTTAAGAAGTCTTTTTTTTTTTTTTCCAAATACTCAGGCTCGGATCTGATCAGCTGCCTCTGAGCTCAAACAGACTACTCTCTATGCTGGCTGGCAGGAAGGAGATTTTATCTCTTGTGTGCTTAGGCCCCCATAATTGCATCTCACTCCTGACTCCTTCACAATAACGAGTGTATCCTCCCCATGGTTTGCAGAACACATGCGGAGGAAATAGCGGGGCTGCAAGCTAACTGGCACAAAAATTCTAACCAGATGATGGAAAAAATGTATGTCAAACTGAGAGCACTTAAGAGATTTTCTTCATCCAAGAGGACTGTATATAATCCTGCAAATAGCCTCCCCTGGAATCGATTGACCCCATCTTAAGAAAGCTGTTACTTGTTATTCCAGTCCCATTTTGCCAAGCACTGTTTTAACGTACACAGGAAGATTCCAGGGTGTAATATTCCCCTTTTATTGGCACGCATATAAAGCATGGTTTAAAAAAAAAAGAAAAAAAGGGGGACAAAAAGCCCCAAAAGCAATAAATTACACTTTGGAGGGGGAAAAGAAGCTCATAAACCAGTATTTTTTTTCCAACTTTGTTAAATAAAAAAGGTGATTAAAATACTTCCAGAAACCTGATGCTTGTTTCGCTAAGATTTTCCTTGAAATGATGATGTTTTTTCCCCACTTGTTCTTCCAGCCCTGGAGCATTGACTTCAGCTCCTGCAGAAGTAGCCTGAATCAGTCTACCGGAACAAGTTATTTTCAGGCCAGATTTTCAGGTGAAGTATCAGTGAGTCATTAGGAACTATGAACACCTGAACACCTTGTGGTATTGGTTTCCCCATCTCCAGAGGCTTTCCTGCCTCATTAGCACACTTACCTTCAAAAAGAACACTTATTTACCAACAGTAATTCACCAAATACCTCTGACAAGAGTAAATAAAATGATTTTCTCAGATGCTGAGATAAAATCACAGAGCCAAACCTGTAGACTGTTTAAATAACTCTGCTATTTTTAAGCCCAGGGACTAGCATCAATGTTCACCAAGTGAAGACTGGGCCCCTGTGTAAACTTTAAAGAAAATTTCCCTAGCAAAGATACACATAAATGGAGTCTGCTATGAAATAACACAGTTGGGATAAAGCTTCACCCTGAAATCAGTGCTCAGACTGTTGCCAAACATGCCCAAGATGCCATGCCTGCAGTCAGTTGCTGACTTCACCCATCCCAGTCTTTGGGGTTATTGCCACCTGCACCTTGCCTTGCCTATGTTTTTGATATCCTCACTACAGCAGTCTTTAATATGATATTTTATGAACAATTCTGCTCCTTCTACCTGGACTCATTTCAGAAGCAGAATACCTTCAATGGGAGAGAAAATAGTATGAAGAAAATAACCTTAAGGTGCCTCCAGACCTTATGTTCCTCCTTTTTCATGTTCCTGCAACAAACAAACCTTCTGTCAGCCTGGGCTGTTACAAGGGATAAGCAGCTCATGTCAGTTTCACGTTACCTCTCCTGTGACATCTTCATTACAAACCCATCTGCCCTAACAGGGTAGTAGCTAGTAACTAGTTTTACAGCTTACTTATATTTTGAGCACTGGGGAACGATTCTGCACTAGCGTCAGGCAACCTTATTTCCTATTTTTGTCTGACTGCAATGTTTCCATTAAGATCAACTCTTTTTTTTTTTTTTTTTTAATTAAAGTGGTTCAGATAACTAATTCTCAGAATTCACTACTAGTTCTCTCTTCATGTGGGAGAACAATTTTTTCTCAACTCCAAGGTATCTCAGCAGTCTTAACCTCTGTCTTACTACAAAATACAAGGATAAAAATTCCCTTAGATTGGGCTGTACTCTGAACTTTCCTTGGGGGGCATATGAGCACATGACTGTGAAAGAGTACACAACAAAGACAGCGATATGAGAAGGGTGTGTGTACATTGAAATAGGTATCCTCAGTGCTCCATTTTTCAGAAAACTGAAACTGGACTGCAAAATTCATACAAGGTCTATAGAAGAAGCAACTGCTTGGTAGCTTAGTTAGTGGATTGATAGTGAAACTCTATACACTCAGGCATTTTCACTTCCACAGCTTACACTGAAGAAGAATTGGGGCATCTAAGGAAGAAGAGAATTCAGTGTTATAATATATTTCCACAGTGTCTGACTTAAACTTATTTTACTGGAAATCACGTTTTGCCAAACCTGTTTTCCTTTGGTTTTTGAGTATGAATAACTTTTCTTTCAATTCTCTCACCATTTCAGTTACAAAAAGGGGTTTTCCTGCTTTTATTAGATTTTCTTCACCTGTCTTCCAAAGTATTGCTTTGTGTTTGATGGCTCTCTGTTAAGGCATCAGGTTTTTTTTTTTTAATTCTCTTGAGCTAACTAGCCAACTGCTTCTAGGAAAGAATGAATAATTGTTGTGAAAATGTGGGGACATTAGGCATGCTCTAACTTTCAGTGTACAGCCAAGTGGTTATTTGGCTTCTTGCCTTTGGACTGATTTTGCTGCAGTCTTCTGTCAACTTTAATTTTATATTTACCAGGCAGTGAGAGAGTCACAGACCAGTTTGAATAGGTGCAAAAGTTGGACAGAGAACCTTCCATTACAAGTACCAGAATAGCTACAGTACATGCGTCACTACCATAAATACCTACTCCTGAGAGAGAAGAAACCTCACCCCATTTTGTAGGTGAAGACCTGGGACCCAGGACAAATGAATAAAATCCCTGCTATCAGGCAGGAATTTACATAAGGAGTGAGACGTAACCCCCATAGCTGTGGTGGCAATGCAGCATAATTTCCATTGGAGATGGGGTTTATCTGAGACCTCGTATCTGCTTTCATGATACTAGACAAATATCTCCAATAGTGAGCTTCAGTTTTCCAAAATACCTAGTAGCAGCTGTTACAGCTGCTATGGAAAGTCCTGCTTCCCAGCCTGCCAGGGATGGCAGTGTCCTGTCTGGAGCACCCAAAACTCTATCAGCACTCCAAAACTGTGCCCAAGTTCCCTTAAAAAACACCTTTCCCTCTGGTCACAGGTTGCTTTTGTTGCCTAAAGAGAATCTTCCTTCCGTCCTGGTATATTTCCAGTGGGCTTGCTGTAGAAAGATTCAACCGAGTAGTCAATCTTCCCCAGTTTTTTTCTCTGTTAGGCTTTGGATATTCTCATGCTATTTTAGCATGTTTTCAAAATAGATACTGCCTTCAAACTACCTGGCTGCCTCAAGGGTTTCTGCAGATCTTCAAATGTTTAAATGTTTTCCCAAAACATTTGTATTATGTTTACATTCTCTTCTTCCTTCCTATTTTTTTTTCCTAATAATACTGAGTTCAGATACCATTGAATGTCTTATCTGTGGATTTGTGGTACAATATAGCAAGTACTATATTTGAAAGAAAATATTTTCGCTACAGCATGTCATTTATCATTATGTTGTATATATTGCTTCAGCTTGTTTACAGTTTACATTCTTTCATAACACTCTTTTATTATTTGAGGTTTTGAAGATCATGCTATAAAACATTAACCCTCAATTATCCTTGCCACAACCTGAACTAATTCAGCTGATGTTCTCCCTTAATGCTTACTCAGTTTGCACATGGGCAAGATGACTTAAAGTAAAAGATAGGTGCAAAGTAGTAAAGAAAATACTAGGAACCATTAGGAAAAGAATAGGAAATAACCCAGAAAATATCATTATGTCACTAAACATTGGCTTGGTACACCTACCTCTTGACTACTACATCCAGTTCTGGTTACCCCACTTAAAAAAAAGAATGGCCCCATTTGCAAAGACAAAAAAAAGGGCATAATGGTTGATGGAAGTAAAAGACAAATTCCATGAGGAAAAAGCAATAAAAGACTTGGATAAAGGGGAAATATGACAGAGATTTTTTAAAAATCACAAATGACGAAGAGGAAGAAAATAATAAAATGGTAATCCTTAACCCTCAGACTGGAACTAAGATTTTCAGACAGGAGCTTTAAAATGAACTGAAGGAGTCCTCTCTCAAAAAACTCCTATTTAAACTGTTGAACTTATTGCCACAAGGTGACATGGAAGCTGAATTTCTGAGTGCGTTCGTAGTATGGTTTGACAACTCCATGGAGGTTGATGTCAGGTGAAATGAAAACCCCTAACTTTAGGCCTATATTATCTTTCCACTCATTTTTCTAAAAAAATTTATTTCTTATCACTGGTGGGCAAACTAGTTTTAAGCAACTCAAGCCGCCATTTTCTTTACCACTTATGTAGTGACATTATTCCACAGTGTAAAAAAAGACAAACAAAAAAAACAATGAAAAGCTCACCATAAAAACACTCAGGGTGAATGAAAAATGCCACTCTAATTTTGCTAGCATGGTCTTACTATTGTTTTTCTTCCTTTTAAAAAGGGATTCTGAGATCCTTCATTTGCAGTATTTACATAGCTTGTATCATTCCTAACTTTGAAGGTATGCCATGACAAAGACCAAATTTTGCTGTCAGTTCCACCAACTGGAATCCAGGCAAAGTCCATGGGCTTTAGTGCCGCTGTTCCACATTATACTGTGCAGCTGATTCAGCTACAAATATGTGAATTTTTTCTGAACCTAGATCATTGCTTAAGTAATGGAAGGCTCAGAAAAAGGTTGATGTTTTTGCAGCAGTAGCAGCAAAAACCTCATTGATTTTCCTCAATATTGTGAACAAGTCTCCAGAAAAAAAAAAAAACACCCACACAAAAAAACCACAACAAAACCCCTGAAATATAGTTCTATAGTTTCTACAGTTTGAATTAGTTTTGCAATTAGGTGGGAGAAAAATATAACAGAAAGCTTATATTTGCTTGGGGGGTTCTTTCTGTTTTGGCCAAAAGAACAAACTCCACCAGGTATTTGTGACACTTTTTTGATCTGTTTTCACATTCTTCTCACTGAGGAAAGCAGCCACGAAATCTGTCATTCATCATCTGTGCTATGAGTGTATCCGAAGTACGGCTAAGACTAGGTACCTAACATAAGTACCACATGTACAAAGAACAGCAAGAAGTATTTCTTCCCGCAAAGGAACAAGAATATATTTGCTTAAGTACCGTAGAAATCCTTGGTGTTACATTTTGTTCCTTTTTTTTTTTGGGCACTTACATAGCATTATCTACAACCATTTCTGGCTTGATCTGTGCCACCTGAGTAAAAGATATGTCCGTGAATGGACAGAAATATGGGTTTGCAACCAAAGTGTTTACATCTACTTAATGAGCATGAATATGAGAAGAAATCTGACAACAAGATAATTTAGAAATAGTAAAGGAAACATTCACCATACTTTATGTTGATAGTATTATACTCAACACGTTCAGTATTTCAATGACTTCACTTTTTAACCTGAGAATTTATTATTCAGGAACAGTGACCGCTGTAATGCAGAAACTGTGGTAAACATAGAAAGTATTCTAAGTATTTTTTATTTTTCTATTTTTCTCACTTCAATATGGAGGGTCACTCCATAATAAATTCCACAGGTTTCTACTGCTTTAACCATGTTCCTTCACGTAGGGCAAGTTGGTATGCCTTGCTCTGATAAATAAGGTAATCTCTCCTTCCCTTACAGACTTTGAGACGGAGTTTTCTTCATTAAACACAGTTAAATTATGGCACTGTACAACCTTCAGCCACTCGGTGAAACTGAACCTATTTAGGAGTTTGGCAAGGGCTAAGAACGTTCTTGGGGTACAGTGAGACCAGCATCACTGATGCTGTCCTGTTTTTGTCCCTTCCACTCTGGAAGTTACTAGCACAATAACCAGGAAGTTTTGACAATACGATAATTTTTTTGAGAAGCACCACACATGAGGTATGTATTCAGGACAGAAAAGCTGCCCATGCCCTCCAGTGAGCTGCTGTAGCCTTCACATTTCCACAAAGGCTGCCAAGTGTCTCCCCAGATTATACAAATTGTTAACACTGATAACATTTTCCTTCTTGAGTTACCAGTTCTGCTCATAATGTCCCTTCAGTCTATCCCCTGGCTTGCTGCAGACCGCTGCTGCTGTCTCTCTGCATGTTTGTCCGTTGCCTGATTCTCAGCCTCAGTATTGGCAGTTTTATTACAACAGCCACAACATTTGGTATACTTTTGCTAAAAACCTCAGCTGCCAGACTCTAGTGGGTCCATATAATCTCTGCTTTCATTTGTTAGCAAAAGAGCTTTTGTATCCTTCATGGCTGCAGAGAAAACTGCGAAAACACAAAACAAGTGAATCTGAAAAGCTTAGAAACCACAATGCAACTAAAAAGGGACTTAAAAAAAAACACCACCACAAAATCCAAAACAACAAAACACACACACAAAACTAAAAAACATACAAAACAAAGAAAGAAACAGACAAGAACACATGTTGACCCCCAAAAAGCAACCAAACAGAACAAACCCAAACCAACTTATTACTTGTAAGACAGTACCATGGCCATTTTTATTCCAACTCTCCCTCATGGTTTTGATATGCAGTATACTTAGAGCTTTGAGCATGTGCTGAGTACAACTCTCTGTAATTATGCCAAGAAAAAATCAGATCAGAATAAAAATCCCTCCCTCCTTCAGTGCACTGTAAGTTTTCATTTGATGCAATATGAGGGAGTGAGTAACATTGCATAAACATAAACCATCCAGTTTCTAGCTGATCTTACTTTCTAGAAGAGTGGGAGAAAATGACTGTATTATTTGCTATTATTGCCAAATAGCCAGTTGAATTAAAAATAAGTTTTAAACAGCCAGACAAAGACGTCTGAGGATTTAAAAAGCAAGAGAGTACATGCCAAGGGCTATAAGGTCTGGCAACCCTTGCATCCAGAATTAAACAATTTTTGATTAATTTTTTCATCTGTTATTTTCACTTGTGTAAATAGTAATGCTGCTGACATTGAAAGTCCTGATATAACAGTGTGATTTTTCAAGACAAGCCAACTTCAAAAGACTTGCTGGGAGATAATGAAAGGATGCAGCAAACTTACAAGGAGTCAGCCTCCAACTTCATCATTCAAATAAAATAATAATTGGTTCTGGAGATCTCTTTCACTCATGACTCACTGTGCCCAAGTGCTGCACATTTATCCCAGATAGAGAGGTAGTACTGCATAGGGCCCCTTCACAGCTCTGCAGGTCCTGCTCAAGGTAATGAAAGGGCTCCTAGCAGCATCTGGTATCAGTTTCTCCATTGCCGTGGCAAACTGCTGGTGTTATAATCAACTCTCCATGCCATTTGTTTTTTTTCTTCCTTTGTAGTCCTTGGAGAGGTTTCTCTCTCAGATTTTTGATTTACTGTTGGGTTATTTCTTTGTAGTTTTATGGTAATTTCTGACAAATGGCCAAGCGCTTTGAAGTTCATTCTTCAGAAACAGAGAGACCAAAGTTCTGTTGATTCTGGTTCAACCCAAAAGAAGAATGATATGGCAATAAATACAGAGGGATGCAAAATTTCACTGGGAGCTGAGGTCTTATGTATCTGCTGTCTGTCTGTAAACAAGGACACAATGTCAGTTCCAGATATCATCATTTTGTCAGTCAGGTCAAAGGCTTTGGCTCCTGTTTTCTGGTTCAAGAGTTCCCTTCACTTATGTGCGTGAGCCTGTGTGTTTATCTGCAGATGAGGTCTGTGCCAATGTTTTGATAGAAGTTTCTCATAGCTGGGCTGGACCCATGATCAATACATGTCTCTTTCACTCTTTATTTCCTTTGATTTGGTGTTTTAGAGCAAAGGTGCTGCAGACACCACAACAGTACAGTATTCATATAAATGTTGCCAATAAGAGTTTATTCTGAAACCTGGAAGACTGTGTGGGAATGGTGTACTGTATTCACCACATTACCCTCCATTTGACCAGGAAAGGACCATCTTGTACACTTACTTGTAAACCATCTCAGATAGCATCAGTAGCAGCCTTACTCTGAAGTCCTTTTATAGCAATCCATGTTTAGAAGATGTAATTGCTCTTGAACAAAGACCTGGCAATTGTGAAACATCTTCTGCTCAAGAAAGCGCTACCAGGCCCTTTATGTTATATTTGTCTTCCCTCTTCTTGCAATAAGGAAGGAAGGGGGGAAAAAAGGAAATGCCTGTGGAGTCTTTTTCATAATGATACAACTACTGAGCATCTAGAGGAATTGCCACACAGCAGGCTTCAATCAAATAAGAGGTTGTTTTTCAGACAATGCAGACTCAACTACCAGAGACTTAAAATGATAAACATAGAGGACAAATGGTCACTAAACAATCTCCAGTTCAGAAAGCTGCCCTCCACTGAGGCTTGGAGTCTCTAAAATAAAGTTTCCATCAACCATCATGTTAAACCATTCACACTGCAGGAAGCCAAGGGATGCTGCTTCTTCTTGAGCACCATCACTGAACTCTGAAGCAGTTGTTAAAAATGGTTCAGCCTGCCTACCCCCAAACAACTCAGAACACTCCTCAAAGGCTTTCTGCCCCTTGCTGCGTGCCAGCCTGCAAATAAGCAAGAAGCCATTCACCTCCCTTTCAGCAGCTGGAGTACAAGGTACAGAAATATCCTCCCTTTTGGAGCTGGTTCAAGAGGAGGCCCTTCACATGTGGGAATTAATACATTGAAAGGACTGTTATCTTTGCGGGACTTCTTTTTTAATTGAATAATTTAATTTACAGTGTTCCCAGCTGTCTGGAATGCAGTTCTCCTTTGAGTTTGCCTGTAGGAACACTGAGGATTTATGTAGCATTCTCAGCAATAAGAAGGGAATGGCATTGCTTTGATCTTTTTCTTGGTTTTGTGTTTTTTTTTTTATTTTACAGTAGGTGACAATATGCAAGACTGTATATCCCACATTCAGAGAGGCAGTCACTTTTCTTGAGTTTATTTGCACATTGTATCTTCTTCTGTTTCAGTAGATGACAAAAATTGTTTTATTTCTCTTTGTTGTACGATCAATTGACCAATGTAAAATCATGAAATGCCTTTTTAGAGAACAAAAGGTAGCCTGTTTCCCACTGATAAAATAGCTGGTTTAGCACCTGTAAATCTGTTTGCATTTAGTGGAAAACTTTATTCTATGCTGATAACAGGATCAGAAAATGGGCTCTGACAGCATGTTGTGATTTTACAGTATCCAGGGGTAAAACTCCAGCTAATTATGAGCACATGGCTTTCAAGAGCCATACTTTCATATTTAACTCCATAAATCTTGCTAAGTGAAATCCAAACCTATGTCTACAGCATTTGCTAATCATCAGGTTATTAATTGTTTTTGCTTTGCTGGGCGTGTTTGGAGTTTTTTTTTTAAAGTAATGGCTGCAAAACAAAAAAAAAAAAAAAGGAAGTACTTTCTTTCCCCCCTGTAACTTCACAGGAGGTGTTTCTGCTGAACTGCTGAAGCTAAAAAACCTGCTCGCTTCCTAAACAAAAACCTCTGTAGAAGTTTTTCAGTGCTGCAATTCAAATGGTGTCTAGTTTCAGCCTAGAATACCAAGGTCATAATTTTAGGCCATAGATGGCTCTCGCAGATGTCTTTGGTCAAGTTAATCACAGTTTGCCTGAAGGTTGTGCTTTCAGGTAATCCATCAAGGCATAATTGTAAATCAAAACCTTCTTCCAGCTCAATAAGTAGCATATTTTTAGTTTGGGTTAAGACTGACATTGGACAGGAACTTAAACTGGTTAGGAATATTAGGTAATATTACTGGTTACTCTCATTTGCCACAAATACTTTTAGAAAAGCATGTTTTGATAATTGTCAAAAAGTTCCTTGTGGATTTTTTTTTTTTATCCTATTTTAAATTCAGGTAGGAATTAGTTGATGGTGTTTTTAAGATCTCAGCCAGCCTTAATACTCATTGTTTAAGCTACCAACTGTTTTATTCCACTCTAGGCAAAAGTATCATATCTTGGCTTGATACTTCCATCACAGCGTACCTCAGCCACACAGTGTTTTGATTAACAGAGTGTGCAAGATTTGTGGTTATGTATAGAAGGCCAAATCCTGAGGTGGGATAGAAATATATCTCAGAATGGAATGGGGGAGCTGTCACAGGATATCTACCACCCCTGTCCGTGTTCAAGGAGGGTTACAAGACGAAGGGGTGGGGGTGGTGGGAAAAGCTGTGGACACATAGAAAAACAGAGAATCATGAGATGCTAGAAAAGACATCTACCCTAAGCCCTTCCAGTGGATAGTTCTGTGAGAATACACACACTCACCCTCAGTTGTTGCTGCCTTTAGGATCTGCTGTACCTTTGGTCTTCTGATGAGAGCAGACATAACTCTTGGCCTGAAAAGTAAATATTACTTTGCCTGCACCAGAAGTTAGCTTGAATGAGGATTAAAACCAGTAGACATTCAATACAGCAGAGCAGTGCTGCTCCATGTTTTAAGTCAAGAGTCAGGAATATTGAATCTACTCAAAACTGACAGGGGAAAGAGAGAAGGTAAGGAGAGGCAGGGGTTCATGATGCAGACACACATTTTAAGTAGATGGATAGCAATTGCACAGACTGGAATTTGGCCAGATGCAAGAATGCTGAATACAGCAGGATTGTGACATGTGCCATGGCTACCTTAGTGTCCAGCTATGTTGTGACCTTGGTTTTGCTGCCAGAAGGCAGCAGCAGTTTGTGGTGTGCCCTGTTCCCATTTTCAGTAGAGTATCAAGTGTGTTTAATCAATGGTATAACTCTATAGACACATACGTACTTACATTGAGCACCTTTAACAAATTAATGTAAGCAGCATAGAGAAAGCTGCAGCTCCAAGACTTCAGATTCACTTTGAACTATATTTACAGTACGCACTGTCAACAGTTTCCCTGCCAAAGCCATAAGCTATCTCAGCAGAATAGACTAAATACACCTCTCCACAGAAGACATGAGTCTCCCCTTTGGATTTCTCAGCTGTAGCACAGACGGACAAAGACTTAGCCGGTGTAACTCAGCATAGCTCCAGGGCAGCCAGGGCAGTCTCCGATTCATATTAGCTGGCCCCCAGGGAAAAGACCAGAGCTTAGGGTAGAAGACAAAAGGTAAACTTTGTGAAAACATTTCTGAAACCTCTTATGAATTAGGTTTAATAACAACATAGCATCCAAGCTCCCACTGAATGCCAAAACCTTTCTGCTGGAGATTAAAGTGACAGCTTCAAAAAACCAAGCAAGATACAGAAATACAAACTTCAGATAAATGAAATTATTCATTTATAGACTAATTAATGTCATTGTTTGTTTAATCTCCAAATTCCACCACATGCTGCAGGAGTGCAGAGCTTTTATAGATTGGAGCAGTGCAAAACACATTCCATATCCAAGCAAACCTTGCCAAAATCCCTGGCAATGCATCTTTCCTTTTTCTTTCCCCCCTCTCCCCTCTAATCCTTGTTTTGCTCTTGGTATTCATGGTAACAGTAACAGCTGTTGAACGTGGCTTCGGGCTGTCTGACTCCCTTGGGAGAATTTATGTGTTTTTCGACTTCCTTTCCTTATTAGGAGGCAGGAATCTGTGACACCTATTAGAACAAGTATGCATAAAGGGTAATGACTGTGCAATTTATTAGTGGTCTGTTCTCCTTCAAGCAAGCCATCAACCGTAAGCACACACTGTGTGCCAGGGATCATGACTAAGTAGAGTCTTGTTGTGCAGCAGGTGGGCAGCGGCAGAGCTCCACGGCAGGGAGAAGTGCGGCAGGGGAGGTCAAATGCTGGTCTACTTAAATAAACTTCTTAATTGAATATCAGTGAAGAGAAAACAGGAGGGATGGTGTTATTAAATGTTAAGCTTGAAGCACCATCTGAGGAAGGCAAACATCAGAGAGCCAAGTCCTGTAATTTTGTGCCAAATCATTAAATTTCACTGACAGTCTCAGTGTCATTGGTGCTGCAAAGCCCCATAAGCAATTTTCAGAGGGTGATGTGGCTGCAGAAGGGTGTCCAGTAAAAGTAAGTGACATAATGAGAGCTCATCGAGTTCTGATATGTGATACAGTCATCCTGAAGTATTTCAATCATGTTACCACATTCACTCTTCCTTAACAAAACTTTTCCGAAAGTGAAAGTTAGGAGTTCTGGTCTAGAAACTAATCACAGATGACAGTGACTGACATCTTAGAAGAATGGAGAAGTTAGCAGACTCCACCTCATTTTTGAAAATGAGGAACCTTGATTTATATTCTTCATGCTGGAGACTTGAATGCAAGGGGTTGGCTTTGCCCAAGTTAGGAAGCATTTTCATCTGGCCTTTATCCTGGACCCATCTCTAATCCTGCAAGTCGCATCTGGCCATTGCTTAGAGGCACTGTTCTTTTCAGTCCTGTGGGACATTAAGGTACTTCAGTCTAAAGAAGGTGAGAATCCTGGTTTTATTTAAACATGATATGGCTTGGGTATTTGTAAGTATATTTCAGTCCCTTGAACAAACAGACAATTTTATTGGATGCTGCTCTGGCTGTGTCATCTAACAGAAATGCAGACATGGAGGAAATAAAAAGCAGAGATGTACATCCACATCTCCAAGAACTAGACCAGCCATGTGACAGCAATATTAGCAAGAGCAATTAACTTCTGTAGCAAGAGTCAGCCTAACCAGTCTCAATCTGTTATTCCAAAAAATGTCACACCCATTTTACATCACTATAGAGCAGGAAGCAAAATAATTGCTCTGAATTGCTGACAAGTGCAGGCTCAAACACATTGACTCCACCAAATAAGATACATCAGAAAGAACAGCAGGATACTGCGTATTTTATCGGATTAAATATTCTACCAGGAAATCTGTATTAATTAATATAATAATATGTTAATGTGACTTGTTTAATTACCTATCTCATTAGTAGGCAGCTGAAAAAAACTTGCATGCAAGGACAAAATTTCAAGCTAAACAGAGTATCTTCTCACTCATCCTGACATCCAGCTAGTTTGCTGCTGTGCAGTCCATATACAGGCAAAATGAGAACAGTGATGACACTATACCTGAAAACTTAGATTCTTTAAACTTTTTCTTTGTTTAAGAGTAGTCTCTTGGAAAATACTGCAATGAAAATATATTAATGTAAAGCTGGAAAATGAAGATTTAAAAACTCTGTTGAATTAAGACAAACACAAGGAAATGGAAAGGAAAGAGGGTCATGGGAAATCCAGTGCTGATGGAAACGAAGCACATATAGCACAGAATTTTGCCATTTTTTTGCAGATTGTTCATACAACCAAAACATGCATCAGGAGCTGCACAATACCTCTTTGATCAGGATTCTCAGTGATTAAATCTTGGTCTTCAAGCTAACAGCTAAACCTGTAGGCGGCAGGGATAATGTCATTGTTTGATCTAATTAAGAGTTTGGGTGCCTCAACATAAGTAAAGCAGACAGGGGCCACAGAGGTGAATAAAAATTCATGCAATGCATTAACAAGAATAACAGCTTTTTCTCGTAACTGGATAGAAAGGAAATTATGTAGTTTCATCATATGATGACTGTATTATTGCAGCTTCAGAGTATCCCAGCAGGGCAGTGCTAACTCTGCTCTTTTAGGAGCAGTGAGGTTTAGGGTGTCTGCATGACTTCTGCACCAGCCCTTGCCTGTCTATTCACAGTGTCACTTTTCAATAAGCTGGTGAGATATATGGGTCCAGACACCACGTAAAATGTACAGGGAAATGTATATGTGTTCTGTCCTTCCATTCCACACTTTCTACATGGGGTGTCTTGCATTAAGGCAAAACCTAGCACAGATGGTATGCGTTGCTTGGTAGGCGTTGCCAGAATAACCCATTCTCTTACCCTTCAGAGGTCACACCGTAGGTGTTATTTTTTTTTTGCACTACAGCTATTATAGTTAAGTGTGATAATTATCAAAATGGCTCTGTATGCTTAAGAGAGTGAATGATAGAGAAAGGGAAAGTAGGGCAGTGAGTGATGTTCAGTTTCCACCAGTGCAAGTGAGGGCAAGGCACAGTTCTCTCTCTGCTAGAAGGTATTTTTATTTCTCTGGATGACTTTCCTGCACGGAAGTGGGTGTTGCCTCAGCCACCAATGTGTATCCTGACAACACTTCTGTCATCTGAAATAGTTTTACAATTATCCTACACCAATCCAAACAACACTGAAAGTCAGTTTTCTTGATCAAGTACTTCTCACTCAATTAACCCAGGCACACTAGCAGCATCTCTGTCAGGTCCAAATGTGGATAGCTGGTAATGAATGACAATAAAACTTTTCCATGTATTAAAAATATCTTTCTGATAGCCTACAAAAACACATTGTCCTTTCCTTTCTTTCAAGAAAAGGTACAGAATCTAGATGCCTGCCTTAATGATCATAGGAGGTATATGTTTTTTCTTTTGTGCTTACCTTAGTTTATAGGTTTCAACACAGAGGAAGATAATCCTGAAGATCTTTCAGTCTTCAGGTGACTATTCATCTGTATTGACAAAGGATCCAAATTATGAGACTGACACCTTAATCCAAAAAGGACAAGGAAGGAGGAGTTTTGAAGATGATGCTGGTAACTAAGGTTTCATTTTAAAAATTAGATTAATGCTCATAAAAGACACTATAATGACAGCCCTCAAGACAAGTCTCCCTCTGTTCACCAAACCACTACATATTTTACTTGCTTGTCAGGGTATACAACCTGTAGGCAGCAGCTATGTTTGAGAACGTTCCGTGTGAATTGTAGAATCACAGAATCATTCAGGTTGGAAAACACCTTTAAGATCAATGAGTCCAACCATTAACATAGTGCTGCCATGTCCACCACTAAACTGTGTCTCTGAGCACCCCATCTACACGTCTTTTAAATACCTCCAGGAATGCTGACTCAACCACTTGCCTGGGAAGCCTGTTCCAGTGGTTGACAACCCTTTTGGTGAAAAAATACATCCTGAGATTCAATCTAAACCTCCCCTGGCACAGCCTATGGCTGTTACCTCTTGTCCTGTCACTTGTTACTTGGAAGAAGAGACTGACCCCCAACTCACTACAACCTCCTTTCAGGTAGTTGTAGAGAGCAATAAGGTCCCCCTGAGCCTTCTCTTCTCCAGACTAAACAACCTCAGTTCCCTCAGCTGCTCCTCATCAGACTTGTGCTCCAGACCCTTCAGCAGCTTCGTTGTTCTCCTCTGGCCCCTCTCCAGCATTTCAATGTCTCTCTTGTAGTGAGGGGCCCAAAACTGAGCACAGGATTCGTGGTGCAGCCTCACCAGTTCTGAGTATGTCAGGACAATCCCTGCCCTGGCCCTGCTGCCTGCACTATTTCTCTCTTGTAACACTGTAGTCCCGCTTGCTAAGAGCTTAACTTTATGTGCACAGGAGCTGAAAAGAGAGTTCATGCAGCTAGCACTGAGCTTTACCATCGAAACTGTAGATTCTCCCTGGTCAGGTAGAGAAATTAAGCAAATTCCCCAGGGGAGAAGTAGCTGATGATTCTGTACCACTTGGTGGCGTATGGTATAGGAGTCCCGCTGGGAACAGCCCCAGCCCTGCCAGGAGCAACCAGGGGAAGCTGATGCTGGTTTATGTGCCTATCTGCTATGTGCCAGCGGGACTGAACTCTGATAGACTCACACCAGTACCGACCAAGACAAGCAACCTGTAGCTTCTGGGCCACCAAACTGTCAGGATGGTGATAATTTTTGATTGCTTTTAGTTTTGACTGGATCTGAAGTTGCAATAGGGGGATCTAAAGGTTTGTGTCCTGTTCACCAGATCCCTAAGCAATTCAGTGTGTTAAGTGAACTCTCATCTTGCCAAGTAAGACCATCCTTAAAAATGCATTTGGTATCTGTCTCCTAACAAATTCTGTATACACACAATATATACAATAGTAAAATATGTGTTTAGATAAAATATTACATTTTGCATTGATATTTATATTCAAGCAAGCACAATTTTAAATAGAAAGACTACACGTGTAATGTATGTGTATAGTACATTGACAAGATTTACATAAACATTATACTACTAGGATAAATGTACAGATGTTCTCTGTGCATGTAAGACATGCTAAGATTAGCGATTAACAGTATCATTGCTATTGGGCTTAGCTGGTAAAAGGTATGAGCATGTGAGTTAATAAACCTCCACAGTCCCAGTCTGTGACAGTGGGAATTCAAAAAGAAGGGAATAAGTCTATTTCCCTCTCAGTCTGTGAAAAATCCAAGCATTGATACATGACCATGACATATACTGACTCCAAATATCTTTAGGATTCATTTATGCTCTCAGATGAACGTGCACTTCTTTCACTTAACTAAGGATATCCTAAATAATCTGAGTTGCTTTCCTGGCCTGACATCATCTGCATGTAGGCCTGAGCTGGGTGGTTATGTAAGATGTGAGCAGAAGATGTGGGGACCGGTCTGGCAAGCTGTCTGTGAGCACAGAGTAAAATGCAGATTAGAATCAATTGACATCTTTGAAATTTTGGCTGCCAGTTTTGTAAATACTGAAATCCCAACCAACGTGCTCAGCTGACTTTCTCAGCTGTACTGGATTATTCTCTACATTTCAGCCCAGTTCCTGTCGAACTGTGTTCAGTTACTGCAATGAGTTTTATGAAATACATATCAAAATAAAACATACCTAGTTCAAATACTCCACACAGACTCCACATTCCTAGCTGACATTGCAGGCCCTTTGTATCCCAGACACAAATCCCCTTGCCTGTTTGCAGTCTGCCTTCAGGAGCTCTGCATGCTAGGAGAGCTTGCTAGGAGTTCCTTTCCCTGCTTTTTTCAATGCAGAAAGCTGCAGTTCCACTGAAAAACAAGGGAAGCAGAAAGAGGTGACTGATATTTATGTTTAAATGCAAATGCTTAAAGGTGTACCTTGTACCTGGGAAAAGATGGCCCAAAGCACAACAAAGATGTGATCTTCCCCAGACCAAAAGAAGCTATGTCCTTCTGACAGGTGATCCCTGTTTTCCCCTTGTGACTGAATACAATATTCACATCCTCTTAATATTTTTTTTTCCCCAGAAGAATTACTTCTTCCTATAATTAAAATTGCTGTGATCATTTGGCAGCAGTTACATTAGCCAGAGAGATGTTTATAGAGTGCCTCAAGTATCAACAAGACAGAGATGCAAGCCAAAGCATGATTTAAGAGAGTACCTGATTTTTCTGTTTACATGTTTCCTTTTCTAGTCAGTGAAAACACAGATATTAGAAAGAGACTATCTTTGTTATTAGCCTTCTGAACATCACATTTAATTTTTACTTTGATAAAATTGGCAGGTGATGATTAAGAAAGGTTGCATCACAAGCACCCTTGACTCCACTTTCTGCCTCCCAGTGACAGAATATGTGGGATGGAGAGGATCAAAAGCCAGAGAAAGCAACTGTATAAACAGTTCAGGTGGTAATTGGCTTCATTAGGCAGCAGAATATTTTAAGACTATTGATAATATTTAATTAAGGAGACATGACCTTATTTCATCAAGCAGACATGACTAATACCAAAGTCTTTTTATAGCATACATTTAATTTAGACACTCGCCCCCAGTGACTGAAGTAATGTAGGGTCTGGTTCTCATTTATCCCTAGTCTCTATATGAATACTAACTTTCTAGCCATAAACAGCCAGTGGGCTTATTGCAGGCATCAGAGGGCATGTGATCCTTCTGGAGGGATTTGAAATCTATAAATAAAACAGCATTAGAGAGTCTGCACGTCTACTTCGCAACAAAGGACGAGAAAACAGAAAAATGCTGGCTCTTTCTCGTTATTGCCTTTTAAGAAATAACAGCAAAATGTGCAACCCAGTACACCACACAAGCCATGTCTAAAAAACACATTTAATATGCAAAGCTGAAGGAATATTTTCTCCTCAAAGTAGCAATGACAGCCAAACATTTCTTGAGGGCACTTCAGGCTGTAGTTTTAAAAATAAAAAGGGTATTTAAGTTCTTCAAAACCAAATAGTTTGTTTCCTTTCTTAAGTTTCCAGTTTTCGACAAAAATGTAAACTCTTCCCATGAAATTTTCTATTTAGATTATTACTATATAATTATATATATATAAATATATATAATATTATATATTAATAATATTAATATAATTTTTTGGCCAGCAGACATTGTGATGGACACTGTTGCGTTGTCCATTCTCATACTGAAATGTCAAAAAAAAAGTTTATCACACCAAAATACTTTTCTGGAATTATATGTTTCAAAACAGCTTTCACTTTAAAAACTAAAACTTCTTATGTCATAAGTAATGCAATAACTTTTAGAAAATATTTGGCAGCTGCTCATGAAAAGTCACTTTTTCCAAAGTTTTTCTGCTAAATACTTTCATATGCATAGGACGCAATCTAATTGCTTTCAGCATTTACACATTAGAATGGAATGACTCTGAAGAAGCTGTCTATTGCCTTGGGTAAAGAATATAATATTAAAACTCCTAAGGAGTTAACCCTTTAATAAACTTCCTTAGATGCTATTGTTAAAGTTCCTAATGCTTGTGAAGCAGACCCTGAAGAAACCCAAAGCACTGACTAAAGTTAGAGCTATATGATTAGACAAACTTTATTCGGGTAAGGTGAGATCAGCTTCCAGTTCAGTCCATTTCAGCACTTTTCCAGCCTGTAAGGTATTGCCCTGAACTGGTTTCATCTCCCTGTATTTTCAGTCTCTGCTGCCCAGCCCCTGCAGTGGAGTGTAGAAGAGGACCCAGGGAAATGCAGGGGAAGGAGAATTGACAAGCTGTCTGAGAAAGGGAATTAGTATGGTTTTGGTGCCATGCTGAAGAAAAGGGTTTGCAGTTAACCTTAAAAACATTAGGAAGCTTTTGCATCTGTTTTTACTGAAGATTAGCAGTAAAACTTAAAGGCTGATCAGACTTTAGTGTGGGCTGATAAGCCTTAGAAATATCTGCCTGCTTTTTTCTCCTGAAGGCTGTGGAGATATTTCTGCAGCATTATTCCTGTAGAGGTCAGATAAGCTGGAACACCAGAGCAAGTCTGGTGTATTTATCAGTCAGTGAAAGCTTCAGTTCAAATGAAACACTAGTTCAGAAGCTCATCAATCACATTTTTTAGTTTCCAAGAGATAAGCCAGGCAAAGTTTATTAAAAGCAGTTGCTGCACGACTGAAATGTAGTTAAAGAGACATACTGTCCATACTCACCAGCTGTGTTATGTGTCAGGTTACAAATACACTACATTTATATAGAAGTTCTGGAGTTGTGCTCTTCTTATATATTGTTTCTGAAGCTGAAGATGCTCTGAATTAAGGTAAAGGCTTGCATTTATTACCATTTATCAGCATAAAGATCAGCTGTGTTAGTATCACAAAGTGCTCATTGCATCAGTCTTGTAGGGGCCCTTATTCTTCCTTGCTTCCCTTACCTGTGGGAAGACAGGAGAGGCTTGGGATTTATTGTGACCCGAACTGGCAAATTCACTGCTGGCCAGTCCCATGTTTTCCACTCATCTGAGCATGGCTGGAGGGCAAGATTTATCTCCTCAGAGAGGATGCTGCCTCCTGGGGTGGGGAGTCCTGAGGTACCCCAGAATTTCAGTCCCGCTCCATCAACCTAGCTACAAAATGGTGGGGCAGGGAGGTTATCCTTTTTCTGATTTTTTGATCACATCATGAATTTCTTCAATAGGTTTAAATTCTCACTTAAATCATACAAAATGCCCAAATGATCCAGCAGCAAAGTAAGTTTTCATTTCCTTTGATATTCGACAGGTCCTTTCTGTTTTGGGGGTTGCCCATAAGGCAGTGCAGTAAGGTGTACTCTTACTACCCTATCTTGCTCTCCAGAAGGTTTATTCCTGGTAGAAAGGATCCTCTCAAAGATAACTACATAGAAAAAGCACAATTTCTTCTGCTTGTTTCTGTGTGTATCTTTTCACCTTCTGAGCCATTATCTCAGTTCTGCCTCTGAGTTATTTACTGACCCTTCAGGTGCCAAAGTGTTCAGTGAAAGAAAAAATTGAACTGCCTACAAGATTTATTCTCAACAGATTGCAAATTATGTTTTGTAGTCTTACTTTCTTTTTCTGTCAGCTGTGCCCTTTGTCAACAGGGCATAAGTTCCACAGAGGGCAGGTTTTTATATATGAATATAAAATGCAAAGAGGGGCTTGTGCAGTTCTGTGATCAACTTTTCAAATAATAACTTAAAAGAAGAAAAAAGTCCCTCTTGTCTGTCTAAGGACTAAAGAGTCTTCTCTTCCCATAATAGCCAGGGGAGCAGGGAGCCCAGGGCTCCATTGATTGTGCATAATGGAACTCCTCTTGCAGTGTTTCTCAGGGCAGTTAAGAAAGTCAGCTATTACCCAAAGCCATGAAAGAGCTAAAGACTGGAAAAGGGAGAACCTGAAGGGCCATGAATAAAACCCATCCCTGTTAGGAAACCAGTCTCATCAGGCTTTAACCAATGAGGAACCGGCTGTGCTCCTGCGGCCTGAAATATTTAAATCCTGGTGACAGACAAGATATAAGCCAAGTGAGCCTCTATTTCAGGCTGCTGTCAAGGAGGAACTGTTTGATTTTGTGAGAAGAATGAGCTGAGATAGTGGAAGAAAGGGAGAGGCAGCAATGGAGTTATTACTTATTGCACTTTGCACAGCCTTCATCTGCTTTCTTAGAAAGTCATAATTTAGGCACAGGAGAGGGGGTCCTGCTGCCAGTGTTGATCCAGCCATGTTCCTCAAAGATGCCTGCCAGCTCCCAATCCCTTGAAGCCCTAATGGGGAGGAAAATCCAACTCTGTGCCAAGCAAGAGGGCTCAGTGTGATTGCTGGAACAAGGTCACTAAAAATATTAAGACAGGGCCAACATCACTTAACTCTCATTAAATTCTTAAACTTAGATGCATTTGGCTCTGTTCTGCAGTAGATATCAAAGTCACTTCAGCTCCTTTCCTTTCTCAGAGTCAGTCCCCATCACTCAAACCTCACCTGCTTGGCATTGTCTTCAGACCTCACCAAGAAGCTTGGTGGTGCTTTTTCTAAAACAGACCTGTTTTAGCAAAGGAATACCTGTGGTCTGTAAGAGATGATGCATCGTCTTTCACTTAAATGAAGAATTACGGAAAAGGTAGCTAACAAAGCAGACAAGAGCTGTCACCATTCTACACTGAGTGACAAGTAATTACTTCCAGCATTTCAAATCTAAAATAACACATCTGTGGGTCACAGAATCCAATAGAAATTAACCACTTCTGTGCTCATTTTTTCAAAGTGGCAACTGAGGCTACAGCTAGACTTGTAGGTCAGACATCAATATGAGTTTGTATGGGCAAACATTGAATAATTGTGCAAACAAGGCAGATCATGGCATACTTCATGTTCTTCTAGGGAATACCTTTTAAAAACTGTAGGGAATCAAATTTACTGCATGCTTACCATAGCCAGAGATGCTTAGGCCCAAGGAAAACAGTGTGTCCTTGTGCTAGACACCTTGCAAAGATAGAAAAGGATGAAGTGCCTGTCTCTCAGAGATTAAAGCCAAGATAAAGAGAGCAATAACGGGTGAAATAAGAATACATGTGAAATAAGAACTAAGGGAAGGACTGAAAGAGATTACAGGAAGTAGCTATGCTAAAGGAAGAAGAAAACATGTTTCCTTCCTCAGGGGATACAAGTAATGATTAGTCCTGCACAAACTTCTTGCTGCAGTTTCTCTTGCCAGCTATTCCATACAGGTTTGCCAAATACCAAACAGCTACAGAGCACAAGTGGCTCGGTGTGAGGAAATGCCTATTAAAGGTGAAGAATGCTAGAATGCTTTGTGTTTCCTGGGACCAGAGAAAGTCTGAGAGGGCTGGAACAAGCTTGGTCCCAATTTATTCTGTCTTGCCCAAATGCTGTTGAGCAAGATTGGCATATCCATTTCGTGCAGGCAAACTGTTCTGCAGCTGAAGAGGACCAAAGATCTGGCACTTTTAAAGATCTGGCACAGATGTCTGAAAATAGTGGCCAGAGTAACTTTTGCTTTTCTTTTTCCCCTTTTTTGCCTCCCTTTTTATCTGTGTTATGAAATGACTGTAGAAATACAACACTTATAACGTCAAAACCATTTTATGATTCTACTATTCTAACATAGTAGAATGCATATTATGTATATTCTAACATAAAATACATGCTTAATATACAACTTGTTCCTTTGCATTTCAACAGTTTGCTCGGTTTTTTATGTTTGAAACTAGGACCTGATTTTCTCCATGTCCTATTGAATGTGTAGACGGTATTGGGCTCTAATACTGCGACTTTGGTCCTTTTCCGGAGTTTGTACCTTGATGTTCACTTTAACAGAAAATTCTGGAAGAAGATAAGCTATATATTCAAATCATATCACCTAGTCTTTGATTGTGAATTTGTAGTCAGCTGGGAATGAAACAGGCCTTTTGACTCATTTACACAGGCTTTGAGCTCCTCCACTACTCAGACTTGATCCATTAATAGGCAGGTGAGACCAAAATTGAGAGAACAGCCCCAGACCAGCAGCTGACCTTGGTCATCTGTGGCATGGCCTTTCTCAAGAAAATATGGAAAGCGTGGTTTCAGGTTTTACTTAACTAGAGCCTGACTGAGCCATGATAGCAGACAATCACCTCTTGCCTAGATAACAAAGCTTTTATTTATAAAAATGCCAATGACAGCAACTTTTTATTAAATTCATATGGTAATATTCCCCGAGATCCCTCCATGAGATACAGATGGAGAAGTTCTCTTCTGCCTTTCAGACAGTTTTAAAAGTGAGCAGATGATACTCGGTTATGTGCTTGATAAATGCATTTCATTTTATTTCCTGCCATGCATAAAAGTCAGTCAAACCCTGCCTGTTCGTTGCATGTTGAGGCAGGATATGCATATGTGTATCTATCTGTACACATTAATGGATAAGCTTTATCATCCTTCTTTACATAAAAATAAGAATTGTGCTATTTAGCAGCTTATATTTCACCTCTGAAATCAAGTATTATTGTTTTTTTTTGTTTTCCCCTGTTTCTGTAACAGTCTCATTTATTTTTTCTTTTTTTTGTCCCTGACTCTCTCCATTTATTTATTGAGTTACACTTTCTTCCTGACTAAGCTTTTCCTTTTTCAAGCTTTTCCTTTTTTAACCTTTCCCATCCTTCATTGCTGCATTATACAAGAAGTTTTAACATGTTTCTCTGTGCCTCCATAGTTTCTGGTTAGAAAGCACATAAATATATGAAAACTTTTCTTTATTGTCCTGGCATAAACACCGTGTGCATCTTGTGAACACTCGGTCCTGCTGTTCAGCCATGTTTGCCTCTCGTCTGCTTTGGCTAGTCTGTGAGCCCAAAGGTGTGGATACCACAAGCAGGCAAAGCTATGAGGCATAAGAAGACACCCATTTCAATAGGAAATATAGCTCTGTCTGACTATTTTCAATTTCAGAGTCCCTTATACGAGACAGTGCAGCAACAGCAGCTAAACCAGTGCACTTCAAGTGGCACACAGTTGTTTAACTTCTTATGAAAGAAACTGCGACTTCTTCCTATGCTTCTCCCCCCCTCAGTTGATGTCATGCTTTTGGTTCCAAATACTTGCTCAAGAGGAACCTTCAAGTAAATAAATACTCTGAAAATCCAGAGTTTTGACAATTAATTCTCCATCTCCTGGAAATTACCTTCCAACTTTCTCAAATAAGAAAAAGATTTATGATGGGAATTTCCTGGACTTAGTCAGACATTGAGTGGAATATTTGGGTAAGTGTTATAGAAAATATGTGCTCTGAATTTTGAGATGAGGAGTTGGAGATTGAGAAAGATTCTGTCCTCAAAACTAACTCACATTCATCTTCTACTTCCAGAACAAAAGCTTCTCTTGTTACCCTAAATTTTGAATTTTGCCCTTTCATGAAGGTTACACCTGAGATTGTAACATAATTTTCCAATTCTCTAAGGCTCAGATAATATTTCTTGGGTATTTTTAGCAGTTTGTCCATCAGCTCAAAGCAAAGAGATACCCCAGTTCAGGAGGTCTTTCCTTCTGTCTTTAGAAAATGAAAGCACACTAGGATATACACACATATATATTCATGTTGATTTGGAAACTACTTCCTACTTCATATTTTAGGAAAGCCTCCTGTCCTGATCTTGATGTTTTATCATGTTCTTTTGAGTGCCTCTCACTCAGTTTTGCATGTATCTCAGAAGAGCTTTCCTACTAGAGTGCACAATTCTTCAGGAAAGCAAGCCTTTCCTGGTCTTTCAGGTATTAGCAGGAAGCCTTTGGTACCTTAGCTCACAGGACTATGTTCAGGTATTAAAACACTTCAGTCTGTATCTTCTAAACATTTTGAAAATAACAAAATAAACAAAATTAAAGAAAAGAAAACCTTGAAGAAAAGAACAACCATTATTTAAGATGTTTGCTTTAGAAATATTTGTTTGGGTAGTATTTGTCACTGGAATGCCAAGCACCAGCTTTTAAACCAAATAATGTTACTTTCCTCCATACCTCTTATTGAAGGCTCAAGATCAACTTAGCCCACTCAACTGTTATTAAATATTACTAAGAGTCTTGTAGGAAAAAAATTACAACTTTCACCACAGAACTGAAACCTCTAAGAATGTATTAGCCTAGGGAAAGCTAAACAACCCTCTGGCTGAGCTAGAAGACTTCTGGAGAGAGGGCAGAGATTTCAATTTTTAGCAGACGGCTATAAGAAGAGTTCAATTTTATAATTTTTCCAGTGAAGGACTAAATGAAAAGAAGCAGTAAAACAAAAATGACTGTGTTTTCACCTTACAAGAAAACAGCTGGACTTATGTCTTTGATTTATGCTGAGGAAACAACCGGCAAGCGGCCTGGGACTTTAACAAGAAACAAAACAGTTGATTTGAAATCCAAAGGCAGAACTTGCTCACAGACATTCCCATTTCCTGCCTCCAGAAGCTCCTGAAAACAAAGCAGATATTCATCCACACTGGCAGCCACCACATACGCCGCCCATCAGCGCGTCCCCAGCTGCCCAGCACTGCACCTCAGCCCCCACCTGCCCCAGCCAAGCCCCTGCCATGCCTGGCAAGGGACACACCAGTTCACTTGATGGCCTCAATGGAAACACCCCAAAAATACCCTGAAATGGCACCGGTACCTCAGGACCAAAGGGTCAGGGAGGGATCAAGCGGCAGAGACACACAAGTGTGGGTGGGAGGAGGAATGAGCAGGGAATTGTCTGGGATGTGGAAGATGTTGATCCCGTTTCTGACTTTTGCGGGGCTTAGGCTACTTGCATACTCTCCTTGCTCTGCCACAGGGATAGGCTTCTCTTCCTCACAGCTGCTGTCTGCCCAGCTTTCCCAGTCAAGGGCTGTCTCTTTGCCATGCAGTCATAATGGGTTACCTCCACAGGTCTCTCTTCCTACCAACCACCTTTCTTCGTGATTGTGTTTTGGTATTTCCTAAAGCTTTGCCTGCTGTTCTGGGCCATGGTCTGTCCTTTCTTGCCTGGACTTTGCAGCGCAGTCCAATGAAACTGGGATTACTGTGGGACTCCCAAGAAAGGACACCACCCAGGACTGCGTAACTCCTCATAGGATCAGGCTTGTGATCATCTATGTTGCCTGGCACACAGGTGGAACCAGCAACTCATATTGGGCCATAAATATCACTGTGAAAATAGTTAATATTAATACTAATAAATAAAAATAATAACAATAACAATGCAATTTTCCCAAATTTGCAGTACCTGCTCAAACAGGACTTCATGGGAATCCTTACCAGGAATCCACTCAGTCATCTGTTGAAAGGAAAAAAAGAAGCGAAGAACTTGATGCTTAAGCTGATCAGCCTGGGAAAGATGAGAAACAGTCAAAAATGAACACAGTGTAATGCTCAGCATGTTGTGCTGCAGCAGAGCAGACATTGTGTCTCCAGGGAGCCCAGAGCTTCCCAGTTTCTGTCTTCTGAGCTAGCAAGAAATGCTCCCCTGTCCTTCTGTGGCTTTAACTTGAGGGTTTTAGCTATGCTGTGCATGATGAATATTGTGACTGTGGGGACAAATTCCTGCTTTCTTCATTTTTTGAATGAGCAGTACATTTTCCTCCCTAGGTGTTGTGTTCATGAATGTATCCACCTCTAGCAGCACAGAATCACTCTGGATCATCAAGCCTGAGCTCCATAGATCTTTAATTTCCAATTGGAGTAAGTATTGCAGTTTACTTTTGTTCTCAGTAATAACATTTTCTTGAACTAACTATACTCCATTTTGGCTAATCAGACACCTGAAAGGTGTTGTTTAGATTTGTTTTTGGGGGGAATAGTTTTGACCAGGTCCCCATCTGAAAACAGGTTGAGACTGAGATTCAGACATCATGGAAGCAACTGCTGTCACAGATTTAATCTCAAAGAAGTTATTGTCCCAAAAGTTCAGGTGTATCAAAATCCCTTTTGGAGTATTAAGCATCTGACCAAGGCAGCAGAAAGGAATTACTGCTTTGGATTTGATCTAAGAGCATAATCTTGGAATTCCATGCAGAACACCTTTAATATCAAATAGCCTTATTTCGTCTTGATCATAAATCCCAGTTCCAGAGTGCAACAACACATCAGTGAAGTGTCTGGAGTAACTTTTTTTTTAATGCAGACGAGCAGTTTATTCTCCCTCCCTCTCCCATCTCACAATTTCATTCTCATAAATGTTTCCATTCTAGCAGAACTTTTTCCCAGAAAAATCAGCTTCACAGCAGACACTCCACATTTCAGCTTGATTTGTTTGGCAAAGTGATAAGCAACTGAAAGCAGTACTTTTTAATGGGAAAAAGTGCTGCACAGCAGTCTCTGTACCACTCATTATTTTGATCTGTTTGTCTAGCTGTTGTATTGCCAAGGATTTATTACTGGAATAATTAGGGCACTGGTTAACAGTCAATTATGTCTCCAGCTTTGCTGCAAAGATATAGCAAAATAAAAAGGGAAGGTTCCCTTCACTCATGCTTGATATATACAGGATCAATATCATAGGCAAAGCTTCTTGTTAAAGTGGGTAAGGAAGGCCTTTGGGGAATTCAAGAACTCCCAAGACATCCAAATTGTCAATCTAAACCACATTTTCCTTCTAGATTTAGAGGCATTTACATGGTGGCTTGGGTTTTTTTAGTTTTAACACTTACTTTTAAAAAGAGTTGGATAACAGAGTGCTTAATGGCATTACAGTTACGCATGCTAAGACTGGAATAATTGAGACTCCTCCTTGTGACTGTAATCTAGATTTCCTGGCTGTTTTCTTTCAGCTCATGCACTGGTGATGGAATGTGTTACTCACAAACTAATTAGTATATCTGAATTTAAAAATCATTATTAATGTCTTTGTTTCATGCTAAAGTACATTTTGTGTTTTACAAAGCATGAAAGTGGGCAGCGCCTGGCCTAAGGAAAGGTTGACATGCACAATAGATATGTTGGCTGGAACAAAGCTGCTGTAACGATCAATGGAAAAAGTACTTGGAGAAGAAACAAAGCTTCACTGTCTGCCAGACATAGATGAGAAACACAGGAAAGGAAATTGTGGGTCTGGATTTTGGTAAGCTAGGACCACTTGAAGCTAGGTATCAGTAGAGCTGGCTACACTTGCATCCACACCAGACCAAGAGAGGTGAAGTCAGATGGGAGGGGAGAGCTAACAAAAGAATGTACTGGTGGTAGATCAGTCCCAAATGAGAAAACTGACTGTGGCCTTGCAAAAGAAGTCTGAAGTGTGACAAGGTGTGGGAAAACTGAGTGGCAGCTGAGACTGAAGTACTATGGCACATTTCAGTCAAAGAGTGGTTTAAAGTACAGATTAATGCCAGCTGAAAGGTTTGTGGGGAGATAGTTGACATGGGTATGTTTAAGCCAGGAGCCAGGTGAAGGTTTCTCATCCTGATGGCATGGGACTCTGGAACATCTTCCAATGGAAATTAAGGGCAGACAGGCACAGTGTTGTGGGGTGGAGCCTGGCAAAGTATGAGGGAAGTCATAGGGTGCAGATGGGGGAAGAGGAGCCAGCATTGCTGGTGTCCTTCCCAATACTATATTCCTTTGTGGTAACCTGTGCAAATTGCTGAACTGTCAAACTGCTTTCCCTCAAAAGACAAAGGTTATCGTAAACTTCTATTTCACATATTATATGAGTTACAGTGGATAAATTACCCCTGAATTCCTGCACAGTGTTTCCAACATGTGCGCATAGGATACAGTTCAGTTCATCTTCTAATCCCAAACCAAAGGTCTGGTGTCAGTTTGCTGAACTTGAAGGAAATGAGCTGAGGCAATCTCTTGAAGAAAACCTTACATGTCCTCTCATTTCACCAGGCCTGTTCAGCCCACTGGTGTGCAATGAGACTTGGGAATCAGTTCAATAGCTTCCTCTTTCCCTTGTACTTCTTCTGCCATTGTTGGAAGCATCTAACTTTTCACAATAAATGTGAGCTTTGGTTTCAGCCATTTCTTCCTTGAAAGATGTAAGAAAAGTTGAAAATCTCATTTCCTCCATGTTAAAAAGGGGTGGATAGTCACAATCTCTACCTCCACTAGTGCAGGGCAACGGATCTTCTGTTTTCAGATATTTGCCTTAATATTTCATTTGCTATAATCCAAATTTTATTTCAGTGTCCTTGGAAATCAAATAAATTAGCTGCAGTTACAGCGTATATTTTCTGGCTTGTTATTGGTAAAATGATACTCACCACATCAGCAGAACGTACTGTGCTGAAAGCAGTCCAGTCCCTTAAGAAACCTTCTCACAGTTATCATAACATGCAGTCAGCACACATGAACAAAAAATGAAGAAAGCTAAATTTAAAGCAACTTTTGTATTGTGGTAAAAGAATATATATAAATATCTCTTCTGTGATATACTGCCCTTGCCTTTACAAAGACACTTATCTTTTGAAATCACTGGCCAAATGAAATGTCCAAAGTTGGGGGGGTTTTAGTTACTGCTTTTGCCAGTGAATCCAGATTTAGGTCTCGTTCTTAGTCACTGAGTAAATGCTGAGAGTTGGACCCCTCTGTTTTAGGCAGCAAAGGGTGCAGCAAGGCGTGATGACTTTCTACGCACCATCCCCATATATATATATATGTATGTATATATGTATGCATATGGATTGTTTGTTTTCAGGGTTTTAAGTGACCTTTAAAACTATAGAGAAAGCCACAGTCACAATTTTTAAACACTTTTTTGAAAAGTGATGTCAAGGCCTTTTAGTGACCTGTCCTACAAAGATGATTGCCCAGGTGAATAAATCTTGTCCCACTGAAGCAAAAGCAGAGCAACAGCAGAAGGATTTCTTGAAATAAATGCAGCATTATACTGTCAGATATTCTGTATTTTAAAAAAGTTTGGGTTTGATTATTTCATCTTAACCTGTAAGCATTGCCTATTTTCTCATGTCTGTCATTGAAACAATAAATGGAATTGATTCAGCAAGTGGTGGAGGAAAAAGGAATAAATATCTTTGTGGTCTAGGTATTGGAATTCATCAGAGCTGTCTTTTTGGTGTTGTTTCTTTTAATGTGAAAAGGTCACAATATTGCACTTAATGTGGGTATAATTAGAAAGCAATTCAAATAAATAAACAGTGGCTCCTACTGGGATAAACTGAGAAAACTCTTTCCTTTGCCTTAAGAAGAACTGATCATTGCCTGTTCCCATAGACCTCATCACTGCCACATATCGACAAACGCGTATGCTAAATCTCATTTGCACCTCCCTTCTTCCATCATGCTAATACATGCCCCTGGAAAGACTGCTCTGGTGATCTGTACACTTGGGAACAGGAGGAAGCATGGGAGAGTCACAAGAAACTACTTGGTGAATGTGACCTTGGTCACAAGGCTGTGGAGCATCTCTCAGCTGAATCATCCCTGCTTTTTAAAAAGCATTGGGCAATGCTTTGGGACTCAGTGATCTGCAGGGACACTGAACTGATCTGCTTATGTGTGTGGGAGGGAGGAAGGGGCAAGTTTTACAAAGAACAAGACTGTTAAAATCAACAGAGCAGAACAAAAACAGCAGCCTATCACCCTGCTGCAAAATATGCTGAAGGATTTCAGGGCTTGGATTGCTGAAGGCCCTCAAATTCTACTCCAGCCATAACTATGTGAACAAGTTAAGCTCTTTGTGGTTCTGGCCGCTCCCAGCCATGTTTAGTCTTAATCTGTCTCAATAACTAGCTACCTTTTAAAAATAACATTTTGTGGTTCCAAAACATCTTTAGTTAATCCTTGCTTAGTTTGGAAAAGAATTATATTTGGAAGGATGCACATGTCCATGTGGTTTTGACGGATACTCCCTTTACTGTTCTCATCCATCATAAATTTTCTTGAACAATATATAATGCTCTAGCATCAGGCTACCAAAAACTGGATTCTAAACAATATGTTTTTTTTTTTTTTCCCAGAGGAGCCTAGCTCCCGTCATAGACCCAAAAAAAGTTAAACTCTTGAAAATATGCCAAGCTGACATACGAATGTTCTTGGTTCTTCTCCACAATGGAAGTCAGAGGCATCAGGGCTGCTCACCACACAAGAAGCTGAAGAAGGAGAAATAAAAATTTTGTAACATTTCAAAGATCACACCCACAAATGTCTCTGGAAAAGGCCTGACATTTCACATAGAGATGTAGCTCTCTCTGAAAAACAAGAACTTGGCTTTAATTACCGAATGTAAGGAAAATAGTTTCTCAGATTATTTTCCAATCCATGGATAATTGAAAGAAATCTTTTAAATGGTTCATTTCAGGACAACTTTTGCACTCTTTTCTCAAGTGAAATATTAATTTTCATTTTTCATTCCCCTCTCAAATTAGAGCAGTCTGAGAGGCTGCAAGTCTTGAGAAACCTGGTCTCATATTCTCTTTTTTTACTTCTTAAGCAAACACTTCTTTTTTTTTTCACTTCACCTTTTAGATACCCTGCTGAAATTTTTAACTAATCACATTATTCCAGAACAGTGTGGTCTTATAACCACAGTTATTATTGTTTCCTAAAAGAGAACTTTCCTCTTCTGCAGAGAACATATATGCTGCTTAAGCCTCTCTCAAGATCTTAAAATAGGTTTGCATGATGTGTAGGCCAACAGTAGATGTTACAAGTAGTGAAAAAACTTGAAGTTGAACACAACAAATGTGATCCTAACTTTTTGCTGACTTTTGTCTATTATAGCTAGTAACATGTATGTCCCTGTCAAATAAGTACTTTTCAGAAAGGGCACTATAGTCAGTGTACACTAAACATAACAGCTGTTAAACCACACTGCCACTTTAAAGATGGCATTCTGTGGGAAAGACTATCACACGATTTTTGCGACCAGGTCTTTGATTTTTACCTACAGATTGCATTTGTGCTTGAATCAAGTGGTTAAACAACACGTCTGCTGGATCATGTGAATATGTATCACAGTATCACAGTATCACGGTATGCTAGAGATTGGAAGGGACCTCGAAAGATCATCTAGTCCAATCCCCCTGCCGGAGCAGGAACACCTAGATAATGTTACACAGGAATGTGTCCAGGCGGGTTTTGAATGTCTCCAGGGAAGGAGACTCCACAACCTCCCTGTGCAGCCTGTTCCAGTGTTCCGTCACTCTCACTGAGAAGAAGTTTCTTTTCAATATGTGCTAATGTAGCGATCATGCACACATCTGTAGCCATAGAGAGAAGAAAAAACTGTTTGCATATAAATTTGTGGACAAGCAAAACGGAGAGTGTAATAGTAGAAGCAGGATCAAAACCACCTACAAAACAGTTTGCACAAATTTGGCTGTAAATGTCATGAGATTTTTTTTTCCATGCTTTTTTTGAAAAGCAAATTACAGTGGCCTGCAGATACAAACACATAGACATAATACTCAAGGAACAAAAAAAAGTCTATGCTGTGCTGTGTGTGCAATTCAGAACAATTCAGTATTAAATTCCAGAACACATGCAATTACACAAAACATGAAAGTCTTTGGCAAAAAGATAGAATAATTTCCAAATTAGTTCTGGTTCATGAATCAATTCCCATTTCTCCTCTTCCCACTGAGCAACTGGAACTGAAAAGCAATAAAACCCAGGAACTGCCGTCACAGGGATTTTAGAGTTTCTCTGCTAGCATATGACAACTAAAGGGTGAGGGAAGAATGCTACCAGGAATTTCCAAAGACATTTGCCATTTCTTACATTACTCAAACCAAGTTAGTGGAATCATCTCCAAGACTGATGTTACACTGGGTGCATAGCAGTCAGTTCAGGTCAGTTCCACAGAGAAATGTGATTTATGCAGCCAGCCATCTCATACCTCTCAGAAACAAGATCTTGCTGCCTCTACCAACAGCACCCAGTGCAGTGAGCCCTATCAACAACACTGCAACCAGCCACAGCAACTGTTAGGGTACAGCCCTGACAGCTAAGAGTAGCTAAAGGATGCCTCAGTAAACAGAAACTATGCTCTATTGATTTAATGAAATATCCACAAATATCCATATCTCAGTGTATATGTAGATTTTTAATACTATTTTAATTTTCTTTAATAAATTAAGATGAGACATTGGGGCTTCCACATGAGCAAGACTTGCAGCCAGATGTCAGTGTTACTGTAGTGCCATCTCAACTGCCCATCTGTAGCTTCTTGAAAGAACTCCATAGTAAAAGATGGCAGATCTCCTGTAATAGAAATAGGTCCTCAAGGGTGATGAATTTTGTGCCAAGGAAGTTGTGACAAGAGCAGGGCTACATCGCTTCCCCAAAGCTTGCTTCACTCTGACATCCATTCAGATAAAGCATCCATCCATCACTCCAGTACTGACGAGGTGCTTTCATATATCAAGGATCAGTGACTAACAAGATATTGAGGTTTGTTGTATTTGCATTGGAATAGTCCCAGAAGAAAGAAAAAGGGAATGATGTGAAAAATGCAAGCAGTAAAAATTAATGTCATTTTCACATAAGTTTTTAAAACAGTATTGCCATAAAAGCACAAAAGCATGGAGCAGTAGAGGCTAAGCACCAAACAGTATTCTTTCAGATACACACACAATGCTGTGGTTTGTGCCTCCTGATTGAGAAATTTTCTGCCTCCTGATTCAGATATCTGGGAGTAGGCAGCCAAGCTGACATGTCTCAGAAGTCAGGTGAACCAATAAGGTCAAATTACTCACACCGCTGCTGCTTTCCTCAAATACCAAGAAACCAGATCTGTTCAGGTGGCCACGTGGTCTTGCATAAGGCCATGGAAGTTCATCAGTGTTTCTTGAATGCATGGAACCCAAAGCAGAAGTTTGTTCCCCTTTCACTGAGAGAGGCTAGTCATGGAGAGACTGTCCTATGCTGACATCTGAGCTCAGTCTCTGACAAACTGGCACCAGCTATGTCCTCCAGCCACCAAAGCATTTCTAAGCATACTAGCAAGGGCCAACAGCATCCTTAAGCAGTGCAATGGAAGAAACATTTGGGTTGAGGAACAAGTAGAAGCTGGAGGAGGAGGCAGAGCAACCTCGAGAAGGCAGGCAAAAACACAGAGTCGCTAATATGGTAGCAACAGAGCCAAGAGGATATGGGAGAGAGGCAGTACCTGGGGCACAGCAGGGATGCTGGAGCTGCTAGACTGTGAAATGAGAAGAGCAGACAGGCAAACCTTGTCCTGGTCTATTCATACGCAGTTGTTTTTCACCTGGGTGGCAGGTGGCTGTTGTGACAACAGCCATGCAGGGGTGGTCACAGGACTGGTGGAATGGCGGATGGTTTCGGTTTAGAAATGAAAGAAGCTGCTCATGTACCATGGTTCTTCTTCACTCTCCTTAACTGGTTTATTATCCATTTGTATATCTTTAAACAGTGAAATGGGTTAGCCCAGGGAAGGGGAGTTTTGAGTTACACTAATTTGTGAGGATTGGTATATGACAGAGTTTAAAATGTTGTTAATTTATATAATATCAGGAATCAGATGGTAGAGCTACACCCATCATAGGCATCTTTTGACTCCTACATGAACTCAGCTTGCTGTTTTCACTCTAAGAGCAAACCAAGTCTCCAAATACCCATACATATCTGAGTTTAGCTAGTCTATACTCAATTACTCACCAAGAACACCGAAGTACACAGATACTACACAATCCATTGTGTACATACAGTATACTTTAGATGTGTATGAACTCATTAGATAAACACATTTTTGCAGGGTGCACACAGTGTGTGTGTAACTGAATGCCAAAGAGTACTGCTGAGTGCAAAAAGCCTTTGGAAATCACACCTGTTTGTACAGGGATATAAATGTTTCTTTCCCAATTTGCAGTCTATCTACAGATTTCCATTGAGAATTTGTTCATGATTTCATACTCTGACCATAAAACTGATGTTCTTTTAACGTGCTCTTGGAAAAAAAAATCAGATCGATATTGTGGAAAAGAATTCAGACATGGAAAATAACTTAGACATCAAAACTGTTCCCACTCTCCCACTGAGCCACTTCTACCTATTCATGTAACCTTTCTCCTACTTAAAGCAGTTTCAAATGAAAACAAAACTGTTACTCTAGGAAGTTATGTACCCTATAGTTGTGCATAAGAATTTCTTTTACTTTGGATGCGTGGTCACAAAATATCTCCATTAAGGAAGGTGTCTGCTGAAGCAAATATCATAAAACATACTCTACATTCTCAAAGTAGTATGTGTTGAGATTATTAGGTGATTATGACCATGGTGGGATGAGCTTTTAGGAGAAATATTTGAGGGTTGCTTCACAGAGGACCTATTATATCCCTGCATTACCACACAAGCATTCCTGATCAGACCTTTTAGAGCTACCCAGGATGCTAGCCTTGGAAAAGAAGCAGTTGCTCCATACCTGTGCGTAAAGTATCATGTAGCTCTTATATTGTACATCACAGCATAAGAAATACACCTTTTATTAAGATGTGAATTAGTTCAATGTGAATTTCACGTACCTAGAAATCACTGATCCTGTGAAGCTGATTTCTGCTAACTTTCTGCACCCTGGGATTAAATGATGCACAAATCCTCATACAAAAACTGGCTGTGCACTTCATGCCTGTTTTTCACTCTGAATTTACATACTGGGCTAGAGCTGGTAGCCCTCTAGTTGTGACAATGCCCCTAACACAGGAGTGCTGGTGCCCATTAGGACTTGACCTATTTTAAAAACCGTGGGACACCCCCAGTCCCACAGATAGCAACAACAGATCAGGCCAACAATGCAGACATCACAGGCAAAGCCCAGTGGTTATGGGCTCCACTGCCAAATGTTAATTTCACCTGATTCTCCGTACTGTGGGACATGAAAGAGTGAAGCCGTATGGTAGAGCTAAATACAAGCACATTTCTTTTCCTAATGCTAGCCTCCCTGTTCTGTCCTTCTCCAGCTCTCCACTCAGCCTAGCTTAGATTCAAAATAGGTATATGTAGAGAAAGCTCATCTACTTGCTTGTGCAGTATCTAAGAAGTAATTTCTATTCTATACTAGTAGTCAGTAACACCTTCTGCCACCCTAAGGAAAAGTTCAGAGAGTAAGAAGATGATGAGTGCACACAATCCCACCTCTCAGTATTCACAGAGGCTCTCCAGGGCTAAAACCACAAAACTTTTTGGGCCTGGAGTTTAGTCTTTTGCATCTTTACAGACCCTTATATTAAGACCTCTAAAATGTCAAGAAAGAATCACAAATATGAAGAAAACGTAATTAGGATCCTTTCAAAGCTATCATATTTTGCCTAAACTACCTTTGTACTAGCCCATCCAGGCAACCCTGCGCACTTCTCACTGAGTGGCAGTGGGCCTGTTTTCTATCTCTGCAAAGATGCTGTGGTTTGATTTGTTTTTCTGCTCTCTGAGGCTGGTGTGATACAAGAAATTAAGTCCAGACAAGACACATTCGGGTTAGAGCAAGCCCATATGGGAAGCTTTCCCATATGTCTGGGCTCTTCTGCATGAGTTCTCCAGTCATGTACATAATGCTGGCAAATGTTGTCAGACCCATAATCCTATAATACCAACCAAACCCCTCACAACGTGAAAACACTGGCTTTGAACTTGCTCAGTGTCTCTTGCAGATTGTTCTTAATATGCACAGAAAGCAGCTGCATTTATAGGAACCCAGGGTCTTGCTGGGAACAGCACCCTGGCAATGTATAGGTCTGAGTCCTCTGAAAGCTGGTGGGAGAGAAAGGAAAAGCCAAATGGCATAACAAACAAGAACTTTGAAACAAAATGAAGAGAAATGTGAAGATGAGCAATTTTGCTGGCAGTTTTAATGCTGGAAAGCTGTCCTCTTGTATTACAGCACAGAGCTATACATTACAAATACTAGAAACACTACTTGGCAGAACACACAGTTCTGTTTAGTCATGGGTTTTTTTTGGCTTTTTTTTATACGTTGTCCTTGGTGCTACTATATCAAATTAAAAGGCTCAGGAGATGATCCTTTGCTTACTTACCCTAACTTTATTATAATTCTTTTTTCTGAGTTATTCCAAATTTGCCAGGGTGTTGGGGAGATGAAATCAGGCCTTCTGGGTATGTGTAATATGGTGTAATACTTACATATGGTGTAAGTATTCATACTTTACCTAGAAATTCCTAACAAGATAAGGGTTTCTCACTATAATCAAATTGTAACCCAGTGGTCCTCTGTCAATTCTTATTGAAATTCTGATGCATTTCCTTTCCTCTTCTGATGCCCGTTCCTTTTTGTATTCAACATCATAGAAATGTTGCTTTGCAAACTAAATGTGCTGCTGCAGCATTTAGAGGCCCTGGAGTCTACATGGTTTAAAATTCTGCTCTGTGAGGTGTTACATATAATAAGTCCTTGTCCCAGGGGGTTTATAGTCTATATTGACACAGCAGACAAAAATGGGAAGAGTGACAATGGGTAGCATTTTCAAGTGTCCTATGTTCACAATGACTTGGAAGCTAAAGCTCATTGAAAGCAACAAACTTGGGACTTTCTGTTACTTTTTACAGTTAAAATTCATTGTATGCACGCCCTACTCAATTCACAGCAAGTGTCAGAGTTCCAGCTGCCACAGACCAAAGTCGTAAAATCCATAGAACACTCTGAAGGATTCCAAAAATAATTTAAATGTTACTGTAGTAGCCAGTGTGCCTATTTAATTGCTACATTGTCTCTTGAGTATTTTGTCAGTCCTCTGACATCTCATTTATCACAATCACAGTTCAAAGGACTTCACTCAGAAAAGCATTTACTTTAGTGTATTTTTTTCCACCATAAATGCATTTCTCTGGGGATGTTGCTTTTGCCATTTAGTTCTACTTCTGCAACCAGTTTTATCATTTTTTAAGCCTCTTTAACACTCCGTGTCATCAAGGATACATGTTAGTTTGCTTGCTCTGAGAGAGTTTTGGCAGGGATGGAAATGTGCATTGTGTGCTAGATCTTCCATTTTGTGGAAAATCTCTTTCACTGGAATTTCTTTAGCTGAACTCCTGGAGTGCAGATGGAAATCTGACTACTTAAAGAAGACTGTGACCCAAAATAGCTCTATGCTAGTCCTTCAATTTACCAAAGACGATATTTGGCCAATTTATACTGAAAATGAGAGAAGTCACCTTGAAGAGCACATGACACAGTGATAGGAACTTTTAAAAGTGGTCTTAAAGGAATGTTCCACCAAACTTTCACCCATTTTAAAGACCTGAGAATAACAATTACTTAGCTTTGCCTGTTGAGGCATCATACTTATCCCTGAAGCTTTCAATATGAATGTCACTCAGACTGAGCTGGAAGAATTAGTCTTTGATTTAAAGTCTGTTTTAAAATGCCTAGTAGAAAATAAAACAAAATAAAACAACCAAAAACGAACCCTAAATTATTTTTCATTCATCCATAGTGATATCAAAAACAATCAGACATTTTGGTTTTTTCAATTAAGTCCCTCTATACCGCACACCAAACTATTTCACTGATGACACAAATTCTAATTAGGCTTTTTCTGGGGAAGTTACTCATGCAGGAATTATCTCTGCCTTCCTCACTAGAAGAAGCAAAGCTGGATTTTTTGCATTTCTGTGATTTAGGAGGGTCACAGAGGGATTTTCTGGGGCACACCAAATATTGCATTCCCCTGTTGTGGAAGGATCTGTCAGACAGCTGAGTGATCAGAGGATAAATATGCATCAGCTCACCTGCTCAAGGGCTGGTCATTAGTCTGTGAGCACACTTTGAGCATTGACACAAGTTAACAATGTGGAGATGCTGGCAATACCTTATTCAAAATAAAACCTGCATTTTCTTCATGGAATAGATGCACTAGTACATCCTTTAGATGTGTCAGGAAGTCATAGAATCACAAAATAATTTGGGTTGGAAGGGACCTTTAAAGATCTTCTAGTCCAATCCTCCTGCAATGAGCAGGGACATCAACTAGATCAGGTTGCCCAGAACCACATCCAGCCTGTCTTTGAATGTCTCCAGGGGTAGCACATCCACCACCTCTTTGGGAAACCTGTGCCAGTGTTTTCCACCCTCATTACAAAAAATATTTTCCTCACACCCAGCCTGAATCTCTCTTCTTTTAGTTTAAAACCACCACCCCTCTTCCTATCACAACAGACCCTGCTAAAAAGTCTCTCTCAGTCTTTCTTATAAGCCCCTTATGCTTACTTACAAGTATTGAAAGGTTCAATAAGGTCTCTCCAGAACCTTCTTTTCTCCAGGCTGAACAACCCCAAATGTCTCAACATCACAGGAAAGTCAATAGTGTGTGTAGTAAAAGCTGATTTTGCAGAAGTCAATGCTGCAAAACTTCACTTTGGAAACAACCTCCAACTGTAGAGCAGCAATAAATCCGCAAAATACAATCCCTGCTTGTACTTGCAGGGTTCACAATTATGCTATATATACATTACATTGCCTTTGAATATAATAAAATATAGCTGGAAATATATGAAAACATATTAAAAATATGGAGCTTTCATGCCTTTCATACCTTTAAAGGTATGTGCCATTAAATGTAACTTAATATTAAGCAAATAGATAAGCAACACATTTAGGCAGGCTTTTGAAAGGCTTCCTGCCACTGCTTTGCCCCTCAGCTAGCAAGGCTGATCACTAACAAGCAGCACAAGCAGCCCAGGGACAGATCTACAGGTACATATCTTGTTTCACATGCTGAAGATCCAGGAAAGTACACTGTGCTATCTGTACCGTGGAATTACTAATTTGTGATTTATGTTCTGTGAAATGACTGTACAAATAAAAAAAGCATGTAAAAGAGGCCAAGTGGCAGTAATGGGAGATTTTAACTACCAGCAATCAACTGGTATGTTAGGAGGAAATAAACTGGAGGCTGGTAATGTCTGGTTTTTGGCTTAATGCAGAAAATGCATGAAGTATAAAAGGCTGGAATAAGGCCTGGATTACAGCCAAGGGAGAATGAGGTTTGGGAATAGTCAGGTGGTTGGGAAGATGGAGAAAGCATTTTTCCACATCTAATTTCTTTGACTGTCTGCTATACAAACACAAAAGGATGGCACAGTTACCTAATATAAAAAGAATTTTAAAAAATACCCAAATGAAGGAATTTTACCCCAAATGAAGGAATCTTACCTCATGTACAACTAGAAAAGGGTCATCACTTCTGTTGCTAAAAGAATTAGTTCCTTCTTCCTTTCATGTTAACGCAATGTGTCTGTTGGACTGTCCTTTCAGGCAGTCAGCACAGTGTTTCTCTCTTATGCGATTTTTGCTAAGGCAGGTTTCAACATGGTTGCTCATGTTATGGAGCTAGAAGGCATGGCATGGAAATGTCCCACTGGATGATTCCCTACAGAATTGCTGCATTACACAGCAATAATAAATAGAATGGAATGTGATCAAAGCCATTAATACATTAACCATACTGTTGATACCTAAATGAGAATAAATGTAGAGAGGGCTGCCTAGTAGTTGGAGCTGGAAATTAATTCCTTAGGAACCCTGGACTCTATATATGATTTTGCCTCAGTCCTACTCCATGACTTTAAAATTATGTACTAGCTCTAACCCCCTGTTTACTTTCTCAGACAGGGTGACTGTAATTACTTTGTAAATTGTTTCACATTATTCAAATAATTTTAATATTATTTTAATATTATTAGCTTAGAAAGCTAATGCTTAATGAAAACTTTCTATACAACAAGCTACTGCCTCCACACAGACACACACTACCTCCCACAAGAAAAATGAGCTAGCTACACAGCACACACTTACATGATCAAAACCCCAAACAACATTAAAACTCAGAAGGCTCATGCAGAATTCAGTGAGCCAAGAAGACTCTTTCAATCCTAATTTTTCTGCCTTATATTTCCTGTATTTTATTTAATTAACTGAAGGAAAGGGTTCCCTGAAAGTGCAGCTCACTACAGACAAAGATGAGAATTTCAGCCCTAGTAGTATTACCCATAATACATCAGAGAAACATAGGATCACAGAATGGCTTGGGTTGAAAGGGACCATGAAGATTTTCCAGTTCCAACCCCTCTGCCATGAGCAGGGTCATCTTTCCCTAGATCAGGTTGCTTGAAAGCTCATCCAACCTGGCCTTGAACACTGCCAGGGGTGGGGCATTCTAACTTCTCTGGGAAACCTGTTCCAGTGTCTCACCACCCTCATAATAAAAAATTTCTTTGTTATGTCCAATTTAAACCTACTGTCTTTCAGTTTAAAAGACCACTGCCCATTGTCCTCTCACTACAGGCCTTGGTAAAAAGTCTTTTTCTGTCTTATAGGCAGTAAGCCTTCTCTTCTCCAGGCTGAACAAGCCCAACTCCCTCAACCTTTCCTTGTAGGAGAGTGCTCCAGACCACTCATCATTTTTGTGGCTCTTCTCTGGATTCACTCTAACAGGTCTGCTTCTTTCCTGTACTCTGGAAACAGAGACAAATGCACAACTCCAGGTACGATCTCACCAGAGCAGAGCAGAGGGGCAGGATCACCCTCCTTGACCTGCTGATCATGCTCCTTTTGATGCAGCTCAGGATACAATTGGCCTTCTGGGCTGCAAATGCTCATGTCCAGCTTTCATCCACAACTACCTCCAACTCCTTCTGTGCAGGGCCACTCTCAGTTCCTTAGTTACCCAGCCTGTATTGATACTGGGAATTGCCCTGACCCAGCAGAACACTGCATTTCACCTGGTTGAAATTCAGAAGGTTCATATGGACCCACTCTTCAAGCCTATCAAGATCCCTCTGGATGGCATCCCTCCCTACAGCGAATCAAGTGTACCACCCAGATTGGTGTTACCCACAAACTTGCTGAGGATGCACTGTCAAACCAATATCTCTTCAATTTATCAGTGAGAATGTTGTGGCAGACCATACCAAGGGCCTTACAAGCCTTACACAGGTAGATGACATCTTCATCGAGAGACTGGGTATGAAGTAGATGGAACAGGGTTGACATACTCTTTCTAGCTTGTTCATTCTCATTTCTGGAGTAGAACTGAGTGAGATTAATTCACACAGCTTGCATCTCTTAAAACAGGAATCTCCATACTTTCTTTTCTTGGGTGCTGCTATCAGAGGAAGCAGTAGCGGCAGGTGCCATGGGGTTGATGCTGCATAAGATGAGGTTATTGGTTGCTTGAATTATATATTTCTAAGCTCAACACTTAGAAATGCCTATCCACCCATGCTGTGGATCCAGCATCCAGATAACTTTTCTTAAAACACGTTGTAGACTATAGGAAGGAAGGAGATCAGCTGGGCAATGTGCAGAACCTTGAAACGTTGACAGCTTGGAATAGTGTACATGAAACAGTTAAGTCTCACTCTTGGTAAGGCCATCAGCCTAGACTTTTTTCTTCAGGACTGATTAACTGAAGATGGGATTGGTATCAGAGAACTCTCTCTTTTAAAGAGCCAATACTCCTACCTTAATGAAAATCTTCCAGGCAGGCTGGGTTTGTTTTTGCAGAAAATGTTCATGGCCCTGATTCCAGGACATGGTGTATGGTATCCAAAGCCCAGTTGAGAGGAAGACTCTCAAAGTAACTGTTTTTTTATATGATGTACTTCAGAACACATGGATAGTCTGTCCTGCATGTGAGTATATCTTACTGTACTTAACCTTTGCCATCTTCAAGACCATAAGGCACAGGCAATGGGATTTGGCTCAACAGTTTGGTTGCCTGTCCCAGCTGAGTAAAAATTGAAGATAAAGCAAATCACTGGCTCTGCTCATCCATTCATCTGCTTTTATGTGTTTTGCACTGCTGACTAGATTTTCCAGCTATGACCTGAACCGAAGCACCTTTAGCAGCCTTCGCAAGTCCTGAAATTTCCCTTTGCTCTTTGTGTTTCACCTCTACTGTTTCTCTTTAGCAAGGGATTTTCTGTGACACTCTGTGTTGCTGATGATCCTTTTTAATGAGTACATAAAAACCACCCAAACCTGGGACTACCTGATTTTACTATCAGTAAACAGTATCAGATCTGTCTTCACAAGTGATTACCCTTTCAGGCTGATTCACTTTACATTTGTAACAAAGGAGCTGGCCACATTTTCTCATGCTGGTTACATCTGCACTCACACTATTAGCAGATATTAAACATCGATGTTAATCACTTAAAGTTTAATCCACGTACTTAGTGTGGCCCCTGTGGGTGATGTCTTGTACAGGGCTATATTTTATGGCTTCTACCTGGAGAGCTCTCAGGTTAGGCCAAAAAAAAGATGCTGTTGCTTGATGTTTAATAGCTTGGACATTCTTGTGGAGCCTGTAAAACCTCACCCCTGCTGTTATGTGGGCTCCTCAGCAACTGCACAATCAGTGTATTATAGCTGCAAAATGTTTTTCTCAGTCAGAGGAGCTATATTCTAAAATAAATATTTAAAAGAAATTTTCTGAAGAACTTCTGTCTACAGATATTCACTTGTGTCACTGCAGCAGTAGAATTGCTTTCACTGGAGTTTGCTTTGTTTTGGTCTGGCTGCATATTGTGATACAACTGAAAAAACAAAAATACTAACTTTTTATAGATGCATTCACTTTAATAATTAGAAAATTTCTCATTCCTGTATAGCTCAGAGCTGTAGCATGTCAGCAAAGGAGAAACATTTTGGTGTTAACTTTGCTCCTTGTGATGCTACAGTTAATTACTATGGGTAGAGTCCTGCTGAGCCTTTCACAGTCAGTGGTTGGCATGACTTTGACCATAGGTTACGTCTATGAGTTTGCAAGTAAATCACAAAGAATTAGGTTTTGGCCCATTTCATGCCGCTTTCTACTCTGAATTGAAAACAGAAGTAACCATAGAAAAGCACCTTATTTTAGTCATGTTTTGCATAGAGGATAACAGGGTTTGGTCTGGCAAAACTCCTCTCTAGAGAAACAGAATTATGGGGTTGTTTCATCGCATCTCCAAGATTTACGTGTTAATGACAAATTTGTAAACCCTTGACATATTTGAAAACTCTCCTTGTTGCACTGTTGCTACTCACAAACAGACTTGAGAGAGGTGTAGTGGAGGAAAAACTAACTGACACTGTACCTGTCAACTTGATGCAAAAGTAACAATAAATCTACCTTACCACCAGCAAAATGTGATTGCCAAACCAATAGAGAGCTGTTAGTTAAGATAGGTGCCATAAAAAACAAACATTTGTACAGTATGCCCCTGTCTATGTAAGACTATGTGCATATTCCATGTGGATATACTTTTTGCACAATGTTGGGTAGTAAGGAAAGTCATTGGTACATGCAAAACTTATATGTACAAGCATATATACCTGTATGCATGTAATGTACATATATGTGTAACTATATATATACACATATGCCAAAATCCCTCAGATTTTCATGAGGATGAATAGTGCTGCAGCATGGCCAGCAGAATACAGCAGAAGTTAGGTTAAGGGCTTCAAGGAAGCACTGCCACCATGAGCACAGTGAACCTGGCCTATAGAGACAGACTCAGCCTCTTGCATGAACAGCAGGTGAGTTCATCCATACTCAGTGGGGGGTTCATAACTGATGGCTGACACTGCTTCCGTAAAACTGGCAAACGGAAAGAAACAGGTGAAAGTAGAGACGCGTCTGAGCTCCTTGACATGTGCTGCAGACCATGATCTGTGTTAGAAACTGCTAACCTGTGTAACTGAGAAGATAATTATTTTAAAATATTTCCCAACGTGGAAGCTAATGTTTTGATGTCCATTAAAGTCTCCAGAGAGATGGAAATCTTCAAAAAGGGTAAATTGCCTCCAGTTGTTGCTAAGTGATTTTACCCTGACCAAGGACTTTGTGAGGCTCATGCTCTGCCAGGGAGGAGGGGAAGCCGGGAGGAAGCAGAGACGGGGCGCCTGACCTGGGCTAGCCAGGAAGGTATTCCATACCACAGCACGTCATGGCCAGGGTGGGGAGTGACTGGGAGTTACCCGGAAGGACACGGGCTTCCGGGTGGAACTCGTTTTCTTGGCCGGTGGTATCGTATTCTCTTCCCTTGTTATTTTCCCTTATCGTTGTTGTAGTTGATAGTAGCGGTGGTGATTTGTTGCTGGACTGTTCTTGTCTCAACCCGTGGGAGTTGCCCTTTTTCGATCCTCCTCCCCGTTCCACCGGGAGCGGGCAAGGGGAGAACCCCGGTGGGGGGGGGGGGGGGGACACGGACCTCGATTGTTGTCAGCTCGGCACCACTCACTGGGAGTGAGTAAACAAGTTGCCTGACTGGGTTTAAACCACGACACAGCTACAGTCAATATCAATGGAAACAGCATGGAGCAACTACCCAGCAGGACTGGGTTTACTCTGCAAAATATTCAGTGGTACATTTAACCATAATTTCTTCAGGGTTTGGTTTTTTTTTTGACAGTTTCAGCTGAAAAGACAAAAGTATAATAATATTACTATATGAGTAAATTTACATGTGTCCTTCATCTGCATATAGCACCAGCATCACATTTCATACAGAGAAAATGGAGGTTAAGAGTGAACTTTTGGCCCAAATAAAGTCAGTGGGAGTTTTGCCATGGCCTTTAGAGGACCAGCTTGTTACCACAGGTATTCAGCCTGAGTCAGTATAACCCATTCTTATTTATGGACTTTATTTGTGAACACAATTTTTGCTTTAGTGGTTAGAGTGTGTTGAAAATACTGACCTTCTGAGCTAACGAAAGGCAAAAGCAGGAAAAAAAAAGAAGTGATTTGTGTGCACGATAAAAGTGGGGGTATTTTGGTTGCTGTTTTTTTTTGTTTGTTTGGTTTTTTTCCAGAGCTGAAGAGCCACCTTTATTGTGCCGGTAGAGGGGGATCACAGTGGTCGCTCAGAGATGAAACACGGTTGGTGCCACTGAGGTGTCCAGGCCGCGCGTCGGGAGTTTGGGCCCGATCTTGCAAGTGGGAGTTGTCTCGCACCCACGTGGGGCTAGCGGGGATGGAGCTGCTGCCGCTTTCCAGTGCTGCGGAGTCAGAGGATGCTGCCGATGGCCGATGCCTGCTGGTTCTGGGGCTCCTGGTCTCAGGTATTGGCGAGCCCTGGGACAGCCCCTCACTGCCTGGCTGTGGGTGCTCCTTTCACCACGTGGTGCTGGCAGTTGGCTTCTCTCTCGCTGTCTTCTGAGCCGCGTGTAGGCAGCTTGGGTGTGACAGTTCAACTGGGAGCACGCTGGGGAGCCGTGGCACGGCCCGATTGTTGCAGTGCCAGTGTGTGGTGCCAGGGAACTGTGGCATGGCTGTATTGCCTCCTGTCTGTCAGTGCTGCAGCTGCTGCTCCCTGATGACTCGACTGTCACTGCTGCAGAGCTGCTAGCACGTGCTGGGGAGCGCTGGCGTAGCCCCGACACAGCCCGTCTGCGTGTGCTCCTCTTTGCACGTGGTGCTGGCGTGTGGCTGCTCTAACGGTGTCTTTTGCGCCGCGTGTTGGGAGTTTGGACCCGGCGTTGCGAGCGGGAGCGGTCTCACACCTGCACGGGCCCCGTGGATCCTGAGGCGCTGTCTCTTTGACGTGTTCTGGAGCCACGGGATGACGCTGATGGCCGCTGTCTTGTTGTGCTGTGGCTGTGGCTCGCACGTTCGCGTGAGCCCTGGGACCGCCTGGGCGCAGCCAGTCTGCGGGGGCTCCTCCCAGCTCGAGCTGCTGGTGTGTGGCTGCCCTGGGAGCGTCTTCTGGGCCGTGCATAGGGAGCTTGGGCCCGACGCTGCAAGCGGGAGCGGTCTCGCACCCGCATGGGCCCACCGGCTCTGTTGCTCCTGCTTCCTTGCAGTGGTGCAGAGCCATGGGATGCCGCCGATGGCTGCTGCCTGGTGGTGCTGCGGCTGCGGGTCTCACGTGGTGGGGAGCATTGGGACAGCCTTGGCACCGCCTGGCTGCTGGTATTGCTCGCAGCGCGTGTTGCTGGCGGTCGGCTTCTCTCCTGCAGTCTTCTAGGCCATGTGTAGGGTGCCTGGGTCTGACGGGTGCCCCGGGTTTGGTGTTGCCGTCGGTCAGGCCCAGGCTGGCTGGAGCAGCTGCAGCCCTCAGACACTGGGCAACTGGGGAATGGTGCCGATGGCATCTGTCTGCTGCTGCTGGGGCTGCTGGTCTCCTGTGTCTGAGGTTCAGGAGACTGGCCCGGTGCTGCTGGGCTGGCAGTGCTTTTAGGGATTGTCTTCCAGGACCGGGGCAGGGTCCTGAGCCGTGCCCCAGTCCTCCTGGAGCAGACAGGCTGTGCCAAGCTCACACCAGGCACCCTCTGCTGGGCCTTGCCTGACCCCTGGCCCCAGCCCAGGGCCACCCGGGTGCTTTGACACTTGGAGGTGCCCAGGCCAGCACAGCTCTCACACTGCCATCTGCCCTCATAGCTGTTTGTCAGGTTCGAGCAGCGTCTGTGAGTGCCCACAGCAGCGCAGGAGCGGCACAGGAACAGCTGCCAGGGCCCATTTTGCTCAGCCACCCGCCTGCCTCCTGGACAAAGGCACTCCCTGGCATCGCAGCTCGCGTGCCTCTGCTGCCGTTCTGTGGATGCATCGTTGTCTTCCCATGACGCTTTTCTTACGGGGAGTCGGATCCCCATGGAGAGCATTTCTGTTAGAAACAGTCTCCTGTTTTGGCACAGAGGGCACACCAAGGAAAAAGCGCCAGCATTCATAGCCTGTCCCTGGATGCAGGCCCTGTGGAACCAGGCGTGTTTGCATGCTGGGCACACCATGGTCCCATAGGTGGTTCTGCCTTCCACAGGGTCCTTGCAGATGAGGCAGTTGGCGTCCTCTGGAGCCGCCAGCTCTTGCTGCTGTGGGCGGTGCTCCCAGCAGAAGGAACTGTACGGCAGGAGGTAACGGGTGACGCATTCACCCTCCACGGCACAGGGGAGATGGAACCTGCGGTCGCAGCCCGTCTCCTGGCAGGTGATGGTGGCCCCCCTCTTGCCACACACAAAGCAGACCATCCGGGCTGCCAGCTTGGCTGTACGATCAACCTCTTCAGGAAGAAATTCCATCACTTCTTCCTGCTCGGTCCCTTGTGGACGAAGGTCACTGGCAAAAAGCAGGCAAAGGTGATGAGCATAGATCCCCTGATATCTCAGTTTTGGCCCGCACATGTCCGGATCTGCCTTTACACGGCAACACAGAATGCATTCGTGCTCCATCGCGTCGGGTGTCCTGCAGCTCCTTGCGGAGGTGTCAGACATCAAAGGTTGGCAGTGCTGGAGCTTCTTCTCCAAACGCTCCTCTGCTACCTCTGAGGGAGAAGAGAGACGCGCGTGAGTTTGCAGCACAGGCCCAGAGCCCTGCGGTGTGGAGCCCCCTCCTCCCTCGGCAGCCCCCCGAGAGTCCTGTCCCTGCCCTCTACTCCCCGCACCTCACCAGGTCGCAGTGATGCACTGTGCCCAGCGTTCTCTTTTTATAGGCCTGCCCCTGCCACCGGTCAGAGTGGCCTCTGTGACATCAGCACTGCTGGCCTGCGTGCACCCCAAACACGGGCACGGGCATCCTCGGCCACACACCACCCACTGTGACACGGGCTCTTGGCACCCAGGTCGCCGGGGCGGCTGCTCCACCTGCAAGCGCAGACTCAAGGGCCAGCTTAGGGGCATGGTTTCCTGGTGAACTTGGCGGTGTTTGCTTAACGGTTGGACTCGATGACCTTTATGGCCTTCTCCAGCCTAAATGATTCCTGTGACTCTCATTACCATTCCGCTATTATTTTATCACCATTTGCTTACGCTATGGTTAACATTTAAAAGATTTAAAAGCTTATCAAGGGGCGTTTCAGCTCTGTATTTGGCACTACTGGGGTCTGCATTAATGCGTGTAAGTTACCTGTAAAATGGGAGCAATGAGGTGGTCAAATTAATGCCTGAATGGGTATTCTTGAGCGGTTACGTATGCTTTTTGCCCTTTATTTTTTTAAATGACAAAATCTGTTTTAAGTGTAGGTTGTCTTTCATGAGCATTTGTAACTTTGCCAGGTACTTAGTAACCTGTCAGCGTGTCAGAAGTCACTGGCACTGGGGTGCATGATTGTGGGGGGTGAGCCGTGAGGGCCCGGCCGGCTGGGTGGGTGGGTGGGTGGGTGGGTGCAGGAGGTGGGTCAGCAGGAGGTGCTGCTGACATCTAGGGAAAGGACAATGCGCTGGGCGCAGTCCCTCATGCTGCCCCTTGAGAAAGGCAGGGGAGGAGGAAGCCAACCAAGGAGCCTGGAATCTCCCAGTCCAGATCTGAAGTGCGTACAGGGGCAACAGCTGCTACTCAAACTTTGGCTGATATGAACAGCACAGCTACCCCAGCGGCAAGTACAGCAGCTGCTCAAACTTCAACCGCAACAGACAGCGCGGTTACCCCAGCTCCAAGCACAGCAGCTGCACCAACCCCAGCGACAAGTACAGTCGCTACTCAAACTTTGGCCTCAATGAACAGAGCAGCTACGCCAGTGGCAAGTACAGCAGCTGCTCAAACTTCAACCGCAACAGACAGCGCGGTTACCCCAGCTCCATGCACAGCAGCTACACCACCCCTAGCAACAAGTACAGTTGCTACTCAACCACAGTGATAATCACTGCAGCCAAACCAGAGGACCAATTCGTACCAATATCGGTTGCCCCTGTACGCAAGAGAACAAGCAAAAAGGAGGCAAAAAGGGTGAAGCGAGATGAAGAAACAAGGAATTCACCACCCGCTCCAGAATCTGATCAGGAGTCATCATCACATGACGAAGAAGAAGAAGAAGAGGTAACTTCTCGACCTCGGACCTCAACCGAGCTGCGGAATATGCAAAAAGATTTTACCCGTCAACCAGGGGAGCACATCATCACCTGGTTACTCCGATGCTGGGACAATGGGGCCGATGGTCACGAACTAGAAGGTACAGAAGCCAAGCAGCTGGGATCACTTGCTAGAGAAGGGGGAATTGACAAAGCAATTGCAAGAGAGAAAAAGTCCCTCAGCCTTTGGAGGCGGCTCTTGGCAGCTGTGAAAGGAAGGTTTCCGTACAAGGACGATGTTACGAGTCGTTCGGCCAAGTGGACTACTATAGACAAAGGCATCCAGTCTCTGAGGGAATCGGCCATCGTAGAGATGATCTATCACATCAAGCTGAATGACAGGCATACACCTATAGATCCAGATGAAGTTGAATGTACACGACCCATGTGGCGAAAACTTACACGGAATGCACCGTCATCATATGCCCATTCATTGGCAACAGTAGCCTGGAATGACATAGTACCACTAACAGTGGATGAAATGGTTCATAAACTCCGAGAGTTCGAAGACAATCTCACCCCTTCCATCATCTCAGCTGTGAAAAAACTGTCCCAGGACCTCGAACAATTGAGGGACGATCTATCTGATTTATCCAGCTCCTCACGTGTACCAACACACGTCTCAGCTATTAACAAAAGGCATCCTATTGTTCAAGAGAGGAGATACAGGAGGTATACGCCACGGGGTACCCTATGGTTTTACCTGCTGGATCACGGAGAAGACATGACAAAGTGGGATGGAAAACCTCCTTCAGCTTTGGAGGAACGGGTGAGTGAACTGAAGAGGGGAGCAAGGGCCAAGACTGATCGTCCCATGAGAGCTACGGCTTCAGTCTCTGGTGAGCAGTTTCCCAGATGGAATGGAAGAGCTGATTTTACTCCAGCTCCTGTGATAACGAAGAATAATCCCTTTCACCACGACTTAAGTGTCCAAGGCTGTGACGACCATTAGAGGGGCCCTGCCTCCAGCCAGGTGGAGGTAGGGGACAATCGGATTTACTGGACTGTGTGGATCAGATGGCCTGGCACATCAGTCCCACAGAAGTATAAGGCTCTAGTAGATACCGGTGCACAGCGTACCCTGATGCCATCAAGCTGTCAAGGGGTGGAACCCATCTATATTTCTGGAGTGACAGGAGGATCCCAAGAGTCGACTGTGCTGGAGGCTGAAATCAGCCTGACTGGGAGGGAATGGCAAAAGCACCCTATTGTGACTGGTCCAGAGGCTCCATGCATCCTCGGCATAGACTACCTCAAGAGAGGGTACTTCAAAGACCCAAAAGGGTACCGGTGGGCTTTTGGTATTGCTGCTTTGGAGACTGAGGAAATTGAGCAGCTGTCCACCTTGCCTGGTCTCTCACAAGATCCCTCTGCTGTGGGGTTGCTGAAAGTTGAAGAACAACAAGTGCCAATTGCGACCACAACAGTGCACCGGCGGCAATATCGCACCAACCGAGACTCCCTGATTCCCACCCGTGGACTGGAGAGTCAGGGGGTGATCAGCAGGACCCGCTCACCCTTTAATAGCCCCATATGGCCAGTACGAAAGTCGAATGGAGACTAACAGTAGACTATCGTGGCCTGAATGAAGTCACACCACCATTGAGTGCTGCCGTACCGGACATGCTAGAACTTCAGTATGAACTAGAGTCAAAGGCAGCCAAGTGGTATGCCACGATTGATATTGCCAATGCATTTTTCTCAATTCCTTTGGCAGCAGAGTGCAGGCCACAGTTTGCTTTTACTTGGAGGGGTGTCCAGTTCACTTGGAACCGACTGCCCCAGGGGTGGAAACACAGCCCTACCATTTGCCACGGACTGATCCAGACTGCACTGGAACAGGGGCAAGCTCCAGAACACCTGCAATACATTGATGACATTATTGTGTGGGGCGATACAGCGGAAGAAGTCTTTGAGAAAGGGAGGAAAATAATCCAAATCCTGCTGAAAGCCGGTTTTGCCATAAGACGGAGTAAGGTCAAGGGACCTGCACAGGAGATTCAATTTTGGGGAATAAAATGGCAAGATGGACGTAGACAGATCCCCACAGATGTGATCAACAAGATAACAGCAATGTCTCCACCAACTAATAAGAAAGAAACGCAAGCTTTCTTGGGTGCAGTGGGGTTCTGGAGAATGCACATCCCGAATTACAGTTCGATTGTAAGCCCTCTCTATCATGTGACCCGGAAGAAGAATGATTTTAAATGGGGCCCTGAGCAGCAACAAGCCTTTGAGCAAATTAAACGCGAGATAGTTCATGCAGTAGCCCTTGGACCAGTCCGGACCGGACCAGATGTAAAAAATGTACTGTACACTGCAGCTGGGGAGAACGGTCCTACCTGGAGCCTCTGGCAGAAAGCTCCAGGGGAGACTCGAGGTCGACCCCTCGGCTTTTGGAGTCGGGGATATAAAGGATCTGAGGCCAGCTATACCCCAACTGAGAAAGAGATACTGGCAGCCTATGAAGGGGTTCGAGCTGCTTCGGAAGTGATTGGCACTGAAGCACAGCTCCTTCTAGCACCCCGGTTGCCCGTGCTGGGCTGGATGTTCAAAGGCAGGGTCTCCTCTACACATCATGCAACTGATGCTACATGGAGTAAATGGGCTGCACTAATTACACAACGAACTCAAATAGGAAATCTCAGTCATCCAGGCATTCTAGAAGTCATCATGGACTGGCCAGAGGGCAAAGATTTTGGAATGTCACCAAAGGAGGAGGTGGTGCGCGCTGAAGAGGCCCCACCATATAATAAACTGTCAGAAAGTGAAAAGCAGTATGCCTTGTTTACTGATGGCTCTTGCCGTATTGTGGGAAAGCATCGGAGATGGAAGGCAGCTGTATGGAGTCCTGGACGACAAGTTGCAGAAACTGCTGACGGAGAGGGTGAATCAAGTCAGTTTGCCGAGGTGAAAGCCATCCAGCTGGCCCTGCACATTGCTGAACGAGAAAAGTGGCCAGTACTTTATCTCTATACTGACTCATGGATGGTGGCAAATGCCCTGTGGGGGTGGTTGAAGCAATGGAAGCAGAGCAACTGGCAACGCAGAGGTAAACCCATCTGGGCTGCTGCACAGTGGAAAGATATCGCTGCCCAGGTGCAGAACCTGGTGGTGAAGGTACGTCATGTAGATGCCCATGTACCCAAGAGTCGGGCCACTGAGGAACACCAGAACAACCAACAAGTGGATAAAGCGGCTAAGATTGAAGTGGCTCAGATGGACTTAGATTGGCAACATAAAGGTGAATTATTTTTGGCCCGGTGGGCCCATGACACTTCAGGCCATCAGGGCAGAGATGCAACATATAGATGGGCCCGTGATCGAGGGGTGGACTTAACAATGGACACTATTGCCCAGGTTATTCATGAGTGTGAAACATGTGCTGCAATTAAACAAGCCAAGCGGTTAAAGCCTCTTTGGTATGGAGGACGATGGTTGAAGTATAAATATGGGGAGGCCTGGCAGATTGACTATATCACACTGCCACCAACCCGCCAAGGCAAGCGCCATGTGCTTACCATGGTGGAAGCAACCACCGGGTGGCTGGAAACATACGCTGTGCCCCATGCCACTGCCCGGAACACTATCCTGGGCCTTGAGAAACAGATTTTGTGGCGACACGGCACCCCAGAGAGAACTGAGTCAGACAATGGGACTCATTTCCGGAATAACCTTATAGATATTTGGGCCAAAGAGCATGGCATTGAGTGGGTGTATCACGTCCCCTACCATGCACCAGCCTCTGGGAAAATCGAACGGTACAATGGGCTGTTAAAAACTACACTGAGAGCAATGGGTGGCGGAACTTTCAAGCATTGGGATACACACTTACCAAAGGCCACCTGGTTGGTCAACACCAGAGGATCTGCCAACAGGGCTGGCCCAGCCCAGTCAGAACTTTTACATATTGTAGAGGAGGACAAAGTTCCCGTGGTGCATATGAAGAATTTGCTGGGGAAGACAGTCTGGGTAATTCCTGCTTCAGGTAAAGGCAAACCCACTCGTGGGATTGCTTTTGCTCTGGGACCTGGATATACTTGGTGGGTAATGCGGGAAGATGGGGAAGTCCCATGTATACCTCAAGGGGATTTGATTTTAGGGGAAAACAGCTAGTGAACTCAATTGTATGCTGTTGCCTGCTGTGTAATGCTTTTATAGCCCATCAACTAGATGTCTCCAGGTTACCAGCGACTGGCCCTGACTTCCCTCCAGCCATCGTCCCAACAGAGAATGAACTTTGAACATCATGGACCGAATGGACTCGGCAGCATTATAGGGATTGGTCCATGCACTAAGAAAATGATCTTTTCCTCTTGGTCTGTATGTATATGGATGTATATATATGGGAGAGCGATGGTGTATTGAAAATGTGGGATCTGAGCACGACGTTGTCGTGGTTTAAACCCAGTCAGGTAATTCGTTCGCTCACTTCCCCCCCTTTCTTGCCCTCCCCCTGCTCTCGGAGGGACGGAGAGGAGAATCAAAAGAATGCTACTCCCACGGGTTGAGATAAGAACAGTTTAGTAACTAAGGTATAACACAAATCACTACTGCTACCACCAATGATAATAATGATAAAGGAAATAACAAGGGAACAGAATACAACACCTCACCACCCGCTGACCGATAACTCGCCCCCCAAGCCCGACCAAGCTCCGACCGATACCTCCTCCAACCCTGCAGTCTCCCAGCCCTTCCGGCTAACTCCCAGTTACATCCTGGGCATGACGTGCTGTGGTATGGAATACCTCTTTGGTCAGTTTGGGTCAGGTGTCCTGTCTCTGCTTCCTCCCAGCTTCCCCTCCTCCCTGGCAGAGCATGAGGCTCACAAAGTCCTTGGCCAAAACAAAACATCTCTATCAGCTCTGTTCCTGAGCCGAAAGTCAAAACACTGCACTGCACCAGCTACCGAGGAGGAGAAACATGACTGCTACTGCTGAGCCCAGGACAGACGTGAATGGTATGGAATAAGGGGTGGATAATGTCCTGGGTTCAGCAGTAGCAGTCATGTTTTTTTTCCTTTGTGGTAGCTGGTGCAGTGCTGTGTTTTGACTTCCAGCCTGAGAACAGTGTTGGTGAAGTCGATGTTTTCAGTTGTTGCTAAGTGATGTTTACCCTGACCAAGGACTTTGTGAGGCTCATGCTCTGCCAGGGAGGAGGGGAAGCCGGGAGGAAGCAGAGACGGGGCGCCTGACCCGGGCTAGCCAGGAAGGTATTCCATACCACAGCACGTCATTGCCAGGGTGGGGAGTGACTGGGAGTTACCCGGAAGGACACGGGCTTCCGGGTGGAACTCGTTTTCTTGGCCGGTGGTATCGTATTCTCTTCCCTTGTTATTTTCCCTTATCGTTGTTGTAGTTGATAGTAGCGGTGGTGATTTGTTGCTGGACTGTTCTTGTCTCAACCCGTGGGAGTTGCACTTTTTCGATCCTCCTCCCCGTTCCACCGGGAGCGGGAAAGGGGAGAACCCCGGTGGGGGGGGGGGACGACACGGACCTCGATTGTTGTCAGCTCGGCACCACTCCCTGGGAGTGAGTGAACAAGTTGCCTGACTGGGTTTAAACCACGACACAGCTACAGTCAGTATCAATGGAAACAGCATGGAGCAACTACCCAGCAGGACTGGGTTTACTCTGCAAAATATTCAGTGGTACATTTAACCATAATTTCTTCAGGGTTTGGTTTTTTTTTTGACAGTTTCAGCTGAAAAGACAAAAGTATAATAATATTACTATATGAGTAAATTTACATGTGTCCTTCATCTGCATATAGCACCAGCATCACATTTCATACAGAGAAAATGGAGGTTAAGAGTGAACTTTTGGCCCAAATAAAGTCAGTGGGAGTTTTGCCATGGCCTTTAGAGGACCAGCTTGTTACCACAGGTATTCAGCCTGAGTCAGTATAACCCATTCTTATTTATGGACTTTATTTGTGAACACAATTTTTGCTTTAGTGGTTAGAGTGTGTTGAAAATACTGACCTTCTGAGCTAACGAAAGGCAAAAGCAGGAAAAAAAAAGAAGTGATTTGTGTGCACGATAAAAGTGGGGTTTTTTTGGTTGCTGTTTTTTTCTGTTTGTTTGTTTGTTTTTTTTCCAGAGCTGAAGAGCCACCTTTATTGTGCCGGTAGAGGGGGATCACAGTGGTCGCTCAGAGATGAAACACGGTTGGTGCCACTGAGGTGTCCAGGCCGCGCGTCGGGAGTTTGGGCCCGATCTTGCAAGTGGGAGTTGTCTCGCACCCACGTGGGGCTAGCGGGGATGGAGCTGCTGCCGCTTTCCAGTGCTGCGGAGTCAGAGGATGCTGCCGATGGCCGATGCCTGCTGGTTCTGGGGCTCCTGGTCTCAGGTATTGGCGAGCCCTGGGACAGCCCCTCACTGCCTGGCTGTGGGTGCTCCTTTCACCACGTGGTGCTGGCAGTTGGCTTCTCTCTCGCTGTCTTCTGAGCCGCGTGTAGGCAGCTTGGGTGTGACAGTTCAACTGGGAGCACGCTGGGGAGCCGTGGCACGGCCCGATTGTTGCAGTGCCAGTGTGTGGTGCCAGGGAACTGTGGCATGGCTGTATTGCCTCCTGTCTGTCAGTGCTGCAGCTGCTGCTCCCTGATGACTCGACTGTCACTGCTGCAGAGCTGCTAGCACGTGCTGGGGAGCGCTGGCGTAGCCCCGACACAGCCCGTCTGCGTGTGCTCCTCTTTGCACGTGGTGCTGGCGTGTGGCTGCTCTAACGGTGTCTTTTGCGCCGCGTGTTGGGAGTTTGGACCCGGCGTTGCGAGCGGGAGCGGTCTCACACCTGCACGGGCCCCGTGGATCCTGAGGCGCTGTCTCTTTGACGTGCTCTGGAGCCACGGGATGACGCTGATGGCCGCTGTCTTGTTGTGCTGTGGCTGTGGCTCGCACGTTCGCGTGAGCCCTGGGACCGCCTGGGCGCAGCCAGTCTGCGGGGGCTCCTCCCAGCTCGAGCTGCTGGTGTGTGGCTGCCCTGGGAGCGTCTTCTGGGCCGTGCATAGGGAGCTTGGGCCCGACGCTGCAAGCGGGAGCGGTCTCGCACCCGCATGGGCCCACCGGCTCTGTTGCTCCTGCTTCCTTGCAGTGGTGCAGAGCCGTGGGATGCCGCCGATGGCTGCTGCCTGGTGGTGCTGAGGCTGCGGGTCTCACGTGGTGGGGAGCATTGGGACAGCCTTGGCACCGCCTGGCTGCTGGTATTGCTCGCAGCGCGTGTTGCTGGCGGTCGGCTTCTCTCCTGCAGTCTTCTAGGCCATGTGTAGGGTTCCTGGGTCTGACGGGTGCCCCGGGTTTGGTGTTGCCGTCGGTCAGGCCCAGGCTGGCTGGAGCAGCTGCAGCCCTCAGACACTGGGCAACTGGGGAATGGTGCCGATGGCATCTGTCTGCTGCTGCTGGGGCTGCTGGTCTCCTGTGTCTGAGGTTCAGGAGACTGGCCCGGTGCTGCTGGGCTGGCAGTGCTTTTAGGGATTGTCTTCCAGGACCGGGGCAGGGTCCTGAGCCGTGCCCCATTCCTCCTGGAGCAGACAGGCTGTGCCAAGCTCACACCAGGCACCCTCTGCCGTGCCTTGCCTGACCCCTGGCCCCAGCCCAGGGCCACCCAGGTGCTTTGACACTTGGAGGTGCCCAGGCCAGCACAGCTCTCACACTGCCATCTGCCCTCATAGCTGTTTGTCAGGTTCGAGCAGCGTCTGTGAGTGCCCACAGCAGCGCAGGAGCGGCACAGGAACAGCTGCCAGGGCCCATTTTGCTCAGCCACCCGCCTGCCTCCTGGACAAAGGCACTCCCTGGCATCGCAGCTCGCGTGCCTCTGCTGCCGTTCTGTGGATGCATCGTTGTCTTCCCATGACGCTTTTCTTACGGGGAGTCGGATCCCCATGGAGAGCATTTCTGTTAGAAACAGTCTCCTGTTTTGGCACAGAGGGCACACCAAGGAAAAAGCGCCAGCATTCATAGCCTGTCCCTGGATGCAGGCCCTGTGGAACCAGGCGTGTTTGCATGCTGGGCACACCATGGTCCCATAGGTGGTTCTGCCTTCCACAGGGTCCTTGCAGATGAGGCAGTTGGCGTCCTCTGGAGCCGCCAGCTCTTGCTGCTGTGGGCGGTGCTCCCAGCAGAAGGAACTGTACGGCAGGAGGTAACGGGTGACGCATTCACCCTCCACGGCACAGGGGAGATGGAACCTGCGGTCGCAGCCCGTCTCCTGGCAGGTGATGGTGGCCCCCCTCTTGCCACACACAAAGCAGACCATCCGGGCTGCCAGCTTGGCTGTACGATCAACCTCTTCAGGAAGAAATTCCATCACTTCTTCCTGCTCGGTCCCTTGTGGACGAAGGTCACTGGCAAAAAGCAGGCAAAGGTGATGAGCATAGATCCCCTGATATCTCAGTTTTGGCCCGCACATGTCCGGATCTGCCTTTACACGGCAACACAGAATGCATTCGTGCTCCATCGCGTCGGGTGTCCTGCAGCTCCTTGCGGAGGTGTCAGACATCAAAGGTTGGCAGTGCTGGAGCTTCTTCTCCAAACGCTCCTCTGCTACCTCTGAGGGAGAAGAGAGACGCGCGTGAGTTTGCAGCACAGGCCCAGAGCCCTGCGGTGTGGAGCCCCCTCCTCCCTCGGCAGCCCCCCGAGAGTCCTGTCCCTGCCCTCTACTCCCCGCACCTCACCAGGTCGCAGTGATGCACTGTGCCCAGCGTTCTCTTTTTATAGGCCTGCCCCTGCCACCGGTCAGAGTGGCCTCTGTGACATCAGCACTGCTGGCCTGCGTGCACCCCAAACACGGGCACGGGCATCCTCGGCCACACACCACCCACTGTGACACGGGCTCTTGGCACCCAGGTCGCCGGGGCGGCTGCTCCACCTGCAAGCGCAGACTCAAGGGCCAGCTTAGGGGCATGGTTTCCTGGTGAACTTGGCGGTGTTTGCTTAACGGTTGGACTCGATGACCTTTATGGCCTTCTCCAGCCTAAATGATTCCTGTGACTCTCATTACCATTCCGCTATTATTTTATCACCATTTGCTTACGCTATGGTTAACATTTAAAAGATTTAAAAGCTTATCAAGGGGCGTTTCAGCTCTGTATTTGGCACTACTGGGGTCTGCATTAATGCGTGTAAGTTACCTGTAAAATGGGAGCAATGAGGTGGTCAAATTAATGCCTGAATGGGTATTCTTGAGCGGTTACATATGCTTTTTGCCCTTTTTTTTTTAAAATGACAAAATCTGTTTTAAGTGTAGGTTGTCTTTCATGAGCATTTGTAACTTTGCCAGGTACTTAGTAACCTGTCAGCGTGTCAGAAGTCACTGGCACTGGGGTGCATGATTGTGGGGGGTGAGCCGTGAGGGCCCGGCCGGCTGGGTGGGTGGGTGGGTGGGTGGGTGCAGGAGGTGGGTCAGCAGGAGGTGCTGCTGACATCTAGGGAAAGGACAATGCGCTGGGCGCAGTCCCTCATGCTGCCCCTTGAGAAAGGCAGGGGAGGAGGAAGCCAACCAAGGAGCCTGGAATCTCCCAGTCCAGATCTGAAGTGCGTACAGGGGCAACAGCTGCTACTCAAACTTTGGCTGATATGAACAGCACAGCTACCCCAGCGGCAAGTACAGCAGCTGCTCAAACTTCAACCGCAACAGACAGCGCGGTTACCCCAGCTCCAAGCACAGCAGCTGCACCAACCCCAGCGACAAGTACAGTCGCTACTCAAACTTTGGCCTCAATGAACAGAGCAGCTACGCCAGTGGCAAGTACAGCAGCTGCTCAAACTTCAACCGCAACAGACAGCGCGGTTACCCCAGCTCCATGCACAGCAGCTACACCACCCCTAGCAACAAGTACAGTTGCTACTCAACCACAGTGATAATCACTGCAGCCAAACCAGAGGACCAATTCGTACCAATATCGGTTGCCCCTGTACGCAAGAGAACAAGCAAAAAGGAGGCAAAAAGGGTGAAGCGAGATGAAGAAACAAGGAATTCACCACCCGCTCCAGAATCTGATCAGGAGTCATCATCACATGACGAAGAAGAAGAAGAAGAGGTAACTTCTCGACCTCGGACCTCAACCGAGCTGCGGAATATGCAAAAAGATTTTACCCGTCAACCAGGGGAGCACATCATCACCTGGTTACTCCGATGCTGGGACAATGGGGCCGATGGTCACGAACTAGAAGGTACAGAAGCCAAGCAGCTGGGATCACTTGCTAGAGAAGGGGGAATTGACAAAGCAATTGCAAGAGAGAAAAAGTCCCTCAGCCTTTGGAGGCGGCTCTTGGCAGCTGTGAAAGGAAGGTTTCCGTACAAGGACGATGTTATGAGTCGTTCGGCCAAGTGGACTACTATAGACAAAGGCATCCAGTCTCTGAGGGAATCGGCCATCGTAGAGATGATCTATCACATCAAGCTGAATGACGGGCATACACCTATAGATCCAGATGAAGTTGAATGTACACGACCCATGTGGCGAAAACTTACACGGAATGCACCGTCATCATATGCCCATTCATTGGCAACAGTAACCTGGAATGACATAGTACCACTAACAGTGGATGAAATGGTTCATAAACTCCGAGAGTTCGAAGACAATCTCACCCCTTCCATCATCTCAGCTGTGAAAAAACTGTCCCAGGACCTCGAACAATTGAGGGACGATCTATCTGATTTATCCAGCTCCTCACGTGTACCAACACACGTCTCAGCTATTAACAAAAGGCATCCTATTGTTCAAGAGAGGAGATACAGGAGGTATACGCCACGGGGTACCCTATGGTTTTACCTGCTGGATCACGGAGAAGACATGACAAAGTGGGATGGAAAACCTCCTTCAGCTTTGGAGGAACGGGTGAGTGAACTGAAGAGGGGAGCAAGGGCCAAGACTGATCGTCCCATGAGAGCTACGGCTTCAGTCTCTGGTGAGCAGTTTCTCAGATGGAATGGAAGAGCTGATTTTACTCCAGCTCCTGTGATAACGAAGAATAATCCCTTTCACCACGACTTAAGTGTCCAAGGCTGTGACGACCATTAGAGGGGCCCTGCCTCCAGCCAGGTGGAGGTAGGGGACAATCGGATTTACTGGACTGTGTGGATCAGATGGCCTGGCACATCAGTCCCACAGAAGTATAAGGCTCTAGTAGATACCGGTGCACAGCGTACCCTGATGCCATCAAGCTGTCAAGGGGTGGAACCCATCTATATTTCTGGAGTGACAGGAGGATCCCAAGAGTTGACTGTGCTGGAGGCTGAAATCAGCCTGACTGGGAGGGAATGGCAAAAGCACCCTATTGTGACTGGTCCAGAGGCTCCATGCATCCTCGGCATAGACTACCTCAAGAGAGGGTACTTCAAAGACCCAAAAGGGTACCGGTGGGCTTTTGGTATTGCTGCTTTGGAGACTGAGGAAATTGAGCAGCTGTCCACCTTGCCTGGTCTCTCACAAGATCCCTCTGCTGTGGGGTTGCTGAAAGTTGAAGAACAACAAGTGCCAATTGCGACCACAACAGTGCACCGGCGGCAATATCGCACCAACCGAGACTCCCTGATTCCCACCCATCAGCTGATTCGTGGACTGGAGAGTCAGGGGGTGATCAGCAGGACCCGCTCACCCTTTAATAGCCCCATATGGCCAGTGCGAAAGTCGAATGGAGACTAACAGTAGACTGTCGTGGCCTGAATGAAGTCACACCACCATTGAGTGCTGCCGTACCGGACATGCTAGAACTTCAGTATGAACTAGAGTCAAAGGCAGCCAAGTGGTATGCCACGATTGATATTGCCAATGCATTTTTCTCAATTCCTTTGGCAGCAGAGTGCAGGCCACAGTTTGCTTTTACTTGGAGGGGTGTCCAGTTCACTTGGAACCGACTGCCCCAGGGGTGGAAACACAGCCCTACCATTTGCCACGGACTGATCCAGACTGCACTGGAACAGGGGCAAGCTCCAGAACACCTGCAATACATTGATGACATTATTGTGTGGGGCGATACAGCGGAAGAAGTCTTTGAGAAAGGGAGGAAAATAATCCAAATCCTGCTGAAAGCCGGTTTTGCCATAAAACGGAGTAAGGTCAAGGGACCTGCACAGGAGATTCAATTTTGGGGAATAAAATGGCAAGATGGACGTAGACAGATCCCCACAGATGTGATCAACAAGATAACAGCAATGTCTCCACCAACTAATAAGAAAGAAACGCAAGCTTTCTTGGGTGCAGTGGGGTTCTGGAGAATGCACATCCCAAATTACAGTTCGATTGTAAGCCCTCTCTATCATGTGACCCGGAAGAAGAATGATTTTAAATGGGGCCCTGAGCAGCAACAAGCCTTTGAGCAAATTAAGCGTGAGATAGTTCATGCAGTAGCCCTTGGACCAGTCCGGACCGGACCAGATGTAAAAAATGTACTGTACACTGCAGCTGGGGAGAACGGTCCTACCTGGAGCCTCTGGCAGAAAGCTCCAGGGGAGACTCGAGGTCGACCCCTCGGCTTTTGGAGTCGGGGATATAAAGGATCTGAGGCCAGCTATACCCCAACTGAGAAAGAGATACTGGCAGCCTATGAAGGGGTTCGAGCTGCTTCGGAAGTGATTGGCACTGAAGCACAGCTCCTTCTAGCACCCCGGTTGCCCGTGCTGGGCTGGATGTTCAAAGGCAGGGTCTCCTCTACACATCATGCAACTGATGCTACATGGAGTAAATGGGCTGCACTAATTACACAACGAACTCAAATAGGAAATCTCAGTCATCCAGGCATTCTAGAAGTCATCATGGACTGGCCAGAGGGCAAAGATTTTGGAATGTCACCAAAGGAGGAGGTGGTGTGCGCTGAAGAGGCCCCACCATATAATAAACTGTCAGAAAGTGAAAAGCAGTATGCCTTGTTTACTGATGGCTCTTGCCGTATTGTGGGAAAGCATCGGAGATGGAAGGCAGCTGTATGGAGTCCTGGACGACAAGTTGCAGAAACTGCTGACGGAGAGGGTGAATCAAGTCAGTTTGCCGAGGTGAAAGCCATCCAGCTGGCCCTGCACATTGCTGAACGAGAAAAGTGGCCAGTACTTTATCTCTGTACTGACTCATGGATGGTGGCAAATGCCCTGTGGGGGTGGTTGAAGCAATGGAAGCAGAGCAACTGGCAACGCAGAGGTAAACCCATCTGGGCTGCTGCACCGTGGAAAGATATCGCTGCCCAGGTGCAGAACCTGGTGGTGAAGGTACGTCATGTAGATGCCCATGTACCCAAGAGTCGGGCCACTGAGGAACACCAGAACAACCAACAAGTGGATAAAGCGGCTAAGATTGAAGTGGCTCAGATGGACTTAGATTGGCAACATAAAGGTGAATTATTTTTGGCCCGGTGGGCCCATGACACTTCAGGCCATCAGGGCAGAGATGCAACATATAGATGGGCCCGTGATCGAGGGGTGGACTTAACAATGGACACTATTGCCCAGGTTATTCATGAGTGTGAAACATGTGCTGCAATTAAACAAGCCAAGCGGTTAAAGCCTCTTTGGTATGGAGGACGATGGTTGAAGTATAAATATGGGGAGGCCTGGCAGATTGACTATATCACACTGCCACCAACCCGCCAAGGCAAGCGCCATGTGCTTACCATGGTGGAAGCAACCACCGGGTGGCTGGAAACATACGCTGTGCCCCATGCCACTGCCCGGAACACTATCCTGGGCCTTGAGAAACAGATTTTGTGGCGACACAGCACCCCAGAGAGAACTGAGTCAGACAATGGGACTCATTTCCGGAATAACCTTATAGATATTTGGGCCAAAGAGCATGGCATTGAGTGGGTGTATCACGTCCCCTACCATGCACCAGCCTCTGGGAAAATCGAACGGTACAATGGGCTGTTAAAAACTACACTGAGAGCAATGGGTGGCGGAACTTTCAAGCATTGGGATACACACTTACCAAAGGCCACCTGGTTGGTCAACACCAGAGGATCTGCCAACAGGGCTGGCCCAGCCCAGTCAGAACTTTTACATATTGTAGAGGGGGACAAAGTTCCCGTGGTGCATATGAAGAATTTGCTGGGGAAGACAGTCTGGGTAATTCCTGCTTCAGGTAAAGGCAAACCCACTCGTGGGATTGCTTTTGCTCTGGGACCTGGATATACTTGGTGGGTAATGCGGGAAGATGGGGAAGTCCCATGTATACCTCAAGGGGATTTGATTTTAGGGGAAAACAGCTAGTGAACTCAATTGTATGCTGTTGCCTGCTGTGTAATGCTTTTATAGCCCATCAACTAGATGTCTCCAGGTTACCAGCGACTGGCCCTGACTTCCCTCCAGCCATCGTCCCAGCAGAGAATGAACTTTGAACATCATGGACCGAATGGACTCGGCAGCATTATAGGGATTGGTCCATGCACTAAGAAAATGATCTTTTCCTCTTGGTCTGTATGTATATGGATGTATATATATGGGAGAGCGATGGTGTATTGAAAATGTGGGATCTGAGCACGACGTTGTCGTGGTTTAAACCCAGTCAGGTAATTCGTTCGCTCACTTCCCCCCCTTTCTTGCCCTCCCCCTGCTCTCGGAGGGACGGAGAGGAGAATCAAAAGAATGCTACTCCCACGGGTTGAGATAAGAACAGTTTAGTAACTAAGGTATAACACAAATCACTACTGCTACCACCAATGATAATAATGATAAAGGAAATAACAAGGGAACAGAATACAACACCTCACCACCCGCTGACCGATAACTCGCCCCCGAAGCCCGACCAAGCTCCGACCGATACCTCCTCCAACCCTGCAGTCTCCCAGCCCTTCCGGCTAACTCCCAGTTACATCCTGGGCATGACGTGCTGTGGTATGGAATACCTCTTTGGTCAGTTTGGGTCAGGTGTCCTGTCTCTGCTTCCTCCCAGCTTCCCCTCCTCCCTGGCAGAGCATGAGGCTCACAAAGTCCTTGGCCAAACCAAAACATCTCTATCAGCTCTGTTCCCGAGCCGAAAGTCAAAACACTGCACTGCACCAGCTACCAAGGAGGAGAAACATGACTGCTACTGCTGAACCCAGGACATTATCCACCCCTTATTCCATACCATTCACGTCATGCTCAGATCCCACATTTTCAATATACCATCACTCTTATCTCGGTGCACTCTTATCTTAGTGCATGGACCAGTCCCTATAAAGCTGCTGAGTCCATCTGGTACATGTCAGGCTCCATCTCTTATACCAGTCAGAGCAGGAGAGAATGTGTGCAGTGTTCACACTCGTGAATAATCTGGGCAATAGTGTCCATTGCTAAGTCCACCCCTCGATCATGAGTCCATCTCTATGTTGCATCTCTGCTCTGATGGCCTGAAGTGCCATGGGCCCACCAGGCTCAAAATAATTCACTGTCCCCTTCAGCAGTTTCTGCAGCTTGTTGCTGGGGACTCCATACAGCTGCCTTCCATCTCCGACGCTTCCAAAGCACTGGAGGGGCCCAGTGGACTAGATACTTGCCCATACTGTCACACACACCCTGCCACTCATGACTGTCCAGCCTTGGGGAAAACCTCTTGGTCCCCCTATATTGTCGTCTAACCCCAGACAAGACCCAAACCTGACTCTGCTTAACTTTTGAGATCAGACAAAATGGTTGTGGGTAGAACACAGTCTGTGTGTGTGCCAACATGCTGATCCCCATCACAATCAGCAGGCAGGTCCCAAGGATACCCAAAGGCCATTCGAAACCTTCAGAACTCTCAAACGATGCTGCTGTACTTGTCACTGGGGCTGGTGTAGCCTCTGTGCTTGCCGGCTCTCCCACCGCCAGCTTCTCTTTTCCTGAGTCCAGCTCTTCCTCCTCTGCCTTGCTGGGAAACGCTGCGTGGTCTCCTGCGTCCTCCTGGGGCTCGGCAGGCGGCTTCCGGGAAACGCTCTCGGCCGTCGCGGGGCTGGGCTCCTCCGCGGGGCTGGGCTCCTCCGCGGGGCTCGGCTCGGCCGCGGGGCTCGGCTCCTCCGCGGGCCTCGGCTCCTCCGCGGGCCTCGGCTCCTCCGCGGGGCTCGGCTCCTCCGCGGGGCTCGGCTCTTCCGCGGGGCTCGGCTCCTCCGCCGCCTTATCCCGCTGCTCGGCAGCCGCTTCCTTCTGCTCCTCGACCGCCCCGGCCTCCTCCACCGGCAGCCGTCCCCTGGCGGCCTCCGGCCCCGCTCCCGCCGCCGCTTGGTCCCCGGGGCCGCTCTCCTGAGCCGCTTCGGCTGCCGCCGGCTCCCGGGGCCGCTCCCCCTCGGCTCCCCGCAGCCTCACGAAGATGGAGAGTAGGGCGAGGGCCAGGACGGTGAAGAGCAGCCGGACGGCCAGGTACAAGTCCACGGCCACGTCCGTCCCGCCCTGCTGCTGGAGCCCGCCCGTATTACAAGCCGTTGCCATAAAGCACAGTGAGACAAGAACCTTAGCCCAGGCCCCACACTTGATAAACACTAACACAGCAAATACCGGCTCTAAGTAAGTTACAACGGTCTGAAGCTGTGAGATCAACAAGAACAACTCTGAGAGCCAATAAATCAGCATTGTGACGAGTGACTATTAATCCAGTCAGATCTGTCGTTATCTCAACCCTTCGTGCCCCACGTTGGGCGCCAAAAAGAACTGTCGTGGTTTAAACCCAGTCAGGTAATTCGTTCGCTCACTTCACCCCCTTTCTTGCCCTCCCCCTGCTCTCGGAGGGACGGAGAGGAGAATCAAAAGAATGCAACTCCCACGGGTTGAGCTAAGAACAGTTTAGTAACTAAGGTATAACACAAATCACTACTGCTACCACCAATGATAATAATGATAAAGGAAATAACAAGGGAACAGAATACAACACCTCACCACCCGCTGACCGATAACTCGCCCCCCAAGCCCGACCAAGCTCCGACCGATACCTCCTCCAACCCTGCAGTCTCCCAGCCCTTCCGGCTAACTCCCAGTTACATCCTGGGCATGACGTGCTGTGGTATGGAATACCTCTTTGGTCAGTTTGGGTCAGGTGTCCTGTCTCTGCTTCCTCCCAGCTTCCCCTCCTCCCTGGCAGAGCATGAGGCTCACAAAGTCCTTGGCCAAAACAAAACATCTCTATCAGCTCTGTTCCTGAGCCGAAAGTCAAAACACTGCACTGCACCAGCTACCGAGGAGGAGAAACATGACTGCTACTGCTGAGCCCAGGACAGACGTGAATGGTATGGAATAAGGGGTGGATAATGTCCTGGGTTCAGCAGTAGCAGTCATGTTTTTTTTCCTTTGTGGTAGCTGGTGCAGTGCTGTGTTTTGACTTCCAGCCTGAGAACAGTGTTGGTGAAGTCGATGTTTTCAGTTGTTGCTAAGTGATGTTTACCCTGACCAAGGACTTTGTGAGGCTCATGCTCTGCCAGGGAGGAGGGGAAGCCGGGAGGAAGCAGAGACGGGGCGCCTGACCCGGGCTAGCCAGGAAGGTATTCCATACCACAGCACGTCATGGCCAGGGTGGGGAGTGACTGGGAGTTACCCGGAAGGACACGGGCTTCCGGGTGGAACTCGTTTTCTTGGCCGGTGGTATCGTATTCTCTTCCCTTGTTATTTTCCCTTATCGTTGTTGTAGTTGATAGTAGCGGTGGTGATTTGTTGCTGGACTGTTCTTGTCTCAACCCGTGGGAGTTGCACTTTTTCGATCCTCCTCCCCGTTCCACCGGGAGCGGGAAAGGGGAGAACCCCGGTGGGGGGGGGGGACGACACGGACCTCGATTGTTGTCAGCTCGGCACCACTCCCTGGGAGTGAGTGAACAAGTTGCCTGACTGGGTTTAAACCACGACACAGCTACAGTCAGTATCAATGGAAACAGCATGGAGCAACTACCCAGCAGGACTGGGTTTACTCTGCAAAATATTCAGTGGTACATTTAAGAATAATTTCTTCTGGGTTTGGTTTTTTTTTTGACAGTTTCAGCTGAAAAGACAAAAGTATAATAATATTACTATATGAGTAAATTTACATGTGTCCTTCATCTGCATATAGCACCAGCATCACATTTCATACAGAGAAAATGGAGGTTAAGAGTGAACTTTTGGCCCAAATAAAGTCAGTGGGAGTTTTGCCATGGCCTTTAGAGGACCAGCTTGTTACCACAGGTATTCAGCCTGAGTCAGTATAACCCATTCTTATTTATGGACTTTATTTGTGAACACAATTTTTGCTTTAGTGGTTAGAGTGTGTTGAAAATACTGACCTTCTGAGCTAACGAAAGGCAAAAGCAGGAAAAAGAAAGAAGTGATTTGTGTGCACGATAAAAGTGGGGGTTTTTTGGTTGCTGTTTTTTTTTGTTTGTTTGTTTGTTTTTTTTCCAGAGCTGAAGAGCCACCTTTATTGTGCCGGTAGAGGGGGATCACAGTGGTCGCTCAGAGATGAAACACGGTTGGTGCCACTGAGGTGTCCAGGCCGCGCGTCGGGAGTTTGGGCCCGATCTTGCAAGTGGGAGTTGTCTCGCACCCACGTGGGGCTAGCGGGGATGGAGCTGCTGCCGCTTTCCAGTGCTGCGGAGTCAGAGGATGCTGCCGATGGCCGATGCCTGCTGGTTCTGGGGCTCCTGGTCTCAGGTATTGGCGAGCCCTGGGACAGCCCCTCACTGCCTGGCTGTGGGTGCTCCTTTCACCACGTGGTGCTGGCAGTTGGCTTCTCTCTCGCTGTCTTCTGAGCCGCGTGTAGGCAGCTTGGGTGTGACAGTTCAACTGGGAGCACGCTGGGGAGCCGTGGCACGGCCCGATTGTTGCAGTGCCAGTGTGTGGTGCCAGGGAACTGTGGCATGGCTGTATTGCCTCCTGTCTGTCAGTGCTGCAGCTGCTGCTCCCTGATGACTCGACTGTCACTGCTGCAGAGCTGCTAGCACGTGCTGGGGAGCGCTGGCGTAGCCCCGACACAGCCCGTCTGCGTGTGCTCCTCTTTGCACGTGGTGCTGGCGTGTGGCTGCTCTAACGGTGTCTTTTGCGCCGCGTGTTGGGAGTTTGGACCCGGCGTTGCGAGCGGGAGCGGTCTCACACCTGCACGGGCCCCGTGGATCCTGAGGCGCTGTCTCTTTGACGTGTTCTGGAGCCACGGGATGACGCTGATGGCCGCTGTCTTGTTGTGCTGTGGCTGTGGCTCGCACGTTCGCGTGAGCCCTGGGACCGCCTGGGCGCAGCCAGTCTGCGGGGGCTCCTCCCAGCTCGAGCTGCTGGTGTGTGGCTGCCCTGGGAGCGTCTTCTGGGCCGTGCATAGGGAGCTTGGGCCTGACGCTGCAAGCGGGAGCGGTCTCGCACCCGCATGGGCCCACCGGCTCTGTTGCTCCTGCTTCCTTGCAGTGGTGCAGAGCCATGGGATGCCGCCGATGGCTGCTGCCTGGTGGTGCTGCGGCTGCGGGTCTCACGTGGTGGGGAGCATTGGGACAGCCTTGGCACCGCCTGGCTGCTGGTATTGCTCGCAGCGCGTGTTGCTGGCGGTCGGCTTCTCTCCTGCAGTCTTCTAGGCCATGTGTAGGGTGCCTGGGTCTGACGGGTGCCCCGGGTTTGGTGTTGCCGTCGGTCAGGCCCAGGCTGGCTGGAGCAGCTGCAGCCCTCAGACACTGGGCAACTGGGGAATGGTGCCGATGGCATCTGTCTGCTGCTGCTGGGGCTGCTGGTCTCCTGTGTCTGAGGTTCAGGAGACTGGCCCGGTGCTGCTGGGCTGGCAGTGCTTTTAGGGATTGTCTTCCAGGACCGGGGCAGGGTCCTGAGCCGTGCCCCAGTCCTCCTGGAGCAGACAGGCTGTGCCAAGCTCACACCAGGCACCCTCTGCCGGGCCTTGCCTGACCCCTGGCCCCAGCCCAGGGCCACCCGGGTGCTTTGACACTTGGAGGTGCCCAGGCCAGCACAGCTCTCACACTGCCATCTGCCCTCATAGCTGTTTGTCAGGTTCGAGCAGCGTCTGTGAGTGCCCACAGCAGCGCAGGAGCGGCACAGGAACAGCTGCCAGGGCCCATTTTGCTCAGCCACCCGCCTGCCTCCTGGACAAAGGCACTCCCTGGCATCGCAGCTCGCGTGCCTCTGCTGCCGTTCTGTGGATGCATCGTTGTCTTCCCATGACGCTTTTCTTACGGGGAGTCGGATCCCCATGGAGAGCATTTCTGTTAGAAACAGTCTCCTGTTTTGGCACAGAGGGCACACCAAGGAAAAAGCGCCAGCATTCATAGCCTGTCCCTGGATGCAGGCCCTGTGGAACCAGGCGTGTTTGCATGCTGGGCACACCATGGTCCCATAGGTGGTTCTGCCTTCCACAGGGTCCTTGCAGATGAGGCAGTTGGCGTCCTCTGGAGCCGCCAGCTCTTGCTGCTGTGGGCGGTGCTCCCAGCAGAAGGAACTGTACGGCAGGAGGTAACGGGTGACGCATTCACCCTCCACGGCACAGGGGAGATGGAACCTGCGGTCGCAGCCCGTCTCCTGGCAGGTGATGGTGGCCCCCCTCTTGCCACACACAAAGCAGACCATCCGGGCTGCCAGCTTGGCTGTACGATCAACCTCTTCAGGAAGAAATTCCATCACTTCTTCCTGCTCGGTCCCATGTGGACGAAGGTCACTGGCAAAAAGCAGGCAAAGGTGATGAGCATAGATCCCCTGATATCTCAGTTTTGGCCCGCACATGTCCGGATCTGCCTTTACACGGCAACACAGAATGCATTCGTGCTCCATCGCGTCGGGTGTCCTGCAGCTCCTTGCGGAGGTGTCAGACATCAAAGGTTGGCAGTGCTGGAGCTTCTTCTCCAAACGCTCCTCTGCTACCTCTGAGGGAGAAGAGAGACGCGCGTGAGTTTGCAGCACAGGCCCAGAGCCCTGCGGTGTGGAGCCCCCTCCTCCCTCGGCAGCCCCCCGAGAGTCCTGTCCCTGCCCTCTACTCCCCGCACCTCACCAGGTCGCAGTGATGCACTGTGCCCAGCGTTCTCTTTTTATAGGCCTGCCCCTGCCACCGGTCAGAGTGGCCTCTGTGACATCAGCACTGCTGGCCTGCGTGCACCCCAAACACGGGCACGGGCATCCTCGGCCACACACCACCCACTGTGACACGGGCTCTTGGCACCCAGGTCGCCGGGGCGGCTGCTCCACCTGCAAGCGCAGACTCAAGGGCCAGCTTAGGGGCATGGTTTCCTGGTGAACTTGGCGGTGTTTGCTTAACGGTTGGACTCGATGACCTTGCCTGGTCTCTCACAAGATCCCTCTGCTGTGGGGTTGCTGAAAGTTGAAGAACAACAAGTGCCAATTGCGACCACAACAGTGCACCGGCGGCAATATCGCACCAACCGAGACTCCCTGATTCCCACCCATCAGCTGATCCGTGGACTGGAGAGTCAGGGGGTGATCAGCAGGACCCGCTCACCCTTTAATAGCCCCATATGGCCAGTGCGAAAGTCGAATAGAGACTAACAGTAGACTATCGTGGCCTGAATGAAGTCACACCACCATTGAGTGCTGCCGTACCGGACATGCTAGAACTTCAGTATGAACTAGAGTCAAAGGCAGCCAAGTGGTATGCCACGATTGATATTGCCAATGCATTTTTCTCAATTCCTTTGGCAGCAGAGCGCAGGCCACAGTTTGCTTTTACTGGGAGGGGTGTCCAGTTCACTTGGAACCGACTGCCCCAGGGGTGGAAACACAGCCCTACCATTTGCCACGGACTGATCCAGACTGCACTGGAACAGGGGCAAGCTCCAGAACACCTGCAATACATTGATGACATTATTGTGTGGGGCGATACAGCGGAAGAAGTCTTTGAGAAAGGGAGGAAAATAATCCAAATCCTGCTGAAAGCCGGTTTTGCCATAAGACGGAGTAAGGTCAAGGGACCTGCACAGGAGATTCAATTTTGGGGAATAAAATGGCAAGATGGACGTAGACAGATCCCCACAGATGTGATCAACAAGATAACAGCAATGTCTCCACCAACTAATAAGAAAGAAACGCAAGCTTTCTTGGGTGCAGTGGGGTTCTGGAGAATGCACATCCCGAATTACAGTTCGATTGTAAGCCCTCTCTATCATGTGACCCGGAAGAAGAATGATTTTAAATGGGGCCCTGAGCAGCAACAAGCCTTTGAGCAAATTAAACGCGAGATAGTTCATGCAGTAGCCCTTGGACCAGTCCGGACCGGACCAGATGTAAAAAATGTACTGTACACTGCAGCTGGGGAGAACGGTCCTACCTGGAGCCTCTGGCAGAAAGCTCCAGGGGAGACTCGAGGTCGACCCCTCGGCTTTTGGAGTCGGGGATATAAAGGATCTGAGGCCAGCTATACCCCAACTGAGAAAGAGATACTGGCAGCCTATGAAGGGGTTCGAGCTGCTTCGGAAGTGATTGGCACTGAAGCACAGCTCCTTCTAGCACCCCGGTTGCCCGTGCTGGGCTGGATGTTCAAAGGCAGGGTCTCCTCTACACATCATGCAACTGATGCTACATGGAGTAAATGGGCTGCACTAATTACACAACGAACTCAAATAGGAAATCTCAGTCATCCAGGCATTCTAGAAGTCATCATGGACTGGCCAGAGGGCAAAGATTTTGGAATGTCACCAAAGGAGGAGGTGGTGCGCGCTGAAGAGGCCCCACCATATAATAAACTGTCAGAAAGTGAAAAGCAGTATGCCTTGTTTACTGATGGCTCTTGCCGTATTGTGGGAAAGCATCGGAGATGGAAGGCAGCTGTATGGAGTCCTGGACGACAAGTTGCAGAAACTGCTGACGGAGAGGGTGAATCAAGTCAGTTTGCCGAGGTGAAAGCCATCCAGCTGGCCCTGCACATTGCTGAACGAGAAAAGTGGCCAGTACTTTATCTCTATACTGACTCATGGATGGTGGCAAATGCCCTGTGGGGGTGGTTGAAGCAATGGAAGCAGAGCAACTGGCAACGCAGAGGTAAACCCATCTGGGCTGCTGCACAGTGGAAAGATATCGCTGCCCAGGTGCAGAACCTGGTGGTGAAGGTACGTCATGTAGATGCCCATGTACCCAAGAGTCGGGCCACTGAGGAACACCAGAACAACCAACAAGTGGATAAAGCGGCTAAGATTGAAGTGGCTCAGATGGACTTAGATTGGCAACATAAAGGTGAATTATTTTTGGCCCGGTGGGCCCATGACACTTCAGGCCATCAGGGCAGAGATGCAACATATAGATGGGCCCGTGATCGAGGGGTGGACTTAACAATGGACACTATTGCCCAGGTTATTCATGAGTGTGAAACATGTGCTGCAATTAAACAAGCCAAGCGGTTAAAGCCTCTTTGGTATGGAGGACGATGGTTGAAGTATAAATATGGGGAGGCCTGGCAGATTGACTATATCACACTGCCACCAACCCGCCAAGGCAAGCGCCATGTGCTTACCATGGTGGAAGCAACCACCGGGTGGCTGGAAACATACGCTGTGCCCCATGCCACTGCCCGGAACACTATCCTGGGCCTTGAGAAACAGATTTTGTGGCGACACGGCACCCCAGAGAGAACTGAGTCAGACAATGGGACTCATTTCCGGAATAACCTTATAGATATTTGGGCCAAAGAGCATGGCATTGAGTGGGTGTATCACGTCCCCTACCATGCACCAGCCTCTGGGAAAATCGAACGGTACAATGGGCTGTTAAAAACTACACTGAGAGCAATGGGTGGCGGAACTTTCAAGCATTGGGATACACACTTACCAAAGGCCACCTGGTTGGTCAACACCAGAGGATCTGCCAACAGGGCTGGCCCAGCCCAGTCAGAACTTTTACATATTGTAGAGGGGGACAAAGTTCCAGTGGTGCATATGAAGAATTTGCTGGGGAAGACAGTCTGGGTAATTCCTGCTTCAGGTAAAGGCAAACCCACTCGTGGGATTGCTTTTGCTCTGGGACCTGGATATACTTGGTGGGTAATGCGGGAAGATGGGGAAGTCCCATGTATACCTCAAGGGGATTTGATTTTAGGGGAAAACAGCTAGTGAACTCAATTGTATGCTGTTGCCTGCTGTGTAATGCTTTTATAGCCCATCAACTAGATGTCCCCAGGTTACCAGCAACTGGCCCTGACTTCCCTCCAGCCATCGTCCCAACAGAGAATGAACTTTGAACATCATGGACCGAATGGACTCGGCAGCATTATAGGGATTGGTCCATGCACTAAGAAAATGATCTTTTCCTCTTGGTCTGTATGTATATGGATGTATATATATGGGAGAGCGATGGTGTATTGAAAATGTGGGATCTGAGCACGACGTTGTCGTGGTTTAAACCCAGTCAGGTAATTCGTTCGCTCACTTCCCCCCCTTTCTTGCCCTCCCCCTGCTCTCGGAGGGACGGAGAGGAGAATCAAAAGAATGCAACTCCCACGGGTTGAGCTAAGAACAGTTTAGTAACTAAGGTATAACACAAATCACTACTGCTACCACCAATGATAATAATGATAAAGGAAATAACAAGGGAACTGAATACAACACCTCACCACCCGCTGACCGATAACTCGCCCCCCAAGCCCGACCAAGCTCCGACCGATACCTCCTCCAACCCTGCAGTCTCCCAGCCCTTCCGGCTAACTCCCAGTTACATCCTGGGCATGACGTGCTGTGGTATGGAATACCTCTTTGGTCAGTTTGGGTCAGGTGTCCTGTCTCTGCTTCCTCCCAGCTTCCCCTCCTCCCTGGCAGAGCATGAGGCTCACAAAGTCCTTGGCCAAACCAAAACATCTCTATCAGCTCTGTTCCCGAGCCGAAAGTCAAAACACTGCACTGCACCAGCTACCAAGGAGGAGAAACATGACTGCTACTGCTGTACCCAGGACATTATCCACCCCTTATTCCATACCATTCACGTCATGCTCAGATCCCACATTTTCAATATACCATCACTCTTATCTCGGTGCACTCTTATCTTAGTGCATGGACCAGTCCCTATAAAGCTGCTGAGTCCATCTGGTACATGTCAGGCTCCATCTCTTATACCAGTCAGAGCAGGAGAGAATGTGTGCAGTGTTCACACTCGTGAATAATCTGGGCAATAGTGTCCATTGCTAAGTCCACCCCTCGATCATGAGTCCATCTCTATGTTGCATCTCTGCTCTGATGGCCTGAAGTGCCATGGGCCCACCAGGCTCAAAATAATTCACTGTCCCCTTCAGCAGTTTCTGCAGCTTGTTGCTGGGGACTCCATACAGCTGCCTTCCATCTCCGACGCTTCCAAAGCACTGGAGGGGCCCAGTGGACTAGATACTTGCCCATACTGTCACACACACCCTGCCACTCATGACTGTCCAGCCTTGGGGAAAACCTCTTGGTCCCCCTATATTGTCGTCTAACCCCAGACAAGACCCAAACCTGACTCTGCTTAACTTTTGAGATCAGACAAAATGGTTGTGGGTAGAACACAGTCTGTGTGTGTGCCAACATGCTGATCCCCATCACAATCAGCAGGCAGGTCCCAAGGATACCCAAAGGCCATTCGAAACCTTCAGAACTCTCAAACGATGCTGCTGTACTTGTCACTGGGGCTGGTGTAGCCTCTGTGCTTGCCGGCTCTCCCACCGCCAGCTTCTCTTTTCCTGAGTCCAGCTCTTCCTCCTCTGCCTTGCTGGGAAACGCTGCGTGGTCTCCTGCGTCCTCCTGGGGCTCGGCAGGCGGCTTCCGGGAAACGCTCTCGGCCGTCGCGGGGCTGGGCTCCTCCGCGGGGCTGGGCTCCTCCGCGGGGCTGGGCTCCTCCGCGGGGCTCGGCTCGGCCGCGGGGCTCGGCTCCTCCGCGGGCCTCGGCTCCTCCGCGGGGCTCGGCTCGGCCGCGGGGCTCGGCTCCTCCGCGGGGCTCGGCTCTTCCGCGGGGCTCGGCTCCTCCGCCGCCTTATCCCGCTGCTCGGCAGCCGCTTCCTTCTGCTCCTCGACCGCCCCGGCCTCCTCCACCGGCAGCCGTCCCCTGGCGGCCTCCGGCCCCGCTCCCGCCGCCGCTTGGTCCCCGGGGCCGCTCTCCTGAGCCGCTTCGGCTGCCGCCGGCTCCCGGGGCCGCTCCCCCTCGGCTCCCCGCAGCCTCACGAAGATGGAGAGTAGGGCGAGGGCCAGGACGGTGAAGAGCAGCCGGACGGCCAGGTACAAGTCCACGGCCACGTCCGTCCCGCCCTGCTGCTGGAGCCCGCCCGTATTACAAGCCGTTGCCATAAAGCACAGTGAGACAAGAACCTTAGCCCAGGCCCCACACTTGATAAACACTAACACAGCAAATACCGGCTCTAAGTAAGTTACAACGGTCTGAAGCTGTGAGATCAACAAGAACAACTCTGAGAGCCAATAAATCAGCATTGTGACGAGTGACTATTAATCCAGTCAGATCTGTCGTTATCTCAACCCTTCGTGCCCCACGCTGGGCGCCAAAAAGAACTGTCGTGGTTTAAACCCAGTCAGGTAATTCGTTCGCTCACTTCCCCCCTTTCTTGCCCTCCCCCTGCTCTCGGAGGGACGGAGAGGAGAATCAAAAGAATGCAACTCCCACGGGTTGAGCTAAGAACAGTTTAGTAACTAAGGTATAACACAAATCACTACTGCTACCACCAATGATAATAATGATAAAGGAAATAACAAGGGAACAGAATACAACACCTCACCACCCGCTGACCGATAACTCGCCCCCCAAGCCCGACCAAGCTCCGACCGATACCTCCTCCAACCCTGCAGTCTCCCAGCCCTTCCGGCTAACTCCCAGTTACATCCTGGGCATGACGTGCTGTGGTATGGAATACCTCTTTGGTCAGTTTGGGTCAGGTGTCCTGTCTCTGCTTCCTCCCAGCTTCCCCTCCTCCCTGGCAGAGCATGAGGCTCACAAAGTCCTTGGCCAAACCAAAACATCTCTATCAGCTCTGTTCCCGAGCCGAAAGTCAAAACACTGCACTGCACCAGCTACCGAGGAGGAGAAACATGACTGCTACTGCTGAACCCAGGACAGACGTGAATGGTATGGAATAAGGGGTGGATAATGTCCTGGGTTCAGCAGTAGCAGTCATGTTTTTTTTCCTTTGTGGTAGCTGGTGCAGTGCTGTGTTTTGACTTCCAGCCTGAGAACAGTGTTGGTGAAGTCGATGTTTTCAGTTGTTGCTGAGTGATGTTTACCCTGACCAAGGACTTTGTGAGGCTCATGCTCTGCCAGGGAGGAGGGGAAGCCGGGAGGAAGCAGAGACGGGGCGCCTGACCCGGGCTAGCCAGGAAGGTATTCCATACCACAGCACGTCATGGCCAGGGTGGGGAGTGACTGGGAGTTACCCGGAAGGACACGGGCTTCCGGGTGGAACTTGTTTTCTTGGCCGGTGGTATCGTATTCTCTTCCCTTGTTATTTTCCCTTATCGTTGTTGTAGTTGATAGTAGCGGTGGTGATTTGTTGCTGGACTGTTCTTGTCTCAACCCGTGGGAGTTGCACTTTTTCGATCCTCCTCCCCATTCCACCGGGAGCGGGCAAGGGGAGAACCCCGGGGGGGGGGGGGGGACGACACGGACCTCGATTGTTGTCAGCTCGGCACCACTCACTGGGAGTGAGTGAACAAGTTGCCTGACTGGGTTTAAACCACGACACAGGTACAGTCAATATCAATGGAAACAGCACGGAGCAACTACCCAGCAGGACTGGGTTTACTCTGCAAAATATTCAGTGGTACATTTAACCATAATTTCTTCAGGGTTTGGTTTTTTTTTTGACAGTTTCAGCTGAAAAGACAAAAGTATAATAATATTACTATATGAGTAAATTTACATGTGTCCTTCATCTGCATATAGCACCAGCATCACATTTCATACAGAGAAAATGGAGGTTGAGAGTGAACTTTTGGCCCAAATAAAGTCAGTGGGAGTTTTGCCATGGCCTTTAGAGGACCAGCTTGTTACCAGAGGACAGCCTGAGTCAGTATAACCCATTCTTATTTATGGACTTTATTTGTGAACACAATTTTTGCTTTAGTGGTTAGAGTGTGTTGAAAATACTGACCTTCTGAGCTAACGAAAGGCAAAAGCAGGAAAAAAAAAGAAGTGATTTGTGTGCACGATAAAAGTGGGGGTTTTTTGGTTGCTGTTTTTTTTTGTTTGTTTGTTTGTTTTTTTTCCAGAGCTGAAGAGCCACCTTTATTGTGCCGGTAGAGGGGGATCACAGTGGTCGCTCAGAGATGAAACACGGTTGGTGCCACTGAGGTGTCCAGGCCGCGCGTCGGGAGTTTGGGCCCGATCTTGCAAGTGGGAGTTGTCTCGCACCCACGTGGGGCTAGCGGGGATGGAGCTGCTGCCGCTTTCCAGTGCTGCGGAGTCAGAGGATGCTGCCGATGGCCGATGCCTGCTGGTTCTGGGGCTCCTGGTCTCAGGTATTGGCGAGCCCTGGGACAGCCCCTCACTGCCTGGCTGTGGGTGCTCCTTTCACCACGTGGTGCTGGCGGTTGGCTTCTCTCTCGCTGTCTTCTGAGCCGCGTGTAGGCAGCTTGGGTGTGACAGTTCAACTGGGAGCACGCTGGGGAGCCGTGGCACGGCCCGATTGTTGCAGTGCCAGTGTGTGGTGCCAGGGAACTGTGGCATGGCTGTATTGCCTCCTGTCTGTCAGTGCTGCAGCTGCTGCTCCCTGATGACTCGACTGTCACTGCTGCAGAGCTGCTAGCACGTGCTGGGGAGCGCTGGCGTAGCCCCGACACAGCCCGTCTGCATGTGCTCCTCTTTGCACGTGGTGCTGGCGTGTGGCTGCTCTAACGGTGTCTTTTGCGCCGCGTGTTGGGAGTTTGGACCCGGCGTTGCGAGCGGGAGCGGTCTCACACCTGCACGGGCCCCGTGGATCCTGAGGCGCTGTCTCTTTGACGTGTTCTGGAGCCACGGGATGACGCTGATGGCCGCTGTCTTGTTGTGCTGTGGCTGTGGCTCGCACGTTCGCGTGAGCCCTGGGACCGCCTGGGCGCAGCCAGTCTGCGGGGGCTCCTCCCAGCTCGAGCTGCTGGTGTGTGGCTGCCCTGGGAGCGTCTTCTGGGCCGTGCATAGGGAGCTTGGGCCCGACGCTGCAAGCGGGAGCGGTCTCGCACCCGCATGGGCCCACCGGCTCTGTTGCTCCTGCTTCCTTGCAGTGGTGCAGGGCCATGGGATGCCGCCGATGGCTGCTGCCTGGTGGTGCTGCGGCTGCGGGTCTCACGTGGTGGGGAGCATTGGGACAGCCTTGGCACCGCCTGGCTGCTGGTATTGCTCGCAGCGCGTGTTGCTGGCGGTCGGCTTCTCTCCTGCAGTCTTCTAGGCCATGTGTAGGGTGCCTGGGTCTGACGGGTGCCCCGGGTTTGGTGTTGCCGTCGGTCAGGCCCAGGCTGGCTGGAGCAGCTGCAGCCCTCAGACACTGGGCAACTGGGGAATGGTGCTGATGGCATCTGTCTGCTGCTGCTGGGGCTGCTGGTCTCCTGTGTCTGAGGTTCAGGAGACTGGCCCGGTGCTGCTGGGCTGGCAGTGCTTTTAGGGATTGTCTTCCAGGACCGGGGCAGGGTCCTGAGCCGTGCCCCAGTCCGCCTGGAGCAGACAGGCTGTGCCAAGCTCACACCAGGCACCCTCTGCTGGGCCTTGCCTGACCCCTGGCCCCAGCCCAGGGTCACCCGGGTGCTTTGACACTTGGAGGTGCCCAGGCCAGCACAGCTGTCACACTGCCATCTGCCCTCATAGCTGTTTGTCAGGTTCGAGCAGCGTCTGTGAGTGCCCTCAGCAGCGCAGGAGCGGCACAGGAACAGCTGCCAGGGCCCATTTTGCTCAGCCACCCGCCTGCCTCCTGGACAAAGGCACTCCCTGGCATCGCAGCTCGCGTGCCTCTGCTGCCGTTCTGTGGATGCATCGTTGTCTTCCCATGACGCTTTTCTTACGGGGAGTCGGATCCCCATGGAGAGCATTTCTGTTAGAAACAGTCTCCTGTTTTGGCACAGAGGGCACACCAAGGAAAAAGCGCCAGCATTCATAGCCTGTCCCTGGATGCAGGCCCTGTGGAACCAGGCGTGTTTGCATGCTGGGCACACCATGGTCCCATAGGTGGTTCTGCCTTCCACAGGGTCCTTGCAGATGAGGCAGTTGGCGTCCTCTGGAGCCGCCAGCTCTTGCTGCTGTGGGCGGTGCTCCCAGCAGAAGGAACTGTACGGCAGGAGGTAACGGGTGACGCATTCACCCTCCACGGCACAGGGGAGATGGAACCTGCGGTCGCAGCCCGTCTCCTGGCAGGTGATGGTGGCCCCCCTCTTGCCACACACAAAGCAGACCATCCGGGCTGCCAGCTTGGCTGTACGATCAACCTCTTCAGGAAGAAATTCCATCACTTCTTCCTGCTCGGTCCCTTGTGGACGAAGGTCACTGGCAAAAAGCAGGCAAAGGTGATGAGCATAGATCCCCTGATATCTCAGTTTTGGCCCGCACATGTCCGGATCTGCCTTTACACGGCAACACAGAATGCATTCGTGCTCCATCGCGTCGGGTGTCCTGCAGCTCCTTGCGGAGGTGTCAGACATCAAAGGTTGGCAGTGCTGGAGCTTCTTCTCCAAACGCTCCTCTGCTACCTCTGAGGGAGAAGAGAGACGCGCGTGAGTTTGCAGCACAGGCCCAGAGCCCTGCGGTGTGGAGCCCCCTCCTCCCTCGGCAGCCCCCCGAGAGTCCTGTCCCTGCCCTCTACTCCCCGCACCTCACCAGGTCGCAGTGATGCACTGTGCCCAGCGTTCTCTTTTTATAGGCCTGCCCCTGCCACCGGTCAGAGTGGCCTCTGTGACATCAGCACTGCTGGCCTGCGTGCACCCCAAACACGGGCACGGGCATCCTCGGCCACACACCACCCACTGTGACACGGGCTCTTGGCACCCAGGTCGCCGGGGCGGCTGCTCCACTTGCAAGCGCAGACTCAAGGGCCAGCTTAGGGGCATGGTTTCCTGGTGAACTTGGCGGTGTTTGCTTAACGGTTGGACTCGATGACCTTTATGGCCTTCTCCAGCCTAAATGATTCCTGTGACTCTCATTACCATTCCACTATTATTTTATCACCATTTGCTTACGCTATGGTTAACATTTAAAAGATTTAAAAGCTTATCAAGGGGCGTTTCAGCTCTGTATTTGGCACTACTGGGGTCTGCATTAATGCGTGTAAGTTACCTGTAAAATGGGAGCAATGAGGTGGTCAAATTAATGCCTGAATGGGTGTGTGTTTTCTTGAGCGGTTACGTATGCTTTTTGCCCTTTTTTTTTTAAAATGACAAAATCTGTTTTAAGTGTAGGTTGTCTTTCATGAGCATTTGTAACTTTGCCAGGTACTTAGTAACCTGTCAGCGTGTCAGAAGTCACTGGCACTGGGGTGCATGATTGTGGGGGGTGAGCCGTGAGGGCCCGGCCGGCTGGGTGGGTGGGTGGGTGGGTGGGTGCAGGAGGTGGGTCAGCAGGAGGTGCTGCTGACATCTAGGGAAAGGACAATGCGCTGGGCGCAGTCCCTCATGCTGCCCCTTGAGAAAGGCAGGGGAGGAGGAAGCCAACCAAGGAGCCTGGAATCTCCCAGTCCAGATCTGAAGTGCGTACAGGGGCAACAGCTGCTACTCAAACTTTGGCTGATATGAACAGCACAGCTACCCCAGCGGCAAGTACAGCAGCTGCTCAAACTTCAACCGCAACAGACAGCGCGGTTACCCCAGCTCCAAGCACAGCAGCTGCACCAACCCCAGCGACAAGTACAGTCGCTACTCAAACTTTGGCCTCAATGAACAGAGCAGCTACGCCAGTGGCAAGTACAGCAGCTGCTCAAACTTCAACCGCAACAGACAGCGCGGTTACCCCAGCTCCATGCACAGCAGCTACACCACCCCTAGCAACAAGTACAGTTGCTACTCAACCACAGTGATAATCACTGCAGCCAAACCAGAGGACCAATTCGTACCAATATCGGTTGCCCCTGTACGCAAGAGAACAAGCAAAAAGGAGGCAAAAAGGGTGAAACGAGATGAAGAAACAAGGAATTCACCACCCGCTCCAGAATCTGATCAGGAGTCATCATCACATGACGAAGAAGAAGAAGAAGAGGTAACTTCTCGACCTCGGACCTCAACCGAGCTGCGGAATATGCAAAAAGATTTTACCCGTCAACCAGGGGAGCACATCATCACCTGGTTACTCCGATGCTGGGACAATGGGGCCGATGGTCACGAACTAGAAGGTACAGAAGCCAAGCAGCTGGGATCACTTGCTAGAGAAGGCGGAATTGACAAAGCAATTGCAAGAGAGAAAAAGTCCCTCAGCCTTTGGAGGCGGCTCTTGGCAGCTGTGAAAGGAAGGTTTCCGTACAAGGACGATGTTACGAATCGTTCGGCCAAGTGGACTACTATAGACAAAGGCATCCAGTCTCTGAGGAAATCGGCCATCGTAGAGATGATCTATCACATCAAGCTGAATGACGGGCATACACCTATAGATCTAGATGATGTTGAATGTACACGACCCATGTGGCGAAAACTTACACGGAATGCACTGTCATCATATGCCCATTCATTGGCAACAGTAACCTGGAATGACATAGTACCACTAACTGTGGATGAAATGGTTCATAAACTCCGAGAGTTCGAAGACAATCTCACCCCTTCCATCATCTCAGCTGTGAAAAAACTGTCCCAGGACCTCGAACAATTGAGGGACGATCTATCTGATTTATCCAGCTCCTCACGTGTACCAACATACGTCTCAGCTATTAACAAAAGGCATCCTATTGTTCAAGAGAGGAGATACAGGAGGTATACGCCACGGGGTACCCTATGGTTTTACCTGCTGGATCACGGAGAAGACATGACAAAGTGGGATGGAAAACCTCCTTCAGCTTTGGAGGAACGGGTGAGTGAACTGAAGAGGGGAGCAAGGGCCAAGACTGATCGTCCCATGAGAGCTACGGCTTCAGTCTCTGGTGAGCAGTTTCTCAGATGGAATGGAAGAGCTGATTTTACTCCAGCTCCTGTGATAACGAAGAATAATCCCTTTCACCACGACTTAAGTGTCCAAGGCTGTGACGACCATTAGAGGGGCCCTGCCTCCAGCCAGGTGGAGGTAGGGGACAATCGGATTTACTGGACTGTGTGGATCAGATGGCCTGGCACATCAGTCCCACAGAAGTATAAGGCTCTAGTAGATACCGGTGCACAGCGTACCCTGATGCCATCAAGCTGTCAAGGGGTGGAACCCATCTATATTTCTGGAGTGACAGGAGGATCCCAAGAGTTGACTGTGCTGGAGGCTGAAATCAGCCTGACTGGGAGGGAATGGCAAAAGCACCCTATTGTGACTGGTCCAGAGGCTCCATGCATCCTCGGCATAGACTACCTCAAGAGAGGGTACTTCAAAGACCCAAAAGGGTACCGGTGGGCTTTTGGTATTGCTGCTTTGGAGACTGAGGAAATTGAGCAGCTGTCCACCTTGCCTGGTCTCTCACAAGATCCCTCTGCTGTGGGGTTGCTGAAAGTTGAAGAACAACAAGTGCCAATTGCGACCACAACAGTGCACCGGCGGCAATATCGCACCAACCGAGACTCCCTGATTCCCACCCATCAGCTGATCCGTGGACTGGAGAGTCAGGGGGTGATCAGCAGGACCCGCTCACCCTTTAATAGCCCCATATGGCCAGTGCGAAAGTCGAATGGAGACTAACAGTAGACTATCGTGGCCTGAATGAAGTCACACCACCATTGAGTGCTGCCGTACCGGACATGCTAGAACTTCAGTATGAACTAGAGTCAAAGGCAGCCAAGTGGTATGCCACGATTGATATTGCCAATGCATTTTTCTCAATTCCTTTGGCAGCAGAGTGCAGGCCACAGTTTGCTTTTACTTGGAGGGGTGTCCAGTTCACTTGGAACCGACTGCCCCAGGGGTGGAAACACAGCCCTACCATTTGCCACGGACTGATCCAGACTGCACTGGAACAGGGGCAAGCTCCAGAACACCTGCAATACATTGATGACATTATTGTGTGGGGCGATACAGCGGAAGAAGTCTTTGAGAAAGGGAGGAAAATAATCCAAATCCTGCTGAAAGCCGGTTTTGCCATAAAACGGAGTAAGGTCAAGGGACCTGCACAGGAGATTCAATTTTGGGGAATAAAATGGCAAGATGGACGTAGACAGATCCCCACAGATGTGATCAACAAGATAACAGCAATGTCTCCACCAACTAATAAGAAAGAAACGCAAGCTTTCTTGGGTGCAGTGGGGTTCTGGAGAATGCACATCCCGAATTACAGTTCGATTGTAAGCCCTCTCTATCATGTGACCCGGAAGAAGAATGATTTTAAATGGGGCCCTGAGCAGCAACAAGCCTTTGAGCAAATTAAACGCGAGATAGTTCATGCAGTAGCCCTTGGACCAGTCCGGACCAGACCAGATGTAAAAAATGTACTGTACACTGCAGCTGGGGAGAACGGTCCTACCTGGAGCCTCTGGCAGAAAGCTCCAGGGGAGACTCGAGGTCGACCCCTCGGCTTTTGGAGTCGGGGATATAAAGGATCTGAGGCCAGCTATACCCCAACTGAGAAAGAGATACTGGCAGCCTATGAAGGGGTTCGAGCTGCTTCGGAAGTGATTGGCACTGAAGCACAGCTCCTTCTAGCACCCCGGTTGCCCGTGCTGGGCTGGATGTTCAAAGGCAGGGTCTCCTCTACACATCATGCAACTGATGCTACATGGAGTAAATGGGCTGCACTAATTACACAACGAACTCAAATAGGAAATCTCAGTCATCCAGGCATTCTAGAAGTCATCATGGACTGGCCAGAGGGCAAAGATTTTGGAATGTCACCAAAGGAGGAGGTGGTGCGCGCTGAAGAGGCCCCACCATATAATAAACTGTCAGAAAGTGAAAAGCAGTGTGCCTTGTTTACTGATGGCTCTTGCCGTATTGTGGGAAAGCATCGGAGATGGAAGGCAGCTGTATGGAGTCCTGGACGACAAGTTGCAGAAACTGCTGACAGAGAGGGTGAATCAAGTCAGTTTGCCGAGGTGAAAGCCATCCAGCTGGCCCTGCACATTGCTGAACGAGAAAAGTGGCCAGTACTTTATCTCTATACTGACTCATGGATGGTGGCAAATGCCCTGTGGGGGTGGTTGAAGCAATGGAAGCAGAGCAACTGGCAACGCAGAGGTAAACCCATCTGGGCTGCTGCACGGTGGAAAGATATCGCTGCCCAGGTGCAGAACCTGGTGGTGAAGGTACGTCATGTAGATGCCCATGTACCCAAGAGTCGGGCCACTGAGGAACACCAGAACAACCAACAAGTGGATAAAGCGGCTAAGATTGAAGTGGCTCAGATGGACTTAGATTGGCAACATAAAGGTGAATTATTTTTGGCCCGGTGGGCCCATGACACTTCAGGCCATCAGGGCAGAGATGCAACATATAGATGGGCCCGTGATCGAGGGGTGGACTTAACAATGGACACTATTGCCCAGGTTATTCATGAGTGTGAAACATGTGCTGCAATTAAACAAGCCAAGCGGTTAAAGCCTCTTTGGTATGGAGGACGATGGTTGAAGTATAAATATGGGGAGGCCTGGCAGATTGACTATATCACACTGCCACCAACCCGCCAAGGCAAGCGCCATGTGCTTACCATGGTGGAAGCAACCACCGGGTGGCTGGAAACATACGCTGTGCCCCATGCCACTGCCCGGAACACTATCCTGGGCCTTGAGAAACAGATTTTGTGGCGACACGGCACCCCAGAGAGAACTGAGTCAGACAATGGGACTCATTTCCGGAATAACCTTATAGATATTTGGGCCAAAGAGCATGGCATTGAGTGGGTGTATCACGTCCCCTACCATGCACCAGCCTCTGGGAAAATCGAACGGTACAATGGGCTGTTAAAAACTACACTGAGAGCAATGGGTGGCGGAACTTTCAAGCATTGGGATACACACTTACCAAAGGCCACCTGGTTGGTCAACACCAGAGGATCTGCCAACAGGGCTGGCCCAGCCCAGTCAGAACTTTTACATATTGTAGAGGGGGACAAAGTTCCCGTGGTGCATATGAAGAATTTGCTGGGGAAGACAGTCTGGGTAATTCCTGCTTCAGGTAAAGGCAAACCCACTCGTGGGATTGCTTTTGCTCTGGGACCTGGATATACTTGGTGGGTAATGCGGGAAGATGGGGAAGTCCCATGTATACCTCAAGGGGATTTGATTTTAGGGGAAAACAGCTAGTGAACTCAATTGTATGCTGTTGCCTGCTGTGTAATGCTTTTATAGCCCATCAACTAGATGTCCCCAGGTTACCAGCAACTGGCCCTGACTTCCCTCCAGCCATCGTCCCAACAGAGAATGAACTTTGAACATCATGGACCGAATGGACTCGGCAGCATTATAGGGATTGGTCCATGCACTAAGAAAATGATCTTTTCCTCTTGGTCTGTATGTATATGGATGTATATATATGGGAGAGCGATGGTGTATTGAAAATGTGGGATCTGAGCACGACGTTGTCGTGGTTTAAACCCAGTCAGGTAATTCGTTCGCTCACTTCCCCCCTTTCTTGCCCTCCCCCTGCTCTCGGAGGGACGGAGAGGAGAATCAAAAGAATGCTACTCCCACGGGTTGAGATAAGAACAGTTTAGTAACTAAGGTATAACACAAATCACTACTGCTACCACCAATGATAATAATGATAAAGGAAATAACAAGGGAACTGAATACAACACCTCACCACCCGCTGACCGATAACTCGCCCCCCAAGCCCGACCAAGCTCCGACCGATACCTCCTCCAACCCTGCAGTCTCCCAGCCCTTCCGGCTAACTCCCAGTTACATCCTGGGCATGACGTGCTGTGGTATGGAATACCTCTTTGGTCAGTTTGGGTCAGGTGTCCTGTCTCTGCTTCCTCCCAGCTTCCCCTCCTCCCTGGCAGAGCATGAGGCTCACAAAGTCCTTGGCCAAACCAAAACATCTCTATCAGCTCTGTTCCCGAGCCGAAAGTCAAAACACTGCACTGCACCAGCTACCAAGGAGGAGAAACATGACTGCTACTGCTGAACCCAGGACATTATCCACCCCTTATTCCATACCATTCACGTCATGCTCAGATCCCACATTTTCAATATACCATCACTCTTATCTCGGTGCACTCTTATCTTAGTGCATGGACCAGTCCCTATAAAGCTGCTGAGTCCATCTGGTACATGTCAGGCTCCATCTCTTATACCAGTCAGAGCAGGAGAGAATGTGTGCAGTGTTCACACTCGTGAATAATCTGGGCAATAGTGTCCATTGCTAAGTCCACCCCTCGATCATGAGTCCATCTCTATGTTGCATCTCTGCTCTGATGGCCTGAAGTGCCATGGGCCCACCAGGCTCAAAATAATTCACTGTCCCCTTCAGCAGTTTCTGCAGCTTGTTGCTGGGGACTCCATACAGCTGCCTTCCATCTCCGACGCTTCCAAAGCACTGGAGGGGCCCAGTGGACTAGATACTTGCCCATACTGTCACACACACCCTGCCACTCATGACTGTCCAGCCTTGGGGAAAACCTCTTGGTCCCCCTATATTGTCGTCTAACCCCAGACAAGACCCAAACCTGACTCTGCTTAACTTTTGAGATCAGACAAAATGGTTGTGGGTAGAACACAGTCTGTGTGTGTGCCAACATGCTGATCCCCATCACAATCAGCAGGCAGGTCCCAAGGATACCCAAAGGCCATTCGAAACCTTCAGAACTCTCAAACGATGCTGCTGTACTTGTCACTGGGGCTGGTGTAGCCTCTGTGCTTGCCGGCTCTCCCACCGCCAGCTTCTCTTTTCCTGAGTCCAGCTCTTCCTCCTCTGCCTTGCTGGGAAACGCTGCGTGGTCTCCTGCGTCCTCCTGGGGCTCGGCAGGCGGCTTCCGGGAAACGCTCTCGGCCGTCGCGGGGCTGGGCTCCTCCGCGGGGCTGGGCTCCTCCGCGGGGCTGGGCTCCTCCGCGGGGCTCGGCTCGGCCGCGGGGCTCGGCTCCTCCGCGGGCCTCGGCTCCTCCGCGGGGCTCGGCTCGGCCGCGGGGCTCGGCTCCTCCGCGGGGCTCGGCTCTTCCGCGGGGCTCGGCTCCTCCGCCGCCTTATCCCGCTGCTCGGCAGCCGCTTCCTTCTGCTCCTCGACCGCCCCGGCCTCCTCCACCGGCAGCCGTCCCCTGGCGGCCTCCGGCCCCGCTCCCGCCGCCGCTTGGTCCCCGGGGCCGCTCTCCTGAGCCGCTTCGGCTGCCGCCGGCTCCCGGGGCCGCTCCCCCTCGGCTCCCCGCAGCCTCACGAAGATGGAGAGTAGGGCGAGGGCCAGGACGGTGAAGAGCAGCCGGACGGCCAGGTACAAGTCCACGGCCACGTCCGTCCCGCCCTGCTGCTGGAGCCCGCCCGTATTACAAGCCGTTGCCATAAAGCACAGTGAGACAAGAACCTTAGCCCAGGCCCCACACTTGATAAACACTAACACAGCAAATACCGGCTCTAAGTAAGTTACAACGGTCTGAAGCTGTGAGATCAACAAGAACAACTCTGAGAGCCAATAAATCAGCATTGTGACGAGTGACTATTAATCCAGTCAGATCTGTCGTTATCTCAACCCTTCGTGCCCCACGTTGGGCGCCAAAAAGAACTGTCGTGGTTTAAACCCAGTCAGGTAATTCGTTCGCTCACTTCCCCCCCTTTCTTGCCCTCCCCCTGCTCTCGGAGGGACGGAGAGGAGAATCAAAAGAATGCTACTCCCACGGGTTGAGATAAGAACAGTTTAGTAACTAAGGTATAACACAAATCACTACTGCTACCACCAATGATAATAATGATAAAGGAAATAACAAGGGAACAGAATACAACACCTCACCACCCGCTGACCGATAACTCGCCCCCCAAGCCCGACCAAGCTCCGACCGATACCTCCTCCAACCCTGCAGTCTCCCAGCCCTTCCGGCTAACTCCCAGTTACATCCTGGGCATGACGTGCTGTGGTATGGAATACCTCTTTGGTCAGTTTGGGTCAGGTGTCCTGTCTCTGCTTCCTCCCAGCTTCCCCTCCTCCCTGGCAGAGCATGAGGCTCACAAAGTCCTTGGCCAAAACAAAACATCTCTATCAGCTCTGTTCCTGAGCCGAAAGTCAAAACACTGCACTGCACCAGCTACCGAGGAGGAGAAACATGACTGCTACTGCTGAGCCCAGGACAGACGTGAATGGTATGGAATAAGGGGTGGATAATGTCCTGGGTTCAGCAGTAGCAGTCATGTTTTTTTTCCTTTGTGGTAGCTGGTGCAGTGCTGTGTTTTGACTTCCAGCCTGAGAACAGTGTTGGTGAAGTCGATGTTTTCAGTTGTTGCTAAGTGATGTTTACCCTGACCAAGGACTTTGTGAGGCTCATGCTCTGCCAGGGAGGAGGGGAAGCCGGGAGGAAGCAGAGACGGGGCGCCTGACCCGGGCTAGCCAGGAAGGTATTCCATACCACAGCACGTCATTGCCAGGGTGGGGAGTGACTGGGAGTTACCCGGAAGGACACGGGCTTCCGGGTGGAACTCGTTTTCTTGGCCGGTGGTATCGTATTCTCTTCCCTTGTTATTTTCCCTTATCGTTGTTGTAGTTGATAGTAGCGGTGGTGATTTGTTGCTGGACTGTTCTTGTCTCAACCCGTGGGAGTTGCACTTTTTCGATCCTCCTCCCCGTTCCACCGGGAGCGGGAAAGGGGAGAACCCCGGTGGGGGGGGGGGACGACACGGACCTCGATTGTTGTCAGCTCGGCACCACTCACTGGGAGTGAGTGAACAAGTTGCCTGACTGGGTTTAAACCACGACACAGCTACAGTCAGTATCAATGGAAACAGCATGGAGCAACTACCCAGCAGGACTGGGTTTACTCTGCAAAATATTCAGTGGTACATTTAACCATAATTTCTTCTGGGTTTGGTTTTTTTTTTGACAGTTTCAGCTGAAAAGACAAAAGTATAATAATATTACTATATGAGTAAATTTACATGTGTCCTTCATCTGCATATAGCACCAGCATCACATTTCATACAGAGAAAATGGAGGTTAAGAGTGAACTTTTGGCCCAAATAAAGTCAGTGGGAGTTTTGCCATGGCCTTTAGAGGACCAGCTTGTTACCACAGGTATTCAGCCTGAGTCAGTATAACCCATTCTTATTTATGGACTTTATTTGTGAACACAATTTTTGCTTTAGTGGTTAGAGTGTGTTGAAAATACTGACCTTCTGAGCTAACGAAAGGCAAAAGCAGGAAAAAAAAAGAAGTGATTTGTGTGCACGATAAAAGTGGGGTTTTTTTGGTTGCTGTTTTTTTCTGTTTGTTTGTTTGTTTTTTTTCCAGAGCTGAAGAGCCACCTTTATTGTGCCGGTAGAGGGGGATCACAGTGGTCGCTCAGAGATGAAACACGGTTGGTGCCACTGAGGTGTCCAGGCCGCGCGTCGGGAGTTTGGGCCCGATCTTGCAAGTGGGAGTTGTCTCGCACCCACGTGGGGCTAGCGGGGATGGAGCTGCTGCCGCTTTCCAGTGCTGCGGAGTCAGAGGATGCTGCCGATGGCCGATGCCTGCTGGTTCTGGGGCTCCTGGTCTCAGGTATTGGCGAGCCCTGGGACAGCCCCTCACTGCCTGGCTGTGGGTGCTCCTTTCACCACGTGGTGCTGGCAGTTGGCTTCTCTCTCGCTGTCTTCTGAGCCGCGTGTAGGCAGCTTGGGTGTGACAGTTCAACTGGGAGCACGCTGGGGAGCCGTGGCACGGCCCGATTGTTGCAGTGCCAGTGTGTGGTGCCAGGGAACTGTGGCATGGCTGTATTGCCTCCTGTCTGTCAGTGCTGCAGCTGCTGCTCCCTGATGACTCGACTGTCACTGCTGCAGAGCTGCTAGCACGTGCTGGGGAGCGCTGGCGTAGCCCCGACACAGCCCGTCTGCGTGTGCTCCTCTTTGCACGTGGTGCTGGCGTGTGGCTGCTCTAACGGTGTCTTTTGCGCCGCGTGTTGGGAGTTTGGACCCGGCGTTGCGAGCGGGAGCGGTCTCACACCTGCACGGGCCCCGTGGATCCTGAGGCGCTGTCTCTTTGACGTGTTCTGGAGCCACGGGATGACGCTGATGGCCGCTGTCTTGTTGTGCTGTGGCTGTGGCTCGCACGTTCGCGTGAGCCCTGGGACCGCCTGGGCGCAGCCAGTCTGCGGGGGCTCCTCCCAGCTCGAGCTGCTGGTGTGTGGCTGCCCTGGGAGCGTCTTCTGGGCCGTGCATAGGGAGCTTGGGCCCGACGCTGCAAGCGGGAGCGGTCTCGCACCCGCATGGGCCCACCGGCTCTGTTGCTCCTGCTTCCTTGCAGTGGTGCAGAGCCATGGGATGCCGCCGATGGCTGCTGCCTGGTGGTGCTGCGGCTGCGGGTCTCACGTGGTGGGGAGCATTGGGACAGCCTTGGCACCGCCTGGCTGCTGGTATTGCTCGCAGCGCGTGTTGCTGGCGGTCGGCTTCTCTCCTGCAGTCTTCTAGGCCATGTGTAGGGTGCCTGGGTCTGACGGGTGCCCCGGGTTTGGTGTTGCCGTCGGTCAGGCCCAGGCTGGCTGGAGCAGCTGCAGCCCTCAGACACTGGGCAACTGGGGAATGGTGCCGATGGCATCTGTCTGCTGCTGCTGGGGCTGCTGGTCTCCTGTGTCTGAGGTTCAGGAGACTGGCCCGGTGCTGCTGGGCTGGCAGTGCTTTTAGGGATTGTCTTCCAGGACCGGGGCAGGGTCCTGAGCCGTGCCCCAGTCCTCCTGGAGCAGACAGGCTGTGCCAAGCTCACACCAGGCACCCTCTGCTGGGCCTTGCCTGACCCCTGGCCCCAGCCCAGGGCCACCCGGGTGCTTTGACACTTGGAGGTGCCCAGGCCAGCACAGCTCTCACACTGCCATCTGCCCTCATAGCTGTTTGTCAGGTTCGAGCAGCGTCTGTGAGTGCCCACAGCAGCGCAGGAGCGGCACAGGAACAGCTGCCAGGGCCCATTTTGCTCAGCCACCCGCCTGCCTCCTGGACAAAGGCACTCCCTGGCATCGCAGCTCGCGTGCCTCTGCTGCCGTTCTGTGGATGCATCGTTGTCTTCCCATGACGCTTTTCTTACGGGGAGTCGGATCCCCATGGAGAGCATTTCTGTTAGAAACAGTCTCCTGTTTTGGCACAGAGGGCACACCAAGGAAAAAGCGCCAGCATTCTTGTCCCTGGATGCAGGCCCTGTGGAACCAGGCGTGTTTGCATGCTGGGCCACACCATGGTCTCCATAGGTGGTTCTGCCTTCCACAGGGTCCTTGCAGATGAGGCAGTTGGCGTCCTCTGGAGCCGCCAGCTCTTGCTGCTGTGGGCGGTGCTCCCAGCAGAAGGAACTGTACGGGCAGGAGGTAACGGGTGACGCATTCACCCTCCACGGCACAGGGGAGATGGAACCTGCGGTCGCAGCCCGTCTCCTGGCAGGTGATGGTGGCCCCCCCTCTTGCCACACACAAAGCAGACCATCCGGGCTGCCAGCTTGGCTGTACGATCAACCTCTTCAGGAAGAAATTCCATCACTTCTTCCTGCTCGGTCCCTTGTGGACGAAGGTCACTGGCAAAAAGCAGGCAAAGGTGATGAGCATAGATCCCCTGATATCTCAGTTTTGGCCCGCACATGTCCGGATCTGCCTTTACACGGCAACACAGAATGCATTCGTGCTCCATCGCGTCGGGTGTCCTGCAGCTCCTTGCGGAGGTGTCAGACATCAAAGGTTGGCAGTGCTGGAGCTTCTTCTCCAAACGCTCCTCTGCTACCTCTGAGGGAGAAGAGAGACGCGCGTGAGTTTGCAGCACAGGCCCAGAGCCCTGCGGTGTGGAGCCCCCTCCTCCCTCGGCAGCCCCCCGAGAGTCCTGTCCCTGCCCTCTACTCCCCGCACCTCACCAGGTCGCAGTGATGCACTGTGCCCAGCGTTCTCTTTTTATAGGCCTGCCCTGCCACCGGTCAGAGTGGCCTCTGTGACATCAGCACTGCTGGCCTGCGTGCACCCCAAACACGGGCACGGGCATCCTCGGCCACACACCACCCACTGTGACACGGGCTCTTGGCACCCAGGTCGCCGGGGCGGCTGCTCCACCTGCAAGCGCAGACTCAAGGGCCAGCTTAGGGGCATGGTTTCCTGGTGAACTTGGCGGTGTTTGCTTAACGGTTGGACTCGATGACCTTTATGGCCTTCTCCAGCCTAAATGATTCCTGTGACTCTCATTACCATTCCGCTATTATTTTATCACCATTTGCTTACGCTATGGTTAACATTTAAAAGATTTAAAAGCTTATCAAGGGGCGTTTCAGCTCTGTATTTGGCACTACTGGGGTCTGCCATTAATGCGTGTAAGTTACCTGTAAAATGGGAGCAATGAGGTGGTCAAATTAATGCCTGAATGGGTGTGTGTTTTCTTGAGCGGTTACGTATGCTTTTTGCCCTTTTTTTTTTTAAATGACAAAATCTGTTTTAAGTGTAGGTTGTCTTTCATGAGCATTTGTAACTTTGCCAGGTACTTAGTAACTTGTCAGCGTGTCAGAAGTCACTGGCACTGGGGTGCATGATTGTGGGGGGTGAGCCGTGAGGGCCCGGCCGGCTGGGTGGGTGGGGTGGGTGGGTGGGTGCAGGAGGTGGGTCAGCAGGAGGTGCTGCTGACATCTAGGGAAAGGACAATGCGCTGGGCGCAGTCCCTCATGCTGCCCCTTGAGAAAGGCAGGGGAGGAGGAAGCCAACCAAGGAGCCTGGAATCTCCCAGTCCAGATCTGAAGTGCGTACAGGGGCAACAGCTGCTACTCAAACTTTGGCTGATATGAACAGCACAGCTACCCCAGCGGCAAGTACAGCAGCTGCTCAAACTTCAACCGCAACAGACAGCGCGGTTACCCCAGCTCCAAGCACAGCAGCTGCACCAACCCCAGCGACAAGTACAGTCGCTACTCAAACTTTGGCCTCAATGAACAGAGCAGCTACGCCAGTGGCAAGTACAGCAGCTGCTCAAACTTCAACCGCAACAGACAGCGCGGTTACCCCAGCTCCATGCACAGCAGCTACACCACCCCTAGCAACAAGTACAGTTGCTACTCAGCCACAGTGATAATCACTGCAGCCAAACCAGAGGACCAATTCGTACCAATATCGGTTGCCCCTGTACGCAAGAGAACAAGCAAAAAGGAGGCAAAAAGGGTGAAGCGAGATGAAAGAAACAAGGAATTCACCACCCGCTCCAGAATCTGATCAGGAGTCATCATCACATGACGAAGAAGAAGAAGAAGAGGTAACTTCTCGACCTCGGACCTCAACCGAGCTGCGGAATATGCAAAAAGATTTTACCCGTCAACCAGGGGAGCACATCATCACCTGGTTACTCCGATGCTGGGACAATGGGGCCGATGGTCACGAACTAGAAGGTACAGAAGCCAAGCAGCTGGGATCACTTGCTAGAGAAGGCGGAATTGACAAAGCAATTGCAAGAGAGAAAAAGTCCCTCAGCCTTTGGAGGCGGCTCTTGGCAGCTGTGAAAGGAAGGTTTCCGTACAAGGACGATGTTACGAGTCGTTCGGCCAAGTGGACTACTATAGACAAAGGCATCCAGTCTCTGAGGGAATCGGCCATCGTAGAGATGATCTATCACATCAAGCTGAATGACGGGCATACACCTATAGATCCAGATGAAGTTGAATGTACACGACCCATGTGGCGAAAACTTACACGAATGCACCGTCATCATATGCCCATTCATTGGCAACAGTAACCTGGAATGACATAGTACCACTAACTGTGGATGAAATGGTTCATAAACTCCGAGAGTTCGAAGACAATCTCACCCCTTCCATCATCTCAGCTGTGAAAAAACTGTCCCAGGACCCTCGAACAATTGAGGGACGATCTATCTGATTTATCCAGCTCCTCACGTGTACCAACACACGTCTCAGCTATTAACAAAAGGCATCCTATTGTTCAAGAGAGGAGATACAGGAGGTATACGCCACGGGGTACCCTATGGTTTTACCTGCTGGATCACGGAGAAGACATGACAAAGTGGGATGGAAAACCTCCTTCAGCTTTGGAGGAACGGGTGAGTGAACTGAAGAGGGGAGCAAGGGCCAAGACTGATCGTCCCATGAGAGCTACGGCTTCAGTCTCTGGTGAGCAGTTTCTCAGATGGAATGGAAGAGCTGATTTTACTCCAGCTCCTGTGATAACGAAGAATAATCCCTTTCACCACGACTTAAGTGTCCAAGGCTGTGACGACCATTAGAGGGGCCCTGCCTCCAGCCAGGTGGAGGTAGGGGACAATCGGATTTACTGGACTGTGTGGATCAGATGGCCTGGCACATCAGTCCCACAGAAGTATAAGGCTCTAGTAGATACCGGTGCACAGCGTACCCTGATGCCATCAAGCTGTCAATGGGTGGAACCCATCTATATTTCTGGAGTGACAGGAGGATCCCAAGAGTTGACTGTGCTGGAGGCTGAAATCAGCCTGACTGGGAGGGAATGGCAAAAGCACCCTATTGTGACTGGTCCAGAGGCTCCATGCATCCTCGGCATAGACTACCTCAAGAGAGGGTACTTCAAAGACCCAAAAGGGTACCGGTGGGCTTTTGGTATTGCTGCTTTGGAGACTGAGGAAATTGAGCAGCTGTCCACCTTGCCTGGTCTCTCACAAGATCCCTCTGCTGTGGGGTTGCTGAAAGTTGAAGAACAACAAGTGCCAATTGCGACCACAACAGTGCACCGGCGGCAATATCGCACCAACCGAGACTCCCTGATTCCCACCCATCAGCTGATTCGTGGACTGGAGAGTCAGGGGGTGATCAGCAGGACCCGCTCACCCTTTAATAGCCCCATATGGCCAGTGCGAAAGTCGAATGGAGACTAATAGTAGACTATCGCGGCCTGAATGAAGTCACACCACCATTGAGTGCTGCCGTACCGGACATGCTAGAACTTCAGTATGAACTAGAGTCAAAGGCAGCCAAGTGGTATGCCACGATTGATATTGCCAATGCATTTTTCTCAATTCCTTTGGCAGCAGAGTGCAGGCCACAGTTTGCTTTTACTTGGAGGGGTGTCCAGTTCACTTGGAACCGACTGCCCCAGGGGTGGAAACAAAGCCCTACCATTTGCCACGGACTGATCCAGACTGCACTGGAACAGGGGCAAGCTCCAGAACACCTGCAATACATTGATGACATTATTGTGTGGGGCGATACAGCGGAAGAAGTCTTTGAGAAAGGGAGGAAAATAATCCAAATCCTGCTGAAAGCCGGTTTTGCCATAAAACGGAGTAAGGTCAAGGGACCTGCACAGGAGATTCAATTTTGGGGAATAAAATGGCAAGATGGACGTAGACAGATCCCCACAGATGTGATCAACAAGATAACAGCAATGTCTCCACCAACTAATAAGAAAGAAACGCAAGCTTTCTTGGGTGCAGTGGGGTTCTGGAGAATGCACATCCTGAATTACAGTTCGATTGTAAGCCCTCTCTATCATGTGACCCGGAAGAAGAATGATTTTAAATGGGGCCCTGAGCAGCAACAAGCCTTTGAGCAAATTAAGCGTGAGATAGTTCATGCAGTAGCCCTTGGACCAGTCCGGACCGGACCAGATGTAAAAAATGTACTGTACACTGCAGCTGGGGAGAACGGTCCTACCTGGAGCCTCTGGCAGAAAGCTCCAGGGGAGACTCGAGGTCGACCCCTCGGCTTTTGGAGTCGGGGATATAAAGGATCTGAGGCCAGCTATACCCCAACTGAGAAAGAGATACTGGCAGCCTATGAAGGGGTTCGAGCTGCTTCGGAAGTGATTGGCACTGAAGCACAGCTCCTTCTAGCACCCCGGTTGCCCGTGCTGGGCTGGATGTTCAAAGGCAGGGTCTCCTCTACACATCATGCAACTGATGCTACATGGAGTAAATGGGCTGCACTAATTACACAACGAACTCAAATAGGAAATCTCAGTCATCCAGGCATTCTAGAAGTCATCATGGACTGGCCAGAGGGCAAAGATTTTGGAATGTCACCAAAGGAGGAGGTGGTGCGCGCTGAAGAGGCCCCACCATATAATAAACTGTCAGAAAGTGAAAAGCAGTATGCCTTGTTTACTGATGGCTCTTGCCGTATTGTGGGAAAGCATCGGAGATGGAAGGCAGCTGTATGGAGTCCTGGACGACAAGTTGCAGAAACTGCTGACGGAGAGGGTGAATCAAGTCAGTTTGCCGAGGTGAAAGCCATCCAGCTGGCCCTGCACATTGCTGAACGAGAAAAGTGGCCAGTACTTTATCTCTGTACTGACTCATGGATGGTGGCAAATGCCCTGTGGGGGTGGTTGAAGCAATGGAAGCAGAGCAACTGGCAACGCAGAGGTAAACCCATCTGGGCTGCTGCACAGTGGAAAGATATCGCTGCCCAGGTGCAGAACCTGGTGGTGAAGGTACGTCATGTAGATGCCCATGTACCCAAGAGTCGGGCCACTGAAGAACACCAGAACAACCAACAAGTGGATAAAGCGGCTAAGATTGAAGTGGCTCAGATGGACTTAGATTGGCAACATAAAGGTGAATTATTTTTGGCCCGGTGGGCCCATGACACTTCAGGCCATCAGGGCAGAGATGCAACATATAGATGGGCCCGTGATCGAGGGGTGGACTTAACAATGGACACTATTGCCCAGGTTATTCATGAGTGTGAAACATGTGCTGCAATTAAACAAGCCAAGCGGTTAAAGCCCATGTATACCTCAAGGGGATTTGATTTTAGGCGAAAACAGCTAGTGAACTCAATTGTATGCTGTTGCCTGCTGTGTAATGCTTTTATAGCCCATCAACTAGATGTCTCCAGGTTACCAGCAACTGGCCCTGACTTCCCTCCAGCCATCGTCCCAGCAGAGAATGAACTTTGAACATCATGGACCGAATGGACTCGGCAGCATTATAGGGATTGGTCCATGCACTAAGAAAATGATCTTTTCCTCTTGGTCTGTATGTATATGGATGTATATATATGGGAGAGCGATGGTGTATTGAAAATGTGGGATCTGAGCACGACGTTGTCGTGGTTTAAACCCAGTCAGGTAATTCGTTCGCTCACTTCCCCCCCTTTCTTGCCCTCCCCCTGCTCTCGGAGGGACGGAGAGGAGAATCAAAAGAATGCTACTCCCACGGGTTGAGATAAGAACAGTTTAGTAACTAAGGTATAACACAAATCACTACTGCTACCACCAATGATAATAATGATAAAGGAAATAACAAGGGAACAGAATACAACACCTCACCACCCGCTGACCGATAACTCGCCCCCCAAGCCCGACCAAGCTCCGACCGATACCTCCTCCAACCCTGCAGTCTCCCAGCCCTTCCGGCTAACTCCCAGTTACATCCTGGGCATGACGTGCTGTGGTATGGAATACCTCTTTGGTCAGTTTGGGTCAGGTGTCCTGTCTCTGCTTCCTCCCAGCTTCCCCTCCTCCCTGGCAGAGCATGAGGCTCACAAAGTCCTTGGCCAAACCAAAACATCTCTATCAGCTCTGTTCCCGAGCCGAAAGTCAAAACACTGCACTGCACCAGCTACCAAGGAGGAGAAACATGACTGCTACTGCTGAACCCAGGACATTATCCACCCCTTATTCCATACCATTCACGTCATGCTCAGATCCCACATTTTCAATATACCATCACTCTTATCTCGGTGCACTCTTATCTTAGTGCATGGACCAGTCCCTATAAAGCTGCTGAGTCCATCTGGTACATGTCAGGCTCCATCTCTTATACCAGTCAGAGCAGGAGAGAATGTGTGCAGTGTTCACACTCGTGAATAATCTGGGCAATAGTGTCCATTGCTAAGTCCACCCCTCGATCATGAGTCCATCTCTATGTTGCATCTCTGCTCTGATGGCCTGAAGTGCCATGGGCCCACCAGGCTCAAAATAATTCACTGTCCCCTTCAGCAGTTTCTGCAGCTTGTTGCTGGGGACTCCATACAGCTGCCTTCCATCTCCGACGCTTCCAAAGCACTGGAGGGGCCCAGTGGACTAGATACTTGCCCATACTGTCACACACACCCTGCCACTCATGACTGTCCAGCCTTGGGGAAAACCTCTTGGTCCCCCTATATTGTCGTCTAACCCCAGACAAGACCCAAACCTGACTCTGCTTAACTTTTGAGATCAGACAAAATGGTTGTGGGTAGAACACAGTCTGTGTGTGTGCCAACATGCTGATCCCCATCACAATCAGCAGGCAGGTCCCAAGGATACCCAAAGGCCATTCGAAACCTTCAGAACTCTCAAACGATGCTGCTGTACTTGTCACTGGGGCTGGTGTAGCCTCTGTGCTTGCCGGCTCTCCCACCGCCAGCTTCTCTTTTCCTGAGTCCAGCTCTTCCTCCTCTGCCTTGCTGGGAAACGCTGCGTGGTCTCCTGCGTCCTCCTGGGGCTCGGCAGGCGGCTTCCGGGAAACGCTCTCGGCCGTCGCGGGGCTGGGCTCCTCCGCGGGGCTGGGCTCCTCCGCGGGGCTCGGCTCGGCGGCGGGGCTCGGCTCGGCGGCGGGGCTCGGCTCCTCCGCGGGCCTCGGCTCCTCCGCGGGCCTCGGCTCCTCCGCGGGCCTCGGCTCCTCCGCGGGGCTCGGCTCCTCCGCGGGGCTCGGCTCTTCCGCGGGGCTCGGCTCCTCCGCCGCCTTATCCCGCTGCTCGGCAGCCGCTTCCTTCTGCTCCTCGACCGCCCCGGCCTCCTCCACCGGCAGCCGTCCCCTGGCGGCCTCCGGCCCCGCTCCCGCCGCCGCTTGGTCCCCGGGGCCGCTCTCCTGAGCCGCTTCGGCTGCCGCCGGCTCCCGGGGCCGCTCCCCCTCGGCTCCCCGCAGCCTCACGAAGATGGAGAGTAGGGCGAGGGCCAGGACGGTGAAGAGCAGCCGGACGGCCAGGTACAAGTCCACGGCCACGTCCGTCCCGCCCTGCTGCTGGAGCCCGCCCGTATTACAAGCCGTTGCCATAAAGCACAGTGAGACAAGAACCTTAGCCCAGGCCCCACACTTGATAAACACTAACACAGCAAATACCGGCTCTAAGTAAGTTACAACGGTCTGAAGCTGTGAGATCAACAAGAACAACTCTGAGAGCCAATAAATCAGCATTGTGACGAGTGACTATTAATCCAGTCAGATCTGTCGTTATCTCAACCCTTCGTGCCCCACGTTGGGCGCCAAAAAGAACTGTCGTGGTTTAAACCCAGTCAGGTAATTCGTTCGCTCACTTCCCCCCCTTTCTTGCCCTCCCCCTGCTCTCGGAGGGACGGAGAGGAGAATCAAAAGAATGCAACTCCCACGGGTTGAGCTAAGAACAGTTTAGTAACTAAGGTATAACACAAATCACTACTGCTACCACCAATGATAATAATGATAAAGGAAATAACAAGGGAACAGAATACAACACCTCACCACCCGCTGACCGATAACTCGCCCCCCAAGCCCGACCAAGCTCCGACCGATACCTCCTCCAACCCTGCAGTCTCCCAGCCCTTCCGGCTAACTCCCAGTTACATCCTGGGCATGACGTGCTGTGGTATGGAATACCTCTTTGGTCAGTTTGGGTCAGGTGTCCTGTCTCTGCTTCCTCCCAGCTTCCCCTCCTCCCTGGCAGAGCATGAGGCTCACAAAGTCCTTGGCCAAAACAAAACATCTCTATCAGCTCTGTTCCTGAGCCGAAAGTCAAAACACTGCACTGCACCAGCTACCGAGGAGGAGAAACATGACTGCTACTGCTGAGCCCAGGACAGACGTGAATGGTATGGAATAAGGGGTGGATAATGTCCTGGGTTCAGCAGTAGCAGTCATGTTTTTTTTCCTTTGTGGTAGCTGGTGCAGTGCTGTGTTTTGACTTCCAGCCTGAGAACAGTGTTGGTGAAGTCGATGTTTTCAGTTGTTGCTAAGTGATGTTTACCCTGACCAAGGACTTTGTGAGGCTCATGCTCTGCCAGGGAGGAGGGGAAGCCGGGAGGAAGCAGAGACGGGGCGCCTGACCCGGGCTAGCCAGGAAGGTATTCCATACCACAGCACGTCATGGCCAGGGTGGGGAGTGACTGGGAGTTACCCGGAAGGACACGGGCTTCCGGGTGGAACTCGTTTTCTTGGCCGGTGGTATCGTATTCTCTTCCCTTGTTATTTTCCCTTATCGTTGTTGTAGTTGATAGTAGCGGTGGTGATTTGTTGCTGGACTGTTCTTGTCTCAACCCGTGGGAGTTGCACTTTTTCGATCCTCCTCCCCGTTCCACCGGGAGCGGGAAAGGGGAGAACCCCGGTGGGGGGGGGGGACGACACGGACCTCGATTGTTGTCAGCTCGGCACCACTCACTGGGAGTGAGTGAACAAGTTGCCTGACTGGGTTTAAACCACGACACAGCTACAGTCAGTATCAATGGAAACAGCATGGAGCAACTACCCAGCAGGACTGGGTTTACTCTGCAAAATATTCAGTGGTACATTTAACCATAATTTCTTCTGGGTTTGGTTTTTTTTTTGACAGTTTCAGCTGAAAAGACAAAAGTATAATAATATTACTATATGAGTAAATTTACATGTGTCCTTCATCTGCATATAGCACCAGCATCACATTTCATACAGAGAAAATGGAGGTTAAGAGTGAACTTTTGGCCCAAATAAAGTCAGTGGGAGTTTTGCCATGGCCTTTAGAGGACCAGCTTGTTACCACAGGTATTCAGCCTGAGTCAGTATAACCCATTCTTATTTATGGACTTTATTTGTGAACACAATTTTTGCTTTAGTGGTTAGAGTGTGTTGAAAATACTGACCTTCTGAGCTAACGAAAGGCAAAAGCAGGAAAAAAAAAGAAGTGATTTGTGTGCACGATAAAAGTGGGGTTTTTTTGGTTGCTGTTTTTTTCTGTTTGTTTGTTTGTTTTTTTTCCAGAGCTGAAGAGCCACCTTTATTGTGCCGGTAGAGGGGGATCACAGTGGTCGCTCAGAGATGAAACACGGTTGGTGCCACTGAGGTGTCCAGGCCGCGCGTCGGGAGTTTGGGCCCGATCTTGCAAGTGGGAGTTGTCTCGCACCCACGTGGGGCTAGCGGGGATGGAGCTGCTGCCGCTTTCCAGTGCTGCGGAGTCAGAGGATGCTGCCGATGGCCGATGCCTGCTGGTTCTGGGGCTCCTGGTCTCAGGTATTGGCGAGCCCTGGGACAGCCCCTCACTGCCTGGCTGTGGGTGCTCCTTTCACCACGTGGTGCTGGCAGTTGGCTTCTCTCTCGCTGTCTTCTGAGCCGCGTGTAGGCAGCTTGGGTGTGACAGTTCAACTGGGAGCACGCTGGGGAGCCGTGGCACGGCCCGATTGTTGCAGTGCCAGTGTGTGGTGCCAGGGAACTGTGGCATGGCTGTATTGCCTCCTGTCTGTCAGTGCTGCAGCTGCTGCTCCCTGATGACTCGACTGTCACTGCTGCAGAGCTGCTAGCACGTGCTGGGGAGCGCTGGCGTAGCCCCGACACAGCCCGTCTGCGTGTGCTCCTCTTTGCACGTGGTGCTGGCGTGTGGCTGCTCTAACGGTGTCTTTTGCGCCGCGTGTTGGGAGTTTGGACCCGGCGTTGCGAGCGGGAGCGGTCTCACACCTGCACGGGCCCCGTGGATCCTGAGGCGCTGTCTCTTTGACGTGTTCTGGAGCCACGGGATGACGCTGATGGCCGCTGTCTTGTTGTGCTGTGGCTGTGGCTCGCACGTTCGCGTGAGCCCTGGGACCGCCTGGGCGCAGCCAGTCTGCGGGGGCTCCTCCCAGCTCGAGCTGCTGGTGTGTGGCTGCCCTGGGAGCGTCTTCTGGGCCGTGCATAGGGAGCTTGGGCCCGACGCTGCAAGCGGGAGCGGTCTCGCACCCGCATGGGCCCACCGGCTCTGTTGCTCCTGCTTCCTTGCAGTGGTGCAGAGCCATGGGATGCCGCCGATGGCTGCTGCCTGGTGGTGCTGCGGCTGCGGGTCTCACGTGGTGGGGAGCATTGGGACAGCCTTGGCACCGCCTGGCTGCTGGTATTGCTCGCAGCGCGTGTTGCTGGCGGTCGGCTTCTCTCCTGCAGTCTTCTAGGCCATGTGTAGGGTGCCTGGGTCTGACGGGTGCCCCGGGTTTGGTGTTGCCGTCGGTCAGGCCCAGGCTGGCTGGAGCAGCTGCAGCCCTCAGACACTGGGCAACTGGGGAATGGTGCCGATGGCATCTGTCTGCTGCTGCTGGGGCTGCTGGTCTCCTGTGTCTGAGGTTCAGGAGACTGGCCCGGTGCTGCTGGGCTGGCAGTGCTTTTAGGGATTGTCTTCCAGGACCGGGGCAGGGTCCTGAGCCGTGCCCCAGTCCTCCTGGAGCAGACAGGCTGTGCCAAGCTCACACCAGGCACCCTCTGCTGGGCCTTGCCTGACCCCTGGCCCCAGCCCAGGGCCACCCGGGTGCTTTGACACTTGGAGGTGCCCAGGCCAGCACAGCTCTCACACTGCCATCTGCCCTCATAGCTGTTTGTCAGGTTCGAGCAGCGTCTGTGAGTGCCCACAGCAGCGCAGGAGCGGCACAGGAACAGCTGCCAGGGCCCATTTTGCTCAGCCACCCGCCTGCCTCCTGGACAAAGGCACTCCCTGGCATCGCAGCTCGCGTGCCTCTGCTGCCGTTCTGTGGATGCATCGTTGTCTTCCCATGACGCTTTTCTTACGGGGAGTCGGATCCCCATGGAGAGCATTTCTGTTAGAAACAGTCTCCTGTTTTGGCACAGAGGGCACACCAAGGAAAAAGCGCCAGCATTCATAGCCTGTCCCTGGATGCAGGCCCTGTGGAACCAGGCGTGTTTGCATGCTGGGCACACCATGGTCCCATAGGTGGTTCTGCCTTCCACAGGGTCCTTGCAGATGAGGCAGTTGGCGTCCTCTGGAGCCGCCAGCTCTTGCTGCTGTGGGCGGTGCTCCCAGCAGAAGGAACTGTACGGCAGGAGGTAACGGGTGACGCATTCACCCTCCACGGCACAGGGGAGATGGAACCTGCGGTCGCAGCCCGTCTCCTGGCAGGTGATGGTGGCCCCCCTCTTGCCACACACAAAGCAGACCATCCGGGCTGCCAGCTTGGCTGTACGATCAACCTCTTCAGGAAGAAATTCCATCACTTCTTCCTGCTCGGTCCCTTGTGGACGAAGGTCACTGGCAAAAAGCAGGCAAAGGTGATGAGCATAGATCCCCTGATATCTCAGTTTTGGCCCGCACATGTCCGGATCTGCCTTTACACGGCAACACAGAATGCATTCGTGCTCCATCGCGTCGGGTGTCCTGCAGCTCCTTGCGGAGGTGTCAGACATCAAAGGTTGGCAGTGCTGGAGCTTCTTCTCCAAACGCTCCTCTGCTACCTCTGAGGGAGAAGAGAGACGCGCGTGAGTTTGCAGCACAGGCCCAGAGCCCTGCGGTGTGGAGCCCCCTCCTCCCTCGGCAGCCCCCCGAGAGTCCTGTCCCTGCCCTCTACTCCCCGCACCTCACCAGGTCGCAGTGATGCACTGTGCCCAGCGTTCTCTTTTTATAGGCCTGCCCCTGCCACCGGTCAGAGTGGCCTCTGTGACATCAGCACTGCTGGCCTGCGTGCACCCCAAACACGGGCACGGGCATCCTCGGCCACACACCACCCACTGTGACACGGGCTCTTGGCACCCAGGTCGCCGGGGCGGCTGCTCCACCTGCAAGCGCAGACTCAAGGGCCAGCTTAGGGGCATGGTTTCCTGGTGAACTTGGCGGTGTTTGCTTAACGGTTGGACTCGATGACCTTTATGGCCTTCTCCAGCCTAAATGATTCCTGTGACTCTCATTACCATTCCGCTATTATTTTATCACCATTTGCTTACGCTATGGTTAACATTTAAAAGATTTAAAAGCTTATCAAGGGGCGTTTCAGCTCTGTATTTGGCACTACTGGGGTCTGCATTAATGCGTGTAAGTTACCTGTAAAATGGGAGCAATGAGGTGGTCAAATTAATGCCTGAATGGGTATTCTTGAGCGGTTACATATGCTTTTTGCCCTTTTTTTTTTAAAATGACAAAATCTGTTTTAAGTGTAGGTTGTCTTTCATGAGCATTTGTAACTTTGCCAGGTACTTAGTAACCTGTCAGCGTGTCAGAAGTCACTGGCACTGGGGTGCATGATTGTGGGGGGTGAGCCGTGAGGGCCCGGCCGGCTGGGTGGGTGGGTGGGTGGGTGCAGGAGGTGGGTCAGCAGGAGGTGCTGCTGACATCTAGGGAAAGGACAATGCGCTGGGCGCAGTCCCTCATGCTGCCCCTTGAGAAAGGCAGGGGAGGAGGAAGCCAACCAAGGAGCCTGGAATCTCCCAGTCCAGATCTGAAGTGCGTACAGGGGCAACAGCTGCTACTCAAACTTTGGCTGATATGAACAGCACAGCTACCCCAGCGGCAAGTACAGCAGCTGCTCAAACTTCAACCGCAACAGACAGCGCGGTTACCCCAGCTCCAAGCACAGCAGCTGCACCAACCCCAGCGACAAGTACAGTCGCTACTCAAACTTTGGCCTCAATGAACAGAGCAGCTACGCCAGTGGCAAGTACAGCAGCTGCTCAAACTTCAACCGCAACAGACAGCGCGGTTACCCCAGCTCCATGCACAGCAGCTACACCACCCCTAGCAACAAGTACAGTTGCTACTCAACCACAGTGATAATCACTGCAGCCAAACCAGAGGACCAATTCGTACCAATATCGGTTGCCCCTGTACGCAAGAGAACAAGCAAAAAGGAGGCAAAAAGGGTGAAGCGAGATGAAGAAACAAGGAATTCACCACCCGCTCCAGAATCTGATCAGGAGTCATCATCACATGACGAAGAAGAAGAAGAAGAGGTAACTTCTCGACCTCGGACCTCAACCGAGCTGCGGAATATGCAAAAAGATTTTACCCGTCAACCAGGGGAGCACATCATCACCTGGTTACTCCGATGCTGGGACAATGGGGCCGATGGTCACGAACTAGAAGGTACAGAAGCCAAGCAGCTGGGATCACTTGCTAGAGAAGGGGGAATTGACAAAGCAATTGCAAGAGAGAAAAAGTCCCTCAGCCTTTGGAGGCGGCTCTTGGCAGCTGTGAAAGGAAGGTTTCCGTACAAGGACGATGTTACGAGTCGTTCGGCCAAGTGGACTACTATAGACAAAGGCATCCAGTCTCTGAGGGAATCGGCCATCGTAGAGATGATCTATCACATCAAGCTGAATGACGGGCATACACCTATAGATCCAGATGAAGTTGAATGTACACGACCCATGTGGCGAAAACTTACACGGAATGCACCGTCATCATATGCCCATTCATTGGCAACAGTAACCTGGAATGACATAGTACCACTAACAGTGGATGAAATGGTTCATAAACTCCGAGAGTTCGAAGACAATCTCACCCCTTCCATCATCTCAGCTGTGAAAAAACTGTCCCAGGACCTCGAACAATTGAGGGACGATCTATCTGATTTATCCAGCTCCTCACGTGTACCAACACACGTCTCAGCTATTAACAAAAGGCATCCTATTGTTCAAGAGAGGAGATACAGGAGGTATACGCCACGGGGTACCCTATGGTTTTACCTGCTGGATCACGGAGAAGACATGACAAAGTGGGATGGAAAACCTCCTTCAGCTTTGGAGGAACGGGTGAGTGAACTGAAGAGGGGAGCAAGGGCCAAGACTGATCGTCCCATGAGAGCTACGGCTTCAGTCTCTGGTGAGCAGTTTCTCAGATGGAATGGAAGAGCTGATTTTACTCCAGCTCCTGTGATAACGAAGAATAATCCCTTTCACCACGACTTAAGTGTCCAAGGCTGTGACGACCATTAGAGGGGCCCTGCCTCCAGCCAGGTGGAGGTAGGGGACAATCGGATTTACTGGACTGTGTGGATCAGATGGCCTGGCACATCAGTCCCACAGAAGTATAAGGCTCTAGTAGATACCGGTGCACAGCGTACCCTGATGCCATCAAGCTGTCAAGGGGTGGAACCCATCTATATTTCTGGAGTGACAGGAGGATCCCAAGAGTTGACTGTGCTGGAGGCTGAAATCAGCCTGACTGGGAGGGAATGGCAAAAGCACCCTATTGTGACTGGTCCAGAGGCTCCATGCATCCTCGGCATAGACTACCTCAAGAGAGGGTACTTCAAAGACCCAAAAGGGTACCGGTGGGCTTTTGGTATTGCTGCTTTGGAGACTGAGGAAATTGAGCAGCTGTCCACCTTGCCTGGTCTCTCACAAGATCCCTCTGCTGTGGGGTTGCTGAAAGTTGAAGAACAACAAGTGCCAATTGCGACCACAACAGTGCACCGGCGGCAATATCGCACCAACCGAGACTCCCTGATTCCCACCCATCAGCTGATTCGTGGACTGGAGAGTCAGGGGGTGATCAGCAGGACCCGCTCACCCTTTAATAGCCCCATATGGCCAGTGCGAAAGTCGAATGGAGACTAACAGTAGACTGTCGTGGCCTGAATGAAGTCACACCACCATTGAGTGCTGCCGTACCGGACATGCTAGAACTTCAGTATGAACTAGAGTCAAAGGCAGCCAAGTGGTATGCCACGATTGATATTGCCAATGCATTTTTCTCAATTCCTTTGGCAGCAGAGTGCAGGCCACAGTTTGCTTTTACTTGGAGGGGTGTCCAGTTCACTTGGAACCGACTGCCCCAGGGGTGGAAACACAGCCCTACCATTTGCCACGGACTGATCCAGACTGCACTGGAACAGGGGCAAGCTCCAGAACACCTGCAATACATTGATGACATTATTGTGTGGGGCGATACAGCGGAAGAAGTCTTTGAGAAAGGGAGGAAAATAATCCAAATCCTGCTGAAAGCCGGTTTTGCCATAAAACGGAGTAAGGTCAAGGGACCTGCACAGGAGATTCAATTTTGGGGAATAAAATGGCAAGATGGACGTAGACAGATCCCCACAGATGTGATCAACAAGATAACAGCAATGTCTCCACCAACTAATAAGAAAGAAACGCAAGCTTTCTTGGGTGCAGTGGGGTTCTGGAGAATGCACATCCCGAATTACAGTTCGATTGTAAGCCCTCTCTATCATGTGACCCGGAAGAAGAATGATTTTAAATGGGGCCCTGAGCAGCAACAAGCCTTTGAGCAAATTAAACGCGAGATAGTTCATGCAGTAGCCCTTGGACCAGTCCGGACCGGACCAGATGTAAAAAATGTACTGTACACTGCAGCTGGGGAGAACGGTCCTACCTGGAGCCTCTGGCAGAAAGCTCCAGGGGAGACTCGAGGTCGACCCCTCGGCTTTTGGAGTCGGGGATATAAAGGATCTGAGGCCAGCTATACCCCAACTGAGAAAGAGATACTGGCAGCCTATGAAGGGGTTCGAGCTGCTTCGGAAGTGATTGGCACTGAAGCACAGCTCCTTCTAGCACCCCAGTTGCCCGTGCTGGGCTGGATGTTCAAAGGCAGGGTCTCCTCTACACATCATGCAACTGATGCTACATGGAGTAAATGGGCTGCACTAATTACACAACGAACTCAAATAGGAAATCTCAGTCATCCAGGCATTCTAGAAGTCATCATGGACTGGCCAGAGGGCAAAGATTTTGGAATGTCACCAAAGGAGGAGGTGGTGCGCGCTGAAGAGGCCCCACCATATAATAAACTGTCAGAAAGTGAAAAGCAGTATGCCTTGTTTACTGATGGCTCTTGCCGTATTGTGGGAAAGCATCGGAGATGGAAGGCAGCTGTATGGAGTCCTGGACGACAAGTTGCAGAAACTGCTGACGGAGAGGGTGAATCAAGTCAGTTTGCCGAGGTGAAAGCCATCCAGCTGGCCCTGCACATTGCTGAACGAGAAAAGTGGCCAGTACTTTATCTCTATACTGACTCATGGATGGTGGCAAATGCCCTGTGGGGGTGGTTGAAGCAATGGAAGCAGAGCAACTGGCAACGCAGAGGTAAACCCATCTGGGCTGCTGCACGGTGGAAAGATATCGCTGCCCAGGTGCAGAACCTGGTGGTGAAGGTACGTCATGTAGATGCCCATGTACCCAAGAGTCGGGCCACTGAGGAACACCAGAACAACCAACAAGTGGATAAAGCGGCTAAGATTGAAGTGGCTCAGATGGACTTAGATTGGCAACATAAAGGTGAATTATTTTTGGCCCGGTGGGCCCATGACACTTCAGGCCATCAGGGCAGAGATGCAACATATAGATGGGCCCGTGATCGAGGGGTGGACTTAACAATGGACACTATTGCCCAGGTTATTCATGAGTGTGAAACATGTGCTGCAATTAAACAAGCCAAGCGGTTAAAGCCCATGTATACCTCAAGGGGATTTGATTTTAGGCGAAAACAGCTAGTGAACTCAATTGTATGCTGTTGCCTGCTGTGTAATGCTTTTATAGCCCATCAACTAGATGTCTCCAGGTTACCAGCAACTGGCCCTGACTTCCCTCCAGCCATCGTCCCAGCAGAGAATGAACTTTGAACATCATGGACCGAATGGACTCGGCAACATTATAGGGATTGGTCCATGCACTAAGAAAATGATCTTTTCCTCTTGGTCTGTATGTATATGGATGTATATATATGGGAGAGCGATGGTGTATTGAAAATGTGGGATCTGAGCACGACGTTGTCGTGGTTTAAACCCAGTCAGGTAATTCGTTCGCTCACTTCCCCCCCTTTCTTGCCCTCCCCCTGCTCTCGGAGGGACGGAGAGGAGAATCAAAAGAATGCTACTCCCACGGGTTGAGATAAGAACAGTTTAGTAACTAAGGTATAACACAAATCACTACTGCTACCACCAATGATAATAATGATAAAGGAAATAACAAGGGAACAGAATACAACACCTCACCACCCGCTGACCGATAACTCGCCCCCCAAGCCCGACCAAGCTCCGACCGATACCTCCTCCAACCCTGCAGTCTCCCAGCCCTTCCGGCTAACTCCCAGTTACATCCTGGGCATGACGTGCTGTGGTATGGAATACCTCTTTGGTCAGTTTGGGTCAGGTGTCCTGTCTCTGCTTCCTCCCAGCTTCCCCTCCTCCCTGGCAGAGCATGAGGCTCACAAAGTCCTTGGCCAAACCAAAACATCTCTATCAGCTCTGTTCCCGAGCCGAAAGTCAAAACACTGCACTGCACCAGCTACCAAGGAGGAGAAACATGACTGCTACTGCTGAACCCAGGACATTATCCACCCCTTATTCCATACCATTCACGTCATGCTCAGATCCCACATTTTCAATATACCATCACTCTTATCTCGGTGCACTCTTATCTTAGTGCATGGACCAGTCCCTATAAAGCTGCTGAGTCCATCTGGTACATGTCAGGCTCCATCTCTTATACCAGTCAGAGCAGGAGAGAATGTGTGCAGTGTTCACACTCGTGAATAATCTGGGCAATAGTGTCCATTGCTAAGTCCACCCCTCGATCATGAGTCCATCTCTATGTTGCATCTCTGCTCTGATGGCCTGAAGTGCCATGGGCCCACCAGGCTCAAAATAATTCACTGTCCCCTTCAGCAGTTTCTGCAGCTTGTTGCTGGGGACTCCATACAGCTGCCTTCCATCTCCGACGCTTCCAAAGCACTGGAGGGGCCCAGTGGACTAGATACTTGCCCATACTGTCACACACACCCTGCCACTCATGACTGTCCAGCCTTGGGGAAAACCTCTTGGTCCCCCTATATTGTCGTCTAACCCCAGACAAGACCCAAACCTGACTCTGCTTAACTTTTGAGATCAGACAAAATGGTTGTGGGTAGAACACAGTCTGTGTGTGTGCCAACATGCTGATCCCCATCACAATCAGCAGGCAGGTCCCAAGGATACCCAAAGGCCATTCGAAACCTTCAGAACTCTCAAACGATGCTGCTGTACTTGTCACTGGGGCTGGTGTAGCCTCTGTGCTTGCCGGCTCTCCCACCGCCAGCTTCTCTTTTCCTGAGTCCAGCTCTTCCTCCTCTGCCTTGCTGGGAAACGCTGCGTGGTCTCCTGCGTCCTCCTGGGGCTCGGCAGGCGGCTTCCGGGAAACGCTCTCGGCCGTCGCGGGGCTGGGCTCCTCCGCGGGGCTGGGCTCCTCCGCGGGGCTGGGCTCCTCCGCGGGGCTCGGCTCGGCCGCGGGGCTCGGCTCCTCCGCGGGCCTCGGCTCCTCCGCGGGGCTCGGCTCGGCCGCGGGGCTCGGCTCCTCCGCGGGGCTCGGCTCTTCCGCGGGGCTCGGCTCCTCCGCCGCCTTATCCCGCTGCTCGGCAGCCGCTTCCTTCTGCTCCTCGACCGCCCCGGCCTCCTCCACCGGCAGCCGTCCCCTGGCGGCCTCCGGCCCCGCTCCCGCCGCCGCTTGGTCCCCGGGGCCGCTCTCCTGAGCCGCTTCGGCTGCCGCCGGCTCCCGGGGCCGCTCCCCCTCGGCTCCCCGCAGCCTCACGAAGATGGAGAGTAGGGCGAGGGCCAGGACGGTGAAGAGCAGCCGGACGGCCAGGTACAAGTCCACGGCCACGTCCGTCCCGCCCTGCTGCTGGAGCCCGCCCGTATTACAAGCCGTTGCCATAAAGCACAGTGAGACAAGAACCTTAGCCCAGGCCCCACACTTGATAAACACTAACACAGCAAATACCGGCTCTAAGTAAGTTACAACGGTCTGAAGCTGTGAGATCAACAAGAACAACTCTGAGAGCCAATAAATCAGCATTGTGACGAGTGACTATTAATCCAGTCAGATCTGTCGTTATCTCAACCCTTCGTGCCCCACGCTGGGCGCCAAAAAGAACTGTCGTGGTTTAAACCCAGTCAGGTAATTCGTTCGCTCACTTCCCCCCCTTTCTTGCCCTCCCCCTGCTCTCGGAGGGACGGAGAGGAGAATCAAAAGAATGCAACTCCCACGGGTTGAGCTAAGAACAGTTTAGTAACTAAGGTATAACACAAATCACTACTGCTACCACCAATGATAATAATGATAAAGGAAATAACAAGGGAACAGAATACAACACCTCACCACCCGCTGACCGATAACTCGCCCCCCAAGCCCGACCAAGCTCCGACCGATACCTCCTCCAACCCTGCAGTCTCCCAGCCCTTCCGGCTAACTCCCAGTTACATCCTGGGCATGACGTGCTGTGGTATGGAATACCTCTTTGGTCAGTTTGGGTCAGGTGTCCTGTCTCTGCTTCCTCCCAGCTTCCCCTCCTCCCTGGCAGAGCATGAGGCTCACAAAGTCCTTGGCCAAAACAAAACATCTCTATCAGCTCTGTTCCTGAGCCGAAAGTCAAAACACTGCACTGCACCAGCTACCAAGGAGGAGAAACATGACTGCTACTGCTGAGCCCAGGACAGACGTGAATGGTATGGAATAAGGGGTGGATAATGTCCTGGGTTCAGCAGTAGCAGTCATGTTTTTTTTCCTTTGTGGTAGCTGGTGCAGTGCTGTGTTTTGACTTCCAGCCTGAGAACAGTGTTGGTGAAGTCGATGTTTTCAGTTGTTGCTAAGTGATGTTTACCCTGACCAAGGACTTTGTGAGGCTCATGCTCTGCCAGGGAGGAGGGGAAGCCGGGAGGAAGCAGAGACGGGGCGCCTGACCCGGGCTAGCCAGGAAGGTATTCCATACCACAGCACGTCATGGCCAGGGTGGGGAGTGACTGGGAGTTACCCGGAAGGACACGGGCTTCCGGGTGGAACTCGTTTTCTTGGCCGGTGGTATCGTATTCTCTTCCCTTGTTATTTTCCCTTATCGTTGTTGTAGTTGATAGTAGCGGTGGTGATTTGTTGCTGGACTGTTCTTGTCTCAACCCGTGGGAGTTGCACTTTTTCGATCCTCCTCCCCGTTCCACCGGGAGCGGGAAAGGGGAGAACCCCGGTGGGGGGGGGGGACGACACGGACCTCGATTGTTGTCAGCTCGGCACCACTCCCTGGGAGTGAGTGAACAAGTTGCCTGACTGGGTTTAAACCACGACACAGCTACAGTCAGTATCAATGGAAACAGCATGGAGCAACTACCCAGCAGGACTGGGTTTACTCTGCAAAATATTCAGTGGTACATTTAAGAATAATTTCTTCTGGGTTTGGTTTTTTTTTTGACAGTTTCAGCTGAAAAGACAAAAGTATAATAATATTACTATATGAGTAAATTTACATGTGTCCTTCATCTGCATATAGCACCAGCATCACATTTCATACAGAGAAAATGGAGGTTAAGAGTGAACTTTTGGCCCAAATAAAGTCAGTGGGAGTTTTGCCATGGCCTTTAGAGGACCAGCTTGTTACCACAGGTATTCAGCCTGAGTCAGTATAACCCATTCTTATTTATGGACTTTATTTGTGAACACAATTTTTGCTTTAGTGGTTAGAGTGTGTTGAAAATACTGACCTTCTGAGCTAACGAAAGGCAAAAGCAGGAAAAAGAAAGAAGTGATTTGTGTGCACGATAAAAGTGGGGGTTTTTTGGTTGCTGTTTTTTTTTGTTTGTTTGTTTGTTTTTTTTCCAGAGCTGAAGAGCCACCTTTATTGTGCCGGTAGAGGGGGATCACAGTGGTCGCTCAGAGATGAAACACGGTTGGTGCCACTGAGGTGTCCAGGCCGCGCGTCGGGAGTTTGGGCCCGATCTTGCAAGTGGGAGTTGTCTCGCACCCACGTGGGGCTAGCGGGGATGGAGCTGCTGCCGCTTTCCAGTGCTGCGGAGTCAGAGGATGCTGCCGATGGCCGATGCCTGCTGGTTCTGGGGCTCCTGGTCTCAGGTATTGGCGAGCCCTGGGACAGCCCCTCACTGCCTGGCTGTGGGTGCTCCTTTCACCACGTGGTGCTGGCAGTTGGCTTCTCTCTCGCTGTCTTCTGAGCCGCGTGTAGGCAGCTTGGGTGTGACAGTTCAACTGGGAGCACGCTGGGGAGCCGTGGCACGGCCCGATTGTTGCAGTGCCAGTGTGTGGTGCCAGGGAACTGTGGCATGGCTGTATTGCCTCCTGTCTGTCAGTGCTGCAGCTGCTGCTCCCTGATGACTCGACTGTCACTGCTGCAGAGCTGCTAGCACGTGCTGGGGAGCGCTGGCGTAGCCCCGACACAGCCCGTCTGCGTGTGCTCCTCTTTGCACGTGGTGCTGGCGTGTGGCTGCTCTAACGGTGTCTTTTGCGCCGCGTGTTGGGAGTTTGGACCCGGCGTTGCGAGCGGGAGCGGTCTCACACCTGCACGGGCCCCGTGGATCCTGAGGCGCTGTCTCTTTGACGTGTTCTGGAGCCACGGGATGACGCTGATGGCCGCTGTCTTGTTGTGCTGTGGCTGTGGCTCGCACGTTCGCGTGAGCCCTGGGACCGCCTGGGCGCAGCCAGTCTGCGGGGGCTCCTCCCAGCTCGAGCTGCTGGTGTGTGGCTGCCCTGGGAGCGTCTTCTGGGCCGTGCATAGGGAGCTTGGGCCTGACGCTGCAAGCGGGAGCGGTCTCGCACCCGCATGGGCCCACCGGCTCTGTTGCTCCTGCTTCCTTGCAGTGGTGCAGAGCCATGGGATGCCGCCGATGGCTGCTGCCTGGTGGTGCTGCGGCTGCGGGTCTCACGTGGTGGGGAGCATTGGGACAGCCTTGGCACCGCCTGGCTGCTGGTATTGCTCGCAGCGCGTGTTGCTGGCGGTCGGCTTCTCTCCTGCAGTCTTCTAGGCCATGTGTAGGGTGCCTGGGTCTGACGGGTGCCCCGGGTTTGGTGTTGCCGTCGGTCAGGCCCAGGCTGGCTGGAGCAGCTGCAGCCCTCAGACACTGGGCAACTGGGGAATGGTGCCGATGGCATCTGTCTGCTGCTGCTGGGGCTGCTGGTCTCCTGTGTCTGAGGTTCAGGAGACTGGCCCGGTGCTGCTGGGCTGGCAGTGCTTTTAGGGATTGTCTTCCAGGACCGGGGCAGGGTCCTGAGCCGTGCCCCAGTCCTCCTGGAGCAGACAGGCTGTGCCAAGCTCACACCAGGCACCCTCTGCCGGGCCTTGCCTGACCCCTGGCCCCAGCCCAGGGCCACCCGGGTGCTTTGACACTTGGAGGTGCCCAGGCCAGCACAGCTCTCACACTGCCATCTGCCCTCATAGCTGTTTGTCAGGTTCGAGCAGCGTCTGTGAGTGCCCACAGCAGCGCAGGAGCGGCACAGGAACAGCTGCCAGGGCCCATTTTGCTCAGCCACCCGCCTGCCTCCTGGACAAAGGCACTCCCTGGCATCGCAGCTCGCGTGCCTCTGCTGCCGTTCTGTGGATGCATCGTTGTCTTCCCATGACGCTTTTCTTACGGGGAGTCGGATCCCCATGGAGAGCATTTCTGTTAGAAACAGTCTCCTGTTTTGGCACAGAGGGCACACCAAGGAAAAAGCGCCAGCATTCATAGCCTGTCCCTGGATGCAGGCCCTGTGGAACCAGGCGTGTTTGCATGCTGGGCACACCATGGTCCCATAGGTGGTTCTGCCTTCCACAGGGTCCTTGCAGATGAGGCAGTTGGCGTCCTCTGGAGCCGCCAGCTCTTGCTGCTGTGGGCGGTGCTCCCAGCAGAAGGAACTGTACGGCAGGAGGTAACGGGTGACGCATTCACCCTCCACGGCACAGGGGAGATGGAACCTGCGGTCGCAGCCCGTCTCCTGGCAGGTGATGGTGGCCCCCCTCTTGCCACACACAAAGCAGACCATCCGGGCTGCCAGCTTGGCTGTACGATCAACCTCTTCAGGAAGAAATTCCATCACTTCTTCCTGCTCGGTCCCATGTGGACGAAGGTCACTGGCAAAAAGCAGGCAAAGGTGATGAGCATAGATCCCCTGATATCTCAGTTTTGGCCCGCACATGTCCGGATCTGCCTTTACACGGCAACACAGAATGCATTCGTGCTCCATCGCGTCGGGTGTCCTGCAGCTCCTTGCGGAGGTGTCAGACATCAAAGGTTGGCAGTGCTGGAGCTTCTTCTCCAAACGCTCCTCTGCTACCTCTGAGGGAGAAGAGAGACGCGCGTGAGTTTGCAGCACAGGCCCAGAGCCCTGCGGTGTGGAGCCCCCTCCTCCCTCGGCAGCCCCCCGAGAGTCCTGTCCCTGCCCTCTACTCCCCGCACCTCACCAGGTCGCAGTGATGCACTGTGCCCAGCGTTCTCTTTTTATAGGCCTGCCCCTGCCACCGGTCAGAGTGGCCTCTGTGACATCAGCACTGCTGGCCTGCCTGCACCCCAAACACGGGCACGGGCATCCTCGGCCACACACCACCCACTGTGACACGGGCTCTTGGCACCCAGGTCGCCGGGGCGGCTGCTCCACCTGCAAGCGCAGACTCAAGGGCCAGCTTAGGGGCATGGTTTCCTGGTGAACTTGGCGGTGTTTGCTTAACGGTTGGACTCGATGACCTTGCCTGGTCTCTCACAAGATCCCTCTGCTGTGGGGTTGCTGAAAGTTGAAGAACAACAAGTGCCAATTGCGACCACAACAGTGCACCGGCGGCAATATCGCACCAACCGAGACTCCCTGATTCCCACCCATCAGCTGATCCGTGGACTGGAGAGTCAGGGGGTGATCAGCAGGACCCGCTCACCCTTTAATAGCCCCATATGGCCAGTGCGAAAGTCGAATAGAGACTAACAGTAGACTATCGTGGCCTGAATGAAGTCACACCACCATTGAGTGCTGCCGTACCGGACATGCTAGAACTTCAGTATGAACTAGAGTCAAAGGCAGCCAAGTGGTATGCCACGATTGATATTGCCAATGCATTTTTCTCAATTCCTTTGGCAGCAGAGCGCAGGCCACAGTTTGCTTTTACTGGGAGGGGTGTCCAGTTCACTTGGAACCGACTGCCCCAGGGGTGGAAACACAGCCCTACCATTTGCCACGGACTGATCCAGACTGCACTGGAACAGGGGCAAGCTCCAGAACACCTGCAATACATTGATGACATTATTGTGTGGGGCGATACAGCGGAAGAAGTCTTTGAGAAAGGGAGGAAAATAATCCAAATCCTGCTGAAAGCCGGTTTTGCCATAAGACGGAGTAAGGTCAAGGGACCTGCACAGGAGATTCAATTTTGGGGAATAAAATGGCAAGATGGACGTAGACAGATCCCCACAGATGTGATCAACAAGATAACAGCAATGTCTCCACCAACTAATAAGAAAGAAACGCAAGCTTTCTTGGGTGCAGTGGGGTTCTGGAGAATGCACATCCCGAATTACAGTTCGATTGTAAGCCCTCTCTATCATGTGACCCGGAAGAAGAATGATTTTAAATGGGGCCCTGAGCAGCAACAAGCCTTTGAGCAAATTAAACGCGAGATAGTTCATGCAGTAGCCCTTGGACCAGTCCGGACCGGACCAGATGTAAAAAATGTACTGTACACTGCAGCTGGGGAGAACGGTCCTACCTGGAGCCTCTGGCAGAAAGCTCCAGGGGAGACTCGAGGTCGACCCCTCGGCTTTTGGAGTCGGGGATATAAAGGATCTGAGGCCAGCTATACCCCAACTGAGAAAGAGATACTGGCAGCCTATGAAGGGGTTCGAGCTGCTTCGGAAGTGATTGGCACTGAAGCACAGCTCCTTCTAGCACCCCGGTTGCCCGTGCTGGGCTGGATGTTCAAAGGCAGGGTCTCCTCTACACATCATGCAACTGATGCTACATGGAGTAAATGGGCTGCACTAATTACACAACGAACTCAAATAGGAAATCTCAGTCATCCAGGCATTCTAGAAGTCATCATGGACTGGCCAGAGGGCAAAGATTTTGGAATGTCACCAAAGGAGGAGGTGGTGCGCGCTGAAGAGGCCCCACCATATAATAAACTGTCAGAAAGTGAAAAGCAGTATGCCTTGTTTACTGATGGCTCTTGCCGTATTGTGGGAAAGCATCGGAGATGGAAGGCAGCTGTATGGAGTCCTGGACGACAAGTTGCAGAAACTGCTGACGGAGAGGGTGAATCAAGTCAGTTTGCCGAGGTGAAAGCCATCCAGCTGGCCCTGCACATTGCTGAACGAGAAAAGTGGCCAGTACTTTATCTCTATACTGACTCATGGATGGTGGCAAATGCCCTGTGGGGGTGGTTGAAGCAATGGAAGCAGAGCAACTGGCAACGCAGAGGTAAACCCATCTGGGCTGCTGCACAGTGGAAAGATATCGCTGCCCAGGTGCAGAACCTGGTGGTGAAGGTACGTCATGTAGATGCCCATGTACCCAAGAGTCGGGCCACTGAGGAACACCAGAACAACCAACAAGTGGATAAAGCGGCTAAGATTGAAGTGGCTCAGATGGACTTAGATTGGCAACATAAAGGTGAATTATTTTTGGCCCGGTGGGCCCATGACACTTCAGGCCATCAGGGCAGAGATGCAACATATAGATGGGCCCGTGATCGAGGGGTGGACTTAACAATGGACACTATTGCCCAGGTTATTCATGAGTGTGAAACATGTGCTGCAATTAAACAAGCCAAGCGGTTAAAGCCTCTTTGGTATGGAGGACGATGGTTGAAGTATAAATATGGGGAGGCCTGGCAGATTGACTATATCACACTGCCACCAACCCGCCAAGGCAAGCGCCATGTGCTTACCATGGTGGAAGCAACCACCGGGTGGCTGGAAACATACGCTGTGCCCCATGCCACTGCCCGGAACACTATCCTGGGCCTTGAGAAACAGATTTTGTGGCGACACGGCACCCCAGAGAGAACTGAGTCAGACAATGGGACTCATTTCCGGAATAACCTTATAGATATTTGGGCCAAAGAGCATGGCATTGAGTGGGTGTATCACGTCCCCTACCATGCACCAGCCTCTGGGAAAATCGAACGGTACAATGGGCTGTTAAAAACTACACTGAGAGCAATGGGTGGCGGAACTTTCAAGCATTGGGATACACACTTACCAAAGGCCACCTGGTTGGTCAACACCAGAGGATCTGCCAACAGGGCTGGCCCAGCCCAGTCAGAACTTTTACATATTGTAGAGGGGGACAAAGTTCCCGTGGTGCATATGAAGAATTTGCTGGGGAAGACAGTCTGGGTAATTCCTGCTTCAGGTAAAGGCAAACCCACTCGTGGGATTGCTTTTGCTCTGGGACCTGGATATACTTGGTGGGTAATGCGGGAAGATGGGGAAGTCCCATGTATACCTCAAGGGGATTTGATTTTAGGGGAAAACAGCTAGTGAACTCAATTGTATGCTGTTGCCTGCTGTGTAATGCTTTTATAGCCCATCAACTAGATGTCCCCAGGTTACCAGCAACTGGCCCTGACTTCCCTCCAGCCATCGTCCCAACAGAGAATGAACTTTGAACATCATGGACCGAATGGACTCGGCAGCATTATAGGGATTGGTCCATGCACTAAGAAAATGATCTTTTCCTCTTGGTCTGTATGTATATGGATGTATATATATGGGAGAGCGATGGTGTATTGAAAATGTGGGATCTGAGCACGACGTTGTCGTGGTTTAAACCCAGTCAGGTAATTCGTTCGCTCACTTCCCCCCCTTTCTTGCCCTCCCCCTGCTCTCGGAGGGACGGAGAGGAGAATCAAAAGAATGCAACTCCCACGGGTTGAGCTAAGAACAGTTTAGTAACTAAGGTATAACACAAATCACTACTGCTACCACCAATGATAATAATGATAAAGGAAATAACAAGGGAACTGAATACAACACCTCACCACCCGCTGACCGATAACTCGCCCCCCAAGCCCGACCAAGCTCCGACCGATACCTCCTCCAACCCTGCAGTCTCCCAGCCCTTCCGGCTAACTCCCAGTTACATCCTGGGCATGACGTGCTGTGGTATGGAATACCTCTTTGGTCAGTTTGGGTCAGGTGTCCTGTCTCTGCTTCCTCCCAGCTTCCCCTCCTCCCTGGCAGAGCATGAGGCTCACAAAGTCCTTGGCCAAACCAAAACATCTCTATCAGCTCTGTTCCCGAGCCGAAAGTCAAAACACTGCACTGCACCAGCTACCAAGGAGGAGAAACATGACTGCTACTGCTGTACCCAGGACATTATCCACCCCTTATTCCATACCATTCACGTCATGCTCAGATCCCACATTTTCAATATACCATCACTCTTATCTCGGTGCACTCTTATCTTAGTGCATGGACCAGTCCCTATAAAGCTGCTGAGTCCATCTGGTACATGTCAGGCTCCATCTCTTATACCAGTCAGAGCAGGAGAGAATGTGTGCAGTGTTCACACTCGTGAATAATCTGGGCAATAGTGTCCATTGCTAAGTCCACCCCTCGATCATGAGTCCATCTCTATGTTGCATCTCTGCTCTGATGGCCTGAAGTGCCATGGGCCCACCAGGCTCAAAATAATTCACTGTCCCCTTCAGCAGTTTCTGCAGCTTGTTGCTGGGGACTCCATACAGCTGCCTTCCATCTCCGACGCTTCCAAAGCACTGGAGGGGCCCAGTGGACTAGATACTTGCCCATACTGTCACACACACCCTGCCACTCATGACTGTCCAGCCTTGGGGAAAACCTCTTGGTCCCCCTATATTGTCGTCTAACCCCAGACAAGACCCAAACCTGACTCTGCTTAACTTTTGAGATCAGACAAAATGGTTGTGGGTAGAACACAGTCTGTGTGTGTGCCAACATGCTGATCCCCATCACAATCAGCAGGCAGGTCCCAAGGATACCCAAAGGCCATTCGAAACCTTCAGAACTCTCAAACGATGCTGCTGTACTTGTCACTGGGGCTGGTGTAGCCTCTGTGCTTGCCGGCTCTCCCACCGCCAGCTTCTCTTTTCCTGAGTCCAGCTCTTCCTCCTCTGCCTTGCTGGGAAACGCTGCGTGGTCTCCTGCGTCCTCCTGGGGCTCGGCAGGCGGCTTCCGGGAAACGCTCTCGGCCGTCGCGGGGCTGGGCTCCTCCGCGGGGCTGGGCTCCTCCGCGGGGCTGGGCTCCTCCGCGGGGCTCGGCTCGGCCGCGGGGCTCGGCTCCTCCGCGGGGCTCGGCTCTTCCGCGGGGCTCGGCTCCTCCGCCGCCTTATCCCGCTGCTCGGCAGCCGCTTCCTTCTGCTCCTCGACCGCCCCGGCCTCCTCCACCGGCAGCCGTCCCCTGGCGGCCTCCGGCCCCGCTCCCGCCGCCGCTTGGTCCCCGGGGCCGCTCTCCTGAGCCGCTTCGGCTGCCGCCGGCTCCCGGGGCCGCTCCCCCTCGGCTCCCCGCAGCCTCACGAAGATGGAGAGTAGGGCGAGGGCCAGGACGGTGAAGAGCAGCCGGACGGCCAGGTACAAGTCCACGGCCACGTCCGTCCCGCCCTGCTGCTGGAGCCCGCCCGTATTACAAGCCGTTGCCATAAAGCACAGTGAGACAAGAACCTTTTTGACAGTTTCAGCTGAAAAGACAAAAGTATAATAATATTACTATATGAGTAAATTTACATGTGTCCTTCATCTGCATATAGCACCAGCATCACATTTCATACAGAGAAAATGGAGGTTGAGAGTGAACTTTTGGCCCAAATAAAGTCAGTGGGAGTTTTGCCATGGCCTTTAGAGGACCAGCTTGTTACCAGAGGACAGCCTGAGTCAGTATAACCCATTCTTATTTATGGACTTTATTTGTGAACACAATTTTTGCTTTAGTGGTTAGAGTGTGTTGAAAATACTGACCTTCTGAGCTAACGAAAGGCAAAAGCAGGAAAAAAAAAGAAGTGATTTGTGTGCACGATAAAAGTGGGGGTTTTTTGGTTGCTGTTTTTTTTTGTTTGTTTGTTTGTTTTTTTTCCAGAGCTGAAGAGCCACCTTTATTGTGCCGGTAGAGGGGGATCACAGTGGTCGCTCAGAGATGAAACACGGTTGGTGCCACTGAGGTGTCCAGGCCGCGCGTCGGGAGTTTGGGCCCGATCTTGCAAGTGGGAGTTGTCTCGCACCCACGTGGGGCTAGCGGGGATGGAGCTGCTGCCGCTTTCCAGTGCTGCGGAGTCAGAGGATGCTGCCGATGGCCGATGCCTGCTGGTTCTGGGGCTCCTGGTCTCAGGTATTGGCGAGCCCTGGGACAGCCCCTCACTGCCTGGCTGTGGGTGCTCCTTTCACCACGTGGTGCTGGCGGTTGGCTTCTCTCTCGCTGTCTTCTGAGCCGCGTGTAGGCAGCTTGGGTGTGACAGTTCAACTGGGAGCACGCTGGGGAGCCGTGGCACGGCCCGATTGTTGCAGTGCCAGTGTGTGGTGCCAGGGAACTGTGGCATGGCTGTATTGCCTCCTGTCTGTCAGTGCTGCAGCTGCTGCTCCCTGATGACTCGACTGTCACTGCTGCAGAGCTGCTAGCACGTGCTGGGGAGCGCTGGCGTAGCCCCGACACAGCCCGTCTGCATGTGCTCCTCTTTGCACGTGGTGCTGGCGTGTGGCTGCTCTAACGGTGTCTTTTGCGCCGCGTGTTGGGAGTTTGGACCCGGCGTTGCGAGCGGGAGCGGTCTCACACCTGCACGGGCCCCGTGGATCCTGAGGCGCTGTCTCTTTGACGTGTTCTGGAGCCACGGGATGACGCTGATGGCCGCTGTCTTGTTGTGCTGTGGCTGTGGCTCGCACGTTCGCGTGAGCCCTGGGACCGCCTGGGCGCAGCCAGTCTGCGGGGGCTCCTCCCAGCTCGAGCTGCTGGTGTGTGGCTGCCCTGGGAGCGTCTTCTGGGCCGTGCATAGGGAGCTTGGGCCCGACGCTGCAAGCGGGAGCGGTCTCGCACCCGCATGGGCCCACCGGCTCTGTTGCTCCTGCTTCCTTGCAGTGGTGCAGGGCCATGGGATGCCGCCGATGGCTGCTGCCTGGTGGTGCTGCGGCTGCGGGTCTCACGTGGTGGGGAGCATTGGGACAGCCTTGGCACCGCCTGGCTGCTGGTATTGCTCGCAGCGCGTGTTGCTGGCGGTCGGCTTCTCTCCTGCAGTCTTCTAGGCCATGTGTAGGGTGCCTGGGTCTGACGGGTGCCCCGGGTTTGGTGTTGCCGTCGGTCAGGCCCAGGCTGGCTGGAGCAGCTGCAGCCCTCAGACACTGGGCAACTGGGGAATGGTGCTGATGGCATCTGTCTGCTGCTGCTGGGGCTGCTGGTCTCCTGTGTCTGAGGTTCAGGAGACTGGCCCGGTGCTGCTGGGCTGGCAGTGCTTTTAGGGATTGTCTTCCAGGACCGGGGCAGGGTCCTGAGCCGTGCCCCAGTCCGCCTGGAGCAGACAGGCTGTGCCAAGCTCACACCAGGCACCCTCTGCTGGGCCTTGCCTGACCCCTGGCCCCAGCCCAGGGTCACCCGGGTGCTTTGACACTTGGAGGTGCCCAGGCCAGCACAGCTGTCACACTGCCATCTGCCCTCATAGCTGTTTGTCAGGTTCGAGCAGCGTCTGTGAGTGCCCTCAGCAGCGCAGGAGCGGCACAGGAACAGCTGCCAGGGCCCATTTTGCTCAGCCACCCGCCTGCCTCCTGGACAAAGGCACTCCCTGGCATCGCAGCTCGCGTGCCTCTGCTGCCGTTCTGTGGATGCATCGTTGTCTTCCCATGACGCTTTTCTTACGGGGAGTCGGATCCCCATGGAGAGCATTTCTGTTAGAAACAGTCTCCTGTTTTGGCACAGAGGGCACACCAAGGAAAAAGCGCCAGCATTCATAGCCTGTCCCTGGATGCAGGCCCTGTGGAACCAGGCGTGTTTGCATGCTGGGCACACCATGGTCCCATAGGTGGTTCTGCCTTCCACAGGGTCCTTGCAGATGAGGCAGTTGGCGTCCTCTGGAGCCGCCAGCTCTTGCTGCTGTGGGCGGTGCTCCCAGCAGAAGGAACTGTACGGCAGGAGGTAACGGGTGACGCATTCACCCTCCACGGCACAGGGGAGATGGAACCTGCGGTCGCAGCCCGTCTCCTGGCAGGTGATGGTGGCCCCCCTCTTGCCACACACAAAGCAGACCATCCGGGCTGCCAGCTTGGCTGTACGATCAACCTCTTCAGGAAGAAATTCCATCACTTCTTCCTGCTCGGTCCCTTGTGGACGAAGGTCACTGGCAAAAAGCAGGCAAAGGTGATGAGCATAGATCCCCTGATATCTCAGTTTTGGCCCGCACATGTCCGGATCTGCCTTTACACGGCAACACAGAATGCATTCGTGCTCCATCGCGTCGGGTGTCCTGCAGCTCCTTGCGGAGGTGTCAGACATCAAAGGTTGGCAGTGCTGGAGCTTCTTCTCCAAACGCTCCTCTGCTACCTCTGAGGGAGAAGAGAGACGCGCGTGAGTTTGCAGCACAGGCCCAGAGCCCTGCGGTGTGGAGCCCCCTCCTCCCTCGGCAGCCCCCCGAGAGTCCTGTCCCTGCCCTCTACTCCCCGCACCTCACCAGGTCGCAGTGATGCACTGTGCCCAGCGTTCTCTTTTTATAGGCCTGCCCCTGCCACCGGTCAGAGTGGCCTCTGTGACATCAGCACTGCTGGCCTGCGTGCACCCCAAACACGGGCACGGGCATCCTCGGCCACACACCACCCACTGTGACACGGGCTCTTGGCACCCAGGTCGCCGGGGCGGCTGCTCCACTTGCAAGCGCAGACTCAAGGGCCAGCTTAGGGGCATGGTTTCCTGGTGAACTTGGCGGTGTTTGCTTAACGGTTGGACTCGATGACCTTTATGGCCTTCTCCAGCCTAAATGATTCCTGTGACTCTCATTACCATTCCGCTATTATTTTATCACCATTTGCTTACGCTATGGTTAACATTTAAAAGATTTAAAAGCTTATCAAGGGGCGTTTCAGCTCTGTATTTGGCACTACTGGGGTCTGCATTAATGCGTGTAAGTTACCTGTAAAATGGGAGCAATGAGGTGGTCAAATTAATGCCTGAATGGGTGTGTGTTTTCTTGAGCGGTTACGTATGCTTTTTGCCCTTTTTTTTTTTAAATGACAAAATCTGTTTTAAGTGTAGGTTGTCTTTCATGAGCATTTGTAACTTTGCCAGGTACTTAGTAACCTGTCAGCGTGTCAGAAGTCACTGGCACTGGGGTGCATGATTGTGGGGGGTGAGCCGTGAGGGCCCGGCCGGCTGGGTGGGTGGGTGGGTGGGTGGGTGCAGGAGGTGGGTCAGCAGGAGGTGCTGCTGACATCTAGGGAAAGGACAATGCGCTGGGCGCAGTCCCTCATGCTGCCCCTTGAGAAAGGCAGGGGAGGAGGAAGCCAACCAAGGAGCCTGGAATCTCCCAGTCCAGATCTGAAGTGCGTACAGGGGCAACAGCTGCTACTCAAACTTTGGCTGATATGAACAGCACAGCTACCCCAGCGGCAAGTACAGCAGCTGCTCAAACTTCAACCGCAACAGACAGCGCGGTTACCCCAGCTCCAAGCACAGCAGCTGCACCAACCCCAGCGACAAGTACAGTCGCTACTCAAACTTTGGCCTCAATGAACAGAGCAGCTACGCCAGTGGCAAGTACAGCAGCTGCTCAAACTTCAACCGCAACAGACAGCGCGGTTACCCCAGCTCCATGCACAGCAGCTACACCACCCCTAGCAACAAGTACAGTTGCTACTCAACCACAGTGATAATCACTGCAGCCAAACCAGAGGACCAATTCGTACCAATATCGGTTGCCCCTGTACGCAAGAGAACAAGCAAAAAGGAGGCAAAAAGGGTGAAACGAGATGAAGAAACAAGGAATTCACCACCCGCTCCAGAATCTGATCAGGAGTCATCATCACATGACGAAGAAGAAGAAGAAGAGGTAACTTCTCGACCTCGGACCTCAACCGAGCTGCGGAATATGCAAAAAGATTTTACCCGTCAACCAGGGGAGCACATCATCACCTGGTTACTCCGATGCTGGGACAATGGGGCCGATGGTCACGAACTAGAAGGTACAGAAGCCAAGCAGCTGGGATCACTTGCTAGAGAAGGGGGAATTGACAAAGCAATTGCAAGAGAGAAAAAGTCCCTCAGCCTTTGGAGGCGGCTCTTGGCAGCTGTGAAAGGAAGGTTTCCGTACAAGGACGATGTTACGAATCGTTCGGCCAAGTGGACTACTATAGACAAAGGCATCCAGTCTCTGAGGAAATCGGCCATCGTAGAGATGATCTATCACATCAAGCTGAATGACGGGCATACACCTATAGATCTAGATGATGTTGAATGTACACGACCCATGTGGCGAAAACTTACACGGAATGCACCGTCATCATATGCCCATTCATTGGCAACAGTAACCTGGAATGACATAGTACCACTAACTGTGGATGAAATGGTTCATAAACTCCGAGAGTTCGAAGACAATCTCACCCCTTCCATCATCTCAGCTGTGAAAAAACTGTCCCAGGACCTCGAACAATTGAGGGACGATCTATCTGATTTATCCAGCTCCTCACGTGTACCAACACACGTCTCAGCTATTAACAAAAGGCATCCTATTGTTCAAGAGAGGAGATACAGGAGGTATACGCCACGGGGTACCCTATGGTTTTACCTGCTGGATCACGGAGAAGACATGACAAAGTGGGATGGAAAACCTCCTTCAGCTTTGGAGGAACGGGTGAGTGAACTGAAGAGGGGAGCAAGGGCCAAGACTGATCGTCCCATGAGAGCTACGGCTTCAGTCTCTGGTGAGCAGTTTCTCAGATGGAATGGAAGAGCTGATTTTACTCCAGCTCCTGTGATAACGAAGAATAATCCCTTTCACCACGACTTAAGTGTCCAAGGCTGTGACGACCATTAGAGGGGCCCTGCCTCCAGCCAGGTGGAGGTAGGGGACAATCGGATTTACTGGACTGTGTGGATCAGATGGCCTGGCACATCAGTCCCACAGAAGTATAAGGCTCTAGTAGATACCGGTGCACAGCGTACCCTGATGCCATCAAGCTGTCAAGGGGTGGAACCCATCTATATTTCTGGAGTGACAGGAGGATCCCAAGAGTTGACTGTGCTGGAGGCTGAAATCAGCCTGACTGGGAGGGAATGGCAAAAGCACCCTATTGTGACTGGTCCAGAGGCTCCATGCATCCTCGGCATAGACTACCTCAAGAGAGGGTACTTCAAAGACCCAAAAGGGTACCGGTGGGCTTTTGGTATTGCTGCTTTGGAGACTGAGGAAATTGAGCAGCTGTCCACCTTGCCTGGTCTCTCACAAGATCCCTCTGCTGTGGGGTTGCTGAAAGTTGAAGAACAACAAGTGCCAATTGCGACCACAACAGTGCACCGGCGGCAATATCGCACCAACCGAGACTCCCTGATTCCCACCCATCAGCTGATCCGTGGACTGGAGAGTCAGGGGGTGATCAGCAGGACCCGCTCACCCTTTAATAGCCCCATATGGCCAGTGCGAAAGTCGAATGGAGACTAACAGTAGACTATCGTGGCCTGAATGAAGTCACACCACCATTGAGTGCTGCCGTACCGGACATGCTAGAACTTCAGTATGAACTAGAGTCAAAGGCAGCCAAGTGGTATGCCACGATTGATATTGCCAATGCATTTTTCTCAATTCCTTTGGCAGCAGAGTGCAGGCCACAGTTTGCTTTTACTTGGAGGGGTGTCCAGTTCACTTGGAACCGACTGCCCCAGGGGTGGAAACACAGCCCTACCATTTGCCACGGACTGATCCAGACTGCACTGGAACAGGGGCAAGCTCCAGAACACCTGCAATACATTGATGACATTATTGTGTGGGGCGATACAGCGGAAGAAGTCTTTGAGAAAGGGAGGAAAATAATCCAAATCCTGCTGAAAGCCGGTTTTGCCATAAAACGGAGTAAGGTCAAGGGACCTGCACAGGAGATTCAATTTTGGGGAATAAAATGGCAAGATGGACGTAGACAGATCCCCACAGATGTGATCAACAAGATAACAGCAATGTCTCCACCAACTAATAAGAAAGAAACGCAAGCTTTCTTGGGTGCAGTGGGGTTCTGGAGAATGCACATCCCGAATTACAGTTCGATTGTAAGCCCTCTCTATCATGTGACCCGGAAGAAGAATGATTTTAAATGGGGCCCTGAGCAGCAACAAGCCTTTGAGCAAATTAAACGCGAGATAGTTCATGCAGTAGCCCTTGGACCAGTCCGGACCGGACCAGATGTAAAAAATGTACTGTACACTGCAGCTGGGGAGAACGGTCCTACCTGGAGCCTCTGGCAGAAAGCTCCAGGGGAGACTCGAGGTCGACCCCTCGGCTTTTGGAGTCGGGGATATAAAGGATCTGAGGCCAGCTATACCCCAACTGAGAAAGAGATACTGGCAGCCTATGAAGGGGTTCGAGCTGCTTCGGAAGTGATTGGCACTGAAGCACAGCTCCTTCTAGCACCCCGGTTGCCCGTGCTGGGCTGGATGTTCAAAGGCAGGGTCTCCTCTACACATCATGCAACTGATGCTACATGGAGTAAATGGGCTGCACTAATTACACAACGAACTCAAATAGGAAATCTCAGTCATCCAGGCATTCTAGAAGTCATCATGGACTGGCCAGAGGGCAAAGATTTTGGAATGTCACCAAAGGAGGAGGTGGTGCGCGCTGAAGAGGCCCCACCATATAATAAACTGTCAGAAAGTGAAAAGCAGTATGCCTTGTTTACTGATGGCTCTTGCCGTATTGTGGGAAAGCATCGGAGATGGAAGGCAGCTGTATGGAGTCCTGGACGACAAGTTGCAGAAACTGCTGACGGAGAGGGTGAATCAAGTCAGTTTGCCGAGGTGAAAGCCATCCAGCTGGCCCTGCACATTGCTGAACGAGAAAAGTGGCCAGTACTTTATCTCTGTACTGAGTCATGGATGGTGGCAAATGCCCTGTGGGGGTGGTTGAAGCAATGGAAGCAGAGCAACTGGCAATGCAGAGGTAAACCCATCTGGGCTGCTGCACGGTGGAAAGATATCGCTGCCCAGGTGCAGAACCTGGTGGTGAAGGTACGTCATGTAGATGCCCATGTACCCAAGAGTCGGGCCACTGAGGAACACCAGAACAACCAACAAGTGGATAAAGCGGCTAAGATTGAAGTGGCTCAGATGGACTTAGATTGGCAACATAAAGGTGAATTATTTTTGGCCCGGTGGGCCCATGACACTTCAGGCCATCAGGGCAGAGATGCAACATATAGATGGGCCCGTGATCGAGGGGTGGACTTAACAATGGACACTATTGCCCAGGTTATTCATGAGTGTGAAACATGTGCTGCAATTAAACAAGCCAAGCGGTTAAAGCCTCTTTGGTATGGAGGACGATGGTTGAAGTATAAATATGGGGAGGCCTGGCAGATTGACTATATCACACTGCCACCAACCCGCCAAGGCAAGCGCCATGTGCTTACCATGGTGGAAGCAACCACCGGGTGGCTGGAAACATACGCTGTGCCCCATGCCACTGCCCGGAACACTATCCTGGGCCTTGAGAAACAGATTTTGTGGCGACACGGCACCCCAGAGAGAACTGAGTCAGACAATGGGACTCATTTCCGGAATAACCTTATAGATATTTGGGCCAAAGAGCATGGCATTGAGTGGGTGTATCACGTCCCCTACCATGCACCAGCCTCTGGGAAAATCGAACGGTACAATGGGCTGTTAAAAACTACACTGAGAGCAATGGGTGGCGGAACTTTCAAGCATTGGGATACACACTTACCAAAGGCCACCTGGTTGGTCAACACCAGAGGATCTGCCAACAGGGCTGGCCCAGCCCAGTCAGAACTTTTACATATTGTAGAGGGGGACAAAGTTCCCGTGGTGCATATGAAGAATTTGCTGGGGAAGACAGTCTGGGTAATTCCTGCTTCAGGTAAAGGCAAACCCACTCGTGGGATTGCTTTTGCTCTGGGACCTGGATATACTTGGTGGGTAATGCGGGAAGATGGGGAAGTCCCATGTATACCTCAAGGGGATTTGATTTTAGGGGAAAACAGCTAGTGAACTCAATTGTATGCTGTTGCCTGCTGTGTAATGCTTTTATAGCCCATCAACTAGATGTCTCCAGGTTACCAGCGACTGGCCCTGACTTCCCTCCAGCCATCGTCCCAACAGAGAATGAACTTTGAACATCATGGACCGAATGGACTCGGCAGCATTATAGGGATTGGTCCATGCACTAAGAAAATGATCTTTTCCTCTTGGTCTGTATGTATATGGATGTATATATATGGGAGAGCGATGGTGTATTGAAAATGTGGGATCTGAGCACGACGTTGTCGTGGTTTAAACCCAGTCAGGTAATTCGTTCGCTCACTTCCCCCCCTTTCTTGCCCTCCCCCTGCTCTCGGAGGGACGGAGAGGAGAATCAAAAGAATGCAACTCCCACGGGTTGAGCTAAGAACAGTTTAGTAACTAAGGTATAACACAAATCACTACTGCTACCACCAATGATAATAATGATAAAGGAAATAACAAGGGAACTGAATACAACACCTCACCACCCGCTGACCGATAACTCGCCCCCCAAGCCCGACCAAGCTCCGACCGATACCTCCTCCAACCCTGCAGTCTCCCAGCCCTTCCGGCTAACTCCCAGTTACATCCTGGGCATGACGTGCTGTGGTATGGAATACCTCTTTGGTCAGTTTGGGTCAGGTGTCCTGTCTCTGCTTCCTCCCAGCTTCCCCTCCTCCCTGGCAGAGCATGAGGCTCACAAAGTCCTTGGCCAAAACAAAACATCTCTATCAGCTCTGTTCCTGAGCCGAAAGTCAAAACACTGCACTGCACCAGCTACCGAGGAGGAGAAACATGACTGCTACTGCTGAGCCCAGGACAGACGTGAATGGTATGGAATAAGGGGTGGATAATGTCCTGGGTTCAGCAGTAGCAGTCATGTTTTTTTTCCTTTGTGGTAGCTGGTGCAGTGCTGTGTTTTGACTTCCAGCCTGAGAACAGTGTTGGTGAAGTCGATGTTTTCAGTTGTTGCTAAGTGATGTTTACCCTGACCAAGGACTTTGTGAGGCTCATGCTCTGCCAGGGAGGAGGGGAAGCCGGGAGGAAGCAGAGACGGGGCGCCTGACCCGGGCTAGCCAGGAAGGTATTCCATACCACAGCACGTCATTGCCAGGGTGGGGAGTGACTGGGAGTTACCCGGAAGGACACGGGCTTCCGGGTGGAACTCGTTTTCTTGGCCGGTGGTATCGTATTCTCTTCCCTTGTTATTTTCCCTTATCGTTGTTGTAGTTGATAGTAGCGGTGGTGATTTGTTGCTGGACTGTTCTTGTCTCAACCCGTGGGAGTTGCACTTTTTCGATCCTCCTCCCCGTTCCACCGGGAGCGGGAAAGGGGAGAACCCCGGTGGGGGGGGGGGGACGACACGGACCTCGATTGTTGTCAGCTCGGCACCACTCACTGGGAGTGAGTGAACAAGTTGCCTGACTGGGTTTAAACCACGACACAGCTACAGTCAGTATCAATGGAAACAGCATGGAGCAACTACCCAGCAGGACTGGGTTTACTCTGCAAAATATTCAGTGGTACATTTAACCATAATTTCTTCAGGGTTTGGTTTTTTTTTTGACAGTTTCAGCTGAAAAGACAAAAGTATAATAATATTACTATATGAGTAAATTTACATGTGTCCTTCATCTGCATATAGCACCAGCATCACATTTCATACAGAGAAAATGGAGGTTAAGAGTGAACTTTTGGCCCAAATAAAGTCAGTGGGAGTTTTGCCATGGCCTTTAGAGGACCAGCTTGTTACCACAGGTATTCAGCCTGAGTCAGTATAACCCATTCTTATTTATGGACTTTATTTGTGAACACAATTTTTGCTTTAGTGGTTAGAGTGTGTTGAAAATACTGACCTTCTGAGCTAACGAAAGGCAAAAGCAGGAAAAAAAAAGAAGTGATTTGTGTGCACGATAAAAGTGGGGTTTTTTTGGTTGCTGTTTTTTTCTGTTTGTTTGTTTGTTTTTTTTCCAGAGCTGAAGAGCCACCTTTATTGTGCCGGTAGAGGGGGATCACAGTGGTCGCTCAGAGATGAAACACGGTTGGTGCCACTGAGGTGTCCAGGCCGCGCGTCGGGAGTTTGGGCCCGATCTTGCAAGTGGGAGTTGTCTCGCACCCACGTGGGGCTAGCGGGGATGGAGCTGCTGCCGCTTTCCAGTGCTGCGGAGTCAGAGGATGCTGCCGATGGCCGATGCCTGCTGGTTCTGGGGCTCCTGGTCTCAGGTATTGGCGAGCCCTGGGACAGCCCCTCACTGCCTGGCTGTGGGTGCTCCTTTCACCACGTGGTGCTGGCAGTTGGCTTCTCTCTCGCTGTCTTCTGAGCCGCGTGTAGGCAGCTTGGGTGTGACAGTTCAACTGGGAGCACGCTGGGGAGCCGTGGCACGGCCCGATTGTTGCAGTGCCAGTGTGTGGTGCCAGGGAACTGTGGCATGGCTGTATTGCCTCCTGTCTGTCAGTGCTGCAGCTGCTGCTCCCTGATGACTCGACTGTCACTGCTGCAGAGCTGCTAGCACGTGCTGGGGAGCGCTGGCGTAGCCCCGACACAGCCCGTCTGCGTGTGCTCCTCTTTGCACGTGGTGCTGGCGTGTGGCTGCTCTAACGGTGTCTTTTGCGCCGCGTGTTGGGAGTTTGGACCCGGCGTTGCGAGCGGGAGCGGTCTCACACCTGCACGGGCCCCGTGGATCCTGAGGCGCTGTCTCTTTGACGTGTTCTGGAGCCACGGGATGACGCTGATGGCCGCTGTCTTGTTGTGCTGTGGCTGTGGCTCGCACGTTCGCGTGAGCCCTGGGACCGCCTGGGCGCAGCCAGTCTGCGGGGGCTCCTCCCAGCTCGAGCTGCTGGTGTGTGGCTGCCCTGGGAGCGTCTTCTGGGCCGTGCATAGGGAGCTTGGGCCCGACGCTGCAAGCGGGAGCGGTCTCGCACCCGCATGGGCCCACCGGCTCTGTTGCTCCTGCTTCCTTGCAGTGGTGCAGGGCCATGGGATGCCGCCGATGGCTGCTGCCTGGTGGTGCTGCGGCTGCGGGTCTCACGTGGTGGGGAGCATTGGGACAGCCTTGGCACCGCCTGGCTGCTGGTATTGCTCGCAGCGCGTGTTGCTGGCGGTCGGCTTCTCTCCTGCAGTCTTCTAGGCCATGTGTAGGGTGCCTGGGTCTGACGGGTGCCCCGGGTTTGGTGTTGCCGTCGGTCAGGCCCAGGCTGGCTGGAGCAGCTGCAGCCCTCAGACACTGGGCAACTGGGGAATGGTGCCGATGGCATCTGTCTGCTGCTGCTGGGGCTGCTGGTCTCCTGTGTCTGAGGTTCAGGAGACTGGCCCGGTGCTGCTGGGCTGGCAGTGCTTTTAGGGATTGTCTTCCAGGACCGGGGCAGGGTCCTGAGCCGTGCCCCAGTCCGCCTGGAGCAGACAGGCTGTGCCAAGCTCACACCAGGCACCCTCTGCTGGGCCTTGCCTGACCCCTGGCCCCAGCCCAGGGTCACCCGGGTGCTTTGACACTTGGAGGTGCCCAGGCCAGCACAGCTGTCACACTGCCATCTGCCCTCATAGCTGTTTGTCAGGTTCGAGCAGCGTCTGTGAGTGCCCTCAGCAGCGCAGGAGCGGCACAGGAACAGCTGCCAGGGCCCATTTTGCTCAGCCACCCGCCTGCCTCCTGGACAAAGGCACTCCCTGGCATCGCAGCTCGCGTGCCTCTGCTGCCGTTCTGTGGATGCATCGTTGTCTTCCCATGACGCTTTTCTTACGGGGAGTCGGATCCCCATGGAGAGCATTTCTGTTAGAAACAGTCTCCTGTTTTGGCACAGAGGGCACACCAAGGAAAAAGCGCCAGCATTCATAGCCTGTCCCTGGATGCAGGCCCTGTGGAACCAGGCGTGTTTGCATGCTGGGCACACCATGGTCCCATAGGTGGTTCTGCCTTCCACAGGGTCCTTGCAGATGAGGCAGTTGGCGTCCTCTGGAGCCGCCAGCTCTTGCTGCTGTGGGCGGTGCTCCCAGCAGAAGGAACTGTACGGCAGGAGGTAACGGGTGACGCATTCACCCTCCACGGCACAGGGGAGATGGAACCTGCGGTCGCAGCCCGTCTCCTGGCAGGTGATGGTGGCCCCCCTCTTGCCACACACAAAGCAGACCATCCGGGCTGCCAGCTTGGCTGTACGATCAACCTCTTCAGGAAGAAATTCCATCACTTCTTCCTGCTCGGTCCCTTGTGGACGAAGGTCACTGGCAAAAAGCAGGCAAAGGTGATGAGCATAGATCCCCTGATATCTCAGTTTTGGCCCGCACATGTCCGGATCTGCCTTTACACGGCAACACAGAATGCATTCGTGCTCCATCGCGTCGGGTGTCCTGCAGCTCCTTGCGGAGGTGTCAGACATCAAAGGTTGGCAGTGCTGGAGCTTCTTCTCCAAACGCTCCTCTGCTACCTCTGAGGGAGAAGAGAGACGCGCGTGAGTTTGCAGCACAGGCCCAGAGCCCTGCGGTGTGGAGCCCCCTCCTCCCTCGGCAGCCCCCCGAGAGTCCTGTCCCTGCCCTCTACTCCCCGCACCTCACCAGGTCGCAGTGATGCACTGTGCCCAGCGTTCTCTTTTTATAGGCCTGCCCCTGCCACCGGTCAGAGTGGCCTCTGTGACATCAGCACTGCTGGCCTGCGTGCACCCCAAACACGGGCACGGGCATCCTCGGCCACACACCACCCACTGTGACACGGGCTCTTGGCACCCAGGTCGCCGGGGCGGCTGCTCCACTTGCAAGCGCAGACTCAAGGGCCAGCTTAGGGGCATGGTTTCCTGGTGAACTTGGCGGTGTTTGCTTAACGGTTGGACTCGATGACCTTTATGGCCTTCTCCAGCCTAAATGATTCCTGTGACTCTCATTACCATTCCACTATTATTTTATCACCATTTGCTTACGCTATGGTTAACATTTAAAAGATTTAAAAGCTTATCAAGGGGCGTTTCAGCTCTGTATTTGGCACTACTGGGGTCTGCATTAATGCGTGTAAGTTACCTGTAAAATGGGAGCAATGAGGTGGTCAAATTAATGCCTGAATGGGTGTGTGTTTTCTTGAGCGGTTACGTATGCTTTTTGCCCTTTTTTTTTTAAAATGACAAAATCTGTTTTAAGTGTAGGTTGTCTTTCATGAGCATTTGTAACTTTGCCAGGTACTTAGTAACCTGTCAGCGTGTCAGAAGTCACTGGCACTGGGGTGCATGATTGTGGGGGGTGAGCCGTGAGGGCCCGGCCGGCTGGGTGGGTGGGTGGGTGGGTGGGTGCAGGAGGTGGGTCAGCAGGAGGTGCTGCTGACATCTAGGGAAAGGACAATGCGCTGGGCGCAGTCCCTCATGCTGCCCCTTGAGAAAGGCAGGGGAGGAGGAAGCCAACCAAGGAGCCTGGAATCTCCCAGTCCAGATCTGAAGTGCGTACAGGGGCAACAGCTGCTACTCAAACTTTGGCTGATATGAACAGCACAGCTACCCCAGCGGCAAGTACAGCAGCTGCTCAAACTTCAACCGCAACAGACAGCGCGGTTACCCCAGCTCCAAGCACAGCAGCTGCACCAACCCCAGCGACAAGTACAGTCGCTACTCAAACTTTGGCCTCAATGAACAGAGCAGCTACGCCAGTGGCAAGTACAGCAGCTGCTCAAACTTCAACCGCAACAGACAGCGCGGTTACCCCAGCTCCATGCACAGCAGCTACACCACCCCTAGCAACAAGTACAGTTGCTACTCAACCACAGTGATAATCACTGCAGCCAAACCAGAGGACCAATTCGTACCAATATCGGTTGCCCCTGTACGCAAGAGAACAAGCAAAAAGGAGGCAAAAAGGGTGAAACGAGATGAAGAAACAAGGAATTCACCACCCGCTCCAGAATCTGATCAGGAGTCATCATCACATGACGAAGAAGAAGAAGAAGAGGTAACTTCTCGACCTCGGACCTCAACCGAGCTGCGGAATATGCAAAAAGATTTTACCCGTCAACCAGGGGAGCACATCATCACCTGGTTACTCCGATGCTGGGACAATGGGGCCGATGGTCACGAACTAGAAGGTACAGAAGCCAAGCAGCTGGGATCACTTGCTAGAGAAGGCGGAATTGACAAAGCAATTGCAAGAGAGAAAAAGTCCCTCAGCCTTTGGAGGCGGCTCTTGGCAGCTGTGAAAGGAAGGTTTCCGTACAAGGACGATGTTACGAATCGTTCGGCCAAGTGGACTACTATAGACAAAGGCATCCAGTCTCTGAGGAAATCGGCCATCGTAGAGATGATCTATCACATCAAGCTGAATGACGGGCATACACCTATAGATCTAGATGATGTTGAATGTACACGACCCATGTGGCGAAAACTTACACGGAATGCACCGTCATCATATGCCCATTCATTGGCAACAGTAACCTGGAATGACATAGTACCACTAACTGTGGATGAAATGGTTCATAAACTCCGAGAGTTCGAAGACAATCTCACCCCTTCCATCATCTCAGCTGTGAAAAAACTGTCCCAGGACCTCGAACAATTGAGGGACGATCTATCTGATTTATCCAGCTCCTCACGTGTACCAACATACGTCTCAGCTATTAACAAAAGGCATCCTATTGTTCAAGAGAGGAGATACAGGAGGTATACGCCACGGGGTACCCTATGGTTTTACCTGCTGGATCACGGAGAAGACATGACAAAGTGGGATGGAAAACCTCCTTCAGCTTTGGAGGAACGGGTGAGTGAACTGAAGAGGGGAGCAAGGGCCAAGACTGATCGTCCCATGAGAGCTACGGCTTCAGTCTCTGGTGAGCAGTTTCTCAGATGGAATGGAAGAGCTGATTTTACTCCAGCTCCTGTGATAACGAAGAATAATCCCTTTCACCACGACTTAAGTGTCCAAGGCTGTGACGACCATTAGAGGGGCCCTGCCTCCAGCCAGGTGGAGGTAGGGGACAATCGGATTTACTGGACTGTGTGGATCAGATGGCCTGGCACATCAGTCCCACAGAAGTATAAGGCTCTAGTAGATACCGGTGCACAGCGTACCCTGATGCCATCAAGCTGTCAAGGGGTGGAACCCATCTATATTTCTGGAGTGACAGGAGGATCCCAAGAGTTGACTGTGCTGGAGGCTGAAATCAGCCTGACTGGGAGGGAATGGCAAAAGCACCCTATTGTGACTGGTCCAGAGGCTCCATGCATCCTCGGCATAGACTACCTCAAGAGAGGGTACTTCAAAGACCCAAAAGGGTACCAGTGGGCTTTTGGTATTGCTGCTTTGGAGACTGAGGAAATTGAGCAGCTGTCCACCTTGCCTGGTCTCTCACAAGATCCCTCTGCTGTGGGGTTGCTGAAAGTTGAAGAACAACAAGTGCCAATTGCGACCACAACAGTGCACCGGCGGCAATATCGCACCAACCGAGACTCCCTGATTCCCACCCATCAGCTGATCCGTGGACTGGAGAGTCAGGGGGTGATCAGCAGGACCCGCTCACCCTTTAATAGCCCCATATGGCCAGTGCGAAAGTCGAATGGAGACTAACAGTAGACTATCGTGGCCTGAATGAAGTCACACCACCATTGAGTGCTGCCGTACCGGACATGCTAGAACTTCAGTATGAACTAGAGTCAAAGGCAGCCAAGTGGTATGCCACGATTGATATTGCCAATGCATTTTTCTCAATTCCTTTGGCAGCAGAGTGCAGGCCACAGTTTGCTTTTACTTGGAGGGGTGTCCAGTTCACTTGGAACCGACTGCCCCAGGGGTGGAAACACAGCCCTACCATTTGCCACGGACTGATCCAGACTGCACTGGAACAGGGGCAAGCTCCAGAACACCTGCAATACATTGATGACATTATTGTGTGGGGCGATACAGCGGAAGAAGTCTTTGAGAAAGGGAGGAAAATAATCCAAATCCTGCTGAAAGCCGGTTTTGCCATAAAACGGAGTAAGGTCAAGGGACCTGCACAGGAGATTCAATTTTGGGGAATAAAATGGCAAGATGGACGTAGACAGATCCCCACAGATGTGATCAACAAGATAACAGCAATGTCTCCACCAACTAATAAGAAAGAAACGCAAGCTTTCTTGGGTGCAGTGGGGTTCTGGAGAATGCACATCCCGAATTACAGTTCGATTGTAAGCCCTCTCTATCATGTGACCCGGAAGAAGAATGATTTTAAATGGGGCCCTGAGCAGCAACAAGCCTTTGAGCAAATTAAACGCGAGATAGTTCATGCAGTAGCCCTTGGACCAGTCCGGACCAGACCAGATGTAAAAAATGTACTGTACACTGCAGCTGGGGAGAACGGTCCTACCTGGAGCCTCTGGCAGAAAGCTCCAGGGGAGACTCGAGGTCGACCCCTCGGCTTTTGGAGTCGGGGATATAAAGGATCTGAGGCCAGCTATACCCCAACTGAGAAAGAGATACTGGCAGCCTATGAAGGGGTTCGAGCTGCTTCGGAAGTGATTGGCACTGAAGCACAGCTCCTTCTAGCACCCCGGTTGCCCGTGCTGGGCTGGATGTTCAAAGGCAGGGTCTCCTCTACACATCATGCAACTGATGCTACATGGAGTAAATGGGCTGCACTAATTACACAACGAACTCAAATAGGAAATCTCAGTCATCCAGGCATTCTAGAAGTCATCATGGACTGGCCAGAGGGCAAAGATTTTGGAATGTCACCAAAGGAGGAGGTGGTGCGCGCTGAAGAGGCCCCACCATATAATAAACTGTCAGAAAGTGAAAAGCAGTGTGCCTTGTTTACTGATGGCTCTTGCCGTATTGTGGGAAAGCATCGGAGATGGAAGGCAGCTGTATGGAGTCCTGGACGACAAGTTGCAGAAACTGCTGACAGAGAGGGTGAATCAAGTCAGTTTGCCGAGGTGAAAGCCATCCAGCTGGCCCTGCACATTGCTGAACGAGAAAAGTGGCCAGTACTTTATCTCTATACTGACTCATGGATGGTGGCAAATGCCCTGTGGGGGTGGTTGAAGCAATGGAAGCAGAGCAACTGGCAACGCAGAGGTAAACCCATCTGGGCTGCTGCACGGTGGAAAGATATCGCTGCCCAGGTGCAGAACCTGGTGGTGAAGGTACGTCATGTAGATGCCCATGTACGAAAGAGTCGGGCCACTGAGGAACACCAGAACAACCAACAAGTGGATAAAGCGGCTAAGATTGAAGTGGCTCAGATGGACTTAGATTGGCAACATAAAGGTGAATTATTTTTGGCCCGGTGGGCCCATGACACTTCAGGCCATCAGGGCAGAGATGCAACATATAGATGGGCCCGTGATCGAGGGGTGGACTTAACAATGGACACTATTGCCCAGGTTATTCATGAGTGTGAAACATGTGCTGCAATTAAACAAGCCAAGCGGTTAAAGCCTCTTTGGTATGGAGGACGATGGTTGAAGTATAAATATGGGGAGGCCTGGCAGATTGACTATATCACACTGCCACCAACCCGCCAAGGCAAGCGCCATGTGCTTACCATGGTGGAAGCAACCACCGGGTGGCTGGAAACATACGCTGTGCCCCATGCCACTGCCCGGAACACTATCCTGGGCCTTGAGAAACAGATTTTGTGGCGACACGGCACCCCAGAGAGAACTGAGTCAGACAATGGGACTCATTTCCGGAATAACCTTATAGATATTTGGGCCAAAGAGCATGGCATTGAGTGGGTGTATCACGTCCCCTACCATGCACCAGCCTCTGGGAAAATCGAACGGTACAATGGGCTGTTAAAAACTACACTGAGAGCAATGGGTGGCGGAACTTTCAAGCATTGGGATACACACTTACCAAAGGCCACCTGGTTGGTCAACACCAGAGGATCTGCCAACAGGGCTGGCCCAGCCCAGTCAGAACTTTTACATATTGTAGAGGGGGACAAAGTTCCCGTGGTGCATATGAAGAATTTGCTGGGGAAGACAGTCTGGGTAATTCCTGCTTCAGGTAAAGGCAAACCCACTCGTGGGATTGCTTTTGCTCTGGGACCTGGATATACTTGGTGGGTAATGCGGGAAGATGGGGAAGTCCCATGTATACCTCAAGGGGATTTGATTTTAGGGGAAAACAGCTAGTGAACTCAATTGTATGCTGTTGCCTGCTGTGTAATGCTTTTATAGCCCATCAACTAGATGTCCCCAGGTTACCAGCAACTGGCCCTGACTTCCCTCCAGCCATCGTCCCAACAGAGAATGAACTTTGAACATCATGGACCGAATGGACTCGGCAGCATTATAGGGATTGGTCCATGCACTAAGAAAATGATCTTTTCCTCTTGGTCTGTATGTATATGGATGTATATATATGGGAGAGCGATGGTGTATTGAAAATGTGGGATCTGAGCACGACGTTGTCGTGGTTTAAACCCAGTCAGGTAATTCGTTCGCTCACTTCCCCCCCTTTCTTGCCCTCCCCCTGCTCTCGGAGGGACGGAGAGGAGAATCAAAAGAATGCAACTCCCACGGGTTGAGCTAAGAACAGTTTAGTAACTAAGGTATAACACAAATCACTACTGCTACCACCAATGATAATAATGATAAAGGAAATAACAAGGGAACTGAATACAACACCTCACCACCCGCTGACCGATAACTCGCCCCCCAAGCCCGACCAAGCTCCGACCGATACCTCCTCCAACCCTGCAGTCTCCCAGCCCTTCCGGCTAACTCCCAGTTACATCCTGGGCATGACGTGCTGTGGTATGGAATACCTCTTTGGTCAGTTTGGGTCAGGTGTCCTGTCTCTGCTTCCTCCCAGCTTCCCCTCCTCCCTGGCAGAGCATGAGGCTCACAAAGTCCTTGGCCAAACCAAAACATCTCTATCAGCTCTGTTCCCGAGCCGAAAGTCAAAACACTGCACTGCACCAGCTACCAAGGAGGAGAAACATGACTGCTACTGCTGAACCCAGGACATTATCCACCCCTTATTCCATACCATTCACGTCATGCTCAGATCCCACATTTTCAATATACCATCACTCTTATCTCGGTGCACTCTTATCTTAGTGCATGGACCAGTCCCTATAAAGCTGCTGAGTCCATCTGGTACATGTCAGGCTCCATCTCTTATACCAGTCAGAGCAGGAGAGAATGTGTGCAGTGTTCACACTCGTGAATAATCTGGGCAATAGTGTCCATTGCTAAGTCCACCCCTCGATCATGAGTCCATCTCTATGTTGCATCTCTGCTCTGATGGCCTGAAGTGCCATGGGCCCACCAGGCTCAAAATAATTCACTGTCCCCTTCAGCAGTTTCTGCAGCTTGTTGCTGGGGACTCCATACAGCTGCCTTCCATCTCCGACGCTTCCAAAGCACTGGAGGGGCCCAGTGGACTAGATACTTGCCCATACTGTCACACACACCCTGCCACTCATGACTGTCCAGCCTTGGGGAAAACCTCTTGGTCCCCCTATATTGTCGTCTAACCCCAGACAAGACCCAAACCTGACTCTGCTTAACTTTTGAGATCAGACAAAATGGTTGTGGGTAGAACACAGTCTGTGTGTGTGCCAACATGCTGATCCCCATCACAATCAGCAGGCAGGTCCCAAGGATACCCAAAGGCCATTCGAAACCTTCAGAACTCTCAAACGATGCTGCTGTACTTGTCACTGGGGCTGGTGTAGCCTCTGTGCTTGCCGGCTCTCCCACCGCCAGCTTCTCTTTTCCTGAGTCCAGCTCTTCCTCCTCTGCCTTGCTGGGAAACGCTGCGTGGTCTCCTGCGTCCTCCTGGGGCTCGGCAGGCGGCTTCCGGGAAACGCTCTCGGCCGTCGCGGGGCTGGGCTCCTCCGCGGGGCTGGGCTCCTCCGCGGGGCTGGGCTCCTCCGCGGGGCTGGGCTCGGCCGCGGGGCTCGGCTCCTCCGCGGGCCTCGGCTCCTCCGCGGGGCTCGGCTCGGCCGCGGGGCTCGGCTCCTCCGCGGGGCTCGGCTCTTCCGCGGGGCTCGGCTCCTCCGCCGCCTTATCCCGCTGCTCGGCAGCCGCTTCCTTCTGCTCCTCGACCGCCCCGGCCTCCTCCACCGGCAGCCGTCCCCTGGCGGCCTCCGGCCCCGCTCCCGCCGCCGCTTGGTCCCCGGGGCCGCTCTCCTGAGCCGCTTCGGCTGCCGCCGGCTCCCGGGGCCGCTCCCCCTCGGCTCCCCGCAGCCTCACGAAGATGGAGAGTAGGGCGAGGGCCAGGACGGTGAAGAGCAGCCGGACGGCCAGGTACAAGTCCACGGCCACGTCCGTCCCGCCCTGCTGCTGGAGCCCGCCCGTATTACAAGCCGTTGCCATAAAGCACAGTGAGACAAGAACCTTAGCCCAGGCCCCACACTTGATAAACACTAACACAGCAAATACCGGCTCTAAGTAAGTTACAACGGTCTGAAGCTGTGAGATCAACAAGAACAACTCTGAGAGCCAATAAATCAGCATTGTGACGAGTGACTATTAATCCAGTCAGATCTGTCGTTATCTCAACCCTTCGTGCCCCACGTTGGGCGCCAAAAAGAACTGTCGTGGTTTAAACCCAGTCAGGTAATTCGTTCGCTCACTTCCCCCCCTTTCTTGCCCTCCCCCTGCTCTCGGAGGGACGGAGAGGAGAATCAAAAGAATGCTACTCCCACGGGTTGAGATAAGAACAGTTTAGTAACTAAGGTATAACACAAATCACTACTGCTACCACCAATGATAATAATGATAAAGGAAATAACAAGGGAACAGAATACAACACCTCACCACCCGCTGACCGATAACTCGCCCCCCAAGCCCGACCAAGCTCCGACCGATACCTCCTCCAACCCTGCAGTCTCCCAGCCCTTCCGGCTAACTCCCAGTTACATCCTGGGCATGACGTGCTGTGGTATGGAATACCTCTTTGGTCAGTTTGGGTCAGGTGTCCTGTCTCTGCTTCCTCCCAGCTTCCCCTCCTCCCTGGCAGAGCATGAGGCTCACAAAGTCCTTGGCCAAAACAAAACATCTCTATCAGCTCTGTTCCTGAGCCGAAAGTCAAAACACTGCACTGCACCAGCTACCGAGGAGGAGAAACATGACTGCTACTGCTGAGCCCAGGACAGACGTGAATGGTATGGAATAAGGGGTGGATAATGTCCTGGGTTCAGCAGTAGCAGTCATGTTTTTTTTCCTTTGTGGTAGCTGGTGCAGTGCTGTGTTTTGACTTCCAGCCTGAGAACAGTGTTGGTGAAGTCGATGTTTTCAGTTGTTGCTAAGTGATGTTTACCCTGACCAAGGACTTTGTGAGGCTCATGCTCTGCCAGGGAGGAGGGGAAGCCGGGAGGAAGCAGAGACGGGGCGCCTGACCCGGGCTAGCCAGGAAGGTATTCCATACCACAGCACGTCATTGCCAGGGTGGGGAGTGACTGGGAGTTACCCGGAAGGACACGGGCTTCCGGGTGGAACTCGTTTTCTTGGCCGGTGGTATCGTATTCTCTTCCCTTGTTATTTTCCCTTATCGTTGTTGTAGTTGATAGTAGCGGTGGTGATTTGTTGCTGGACTGTTCTTGTCTCAACCCGTGGGAGTTGCACTTTTTCGATCCTCCTCCCCGTTCCACCGGGAGCGGGAAAGGGGAGAACCCCGGTGGGGGGGGGGGACGACACGGACCTCGATTGTTGTCAGCTCGGCACCACTCACTGGGAGTGAGTGAACAAGTTGCCTGACTGGGTTTAAACCACGACACAGCTACAGTCAGTATCAATGGAAACAGCATGGAGCAACTACCCAGCAGGACTGGGTTTACTCTGCAAAATATTCAGTGGTACATTTAACCATAATTTCTTCAGGGTTTGGTTTTTTTTTTGACAGTTTCAGCTGAAAAGACAAAAGTATAATAATATTACTATATGAGTAAATTTACATGTGTCCTTCATCTGCATATAGCACCAGCATCACATTTCATACAGAGAAAATGGAGGTTAAGAGTGAACTTTTGGCCCAAATAAAGTCAGTGGGAGTTTTGCCATGGCCTTTAGAGGACCAGCTTGTTACCACAGGTATTCAGCCTGAGTCAGTATAACCCATTCTTATTTATGGACTTTATTTGTGAACACAATTTTTGCTTTAGTGGTTAGAGTGTGTTGAAAATACTGACCTTCTGAGCTAACGAAAGGCAAAAGCAGGAAAAAAAAAGAAGTGATTTGTGTGCACGATAAAAGTGGGGTTTTTTTGGTTGCTGTTTTTTTCTGTTTGTTTGTTTGTTTTTTTTCCAGAGCTGAAGAGCCACCTTTATTGTGCCGGTAGAGGGGGATCACAGTGGTCGCTCAGAGATGAAACACGGTTGGTGCCACTGAGGTGTCCAGGCCGCGCGTCGGGAGTTTGGGCCCGATCTTGCAAGTGGGAGTTGTCTCGCACCCACGTGGGGCTAGCGGGGATGGAGCTGCTGCCGCTTTCCAGTGCTGCGGAGTCAGAGGATGCTGCCGATGGCCGATGCCTGCTGGTTCTGGGGCTCCTGGTCTCAGGTATTGGCGAGCCCTGGGACAGCCCCTCACTGCCTGGCTGTGGGTGCTCCTTTCACCACGTGGTGCTGGCAGTTGGCTTCTCTCTCGCTGTCTTCTGAGCCGCGTGTAGGCAGCTTGGGTGTGACAGTTCAACTGGGAGCACGCTGGGGAGCCGTGGCACGGCCCGATTGTTGCAGTGCCAGTGTGTGGTGCCAGGGAACTGTGGCATGGCTGTATTGCCTCCTGTCTGTCAGTGCTGCAGCTGCTGCTCCCTGATGACTCGACTGTCACTGCTGCAGAGCTGCTAGCACGTGCTGGGGAGCGCTGGCGTAGCCCCGACACAGCCCGTCTGCGTGTGCTCCTCTTTGCACGTGGTGCTGGCGTGTGGCTGCTCTAACGGTGTCTTTTGCGCCGCGTGTTGGGAGTTTGGACCCGGCGTTGCGAGCGGGAGCGGTCTCACACCTGCACGGGCCCCGTGGATCCTGAGGCGCTGTCTCTTTGACGTGTTCTGGAGCCACGGGATGACGCTGATGGCCGCTGTCTTGTTGTGCTGTGGCTGTGGCTCGCACGTTCGCGTGAGCCCTGGGACCGCCTGGGCGCAGCCAGTCTGCGGGGGCTCCTCCCAGCTCGAGCTGCTGGTGTGTGGCTGCCCTGGGAGCGTCTTCTGGGCCGTGCATAGGGAGCTTGGGCCCGACGCTGCAAGCGGGAGCGGTCTCGCACCCGCATGGGCCCACCGGCTCTGTTGCTCCTGCTTCCTTGCAGTGGTGCAGAGCCATGGGATGCCGCCGATGGCTGCTGCCTGGTGGTGCTGCGGCTGCGGGTCTCACGTGGTGGGGAGCATTGGGACAGCCTTGGCACCGCCTGGCTGCTGGTATTGCTCGCAGCGCGTGTTGCTGGCGGTCGGCTTCTCTCCTGCAGTCTTCTAGGCCATGTGTAGGGTGCCTGGGTCTGACGGGTGCCCCGGGTTTGGTGTTGCCGTCGGTCAGGCCCAGGCTGGCTGGAGCAGCTGCAGCCCTCAGACACTGGGCAACTGGGGAATGGTGCCGATGGCATCTGTCTGCTGCTGCTGGGGCTGCTGGTCTCCTGTGTCTGAGGTTCAGGAGACTGGCCCGGTGCTGCTGGGCTGGCAGTGCTTTTAGGGATTGTCTTCCAGGACCGGGGCAGGGTCCTGAGCCGTGCCCCAGTCCTCCTGGAGCAGACAGGCTGTGCCAAGCTCACACCAGGCACCCTCTGCTGGGCCTTGCCTGACCCCTGGCCCCAGCCCAGGGCCACCCGGGTGCTTTGACACTTGGAGGTGCCCAGGCCAGCACAGCTCTCACACTGCCATCTGCCCTCATAGCTGTTTGTCAGGTTCGAGCAGCGTCTGTGAGTGCCCACAGCAGCGCAGGAGCGGCACAGGAACAGCTGCCAGGGCCCATTTTGCTCAGCCACCCGCCTGCCTCCTGGACAAAGGCACTCCCTGGCATCGCAGCTCGCGTGCCTCTGCTGCCGTTCTGTGGATGCATCGTTGTCTTCCCATGACGCTTTTCTTACGGGGAGTCGGATCCCCATGGAGAGCATTTCTGTTAGAAACAGTCTCCTGTTTTGGCACAGAGGGCACACCAAGGAAAAAGCGCCAGCATTCATAGCCTGTCCCTGGATGCAGGCCCTGTGGAACCAGGCGTGTTTGCATGCTGGGCACACCATGGTCCCATAGGTGGTTCTGCCTTCCACAGGGTCCTTGCAGATGAGGCAGTTGGCGTCCTCTGGAGCCGCCAGCTCTTGCTGCTGTGGGCGGTGCTCCCAGCAGAAGGAACTGTACGGCAGGAGGTAACGGGTGACGCATTCACCCTCCACGGCACAGGGGAGATGGAACCTGCGGTCGCAGCCCGTCTCCTGGCAGGTGATGGTGGCCCCCCTCTTGCCACACACAAAGCAGACCATCCGGGCTGCCAGCTTGGCTGTACGATCAACCTCTTCAGGAAGAAATTCCATCACTTCTTCCTGCTCGGTCCCTTGTGGACGAAGGTCACTGGCAAAAAGCAGGCAAAGGTGATGAGCATAGATCCCCTGATATCTCAGTTTTGGCCCGCACATGTCCGGATCTGCCTTTACACGGCAACACAGAATGCATTCGTGCTCCATCGCGTCGGGTGTCCTGCAGCTCCTTGCGGAGGTGTCAGACATCAAAGGTTGGCAGTGCTGGAGCTTCTTCTCCAAACGCTCCTCTGCTACCTCTGAGGGAGAAGAGAGACGCGCGTGAGTTTGCAGCACAGGCCCAGAGCCCTGCGGTGTGGAGCCCCCTCCTCCCTCGGCAGCCCCCCGAGAGTCCTGTCCCTGCCCTCTACTCCCCGCACCTCACCAGGTCGCAGTGATGCACTGTGCCCAGCGTTCTCTTTTTATAGGCCTGCCCCTGCCACCGGTCAGAGTGGCCTCTGTGACATCAGCACTGCTGGCCTGCGTGCACCCCAAACACGGGCACGGGCATCCTCGGCCACACACCACCCACTGTGACACGGGCTCTTGGCACCCAGGTCGCCGGGGCGGCTGCTCCACCTGCAAGCGCAGACTCAAGGGCCAGCTTAGGGGCATGGTTTCCTGGTGAACTTGGCGGTGTTTGCTTAACGGTTGGACTCGATGACCTTTATGGCCTTCTCCAGCCTAAATGATTCCTGTGACTCTCATTACCATTCCGCTATTATTTTATCACCATTTGCTTACGCTATGGTTAACATTTAAAAGATTTAAAAGCTTATCAAGGGGCGTTTCAGCTCTGTATTTGGCACTACTGGGGTCTGCATTAATGCGTGTAAGTTACCTGTAAAATGGGAGCAATGAGGTGGTCAAATTAATGCCTGAATGGGTGTGTGTTTTCTTGAGCGGTTACGTATGCTTTTTGCCCTTTTTTTTTTTAAATGACAAAATCTGTTTTAAGTGTAGGTTGTCTTTCATGAGCATTTGTAACTTTGCCAGGTACTTAGTAACCTGTCAGCGTGTCAGAAGTCACTGGCACTGGGGTGCATGATTGTGGGGGGTGAGCCGTGAGGGCCCGGCCGGCTGGGTGGGTGGGTGGGTGGGTGGGTGCAGGAGGTGGGTCAGCAGGAGGTGCTGCTGACATCTAGGGAAAGGACAATGCGCTGGGCGCAGTCCCTCATGCTGCCCCTTGAGAAAGGCAGGGGAGGAGGAAGCCAACCAAGGAGCCTGGAATCTCCCAGTCCAGATCTGAAGTGCGTACAGGGGCAACAGCTGCTACTCAAACTTTGGCTGATATGAACAGCACAGCTACCCCAGCGGCAAGTACAGCAGCTGCTCAAACTTCAACCGCAACAGACAGCGCGGTTACCCCAGCTCCAAGCACAGCAGCTGCACCAACCCCAGCGACAAGTACAGTCGCTACTCAAACTTTGGCCTCAATGAACAGAGCAGCTACGCCAGTGGCAAGTACAGCAGCTGCTCAAACTTCAACCGCAACAGACAGCGCGGTTACCCCAGCTCCATGCACAGCAGCTACACCACCCCTAGCAACAAGTACAGTTGCTACTCAGCCACAGTGATAATCACTGCAGCCAAACCAGAGGACCAATTCGTACCAATATCGGTTGCCCCTGTACGCAAGAGAACAAGCAAAAAGGAGGCAAAAAGGGTGAAGCGAGATGAAGAAACAAGGAATTCACCACCCGCTCCAGAATCTGATCAGGAGTCATCATCACATGACGAAGAAGAAGAAGAAGAGGTAACTTCTCGACCTCGGACCTCAACCGAGCTGCGGAATATGCAAAAAGATTTTACCCGTCAACCAGGGGAGCACATCATCACCTGGTTACTCCGATGCTGGGACAATGGGGCCGATGGTCACGAACTAGAAGGTACAGAAGCCAAGCAGCTGGGATCACTTGCTAGAGAAGGGGGAATTGACAAAGCAATTGCAAGAGAGAAAAAGTCCCTCAGCCTTTGGAGGCGGCTCTTGGCAGCTGTGAAAGGAAGGTTTCCGTACAAGGACGATGTTACGAGTCGTTCGGCCAAGTGGACTACTATAGACAAAGGCATCCAGTCTCTGAGGGAATCGGCCATCGTAGAGATGATCTATCACATCAAGCTGAATGACGGGCATACACCTATAGATCCAGATGAAGTTGAATGTACACGACCCATGTGGCGAAAACTTACACGGAATGCACCGTCATCATATGCCCATTCATTGGCAACAGTAACCTGGAATGACATAGTACCACTAACAGTGGATGAAATGGTTCATAAACTCCGAGAGTTCGAAGACAATCTCACCCCTTCCATCATCTCAGCTGTGAAAAAACTGTCCCAGGACCTCGAACAATTGAGGGACGATCTATCTGATTTATCCAGCTCCTCACGTGTACCAACACACGTCTCAGCTATTAACAAAAGGCATCCTATTGTTCAAGAGAGGAGATACAGGAGGTATACGCCACGGGGTACCCTATGGTTTTACCTGCTGGATCACGGAGAAGACATGACAAAGTGGGATGGAAAACCTCCTTCAGCTTTGGAGGAACGGGTGAGTGAACTGAAGAGGGGAGCAAGGGCCAAGACTGATCGTCCCATGAGAGCTACGGCTTCAGTCTCTGGTGAGCAGTTTCTCAGATGGAATGGAAGAGCTGATTTTACTCCAGCTCCTGTGATAACGAAGAATAATCCCTTTCACCACGACTTAAGTGTCCAAGGCTGTGACGACCATTAGAGGGGCCCTGCCTCCAGCCAGGTGGAGGTAGGGGACAATCGGATTTACTGGACTGTGTGGATCAGATGGCCTGGCACATCAGTCCCACAGAAGTATAAGGCTCTAGTAGATACCGGTGCACAGCGTACCCTGATGCCATCAAGCTGTCAAGGGGTGGAACCCATCTATATTTCTGGAGTGACAGGAGGATCCCAAGAGTTGACTGTGCTGGAGGCTGAAATCAGCCTGACTGGGAGGGAATGGCAAAAGCACCCTATTGTGACTGGTCCAGAGGCTCCATGCATCCTCGGCATAGACTACCTCAAGAGAGGGTACTTCAAAGACCCAAAAGGGTACCGGTGGGCTTTTGGTATTGCTGCTTTGGAGACTGAGGAAATTGAGCAGCTGTCCACCTTGCCTGGTCTCTCACAAGATCCCTCTGCTGTGGGGTTGCTGAAAGTTGAAGAACAACAAGTGCCAATTGCGACCACAACAGTGCACCGGCGGCAATATCGCACCAACCGAGACTCCCTGATTCCCACCCATCAGCTGATTCGTGGACTGGAGAGTCAGGGGGTGATCAGCAGGACCCGCTCACCCTTTAATAGCCCCATATGGCCAGTGCGAAAGTCGAATGGAGACTAATAGTAGACTATCGCGGCCTGAATGAAGTCACACCACCATTGAGTGCTGCCGTACCGGACATGCTAGAACTTCAGTATGAACTAGAGTCAAAGGCAGCCAAGTGGTATGCCACGATTGATATTGCCAATGCATTTTTCTCAATTCCTTTGGCAGCAGAGTGCAGGCCACAGTTTGCTTTTACTTGGAGGGGTGTCCAGTTCACTTGGAACCGACTGCCCCAGGGGTGGAAACAAAGCCCTACCATTTGCCACGGACTGATCCAGACTGCACTGGAACAGGGGCAAGCTCCAGAACACCTGCAATACATTGATGACATTATTGTGTGGGGCGATACAGCGGAAGAAGTCTTTGAGAAAGGGAGGAAAATAATCCAAATCCTGCTGAAAGCCGGTTTTGCCATAAAACGGAGTAAGGTCAAGGGACCTGCACAGGAGATTCAATTTTGGGGAATAAAATGGCAAGATGGACGTAGACAGATCCCCACAGATGTGATCAACAAGATAACAGCAATGTCTCCACCAACTAATAAGAAAGAAACGCAAGCTTTCTTGGGTGCAGTGGGGTTCTGGAGAATGCACATCCTGAATTACAGTTCGATTGTAAGCCCTCTCTATCATGTGACCCGGAAGAAGAATGATTTTAAATGGGGCCCTGAGCAGCAACAAGCCTTTGAGCAAATTAAGCGTGAGATAGTTCATGCAGTAGCCCTTGGACCAGTCCGGACCGGACCAGATGTAAAAAATGTACTGTACACTGCAGCTGGGGAGAACGGTCCTACCTGGAGCCTCTGGCAGAAAGCTCCAGGGGAGACTCGAGGTCGACCCCTCGGCTTTTGGAGTCGGGGATATAAAGGATCTGAGGCCAGCTATACCCCAACTGAGAAAGAGATACTGGCAGCCTATGAAGGGGTTCGAGCTGCTTCGGAAGTGATTGGCACTGAAGCACAGCTCCTTCTAGCACCCCGGTTGCCCGTGCTGGGCTGGATGTTCAAAGGCAGGGTCTCCTCTACACATCATGCAACTGATGCTACATGGAGTAAATGGGCTGCACTAATTACACAACGAACTCAAATAGGAAATCTCAGTCATCCAGGCATTCTAGAAGTCATCATGGACTGGCCAGAGGGCAAAGATTTTGGAATGTCACCAAAGGAGGAGGTGGTGCGCGCTGAAGAGGCCCCACCATATAATAAACTGTCAGAAAGTGAAAAGCAGTATGCCTTGTTTACTGATGGCTCTTGCCGTATTGTGGGAAAGCATCGGAGATGGAAGGCAGCTGTATGGAGTCCTGGACGACAAGTTGCAGAAACTGCTGACGGAGAGGGTGAATCAAGTCAGTTTGCCGAGGTGAAAGCCATCCAGCTGGCCCTGCACATTGCTGAACGAGAAAAGTGGCCAGTACTTTATCTCTGTACTGACTCATGGATGGTGGCAAATGCCCTGTGGGGGTGGTTGAAGCAATGGAAGCAGAGCAACTGGCAACGCAGAGGTAAACCCATCTGGGCTGCTGCACAGTGGAAAGATATCGCTGCCCAGGTGCAGAACCTGGTGGTGAAGGTACGTCATGTAGATGCCCATGTACCCAAGAGTCGGGCCACTGAAGAACACCAGAACAACCAACAAGTGGATAAAGCGGCTAAGATTGAAGTGGCTCAGATGGACTTAGATTGGCAACATAAAGGTGAATTATTTTTGGCCCGGTGGGCCCATGACACTTCAGGCCATCAGGGCAGAGATGCAACATATAGATGGGCCCGTGATCGAGGGGTGGACTTAACAATGGACACTATTGCCCAGGTTATTCATGAGTGTGAAACATGTGCTGCAATTAAACAAGCCAAGCGGTTAAAGCCCATGTATACCTCAAGGGGATTTGATTTTAGGCGAAAACAGCTAGTGAACTCAATTGTATGCTGTTGCCTGCTGTGTAATGCTTTTATAGCCCATCAACTAGATGTCTCCAGGTTACCAGCAACTGGCCCTGACTTCCCTCCAGCCATCGTCCCAGCAGAGAATGAACTTTGAACATCATGGACCGAATGGACTCGGCAGCATTATAGGGATTGGTCCATGCACTAAGAAAATGATCTTTTCCTCTTGGTCTGTATGTATATGGATGTATATATATGGGAGAGCGATGGTGTATTGAAAATGTGGGATCTGAGCACGACGTTGTCGTGGTTTAAACCCAGTCAGGTAATTCGTTCGCTCACTTCCCCCCCTTTCTTGCCCTCCCCCTGCTCTCGGAGGGACGGAGAGGAGAATCAAAAGAATGCTACTCCCACGGGTTGAGATAAGAACAGTTTAGTAACTAAGGTATAACACAAATCACTACTGCTACCACCAATGATAATAATGATAAAGGAAATAACAAGGGAACAGAATACAACACCTCACCACCCGCTGACCGATAACTCGCCCCCCAAGCCCGACCAAGCTCCGACCGATACCTCCTCCAACCCTGCAGTCTCCCAGCCCTTCCGGCTAACTCCCAGTTACATCCTGGGCATGACGTGCTGTGGTATGGAATACCTCTTTGGTCAGTTTGGGTCAGGTGTCCTGTCTCTGCTTCCTCCCAGCTTCCCCTCCTCCCTGGCAGAGCATGAGGCTCACAAAGTCCTTGGCCAAACCAAAACATCTCTATCAGCTCTGTTCCCGAGCCGAAAGTCAAAACACTGCACTGCACCAGCTACCAAGGAGGAGAAACATGACTGCTACTGCTGAACCCAGGACATTATCCACCCCTTATTCCATACCATTCACGTCATGCTCAGATCCCACATTTTCAATATACCATCACTCTTATCTCGGTGCACTCTTATCTTAGTGCATGGACCAGTCCCTATAAAGCTGCTGAGTCCATCTGGTACATGTCAGGCTCCATCTCTTATACCAGTCAGAGCAGGAGAGAATGTGTGCAGTGTTCACACTCGTGAATAATCTGGGCAATAGTGTCCATTGCTAAGTCCACCCCTCGATCATGAGTCCATCTCTATGTTGCATCTCTGCTCTGATGGCCTGAAGTGCCATGGGCCCACCAGGCTCAAAATAATTCACTGTCCCCTTCAGCAGTTTCTGCAGCTTGTTGCTGGGGACTCCATACAGCTGCCTTCCATCTCCGACGCTTCCAAAGCACTGGAGGGGCCCAGTGGACTAGATACTTGCCCATACTGTCACACACACCCTGCCACTCATGACTGTCCAGCCTTGGGGAAAACCTCTTGGTCCCCCTATATTGTCGTCTAACCCCAGACAAGACCCAAACCTGACTCTGCTTAACTTTTGAGATCAGACAAAATGGTTGTGGGTAGAACACAGTCTGTGTGTGTGCCAACATGCTGATCCCCATCACAATCAGCAGGCAGGTCCCAAGGATACCCAAAGGCCATTCGAAACCTTCAGAACTCTCAAACGATGCTGCTGTACTTGTCACTGGGGCTGGTGTAGCGTCTGTGCTTGCCGGCTCTCCCACCGCCAGCTTCTCTTTTCCTGAGTCCAGCTCTTCCTCCTCTGCCTTGCTGGGAAACGCTGCGTGGTCTCCTGCGTCCTCCTGGGGCTCGGCAGGCGGCTTCCGGGAAACGCTCTCGGCCGTCGCGGGGCTGGGCTCCTCCGCGGGGCTGGGCTCCTCCGCGGGGCTGGGCTCCTCCGCGGGGCTCGGCTCGGCGGCGGGGCTCGGCTCGGCGGCGGGGCTCGGCTCCTCCGCGGGCCTCGGCTCCTCCGCGGGCCTCGGCTCCTCCGCGGGCCTCGGCTCCTCCGCGGGGCTCGGCTCCTCCGCGGGGCTCGGCTCTTCCGCGGGGCTCGGCTCCTCCGCCGCCTTATCCCGCTGCTCGGCAGCCGCTTCCTTCTGCTCCTCGACCGCCCCGGCCTCCTCCACCGGCAGCCGTCCCCTGGCGGCCTCCGGCCCCGCTCCCGCCGCCGCTTGGTCCCCGGGGCCGCTCTCCTGAGCCGCTTCGGCTGCCGCCGGCTCCCGGGGCCGCTCCCCCTCGGCTCCCCGCAGCCTCACGAAGATGGAGAGTAGGGCGAGGGCCAGGACGGTGAAGAGCAGCCGGACGGCCAGGTACAAGTCCACGGCCACGTCCGTCCCGCCCTGCTGCTGGAGCCCGCCCGTATTACAAGCCGTTGCCATAAAGCACAGTGAGACAAGAACCTTAGCCCAGGCCCCACACTTGATAAACACTAACACAGCAAATACCGGCTCTAAGTAAGTTACAACGGTCTGAAGCTGTGAGATCAACAAGAACAACTCTGAGAGCCAATAAATCAGCATTGTGACGAGTGACTATTAATCCAGTCAGATCTGTCGTTATCTCAACCCTTCGTGCCCCACGTTGGGCGCCAAAAAGAACTGTCGTGGTTTAAACCCAGTCAGGTAATTCGTTCGCTCACTTCCCCCCCTTTCTTGCCCTCCCCCTGCTCTCGGAGGGACGGAGAGGAGAATCAAAAGAATGCAACTCCCACGGGTTGAGCTAAGAACAGTTTAGTAACTAAGGTATAACACAAATCACTACTGCTACCACCAATGATAATAATGATAAAGGAAATAACAAGGGAACAGAATACAACACCTCACCACCCGCTGACCGATAACTCGCCCCCCAAGCCCGACCAAGCTCCGACCGATACCTCCTCCAACCCTGCAGTCTCCCAGCCCTTCCGGCTAACTCCCAGTTACATCCTGGGCATGACGTGCTGTGGTATGGAATACCTCTTTGGTCAGTTTGGGTCAGGTGTCCTGTCTCTGCTTCCTCCCAGCTTCCCCTCCTCCCTGGCAGAGCATGAGGCTCACAAAGTCCTTGGCCAAAACAAAACATCTCTATCAGCTCTGTTCCTGAGCCGAAAGTCAAAACACTGCACTGCACCAGCTACCGAGGAGGAGAAACATGACTGCTACTGCTGAGCCCAGGACAGACGTGAATGGTATGGAATAAGGGGTGGATAATGTCCTGGGTTCAGCAGTAGCAGTCATGTTTTTTTTCCTTTGTGGTAGCTGGTGCAGTGCTGTGTTTTGACTTCCAGCCTGAGAACAGTGTTGGTGAAGTCGATGTTTTCAGTTGTTGCTAAGTGATGTTTACCCTGACCAAGGACTTTGTGAGGCTCATGCTCTGCCAGGGAGGAGGGGAAGCCGGGAGGAAGCAGAGACGGGGCGCCTGACCCGGGCTAGCCAGGAAGGTATTCCATACCACAGCACGTCATGGCCAGGGTGGGGAGTGACTGGGAGTTACCCGGAAGGACACGGGCTTCCGGGTGGAACTCGTTTTCTTGGCCGGTGGTATCGTATTCTCTTCCCTTGTTATTTTCCCTTATCGTTGTTGTAGTTGATAGTAGCGGTGGTGATTTGTTGCTGGACTGTTCTTGTCTCAACCCGTGGGAGTTGCACTTTTTCGATCCTCCTCCCCGTTCCACCGGGAGCGGGAAAGGGGAGAACCCCGGTGGGGGGGGGGGACGACACGGACCTCGATTGTTGTCAGCTCGGCACCACTCACTGGGAGTGAGTGAACAAGTTGCCTGACTGGGTTTAAACCACGACACAGCTACAGTCAGTATCAATGGAAACAGCATGGAGCAACTACCCAGCAGGACTGGGTTTACTCTGCAAAATATTCAGTGGTACATTTAACCATAATTTCTTCTGGGTTTGGTTTTTTTTTTGACAGTTTCAGCTGAAAAGACAAAAGTATAATAATATTACTATATGAGTAAATTTACATGTGTCCTTCATCTGCATATAGCACCAGCATCACATTTCATACAGAGAAAATGGAGGTTAAGAGTGAACTTTTGGCCCAAATAAAGTCAGTGGGAGTTTTGCCATGGCCTTTAGAGGACCAGCTTGTTACCACAGGTATTCAGCCTGAGTCAGTATAACCCATTCTTATTTATGGACTTTATTTGTGAACACAATTTTTGCTTTAGTGGTTAGAGTGTGTTGAAAATACTGACCTTCTGAGCTAACGAAAGGCAAAAGCAGGAAAAAGAAAGAAGTGATTTGTGTGCACGATAAAAGTGGGGGTTTTTTGGTTGCTGTTTTTTTTTGTTTGTTTGTTTGTTTTTTTTCCAGAGCTGAAGAGCCACCTTTATTGTGCCGGTAGAGGGGGATCACAGTGGTCGCTCAGAGATGAAACACGGTTGGTGCCACTGAGGTGTCCAGGCCGCGCGTCGGGAGTTTGGGCCCGATCTTGCAAGTGGGAGTTGTCTCGCACCCACGTGGGGCTAGCGGGGATGGAGCTGCTGCCGCTTTCCAGTGCTGCGGAGTCAGAGGATGCTGCCGATGGCCGATGCCTGCTGGTTCTGGGGCTCCTGGTCTCAGGTATTGGCGAGCCCTGGGACAGCCCCTCACTGCCTGGCTGTGGGTGCTCCTTTCACCACGTGGTGCTGGCAGTTGGCTTCTCTCTCGCTGTCTTCTGAGCCGCGTGTAGGCAGCTTGGGTGTGACAGTTCAACTGGGAGCACGCTGGGGAGCCGTGGCACGGCCCGATTGTTGCAGTGCCAGTGTGTGGTGCCAGGGAACTGTGGCATGGCTGTATTGCCTCCTGTCTGTCAGTGCTGCAGCTGCTGCTCCCTGATGACTCGACTGTCACTGCTGCAGAGCTGCTAGCACGTGCTGGGGAGCGCTGGCGTAGCCCCGACACAGCCCGTCTGCGTGTGCTCCTCTTTGCACGTGGTGCTGGCGTGTGGCTGCTCTAACGGTGTCTTTTGCGCCGCGTGTTGGGAGTTTGGACCCGGCGTTGCGAGCGGGAGCGGTCTCACACCTGCACGGGCCCCGTGGATCCTGAGGCGCTGTCTCTTTGACGTGTTCTGGAGCCACGGGATGACGCTGATGGCCGCTGTCTTGTTGTGCTGTGGCTGTGGCTCGCACGTTCGCGTGAGCCCTGGGACCGCCTGGGCGCAGCCAGTCTGCGGGGGCTCCTCCCAGCTCGAGCTGCTGGTGTGTGGCTGCCCTGGGAGCGTCTTCTGGGCCGTGCATAGGGAGCTTGGGCCCGACGCTGCAAGCGGGAGCGGTCTCGCACCCGCATGGGCCCACCGGCTCTGTTGCTCCTGCTTCCTTGCAGTGGTGCAGAGCCATGGGATGCCGCCGATGGCTGCTGCCTGGTGGTGCTGCGGCTGCGGGTCTCACGTGGTGGGGAGCATTGGGACAGCCTTGGCACCGCCTGGCTGCTGGTATTGCTCGCAGCGCGTGTTGCTGGCGGTCGGCTTCTCTCCTGCAGTCTTCTAGGCCATGTGTAGGGTGCCTGGGTCTGACGGGTGCCCCGGGTTTGGTGTTGCCGTCGGTCAGGCCCAGGCTGGCTGGAGCAGCTGCAGCCCTCAGACACTGGGCAACTGGGGAATGGTGCCGATGGCATCTGTCTGCTGCTGCTGGGGCTGCTGGTCTCCTGTGTCTGAGGTTCAGGAGACTGGCCCGGTGCTGCTGGGCTGGCAGTGCTTTTAGGGATTGTCTTCCAGGACCGGGGCAGGGTCCTGAGCCGTGCCCCAGTCCTCCTGGAGCAGACAGGCTGTGCCAAGCTCACACCAGGCACCCTCTGCCGGGCCTTGCCTGACCCCTGGCCCCAGCCCAGGGCCACCCGGGTGCTTTGACACTTGGAGGTGCCCAGGCCAGCACAGCTCTCACACTGCCATCTGCCCTCATAGCTGTTTGTCAGGTTCGAGCAGCGTCTGTGAGTGCCCACAGCAGCGCAGGAGCGGCACAGGAACAGCTGCCAGGGCCCATTTTGCTCAGCCACCCGCCTGCCTCCTGGACAAAGGCACTCCCTGGCATCGCAGCTCGCGTGCCTCTGCTGCCGTTCTGTGGATGCATCGTTGTCTTCCCATGACGCTTTTCTTACGGGGAGTCGGATCCCCATGGAGAGCATTTCTGTTAGAAACAGTCTCCTGTTTTGGCACAGAGGGCACACCAAGGAAAAAGCGCCAGCATTCATAGCCTGTCCCTGGATGCAGGCCCTGTGGAACCAGGCGTGTTTGCATGCTGGGCACACCATGGTCCCATAGGTGGTTCTGCCTTCCACAGGGTCCTTGCAGATGAGGCAGTTGGCGTCCTCTGGAGCCGCCAGCTCTTGCTGCTGTGGGCGGTGCTCCCAGCAGAAGGAACTGTACGGCAGGAGGTAACGGGTGACGCATTCACCCTCCACGGCACAGGGGAGATGGAACCTGCGGTCGCAGCCCGTCTCCTGGCAGGTGATGGTGGCCCCCCTCTTGCCACACACAAAGCAGACCATCCGGGCTGCCAGCTTGGCTGTACGATCAACCTCTTCAGGAAGAAATTCCATCACTTCTTCCTGCTCGGTCCCTTGTGGACGAAGGTCACTGGCAAAAAGCAGGCAAAGGTGATGAGCATAGATCCCCTGATATCTCAGTTTTGGCCCGCACATGTCCGGATCTGCCTTTACACGGCAACACAGAATGCATTCGTGCTCCATCGCGTCGGGTGTCCTGCAGCTCCTTGCGGAGGTGTCAGACATCAAAGGTTGGCAGTGCTGGAGCTTCTTCTCCAAACGCTCCTCTGCTACCTCTGAGGGAGAAGAGAGACGCGCGTGAGTTTGCAGCACAGGCCCAGAGCCCTGCGGTGTGGAGCCCCCTCCTCCCTCGGCAGCCCCCCGAGAGTCCTGTCCCTGCCCTCTACTCCCCGCACCTCACCAGGTCGCAGTGATGCACTGTGCCCAGCGTTCTCTTTTTATAGGCCTGCCCCTGCCACCGGTCAGAGTGGCCTCTGTGACATCAGCACTGCTGGCCTGCGTGCACCCCAAACACGGGCACGGGCATCCTCGGCCACACACCACCCACTGTGACACGGGCTCTTGGCACCCAGGTCGCCGGGGCGGCTGCTCCACCTGCAAGCGCAGACTCAAGGGCCAGCTTAGGGGCATGGTTTCCTGGTGAACTTGGCGGTGTTTGCTTAACGGTTGGACTCGATGACCTTGCCTGGTCTCTCACAAGATCCCTCTGCTGTGGGGTTGCTGAAAGTTGAAGAACAACAAGTGCCAATTGCGACCACAACAGTGCACCGGCGGCAATATCGCACCAACCGAGACTCCCTGATTCCCACCCATCAGCTGATCCGTGGACTGGAGAGTCAGGGGGTGATCAGCAGGACCCGCTCACCCTTTAATAGCCCCATATGGCCAGTGCGAAAGTCGAATAGAGACTAACAGTAGACTATCGTGGCCTGAATGAAGTCACACCACCATTGAGTGCTGCCGTACCGGACATGCTAGAACTTCAGTATGAACTAGAGTCAAAGGCAGCCAAGTGGTATGCCACGATTGATATTGCCAATGCATTTTTCTCAATTCCTTTGGCAGCAGAGCGCAGGCCACAGTTTGCTTTTACTGGGAGGGGTGTCCAGTTCACTTGGAACCGACTGCCCCAGGGGTGGAAACACAGCCCTACCATTTGCCACGGACTGATCCAGACTGCACTGGAACAGGGGCAAGCTCCAGAACACCTGCAATACATTGATGACATTATTGTGTGGGGCGATACAGCGGAAGAAGTCTTTGAGAAAGGGAGGAAAATAATCCAAATCCTGCTGAAAGCCGGTTTTGCCATAAGACGGAGTAAGGTCAAGGGACCTGCACAGGAGATTCAATTTTGGGGAATAAAATGGCAAGATGGACGTAGACAGATCCCCACAGATGTGATCAACAAGATAACAGCAATGTCTCCACCAACTAATAAGAAAGAAACGCAAGCTTTCTTGGGTGCAGTGGGGTTCTGGAGAATGCACATCCCGAATTACAGTTCGATTGTAAGCCCTCTCTATCATGTGACCCGGAAGAAGAATGATTTTAAATGGGGCCCTGAGCAGCAACAAGCCTTTGAGCAAATTAAACGCGAGATAGTTCATGCAGTAGCCCTTGGACCAGTCCGGACCGGACCAGATGTAAAAAATGTACTGTACACTGCAGCTGGGGAGAACGGTCCTACCTGGAGCCTCTGGCAGAAAGCTCCAGGGGAGACTCGAGGTCGACCCCTCGGCTTTTGGAGTCGGGGATATAAAGGATCTGAGGCCAGCTATACCCCAACTGAGAAAGAGATACTGGCAGCCTATGAAGGGGTTCGAGCTGCTTCGGAAGTGATTGGCACTGAAGCACAGCTCCTTCTAGCACCCCGGTTGCCCGTGCTGGGCTGGATGTTCAAAGGCAGGGTCTCCTCTACACATCATGCAACTGATGCTACATGGAGTAAATGGGCTGCACTAATTACACAACGAACTCAAATAGGAAATCTCAGTCATCCAGGCATTCTAGAAGTCATCATGGACTGGCCAGAGGGCAAAGATTTTGGAATGTCACCAAAGGAGGAGGTGGTGCGCGCTGAAGAGGCCCCACCATATAATAAACTGTCAGAAAGTGAAAAGCAGTGTGCCTTGTTTACTGATGGCTCTTGCCGTATTGTGGGAAAGCATCGGAGATGGAAGGCAGCTGTATGGAGTCCTGGACGACAAGTTGCAGAAACTGCTGACGGAGAGGGTGAATCAAGTCAGTTTGCCGAGGTGAAAGCCATCCAGCTGGCCCTGCACATTGCTGAACGAGAAAAGTGGCCAGTACTTTATCTCTATACTGACTCATGGATGGTGGCAAATGCCCTGTGGGGGTGGTTGAAGCAATGGAAGCAGAGCAACTGGCAACGCAGAGGTAAACCCATCTGGGCTGCTGCACGGTGGAAAGATATCGCTGCCCAGGTGCAGAACCTGGTGGTGAAGGTACGTCATGTAGATGCCCATGTACCCAAGAGTCGGGCCACTGAGGAACACCAGAACAACCAACAAGTGGATAAAGCGGCTAAGATTGAAGTGGCTCAGATGGACTTAGATTGGCAACATAAAGGTGAATTATTTTTGGCCCGGTGGGCCCATGACACTTCAGGCCATCAGGGCAGAGATGCAACATATAGATGGGCCCGTGATCGAGGGGTGGACTTAACAATGGACACTATTGCCCAGGTTATTCATGAGTGTGAAACATGTGCTGCAATTAAACAAGCCAAGCGGTTAAAGCCTCTTTGGTATGGAGGACGATGGTTGAAGTATAAATATGGGGAGGCCTGGCAGATTGACTATATCACACTGCCACCAACCCGCCAAGGCAAGCGCCATGTGCTTACCATGGTGGAAGCAACCACCGGGTGGCTGGAAACATACGCTGTGCCCCATGCCACTGCCCGGAACACTATCCTGGGCCTTGAGAAACAGATTTTGTGGCGACACGGCACCCCAGAGATAACTGAGTCAGACAATGGGACTCATTTCCGGAATAACCTTATAGATATTTGGGCCAAAGAGCATGGCATTGAGTGGGTGTATCACGTCCCCTACCATGCACCAGCCTCTGGGAAAATCGAACGGTACAATGGGCTGTTAAAAACTACACTGAGAGCAATGGGTGGCGGAACTTTCAAGCATTGGGATACACACTTACCAAAGGCCACCTGGTTGGTCAACACCAGAGGATCTGCCAACAGGGCTGGCCCAGCCCAGTCAGAACTTTTACATATTGTAGAGGGGGACAAAGTTCCCGTGGTGCATATGAAGAATTTGCTGGGGAAGACAGTCTGGGTAATTCCTGCTTCAGGTAAAGGCAAACCCACTCGTGGGATTGCTTTTGCTCTGGGACCTGGATATACTTGGTGGGTAATGCGGGAAGATGGGGAAGTCCCATGTATACCTCAAGGGGATTTGATTTTAGGGGAAAACAGCTAGTGAACTCAATTGTATGCTGTTGCCTGCTGTGTAATGCTTTTATAGCCCATCAACTAGATGTCCCCAGGTTACCAGCAACTGGCCCTGACTTCCCTCCAGCCATCGTCCCAACAGAGAATGAACTTTGAACATCATGGACCGAATGGACTCGGCAGCATTATAGGGATTGGTCCATGCACTAAGAAAATGATCTTTTCCTCTTGGTCTGTATGTATATGGATGTATATATATGGGAGAGCGATGGTGTATTGAAAATGTGGGATCTGAGCACGACGTTGTCGTGGTTTAAACCCAGTCAGGTAATTCGTTCGCTCACTTCCCCCCCTTTCTTGCCCTCCCCCTGCTCTCGGAGGGACGGAGAGGAGAATCAAAAGAATGCAACTCCCACGGGTTGAGCTAAGAACAGTTTAGTAACTAAGGTATAACACAAATCACTACTGCTACCACCAATGATAATAATGATAAAGGAAATAACAAGGGAACAGAATACAACACCTCACCACCCGCTGACCGATAACTCGCCCCCCAAGCCCGACCAAGCTCCGACCGATACCTCCTCCAACCCTGCAGTCTCCCAGCCCTTCCGGCTAACTCCCAGTTACATCCTGGGCATGACGTGCTGTGGTATGGAATACCTCTTTGGTCAGTTTGGGTCAGGTGTCCTGTCTCTGCTTCCTCCCAGCTTCCCCTCCTCCCTGGCAGAGCATGAGGCTCACAAAGTCCTTGGCCAAACCAAAACATCTCTATCAGCTCTGTTCCCGAGCCGAAAGTCAAAACACTGCACTGCACCAGCTACCAAGGAGGAGAAACATGACTGCTACTGCTGAACCCAGGACATTATCCACCCCTTATTCCATACCATTCACGTCATGCTCAGATCCCACATTTTCAATATACCATCACTCTTATCTCGGTGCACTCTTATCTTAGTGCATGGACCAGTCCCTATAAAGCTGCTGAGTCCATCTGGTACATGTCAGGCTCCATCTCTTATACCAGTCAGAGCAGGAGAGAATGTGTGCAGTGTTCACACTCGTGAATAATCTGGGCAATAGTGTCCATTGCTAAGTCCACCCCTCGATCATGAGTCCATCTCTATGTTGCATCTCTGCTCTGATGGCCTGAAGTGCCATGGGCCCACCAGGCTCAAAATAATTCACTGTCCCCTTCAGCAGTTTCTGCAGCTTGTTGCTGGGGACTCCATACAGCTGCCTTCCATCTCCGACGCTTCCAAAGCACTGGAGGGGCCCAGTGGACTAGATACTTGCCCATACTGTCACACACACCCTGCCACTCATGACTGTCCAGCCTTGGGGAAAACCTCTTGGTCCCCCTATATTGTCGTCTAACCCCAGACAAGACCCAAACCTGACTCTGCTTAACTTTTGAGATCAGACAAAATGGTTGTGGGTAGAACACAGTCTGTGTGTGTGCCAACATGCTGATCCCCATCACAATCAGCAGGCAGGTCCCAAGGATACCCAAAGGCCATTCGAAACCTTCAGAACTCTCAAACGATGCTGCTGTACTTGTCACTGGGGCTGGTGTAGCCTCTGTGCTTGCCGGCTCTCCCACCGCCAGCTTCTCTTTTCCTGAGTCCAGCTCTTCCTCCTCTGCCTTGCTGGGAAACGCTGCGTGGTCTCCTGCGTCCTCCTGGGGCTCGGCAGGCGGCTTCCGGGAAACGCTCTCGGCCGTCGCGGGGCTGGGCTCCTCCGCGGGGCTGGGCTCCTCCGCGGGGCTGGGCTCCTCCGCGGGGCTCGGCTCGGCCGCGGGGCTCGGCTCCTCCGCGGGCCTCGGCTCCTCCGCGGGGCTCGGCTCGGCCGCGGGGCTCGGCTCCTCCGCGGGGCTCGGCTCTTCCGCGGGGCTCGGCTCCTCCGCCGCCTTATCCCGCTGCTCGGCAGCCGCTTCCTTCTGCTCCTCGACCGCCCCGGCCTCCTCCACCGGCAGCCGTCCCCTGGCGGCCTCCGGCCCCGCTCCCGCCGCCGCTTGGTCCCCGGGGCCGCTCTCCTGAGCCGCTTCGGCTGCCGCCGGCTCCCGGGGCCGCTCCCCCTCGGCTCCCCGCAGCCTCACGAAGATGGAGAGTAGGGCGAGGGCCAGGACGGTGAAGAGCAGCCGGACGGCCAGGTACAAGTCCACGGCCACGTCCGTCCCGCCCTGCTGCTGGAGCCCGCCCGTATTACAAGCCGTTGCCATAAAGCACAGTGAGACAAGAACCTTAGCCCAGGCCCCACACTTGATAAACACTAACACAGCAAATACCGGCTCTAAGTAAGTTACAACGGTCTGAAGCTGTGAGATCAACAAGAACAACTCTGAGAGCCAATAAATCAGCATTGTGACGAGTGACTATTAATCCAGTCAGATCTGTCGTTATCTCAACCCTTCGTGCCCCACGCTGGGCGCCAAAAAGAACTGTCGTGGTTTAAACCCAGTCAGGTAATTCGTTCGCTCACTTCCCCCCCTTTCTTGCCCTCCCCCTGCTCTCGGAGGGACGGAGAGGAGAATCAAAAGAATGCAACTCCCACGGGTTGAGCTAAGAACAGTTTAGTAACTAAGGTATAACACAAATCACTACTGCTACCACCAATGATAATAATGATAAAGGAAATAACAAGGGAACAGAATACAACACCTCACCACCCGCTGACCGATAACTCGCCCCCCAAGCCCGACCAAGCTCCGACCGATACCTCCTCCAACCCTGCAGTCTCCCAGCCCTTCCGGCTAACTCCCAGTTACATCCTGGGCATGACGTGCTGTGGTATGGAATACCTCTTTGGTCAGTTTGGGTCAGGTGTCCTGTCTCTGCTTCCTCCCAGCTTCCCCTCCTCCCTGGCAGAGCATGAGGCTCACAAAGTCCTTGGCCAAACCAAAACATCTCTATCAGCTCTGTTCCTGAGCCGAAAGTCAAAACACTGCACTGCACCAGCTACCGAGGAGGAGAAACATGACTGCTACTGCTGAACCCAGGACAGACGTGAATGGTATGGAATAAGGGGTGGATAATGTCCTGGGTTCAGCAGTAGCAGTCATGTTTTTTTTCCTTTGTGGTAGCTGGTGCAGTGCTGTGTTTTGACTTCCAGCCTGAGAACAGTGTTGGTGAAGTCGATGTTTTCAGTTGTTGCTAAGTGATGTTTACTCTGACCAAGGACTTTGTGAGGCTCATGCTCTGCCAGGGAGGAGGGGAAGCCGGGAGGAAGCAGAGACGGGGCGCCTGACCCGGGCTAGCCAGGAAGGTATTCCATACCACAGCACGTCATGGCCAGGGTGGGGAGTGACTGGGAGTTACCCGGAAGGACACGGGCTTCCGGGTGGAACTCGTTTTCTTGGCCGGTGGTATCGTATTCTCTTCCCTTGTTATTTTCCCTTATCGTTGTTGTAGTTGATAGTAGCGGTGGTGATTTGTTGCTGGACTGTTCTTGTCTCAACCCGTGGGAGTTGCACTTTTTCGATCCTCCTCCCCGTTCCACCGGGAGCGGGAAAGGGGAGAACCCCGGTGGGGGGGGGGGGACGACACGGACCTCGATTGTTGTCAGCTCGGCACCACTCCCTGGGAGTGAGTGAACAAGTTGCCTGACTGGGTTTAAACCACGACACAGCTACAGTCAGTATCAATGGAAACAGCATGGAGCAACTACCCAGCAGGACTGGGTTTACTCTGCAAAATATTCAGTGGTACATTTAACCATAATTTCTTCAGGGTTTGGTTTTTTTTTTGACAGTTTCAGCTGAAAAGACAAAAGTATAATAATATTACTATATGAGTAAATTTACATGTGTCCTTCATCTGCATATAGCACCAGCATCACATTTCATACAGAGAAAATGGAGGTTAAGAGTGAACTTTTGGCCCAAATAAAGTCAGTGGGAGTTTTGCCATGGCCTTTAGAGGACCAGCTTGTTACCACAGGTATTCAGCCTGAGTCAGTATAACCCATTCTTATTTATGGACTTTATTTGTGAACACAATTTTTGCTTTAGTGGTTAGAGTGTGTTGAAAATACTGACCTTCTGAGCTAACGAAAGGCAAAAGCAGGAAAAAGAAAGAAGTGATTTGTGTGCACGATAAAAGTGGGGGTTTTTTGGTTGCTGGTTTTTTTTGTTTGTTTGTTTTTTTTCCAGAGCTGAAGAGCCACCTTTATTGTGCCGGTAGAGGGGGATCACAGTGGTCGCTCAGAGATGAAACACGGTTGGTGCCACTGAGGTGTCCAGGCCGCGCGTCGGGAGTTTGGGCCCGATCTTGCAAGTGGGAGTTGTCTCGCACCCACGTGGGGCTAGCGGGGATGGAGCTGCTGCCGCTTTCCAGTGCTGCGGAGTCAGAGGATGCTGCCGATGGCCGATGCCTGCTGGTTCTGGGGCTCCTGGTCTCAGGTATTGGCGAGCCCTGGGACAGCCCCTCACTGCCTGGCTGTGGGTGCTCCTTTCACCACGTGGTGCTGGCAGTTGGCTTCTCTCTCGCTGTCTTCTGAGCCGCGTGTAGGCAGCTTGGGTGTGACAGTTCAACTGGGAGCACGCTGGGGAGCCGTGGCACGGCCCGATTGTTGCAGTGCCAGTGTGTGGTGCCAGGGAACTGTGGCATGGCTGTATTGCCTCCTGTCTGTCAGTGCTGCAGCTGCTGCTCCCTGATGACTCGACTGTCACTGCTGCAGAGCTGCTAGCACGTGCTGGGGAGCGCTGGCGTAGCCCCGACACAGCCCGTCTGCGTGTGCTCCTCTTTGCACGTGGTGCTGGCGTGTGGCTGCTCTAACGGTGTCTTTTGCGCCGCGTGTTGGGAGTTTGGACCCGGCGTTGCGAGCGGGAGCGGTCTCACACCTGCACGGGCCCCGTGGATCCTGAGGCGCTGTCTCTTTGACGTGTTCTGGAGCCACGGGATGACGCTGATGGCCGCTGTCTTGTTGTGCTGTGGCTGTGGCTCGCACGTTCGCGTGAGCCCTGGGACCGCCTGGGCGCAGCCAGTCTGCGGGGGCTCCTCCCAGCTCGAGCTGCTGGTGTGTGGCTGCCCTGGGAGCGTCTTCTGGGCCGTGCATAGGGAGCTTGGGCCTGACGCTGCAAGCGGGAGCGGTCTCGCACCCGCATGGGCCCACCGGCTCTGTTGCTCCTGCTTCCTTGCAGTGGTGCAGAGCCATGGGATGCCGCCGATGGCTGCTGCCTGGTGGTGCTGCGGCTGCGGGTCTCACGTGGTGGGGAGCATTGGGACAGCCTTGGCACCGCCTGGCTGCTGGTATTGCTCGCAGCGCGTGTTGCTGGCGGTCGGCTTCTCTCCTGCAGTCTTCTAGGCCATGTGTAGGGTGCCTGGGTCTGACGGGTGCCCCGGGTTTGGTGTTGCCGTCGGTCAGGCCCAGGCTGGCTGGAGCAGCTGCAGCCCTCAGACACTGGGCAACTGGGGAATGGTGCCGATGGCATCTGTCTGCTGCTGCTGGGGCTGCTGGTCTCCTGTGTCTGAGGTTCAGGAGACTGGCCCGGTGCTGCTGGGCTGGCAGTGCTTTTAGGGATTGTCTTCCAGGACCGGGGCAGGGTCCTGAGCCGTGCCCCAGTCCGCCTGGAGCAGACAGGCTGTGCCAAGCTCACACCAGGCACCCTCTGCCGGGCCTTGCCTGACCCCTGGCCCCAGCCCAGGGCCACCCGGGTGCTTTGACACTTGGAGGTGCCCAGGCCAGCACAGCTCTCACACTGCCATCTGCCCTCATAGCTGTTTGTCAGGTTCGAGCAGCGTCTGTGAGTGCCCACAGCAGCGCAGGAGCGGCACAGGAACAGCTGCCAGGGCCCATTTTGCTCAGCCACCCGCCTGCCTCCTGGACAAAGGCACTCCCTGGCATCGCAGCTCGCGTGCCTCTGCTGCCGTTCTGTGGATGCATCGTTGTCTTCCCATGACGCTTTTCTTACGGGGAGTCGGATCCCCATGGAGAGCATTTCTGTTAGAAACAGTCTCCTGTTTTGGCACAGAGGGCACACCAAGGAAAAAGCGCCAGCATTCATAGCCTGTCCCTGGATGCAGGCCCTGTGGAACCAGGCGTGTTTGCATGCTGGGCACACCATGGTCCCATAGGTGGTTCTGCCTTCCACAGGGTCCTTGCAGATGAGGCAGTTGGCGTCCTCTGGAGCCGCCAGCTCTTGCTGCTGTGGGCGGTGCTCCCAGCAGAAGGAACTGTACGGCAGGAGGTAACGGGTGACGCATTCACCCTCCACGGCACAGGGGAGATGGAACCTGCGGTCGCAGCCCGTCTCCTGGCAGGTGATGGTGGCCCCCCTCTTGCCACACACAAAGCAGACCATCCGGGCTGCCAGCTTGGCTGTACGATCAACCTCTTCAGGAAAAAATTCCATCACTTCTTCCTGCTCGGTCCCTTGTGGACGAAGGTCACTGGCAAAAAGCAGGCAAAGGTGATGAGCATAGATCCCCTGATATCTCAGTTTTGGCCCGCACATGTCCGGATCTGCCTTTACACGGCAACACAGAATGCATTCTTGCTCCATCGCGTCGGGTGTCCTGCAGCTCCTTGCGGAGGTGTCAGACATCAAAGGTTGGCAGTGCTGGAGCTTCTTCTCCAAACGCTCCTCTGCTACCTCTGAGGGAGAAGAGAGACGCGCGTGAGTTTGCAGCACAGGCCCAGAGCCCTGCGGTGTGGAGCCCCCTCCTCCCTCGGCAGCCCCCCGAGAGTCCTGTCCCTGCCCTCTACTCCCCGCACCTCACCAGGTCGCAGTGATGCACTGTGCCCAGCGTTCTCTTTTTATAGGCCTGCCCCTGCCACCGGTCAGAGTGGCCTCTGTGACATCAGCACTGCTGGCCTGCGTGCACCCCAAACACGGGCACGGGCATCCTCGGCCACACACCACCCACTGTGACACGGGCTCTTGGCACCCAGGTCGCCGGGGCGGCTGCTCCACTTGCAAGCGCAGACTCAAGGGCCAGCTTAGGGGCATGGTTTCCTGGTGAACTTGGCGGTGTTTGCTTAACGGTTGGACTCGATGACCTTTATGGCCTTCTCCAGCCTAAATGATTCCTGTGACTCTCATTACCATTCCGCTATTATTTTATCACCATTTGCTTACGCTATGGTTAACATTTAAAAGATTTAAAAGCTTATCAAGGGGCGTTTCAGCTCTGTATTTGGCACTACTGGGGTCTGCATTAATGCGTGTAAGTTACCTGTAAAATGGGAGCAATGAGGTGGTCAAATTAATGCCTGAATGGGTGTGTGTTTTCTTGAGCGGTTACGTATGCTTTTTGCCCTTTTTTTTTTTAAATGACAAAATCTGTTTTAAGTGTAGGTTGTCTTTCATGAGCATTTGTAACTTTGCCAGGTACTTAGTAACCTGTCAGCGTGTCAGAAGTCACTGGCACTGGGGTGCATGATTGTGGGGGGTGAGCCGTGAGGGCCCGGCCGGCTGGGTGGGTGGGTGGGTGGGTGGGTGCAGGAGGTGGGTCAGCAGGAGGTGCTGCTGACATCTAGGGAAAGGACAATGCGCTGGGCGCAGTCCCTCATGCTGCCCCTTGAGAAAGGCAGGGGAGGAGGAAGCCAACCAAGGAGCCTGGAATCTCCCAGTCCAGATCTGAAGTGCGTACAGGGGCAACAGCTGCTACTCAAACTTTGGCTGATATGAACAGCACAGCTACCCCAGCGGCAAGTACAGCAGCTGCTCAAACTTCAACCGCAACAGACAGCGCGGTTACCCCAGCTCCAAGCACAGCAGCTGCACCAACCCCAGCGACAAGTACAGTCGCTACTCAAACTTTGGCCTCAATGAACAGAGCAGCTACGGCAGTGGCAAGTACAGCAGCTGCTCAAACTTCAACCGCAACAGACAGCGCGGTTACCCCAGCTCCATGCACAGCAGCTACACCACCCCTAGCAACAAGTACAGTTGCTACTCAACCACAGTGATAATCACTGCAGCCAAACCAGAGGACCAATTCGTACCAATATCGGTTGCCCCTGTACGCAAGAGAACAAGCAAAAAGGAGGCAAAAAGGGTGAAGCGAGATGAAGAAACAAGGAATTCACCACCCGCTCCAGAATCTGATCAGGAGTCATCATCACATGACGAAGAAGAAGAAGAAGAGGTAACTTCTCGACCTCGGACCTCAACCGAGCTGCGGAATATGCAAAAAGATTTTACCCGTCAACCAGGGGAGCACATCATCACCTGGTTACTCCGATGCTGGGACAATGGGGCCGATGGTCACGAACTAGAAGGTACAGAAGCCAAGCAGCTGGGATCACTTGCTAGAGAAGGGGGAATTGACAAAGCAATTGCAAGAGAGAAAAAGTCCCTCAGCCTTTGGAGGCGGCTCTTGGCAGCTGTGAAAGGAAGGTTTCCGTACAAGGACGATGTTATGAGTCGTTCGGCCAAGTGGACTACTATAGACAAAGGCATCCAGTCTCTGAGGGAATCGGCCATCGTAGAGATGATCTATCACATCAAGCTGAATGACGGGCATACACCTATAGATCCAGATGAAGTTGAATGTACACGACCCATGTGGCGAAAACTTACACGGAATGCACCGTCATCATATGCCCATTCATTGGCAACAGTAACCTGGAATGACATAGTACCACTAACAGTGGATGAAATGGTTCATAAACTCCGAGAGTTCGAAGACAATCTCACCCCTTCCATCATCTCAGCTGTGAAAAAACTGTCCCAGGACCTCGAACAATTGAGGGACGATCTATCTGATTTATCCAGCTCCTCACGTGTACCAACACACGTCTCAGCTATTAACAAAAGGCATCCTATTGTTCAAGAGAGGAGATACAGGAGGTATACGCCACGGGGTACCCTATGGTTTTACCTGCTGGATCACGGAGAAGACATGACAAAGTGGGATGGAAAACCTCCTTCAGCTTTGGAGGAACGGGTGAGTGAACTGAAGAGGGGAGCAAGGGCCAAGACTGATCGTCCCATGAGAGCTACGGCTTCAGTCTCTGGTGAGCAGTTTCTCAGATGGAATGGAAGAGCTGATTTTACTCCAGCTCCTGTGATAACGAAGAATAATCCCTTTCACCACGACTTAAGTGTCCAAGGCTGTGACGACCATTAGAGGGGCCCTGCCTCCAGCCAGGTGGAGGTAGGGGACAATCGGATTTACTGGACTGTGTGGATCAGATGGCCTGGCACATCAGTCCCACAGAAGTATAAGGCTCTAGTAGATACCGGTGCACAGCGTACCCTGATGCCATCAAGCTGTCAAGGGGTGGAACCCATCTATATTTCTGAAGTGACAGGAGGATCCCAAGAGTTGACTGTGCTGGAGGCTGAAATCAGCCTGACTGGGAGGGAATGGCAAAAGCACCCTATTGTGACTGGTCCAGAGGCTCCATGCATCCTCGGCATAGACTACCTCAAGAGAGGGTACTTCAAAGACCCAAAAGGGTACCGGTGGGCTTTTGGTATTGCTGCTTTGGAGACTGAGGAAATTGAGCAGCTGTCCACCTTGCCTGGTCTCTCACAAGATCCCTCTGCTGTGGGGTTGCTGAAAGTTGAAGAACAACAAGTGCCAATTGCGACCACAACAGTGCACCGGCGGCAATATCGCACCAACCGAGACTCCCTGATTCCCACCCATCAGCTGATTCGTGGACTGGAGAGTCAGGGGGTGATCAGCAGGACCCGCTCACCCTTTAATAGCCCCATATGGCCAGTGCGAAAGTCGAATGGAGACTAACAGTAGACTATCGCGGCCTGAATGAAGTCACACCACCATTGAGTGCTGCCGTACCGGACATGCTAGAACTTCAGTATGAACTAGAGTCAAAGGCAGCCAAGTGGTATGCCACGATTGATATTGCCAATGCATTTTTCTCAATTCCTTTGGCAGCAGAGTGCAGGCCACAGTTTGCTTTTACTTGGAGGGGTGTCCAGTTCACTTGGAACCGACTGCCCCAGGGGTGGAAACAAAGCCCTACCATTTGCCACGGACTGATCCAGACTGCACTGGAACAGGGGCAAGCTCCAGAACACCTGCAATACATTGATGACATTATTGTGTGGGGCGATACAGCGGAAGAAGTCTTTGAGAAAGGGAGGAAAATAATCCAAATCCTGCTGAAAGCCGGTTTTGCCATAAAACGGAGTAAGGTCAAGGGACCTGCACAGGAGATTCAATTTTGGGGAATAAAATGGCAAGATGGACGTAGACAGATCCCCACAGATGTGATCAACAAGATAACAGCAATGTCTCCACCAACTAATAAGAAAGAAACGCAAGCTTTCTTGGGTGCAGTGGGGTTCTGGAGAATGCACATCCTGAATTACAGTTCGATTGTAAGCCCTCTCTATCATGTGACCCGGAAGAAGAATGATTTTAAATGGGGCCCTGAGCAGCAACAAGCCTTTGAGCAAATTAAGCGTGAGATAGTTCATGCAGTAGCCCTTGGACCAGTCCGGACCGGACCAGATGTAAAAAATGTACTGTACACTGCAGCTGGGGAGAACGGTCCTACCTGGAGCCTCTGGCAGAAAGCTCCAGGGGAGACTCGAGGTCGACCCCTCGGCTTTTGGAGTCGGGGATATAAAGGATCTGAGGCCAGCTATACCCCAACTGAGAAAGAGATACTGGCAGCCTATGAAGGGGTTCGAGCTGCTTCGGAAGTGATTGGCACTGAAGCACAGCTCCTTCTAGCACCCCGGTTGCCCGTGCTGGGCTGGATGTTCAAAGGCAGGGTCTCCTCTACACATCATGCAACTGATGCTACATGGAGTAAATGGGCTGCACTAATTACACAACGAACTCAAATAGGAAATCTCAGTCATCCAGGCATTCTAGAAGTCATCATGGACTGGCCAGAGGGCAAAGATTTTGGAATGTCACCAAAGGAGGAGGTGGTGCGCGCTGAAGAGGCCCCACCATATAATAAACTGTCAGAAAGTGAAAAGCAGTATGCCTTGTTTACTGATGGCTCTTGCCGTATTGTGGGAAAGCATCGGAGATGGAAGGCAGCTGTATGGAGTCCTGGACGACAAGTTGCAGAAACTGCTGACGGAGAGGGTGAATCAAGTCAGTTTGCCGAGGTGAAAGCCATCCAGCTGGCCCTGCACATTGCTGAACGAGAAAAGTGGCCAGTACTTTATCTCTGTACTGACTCATGGATGGTGGCAAATGCCCTGTGGGGGTGGTTGAAGCAATGGAAGCAGAGCAACTGGCAACGCAGAGGTAAACCCATCTGGGCTGCTGCACAGTGGAAAGATATCGCTGCCCAGGTGCAGAACCTGGTGGTGAAGGTACGTCATGTAGATGCCCATGTACCCAAGAGTCGGGCCACTGAGGAACACCAGAACAACCAACAAGTGGATAAAGCGGCTAAGATTGAAGTGGCTCAGATGGACTTAGATTGGCAACATAAAGGTGAATTATTTTTGGCCCGGTGGGCCCATGACACTTCAGGCCATCAGGGCAGAGATGCAACATATAGATGGGCCCGTGATAGAGGGGTGGACTTAACAATGGACACTATTGCCCAGGTTATTCATGAGTGTGAAACATGTGCTGCAATTAAACAAGCCAAGCGGTTAAAGCCCATGTATACCTCAAGGGGATTTGATTTTAGGCGAAAACAGCTAGTGAACTCAATTGTATGCTGTTGCCTGCTGTGTAATGCTTTTATAGCCCATCAACTAGATGTCTCCAGGTTACCAGCAACTGGCCCTGACTTCCCTCCAGCCATCGTCCCAGCAGAGAATGAACTTTGAACATCATGGACCGAATGGACTCGGCAGCATTATAGGGATTGGTCCATGCACTAAGAAAATGATCTTTTCCTCTTGGTCTGTATGTATATGGATGTATATATATGGGAGAGCGATGGTGTATTGAAAATGTGGGATCTGAGCACGACGTTGTCGTGGTTTAAACCCAGTCAGGTAATTCGTTCGCTCACTTCCCCCCCTTTCTTGCCCTCCCCCTGCTCTCGGAGGGACGGAGAGGAGAATCAAAAGAATGCTACTCCCACGGGTTGAGATAAGAACAGTTTAGTAACTAAGGTATAACACAAATCACTACTGCTACCACCAATGATAATAATGATAAAGGAAATAACAAGGGAACAGAATACAACACCTCACCACCCGCTGACCGATAACTCGCCCCCCAAGCCCGACCAAGCTCCGACCGATACCTCCTCCAACCCTGCAGTCTCCCAGCCCTTCCGGCTAACTCCCAGTTACATCCTGGGCATGACGTGCTGTGGTATGGAATACCTCTTTGGTCAGTTTGGGTCAGGTGTCCTGTCTCTGCTTCCTCCCAGCTTCCCCTCCTCCCTGGCAGAGCATGAGGCTCACAAAGTCCTTGGCCAAACCAAAACATCTCTATCAGCTCTGTTCCCGAGCCGAAAGTCAAAACACTGCACTGCACCAGCTACCAAGGAGGAGAAACATGACTGCTACTGCTGAACCCAGGACATTATCCACCCCTTATTCCATACCATTCACGTCATGCTCAGATCCCACATTTTCAATATACCATCACTCTTATCTCGGTGCACTCTTATCTTAGTGCATGGACCAGTCCCTATAAAGCTGCTGAGTCCATCTGGTACATGTCAGGCTCCATCTCTTATACCAGTCAGAGCAGGAGAGAATGTGTGCAGTGTTCACACTCGTGAATAATCTGGGCAATAGTGTCCATTGCTAAGTCCACCCCTCGATCATGAGTCCATCTCTATGTTGCATCTCTGCTCTGATGGCCTGAAGTGCCATGGGCCCACCAGGCTCAAAATAATTCACTGTCCCCTTCAGCAGTTTCTGCAGCTTGTTGCTGGGGACTCCATACAGCTGCCTTCCATCTCCGACGCTTCCAAAGCACTGGAGGGGCCCAGTGGACTAGATACTTGCCCATACTGTCACACACACCCTGCCACTCATGACTGTCCAGCCTTGGGGAAAACCTCTTGGTCCCCCTATATTGTCGTCTAACCCCAGACAAGACCCAAACCTGACTCTGCTTAACTTTTGAGATCAGACAAAATGGTTGTGGGTAGAACACAGTCTGTGTGTGTGCCAACATGCTGATCCCCATCACAATCAGCAGGCAGGTCCCAAGGATACCCAAAGGCCATTCGAAACCTTCAGAACTCTCAAACGATGCTGCTGTACTTGTCACTGGGGCTGGTGTAGCCTCTGTGCTTGCCGGCTCTCCCACCGCCAGCTTCTCTTTTCCTGAGTCCAGCTCTTCCTCCTCTGCCTTGCTGGGAAACGCTGCGTGGTCTCCTGCGTCCTCCTGGGGCTCGGCAGGCGGCTTCCGGGAAACGCTCTCGGCCGTCGCGGGGCTGGGCTCCTCCGCGGGGCTGGGCTCCTCCGCGGGGCTGGGCTCCTCCGCGGGGCTCGGCTCGGCCGCGGGGCTCGGCTCCTCCGCGGGCCTCGGCTCCTCCGCGGGGCTCGGCTCGGCCGCGGGGCTCGGCTCCTCCGCGGGGCTCGGCTCTTCCGCGGGGCTCGGCTCCTCCGCCGCCTTATCCCGCTGCTCGGCAGCCGCTTCCTTCTGCTCCTCGACCGCCCCGGCCTCCTCCACCGGCAGCCGTCCCCTGGCGGCCTCCGGCCCCGCTCCCGCCGCCGCTTGGTCCCCGGGGCCGCTCTCCTGAGCCGCTTCGGCTGCCGCCGGCTCCCGGGGCCGCTCCCCCTCGGCTCCCCGCAGCCTCACGAAGATGGAGAGTAGGGCGAGGGCCAGGACGGTGAAGAGCAGCCGGACGGCCAGGTACAAGTCCACGGCCACGTCCGTCCCGCCCTGCTGCTGGAGCCCGCCCGTATTACAAGCCGTTGCCATAAAGCACAGTGAGACAAGAACCTTAGCCCAGGCCCCACACTTGATAAACACTAACACAGCAAATACCGGCTCTAAGTAAGTTACAACGGTCTGAAGCTGTGAGATCAACAAGAACAACTCTGAGAGCCAATAAATCAGCATTGTGACGAGTGACTATTAATCCAGTCAGATCTGTCGTTATCTCAACCCTTCGTGCCCCACGTTGGGCGCCAAAAAGAACTGTCGTGGTTTAAACCCAGTCAGGTAATTCGTTCGCTCACTTCCCCCCCTTTCTTGCCCTCCCCCTGCTCTCGGAGGGACGGAGAGGAGAATCAAAAGAATGCAACTCCCACGGGTTGAGCTAAGAACAGTTTAGTAACTAAGGTATAACACAAATCACTACTGCTACCACCAATGATAATAATGATAAAGGAAATAACAAGGGAACAGAATACAACACCTCACCACCCGCTGACCGATAACTCGCCCCCCAAGCCCGACCAAGCTCCGACCGATACCTCCTCCAACCCTGCAGTCTCCCAGCCCTTCCGGCTAACTCCCAGTTACATCCTGGGCATGACGTGCTGTGGTATGGAATACCTCTTTGGTCAGTTTGGGTCAGGTGTCCTGTCTCTGCTTCCTCCCAGCTTCCCCTCCTCCCTGGCAGAGCATGAGGCTCACAAAGTCCTTGGCCAAACCAAAACATCTCTATCAGCTCTGTTCCCGAGCCGAAAGTCAAAACACTGCACTGCACCAGCTACCGAGGAGGAGAAACATGACTGCTACTGCTGAACCCAGGACAGACGTGAATGGTATGGAATAAGGGGTGGATAATGTCCTGGGTTCAGCAGTAGCAGTCATGTTTTTTTTCCTTTGTGGTAGCTGGTGCAGTGCTGTGTTTTGACTTCCAGCCTGAGAACAGTGTTGGTGAAGTCGATGTTTTCAGTTGTTGCTAAGTGATGTTTACCCTGACCAAGGACTTTGTGAGGCTCATGCTCTGCCAGGGAGGAGGGGAAGCCGGGAGGAAGCAGAGACGGGGCGCCTGACCCGGGCTAGCCAGGAAGGTATTCCATACCACAGCACGTCATGGCCAGGGTGGGGAGTGACTGGGAGTTACCCGGAAGGACACGGGCTTCTTGGCCGGTGGTATCGTATTCTCTTCCCTTGTTATTTTCCCTTATCGTTGTTGTAGTTGATAGTAGCGGTGGTGATTTGTTGCTGGACTGTTCTTGTCTCAACCCGTGGGAGTTGCACTTTTTCGATCCTCCTCCCCGTTCCACCGGGAGCGGGCAAGGGGAGAACCCCGGTGGGGGGGGGGGGGGGGGGGGACACGGACCTCGATTGTTGTCAGCTCGGCACCACTCACTGGGAGTGAGTGAACAAGTTGCCTGACTGGGTTTAAACCACGACACAGCTACAGTCAATATCAATGGAAACAGCATGGAGCAACTACCCAGCAGGACTGGGTTTACTCTGCAAAATATTCAGTGGTACATTTAACCATAATTTCTTCAGGGTTTGGGTTTTTTTTTGACAGTTTCAGCTGAAAAGACAAAAGTATAATAATATTACTATATGAGTAAATTTACATGTGTCCTTCATCTGCATATAGCACCAGCATCACATTTCATACAGAGAAAATGGAGGTTAAGAGTGAACTTTTGGCCCAAATAAAGTCAGTGGGAGTTTTGCCATGGCCTTTAGAGGACCAGCTTGTTACCACAGGTATTCAGCCTGAGTCAGTATAACCCATTCTTATTTATGGACTTTATTTGTGAACACAATTTTTGCTTTAGTGGTTAGAGTGTGTTGAAAATACTGACCTTCTGAGCTAACGAAAGGCAAAAGCAGGAAAAAGAAAGAAGTGATTTGTGTGCACGATAAAAGTGGGGGTTTTTTGGTTGCTGGTTTTTTTTGTTTGTTTGTTTGTTTTTTTTCCAGAGCTGAAGAGCCACCTTTATTGTGCCGGTAGAGGGGGATCACAGTGGTCGCTCAGAGATGAAACACGGTTGGTGCCACTGAGGTGTCCAGGCCGCGCGTCAGGAGTTTGGGCCCGATCTTGCAAGTGGGAGTTGTCTCGCACCCACGTGGGGCTAGCGGGGATGGAGCTGCTGCCGCTTTCCAGTGCTGCAGAGTCAGAGGATGCTGCCGATGACCGATGCCTGCTGGTTCTGGGGCTCCTGGTCTCAGGTATTGGCGAGCCCTGGGACAGCCCCTCACTGCCTGGCTGTGGGTGCTCCTTTCACCACGTGGTGCTGGCGGTTGGCTTCTCTCTCGCTGTCTTCTGAGCCGCGTGTAGGCAGCTTGGGTGTGACAGTTCAACTGGGAGCACGCTGGGGAGCCGTGGCACGGCCCGATTGTTGCAGTGCCAGTGTGTGGTGCCAGGGAACTGTGGCATGGCTGTATTGCCTCCTGTCTGTCAGTGCTGCAGCTGCTGCTCCCTGATGACTCGACTGTCACTGCTGCAGAGCTGCTAGCACGTGCTGGGGAGCGCTGGCGTAGCCCCGACACAGCCCGTCTGCGTGTGCTCCTCTTTGCACGTGGTGCTGGCGTGTGGCTGCTCTAACGGTGTCTTTTGCGCCGCGTGTTGGGAGTTTGGACCCGGCGTTGCGAGCGGGAGCGGTCTCACACCTGCACGGGCCCCGTGGATCCTGAGGCGCTGTCTCTTTGACGTGTTCTGGAGCCACGGGATGACGCTGATGGCCGCTGTCTTGTTGTGCTGTGGCTGTGGCTCGCACGTTCGCGTGAGCCCTGGGACCGCCTGGGCGCAGCCAGTCTGCGGGGGCTCCTCCCAGCTCGAGCTGCTGGTGTGTGGCTGCCCTGGGAGCGTCTTCTGGGCCGTGCATAGGGAGCTTGGGCCCGACGCTGCAAGCGGGAGCGGTCTCGCACCCGCATGGGCCCACCGGCTCTGTTGCTCCTGCTTCCTTGCAGTGGTGCAGAGCCGTGGGATGCCGCCGATGGCTGCTGCCTGGTGGTGCTGCGGCTGCGGGTCTCACGTGGTGGGGAGCATTGGGACAGCCTTGGCACCGCCTGGCTGCTGGTATTGCTCGCAGCGCGTGTTGCTGGCGGTCGGCTTCTCTCCTGCAGTCTTCTAGGCCATGTGTAGGGTGCCTGGGTCTGACGGGTGCCCCGGGTTTGGTGTTGCCGTCGGTCAGGCCCAGGCTGGCTGGAGCAGCTGCAGCCCTCAGACACTGGGCAACTGGGGAATGGTGCCGATGGCATCTGTCTGCTGCTGCTGGGGCTGCTGGTCTCCTGTGTCTGAGGTTCAGGAGACTGGCCCGGTGCTGCTGGGCTGGCAGTGCTTTTAGGGATTGTCTTCCAGGACCGGGGCAGGGTCCTGAGCCGTGCCCCAGTCCGCCTGGAGCAGACAGGCTGTGCCAAGCTCACACCAGGCACCCTCTGCCGTGCCTTGCCTGACCCCTGGCCCCAGCCCAGGGCCACCCGGGTGCTTTGACACTTGGAGGTGCCCAGGCCAGCACAGCTCTCACACTGCCATCTGCCCTCATAGCTGTTTGTCAGGTTCGAGCAGCGTCTGTGAGTGCCCACAGCAGCGCAGGAGCGGCACAGGAACAGCTGCCAGGGCCCATTTTGCTCAGCCACCCGCCTGCCTCCTGGACAAAGGCACTCCCTGGCATCGCAGCTCGCGTGCCTCTGCTGCCGTTCTGTGGATGCATCGTTGTCTTCCCATGACGCTTTTCTTACGGGGAGTCGGATCCCCATGGAGAGCATTTCTGTTAGAAACAGTCTCCTGTTTTGGCACAGAGGGCACACCAAGGAAAAAGCGCCAGCATTCATAGCCTGTCCCTGGATGCAGGCCCTGTGGAACCAGGCGTGTTTGCATGCTGGGCACACCATGGTCCCATAGGTGGTTCTGCCTTCCACAGGGTCCTTGCAGATGAGGCAGTTGGCGTCCTCTGGAGCCGCCAGCTCTTGCTGCTGTGGGCGGTGCTCCCAGCAGAAGGAACTGTACGGCAGGAGGTAACGGGTGACGCATTCACCCTCCACGGCACAGGGGAGATGGAACCTGCGGTCGCAGCCCGTCTCCTGGCAGGTGATGGTGGCCCCCCTCTTGCCACACACAAAGCAGACCATCCGGGCTGCCAGCTTGGCTGTACGATCAACCTCTTCAGGAAAAAATTCCATCACTTCTTCCTGCTCGGTCCCTTGTGGACGAAGGTCACTGGCAAAAAGCAGGCAAAGGTGATGAGCATAGATCCCCTGATATCTCAGTTTTGGCCCGCACATGTCCGGATCTGCCTTTACACGGCAACACAGAATGCATTCTTGCTCCATCGCGTCGGGTGTCCTGCAGCTCCTTGCGGAGGTGTCAGACATCAAAGGTTGGCAGTGCTGGAGCTTCTTCTCCAAACGCTCCTCTGCTACCTCTGAGGGAGAAGAGAGACGCGCGTGAGTTTGCAGCACAGGCCCAGAGCCCTGCGGTGTGGAGCCCCCTCCTCCCTCGGCAGCCCCCCGAGAGTCCTGTCCCTGCCCTCTACTCCCCGCACCTCACCAGGTCGCAGTGATGCACTGTGCCCAGCGTTCTCTTTTTATAGGCCTGCCCCTGCCACCGGTCAGAGTGGCCTCTGTGACATCAGCACTGCTGGCCTGCGTGCACCCCAAACACGGGCACGGGCATCCTCGGCCACACACCACCCACTGTGACACGGGCTCTTGGCACCCAGGTCGCCGGGGCGGCTGCTCCACTTGCAAGCGCAGACTCAAGGGCCAGCTTAGGGGCATGGTTTCCTGGTGAACTTGGCGGTGTTTGCTTAACGGTTGGACTCGATGACCTTTATGGCCTTCTCCAGCCTAAATGATTCCTGTGACTCTCATTACCATTCCGCTATTATTTTATCACCATTTGCTTACGCTATGGTTAACATTTAAAAGATTTAAAAGCTTATCAAGGGGCGTTTCAGCTCTGTATTTGGCACTACTGGGGTCTGCATTAATGCGTGTAAGTTACCTGTAAAATGGGAGCAATGAGGTGGTCAAATTAATGCCTGAATGGGTGTGTGTTTTCTTGAGCGGTTACGTATGCTTTTTGCCCTTTTTTTTTTTAAATGACAAAATCTGTTTTAAGTGTAGGTTGTCTTTCATGAGCATTTGTAACTTTGCCAGGTACTTAGTAACCTGTCAGCGTGTCAGAAGTCACTGGCACTGGGGTGCATGATTGTGGGGGGTGAGCCGTGAGGGCCCGGCCGGCTGGGTGGGTGGGTGGGTGGGTGGGTGCAGGAGGTGGGTCAGCAGGAGGTGCTGCTGACATCTAGGGAAAGGACAATGCGCTGGGCGCAGTCCCTCATGCTGCCCCTTGAGAAAGGCAGGGGAGGAGGAAGCCAACCAAGGAGCCTGGAATCTCCCAGTCCAGATCTGAAGTGCGTACAGGGGCAACAGCTGCTACTCAAACTTTGGCTGATATGAACAGCACAGCTACCCCAGCGGCAAGTACAGCAGCTGCTCAAACTTCAACCGCAACAGACAGCGCGGTTACCCCAGCTCCAAGCACAGCAGCTGCACCAACCCCAGCGACAAGTACAGTCGCTACTCAAACTTTGGCCTCAATGAACAGAGCAGCTACGCCAGTGGCAAGTACAGCAGCTGCTCAAACTTCAACCGCAACAGACAGCGCGGTTACCCCAGCTCCATGCACAGCAGCTACACCACCCCTAGCAACAAGTACAGTTGCTACTCAACCACAGTGATAATCACTGCAGCCAAACCAGAGGACCAATTCGTACCAATATCGGTTGCCCCTGTACGCAAGAGAACAAGCAAAAAGGAGGCAAAAAGGGTGAAGCGAGATGAAGAAACAAGGAATTCACCACCCGCTCCAGAATCTGATCAGGAGTCATCATCACATGACGAAGAAGAAGAAGAAGAGGTAACTTCTCGACCTCGGACCTCAACCGAGCTGCGGAATATGCAAAAAGATTTTACCCGTCAACCAGGGGAGCACATCATCACCTGGTTACTCCGATGCTGGGACAATGGGGCCGATGGTCACGAACTAGAAGGTACAGAAGCCAAGCAGCTGGGATCACTTGCTAGAGAAGGCGGAATTGACAAAGCAATTGCAAGAGAGAAAAAGTCCCTCAGCCTTTGGAGGCGGCTCTTGGCAGCTGTGAAAGGAAGGTTTCCGTACAAGGACGATGTTACGAGTCGTTCGGCCAAGTGGACTACTATAGACAAAGGCATCCAGTCTCTGAGGGAATCGGCCATCGTAGAGATGATCTATCACATCAAGCTGAATGACGGGCATACACCTATAGATCCAGATGAAGTTGAATGTACACGACCCATGTGGCGAAAACTTACACGGAATGCACCGTCATCATATGCCCATTCATTGGCAACAGTAACCTGGAATGACATAGTACCACTAACAGTGGATGAAATGGTTCATAAACTCCGAGAGTTCGAAGACAATCTCACCCCTTCCATCATCTCAGCTGTGAAAAAACTGTCCCAGGACCTCGAACAATTGAGGGACGATCTATCTGATTTATCCAGCTCCTCACGTGTACCAACACACGTCTCAGCTATTAACAAAAGGCATCCTATTGTTCAAGAGAGGAGATACAGGAGGTATACGCCACGGGGTACCCTATGGTTTTACCTGCTGGATCACGGAGAAGACATGACAAAGTGGGATGGAAAACCTCCTTCAGCTTTGGAGGAACGGGTGAGTGAACTGAAGAGGGGAGCAAGGGCCAAGACTGATCGTCCCATGAGAGCTACGGCTTCAGTCTCTGGTGAGCAGTTTCTCAGATGGAATGGAAGAGCTGATTTTACTCCAGCTCCTGTGATAACGAAGAATAATCCCTTTCACCACGACTTAAGTGTCCAAGGCTGTGACGACCATTAGAGGGGCCCTGCCTCCAGCCAGGTGGAGGTAGGGGACAATCGGATTTACTGGACTGTGTGGATCAGATGGCCTGGCACATCAGTCCCACAGAAGTATAAGGCTCTAGTAGATACCGGTGCACAGCGTACCCTGATGCCATCAAGCTGTCAAGGGGTGGAACCCATCTATATTTCTGGAGTGACAGGAGGATCCCAAGAGTTGACTGTGCTGGAGGCTGAAATCAGCCTGACTGGGAGGGAATGGCAAAAGCACCCTATTGTGACTGGTCCAGAGGCTCCATGCATCCTCGGCATAGACTACCTCAAGAGAGGGTACTTCAAAGACCCAAAAGGGTACCGGTGGGCTTTTGGTATTGCTGCTTTGGAGACTGAGGAAATTGAGCAGCTGTCCACCTTGCCTGGTCTCTCACAAGATCCCTCTGCTGTGGGGTTGCTGAAAGTTGAAGAACAACAAGTGCCAATTGCGACCACAACAGTGCACCGGCGGCAATATCGCACCAACCGAGACTCCCTGATTCCCACCCATCAGCTGATTCGTGGACTGGAGAGTCAGGGGGTGATCAGCAGGACCCGCTCACCCTTTAATAGCCCCATATGGCCAGTGCGAAAGTCGAATGGAGACTAACAGTAGACTATCGTGGCCTGAATGAAGTCACACCACCATTGAGTGCTGCCGTACTGGACATGCTAGAACTTCAGTATGAACTAGAGTCAAAGGCAGCCAAGTGGTATGCCACGATTGATATTGCCAATGCATTTTTCTCAATTCCTTTGGCAGCAGAGTGCAGGCCACAGTTTGCTTTTACTTGGAGGGGTGTCCAGTTCACTTGGAACCGACTGCCCCAGGGGTGGAAACACAGCCCTACCATTTGCCACGGACTGATCCAGACTGCACTGGAACAGGGGCAAGCTCCAGAACACCTGCAATACATTGATGACATTATTGTGTGGGGCGATACAGCGGAAGAAGTCTTTGAGAAAGGGAGGAAAATAATCCAAATCCTGCTGAAAGCCGGTTTTGCCATAAAACGGAGTAAGGTCAAGGGACCTGCACAGGAGATTCAATTTTGGGGAATAAAATGGCAAGATGGACGTAGACAGATCCCCACAGATGTGATCAACAAGATAACAGCAATGTCTCCACCAACTAATAAGAAAGAAACGCAAGCTTTCTTGGGTGCAGTGGGGTTCTGGAGAATGCACATCCCGAATTACAGTTCGATTGTAAGCCCTCTCTATCATGTGACCCGGAAGAAGAATGATTTTAAATGGGGCCCTGAGCAGCAACAAGCCTTTGAGCAAATTAAACGCGAGATAGTTCATGCAGTAGCCCTTGGACCAGTCCGGACCGGACCAGATGTAAAAAATGTACTGTACACTGCAGCTGGGGAGAACGGTCCTACCTGGAGCCTCTGGCAGAAAGCTCCAGGGGAGACTCGAGGTCGACCCCTCGGCTTTTGGAGTCGGGGATATAAAGGATCTGAGGCCAGCTATACCCCAACTGAGAAAGAGATACTGGCAGCCTATGAAGGGGTTCGAGCTGCTTCGGAAGTGATTGGCACTGAAGCACAGCTCCTTCTAGCACCCCGGTTGCCCGTGCTGGGCTGGATGTTCAAAGGCAGGGTCTCCTCTACACATCATGCAACTGATGCTACATGGAGTAAATGGGCTGCACTAATTACACAACGAACTCAAATAGGAAATCTCAGTCATCCAGGCATTCTAGAAGTCATCATGGACTGGCCAGAGGGCAAAGATTTTGGAATGTCACCAAAGGAGGAGGTGGTGCGCGCTGAAGAGGCCCCACCATATAATAAACTGTCAGAAAGTGAAAAGCAGTATGCCTTGTTTACTGATGGCTCTTGCCGTATTGTGGGAAAGCATCGGAGATGGAAGGCAGCTGTATGGAGTCCTGGACGACAAGTTGCAGAAACTGCTGACGGAGAGGGTGAATCAAGTCAGTTTGCCGAGGTGAAAGCCATCCAGCTGGCCCTGCACATTGCTGAACGAGAAAAGTGGCCAGTACTTTATCTCTGTACTGAGTCATGGATGGTGGCAAATGCCCTGTGGGGGTGGTTGAAGCAATGGAAGCAGAGCAACTGGCAATGCAGAGGTAAACCCATCTGGGCTGCTGCACGGTGGAAAGATATCGCTGCCCAGGTGCAGAACCTGGTGGTGAAGGTACGTCATGTAGATGCCCATGTACCCAAGAGTCGGGCCACTGAGGAACACCAGAACAACCAACAAGTGGATAAAGCGGCTAAGATTGAAGTGGCTCAGATGGACTTAGATTGGCAACATAAAGGTGAATTATTTTTGGCCCGGTGGGCCCATGACACTTCAGGCCATCAGGGCAGAGATGCAACATATAGATGGGCCCGTGATCGAGGGGTGGACTTAACAATGGACACTATTGCCCAGGTTATTCATGAGTGTGAAACATGTGCTGCAATTAAACAAGCCAAGCGGTTAAAGCCTCTTTGGTATGGAGGACGATGGTTGAAGTATAAATATGGGGAGGCCTGGCAGATTGACTATATCACACTGCCACCAACCCGCCAAGGCAAGCGCCATGTGCTTACCATGGTGGAAGCAACCACCGGGTGGCTGGAAACATACGCTGTGCCCCATGCCACTGCCCGGAACACTATCCTGGGCCTTGAGAAACAGATTTTGTGGCGACACGGCACCCCAGAGAGAACTGAGTCAGACAATGGGACTCATTTCCGGAATAACCTTATAGATATTTGGGCCAAAGAGCATGGCATTGAGTGGGTGTATCACGTCCCCTACCATGCACCAGCCTCTGGGAAAATCGAACGGTACAATGGGCTGTTAAAAACTACACTGAGAGCAATGGGTGGCGGAACTTTCAAGCATTGGGATACACACTTACCAAAGGCCACCTGGTTGGTCAACACCAGAGGATCTGCCAACAGGGCTGGCCCAGCCCAGTCAGAACTTTTACATATTGTAGAGGGGGACAAAGTTCCCGTGGTGCATATGAAGAATTTGCTGGGGAAGACAGTCTGGGTAATTCCTGCTTCAGGTAAAGGCAAACCCACTCGTGGGATTGCTTTTGCTCTGGGACCTGGATATACTTGGTGGGTAATGCGGGAAGATGGGGAAGTCCCATGTATACCTCAAGGGGATTTGATTTTAGGGGAAAACAGCTAGTGAACTCAATTGTATGCTGTTGCCTGCTGTGTAATGCTTTTATAGCCCATCAACTAGATGTCTCCAGGTTACCAGCAACTGGCCCTGACTTCCCTCCAGCCATCGTCCCAACAGAGAATGAACTTTGAACATCATGGACCGAATGGACTCGGCAGCATTATAGGGATTGGTCCATGCACTAAGAAAATGATCTTTTCCTCTTGGTCTGTATGTATATGGATGTATATATATGGGAGAGCGATGGTGTATTGAAAATGTGGGATCTGAGCACGACGTTGTCGTGGTTTAAACCCAGTCAGGTAATTCGTTCGCTCACTTCCCCCCCTTTCTTGCCCTCCCCCTGCTCTCGGAGGGACGGAGAGGAGAATCAAAAGAATGCAACTCCCACGGGTTGAGATAAGAACAGTTTAGTAACTAAGGTATAACACAAATCACTACTGCTACCACCAATGATAATAATGATAAAGGAAATAACAAGGGAACTGAATACAACACCTCACCACCCGCTGACCGATAACTCGCCCCCCAAGCCCGACCAAGCTCCGACCGATACCTCCTCCAACCCTGCAGTCTCCCAGCCCTTCCGGCTAACTCCCAGTTACATCCTGGGCATGACGTGCTGTGGTATGGAATACCTCTTTGGTCAGTTTGGGTCAGGTGTCCTGTCTCTGCTTCCTCCCAGCTTCCCCTCCTCCCTGGCAGAGCATGAGGCTCACAAAGTCCTTGGCCAAACCAAGACATCTCTATCAGCTCTGTTCCCGAGCCGAAAGTCAAAACACTGCACTGCACCAGCTACCAAGGAGGAGAAACATGACTGCTACTGCTGAACCCAGGACATTATCCACCCCTTATTCCATACCATTCACGTCATGCTCAGATCCCACATTTTCAATATACCATCACTCTTATCTCGGTGCACTCTTATCTTAGTGCATGGACCAGTCCCTATAAAGCTGCTGAGTCCATCTGGTACATGTCAGGCTCCATCTCTTATACCAGTCAGAGCAGGAGAGAATGTGTGCAGTGTTCACACTCGTGAATAATCTGGGCAATAGTGTCCATTGCTAAGTCCACCCCTCGATCATGAGTCCATCTCTATGTTGCATCTCTGCTCTGATGGCCTGAAGTGCCATGGGCCCACCAGGCTCAAAATAATTCACTGTCCCCTTCAGCAGTTTCTGCAGCTTGTTGCTGGGGACTCCATACAGCTGCCTTCCATCTCCGACGCTTCCAAAGCACTGGAGGGGCCCAGTGGACTAGATACTTGCCCATACTGTCACACACACCCTGCCACTCATGACTGTCCAGCCTTGGGGAAAACCTCTTGGTCCCCCTATATTGTCGTCTAACCCCAGACAAGACCCAAACCTGACTCTGCTTAACTTTTGAGATCAGACAAAATGGTTGTGGGTAGAACACAGTCTGTGTGTGTGCCAACATGCTGATCCCCATCACAATCAGCAGGCAGGTCCCAAGGATACCCAAAGGCCATTCGAAACCTTCAGAACTCTCAAACGATGCTGCTGTACTTGTCACTGGGGCTGGTGTAGCCTCTGTGCTTGCCGGCTCTCCCACCGCCAGCTTCTCTTTTCCTGAGTCCAGCTCTTCCTCCTCTGCCTTGCTGGGAAACGCTGCGTGGTCTCCTGCGTCCTCCTGGGGCTCGGCAGGCGGCTTCCGGGAAACGCTCTCGGCCGTCGCGGGGCTGGGCTCCTCCGCGGGGCTGGGCTCCTCCGCGGGGCTGGGCTCCTCCGCGGGGCTCGGCTCGGCCGCGGGGCTCGGCTCCTCCGCGGGCCTCGGCTCCTCCGCGGGGCTCGGCTCGGCCGCGGGGCTCGGCTCCTCCGCGGGGCTCGGCTCTTCCGCGGGGCTCGGCTCCTCCGCCGCCTTATCCCGCTGCTCGGCAGCCGCTTCCTTCTGCTCCTCGACCGCCCCGGCCTCCTCCACCGGCAGCCGTCCCCTGGCGGCCTCCGGCCCCGCTCCCGCCGCCGCTTGGTCCCCGGGGCCGCTCTCCTGAGCCGCTTCGGCTGCCGCCGGCTCCCGGGGCCGCTCCCCCTCGGCTCCCCGCAGCCTCACGAAGATGGAGAGTAGGGCGAGGGCCAGGACGGTGAAGAGCAGCCGGACGGCCAGGTACAAGTCCACGGCCACGTCCGTCCCGCCCTGCTGCTGGAGCCCGCCCGTATTACAAGCCGTTGCCATAAAGCACAGTGAGACAAGAACCTTAGCCCAGGCCCCACACTTGATAAACACTAACACAGCAAATACCGGCTCTAAGTAAGTTACAACGGTCTGAAGCTGTGAGATCAACAAGAACAACTCTGAGAGCCAATAAATCAGCATTGTGACGAGTGACTATTAATCCAGTCAGATCTGTCGTTATCTCAACCCTTCGTGCCCCACGCTGGGCGCCAAAAAGAACTGTCGTGGTTTAAACCCAGTCAGGTAATTCGTTCGCTCACTTCCCCCCCTTTCTTGCCCTCCCCCTGCTCTCGGAGGGACGGAGAGGAGAATCAAAAGAATGCAACTCCCACGGGTTGAGATAAGAACAGTTTAGTAACTAAGGTATAACACAAATCACTACTGCTACCACCAATGATAATAATGATAAAGGAAATAACAAGGGAACAGAATACAACACCTCACCACCCGCTGACCGATAACTCGCCCCCCAAGCCCGACCAAGCTCCGACCGATACCTCCTCCAACCCTGCAGTCTCCCAGCCCTTCCGGCTAACTCCCAGTTACATCCTGGGCATGACGTGCTGTGGTATGGAATACCTCTTTGGTCAGTTTGGGTCAGGTGTCCTGTCTCTGCTTCCTCCCAGCTTCCCCTCCTCCCTGGCAGAGCATGAGGCTCACAAAGTCCTTGGCCAAAACAAAACATCTCTATCAGCTCTGTTCCTGAGCCGAAAGTCAAAACACTGCACTGCACCAGCTACCGAGGAGGAGAAACATGACTGCTACTGCTGAGCCCAGGACAGACGTGAATGGTATGGAATAAGGGGTGGATAATGTCCTGGGTTCAGCAGTAGCAGTCATGTTTTTTTTCCTTTGTGGTAGCTGGTGCAGTGCTGTGTTTTGACTTCCAGCCTGAGAACAGTGTTGGTGAAGTCGATGTTTTCAGTTGTTGCTAAGTGATGTTTACCCTGACCAAGGACTTTGTGAGGCTCATGCTCTGCCAGGGAGGAGGGGAAGCCGGGAGGAAGCAGAGACGGGGCGCCTGACCCGGGCTAGCCAGGAAGGTATTCCATACCACAGCACGTCATTGCCAGGGTGGGGAGTGACTGGGAGTTACCCGGAAGGACACGGGCTTCCGGGTGGAACTCGTTTTCTTGGCCGGTGGTATCGTATTCTCTTCCCTTGTTATTTTCCCTTATCGTTGTTGTAGTTGATAGTAGCGGTGGTGATTTGTTGCTGGACTGTTCTTGTCTCAACCCGTGGGAGTTGCACTTTTTCGATCCTCCTCCCCGTTCCACCGGGAGCGGGAAAGGGGAGAACCCCGGTGGGGGGGGGGGACGACACGGACCTCGATTGTTGTCAGCTCGGCACCACTCACTGGGAGTGAGTGAACAAGTTGCCTGACTGGGTTTAAACCACGACACAGCTACAGTCAGTATCAATGGAAACAGCATGGAGCAACTACCCAGCAGGACTGGGTTTACTCTGCAAAATATTCAGTGGTACATTTAACCATAATTTCTTCAGGGTTTGGTTTTTTTTTTGACAGTTTCAGCTGAAAAGACAAAAGTATAATAATATTACTATATGAGTAAATTTACATGTGTCCTTCATCTGCATATAGCACCAGCATCACATTTCATACAGAGAAAATGGAGGTTAAGAGTGAACTTTTGGCCCAAATAAAGTCAGTGGGAGTTTTGCCATGGCCTTTAGAGGACCAGCTTGTTACCACAGGTATTCAGCCTGAGTCAGTATAACCCATTCTTATTTATGGACTTTATTTGTGAACACAATTTTTGCTTTAGTGGTTAGAGTGTGTTGAAAATACTGACCTTCTGAGCTAACGAAAGGCAAAAGCAGGAAAAAAAAAGAAGTGATTTGTGTGCACGATAAAAGTGGGGTTTTTTTGGTTGCTGTTTTTTTCTGTTTGTTTGTTTGTTTTTTTTCCAGAGCTGAAGAGCCACCTTTATTGTGCCGGTAGAGGGGGATCACAGTGGTCGCTCAGAGATGAAACACGGTTGGTGCCACTGAGGTGTCCAGGCCGCGCGTCGGGAGTTTGGGCCCGATCTTGCAAGTGGGAGTTGTCTCGCACCCACGTGGGGCTAGCGGGGATGGAGCTGCTGCCGCTTTCCAGTGCTGCGGAGTCAGAGGATGCTGCCGATGGCCGATGCCTGCTGGTTCTGGGGCTCCTGGTCTCAGGTATTGGCGAGCCCTGGGACAGCCCCTCACTGCCTGGCTGTGGGTGCTCCTTTCACCACGTGGTGCTGGCAGTTGGCTTCTCTCTCGCTGTCTTCTGAGCCGCGTGTAGGCAGCTTGGGTGTGACAGTTCAACTGGGAGCACGCTGGGGAGCCGTGGCACGGCCCGATTGTTGCAGTGCCAGTGTGTGGTGCCAGGGAACTGTGGCATGGCTGTATTGCCTCCTGTCTGTCAGTGCTGCAGCTGCTGCTCCCTGATGACTCGACTGTCACTGCTGCAGAGCTGCTAGCACGTGCTGGGGAGCGCTGGCGTAGCCCCGACACAGCCCGTCTGCGTGTGCTCCTCTTTGCACGTGGTGCTGGCGTGTGGCTGCTCTAACGGTGTCTTTTGCGCCGCGTGTTGGGAGTTTGGACCCGGCGTTGCGAGCGGGAGCGGTCTCACACCTGCACGGGCCCCGTGGATCCTGAGGCGCTGTCTCTTTGACGTGTTCTGGAGCCACGGGATGACGCTGATGGCCGCTGTCTTGTTGTGCTGTGGCTGTGGCTCGCACGTTCGCGTGAGCCCTGGGACCGCCTGGGCGCAGCCAGTCTGCGGGGGCTCCTCCCAGCTCGAGCTGCTGGTGTGTGGCTGCCCTGGGAGCGTCTTCTGGGCCGTGCATAGGGAGCTTGGGCCCGACGCTGCAAGCGGGAGCGGTCTCGCACCCGCATGGGCCCACCGGCTCTGTTGCTCCTGCTTCCTTGCAGTGGTGCAGAGCCGTGGGATGCCGCCGATGGCTGCTGCCTGGTGGTGCTGAGGCTGCGGGTCTCACGTGGTGGGGAGCATTGGGACAGCCTTGGCACCGCCTGGCTGCTGGTATTGCTCGCAGCGCGTGTTGCTGGCGGTCGGCTTCTCTCCTGCAGTCTTCTAGGCCATGTGTAGGGTGCCTGGGTCTGACGGGTGCCCCGGGTTTGGTGTTGCCGTCGGTCAGGCCCAGGCTGGCTGGAGCAGCTGCAGCCCTCAGACACTGGGCAACTGGGGAATGGTGCCGATGGCATCTGTCTGCTGCTGCTGGGGCTGCTGGTCTCCTGTGTCTGAGGTTCAGGAGACTGGCCCGGTGCTGCTGGGCTGGCAGTGCTTTTAGGGATTGTCTTCCAGGACCGGGGCAGGGTCCTGAGCCGTGCCCCAGTCCTCCTGGAGCAGACAGGCTGTGCCAAGCTCACACCAGGCACCCTCTGCCGGGCCTTGCCTGACCCCTGGCCCCAGCCCAGGGCCACCCGGGTGCTTTGACACTTGGAGGTGCCCAGGCCAGCACAGCTCTCACACTGCCATCTGCCCTCATAGCTGTTTGTCAGGTTCGAGCAGCGTCTGTGAGTGCCCACAGCAGCGCAGGAGCGGCACAGGAACAGCTGCCAGGGCCCATTTTGCTCAGCCACCCGCCTGCCTCCTGGACAAAGGCACTCCCTGGCATCGCAGCTCGCGTGCCTCTGCTGCCGTTCTGTGGATGCATCGTTGTCTTCCCATGACGCTTTTCTTACGGGGAGTCGGATCCCCATGGAGAGCATTTCTGTTAGAAACAGTCTCCTGTTTTGGCACAGAGGGCACACCAAGGAAAAAGCGCCAGCATTCATAGCCTGTCCCTGGATGCAGGCCCTGTGGAACCAGGCGTGTTTGCATGCTGGGCACACCATGGTCCCATAGGTGGTTCTGCCTTCCACAGGGTCCTTGCAGATGAGGCAGTTGGCGTCCTCTGGAGCCGCCAGCTCTTGCTGCTGTGGGCGGTGCTCCCAGCAGAAGGAACTGTACGGCAGGAGGTAACGGGTGACGCATTCACCCTCCACGGCACAGGGGAGATGGAACCTGCGGTCGCAGCCCGTCTCCTGGCAGGTGATGGTGGCCCCCCTCTTGCCACACACAAAGCAGACCATCCGGGCTGCCAGCTTGGCTGTACGATCAACCTCTTCAGGAAGAAATTCCATCACTTCTTCCTGCTCGGTCCCTTGTGGACGAAGGTCACTGGCAAAAAGCAGGCAAAGGTGATGAGCATAGATCCCCTGATATCTCAGTTTTGGCCCGCACATGTCCGGATCTGCCTTTACACGGCAACACAGAATGCATTCGTGCTCCATCGCGTCGGGTGTCCTGCAGCTCCTTGCGGAGATGTCAGACATCAAAGGTTGGCAGTGCTGGAGCTTCTTCTCCAAACGCTCCTCTGCTACCTCTGAGGGAGAAGAGAGACGCGCGTGAGTTTGCAGCACAGGCCCAGAGCCCTGCGGTGTGGAGCCCCCTCCTCCCTCGGCAGCCCCCCGAGAGTCCTGTCCCTGCCCTCTACTCCCCGCACCTCACCAGGTCGCAGTGATGCACTGTGCCCAGCGTTCTCTTTTTATAGGCCTGCCCCTGCCACCGGTCAGAGTGGCCTCTGTGACATCAGCACTGCTGGCCTGCGTGCACCCCAAACACGGGCACGGGCATCCTCGGCCACACACCACCCACTGTGACACGGGCTCTTGGCACCCAGGTCGCCGGGGCGGCTGCTCCACCTGCAAGCGCAGACTCAAGGGCCAGCTTAGGGGCATGGTTTCCTGGTGAACTTGGCGGTGTTTGCTTAACGGTTGGACTCGATGACCTTTATGGCCTTCTCCAGCCTAAATGATTCCTGTGACTCTCATTACCATTCCGCTATTATTTTATCACCATTTGCTTACGCTATGGTTAACATTTAAAAGATTTAAAAGCTTATCAAGGGGCGTTTCAGCTCTGTATTTGGCACTACTGGGGTCTGCATTAATGCGTGTAAGTTACCTGTAAAATGGGAGCAATGAGGTGGTCAAATTAATGCCTGAATGGGTGTGTGTTTTCTTGAGCGGTTACGTATGCTTTTTGCCCTTTTTTTTTTTAAATGACAAAATCTGTTTTAAGTGTAGGTTGTCTTTCATGAGCATTTGTAACTTTGCCAGGTACTTAGTAACCTGTCAGCGTGTCAGAAGTCACTGGCACTGGGGTGCATGATTGTGGGGGGTGAGCCGTGAGGGCCCGGCCGGCTGGGTGGGTGGGTGGGTGGGTGGGTGCAGGAGGTGGGTCAGCAGGAGGTGCTGCTGACATCTAGGGAAAGGACAATGCGCTGGGCGCAGTCCCTCATGCTGCCCCTTGAGAAAGGCAGGGGAGGAGGAAGCCAACCAAGGAGCCTGGAATCTCCCAGTCCAGATCTGAAGTGCGTACAGGGGCAACAGCTGCTACTCAAACTTTGGCTGATATGAACAGCACAGATACCCCAGCGGCAAGTACAGCAGCTGCTCAAACTTCAACCGCAACAGACAGCGCGGTTACCCCAGCTCCAAGCACAGCAGCTGCACCAACCCCAGCGACAAGTACAGTCGCTACTCAAACTTTGGCCTCAATGAACAGAGCAGCTACGCCAGTGGCAAGTACAGCAGCTGCTCAAACTTCAACCGCAACAGACAGCGCGGTTACCCCAGCTCCATGCACAGCAGCTACACCACCCCTAGCAACAAGTACAGTTGCTACTCAGCCACAGTGATAATCACTGCAGCCAAACCAGAGGACCAATTCGTACCAATATCGGTTGCCCCTGTACGCAAGAGAACAAGCAAAAAGGAGGCAAAAAGGGTGAAGCGAGATGAAGAAACAAGGAATTCACCACCCGCTCCAGAATCTGATCAGGAGTCATCATCACATGACGAAGAAGAAGAAGAAGAGGTAACTTCTCGACCTCGGACCTCAACCGAGCTGCGGAATATGCAAAAAGATTTTACCCGTCAACCAGGGGAGCACATCATCACCTGGTTACTCCGATGCTGGGACAATGGGGCCGATGGTCACGAACTAGAAGGTACAGAAGCCAAGCAGCTGGGATCACTTGCTAGAGAAGGGGGAATTGACAAAGCAATTGCAAGAGAGAAAAAGTCCCTCAGCCTTTGGAGGCGGCTCTTGGCAGCTGTGAAAGGAAGGTTTCCGTACAAGGACGATGTTACGAGTCGTTCGGCCAAGTGGACTACTATAGACAAAGGCATCCAGTCTCTGAGGGAATCGGCCATCGTAGAGATGATCTATCACATCAAGCTGAATGACGGGCATACACCTATAGATCCAGATGAAGTTGAATGTACACGACCCATGTGGCGAAAACTTACACGGAATGCACCGTCATCATATGCCCATTCATTGGCAACAGTAACCTGGAATGACATAGTACCACTAACAGTGGATGAAATGGTTCATAAACTCCGAGAGTTCGAAGACAATCTCACCCCTTCCATCATCTCAGCTGTGAAAAAACTGTCCCAGGACCTCGAACAATTGAGGGACGATCTATCTGATTTATCCAGCTCCTCACGTGTACCAACACACGTCTCAGCTATTAACAAAAGGCATCCTATTGTTCAAGAGAGGAGATACAGGAGGTATACGCCACGGGGTACCCTATGGTTTTACCTGCTGGATCACGGAGAAGACATGACAAAGTGGGATGGAAAACCTCCTTCAGCTTTGGAGGAACGGGTGAGTGAACTGAAGAGGGGAGCAAGGGCCAAGACTGATCGTCCCATGAGAGCTACGGCTTCAGTCTCTGGTGAGCAGTTTCTCAGATGGAATGGAAGAGCTGATTTTACTCCAGCTCCTGTGATAACGAAGAATAATCCCTTTCACCACGACTTAAGTGTCCAAGGCTGTGACGACCATTAGAGGGGCCCTGCCTCCAGCCAGGTGGAGGTAGGGGACAATCGGATTTACTGGACTGTGTGGATCAGATGGCCTGGCACATCAGTCCCACAGAAGTATAAGGCTCTAGTAGATACCGGTGCACAGCGTACCCTGATGCCATCAAGCTGTCAAGGGGTGGAACCCATCTATATTTCTGGAGTGACAGGAGGATCCCAAGAGTTGACTGTGCTGGAGGCTGAAATCAGCCTGACTGGGAGGGAATGGCAAAAGCACCCTATTGTGACTGGTCCAGAGGCTCCATGCATCCTCGGCATAGACTACCTCAAGAGAGGGTACTTCAAAGACCCAAAAGGGTACCGGTGGGCTTTTGGTATTGCTGCTTTGGAGACTGAGGAAATTGAGCAGCTGTCCACCTTGCCTGGTCTCTCACAAGATCCCTCTGCTGTGGGGTTGCTGAAAGTTGAAGAACAACAAGTGCCAATTGCGACCACAACAGTGCACCGGCGGCAATATCGCACCAACCGAGACTCCCTGATTCCCACCCATCAGCTGATTCGTGGACTGGAGAGTCAGGGGGTGATCAGCAGGACCCGCTCACCCTTTAATAGCCCCATATGGCCAGTGCGAAAGTCGAATGGAGACTAACAGTAGACTATCGCGGCCTGAATGAAGTCACACCACCATTGAGTGCTGCCGTACCGGACATGCTAGAACTTCAGTATGAACTAGAGTCAAAGGCAGCCAAGTGGTATGCCACGATTGATATTGCCAATGCATTTTTCTCAATTCCTTTGGCAGCAGAGTGCAGGCCACAGTTTGCTTTTACTTGGAGGGGTGTCCAGTTCACTTGGAACCGACTGCCCCAGGGGTGGAAACAAAGCCCTACCATTTGCCACGGACTGATCCAGACTGCACTGGAACAGGGGCAAGCTCCAGAACACCTGCAATACATTGATGACATTATTGTGTGGGGCGATACAGCGGAAGAAGTCTTTGAGAAAGGGAGGAAAATAATCCAAATCCTGCTGAAAGCCGGTTTTGCCGTAAGACGGAGTAAGGTCAAGGGACCTGCACAGGAGATTCAATTTTGGGGAATAAAATGGCAAGATGGACGTAGACAGATCCCCACAGATGTGATCAACAAGATAACAGCAATGTCTCCACCAACTAATAAGAAAGAAACGCAAGCTTTCTTGGGTGCAGTGGGGTTCTGGAGAATGCACATCCTGAATTACAGTTCGATTGTAAGCCCTCTCTATCATGTGACCCGGAAGAAGAATGATTTTAAATGGGGCCCTGAGCAGCAACAAGCCTTTGAGCAAATTAAGCGTGAGATAGTTCATGCAGTAGCCCTTGGACCAGTCCGGACCGGACCAGATGTAAAAAATGTACTGTACACTGCAGCTGGGGAGAACGGTCCTACCTGGAGCCTCTGGCAGAAAGCTCCAGGGGAGACTCGAGGTCGACCCCTCGGCTTTTGGAGTCGGGGATATAAAGGATCTGAGGCCAGCTATACCCCAACTGAGAAAGAGATACTGGCAGCCTATGAAGGGGTTCGAGCTGCTTCGGAAGTGATTGGCACTGAAGCACAGCTCCTTCTAGCACCCCGGTTGCCCGTGCTGGGCTGGATGTTCAAAGGCAGGGTCTCCTCTACACATCATGCAACTGATGCTACATGGAGTAAATGGGCTGCACTAATTACACAACGAACTCAAATAGGAAATCTCAGTCATCCAGGCATTCTAGAAGTCATCATGGACTGGCCAGAGGGCAAAGATTTTGGAATGTCACCAAAGGAGGAGGTGGTGCGCGCTGAAGAGGCCCCACCATATAATAAACTGTCAGAAAGTGAAAAGCAGTATGCCTTGTTTACTGATGGCTCTTGCCGTATTGTGGGAAAGCATCGGAGATGGAAGGCAGCTGTATGGAGTCCTGGACGACAAGTTGCAGAAACTGCTGACGGAGAGGGTGAATCAAGTCAGTTTGCCGAGGTGAAAGCCATCCAGCTGGCCCTGCACATTGCTGAACGAGAAAAGTGGCCAGTACTTTATCTCTGTACTGACTCATGGATGGTGGCAAATGCCCTGTGGGGGTGGTTGAAGCAATGGAAGCAGAGCAACTGGCAACGCAGAGGTAAACCCATCTGGGCTGCTGCACAGTGGAAAGATATCGCTGCCCAGGTGCAGAACCTGGTGGTGAAGGTACGTCATGTAGATGCCCATGTACCCAAGAGTCGGGCCACTGAGGAACACCAGAACAACCAACAAGTGGATAAAGCGGCTAAGATTGAAGTGGCTCAGATGGACTTAGATTGGCAACATAAAGGTGAATTATTTTTGGCCCGGTGGGCCCATGACACTTCAGGCCATCAGGGCAGAGATGCAACATATAGATGGGCCCGTGATCGAGGGGTGGACTTAACAATGGACACTATTGCCCAGGTTATTCATGAGTGTGAAACATGTGCTGCAATTAAACAAGCCAAGCGGTTAAAGCCCATGTATACCTCAAGGGGATTTGATTTTAGGCGAAAACAGCTAGTGAACTCAATTGTATGCTGTTGCCTGCTGTGTAATGCTTTTATAGCCCATCAACTAGATGTCTCCAGGTTACCAGCAACTGGCCCTGACTTCCCTCCAGCCATCGTCCCAGCAGAGAATGAACTTTGAACATCATGGACCGAATGGACTCGGCAGCATTATAGGGATTGGTCCATGCACTAAGAAAATGATCTTTTCCTCTTGGTCTGTATGTATATGGATGTATATATATGGGAGAGCGATGGTGTATTGAAAATGTGGGATCTGAGCACGACGTTGTCGTGGTTTAAACCCAGTCAGGTAATTCGTTCGCTCACTTCCCCCCCTTTCTTGCCCTCCCCCTGCTCTCGGAGGGACGGAGAGGAGAATCAAAAGAATGCTACTCCCACGGGTTGAGATAAGAACAGTTTAGTAACTAAGGTATAACACAAATCACTACTGCTACCACCAATGATAATAATGATAAAGGAAATAACAAGGGAACAGAATACAACACCTCACCACCCGCTGACCGATAACTCGCCCCCCAAGCCCGACCAAGCTCCGACCGATACCTCCTCCAACCCTGCAGTCTCCCAGCCCTTCCGGCTAACTCCCAGTTACATCCTGGGCATGACGTGCTGTGGTATGGAATACCTCTTTGGTCAGTTTGGGTCAGGTGTCCTGTCTCTGCTTCCTCCCAGCTTCCCCTCCTCCCTGGCAGAGCATGAGGCTCACAAAGTCCTTGGCCAAACCAAAACATCTCTATCAGCTCTGTTCCCGAGCCGAAAGTCAAAACACTGCACTGCACCAGCTACCAAGGAGGAGAAACATGACTGCTACTGCTGAACCCAGGACATTATCCACCCCTTATTCCATACCATTCACGTCATGCTCAGATCCCACATTTTCAATATACCATCACTCTTATCTCGGTGCACTCTTATCTTAGTGCATGGACCAGTCCCTATAAAGCTGCTGAGTCCATCTGGTACATGTCAGGCTCCATCTCTTATACCAGTCAGAGCAGGAGAGAATGTGTGCAGTGTTCACACTCGTGAATAATCTGGGCAATAGTGTCCATTGCTAAGTCCACCCCTCGATCATGAGTCCATCTCTATGTTGCATCTCTGCTCTGATGGCCTGAAGTGCCATGGGCCCACCAGGCTCAAAATAATTCACTGTCCCCTTCAGCAGTTTCTGCAGCTTGTTGCTGGGGACTCCATACAGCTGCCTTCCATCTCCGACGCTTCCAAAGCACTGGAGGGGCCCAGTGGACTAGATACTTGCCCATACTGTCACACACACCCTGCCACTCATGACTGTCCAGCCTTGGGGAAAACCTCTTGGTCCCCCTATATTGTCGTCTAACCCCAGACAAGACCCAAACCTGACTCTGCTTAACTTTTGAGATCAGACAAAATGGTTGTGGGTAGAACACAGTCTGTGTGTGTGCCAACATGCTGATCCCCATCACAATCAGCAGGCAGGTCCCAAGGATACCCAAAGGCCATTCGAAACCTTCAGAACTCTCAAACGATGCTGCTGTACTTGTCACTGGGGCTGGTGTAGCCTCTGTGCTTGCCGGCTCTCCCACCGCCAGCTTCTCTTTTCCTGAGTCCAGCTCTTCCTCCTCTGCCTTGCTGGGAAACGCTGCGTGGTCTCCTGCGTCCTCCTGGGGCTCGGCAGGCGGCTTCCGGGAAACGCTCTCGGCCGTCGCGGGGCTGGGCTCCTCCGCGGGGCTGGGCTCCTCCGCGGGGCTCGGCTCGGCCGCGGGGCTCGGCTCCTCCGCGGGCCTCGGCTCCTCCGCGGGCCTCGGCTCCTCCGCGGGGCTCGGCTCCTCCGCGGGGCTCGGCTCTTCCGCGGGGCTCGGCTCCTCCGCCGCCTTATCCCGCTGCTCGGCAGCCGCTTCCTTCTGCTCCTCGACCGCCCCGGCCTCCTCCACCGGCAGCCGTCCCCTGGCGGCCTCCGGCCCCGCTCCCGCCGCCGCTTGGTCCCCGGGGCCGCTCTCCTGAGCCGCTTCGGCTGCCGCCGGCTCCCGGGGCCGCTCCCCCTCGGCTCCCCGCAGCCTCACGAAGATGGAGAGTAGGGCGAGGGCCAGGACGGTGAAGAGCAGCCGGACGGCCAGGTACAAGTCCACGGCCACGTCCGTCCCGCCCTGCTGCTGGAGCCCGCCCGTATTACAAGCCGTTGCCATAAAGCACAGTGAGACAAGAACCTTAGCCCAGGCCCCACACTTGATAAACACTAACACAGCAAATACCGGCTCTAAGTAAGTTACAACGGTCTGAAGCTGTGAGATCAACAAGAACAACTCTGAGAGCCAATAAATCAGCATTGTGACGAGTGACTATTAATCCAGTCAGATCTGTCGTTATCTCAACCCTTCGTGCCCCACGTTGGGCGCCAAAAAGAACTGTCGTGGTTTAAACCCAGTCAGGTAATTCGTTCGCTCACTTCACCCCCTTTCTTGCCCTCCCCCTGCTCTCGGAGGGACGGAGAGGAGAATCAAAAGAATGCAACTCCCACGGGTTGAGCTAAGAACAGTTTAGTAACTAAGGTATAACACAAATCACTACTGCTACCACCAATGATAATAATGATAAAGGAAATAACAAGGGAACAGAATACAACACCTCACCACCCGCTGACCGATAACTCGCCCCCCAAGCCCGACCAAGCTCCGACCGATACCTCCTCCAACCCTGCAGTCTCCCAGCCCTTCCGGCTAACTCCCAGTTACATCCTGGGCATGACGTGCTGTGGTATGGAATACCTCTTTGGTCAGTTTGGGTCAGGTGTCCTGTCTCTGCTTCCTCCCAGCTTCCCCTCCTCCCTGGCAGAGCATGAGGCTCACAAAGTCCTTGGCCAAAACAAAACATCTCTATCAGCTCTGTTCCTGAGCCGAAAGTCAAAACACTGCACTGCACCAGCTACCGAGGAGGAGAAACATGACTGCTACTGCTGAGCCCAGGACAGACGTGAATGGTATGGAATAAGGGGTGGATAATGTCCTGGGTTCAGCAGTAGCAGTCATGTTTTTTTTCCTTTGTGGTAGCTGGTGCAGTGCTGTGTTTTGACTTCCAGCCTGAGAACAGTGTTGGTGAAGTCGATGTTTTCAGTTGTTGCTAAGTGATGTTTACCCTGACCAAGGACTTTGTGAGGCTCATGCTCTGCCAGGGAGGAGGGGAAGCCGGGAGGAAGCAGAGACGGGGCGCCTGACCCGGGCTAGCCAGGAAGGTATTCCATACCACAGCACGTCATGGCCAGGGTGGGGAGTGACTGGGAGTTACCCGGAAGGACACGGGCTTCCGGGTGGAACTCGTTTTCTTGGCCGGTGGTATCGTATTCTCTTCCCTTGTTATTTTCCCTTATCGTTGTTGTAGTTGATAGTAGCGGTGGTGATTTGTTGCTGGACTGTTCTTGTCTCAACCCGTGGGAGTTGCACTTTTTCGATCCTCCTCCCCGTTCCACCGGGAGCGGGAAAGGGGAGAACCCCGGTGGGGGGGGGGGGACGACACGGACCTCGATTGTTGTCAGCTCGGCACCACTCACTGGGAGTGAGTGAACAAGTTGCCTGACTGGGTTTAAACCACGACACAGCTACAGTCAGTATCAATGGAAACAGCATGGAGCAACTACCCAGCAGGACTGGGTTTACTCTGCAAAATATTCAGTGGTACATTTAACCATAATTTCTTCTGGGTTTGGTTTTTTTTTTGACAGTTTCAGCTGAAAAGACAAAAGTATAATAATATTACTATATGAGTAAATTTACATGTGTCCTTCATCTGCATATAGCACCAGCATCACATTTCATACAGAGAAAATGGAGGTTAAGAGTGAACTTTTGGCCCAAATAAAGTCAGTGGGAGTTTTGCCATGGCCTTTAGAGGACCAGCTTGTTACCACAGGTATTCAGCCTGAGTCAGTATAACCCATTCTTATTTATGGACTTTATTTGTGAACACAATTTTTGCTTTAGTGGTTAGAGTGTGTTGAAAATACTGACCTTCTGAGCTAACGAAAGGCAAAAGCAGGAAAAAGAAAGAAGTGATTTGTGTGCACGATAAAAGTGGGGGTTTTTTGGTTGCTGTTTTTTTTTGTTTGTTTGTTTGTTTTTTTTCCAGAGCTGAAGAGCCACCTTTATTGTGCCGGTAGAGGGGGATCACAGTGGTCGCTCAGAGATGAAACACGGTTGGTGCCACTGAGGTGTCCAGGCCGCGCGTCGGGAGTTTGGGCCCGATCTTGCAAGTGGGAGTTGTCTCGCACCCACGTGGGGCTAGCGGGGATGGAGCTGCTGCCGCTTTCCAGTGCTGCGGAGTCAGAGGATGCTGCCGATGGCCGATGCCTGCTGGTTCTGGGGCTCCTGGTCTCAGGTATTGGCGAGCCCTGGGACAGCCCCTCACTGCCTGGCTGTGGGTGCTCCTTTCACCACGTGGTGCTGGCAGTTGGCTTCTCTCTCGCTGTCTTCTGAGCCGCGTGTAGGCAGCTTGGGTGTGACAGTTCAACTGGGAGCACGCTGGGGAGCCGTGGCACGGCCCGATTGTTGCAGTGCCAGTGTGTGGTGCCAGGGAACTGTGGCATGGCTGTATTGCCTCCTGTCTGTCAGTGCTGCAGCTGCTGCTCCCTGATGACTCGACTGTCACTGCTGCAGAGCTGCTAGCACGTGCTGGGGAGCGCTGGCGTAGCCCCGACACAGCCCGTCTGCGTGTGCTCCTCTTTGCACATGGTGCTGGCGTGTGGCTGCTCTAACGGTGTCTTTTGCGCCGCGTGTTGGGAGTTTGGACCCGGCGTTGCGAGCGGGAGCGGTCTCACACCTGCACGGGCCCCGTGGATCCTGAGGCGCTGTCTCTTTGACGTGTTCTGGAGCCACGGGATGACGCTGATGGCCGCTGTCTTGTTGTGCTGTGGCTGTGGCTCGCACGTTCGCGTGAGCCCTGGGACCGCCTGGGCGCAGCCAGTCTGCGGGGGCTCCTCCCAGCTCGAGCTGCTGGTGTGTGGCTGCCCTGGGAGCGTCTTCTGGGCCGTGCATAGGGAGCTTGGGCCTGACGCTGCAAGCGGGAGCGGTCTCGCACCCGCATGGGCCCACCGGCTCTGTTGCTCCTGCTTCCTTGCAGTGGTGCAGAGCCATGGGATGCCGCCGATGGCTGCTGCCTGGTGGTGCTGCGGCTGCGGGTCTCACGTGGTGGGGAGCATTGGGACAGCCTTGGCACCGCCTGGCTGCTGGTATTGCTCGCAGCGCGTGTTGCTGGCGGTCGGCTTCTCTCCTGCAGTCTTCTAGGCCATGTGTAGGGTGCCTGGGTCTGACGGGTGCCCCGGGTTTGGTGTTGCCGTCGGTCAGGCCCAGGCTGGCTGGAGCAGCTGCAGCCCTCAGACACTGGGCAACTGGGGAATGGTGCCGATGGCATCTGTCTGCTGCTGCTGGGGCTGCTGGTCTCCTGTGTCTGAGGTTCAGGAGACTGGCCCGGTGCTGCTGGGCTGGCAGTGCTTTTAGGGATTGTCTTCCAGGACCGGGGCAGGGTCCTGAGCCGTGCCCCAGTCCTCCTGGAGCAGACAGGCTGTGCCAAGCTCACACCAGGCACCCTCTGCCGGGCCTTGCCTGACCCCTGGCCCCAGCCCAGGGCCACCCGGGTGCTTTGACACTTGGAGGTGCCCAGGCCAGCACAGCTCTCACACTGCCATCTGCCCTCATAGCTGTTTGTCAGGTTCGAGCAGCGTCTGTGAGTGCCCACAGCAGCGCAGGAGCGGCACAGGAACAGCTGCCAGGGCCCATTTTGCTCAGCCACCCGCCTGCCTCCTGGACAAAGGCACTCCCTGGCATCGCAGCTCGCGTGCCTCTGCTGCCGTTCTGTGGATGCATCGTTGTCTTCCCATGACGCTTTTCTTACGGGGAGTCGGATCCCCATGGAGAGCATTTCTGTTAGAAACAGTCTCCTGTTTTGGCACAGAGGGCACACCAAGGAAAAAGCGCCAGCATTCATAGCCTGTCCCTGGATGCAGGCCCTGTGGAACCAGGCGTGTTTGCATGCTGGGCACACCATGGTCCCATAGGTGGTTCTGCCTTCCACAGGGTCCTTGCAGATGAGGCAGTTGGCGTCCTCTGGAGCCGCCAGCTCTTGCTGCTGTGGGCGGTGCTCCCAGCAGAAGGAACTGTACGGCAGGAGGTAACGGGTGACGCATTCACCCTCCACGGCACAGGGGAGATGGAACCTGCGGTCGCAGCCCGTCTCCTGGCAGGTGATGGTGGCCCCCCTCTTGCCACACACAAAGCAGACCATCCGGGCTGCCAGCTTGGCTGTACGATCAACCTCTTCAGGAAGAAATTCCATCACTTCTTCCTGCTCGGTCCCATGTGGACGAAGGTCACTGGCAAAAAGCAGGCAAAGGTGATGAGCATAGATCCCCTGATATCTCAGTTTTGGCCCGCACATGTCCGGATCTGCCTTTACACGGCAACACAGAATGCATTCGTGCTCCATCGCGTCGGGTGTCCTGCAGCTCCTTGCGGAGGTGTCAGACATCAAAGGTTGGCAGTGCTGGAGCTTCTTCTCCAAACGCTCCTCTGCTACCTCTGAGGGAGAAGAGAGACGCGCGTGAGTTTGCAGCACAGGCCCAGAGCCCTGCGGTGTGGAGCCCCCTCCTCCCTCGGCAGCCCCCCGAGAGTCCTGTCCCTGCCCTCTACTCCCCGCACCTCACCAGGTCGCAGTGATGCACTGTGCCCAGCGTTCTCTTTTTATAGGCCTGCCCCTGCCACCGGTCAGAGTGGCCTCTGTGACATCAGCACTGCTGGCCTGCCTGCACCCCAAACACGGGCACGGGCATCCTCGGCCACACACCACCCACTGTGACACGGGCTCTTGGCACCCAGGTCGCCGGGGCGGCTGCTCCACCTGCAAGCGCAGACTCAAGGGCCAGCTTAGGGGCATGGTTTCCTGGTGAACTTGGCGGTGTTTGCTTAACGGTTGGACTCGATGACCTTGCCTGGTCTCTCACAAGATCCCTCTGCTGTGGGGTTGCTGAAAGTTGAAGAACAACAAGTGCCAATTGCGACCACAACAGTGCACCGGCGGCAATATCGCACCAACCGAGACTCCCTGATTCCCACCCATCAGCTGATCCGTGGACTGGAGAGTCAGGGGGTGATCAGCAGGACCCGCTCACCCTTTAATAGCCCCATATGGCCAGTGCGAAAGTCGAATAGAGACTAACAGTAGACTATCGTGGCCTGAATGAAGTCACACCACCATTGAGTGCTGCCGTACCGGACATGCTAGAACTTCAGTATGAACTAGAGTCAAAGGCAGCCAAGTGGTATGCCACGATTGATATTGCCAATGCATTTTTCTCAATTCCTTTGGCAGCAGAGCGCAGGCCACAGTTTGCTTTTACTGGGAGGGGTGTCCAGTTCACTTGGAACCGACTGCCCCAGGGGTGGAAACACAGCCCTACCATTTGCCACGGACTGATCCAGACTGCACTGGAACAGGGGCAAGCTCCAGAACACCTGCAATACATTGATGACATTATTGTGTGGGGCGATACAGCGGAAGAAGTCTTTGAGAAAGGGAGGAAAATAATCCAAATCCTGCTGAAAGCCGGTTTTGCCATAAGACGGAGTAAGGTCAAGGGACCTGCACAGGAGATTCAATTTTGGGGAATAAAATGGCAAGATGGACGTAGACAGATCCCCACAGATGTGATCAACAAGATAACAGCAATGTCTCCACCAACTAATAAGAAAGAAACGCAAGCTTTCTTGGGTGCAGTGGGGTTCTGGAGAATGCACATCCCGAATTACAGTTCGATTGTAAGCCCTCTCTATCATGTGACCCGGAAGAAGAATGATTTTAAATGGGGCCCTGAGCAGCAACAAGCCTTTGAGCAAATTAAACGCGAGATAGTTCATGCAGTAGCCCTTGGACCAGTCCGGACCGGACCAGATGTAAAAAATGTACTGTACACTGCAGCTGGGGAGAACGGTCCTACCTGGAGCCTCTGGCAGAAAGCTCCAGGGGAGACTCGAGGTCGACCCCTCGGCTTTTGGAGTCGGGGATATAAAGGATCTGAGGCCAGCTATACCCCAACTGAGAAAGAGATACTGGCAGCCTATGAAGGGGTTCGAGCTGCTTCGGAAGTGATTGGCACTGAAGCACAGCTCCTTCTAGCACCCCGGTTGCCCGTGCTGGGCTGGATGTTCAAAGGCAGGGTCTCCTCTACACATCATGCAACTGATGCTACATGGAGTAAATGGGCTGCACTAATTACACAACGAACTCAAATAGGAAATCTCAGTCATCCAGGCATTCTAGAAGTCATCATGGACTGGCCAGAGGGCAAAGATTTTGGAATGTCACCAAAGGAGGAGGTGGTGCGCGCTGAAGAGGCCCCACCATATAATAAACTGTCAGAAAGTGAAAAGCAGTATGCCTTGTTTACTGATGGCTCTTGCCGTATTGTGGGAAAGCATCGGAGATGGAAGGCAGCTGTATGGAGTCCTGGACGACAAGTTGCAGAAACTGCTGACGGAGAGGGTGAATCAAGTCAGTTTGCCGAGGTGAAAGCCATCCAGCTGGCCCTGCACATTGCTGAACGAGAAAAGTGGCCAGTACTTTATCTCTATACTGACTCATGGATGGTGGCAAATGCCCTGTGGGGGTGGTTGAAGCAATGGAAGCAGAGCAACTGGCAACGCAGAGGTAAACCCATCTGGGCTGCTGCACAGTGGAAAGATATCGCTGCCCAGGTGCAGAACCTGGTGGTGAAGGTACGTCATGTAGATGCCCATGTACCCAAGAGTCGGGCCACTGAGGAACACCAGAACAACCAACAAGTGGATAAAGCGGCTAAGATTGAAGTGGCTCAGATGGACTTAGATTGGCAACATAAAGGTGAATTATTTTTGGCCCGGTGGGCCCATGACACTTCAGGCCATCAGGGCAGAGATGCAACATATAGATGGGCCCGTGATCGAGGGGTGGACTTAACAATGGACACTATTGCCCAGGTTATTCATGAGTGTGAAACATGTGCTGCAATTAAACAAGCCAAGCGGTTAAAGCCTCTTTGGTATGGAGGACGATGGTTGAAGTATAAATATGGGGAGGCCTGGCAGACTAACTATATCACACTGCCACCAACCCGCCAAGGCAAGCGCCATGTGCTTACCATGGTGGAAGCAACCACCGGGTGGCTGGAAACATACGCTGTGCCCCATGCCACTGCCCGGAACACTATCCTGGGCCTTGAGAAACAGATTTTGTGGCGACACGGCACCCCAGAGAGAACTGAGTCAGACAATGGGACTCATTTCCGGAATAACCTTATAGATATTTGGGCCAAAGAGCATGGCATTGAGTGGGTGTATCACGTCCCCTACCATGCACCAGCCTCTGGGAAAATCGAACGGTACAATGGGCTGTTAAAAACTACACTGAGAGCAATGGGTGGCGGAACTTTCAAGCATTGGGATACACACTTACCAAAGGCCACCTGGTTGGTCAACACCAGAGGATCTGCCAACAGGGCTGGCCCAGCCCAGTCAGAACTTTTACATATTGTAGAGGGGGACAAAGTTCCCGTGGTGCATATGAAGAATTTGCTGGGGAAGACAGTCTGGGTAATTCCTGCTTCAGGTAAAGGCAAACCCACTCGTGGGATTGCTTTTGCTCTGGGACCTGGATATACTTGGTGGGTAATGCGGGAAGATGGGGAAGTCCCATGTATACCTCAAGGGGATTTGATTTTAGGGGAAAACAGCTAGTGAACTCAATTGTATGCTGTTGCCTGCTGTGTAATGCTTTTATAGCCCATCAACTAGATGTCCCCAGGTTACCAGCAACTGGCCCTGACTTCCCTCCAGCCATCGTCCCAACAGAGAATGAACTTTGAACATCATGGACCGAATGGACTCGGCAGCATTATAGGGATTGGTCCATGCACTAAGAAAATGATCTTTTCCTCTTGGTCTGTATGTATATGGATGTATATATATGGGAGAGCGATGGTGTATTGAAAATGTGGGATCTGAGCACGACGTTGTCGTGGTTTAAACCCAGTCAGGTAATTCGTTCGCTCACTTCCCCCCCTTTCTTGCCCTCCCCCTGCTCTCGGAGGGACGGAGAGGAGAATCAAAAGAATGCAACTCCCACGGGTTGAGCTAAGAACAGTTTAGTAACTAAGGTATAACACAAATCACTACTGCTACCACCAATGATAATAATGATAAAGGAAATAACAAGGGAACTGAATACAACACCTCACCACCCGCTGACCGATAACTCGCCCCCCAAGCCCGACCAAGCTCCGACCGATACCTCCTCCAACCCTGCAGTCTCCCAGCCCTTCCGGCTAACTCCCAGTTACATCCTGGGCATGACGTGCTGTGGTATGGAATACCTCTTTGGTCAGTTTGGGTCAGGTGTCCTGTCTCTGCTTCCTCCCAGCTTCCCCTCCTCCCTGGCAGAGCATGAGGCTCACAAAGTCCTTGGCCAAACCAAAACATCTCTATCAGCTCTGTTCCCGAGCCGAAAGTCAAAACACTGCACTGCACCAGCTACCAAGGAGGAGAAACATGACTGCTACTGCTGAACCCAGGACATTATCCACCCCTTATTCCATACCATTCACGTCATGCTCAGATCCCACATTTTCAATATACCATCACTCTTATCTCGGTGCACTCTTATCTTAGTGCATGGACCAGTCCCTATAAAGCTGCTGAGTCCATCTGGTACATGTCAGGCTCCATCTCTTATACCAGTCAGAGCAGGAGAGAATGTGTGCAGTGTTCACACTCGTGAATAATCTGGGCAATAGTGTCCATTGCTAAGTCCACCCCTCGATCATTAGTCCATCTCTATGTTGCATCTCTGCTCTGATGGCCTGAAGTGCCATGGGCCCACCAGGCTCAAAATAATTCACTGTCCCCTTCAGCAGTTTCTGCAGCTTGTTGCTGGGGACTCCATACAGCTGCCTTCCATCTCCGACGCTTCCAAAGCACTGGAGGGGCCCAGTGGACTAGATACTTGCCCATACTGTCACACACACCCTGCCACTCATGACTGTCCAGCCTTGGGGAAAACCTCTTGGTCCCCCTATATTGTCGTCTAACCCCAGACAAGACCCAAACCTGACTCTGCTTAACTTTTGAGATCAGACAAAATGGTTGTGGGTAGAACACAGTCTGTGTGTGTGTGCCAACATGCTGATCCCCATCACAATCAGCAGGCAGGTCCCAAGGATACCCAAAGGCCATTCGAAACCTTCAGAACTCTCAAACGATGCTGCTGTACTTGTCACTGGGGCTGGTGTAGCCTCTGTGCTTGCCGGCTCTCCCACCGCCAGCTTCTCTTTTCCTGAGTCCAGCTCTTCCTCCTCTGCCTTGCTGGGAAACGCTGCGTGGTCTCCTGCGTCCTCCTGGGGCTCGGCAGGCGGCTTCCGGGAAACGCTCTCGGCCGTCGCGGGGCTGGGCTCCTCCGCGGGGCTGGGCTCCTCCGCGGGGCTGGGCTCGGCCGCGGGGCTCGGCTCCTCCGCGGGCCTCGGCTCCTCCGCGGGGCTCGGCTCGGCCGCGGGCTCGGCTCCTCCGCGGGGCTCGGCTCTTCCGCGGGGCTCGGCTCCTCCGCCGCCTTATCCCGCTGCTCGGCAGCCGCTTCCTTCTGCTCCTCGACCGCCCCGGCCTCCTCCACCGGCAGCCGTCCCCTGGCGGCCTCCGGCCCCGCTCCCGCCGCCGCTTGGTCCCCGGGGCCGCTCTCCTGAGCCGCTTCGGCTGCCGCCGGCTCCCGGGGCCGCTCCCCCTCGGCTCCCCGCAGCCTCACGAAGATGGAGAGTAGGGCGAGGGCCAGGACGGTGAAGAGCAGCCGGACGGCCAGGTACAAGTCCACGGCCACGTCCGTCCCGCCCTGCTGCTGGAGCCCGCCCGTATTACAAGCCGTTGCCATAAAGCACAGTGAGAACAAGAACCTTAGCCCAGGCCCCACACTTGATAAACACTAACACAGCAAATACCGGCTCTAAGTAAGTTACAACGGTCTGAAGCTGTGAGATCAACAAGAACAACTCTGAGAGCCAATAAATCAGCATTGTGACGAGTGACTATTAATCCAGTCAGATCTGTCGTTATCTCAACCCTTCGTGCCCCACGCTGGGCGCCAAAAAGAACTGTCGTGGTTTAAACCCAGTCAGGTAATTCGTTCGCTCACTTCCCCCCCTTTCTTGCCCTCCCCCTGCTCTCGGAGGGACGGAGAGGGAGAATCAAAAGAATGCAACTCCCACGGGTTGAGCTAAGAACAGTTTAGTAACTAAGGTATAACACAAATCACTACTGCTACCACCAATGATAATAATGATAAAGGAAATAACAAGGGAACAGAATACAACACCTCACCACCCGCTGACCGATAACTCGCCCCCCAAGCCCGACCAAGCTCCGACCGATACCTCCTCCAACCCTGCAGTCTCCCAGCCCTTCCGGCTAACTCCCAGTTACATCCTGGGCATGACGTGCTGTGGTATGGAATACCTCTTTGGTCAGTTTGGGTCAGGTGTCCTGTCTCTGCTTCCTCCCAGCTTCCCCTCCTCCCTGGCAGAGCATGAGGCTCACAAAGTCCTTGGCCAAACCAAAACATCTCTATCAGCTCTGTTCCTGAGCCGAAAGTCAAAACACTGCACTGCACCAGCTACCGAGGAGGAGAAACATGACTGCTACTGCTGAACCCAGGACAGACGTGAATGGTATGGAATAAGGGGTGGATAATGTCCTGGGTTCAGCAGTAGCAGTCATGTTTTTTTTCCTTTGTGGTAGCTGGTGCAGTGCTGTGTTTTGACTTCCAGCCTGAGAACAGTGTTGGTGAAGTCGATGTTTTCAGTTGTTGCTAAGTGATGTTTACCCTGACCAAGGACTTTGTGAGGCTCATGCTCTGCCAGGGAGGAGGGGAAGCCGGGAGGAAGCAGAGACGGGGCGCCTGACCCGGGCTAGCCAGGAAGGTATTCCATACCACAGCACGTCATGGCCAGGGTGGGGAGTGACTGGGAGTTACCCGGAAGGACACGGGCTTCCGGGTGGAACTCGTTTTCTTGGTCGGTGGTATCGTATTCTCTTCCCTTGTTATTTTCCCTTATCGTTGTTGTAGTTGATAGTAGCGGTGGTGATTTGTTGCTGGACTGTTCTTGTCTCAACCCGTGGGAGTTGCACTTTTTCGATCCTCCTCCCCGTTCCACCGGGAGCGGGAAAGGGGAGAACCCCGGTGGGGGGGGGGGACGACACGGACCTCGATTGTTGTCAGCTCGGCACCACTCCCTGGGAGTGAGTGAACAAGTTGCCTGACTGGGTTTAAACCACGACACAGCTACAGTCAGTATCAATGGAAACAGCATGGAGCAACTACCCAGCAGGACTGGGTTTACTCTGCAAAATATTCAGTGGTACATTTAACCATAATTTCTTCTGGGTTTGGTTTTTTTTTTGACAGTTTCAGCTGAAAAGACAAAAGTATAATAATATTACTATATGAGTAAATTTACATGTGTCCTTCATCTGCATATAGCACCAGCATCACATTTCATACAGAGAAAATGGAGGTTAAGAGTGAACTTTTGGCCCAAATAAAGTCAGTGGGAGTTTTGCCATGGCCTTTAGAGGACCAGCTTGTTACCACAGGTATTCAGCCTGAGTCAGTATAACCCATTCTTATTTATGGACTTTATTTGTGAACACAATTTTTGCTTTAGTGGTTAGAGTGTGTTGAAAATACTGACCTTCTGAGCTAACGAAAGGCAAAAGCAGGAAAAAGAAAGAAGTGATTTGTGTGCACGATAAAAGTGGGGGTTTTTTGGTTGCTGGTTTTTTTTGTTTGTTTGTTTTTTTTCCAGAGCTGAAGAGCCACCTTTATTGTGCCGGTAGAGGGGGATCACAGTGGTCGCTCAGAGATGAAACACGGTTGGTGCCACTGAGGTGTCCAGGCCGCGCGTCGGGAGTTTGGGCCCGATCTTGCAAGTGGGAGTTGTCTCGCACCCACGTGGGGCTAGCGGGGATGGAGCTGCTGCCGCTTTCCAGTGCTGCGGAGTCAGAGGATGCTGCCGATGGCCGATGCCTGCTGGTTCTGGGGCTCCTGGTCTCAGGTATTGGCGAGCCCTGGGACAGCCCCTCACTGCCTGGCTGTGGGTGCTCCTTTCACCACGTGGTGCTGGCAGTTGGCTTCTCTCTCGCTGTCTTCTGAGCCGCGTGTAGGCAGCTTGGGTGTGACAGTTCAACTGGGAGCACGCTGGGGAGCCGTGGCACGGCCCGATTGTTGCAGTGCCAGTGTGTGGTGCCAGGGAACTGTGGCATGGCTGTATTGCCTCCTGTCTGTCAGTGCTGCAGCTGCTGCTCCCTGATGACTCGACTGTCACTGCTGCAGAGCTGCTAGCACGTGCTGGGGAGCGCTGGCGTAGCCCCGACACAGCCCGTCTGCGTGTGCTCCTCTTTGCACGTGGTGCTGGCGTGTGGCTGCTCTAACGGTGTCTTTTGCGCCGCGTGTTGGGAGTTTGGACCCGGCGTTGCGAGCGGGAGCGGTCTCACACCTGCACGGGCCCCGTGGATCCTGAGGCGCTGTCTCTTTGACGTGTTCTGGAGCCACGGGATGACGCTGATGGCCGCTGTCTTGTTGTGCTGTGGCTGTGGCTCGCACGTTCGCGTGAGCCCTGGGACCGCCTGGGCGCAGCCAGTCTGCGGGGGCTCCTCCCAGCTCGAGCTGCTGGTGTGTGGCTGCCCTGGGAGCGTCTTCTGGGCCGTGCATAGGGAGCTTGGGCCTGACGCTGCAAGCGGGAGCGGTCTCGCACCCGCATGGGCCCACCGGCTCTGTTGCTCCTGCTTCCTTGCAGTGGTGCAGAGCCATGGGATGCCGCCGATGGCTGCTGCCTGGTGGTGCTGCGGCTGCGGGTCTCACGTGGTGGGGAGCATTGGGACAGCCTTGGCACCGCCTGGCTGCTGGTATTGCTCGCAGCGCGTGTTGCTGGCGGTCGGCTTCTCTCCTGCAGTCTTCTAGGCCATGTGTAGGGTGCCTGGGTCTGACGGGTGCCCCGGGTTTGGTGTTGCCGTCGGTCAGGCCCAGGCTGGCTGGAGCAGCTGCAGCCCTCAGACACTGGGCAACTGGGGAATGGTGCCGATGGCATCTGTCTGCTGCTGCTGGGGCTGCTGGTCTCCTGTGTCTGAGGTTCAGGAGACTGGCCCGGTGCTGCTGGGCTGGCAGTGCTTTTAGGGATTGTCTTCCAGGACCGGGGCAGGGTCCTGAGCCGTGCCCCAGTCCTCCTGGAGCAGACAGGCTGTGCCAAGCTCACACCAGGCACCCTCTGCCGGGCCTTGCCTGACCCCTGGCCCCAGCCCAGGGCCACCCGGGTGCTTTGACACTTGGAGGTGCCCAGGCCAGCACAGCTCTCACACTGCCATCTGCCCTCATAGCTGTTTGTCAGGTTCGAGCAGCGTCTGTGAGTGCCCACAGCAGCGCAGGAGCGGCACAGGAACAGCTGCCAGGGCCCATTTTGCTCAGCCACCCGCCTGCCTCCTGGACAAAGGCACTCCCTGGCATCGCAGCTCGCGTGCCTCTGCTGCCGTTCTGTGGATGCATCGTTGTCTTCCCATGACGCTTTTCTTACGGGGAGTCGGATCCCCATGGAGAGCATTTCTGTTAGAAACAGTCTCCTGTTTTGGCACAGAGGGCACACCAAGGAAAAAGCGCCAGCATTCATAGCCTGTCCCTGGATGCAGGCCCTGTGGAACCAGGCGTGTTTGCATGCTGGGCACACCATGGTCCCATAGGTGGTTCTGCCTTCCACAGGGTCCTTGCAGATGAGGCAGTTGGCGTCCTCTGGAGCCGCCAGCTCTTGCTGCTGTGGGCGGTGCTCCCAGCAGAAGGAACTGTACGGCAGGAGGTAACGGGTGACGCATTCACCCTCCACGGCACAGGGGAGATGGAACCTGCGGTCGCAGCCCGTCTCCTGGCAGGTGATGGTGGCCCCCCTCTTGCCACACACAAAGCAGACCATCCGGGCTGCCAGCTTGGCTGTACGATCAACCTCTTCAGGAAGAAATTCCATCACTTCTTCCTGCTCGGTCCCATGTGGACGAAGGTCACTGGCAAAAAGCAGGCAAAGGTGATGAGCATAGATCCCCTGATATCTCAGTTTTGGCCCGCACATGTCCGGATCTGCCTTTACACGGCAACACAGAATGCATTCGTGCTCCATCGCGTCGGGTGTCCTGCAGCTCCTTGCGGAGGTGTCAGACATCAAAGGTTGGCAGTGCTGGAGCTTCTTCTCCAAACGCTCCTCTGCTACCTCTGAGGGAGAAGAGAGACGCGCGTGAGTTTGCAGCACAGGCCCAGAGCCCTGCGGTGTGGAGCCCCCTCCTCCCTCGGCAGCCCCCCGAGAGTCCTGTCCCTGCCCTCTACTCCCCGCACCTCACCAGGTCGCAGTGATGCACTGTGCCCAGCGTTCTCTTTTTATAGGCCTGCCCCTGCCACCGGTCAGAGTGGCCTCTGTGACATCAGCACTGCTGGCCTGCGTGCACCCCAAACACGGGCACGGGCATCCTCGGCCACACACCACCCACTGTGACACGGGCTCTTGGCACCCAGGTCGCCGGGGCGGCTGCTCCACCTGCAAGCGCAGACTCAAGGGCCAGCTTAGGGGCATGGTTTCCTGGTGAACTTGGCGGTGTTTGCTTAACGGTTGGACTCGATGACCTTTATGGCCTTCTCCAGCCTAAATGATTCCTGTGACTCTCATTACCATTCCGCTATTATTTTATCACCATTTGCTTACGCTATGGTTAACATTTAAAAGATTTAAAAGCTTATCAAGGGGCGTTTCAGCTCTGTATTTGGCACTACTGGGGTCTGCATTAATGCGTGTAAGTTACCTGTAAAATGGGAGCAATGAGGTGGTCAAATAAATGCCTGAATGGGTGTGTGTTTTCTTGAGCGTTTACATATGCTTTTTCCCCTTTTTTTTTTTAAATGACAAAATCTGTTTTAAGTGTAGGTTGTCTTTCATGAGCATTTGTAACTTTGCCAGGTACTTAGTAACCTGTCAGCGTGTCAGAAGTCACTGGCACTGGGGTGCATGATTGTGGGGGGTGAGCCGTGAGGGCCCGGCCGGCTGGGTGGGTGGGTGGGTGGGTGCAGGAGGTGGGTCAGCAGGAGGTGCTGCTGACATCTAGGGAAAGGACAATGCGCTGGGCGCAGTCCCTCATGCTGCCCCTTGAGAAAGGCAGGGGAGGAGGAAGCCAACCAAGGAGCCTGGAATCTCCCAGTCCAGATCTGAAGTGCGTACAGGGGCAACAGCTGCTACTCAAACTTTGGCTGATATGAACAGCACAGCTACCCCAGCGGCAAGTACAGCAGCTGCTCAAACTTCAACCGCAACAGACAGCGTGGTTACCCCAGCTCCAAGCACAGCAGCTGCACCAACCCCAGCGACAAGTACAGTCTCTACTCAAACTTTGGCCTCAATGAACAGAGCAGCTACGCCAGTGGCAAGTACAGCAGCTGCTCAAACTTCAACCGCAACAGACAGCGCGGTTACCCCAGCTCCATGCACAGCAGCTACACCACCCCTAGCAACAAGTACAGTTGCTACTCAACCACAGTGATAATCACTGCAGCCAAACCAGAGGACCAATTCGTACCAATATCGGTTGCCCCTGTACGCAAGAGAACAAGCAAAAAGGAGGCAAAAAGGGTGAAGCGAGATGAAGAAACAAGGAATTCACCACCCGCTCCAGAATCTGATCAGGAGTCATCATCACATGACGAAGAAGAAGAAGAAGAGGTAACTTCTCGACCTCGGACCTCAACCGAGCTGCGGAATATGCAAAAAGATTTTACCCGTCAACCAGGGGAGCACATCATCACCTGGTTACTCCGATGCTGGGACAATGGGGCCGATGGTCACGAACTAGAAGGTACAGAAGCCAAGCAGCTGGGATCACTTGCTAGAGAAGGGGGAATTGACAAAGCAATTGCAAGAGAGAAAAAGTCCCTCAGCCTTTGGAGGCGGCTCTTGGCAGCTGTGAAAGGAAGGTTTCCGTACAAGGACGATGTTACGAGTCGTTCGGCCAAGTGGACTACTATAGACAAAGGCATCCAGTCTCTGAGGGAATCGGCCATCGTAGAGATGATCTATCACATCAAGCTGAATGACGGGCATACACCTATAGATCCAGATGAAGTTGAATGTACACGACCCATGTGGCGAAAACTTACACAGAATGCACCGTCATCATATGCCCATTCATTGGCAACAGTAACCTGGAATGACATAGTACCACTAACAGTGGATGAAATGGTTCATAAACTCCGAGAGTTCGAAGACAATCTCACCCCTTCCATCATCTCAGCTGTGAAAAAACTGTCCCAGGACCTCGAACAATTGAGGGACGATCTATCTGATTTATCCAGCTCCTCACGTGTACCAACACACGTCTCAGCTATTAACAAAAGGCATCCTATTGTTCAAGAGAGGAGATACAGGAGGTATACGCCACGGGGTACCCTATGGTTTTACCTGCTGGATCACGGAGAAGACATGACAAAGTGGGATGGAAAACCTCCTTCAGCTTTGGAGGAACGGGTGAGTGAACTGAAGAGGGGAGCAAGGGCCAAGACTGATCGTCCCATGAGAGCTACGGCTTCAGTCTCTGGTGAGCAGTTTCTCAGATGGAATGGAAGAGCTGATTTTACTCCAGCTCCTGTGATAACGAAGAATAATCCCTTTCACCACGACTTAAGTGTCCAAGGCTGTGACGACCATTAGAGGGGCCCTGCCTCCAGCCAGGTGGAGGTAGGGGACAATCGGATTTACTGGACTGTGTGGATCAGATGGCCTGGCACATCAGTCCCACAGAAGTATAAGGCTCTAGTAGATACCGGTGCACAGCGTACCCTGATGCCATCAAGCCGTCAAGGGGTGGAACCCATCTATATTTCTGGAGTGACAGGAGGATCCCAAGAGTTGACTGTGCTGGAGGCTGAAATCAGCCTGACTGGGAGGGAATGGCAAAAGCACCCTATTGTGACTGGTCCAGAGGCTCCATGCATCCTCGGCATAGACTACCTCAAGAGAGGGTACTTCAAAGACCCAAAAGGGTACCGGTGGGCTTTTGGTATTGCTGCTTTGGAGACTGAGGAAATTGAGCAGCTGTCCACCTTGCCTGGTCTCTCACAAGATCCCTCTGCTGTGGGGTTGCTGAAAGTTGAAGAACAACAAGTGCCAATTGCGACCACAGCAGTGCACCGGCGGCAATATCGCACCAACCGAGACTCCCTGATTCCCACCCATCAGCTGATCCGTGGACTGGAGAGTCAGGGGGTGATCAGCAGGACCCGCTCACCCTTTAATAGCCCCATATGGCCAGTGCGAAAGTCGAATGGAGACTAACAGTAGACTATCGTGGCCTGAATGAAGTCACACCACCATTGAGTGCTGCCGTACCGGACATGCTAAAACTTCAGTATGAAGCCTCTTTGGTATGGAGGACGATGGTTGAAGTATAAATATGGGGAGGCCTGGCAGATTGACTATATCACACTGCCACCAACCCGCCAAGGCAAGCGCCATGTGCTTACCATGGTGGAAGCAACCACCGGGTGGCTGGAAACATACGCTGTGCCCCATGCCACTGCCCGGAACACTATCCTGGGCCTTGAGAAACAGATTTTGTGGCGACACGGCACCCCAGAGAGAACTGAGTCAGACAATGGGACTCATTTCCGGAATAACCTTATAGATATTTGGGCCAAAGAGCATGGCATTGAGTGGGTGTATCACGTCCCCTACCATGCACCAGCCTCTGGGAAAATCGAACGGTACAATGGGCTGTTAAAAACTACACTGAGAGCAATGGGTGGCGGAACTTTCAAGCATTGGGATACACACTTACCAAAGGCCACCTGGTTGGTCAACACCAGAGGATCTGCCAACAGGGCTGGCCCAGCCCAGTCAGAACTTTTACATATTGTAGAGGGGGACAAAGTTCCCGTGGTGCATATGAAGAATTTGCTGGGGAAGACAGTCTGGGTAATTCCTGCTTCAGGTAAAGGCAAACCCACTCGTGGGATTGCTTTTGCTCTGGGACCTGGATATACTTGGTGGGTAATGCGGGAAGATGGGGAAGTCCCATGTATACCTCAAGGGGATTTGATTTTAGGGGAAAAGAGCCAGTGAACTCAATTGTATGCTGTTGCCTGCTGTGTAATGCTTTTATAGCCCATCAACTAGATGTCTCCAGGTTACCAGCGACTGGCCCTGACTTCCCTCCAGCCATCGTCCCAACAGAGAATGAACTTTGAACATCATGGACCGAATGGACTCGGCAGCATTATAGGGATTGGTCCATGCACTAAGAAAATGATCTTTTCCTCTTGGTCTGTATGTATATGGATGTATATATATGGGAGAGCGATGGTGTATTGAAAATGTGGGATCTGAGCACGACGTGAATGGTATGGAATAAGGGGTGGATAATGTCCCGGGTTCAGCAGTAGCAGTCATGTTTTTTTTCCTTTGTGGTAGCTGGTGCAGTGCTGTGTTTTGACTTCCAGCCTGAGAACAGTGTTGGTGAAGTCGATGTTTTCAGTTGTTGCTAAGTGATGTTTACCCTGACCAAGGACTTTGTGAGGCTCATGCTCTGCCAGGGAGGAGGGGAAGCCGGGAGGAAGCAGAGACGGGGCGCCTGACCCGGGCTAGCCAGGAAGGTATTCCATACCACAGCACGTCATGGCCAGGGTGGGGAGTGACTGGGAGTTACCCGGAAGGACACGGGCTTCCGGGTGGAACTCGTTTCTTGGCCGGTAGTATCGTATTCTCTTCCCTTGTTATTTTCCCTTATCGTTGTTGTAGTTGATAGTAGCGGTGGTGATTTGTGTTGTACATTGGTTGCTGGACTCTTCTTATCTCAACCCGTAGGAGTTGCACTCTTTCGATCCTCCTCCCCGTTCCTCCGGGAGCGGGGAAGCAGAGATCCCCAGTGGGGGGGGGACACGGACCTCGATTGTTGTCAGCTCGGCGCCACTCACTGGGAGTGAGTGAACAAGTTACCTGACTGGGTTTAAACCACGACATTCTGCAATAACACAGCATGAGGTCAAGCATTACACAGGTTGCTTTTGCCACTTTGTATCTCTTGCCAGATGAATACAATACAGGGCCTGTTACCCCTGCCTGCAGTACTGTTTCATAGTTATGAAGTCATGACAGCTGTGATTGCCAGTGTAGAGAATAAAGTCTGTGGAAAAAGGTTGGATAGCTTCCCACTGCAGGCAGGCCAAGAATAATTTAGAAGGAATTAAAGCAGAAGAGGAGAAAGCTTTCAGTGGGAGAAGAATGAGGGAACCTACCAACGTTTGAAATCGAGACATAGAGTGAGGCACAGAGACTCTGGGACAGATCCTGACTCCACTCCACTCCCATCTCTGCGGGATCTGGGAACTGATGAAAAATCCAAGGCATAACTATTAATTCGTTTTGGGCAAGTGTGTCCTACCTCATGGAAATTGGTACTTCCCCTTTCCTGCCTCCCTGGAGATTCACAAGTCATTTGAATTAATTTCACTCCCAGCTTAACAATAACTGCACAAACATACCACCTTGGTCCTTGCACCTGAGGAAACATTTTATATGACCTATATGACCCACTTGAACTTGGGGAGCAGGTGCTTATCAATAATGTGTTGCCAACATTTAAACAGGGATCTCCACAGACAGTCTCCTTTAGCTGTGACAAACGCCGCTGCTCCATTCCCCATGGGTTCAGGGCTGTCTGCATTTGCAAAGCAGGATCTGATTTCTTCTTCCCTCATTTACCATCTGTGGAAAAATCTTTTCTCATCTCATCCAAGCAAAGCAACAATACTGTGCAAATTCATGCTAATGGAAAAAGTTAGTTTCATTTGTGAAAAATAACACAAGTGTATTCAGAGCAGTATAACATTTAGTACATATGCTTTGGGTCTGCATGTTGGTGTGTAAATAAGAGAGAGAAGATTGCCAGGATTTTTTCTTTTTCATCTAGTAACTGATAGTTGCTACAGTAAGGAATTCATCATAAGGATGGGATGTGTGTTCTTCAGACATTATAATTTGAATCCAATCAGATCATGTTGAACATGACTGTCAAGGAACAGGATCTTTCCACTCACCCAAAAAGCAGCAGGTGAAGCAGCAGGTGCAGTGACACAAGATATATAGAAAAAGCTCCTATGGTCTATTTTACTTGCATGTCTCAGAAACTGTCGCTCAAAACGACGCTAGGCAGTGGTAAAATTCACTAGCACATACCAGTGACAACAACAGCAATGATTTTTGCTTTTTGTTGCTCCAGCTCATGATGAAAGAATGCATCTTTGCCTTATTTAGAAATAAACTTTTGTATTATGAAACTATCTACTATATTAACACAGAGGCAGACTCAGACCGTTTGATGTTTCTAATCTTTATCTCTTTATGATTTAAAAATATTTAAAGCCAGGAAAAGAAATAAGATTAGAAAATTAAACATGGTGAAAGCCGTATGCAGGGGGAAGATTAGAAAATGAAATATTCCCCTTCCATCTGTCCTCCCTCAGTAATTGCATCATCACCATGTAGCACCTCCTTCATGCTATTGTGTCAGCTCTTGAGAAACAGCTAGCCTGCCATCAAAAGCCAAGAAAACAAAGAGATTAATGGGAAATTTTAAATGCTTGTTAAAAGCATCTTCTTCAATGCCGCTTAATAATCAGGGCTAATGCAGGGCTAAAGAGCAGGTAAGAAAATGTGAACTGCAGCTTTTCTTTTGAAACTGACTGTTGGCAACAGGACAGATAAGAGTCAGTAACAAGGCTGGAGAAGTGTCACCAATGGCAAAGTTTGACACACTGTGTAGGTGTGCACAGAGGTGCAGTGTACTTCCACAAAGAAGAAGGGTTGTAGCTGTATAGCGTAGCATATGGACCTGTATATGTATGGATGTCTGTTTCACCCATCTGTAGAGAGTAGCATATGGACTTGTTGGAGAAGGTCCAGAGGAGGGCCATAAAATGCTCGAAGGGATGGAGCAACTCTCCTATGAGGAATAGCTGAGAGAGTTGGAGCTGTTTTGCATGGAAAAAAGAAGGCTCCAGGGACACAGTATTGCAGCCTTTTCGTTCTTAAAAGGGGCCTATAAGAAAGATGGGAAAAGACTTTCTAGCAGGCACTGTTTTGATAGGATGAGGGGTGATGTATTTAAACTAAAAGAGGGGAGATTCAGGCCGGGTGTGAGGAAAATATTCTTTACAGTGAGGGTGGTAAAACACTGGCACAAGTTGCCCAGCGAAGTGGTGGATGCTCCATCCCTGGAGATATTCCAAAGGCCGGGTTGGGTATGGTCGTGGGCAACCTGCTCTAGTTGAAGATGTCCCTGTTCATTGCAGTGGTGTTGGACTAGATAACTTTTGATGGTCACTTCCAACCCAAACTATTCTGTGATACAGTGCTAGAACAGGTAGGTACTCCAGAGACTAAACCAAAATGCCCTGTGTACAGAAGCTGACAGATATTTCTATTCCCACATCCACCATCTTAACAATGCATTAAATACCCGTACCATTAAATACCCATAACATTCTTCTTTTCTCTGCTGCTTTCCTTCACCATTTTTTTTTTTTTTAACTTTGCATTTGATTCCTCCTTCTGTCTTAGCCCGCACTTTTGGAAGAGAAATGGAGTCTCTGAAGATAAAACACTTTCTCACCTCAGCCAGGGGACAGAACCAAGGCTACATTCAATCAGTGCACAACACTTACGTCAGCAGCCTCAAAGCCAGAGTGAGCTATTTTCCAGCTCTAGACAAAGTCCTCAACCACCAGAGATGGTCACCATCCACAGGCTACTCCCTGTTATAAATGGCATGACACAGAAGGGCAGCAAAGAAACCTGTGAATCAAAACACTGGGTTTTAAGACAACTGATGTATAATGGCTTTATTCAAAATGAGCACCAGCACACTTCAAGCAGTTGGATAGAGAAAGGAGGGAAACAAACATACAAAGAGTATTCAGACAGCAGAAGTAGAAGAGCATTGCTTTGGCAATGCAACTACAGCTGAGATGTTTTATTTATATGCAATTATGCTGATTCTCAGTCTGCCAGATCAGACTAAGAAAAAAACTGGAATATCACCTGCTCTGCAGCCTCTTCCTGTTAATCGCAGAGATTTGTCCTTGGAGTAATTTTTCATTTAAAAATTTTTCAGTAGTCTGAATAATTTTGATTTGTCTGAAACTACCTCTTGTCTGAGTCCTCAGCATTACAGCAGAAGGAAGGTAGGTTAAAAAGACAAAGCTATTTGTGTTTGAAGCAGAGGAGAAGGTGTTGGGGTTGAATGAAGACAGAGAAGGGTGGCTCTTGGTGCTTGTCAAGCCCACAGGACAGCGCTTTGGTTTCTTCCTGTCTTAAGGGATTTTTCTCTGTATCATGGCTGCTCTTCTGTTTCTGGAATTGGCATTTTCAAAGGCAATTTCTACAAACAGACATGTGCAGACACTGTAAATAGAGGTGGACATGATCCCTTGCTGTATATGACATGATCCAGTTGTATTTTCTTAAAATAGGAATCATAGGCATCCTTCCCTCTCTTCCTGTTTTCCCACTGATCTCACTTTTGTGCATTGTATTTGCTGTGCATTGCGCAACTTCCTAAACTTGAGGCTAGCATCAGCTCTGCACCTGATCTCTGTGTCCTCCCCACTGCATAATCCTGGTTAAGATTTGGTTGAACTGCGTAGTGCAGCTGGAGTCAACAGATGGATCCAAAAAGTAATACAAATCCCATCTCTTTTCCTTAACGTGCTGTTTCTCCCTGTGCACAAATGCATTAGACCTTTGTTGTCATGCATTATGTTCTGTGGGACTAGAGTCTGTGGTAAATGTGAATAACTGTACACAAAGGAATGACCCAAAGAAGCACTGGGAGAGATACTGGCCTCTTCTTACAAACACAAGTTCTCAAATTCTCATGCTTTCATCATTCGTGTAATACATAATCTACTGAAATAATAATACAGAGAAAGCCAATTAAATCAAAAGCAGAAATGCTGCAATTATTCTATTCTTTCTTTCCTAGTGGAGAAGAAATGAAATTAACAAAACCATTTTAATTTTCCTTATCCACCAGAAAGAAGCTCCAAACCAACTGGGTTTCTATTTTGAGCAAGAAATACCCACACTTATTAATTGTTTGCAGTGTTTCTGGAAAGCATGGACAAATTCTTTCTGCTTTTATTGCCCAACCCCATGAGGGATGAGGGGAGCACAGGAAAGGGCACCAGTTGTTGTTACTGGCAATTTGTTTGTCATTATACATGAACAACCAAACAAAAGAAATGCAGAAACACTGAAAAATGGTACGGTGGGGCAAGCAAACCTGGACCCCAGTTTGCTCTGTTTCAGTACGGGGTATAGCTTTTTCCTATGTGTGCCCATGAGAACGGTGTATGTCAATGTACTGCCATTACCAGAACTGTGCCATGTGACTCTCATTTCAAGATTTGTGACATAAACCCCTGAGAAAGATCACACTTCCCTTCTGTGCAGAACACTAGTGCATTGAAGGAAGGCTGCAGTCTTTCCCTTTAAAACTGTTAGCAGAGAAGAAAAAAGATCCCCACGGTGTGCTGTGAGCTGTATACTACGCTCATTATTGACTTTGTCCTGCGAGCTGCCTTCTCTGGCCTGCATCCAGGAAAACACTGAGTATACATTTAATTTTCAGCATGTGTGTAGAGTCATTAACTGCGAGCACATGCTTACATGCTTTCTTCGTTACTGCTTTTGGTTCTGTTATTTAATCTAAAAGGCAGCAGTGGCTTTTAGGGGTTGAGAATGTTTTGGAGGGGACCTAAATAAAAGTGCTTATGCAGCTTCCCACTGCATATAAGGGTAGCAATACAGTAACACACTTCTGATTAACATGATATTACTGCCTGAATACTACACTCTGAATAAACTTTGTCAGACAAACCTTGACTCTCTTTGCATTCGTGTTGATTCATGCTACTAAACTGGGCGGCATGGGGAGAAGGGAAAAAGTAACTGGAGTATTTTCAGCAAATGACATTTACTGTTCTCACTTCAGCCAGAATAGATAGGTATCCTGCAGCTGTAAAGAAGTCACTTTTCCTTAAAGTTATAGCAGTGCTAAAGTAATATAATATTGTCCAACTTATATCCTGACAGGCACACGACTGCCTCCAGGCATGCATCTCCCTTGTCCCCATTTGGTATGGATCTGTCAGGAAGGAAAGCCTTCCTGAAAATGAATTGCTTATTTTGAGAGCTTCCTCTGCCATTGTCTCAGTCAGGAGCTTTGGAAACCTTAATCCCCTCCCTGCAAGTTCTCCTTTTGCAAGTCATGTGGGGAGACATGCAAAGGGAACTACTGGTTTCAGTGAAGTGGCAAAACATAGGCGGAATCCATTTTCATTTTCATTTTCATTTTCATGCTTTCTTCAGTGTCATTAAGAAATGACATGTGTCTTCTTCATATGCCTCCTTCTCAAGCTGATATGAGTGATTACTATGCTTACAGAGAACCCACAGAGACAGTTTAGCACCATAGGTGACATAAAAATACAGTGCCAGAGGCAGAATTTAAAATTAAGCAGTTGTGGAGCAGTGGGCTTGTGCCCAAGCCATTAGATAGTGCTGTGTCTTACCAGATCTGACAGGCAGTCAGTAAAGGTGAGTGGTTAAAGCTGCATGGGCTCATCTCCACTTCCACTTCCTCTCTGTCATGAGCATTGGTGGGCATTGCAGGTGGGAGCTGCCTGTCTCCCAGCAGCTTTCCTGCTTGGGAGCCAAGGGAGCTGCCATGTGGCAGTGTTCATGCCCGTGGCTTCTGGGCATGGCAAAGGCTTCAGCGCCTTGACAGGGATGCTTCCTGGCTGACCTCCCTGGAAAAGCTGCCCTATGCTACCATACTTACCGCCAGACCTGTCTCAGCATTGCAAAGCAAGGCAAGTGTAAATTAAATCATTTCCTTTCCCCAAAATAAATCTAGATCTGCCCCATGTATTTGGAGAAAATATCAATGTAGGGCTGAATTTATCAAAGGGAGGTTTATCCACTACAGAAAACATCCTGATGTTGCAGAAGAAGAGAGGTCAGCATAAAGCTCAAGCACAGAAGATGAAGTTCCACAGGCAATTAAACTTTTTTAACCAACGTTATGTGTCTCATGTATGGTATATATATATATGTTTCAAGGAATCCTTATTTGTACTGCTCTGTAATAAGAAACTATTGCATAGTATTGGGGAGGGGAAAAATAGAGTGATACATTGTATGTGCCTGGTATCTTTTGAAAGTTCTCTAGAGAAAAAAAAAAAGGCACAGGCACTGAGATTTATTAAAATGTGAGTCCCTTTTGAAGAGGCCAACTTTACTAATGAGACAGCCTGAAAACCAGAGACTGTCCCTTCTGGCATATGTGTATCATATGAAAGACAGTAATTTTTTACTATGTCAGTATTCCCAGAAATGATTTTAAGCTGAAACACAGCTCCAGTTAACATAAGCATCAAGTATATACTGGGACCTTTCAACTCTAGAACAATAAGCCAGTTTTATTACACTGATTATTGATAATACAAAGGTTGTGCTGGTATTTAGTCATGACTACATAAAATTAGTGTTTTTCTGCTATAATCATTGGCTGTGCAGTTACAAGGGACCAATAATAAGTTTGTAAGTAATTAGTGACAAAGATTTCTTTTGTTGTATATAAATGGAGTAAAAGCCTTGGGCTAATTTTACCAGCATGTTCATGTGACATCACTTCCTGAAAATACATGAAAGTTTTTTCTTAAAAAGTATATACACAAAGCAGAGGCTGTCCAAGTCCTGCAGAAAAAGTGACCTCAGGAAATATGCTGGGTTTCTGCCTCAGAAACCTGATTTAACATTGAGGTCATTGCAAGAATCCAAGTAAAAATGCTGTTTCTGTCTTAATGCAAGCAGAGAGCATTTCTGTTGGAGTGAGTAACCTGCTTAGAGGACCATAATTCAGTGGCAATATTTTCTGAGTCACTCCATTGATTTGGCAAGACTTGGTTTTCCCATTTTTCCACACTGTTGCTTCACAAAGATTTGAGCCAAATGTGCTCAACCTCTCTAAATTACCAGTAGGCAAATCTGAATCAATTCAGCTGATTTTATACGCTATTCTACTGCATTTACAGGCTTCATTCTGAATTTACCCCAGCATAGCCAGATGCAGAATTTGGCTAGATTTATGGTTGTAAGAAAATGTAATTAAGCATGACAGATGTGTTTATTCTAGAAAATATTACTTTATTGTAAGAAAGATACCAAAGATAGCTATACAACTCCTTAAAATCCACAAAATGATTTTACCGTGTCCTAAAATCTGTTCTGACTTTTTCTGGCTTGCCCAGATACACCACAAATTTTCTAAAGGATTTCTGAACTCCAGCTGAGTTTAGTCTTGTGATTGAAATAAAAAGGTTTTTGTAATTTTTTTTTTTTTTTCTGGCAGAAGTCTCTCATGCCTCTGGTCTTTGCCCAACAAACTTATACGTTCCTTAGGATTCTGGAAGGAAATATCACTAAATTGCTCTTCACATGGGAAATGGATTTTGTTCTTGTAGCTTTGTGTGGAATAGCGTCAAATTTCCTGCTAGCCCTTAAGCTATTCAGAAGAATGTAAGAACTAGCCCTGATCCAACCACAAAATCAAAGTAATGCATTGAAACTGGCCACAGCGAACTTATTCCTTATTACCATTTCTTCTTATCTACCTAAATTAGTCCAGGACAGAGCTAACAAAATTCAGATTAGATTTCCCATCAATTCCTGTATGAATGTGTGACCTTTTCATGGATACTGTTGGCTAAAATAAATTATGGCAAAGGTGTCAAAACTCCCAAATTTTCAGTGCAATTCATCATTAATTTTGAGACCCTATGTTCTCTTCACGTGGGTCATAAAAATTATTATTTTGAAATCTTTACCAATAATACAAAATGCCTGAATGCTTCATGTTGCATCACTTCAGGTGATGAGGTGAAATGTCATTGTGGTATTTTGGGGTCACTCAGACGTTCTTCTAAGTAGGGTTACAAAATTAAGCTATTTTTGAGACACTTCCAATGAAGAATAGTGGAATCATAAAATCAGCTAGGTTGGAAAAGACCTTTAAGGTCATCAAGTCCAACCTTTACTCTAGGACTGCCAAGACCACTACTAAACCATGTCACTGAGGCCTACCTACACAGTTTTTGCACACTTCCAGGTACGGTGATTCCACCACTGCCCTGTACAGCCTGTTCCAATACCTGATTACTCTCTTAATGAATAAAGTTTTTCTAATATCCAGTCTAAACTTCCCCTGGTGCTGCTTGAGGCCATTACCTCTTGTCCTATCACTTGTTATTTGGGAGAACAGACAAGCCACCTCCTCCCTCTGCTCTCCTTTCAGGCAGTCGCAGAGAACAATAACGTCTCCCTGAGCCTTCTCTTCCCCAGACTAAACAACCCCAGGTCCCTCAGCTGCTCCTCATCAGACTTGTGCTGCAGACCCTTCACCAGCTTCATTGTCCTTCTCTGGACTTGCTCAAGGATCTCAATGTCTCTCTTGTAGTGAGGGGCCCAGAACTGAGCACAGGGTTTGAGGTGCAGCCTCACCAGTGCTGGGTATGTCAGGATGATCACTGCCCTGGCCCTGCTGCCACACTGTTGCTGATACAGGAGAGGATGCCGCTGGCCTTCTTGGCTGCCCAGGCACACTGCTGAAGAACAAAGTGATCCTGATGTTTTCTCTAAGGAGGTCTCTTCACATTAATGTTTATTTAACTTTGAACTGAAGTGCTACAAAGATAAGATCACCCCCCTGAGCATGCAATGCAGGTGTCTAGACTACCAGGTGTCTATAGGCTGATTATCAAAAAACTGTTGCTACAGAGATTTGATTTAACAGGTAGCTTTCACTGGAGTCCTTTTCCCCAGTATACCATGTGTATCTTCAGTTTCTTCTAGATCTCTCAATACAGAGCTATGCCATAACATAGCGAAGCCATACTTCTCAACCTGGGTAAGTTTTTATCCTTATTGTCTGAACTGTGTTTTCTGTTTCTTGCCAGAGAAGAAAACACAATATAGTAGAATACAATGAGATAAATACAGACAACCTTATGGAAAAGAATGCCCCACTGTTATGTGTCCCTGAGCATTCACTATTGTAACTGCATAAGTCCACAGCAAACACTGGAAGAAGTTTTATGGAAAATTACATTAGGAATTCCTTACCAGCATGGGCAGAAGTTTACTAAATTATGCCCAACATAGAAAGTTACTGTGCTTTTAAAGAAGTGGTAAAGCCATATTTTGAGTAAATGAACAGTTCTGGCAGAATCATCAATTTGCTGGCATAAGCACATCTACTTCTAAGGGCTTTGACCAGAAAAGTGCTACCAGTCAGAGCTTGCACCCTAATATAGCACTTCTCCATACCTTGACTGACACACAGTTATTCTGGTATATGTCTGTGGTGATGAGTATCACAGATGAAAATTTTTCACACTCTTTTACAGACCCTGGTGATTGCTGTGTAGTGCAGAATTTGCAAATGTCAAATGATCACAAAAGCAGTAGATGCACAACCATGTTCGTGACTGTATCTGTTTTCTTTTTTTCTTTAGTCCCCTGTAGATCAGAATTTGCAAATAGTGGTATATCAAGTTTTCATACAGTTTAACCACTGCTTTCCTGTGTACATTGGAAGGTGTTGTTCAATGCTAAAATCAGGTCTCTTTAGAGATCACAAACAGATTATTACCCTTTGCATTAAGATTCCTGCATGCTGAGAGCCAGGGCATGTGACACATCGACTCTCACCCATTGGAAAGGTGCTGCAGAAAGCAAAATACAAGACCATTAGTAGTGAGATCTCACCTTTACTTAAGCTGCAATCCCCCCTGGAAAGCATTTAACTGTGTAACAAGCACTAGAGCACAGCCCTCAGCATGTCTAGAAAAGAACCAGGAAGGGGAGGGTGCTGCAGACAGCACAGATGCCAGGGCATGGGGCTGGAGTGCCTGCACCAGCCATAAACTGATGTGTGCATCCACTGTTTTTCATTACAGTTGCTGCAGCAATGCTGGGCCCCAGCATTCCAGTGGAGATTCAGACATATATTAAATGAAGCACACACACAAAAGAAATTTACATAACTCTGAGGGTCAGCGTGAAACCAACACAAGCCAGTGTATGGAGTTGGAGCCAGCATGCCCTGTTCTCCACTTGCACTGCTGGTTAAGAAGCAGTGTTAAAGCTGGGTTAGTGGTGCATTGCCCAGCTGGCATGGGAGTCCCAGGGAACTTGATTATCCAGCTCTCCTGTCCCACTGGAAGCTCCTCAGTTGGCCTGTCTCTGTTCTTGGGGAGAAGCAAGAGTTAAATATTGTGAACTATTTTTTAGGAGCTTTCACAAATAAATAGAAAGAGTATTAACTAAGAAGGTTATTTGTACTGTATCAAATAACACCATGCCTCCTTCAAATTTTGCAACCTTACTTGTTGAATATCTTACTGGAGCAACAGGAGTTGAGGCATGTTTGGGTTTGCCACCAGCTGCTGTTCTATTGCGTTTCTATTCTAAATGTGTGTTGGCTTCCAGCTATCTAAAGTCTACAAAAAAATAAACAAAACCCAGACCCTCAAAAAACAGACATCCAAGTAGGAGGTTTACAACCAAGGTAGATACTTTTCTACCAGTTTTGAAAGGCTTTAGAGAAGATTTTCCTGGACTATGATTTTAATTTATAATCTTTAAAATGTTTTGTCAGTGTGCAGAAAAAAGAGAAAGAAAATTAAAGTTGATGGGCCATTCAGGATTCAATATCATAGTGCATGCCAGTGTTCACACAACCCTTTTATTGCTTTGTTTAAGTATAGAATCACAGAATGGTTTGAGTTTGAAGGGATCTTAAAGATCATCCAATTCCAACCACCCTGTCATGGGAAGGGACACCTTCCACCAGACCAGATTGCTCAAAGCCGCATCCAACCTGGCCTAGAACACTGCCTGGGATGGGGCATCCACACCTTCTTTGGGCAACTTGTGCCAGCACCTCATCACCCTCATAATGAAGAATCTTTCCCTAATACCTAATCTAAATTTGCTGTCTTTCTGTTTAAAGACATTCCCCCTTTTCCTGTCACTACATGCTCTTGTAAAAAGTCCCTCTCCAACTTTCTTATAGGTTCTCTTTAGGTACTGGAAGGCTGCTACGAGGTCTCCACGCAGCTTTCTCTTCTCCAGGCTGAACAAGCACAACTTTCTCAACCTGTCTCCACAGGAGAGGTGCTCCAGCTCTCTGAGCATCTTCACGGGTATCCTCTGGACTCACTCAAGCAGGTTCATGTCCCTCTTGTGTTGATGGCCCCAGAGCTGAGCACAGCACTGTAGGTGGGTTCCCCCAGGACCAGAGTAGAGGGGCAGGATCACCTCCCTTGACATGTTGGTCACGCTCCTTTTGATGCAGCCCGGGATACGGCTGGCTTTCTGGGCTGCAAGCTCACACTGCCGAGTCACGGTGAGCTTCTTGTCAACCAACATCCCCAAGTCCTTCTCCTCAGGGTTGCTCTCAATCCATTCTCTGCCCAGCCTGTAGCTGTGCCTGGGATTGCTAAGACCCAGCTGTAGCAGTGTGCACTTATCATGGTTAAACTTCATGAGGTTGGCATTGGCCCACCTCACAAGCGTGTCAAGGTCCCTCTGGATGGCATTCCTTCCTCCAGGGTATCAACCGAACCACACAGCTTGGTGTCACTGGCAAACTTGCTGAGGGCGCACTCAATCCCACTGTCCATGTCAGCGACAAAGATGTTGAACAAGACCGGTCCCAACACCGATCCCTGAGGGATGCCACTCGTTACTGGTCTCCACCTGATCATCGAGACATTGGCCACAACTCTTTGAGTGTGACCATCCAGCCAATCACAGAATCACAGAATCTCAAGGGTTGGAAGGGACCTCAAAAGATCATCTAGTCCAACCCCCCTGCAAGAGCAGGGTAACCTAGAGTACATCACACAGGAACTTGTCCAGGCGGGCCTTGAATATCTCTAACGTAGGAGACTCCACAACCCCGCTGGGCAACCTGTTCCAGTGATCTGTCACTCTCACAGTAAAGAAATTTTTCCTGATGTTCACATGGAACCTCCTATGCTCCAGTTTACACCCATTGCCCCTAGTCCTATCACTGGACATCACTGAAAAAACCCTAGCTCCATCATCCTGACACTCACCCTTTACATATTTGTAAACATTGATGAGGTCACCACTCAGTCTCCTCCAAGCTAAAGAGTCCCAGCTCCCTCAGCCTCTCCTCATAAGGGAGATGTTCCACTCCCTTAATCATCTTTGTAGCTCTGCGCTGGACTCTTTCAAGCAATTCCCTGTCCTTCTTGAACTGAGGGGCCCAGAACTGGACACAATAATCCAGACGCTGCCTCACCAAGGCAGAGTAGAGGGGGAGGAGAACCTCTCTTGACCTACTAACCACACTCTTTCTAATGCACCCTAGGATGCCGTTGGCCTTCTTGGCCACAAGGGCGCATTGCTGGCTCATGGTCATCCTCCTATCCACCAGGACCCCCAGGTCCCTTTCCCCTTCACTACTGTCCAGCAGGTCAGCCCCCAACCTGTACTGGTACATGGGGTTGTTCTTCCCCAGATGCAAGACTCTACACTTGCCCTTGTTGAATTTCATCAAGTTCCTCTCCGCCCAACTCTCCAGCCTGTCCAGGTCTCTCTGAATGGCAACACAGCCCTCTGGTGTGTCAGCCACTCCTCCCAGTTTAGAATCATCAGCAAACTCGCTGAGGGTACACTCAGTTCCCTCATCCAGGTCGTTGATGAAAATATTAAACAGCACTGGTCTCAGCACCGACCCCTGAGGGACTCCACTAGTCACAGACCTACAGCTAGATTCTGCCCCATTAACCACAACTCTCTGCCTTCTTCCTTTCAACCAGTTCTTGATCCACCTCACTACCTGATCATCAAGCCCACACTTCCTTAGCTTATCTATGAGGATGCTGTGGGAGACAGTATCAAATGCCTTACTGAAATCAAGAAAAACCACATCTACCGCTCTACCATCATCCAGCCACCTAGTTACTTCCTCATAGGAGGCTATAAGGTTGGTCAAACATGACTTCCCCTTGGTAAAACCATGTTGGCTGCTCTTAATGACCCCCTCATCCTTGATATGTCTAGAGAATTCTTTATCTCCTGATTGGTCCAACTGTCAAATCCATGCCTCTCCAGTTTAGAGACAAGGATGCTGGACAATGTCAAATGCCTTGCACAAGTCCAGGTAGATGAAGTCAGTTGCTCATCCCTTCTCCACCAGTACTGTAACCCCTTCATAGAAGGCCACCATAATAGCCAGCATGATTGCCCTTAGTGAAACCTTCACCAATCACTCCCTTATTATCCATATGCCTTAGTATAGTTTCCATGAGGATCTGCTCCATGATCTTGCCAGACGCTGAGGAAGACTGACTGACCTGTAGTTCCCCAGGTCTTCCTTTTTTCCATTCCTGAAAGTGGGGGTTATATCTCCTCTTTGCCAGTCAGTGGGAACTTCACCAGACTGACACGACCTCTCAAATACGATGGATAATGGCTTGGCAACTACATCTGCCAGTTCCCGCAGCAGATGTCGGGTCCCACAGACTTGCACACCTTCAGGTTCCTTGGATAATCTCGAGCCTGTTCTTCTCCTGCAGCGGGTGGTTCTTCATCCTCCCAGTCCCTGCCCCTGCCTTAGCCTGTGTGGCTGGAGCTCTTGCTGAAGACCAGAAGAGTCATTGAGTATCTCAGCCTTCTCCATGCCCTGGGTGACCAGTTCTTTCTGCTGTTTCCTTCTGGATGGAGCTCACTTTTTCCCTTGTTTTCCTTTTAGCCCCAGTGTACCTACAGTAGTTTTTGTTGTCGCCTTTAATGTTCTTGTTCAGACTGAGTTCTGTGAGGGCTTTAGCTTTCCTAACCTGCTCTTTGGCTGCTTGGACTATTTCTCTGTATTCCTCACAGGCTGCCCATCCTTGCTTCCATACTCTGTAGTCTTCTTTTATGTGTTTGAGTTAGTCCAGGATATTGAAGCATGTTAAAGAGCATATTAAGGAATAATGAAGAGCATACAGCTAAAGAGCTTTGTACTCATGATTAGTAATAATACCAGAACTGTATTTTTTTTCTCTGGAGAAAACCCCAAAACCTTCAATTCTTCTTCATACACAGACAAAATACAAGATAAAATCCAAGATATAATAAAATAGCTAGGAAGATGTCATTATGGAAGAAAGACTAGTTTAAAGTATGCCAGTCTACTGCCTGCCTCTACTGTCTGCCAAGGTGAATTGAACTTGCAGGTCACTTGATGGGAGTGTATGATCAGAGCAATCTAGTCTTGGACACTCACAAGTGTGTCTATAGGCTTGCAAATGAACTGGAGAGCTTGGGAATGTAATTGGATGTCTTGAATATTTTTTAGTAAAACCGGCATGTTTGAACTGCAGTCACAGGACATTCTATGTCATTTGTCTATGCTACATTTTTCTGAAGTCTAACTGAAAAAAAAACCAAAAGAACTCCACTGCAGCTCCAAGCTCAAATGCAACCACTTACAAACATATCCAGCTCTGTTCCATACTGCTGCTATTAATTTTTGCATGAAATCCTGTCAATTACCAGGTACACATAAACCACGGTATAGCTGCTGCCAGAAATACAGGATGTGCTGCAGCTATAAAAGCATCCTAGAAACATTCAGGTAGAAAATTAGTTCCTAGCTTTTCAAAGGTTGAGTGCAATCCACCCCGCGCAGGGACCTATGCAAGCACTTCTAGCACTAGACTCACATGAGGCACAGGGGCAAGAGAGGCTTAATCTGCTCAAGGCCAATACAGAGCTTCTGCATCTGCATTTGCAGGTTGAAAAATGGGGTCACCTGTGCATTTTTGTTTTTCATGTGTCACTGATGAGCAGTTTGGACCTGCTGCTCGCAATATATTCTGTAAGGTGCTATGAGTTTTGATCTGAGGATTAATACTGCATGCACAACACTGGACAAAATCCCTCTTGGTCATTTCATGTGCTGACTGAAGAAATTACATCCTAGAAGCCTTATATATATTAGAATCTTGTCCTTGCTTTCAGTGAGGGAGATTAGAGGTGAGCACAAAGAGCTAACAGATGCAAATGGAGGACTGGACTGTGCCAGGGATAGCAAAGGTTGCATATTTCTCATATCACCTCGTTTTTGGGGTGACCATCTGGAGACAGCTCTCCCTGTTACAGCTGAGTAGATCTTGGCAGGCAAGTAACTCAAAAACTCCCTCTGCCTGCAGCATGAAAAGGGATGTGTCTTATCAGATGGAAAACTCTTCAAAGAAGGTGGTGGAGGGAAATGCAAACAGCATGCCTCCTGACAGCCACTCAGTCGGCTTCCACAGCCTCCCTCCTCTCATCACTCGTTCAAGTCTCTTGGGCCACTGTCCAGTGTGTATCTGTCTGCTGCTTAACAAACATTAGCTGTGGTTTCCAGGCTGATAAACAATTATGCTAATTAGCAGGTTGGAGGAAAATGTGATGTTATTTCTGTGGAATGTTCTGAGAGGCTGGAAACACTTAACTGCAAAAACGACATGTGGTGAAATAACCAATAATTTGTTTAAGAAACCCACATCTGGTATGCCTGCTAGAAACAGGGGTTAATAGTCTGTCAGGGGCAGGCAGTGGCAGTGAGTAGCCCTAGGATAAACAAAAAAGCCTTAACGGCAGGAAATGGGTTTGTTCTCCTAGCATAAGCATTTACATTGGCTGCTAACCAGCAAGAGATGTAAAAGGAGTTGTTAAGTTTACACTTGGAGAAAAATAAAAAGAAATGGAAACAAACAGTTTTCTGCATTTTGTATATCTGTGAAAAGGAATAAAAGCTGCTTAGTGTAGCTAAAAATCGTAATAACATCTATGCTTCACACTCCTGGAAGGGGCTATAGACTCGGCACAAGATTCTGGTCATAAAAAGGGAGAAGGATTACTTATTTATTTTTGTATTATTGAAATAGCTGTCAGATAATTACATGCATGACTTTAAGTGATGGCTCATACAGAAAAGGGGGGGTGGTGGGATCAGGAGAAGAGAAGACAAACAGTGAAACTTGGTTAATTGATTCAGATTGACATCCTCGGGTTTTCTTTATAAAAAGAATGACCCCGATTTTCTTTTTGAGGATAGAAAGTCCAAATGCTGCTTGCAATAAGAAGGAAGGAATTCTCATCTGACATCACAGTAGTTAGGAAAGAACCTGGTCTGCAGATGATAGGAACACATCCTGGCACTGGTGTGGCATTACTGCAGTACTTACAGGCACAAAAGAGAAGGCCACATTTTAAGATGGGATGCAATGTAAATAATGTATTCATTTGACAAGATTCAGATGAAGTGCTCTGTGTGTGGCAAGCTGAATCTGTATTTATAGCAGTTAAAGAAACACACAAGACACTCTGGATACACTAAAGAGCATGAATAATACATCATTGGTTCTTAATTCTGTTTTAAATAGAGAGACAATATTCTGCCTTAGGTGGTGTTTTTCCGCACAAGTGGTGTGACCCTTGCAAAGATTGCTGCTACATCTGAATTGTGTGTTTCACACCATAAAATATGACACCTCAGCAGATGGTCGCAGCTTTCTGTTGCACAGTGGACGACATGACATGTCTAGCTAAACTTTCTTTCGTAGTCACTCTCAAAGATGTATATTATCCCTTGTCAAAATAAAGAGTTGTAGTCTCTTTCCAGCCCAGAAAAATACGGTAAGTGCACATTATCACCATAGCATCTAAGTCACTCTTTCTTTCACTACATTAGTGCATATTACAGTCTTGCAAATGACAGGCTTTCACAGCCTCATGTTTTAGTGCCATGTCTTGTTTCATAATGACATCATGTTTTTTTCTAGTGAACCGAGCACCCAGCACCAGCGTGACCCTGCAACTTTGCAACATTTCTCATGGCAGCAAGATCCCCAGGCCACATGTTGATACCTGAGGTGGGAAGCAACAGCTGTAAAATGACTCAAAAGCCTCATTTATCAGAAAAAAACAACTCACAAAATGGTGCTCTAGTGAGACTTGGTGAGACATTTGCCTAATTTTATACTGTTTATGCATAACTTGGATTAATTTTGAGTGAACCAATCTACAAAATTATTGAGAATCTTCGACAAGCAGCCCCAGTGCTTGAACAGAAAGCACCGTCAATCCTTGCACTACACTAAAGCCCTTTGAGCTTCTCCCTTTGGGGTGAAGACCCCAGGGACACTCCTGGAGAGGCAAGGGCAGCCTTTCTTTTCTCCCATGAACCACACATGGGGATGTTTTATTTAGGTTGGCATGCAGCAAAGACAGACAGGAGGAAACAAGGACTGACCACTAGGCCTCAGCCCCCCAAAGCTTGCCAAGTGTCTAGCCAGGCCCCTGATGTCTGACTGCTTGCAGCGCCATTTCTTCCCACCAGCCCTAGTGGTAAGCTGAGTTTAGATATATGATCAGGTATCCAAGTTTGGGATCTAAACTGAAGTGTTATGAATGTTTTTTCCTCCCTCCCCAAATTAACTGGACTGCAACTAACATTTGGATCAAGCTCTGAACATGGTGTTTCCATATCTATCCTAGTTTATCCAAAACTGACGATTTTTAAAACCATTCTCCACCAAAAAAAAAAAGAAATAAACAAAAAAAAAATTTTGCATGACTCTGACATTTACTTTCATAGCTGATTTATGTAGGTATTGCAAAAATAGAAATTTAGTAAGCTTTCAATGCGTTACTGAAATAAATTCATACTTCATAATACACTGTGGTGGAGCATTTGATGAAATTTGTAACAATGTCCTTTATTGCTTCTTTTTGGAAAGTTCTTTCCTTCAGGAATGGAATTTCTGTGTTTGAAAGAAAATCAGCAGGAAAAGCAACATTATAGGGGTGGTCAGAGGAAGCTGCTCAAAGAGAGCAAACATTTTCCTGGCAGATGATGTTGAAAGCAACCAAATACAGTTGGCTTTAGAGTCAATTTTCTTGATATAAGCCCCACCTTCTGCTCTTACAAAAGAGATTGTTTTAAGCTGGGTAACATGAGATCAAACACTCTTCCAATATTTTGACAATAACGAACTATGATCATTTGGGGTATTTTTTATCTGCATTAATATCCAGTCTTTTTAAATGGTCTTGGCATGCTTTTGGCCTCAATAACTTCCTGTGATAATCAGCACCAGAACTGTGCTATGTATAGATGTCAAAAGATATTTCTTTAACTAATATAATTTTGCCAGTTTGTTTTAAGATCATTATATGTTATTTTATTTCTAATCTCACTGAACTTTGTTTACAAGTACTAAGATCTCATAAAAGTATAAATGAAAGGGCATTTGTAGAAGGATGAAGACTGAGTTGTGGTTTATATAAAAGCCTAATCACATAAGTAATCACCCAGTCTGAGACAAAATGCCAGTGTGTATCTGAGTACATGCAGATATGCACAGAAATATTTGCATTGGAATATCACTGAGACTTTCATATCATTTCACTGCGTATCGGTGTCTACATGGATGTGAAATAGACAACTGCACTTGTTTTACAGGCATAACTACAAGCACTATTTAAATCAGAAAGTTTATTTTTCAAAGGTGCAAAGTGTCTTGTACATACACCTTTACAGTGAGCATTCCCAGTTGTAAACCGAATAAATGATGTTGTGTTTCTGAATAACCCACATATGCAGCCAAATATTCCCATGGATCATGTAAATAAGAGCATTTAGCTGATTTAACAAATGGCATGATAATTAAGTGCTTGCAATAGACAAGATTTATGAATTCCAGTGAGAAATGGAATCTGAATGGGCTATAGCTTTACCTAGAAGCCTTAGGGGTGACGTGCTATCTGCTCTCTTACATCAAGCATTGGGACTTCTCATTATTACTGTGGGAAAGTACTTTGAGCTGCTTCCTTCCTTTGGCTCATTTTGAAGCTTAAAATGAAAAGAGATACTTCCCATGCACAATAACTGCTAGCATTAATGTGAATGACACACGCACCTAAAATGTGAAACCAGACACCACTCCTTGCATTTGCGGTTTACATGTTGTGCATTGCAGAAATATAAAGAAGCTCAAGATTAAATCAGAAATTATCCCTCCAAGATTGAAAAGTAACAATTTTGCCACATCCCACCTGAGTTTGGGCACATCTGGGCAGATCAGAGCACTCTGATACTAGGATATGACTCCTGCAGAAAGAGCCTCCTTTATAGGCTGAGGTGAGTTCCATCCATTAATCATCCCACTCTACCCTTCTGGGCACTATGACTACTGAAATCTTTGCCAGGTATTGGCAATGACAATGTTATGGTCAGCAATCTTCTTGACAGTGGCTGAAACACATGCTGCTATTCAGTCTAATCTGGGAAGTCACTAACACCTTTCCTCAACACTGGGCAAAGATGAGCCCCACCGATGGGGGATGCCAAAGATGGTGGATTATGCCCTCACACCTGCAGGGGCTGCTTTCTTTCTCAGCAAATCTGCTTCCACCTATGCTGCCATAACATCATTGAAATGGCAGTAAAGTTCTGAATGCAGTAAAGTATGTGGTTTGTTTTGTTTTATTTTGTTTTCCCCCTGGAATTGTGAAAGTCATGAAAAAAAACAGGTTCTATGGAGAAAGGAGAGAGAGGGACTAAATCCCTGCCCAGACCTAATCTTTTTGTTAGCCTCTTGAAGCTCAGAGTAAGAGCAGCTGTTGAAAAGCTCACTGTCTTTTCCATACATGATTAAATACAGCCAAATATCAAGTCCTATCATCAAGGGGTCAGTTAAATGTAATTTCTTTCTGCTCTGCATATATGCACAGAGGGAGCTTAAGTCCTCTCTCATCTGGTTTCTTCATCCTTAAAAGAAACAAAAGCACACTGTACAGTATTTTCTAATTTGATAGTATCTTTATGGGATCTTAATATCCTCCTCCTTGCCAGATACAAGACACGGCAGCAACAACTGCAGCTACAGTTACGAGTTGCAGCTGTCTGGGGCCTGGAAGGGTCTATCTACATTTCTAATCTGTGCAAACACAGAGCAAGCTCCAACCCTGGTAGCAAAATTTTGACCTTCTCCAGGCAAAATACTGGTTGCTACCAGCAAAGTGCTGGCAAAACTGAACCTGCATAAGCAAGCAGGCTGGCTTGAAAGGGGTAGAGATAGCCAGCTGTCAGAGTGGAGCAGGGGTCCTAGCAGTATTAATCACAGAAACAGTGCTATCAGCCAGGGAAAATACCATCTTCAAAAACTGCTGTGAATTGCAATTGTAATGGTTGCCATGGGGCAGTATGCACATGATGGACATGGCATATTTGGGCAGCTCCTCTACTGAGTGGAACTAGTTCCTCCGCCCCTTCATGAGGTCAGGAAGGGTTTGTAACTAATAGCAAAGACAACAGACTTGGTAGAGTCAGAACAGGTCTTGAAAGAAAAAAACATTATCTTTTTTTAATAGCTTATAATATACACAATATTTACATAGAATAAACATTACTATAGGTATATATTTCTCTGTGAGAAGTTTCAATTGCTTTAAAAAATGACACAAATATCAACAGCTGTGTTATAACACAGCATTGTTTGGTGATCTCTTTTGGGCAGCTCTGATGCTTCTCATCATGACTGATGTGACAACTGTGACACCTTCACACATGCCCAAACATGTGGGGAGAAGAGCAACCTTCTTTCTGATTCTTCAAATAAAGACAAAACTAAAAATATCTAATCACTTCTGTCCTGAGGGTGAGTTTTTTTTTCTTGCCTGGTTGCTCATTTGATGGAGGTTTATCACCATACAGAGCATACTCAACTTATCCAGGGTGCTGGAAATGCTGGCAAGGGATTAGCTACAGAGGCTGCCACATTAAAACTTAAGGAAATACAGAAGGTTTAGCCACTTGCTCGGGTAGCTAAAACGTTTGTCCATACTTGGGACTTAGCTTAGCCTGCAACTGCTACCTCAATATGTTGCTGACATCCTCTTTCACCTCAGTTGATAATATCTGTGTACACACTGTTTTGCTGAAGAATTTGAAACCCTGTCTTCTGATGATGGCCTTCACTTCATGGTGGAATCAGTTGGAAAAGGATTCAGGTAACTCAAGACACAAAGACAAATTTTCAGCATGAGGATGAAAAAGTACCAGAATTCACAACAGTTCCTTAAGCCTGCTGTACTGTGTATAGAATATAATCTGTACACACTCGAAAGGACAGCAGAGAAATTTGTTTGCTTTATACTACATCTGAAAAATACAAACAATTTTAATTCCATAACACCATTCTGCAGTTGCTGTTAAAGGAGAAAATATGTAATTCTGTAAACCAAAAGCCTCAGTCAATAGCATTTTAACATTAAATCTATGCTTATTCAATGCATTAGAGGTGATATCTTTGTGAAACAAGCTCTTTTTGCCTGAAGGTTCAGCATTAACACTACCTTAAGACTCTTTTAAACACAGGTAGCTCAGCATCCTCATCCACAATAGGTTTAATAATTGTTCGGCTTCGCACAACAAACTGTGCCTTTGTTTCTCCCCTTAACTGTTCTTTCATCAGCTGCTGCCATGCACATTAGACAGAACATTGGGAGGACAGACAGACTGGAAGAGTGGTTTGTGAAAATGTGTTGAGACAGCTGCTGAATTTTAAGGGCTTGTCTGTACCAGGCAAAAAGGTGCAGCAGAGAACCAGATGTTTTCAAACACAGCGTGATCCGTGCAGAGCTTGTATGGTACACAAGCAACCTCAAAGCTGTTTGTAGAGATCAGCTGTACCAAAACGCTATGAGGGTATACAGCTGCTGTCACTACTCCCTCTGTGTCTTTGCTCTTGCTCAGTGGTATTGGTTCAATGGGGACTGCAGCCCAAGGTAAGCAGGCCTCTCACACCCTTCTTTACCCACAACCCTACCCTACTCTGTTTCAGAGGCGCTTGATATCTCTCTCTCCGCAAAAATTCCCTTTTTTCCTGTTTGTATGCAGTGATTTCACATAATGAATCCAGCTGTCCCAGACATTCAGTATCCTTTTCTCACCTTTCAAATCCTCCCTTGGTGGGTAGCAGAGAGACTTTGTGGCCTGGGGTCAAAAGGAAATAATTAACAGTTGCGAATATTACCCAGTGGGAGCTCTCTCTGACCCTTCAGGTGGTGACACCCAACAAGACATGACAACAGGAGCCACTACTTTCAGAGCACATCAGGTGAATGAGATATTACCATGTCCACCTGGATGTTAAGGAAGGACTTGACAAACGGCCTTTCACATGAATGCCTGGAGCAACAGAGTCGCTGGCTGTGAGTGGGGCATTGCTTCATCCTTTATGCTCTTATCACATTGTGATAAATTCTTTGGTTATAATCACATACTAGGTTTCAGGAGGATCCTTCATTGTGCATGTCAAATGAGTACAAGTAATGGTCTTCCAACCCTAGTTCAAATACTCTGCCAGCTTGTAAAACACTGAGTATCCAACAAAATTCATGAAAAAAACCCACATTTCCATGATGCAGACTAACAGAGCTTTTCATTGACTTTCTGATGACACTTTCTAATGGCCTCATCTTCCTTGATGCTGATTTTCTAAGAAATTCCAAATCCTGTGATTTATTAAATCATAGAATCATTTAAATTGGAAAAGACCTTTAAGACCGTCGAGTTCAACCATTAACTTAACAGAGGTGAGTCCACCATTTCCCCAAGCACAACGTCTACAGGCAGCAACTTCCAGAGGCAGCAACTCACCCACTTTCTTAGTAAGCCTGTTCCAGTGCCTGAAATTAATTTTCTTTCTCACTTACTCTCCCCTAGACATCCTTTTCTTCTGCATAGTCTGAATGTTAGATCCTTTTAAAACAGTAGGAATATTACAGGAGTAGCTTTGTAGTACATAGCTACAGTTTCCTTGCTGATACAAGATATAGCCATTGAATTCAGTGGATTATACTAGCACATTTTTACTGACTTTACTTCCAGTGGGCTCTAAATAAACATGTTTCAGGTTACAAATATATTCCAATCTTCAGAAATCTTGAAATGCAGAAATTAAACTTCTTGCCTGTTGGCCATCTTAAGCAATAACTTGGAGAACCACTTCAACAACTGAATTAACAACTTAGACCTGAGAATCCTGTAACTGGTCAACAACATTAAATCATATGTTATGCAAACCTTCTTTGAATTACTGAAGTGATTTAAATCAAGCAAGCTGAGCCTATGATTTTAGACATAAATATTTATGAGCCAATACTTTTTGCTGATCAGCATCTAAAAACAGGATTACAAGCACATCCATAGATCAGACATGTAGGTTTGTATCAATCTGACATTCTTCTAGGAGGAAGCATCAAAAGTGAGTTACATAAACAAACCTTTGCTTTGGCAGAAAAGAAAAAATTATCTCCTATAAACCATAACTAAACAGGTTTATCTGGGCTCTTAACACTAGTAAACTACGGATTATGGGAATTTAGTTCAAAAACTGTTGTAAAAGCCTTATCCTAATAAGCAAAGTGGCTGAAGTGGATATCTAAAGTAACAGCACATGTCATCACACCGTAGTGAGACATATTATTTTGATTTAAACCTTTGATTTCTGCATCACTAGATAAAGTATAACATTAAAAATCATTTTCCCATTTCTATTGCTAATGAAATTTTTTAACAGAATTTATAAAATGTTTGAAGTATTTCTTTCAGTAAACGTTATTTGTTATTGCTTATGCACACTTCAGGAAGTTTACGAGAGTTTCATGCCAGAGTGTTTTTTTTTTTTTGGAAAGAGAGAGTTATTTTCTATTATTTATGTGTAGTGTAAGTTCAGAAGGAATAGAAAATAATGACTCTGGAATAATGATCTGTTTGATGGCTGACAAAACAGATTCTGGAGCAGCTTCAGTCTAAGATTACCTTTCCATTTTTTCTCTGAGTAGGAAAAAAAGTGGTGTAAGCTAATGCTGAAAGGTAGATATTTAGATCAGAAAAATCAGATACTCTAATTTATTCTCATAGGATATTTTAATTTATTCTCACATGGCTGCTAGCAGGTATACCCATGTACGTTTCAGCTTCTGCATTTCAAGCCATGAACACAATCTCTTCAACCCTTTATAACCTAGCTACAGCTCTTGGAAATATCAGTAAATAGCTAGCCAAAAGAAATCAGCAGGTTATTGCGTGTAAAAAGAAATTGTGTGCAATCATTTAGAAAGTTAACAGCATACGTGCACATTCATTTTCAGGGAAATAGGATATAGGGCTTTTAATAAATGAACATTTAAAAGGTGTATGAGAATAAGCCAGCCCAGTTTCGAAGCTCCTTGCAATGACTCCAGCTAGTCCCCCTCACTCCTTTCTCCAGTGCTCTGCCTTTGGGGTTGCATTTCTTTGGTGTTCTACATTGCAGCTGGATTGCATGGTCTTGCAGTGCACCCATCTCAATTGTAAAGGCTCCACTGGAGAGCTGGGATCGTGCCTCCAGGTATGCTCCAGTTACCAGGTACCAGGCATCTGATCTGTCTGTGCAAAGCTTCTGGAGTAAGATAGCAGGAGGTATCTGGTTTCTTTTCCCATCACTCCCCTGGGGTATGCTGGGATGACCCCCGAGATATCCCCAAAAATGGTGCAGTGGGCCAGTGGGGCAATGGGCCCTGACAGACCCCAGGGCTGCTCACACACTCCATCCCAGGCACAACTATGAGGTCAACACATGGGACAGAAGGCGTAGTGGCAGGGGCTCTTGCAGGGTATTTTAGGGGACAAGGAAGTTGGTGATGTATTCAGTGGCTGTGGTCACAAGGGTCATAAACCCTAATCATAAAATATGCTGATTTCTTGGCATGCCGCCAAATTTCAGCCCTGAAAACCTGTTGGGTAATATTTGTTTCGCTGCTGCTCCCCAGACTGTCACTGTTCAGTGGTGATATCCAGACTGCATATCTCAAGCCTTCCCTCTCATGGAGGAACTGCAAGAAAAATATTTCACCAGTTGTGTTTCTGAGGACAGCCATTGGCTCGTCAGGCAGCTCCACCGCTCCACCGCATACGCAGTGGGACTTTCACTGCTGTGTCGAATGTACGTCTTGTGTTCGCTGCTATGGGCCAGTGGGACAGCAGAGAAAAGGAAATACACATATTTATGTGAACCTTGGCAAAGGTTTCTAAACGATGTGGGGATTTTAAATTGATGTAACAACTTCACACTCTTTGGTGAGTTAACTCAAGAGATGCTGCTCTTATTTGAAATGTAATTGGAAAAGAAAGACACCTAGAAAATAACTCCACTTGCCATGGCGGTGTTAGCTGAAGCTTTTCTTCTTGTAAACATGCTCTAGGTCAAAGTTTATTCCCAAGCAAAAAGCCCTGATGAAAATAGAAAACGTGTTGCAACAGACAGGAGAAATAAGGTCATTGCAGTCCAGGAGCTGGCAGTTATCACCCGACCCCAGCACTCTGTTCTGTCTCTGTCCTGTCCCCATGAGGTCTCCGCTCACTTTCTCCAGAGCATGCAAGAAATCAGTGACAAAAAAGCATATACCTGTATTCACATAAACACATAAACGCTTTCACTCACAGCAGTGCTCTCATTATCTGGCTCATTTTCAGCTCTCATCATCAGAGGCAGCTAAGGCTGAGACAGGAGGAATGTTACAGGATCCTGTCAGACTACTGTGTTCATGGTCCACTCTGGCTGGGAATGAATTCCAGATGTTGGTGCACTGTGAATGCACCTCCAGCCCACAGCCCTGACCCCTTATAGATGACACTGGACAACACTGGCACGGAGCAAGGGGGAGGAAACGGTGGCTCATTCAGCCGAGGTGATGTTGGTAGACTTCATCAGGGCAAGGACAAGCACTCTAGGGATGCTGGCTGTGGAAAAATTACTTCCGCTAGAAGACAAAGGTTTCTTTTAATTAAAAAATTAACATTAAAAAAAAAAGGGAAAAAAAGAACCTTCAGACTTAAAAACCCAGGGGGCTAGAAAAGTGTATGCGATATAACTTGAAGCCCTTTTATGACATCTGTCTTACTTAAGTGCCTTTCTGAAAGAAACTGCCATTAAGCAATTAACTGTTAAAGAAAGCAAATGTTTGGGTCTTTTTGTCTTGGCTTGCTTCTATATGATGGTCCAGTCGGCAGAAATATACAAGTCTGAATACACACTCTATTTGATTTTAAATGGCACAGTTCAGGTTACCTTAACCTATACAAGCCTTAATCTTTGACACACCTTAATGCATGTTAAAGATTATCTGGAGCAATGCTGAAATAATCAGGATTCATGCCACCAAAACGGTGTTTCTGTGTGCAGACAACTCCTGTTAAGAATTATGTAGAATTTTTTTTGTAGCAATTGTGCTCTTGAGAGCTTCTTTCTTTTTGTGAACACTTTTTTTGACACTAACATCTAGAATAAAGACTGGAATTAATTTTCTGAAAGAAAGATTTCTTTCTTTCCCATGTATGTTCCACCTACCAAAGAAACTAAGTTATTCTTCTAGTGATGATCTCCTTGTATCTCTTCAGTCTTTGAGCACATCTATACAACTGAATCTATTTCTTTCCTATTTTTATCCCTTCTTTTTTTACCTTTTTTTATATAAACAGCATATAAAATCTATTCCCTCCCCTTCCCCACACCCCGCCCTCCAAGCCCTGCCCTGCACTGCCCTGCCCTGCCCTTATTTCAATCCTTTTCTATGCAATACTACAAGATATAAAGGGATACAGTGTCCCCCTTCAATTCACATCCCCAGTGCTGTTTTGAAGGGATTGTGGGATGTTTTTTTCTGGCAAGCCATTTTTAATCATTTACTGTGGTGTTTCTGTAATTGCAGGGATATAGGCCTATATGCTACGTAATGCATGTCACATCGCAGCCCACACCTGTATGGACTGCATATAAGAAGTACGAAGCTATGCACTCACCTGGGTCAAGCTCTTTGTGGCAAATGTATACTTATTTTGAAACTAAGACCAAAGCTTAAAGTTATTTAGCAACCTGAAGTTGTAAATTGGACATCCTCTTGGATCTTTCAAAAGTATACAGATATAAATCTCCCAAGAGATGCTTATCTTAATTATTAAGCCCCTAAATTACATTATAAACTTGTTGCTTAGGCTTTTCTTTTTCCCTCAGCAAATTACTTACAAACCAGACCTGCCTTTCCCTGAACATATTACTCGCAAGTATGCACCAAATACTTTGGCAGAATTATGTTCGTGCTTCAAGCTATTTGGAAAATGTTAATTTAATCTGCTCCCTTTTTGTTATTCATGTGGGCAGCCAGTCACCTAAATCATATGTTATCATTTCTGCCTTCTCACTGGCTGCCTAAATGTTTTTACTGGGAGAATTATGAGCATTGAAGGCAATAAGCAGCAAAACCCAGGCAACTTGCTGCTGATAGGAATTTGATGATAATAGTTACTCCTCTCAAAATCCACTAAACTTGTAGTTGATCTCAGCATATTTGTGGCTTCCATGTCTTTGCAGCTAACATGAGCCCTGTCACCACAAATCACAGTTAACTGCGTGCTTATCCACAGGAGTGCTTGCCAGACACTTTTCTTTTCCTGTTGGTTGCTTCACCTGACTTATGGTCCAATAAAGTGTGCATTGATGAATCTGAACACTTAAAATGAGTGCCTGTGCTTTGGAATTCAAAGAAATATTTAGATGCCTGCATATATGCTTAGGGGCTTAATGACAGACTTATGAGCCTATTAGTAATTCAGAGCTGAAGACTAGTGTGTGCTGCCTGGACATATATGTCAATTAATTCATTTTTGTTACCAGATCTAATTTTAAACTGTGGTCATTTCTTACTTTTTGAAATTGACCAAGATAATAAAAACGAGTCAACGTCCCAGTAACAGTCAGGCCCGAAGCAGTGTTGACACTTTGTGGTAAGAAAGGTAAATATTTACTTAATGAAAGACCTGCCAAGCTCACAATTTCTGTGAAAACATGAGATTTTAGTAAAGTAAGCAACAGGCTTTCTTTCACAAAAATAACATTCTGGTGACGTTTGGTTTTCATAGGCTCTTTTCACCAGAATCGCAGTGTTCTATTTTACAGAGAAAAAGATTACTTTTGAAAAAGCGCTTAGAATTACTTTTGACTGGAGTGGAAGATGAACATATATTTTTGTCTGTTTTGTGTTTTTTCCAAAGACTGCATCTATTTTTTAAACATTCCGGGCTTGGTGCATTATTAAGATAATGAGTGCTCAGCTTCCCCAGCACCTGGGGACTGTATGTCCCTGTAGAGTCATCTGATTATCCTCTGGATAAGGAGGTGAGGACAAGAAGAGAGGTGTTGCCCTTTATACAGTTGTCTGCTGTAAACACATTTTGCATCCTATGGTTTGTTTACACTTTACACACATTTGGGACAGGATTTATTTTAGGACTTTTTATGTTTTATAACTTTTACCTGCCAGACACAGAATGTCTGAGCTCCCTCACAGCAGGGAATAGCTATGTTTGAGCAGATGGGCTCAAGAAATTGAAGAAAATATGGATTTCTGTTTTCTCATTCATTTGTGACTGTCTGGGCAAACACATCATCTTCTTTCTGACAGAATAACACCCATTACATAGAAAATCAAGGGCACCCATACAGAGGTAAAACAGAGCCATTAAGGCCAGCCAGGGGAGCGGAGCAGAATTTCACTTGTGCATGTGCCTCATTTCCTGTTTCAAATGGTTTTTTTAGTCCTTTAAAATTACCAGGTAAACCGGCTCTGCAGATTGGTCAGTTCAGAGCCTCTCTGTAAATCAGGTCCGTTGTGACCACAGTGTGGAAACCTCACTTCAGCCTAATTCAACAGCAGAAGGCTTGGCAAGTGCAGATGCAGCCCATTTGCCAAGGGTCTGTGGTCCTCATCAAATCAATCACCACCACTGCTGGCAACATGAAGAATCTTCCACTTAAAGGAGGGCTGTGTCTGAGTAGCCCAGAGTTCAGGCTGTATTTTTAACCCAGCCAAGACTGGTCAGGCTGGAAGTGGAGAAGCAGCATGGCTCTCCACTAGTGCAGCCACTTCTGCTGTGGTTTGGGGATTTAAAGAGGGCTTTGATCTCTCATGCTCTCTACCCCACATCACAGACTATAAACTAGGTAAGGATTAGAAACATTTCAAGGGTGATGCAGTGTATCTGTGGGCATGCAGGGAAAAAGGAACTCCATTTCTATGTCTGCAAAACACAGTATCTCCCACTACCAGTACAGACCTATGCTGTCTTTACTATTTCCTCACCAGCCCTAGAGAAGAAGACCTTTCTGTCCCTTTAAAGTGATGGTTTCACCATGAGCTAGCTACATTTGGGCAAGCATAAGTGAGAACTTCAAAACTGCACCAGCTGCTGCAAAGTACCTTGAAAGCTTACCAGCTTGCCATGGTAAATGCGAGGTACATGTTCCCTTTTTGCCTGAGGAGTAAATCATAGAGGGGTAAAAGAGATAGCAGGGTACACAGTGGGCAGCTGTGTCCATAAGCCTGCCACCAAGTGCAGAGTACCCAAAAAACTTAGCTATTTTTGCCTGCTAACATTAGATTCGTTCAATGTGGCTGCACACTGCATTGTAAAACACAATGCAGTAGAAAAACAGACCACTAGCAATGCATATAGAAAAGTTTTGGGTTGGTTTCCCTGGCCTTCCTTTACTTACCTCAGTTCAAATTAGATGATCTCTCCAGCTACTGGCTCCATTCCATACCATACTACTGAGCTGCTCTCTAGAGATGTTTGATTCCAAACCTCAGGTTATTTCTTTTAACCTAAATTAACCAGGCAAAGAGGGAAAAGTGAGTGGTGGTCTCTTAGCAAAAAAAAAAGCTGTCCATGTTCCAAATTTCCCAAGAGGTCATTTTTTAATTAAAAGGCAGCAGTTCCTGGGAAGAGAGCAGAGGTGCATAACAAAAGCCCTTCCTCAAGCCAGCACCTCATTTCTTTTGCCTCTTTAAGCCTCTGCAGTTCTAGAAAAGCCTCTGCTGCATGCTAACTGTCCTGGCAGTAACATCTGTGCAGTGTGTTTTGTTTTGGTTTGTTTGTTTCCTCTAAAGCCTGCCTTCTGGACAGTGACCAGGCCAGCTACAAAGGACAAAGCAGCTCAGGAACACGATTTTACAGAAATCTTGGCAGAAGGTGAGCTCAGTCCTGCCAGGTTCCTCACAGCCTGGATGCCTGCAGCACATGCAGGGGAGCATGGAAAGCCAGCCAGCTCCCTCCTTTCAGACCCACACAAAGGCACCCCTGCATTGCCTTTTTATCACTTGCAGCCCTAATACTACACGGTCAGTGAAAGCTGCCCACCTTCCCTGTCAATGCACCTAGTAGCATGAACAAGAAGGCAGGAGGAGGCGGCCGTCTCCTGCCCGCCATCAAGTCAGATAGGTCTCTGACATACCTTCCAGGAGAGAAGGAAGGAAGGAAAAGTGTTGCTCCCTGTCTTGTTAATGCACTGATAAGAAGACAGCTTTAATGCCTTTACCCAGTTGCCCACTGAAAACCTTCCCTCCTGCTTCTCACCAGCTTGTTTTGCCATCTGTGTAATAAATAAAGGCGTCAGGAGAAGGACAACTTGCAATGTTCATCTACTTAAACTTCTGCTCTCATCTACAGAACTCCTTCTCTGGTTTCGTATATATACATACACAACCCTTTTTTGGCCATGCAATGACCTACAGCCTTTGTTTTCACCCTGCTTTAAGTCTACCCTGTAATACAAACATTTACCATGTAAATGTATTCAAATCACAATTTCCACTGCCCAATATGCACTGTGAAAATTTCCCACTCCCTAGCATGTTTTAAAGTGTCCTGGGTTCAGCAGTAGCCGTCATTTTTCTCCTTGGTAGCTGGTGATGAACCCGGGACATAAGGTCATTTCCATCAGTTCAAACACTGATTATTCATTATATCAAGTATTCGAACTGCTGGTTGATGACAGCCAGGAAACCATAAGCTGCCTTGAGGCTTGTCTTTCTATCAGCTCCTGCAGCTGGGTGATGTGGGATTTTTTCTGCCATTGAAACTATTAGGTTGCTGCAGTTTGTTTGGTTTCAGCTTACCATAATTGCTGCCATTTCCATGGCTGATTTGGTCTATGTTTGAAGTTGATGTACAATACAAAGTGTACTGCATGTGTAGCTGCTCTCCATGTGTCAATAAATTAGAGAGGGAGAGTGTGTGTATATGTGCATGTGTGCATATATATAAACATCTGCCATGTAGCTGTCTTCTACTTACTCATGTCTCTGAGGGGTTTACTCTACCAAAGGCAACTGAGTGTCTTGACTGCTCTCACAGTGACAATCACTCAGGTTACTGCTACTGGTTGGGTGGGAGCAACCACCACAAGCCGGGGAGAACTGGGATGACTAGCAGAGGGTATTTAATACATATATATAGTTACAGGCCACAAGGCTCAAAAATATTGAACATAAAGGTGTATGTGGATATGAAGCCACCAGGGCAACATATGGTCATGGTGCTGCGCCTCCCCTCCCTCCTCGGTCCACTGTAATTCAGTGCAGTCCCAGAGCTGCTCTTACAACAGGAATGGAGACCTCGAAATTTATGTCTCAGGGACCTGGAGGAGACCTGGCCCAGGTAAGGAAAAGCAACAGCTGGCATGGGAGACAAGGATGCTCCTTCATTGGAGCTGCTGGCATGAGACCTCAGGACAACAGTATTAAAGCCCTTTCTTGGGTGACTCTTGCTGTGTCTCAGGTCCCCATTTGTAACTGAAGGATAACAAAGCTGCTGCTGGCCATCTTCTGCACATCTGTGGTGCAAGCTTCTTCAGGGGAAAGCCTCTTCCTAGTATATGTTGATACATTACCCAGTGTGAGGGTAAAAAGGCACTGATCACAACCATGTTACATGGGCACCTTACGGTGGGTTAGGTTTCTAATTTTCCATTAATAGAAGTATTTAAAGTCTTTCTGTGAGTCTTGCTTTCCCTGTGCTGATCTATGCTGATGATCATCAGAGTTTGTGCCTCTGAATCTCCAGGAGGCACTCATATAAGGATGGAGGAAGCCAGGAGCTTTTTTGAAACTGTATGAGGACCAGAGGAAAAGGAAAGAGTGCTTGGGCTGGAGGACATGTCTTTTCACTGAATCTCATTCCTTATTTTTAGTTATCCCCAGCTTGCAGCACACCTGGGTGGCACAGTACCATATCATCGTGCAAAAAATACGTACAACTAGATAGGAGATAGGAGAGAGAAGTGTAGAAGAGAGTTATGTTGGTCTAACTGTAGCAGGTAGATTGGAAGTGTTTTCTTGTGTGACAGCCCTGCCCATTATAGTAATGGTGAACAGGCTGCCGTGTCTTGCTTCAGACCCTGTTTTTCTTTGATGGGAATAAATAGTTATTTCATGGCAAGTATCTTAGCCAGAGATGGATAATACCCTGAAAACAGGGGTCCCACTGTTCCAGTGTCACTACTGGATGTACTGGTTGTGAATACTTGTGCCAGGCAACACCAGCCTCACTGAGTGCACCAGCACTGAACCTCTGGGGAGGAACATGGCAAACAGAAGACCTCCTTAAACTGACAGCAGCAGTACATATGTCTCCTCTGTGAGTATAAAATAACTCAGACTAAGAGTACAAAGACCCAAAGACACATCACCCGTGTGTGTGCTTAACTAGTCGAACACCCTGCCTCCAACACTGGCCAGGATCAAAGACCAGCAGAGGAGGGGAGGAACAGGACACAAGTATAACAAACAAGTGGTTGTATCTCTGAGGACTGGTCCTGGGCTCCTGAGCAAAACTGGCCACAGAGCTGTGCCTTGCTGTGGCTCAGGCAGAGACTGGAGGCTGAATCTAGCTCTGTTCCAGAGGTGAGAAGTTTTGCCTCCCGTCACCCTTTTCTTGATAACTGGGATAATAGGGCCTTGGTACCTTGATCAACTGTGTGCTTTGAGATCCATAGGCTAAATGCCATGTAGGGCCTAACATCAATGTATATAACAGCGTACTATAGTACGCGGACGTGAAAACTCAGGATATGCCTTCAGACTAGTTCAGGTCTCCCAACTGAATCCACATATTGCGTCACACATGACTCTCATGCCTACCATTCCCTTTCTCAGCATCACTCCCTGGCTCTGCATCCTGCCCTATCTCCTCCCTGCTTGCTGCTGCCTGCACTTCTCTCCTACATCAGCCACCATTGTCTCTTGCAGCCTATCTGGCAGTACCAGCCAGAGACATGAGGTGTGCTGCCTGCTTATTTTTTGTGTGAAACCTGGGCAATGGTGAAGCAGCAGCTAACGTAACTGTGTGGATTTAGATTTGTTGCTGCCTGTCTTCTTACTCACTGCTCCTCAGGATCTGCTGGGTTGGAGAAGCTCTGCTGACAGACAGATGTCTTTGCCAGAGGAAGGACTTGAACCCCAACCCCCAAACCCCTGTGGGATGGGACCAGTGCTCCCCTGCCTGTCTTCTCCACTCCCAGGTCTCTGTTGACACAGCAGAGACCTGCACTACCTGCCTGCTCAAAACACACCATGGGAGCCAAAAGCAGGTGACAACTACAGCTCTGCAAAAAGTAACAGCGGCTGTCCAGCACAAATGCTCCTTGCCAGTGTGACCTTTCACCAGAAGCTCCTTTTCATCTACTCTGCAAACAGTTCATTTCAGCATTTCATGATACACCACCTGAAGCCCTCCATAACACCACAACTGCAGGAGCTGGGCAGGAGTGTGATCCACTGCTAACAACGCATTTTTAAAGAAAAGTAACAACACACCCTATGTAGGAAAACTATTCATTTCTTACTTCAAGCAGCTTTTGCTGAGCTGAATGAAATAGCAGGTTGCAAAGACTTTTGTATTTCAGACTGACATTCAGACCATTTTTGCTTTTTTGACCCATTAGTCATTATGTCCAGCTAACACATTTCTTAAAACACTGCAGAGGGGCTGTAGATACTGTATTTGCTGACACTGACCATAATCACAAGTATTTCACAGGAACAACTACTGTCATCTGCAGAGCTGACTGTGGAAAAGAGCAATAAAAAAAAGTTGCAGTTAGAAAAGCCAAATTAAAACAACAGCAAACATTTCACATTTGCAATCATTTTGCCATTTACCCAAGGTTCTGTTTCGCGCAGTCCTCTTTCCTCACCATGCTTTTGCAGAGGCCCCTCCAAGCCCCGATGCTGAGGGCTGAAACTTCAGCTGGGCATAGGGTGCACCAGCCAGACCCAAACTCAGGTTAAAGAGGGTGGGAGGTGGGAGCCAGCCTACTGTGCAGCTGTCCTGTAAGAAGGCAGATAACATTCCCGACATCACAGAGGAAGAGCAGTCTCCAGAGGTGTGTCATCTGAGGTTTCTCTCATATTTTGCTGTTGCTGTTGTTGGCTGTATGCTCATCCCTGTCCTGGAGAGGAGCATGTGGGTCTCACTCCACCAGCGGCACAGCAGATGGTTCATGGTACCCATAGCCAGACCACACCGAGCACAGCATCTAGAGCACGTGAACGTAAACATGCTACAAGAGCACATTTATTCTGATTTCCTGTCCCAAAAAAAAAAAAAAAAGATTGTCTTTGTTCAAGTGGGAAGAGACCTTTTCTTTGCCTCAAAAGAAGATTAAGGAGATTAAACTGAGGGGAGTTTTTGAAGCCATGAAAAGATGAAATAGTTAAGAACTCCCCTACAACATTTTGTTCCAGAGACAGCAGAGGATAAGGAAATCAGTTCCTCAGATAAACTATTTCACCACTTGTGACTCCTCACTCAGGGGACATAAAGAAGTACAGAAATCTGTGTGATGCAGGGAAAGAGACTTTGTAAAGTCCTACATCTAAAGGAGCTAGAACCCACATGTCGAATGGGGATAAATCCTTTTTGCATTGATAGCTGTTTGAGGGAAATCCTACACCTCTTCCTACATATGCCTGTATAGTCACATACAGTTTTCTTTAAGCTGCAGAGCTGAGGTAAAATCCACCCAAGCATTAGATTTTACAGCAAAAAGGCTGTTCAAAATCACAATCCCCATGAGCCATCTCAGAGGGACCTACACATTTTGTGTTTGTTAAACAATTTTATTTTACTAACACAATGGTTTTTTTTTTTAAATCCACCTTCATTAAGTATGAGCATAATAGGCTCAAAGGAGTGTAAATAAAGGTAAAGCAGCCTGGAGTTTCATGTTAGGAGCTAAAAAGAAATCTAGGGCTTACCTCAACCTGATAACACATGTTAAAACTGTGATAGCAACATTAAGACGTGATTTTGTGTTACTTACAAGTTAACTAATATATGCAGACAAACCTGGAGTGGAGAATTTTAAACAGGGGAGAGAGGTGACACATAATCACCAGCAGAGAGTTCATAAATTAGGATTAGAGAGTAAACCAATGCAGTACCTGCTACAGGCTGCCTAGTCATGAAGAGGCAGGTGAGACATTCTTTGGTCAACTGGAAGGCACCTCTTGTCTGCAGACCATCGTCCTCATGGGGAACTTCAGCCACCACTCCAGTAATATTCAAAAGAGTAATGCAGTGGGGCACAAGCAGCCCCACTACAGAAAACCAGGAGGTTTCTGTAGCATGTTGATGTGCACCTCTTTACCATGACATTGACCAAACACTGGCACAGGTTTCCCCAGGAGGCTGTGACATCTCAGTCTTGGAAATATCAAAATCTGTCAGGAGGGGGTCTCAAGCAGCCTGCTTTACCTGACTGCAAGCAGAGGGGGTTGGACAAGACAACCTCCAGAAGTCCCTGCCAGAATCAGACACTCTGTGACTCTGTAGTACATCTAAGGAAACCTTTTCCAAGATCTGACTTCCTGGAAATTGAAAGTTGCCTTAAACAGATCTGACATAAGTCACTTCAAACATCATTTGTTAAAAGAGCACAGTTGTGCAGGAATGCAGTTTTGCAGGAATGCAGCCTTTACTCACTAATAACCTCTAATGAGTTCCCACAAACCAGCATGAAAAATTGCTTTTTACCAATGACAGAACTGTAAATATCTGGAACAATAAGGTTATACTCATGGCAGAGTGGTTAGAAATTACTGAGAGAGGGATCCCCTAACAGTTCTACTCCCAGCCTCTCCCATCTGTATCAGGTCACACATTCTCCCTTGAGTAAAGTCAACTGGCATAGACTGGGCTATGGAAAAAAATATATTTTTAGTATGAACGACTCAACATTAATAGAGTTAAGAGTTTCTGAATTCAGCATGAAAACACATTAGATCAGGAATTGGTGACAAATCCTACTTCTCCAATGTCAGGTGGATTGAGTAATGTCTGGAAAGACTATGATTCTAAACTGAGCGTCTGAACATGTCAAAACAGTTTAAATACGCTTTCCAGAGTTTGCAAAAATGAAGTTAACTATTCACTTAATTTAAAATATTCTTCAGACCTCACAGAAGTTATTACTTACTATATTGTAAAACTTTCCATTTTTTAATATGAATGCTCCCAGCAGGTGAAGCTTGTTTAACATAACAATAACTTAAGGGAAGAGGTATGAAGTAAACACTTTTTTTTACCTGTTTTATTAGTGGGACAAAGATGTTTTTTAAACACTAAAGACAGGACACTTTCTTTCTCGATCTGTATTTGTTACATGCTGACAAGAGCGTTATTCACTACTGCACGGGTCAGTAGAGTCTGGACAACAAATATGGTTTTCTTCTCAGTAAGCACCCAAGTTTGCATGAAAACTAATCTACCTTTGGTCAAGTGCAGCCTAAAGCAGAAATACAAGCAATAAAAATGTCTTGAAATTTAGTTATGAACAGTACAAACAACATGAAGAAAACCAATTACAGGATTCTAGGAGTGTAATTCATTTCACAGATTTCAAATGTCCTTGTTTGGACATATCAGATGCTTAGCATCTTCAAAGATTTAGCTTTCCTGATTCCAGATGCAGTGTTGGCACCTGCCCAGATGACTTCATGATGACTCCAGAAGACCCCTGGAGAAGCCAGTGTCATAGAGTCATAGAATTACAGAATGGTTAGGGTTGGAAAAAACCTTAATATCATACAGTTCCAACCCCCTTGCCATGAGCAGGGACACCTCACACTAAACCATGTCACCCAAGGCTCTTTGGTCCAACCTGGCCTTGAACACTGCCAGGGATGGAGCATTTACCACTTCTTTGTACAACCTCTTCCAGTGACTTGTTAAATATATATATTTCAAATGAACCTTAATATTCACTGGAGTCTTAACAATAAAATTTTGAGAGTTTTGCTCCCAGAATATCTCTATATACTGTCTAAACAGACTGAATTTTACTGGGCTGTTTGCATAACTAGTGAAAAAGCAGTTTACAATGGTTCACATGATTCAAGAAACATGACAGATGAAAAATAAGGGCATCTAAATTTTTAGTTATTCAGTTCTGTCTTGTTGACTGCTTTTGTTTTGCTACTTTTGCTACTTTCCTTGTTCCTCTATTCACTGCAAAGGCATCCTACCAAAAATAAAAATTGCCAACATCCCTTCCTCCCTCCAAACAACAAAAATCATTTTCAAGCCGCACGAGTAGTAAACATTATAATTTAACTATATGTGTCACTGCCATCTCCTCAAACAGCTGTTTTAAACATCTCAATGCTCTAGAAATAATCTGCAAGTATAGCAAAAACACCTCTGTTACATGAAATCTGTTATACCCATATCATCCTCTCTTCACTCTTCCCCATACTCTCATGTAGATTTGTGTAACCTCCAGGTGTATAAAACAGATATGCACTGATTTTGGCTCCCCTACGTAGACTTTTTTCTTTTTTCATTCTCAGAAAAAGTGAAAGATTCGATTCTAACATTCCTTTTCATGAAACAGCAAACATTCTGATCTGCAGAAACTTCTCTCCCCTCCAAAATCTATTTCTTTTGCATTTTTGACATATGATGCAAAGCCAAAACAAAATGTTGTTGCTATCATGTTTCAGTCATCAAGAATTTTACTGTTTTGTCAATTTCTCAAATGGGGAAAAAAAAAAAATCCAAGCCAAATTTATGTGATTTTAAGACTGTTACCAAGCCAAGACTCACTTTTTTGTAACCCACTTTTGCTGGTTTAAGCTCTGTTCCAGAAGAATACTTAAGTATTTGTCTGTGTGTTTTGAATAGTTCAACCCCGTAAAAATATGAACAATTTTCCCCTCATGAATCTTTTTTTTTTTCCTCTTCGAGTTCTAAGTTTCAGAGTTTTCATCTCATAGTGGTGACAAAAAGCAGGGCATTATAAAACATACACGGAACACTGGCTTATAGGAAGAAATTATGTAAAGAGCTTCTGTTCTTTATCTTCCCTCACAAGCAGGTTTATATGAAATTGAATGATCAGAATGGTACTGAAAAAAATGTTCACACAAGATAGGATTAAGCCATGAGATCTGTTCCCATACAGACCCTGAAATACAAAATGTGACAACCTTCAGAAAGCGCTAGATGCTTATATAAACTCTGAATACATCAAGGAGAAGCATTTTGGAAAAAGTATTAAAATGTATTCTTCACTTAAGCAAAACTAAAACTATCAATAATCAAGATGATCCCTTGTCTGCAAGTTTCTTGCACTTTCATCTGAAGCATCTGGCACTGACAGCTCTCAGATGTGGCATGCTAGACTAGATGGATGATGGTCATAATCCAGTATAACAGTCTCCACACTCCAGTTTCATGGGCTAGTAGAGCTTTTTCTCCTCCATGTAGAACCTAAAATTTTCCCTGTCAACCTTCTGCACTGTTCTGTTTCACAAGAGATACAACACAAAGCATATCTTTACAAGCATATTATAGAGCACAAAGGTGCAATATTATCAGTTAAGTCAATTATTATACTCTTTATACCTTTTTCTTCTTTAAAAGAGGTTGTCCTTATGAATAGCAGATGTGAAAAGCAAGGGTTAATTGATCAAGTTTTATTTACCAACATTATGTTTCAAATAATAGAAAAATTAAATTATTTTCTAGAGATCTTACTTCTGGAATCTCTGCTTGCAGACTAAGTTCTTCCACAAGAAAGGGTTTTTTTTGGGTTTTGTTGCAGTTTGTTGTTTTTTTTAATACCAAACATTTTTGAATCAGCATTTTAACTAAATATCAATTTTTAAACTTCAGGCCCTGATTTTCAGCTGATGTAATACAACATGTCTGTGTTTACCTCACTAAAGCCATCACAAACCCAAAGAATTAGTAGAAAACACCAAAGGTGCCTGATCTCTGGCCCACCTGAATGGTAACAATAGCTGAAGGACACCATTTCCAGTATGTGCCTGTCTAAGCTCTTTTGAAAAGTAAAACACCAGCCCATACACACCAGCTGTCTCAGTGACTCTTCCATTGCTTTACAGTCCTTGACATCTCCTGAGTTACAGGAAAGCAGAGTCTGAGGCAGAGAAACAGTGAATTTATCTGGCGTGCAATGCTTTTTGACAGCCTAATATGTTTCCTTGCCTGTTTCAATGATGCCAATATTCTCAATCCCTTAATAGAACTGTATAAAAAATCCCCTAAATATTCCATTTTCTGAAGCATATCTGGTGCGATCCTAAAAATTTAAGAACACACTTGCCAAACTTAATTGTGAGCCTTGCCTTCTCTACTGGCATACACTTTCTGTCTGCCACAAAAGAAAAGGTGGAAGCCTCTCACAATGCAGTATTGTTCACAGACCTCCAGATCTGGTTTATCCTGTCCTCAGTAATATTACTCACATAAGGGTGCAGATCAACTATAAAACGTTCCTTTTGGGACATTTGGACAATGGACAATTGGACAATTGCAGCGACCAGCAGCTGCTTTTTAAATAGAAATTAAGGTTATTCCAAACTTTCCCTCAGACATACAGTAACAAGCTGCTTAACATCTCATGGCAGGGAGGCACACGGTTATGTGAGATGCCTGGGAGAGCAAGAGAGCATGCTACAATGCAGGGAATTTAAAAAATGCCTCAGAGGTAAGGTGGAGGCTACTCGCATACAGAAACAGGCAGTTGTGAAGTAAATGTCACTATTTTTTACTGAGGGCAAGACAGCTCTCAGCAGCTCTGTGGGGATGTGCTCCAAAATGCCTGAATGCTAGGGGCTGATGGGGACAGGGTGGCACAGGAATCACTGCTATGCAGGGACACCTCTGCCCTCGGGACTGTTTGCTCAGCTGCTGTTAAACTGAACATTTTGGTGTCTTTTACATTAGTTCTTGAGAGTGTTGCATCTCTTGTCATCTCATGGTGGTGCCATGACAGCACCACCCCTTCCCACCCCTTGATTTGCCATGGAAAGAGCAGCCCCAGAGGGCACCAACTGGTTTCTTTTGAGATAAAACTAGACCACCAGATACCTCCCAGGAGGTATCACCTAATGCACTCCAGCCACTCCTCTATTTTCCAAAGCAAAATCCCCCAAGCATAGTCAGTGGGCCTCTGCACCACCAGTTTCATGTTGCTGGGCTGCTCTTCCCATGTTGCACTACTTGCAGCTGCTGGGAGCTTGTCACCCCTCAACAGTCCAGGCAGGAATTTACAAGGATATATGTGGACAAAAGGCTAGCCCTCATTCACCATCGTCAGCACTGACTGCTACCTCTTTGGCAGCATCAGCACCTGAGACACACGAAAGATGAGCAACAATGTATTTTTGCAACATATAGTGGTCGATACTTTCCCACTGACTGATTTCCAGGGGAGGCTTGTGCTGATTCACAGCCTGCAGTGTGGTGCAGTTTAAAAGGACAGTTTGGCTATCACCTCAAAAAAGTACCCTTTGGCTCTTTCAGATAGACAGTATGATTGAACCAGATGAATGTGGTGGAGCTCGTTTTGAGCAGAGGCTGCACTATGTGACAACCTGCAGCCTCCTTTACCCTCTGCAGGACAATGGAAAAAATAAATTTTACTTCTGTTTCTTCCTGGCATCATTTTAGTAGGTCTTGTGCAACAGAACGATGTTGTTGCTATAGTTTTCCAATACTGAAGAGAGATGTTTAAATTTTAGAAACGTGGTCATTTAAGAAAACAACAGTTCCTTTTATATTTTGCCATAATGTCTTTCATATTTTCTTTTACACATATGTCCCTTCAAAAACAACTTAGTACCAAGCATAAATCAGCTATCAGTATCCATTTAAAAACATCCTGCTTGAGAACATCAGGATGTGCATGGTGCAGCATATTTAGACAGAAAACATCCATATCCTTTACACAAGAATAATTTTTGGCCTCCCTTTTTTACCCCTTTTCGTCTTCCCTCTGAAAATATGGACCATAGGGTGCATATCTTGTTACTCAATGCTACACAAAGGTAAACTTTGCATTTCCCCTCCGAGCACGTGGAAGTTGGCCAGCCCAACTGGGCCTTCAGCTGAAACCAACTGGAGAAAAGCTGAGTGAACCAATTACAGCAGGGAATAAAAAAGAGGAAGCTTGTGTCTACCAATATTAATTGTAAGGGGTTTGTTTTTAGGGGAGCAAGCTGATGAGCTGGACAAAGGGCAGCACAGCAGCACAGGCAGCCACTGAGGCCCTGACCAGCAGGCAGGAAAGCCCTGCAATGGGAAAGCAGAGCATGGGGAAGGATGGACTCTGCTACCAGTTAAGCTGAGTGCAGTGACTGATGATGGCACTCTATTAATTCCTAACTGTTAACACTGCAGACCACCACTACCACTATTTCCCAATGGCTGGCATGTATACCCCTGGCTTTTATCAGTAAGGTGCGAGGACACATCCTCCCTTCCAAGGTCTCCCCACTGAAGCAGAAACAATGACCAGAAATATCTCTAGTGTTTGCTTTATAGCTATCTTTCCAAACTTACAGTGAGACACAGTTATAGAGAGGGGTTCATGTAACTTTTCCTTTACTCTGCATCTTCCAGGGAAGAGTTGGACAAGAGCTTGCACCAGTCCCATCTTGCTGTAAATGGTCACTCAGCTTCCACAAGGCTGATGCTGAGTACTGGATGAGGGCAGCAGCAGGTGCATGGGATGCCAAAGAAGTGGACAGAGAGAGGCTATCCCGATTCCATCTGCTTCAAGGCACAGGGGACAATAATTTGGTCCAACGGGGAAAAGCGCAGGGTCCTGGGTCAGGCAATCCCTGGTATCAATACAGGCTGGTAAATAAAGGGATTGAGAGTACCCCTGAGGAGAAAGACTTGGGGGTACTGGTGGATGAAACATATGGTGGTTTGAACGTATGCAGGTAATGTGCACTTGCAGGTCAGAAGGCCTAACACGTCTTGGGCTGCATTCAAAGGAGCATGGCCAGCAGGTCAATTCTGCCCTTCTACTCTGCTCTGCTCTATACTCTGCTCTACGCGATGTGGAGTACTGCACTCAAATCTGGAATCCTCAGTAGAGGAAAGAGATGGACCTGTTGGAGAGGGCCCAGAGAATGGTCACAAAAATGATCAGAGGGATGGAGCACCTCCCCTACAAGGAAAGGCTGAGAGAGTTGGAATTGTTCTGCCTGGAGAACAGAAGGCTCCAGGGAGCTTCTCCTGGAGCTGCAATAGCAGTATTTCAGTTCTCAGAAAGGGACCTGTAAGAAATATGGAGAGAGACTTTTTAGTAGGGGCTGTTTTGATAGGATGAGGAGTGATGGTTTTAAACTAAAAGGGGAGATTCAGACTGGGTGTGAGGAAAACATTCTTTACAGTGAGGGTGGTAAAACAGTGGCACAGATTGCCCAGAGAGGTGGGCAGCAGGGGATTAAGTGTGGATCTGTGGTGGGACCTTTAATGTTCAGTGAGCAGTGACATAAGAAAATTTATTGCTGAAACTGAATTACTCAAACCAGCAAAGATGAAGGACATCTGTGAAGAGATGTAGGAGGATCTGCTGGATGCCATTCAAGGTAGATAAAAATAATGTGATACAAATGGGGAAAAAAGCCAGTCTTAAATCAACCTGTTAAATGGCAATTTCTCAGCTAACCATTACCATTCAGGATTGTAATTGTGGGTACACCACAGATGTTTGAAAATATCAGCTCAATGCTCAACAGAGATCAAGGAAGCATGTAAAATAATAGCAGTTATTAAGGGAGAAAACAAAATAGACAGTATAATTTTGTCATTCATTTAAACCCATGTCTCTCAATTGTTTTAGCTCTGTCTTACTGTGAACTAGAAAAGAGTCAGAGAAGGTCCACAAAGTACAGAACATCTTTCTAATGAGTTGTTGCTAATGACACTGTGTGAAGTCGGTGAAGTGGGTCTGCCCCAGTGTACCAGGCCTTTCCCTGGCTCAGCTGAGGCTATGACTAGGGGTAGCTACTGTATACTTGTTTTAAACTTGTCCCAGATGGTGGATGTGAAAGGCACTGGTATTTAGTGGATGTGAGGACAAGGCTGTAAAAGTAAACAGAAGTAATTTTGTTGAAAGTATCCACTTCATAGCATCAGAATCAACCCTACTGTAAACAGATCCAGTTTCTTTCCACTTTTTCTTTTTTTTCTTTTTAAAGTGTCTTCTTAAAAGCATGTTTTCCATGTTGTTTCTCAGGCGTAAACTAACTCATTACCATAAGCAAATAGCATATAAAGCCTAGGAATAGAGTGTGAACCAGATTTTACACTAGACTGCATTTCTTCCTTATAAACCAGCAAGCTGCAGCTGCAGAAGTGAAGTTTTATGTCTCTTGGTGTAGTAGAAAAAGGGAAAAGCTCAGTGCAATCAGCTGTGTCTGGTGAAGAGGAGAGGACAGAGAGCCATTTTCAAGGTAAAATGCCCTCAGTTAAGCTGCCAAGATCTAATGTTCCAGATGCAGAGGGAATGCATTTCCCACTCCTCCTGGTTTTAATTTTTATTTTTTTTTCAGTTTGCAGACTCTCTCTCTCTTTTTTTTTTTTTTTAATTAATTTTTGGCAGTAACATAACTGCTGAAATCCTGCCATTTACTGCTTTAAAAATTTCTTTTGAAAAGAGGGAGGGAGGCAGGGAGAAAGCAAGGGGTAGAGGGAGTATGAAAACCTAATGGAGCTGATTGCAAGGGTACAAAACAAACATTTTTTTCTGCAGAAGTAATCTGTGATTCATTTTTGTGATGAGTCCATTTTCATGTTGGACCCTGTGGCAGAGCAGATGACTGTTCAGTAGTTACTGGCAATTTCAAAATAACAACAGGACAGCTAGGCAGAACATATTGGTATTTTAAGGGGTTTCCTTAAAGAAGGCTGTCAGTGTAACATGATAATTCCTTAAACCTATAAAGCATGAAATGTTTATAGTTAAAAAGATGCAACCATGGAAACACATACATATTAAAATAAAAATTCTTCTTGTTTTGGGCTGAACGGTATCATAGATGATGAGTAAAGGGCACAGCATCCTCATCCTGCCCCAGCAAGATGCACCATCTGGTGTGCATTTGTTCCCAACAGAGATTTGGGCCAGGTCTCTACTTGTTGGGTTTGGATTGGAAGAAACCTTTGAAGGTCATCTAGTCCAACCCACCTGCAGTGAGCAGGGACATCTTCAACTAGAGCAGGTTGCCCAGAACCACATCCAGCCTTGGCCTTGAATGTCTCCAGGGATGGCAAATCTGGGCAATCTGTGCCACCTCTGCCCACCTCTTTGCTGGTTTGAGTAATTCAGTTTCAGCAATAAATTTTCTTATGTCACTGCTCACTGAACATTAAAGGTCCCACCACAGATCCACACTTAATCCCCTGCTGACCTCACTGCACTCCAAGAACTGGTGATTTATTCATATGTCCCATTTTTTACAATTATCAAGTATTTGTCCATGTAACCATCTTCTGTCTTATGTTAGGTTCCTTAAAAGTTCATGGTGAAAAAGTGTGTAAAAAGCCTCTGGAAAGCTAACAATAATAGGCCAATGGGATGACTTATCCAGGTGCCTCTAAGACTCTTGAAAATGCTATCAGGTTTGTTAAGCCAAGCTTCCTTTTACAAAGGCTACACTGACCCTCCCCAAACTGGGGATTACTCAAGCATCCACCAGTCTTCTTAAATGTGCCCCACTGGCAAATCTTTCTATGCTCTCAAAAGGCTAAGAAATCAACAGACGTTTGAACACATATTTAAGTTCAATCAATTTGAGTTTTCCAAAAGCAGAGCCAGGAGCAAGGAACAAGCCTGTTACCCTCATGGCGAAGTCTTCCTGGCTTAACCTCTTCTGTATTTCCAAACGAGTCTCTAAATCCTTCCTACCTCTGACATGGCACTCCAGAACAGAAAGGAGAGGTGGCTGCAAAGAGAGAGGTTGCAGGCTGTTTAAAGGGCAAACTCAACCCAGGAACTTAAGACAGTGAACAGCAAAGCATTACATCATGAGCTCCTTGAGAAATGCATACTGGAAGCAAAATCAAAACCAATCTGCCAAATTCTGCGTTGGTACTTTCCAGATAAATCTAAGATGTAGTCGCATGGTGCATAGTATTGCAATAGCATTGCAATAGTTTAATACCACTGACACTTGCAAAGGTTGCGTCACAATACACTCATTTTAAATTTTTAGCCGTAATTAAATGCAAAACAGGCAACCTGGTTTTCCACTTGGTCTTCTTGGAGCACAACCAGATGTCTAAATTGTCCACAGATGGCCAGCAAACCTTCTCCAAAGTCAGCAGTGCCTCTCCTATAATCAAGGGCTGCAGATTCACATTCAGGAGTTATTATTGCTCATTACTTACATTATGACTGTCTTTAAAACGCCACCTGGAAATTGAAAATCTCTTTCAGTCCTGATCAAAAACAAAGTAAGAGACAGTCCTTGCCTTGAAGAGCTCAAATACCTACATACCATGGAGACTTCATGTCTCTGAGAGGTATTTTATGTACTGTGTTTTTGTATTTGTTCCTGACTTGCCACAAGTGTCTCAACAATATTGTACGTCTCTGTTTTCCCTCAGGATCTTAATAATGTAAAACTTTTTTAGGTGTGTTTGGGTTTTATCCATTTTTTTTCTTTATTACTTTTATTTCCAACTCTCAGATCCATAATTAAATACACATTATTAATAAAAGCTACTCAGTCCTTTTTTTCAGCTGAAGCACCCAAAAAAAATGTTTAACTCTTCAGTAGCACACTTGGCTTCTTGATACTGCATCTGCAATGCATCAGCTTTCTAATTCTAATAGGACAAAGCTCAAACTTCCACGTAATAGGTCTTCACATAGCAACAAGCAAATATTTTCTGTCAGTGGAAGAACAGTGGATAAGGAAAATGAATGCAAGCTGAGTCCTGACTCCACCAACCTGAGGATTTCTCCCTGATCTACCCGCTGATAAAGAACCAGAGTAGCCAAATTCTTCCAAATATACAAACTGCTTCAAAGAGCATTTTCTGATACTGGCCTGATATTAAACTTTGAATGTTTGAGGTCATTTTATCAATCCTGAACTTTTAGCACTCTGAAAAAACAGGTGCTTTTGTGAATATCAAAATACAGATAAGTAACATAAAATGTAGATACCCATCTTCCAAATTGGCTACATGGGATACCCATCTCTCACAAGTATTTAAATTTCCCTTTCTTTTTCTTGAATTCTCTACACCACTCTTCCTTTCATGTTTGTCTCTGTCAGACCCCTGTCCCTTCTCATGGTGAGCTGCGTCTATGAGCCTGTGGATCTGTGCAATGCTGTGCATCGTAAGGTCCCAGACTTTGTAACCTTCCTACCTGGGAGTCAGAACTTCTTGAAAGCCATAAAGCCCCCTCAGCTTTTACTTCCACCTTCATCTCAAAAGAAACATCTTCATAGCTTCTGGGGAAAGCAGCTGTTCCAGGACAACAATGGGGGAGGCACTGCCTCAGGTGGCTCTGCCGAGTCTTTTGAGGATACTGGAGATTAATACTGAGACATTGCATACTTCTTCACATTTCATAGGGAGACAACATACTGAGTAACAAACCATGATGACACTTACTGGGCAGCTGATGTTCCCCAAATGGAGGGCTGTTCCACACAAAAGCTTTCTCCATGTGGCAGCGCTTATTTCTAGGAGTAATTCATACCACTACCTGGGGGTACAGACCTGGTGTGCAGCACTGATGTCTGGGTAACAGGGAGCACCAGCAATCACAGCTGGAGGAAAGTCTGAAGGAGTTTCCTGCTGTTTCTGCCCTGAGTTCCTAAGCAGCAGATTGCAGGAGGTGACTGGGGCCCACAGAAAGAAATTGGAATAAAAAAATTAATATGGTTGTGTCTGGAGTGTCTTCACAATGTTCTCCTTTTTCCATCTGTGTTACCTTCCCTTCTGCACTGTTACTCACAGCCAGGTGCTGCTCCCAACTGAGTGAGAGGAAATGGTAAGAAGTCATGTGTCCTCTATTTTAAGAACATGTCAGCCAGACACGGCAAAGCATTTTCCTAAATGTAATTGTAATGGAGTACACTGGGTTTTAGCTATTCATTCATTTGCATTTGAAGAGCATTTGGACTACATTCTCTGCTCCAGCTACCGATTATAGAGTATTTTCAGATACTGTTATTACTTTACACTGCATTTTATGTACAAGTGCCCAGGCTTACAGTGAAAAGACCCTTGAAAATTATTTCCCCTAGCATCCTACCCTTGAATTCAGTAGCGTTTTTCTTTTAAACAAGTGACAAACCCATTTATCCATGGTCCCACTAATATAGTGGGGAAGAAAATTAGCCACAGCACAGCTGGTTTTCTTTGAAATTTATTTCAGTGATATTCACACTACCTGAACGTGAAAAATATGTAAAATAGGGGACTCACAGGATCCTTAAAAAAAGCCTGTCTAGTCTATATTAATCCAGAATTGTGGGACCCTTACATTTTCCTTTTACACCACAAACCACAAAACAGAGTTTTCCTCTGTAAATTCACAAAGGGAGGATGGATAATTAAGTATACAAAAAGGTGACAGACCATGTGCATTTAGAAATGCCACCCACATCCACGACCCTGAACAACACCCTCAACACTGTTGTTCTCAGAACTGGTGTGTTTCTCTATTGAAGTGTACAGAGTCCTCAGAGATAAATATAAAAACAGGGTACCACAGTGAGCATCAGCACCTAGAAGAAAAAGACAGAGCAGACAGACTGACCGTCCAAAAGGTCGCAGCAGGATTGGCTGGCTGGCCCAAGCATAATAAGTCTGAAAGAGAGAAGCAGTCCTAAAGGGAAGATGACCTAGGATGACATGTTTCATTTTATATGCCTGATTCCCCAGGCATTTCAAAACAACTCAGAAGCTGCTACCAGCACATCTTTAATTCTGTCAGCAATGGTTTTGCCTGCTTACTATATGCTTTCATAGAAAATGAAGCATATTACAAATGCTCTCCTCGTCTGCTCTTGTGAGTTTTCTTTTTAATGCTGTGCCTCCTGCAGATCTGTAGCACGGACAGAAGTAGCATTAAGGTATGGTATAATCACGTTAAAAGTGCTTGCTATTTATATAGCTTTTCATTTTCCTATGGTATTGGCAACCAAGCAGCAAAGAGCAGAGATATAAACCTCTGCTCCTCGAATTCCCAGCATATTCCTCCCTGCATCATTACAGATGCTGCTGAAGGACATGATAAAGCTGAGCTAACCTGCTTCAATCTTGTCCATCAGCACAGGCGCAACTGGAAACAAGCCCTTGAGTTACTTGAGCACTTTAATCGATAGCAAGTGAAAACTAAGTAAGGGCAGAAGGCAAAACACCAGAAAGGCTTATCTGGTGTCTAACAGACCTCTTTGCCTCTCTTTCAGCCCGCTGTTTCACATGTGATACAGTTGCCAGCAGTGCACACTGTAAACTAGATGGCCCACACACCCACTACACCATGTACCTGTGCCAGTACACAGGCGTCCTGGGTTCAGCTGTAGTAGTTTTTTTCTCCTTCTTAGTAGCTGGTGCAAGAAGTTGATCCCCTCAACATGGACCATTTCTCCTGCACACCGCTGGTGAGAAGAGTTACTCCATGCACTGGTGGTGGAAATGTGCAAAAGGTTTGAGAGCTAGGCTAGATGCTCAGCTGGTATAAGTGCTTGAGGTCAATGGGAAGGAAGGCACTGCTGAGCATCAGCTGAACCCAGGAAATGGCAATATTTCAAGTGAGGGATGCTTTGTCTTCTTCCTACATGCCTTTACTTTTCACTTGTTTAACACTCTCATGAAAAACACAGTGTACATCCTACAGTCCTTCACGGCAAACCAAATCTCCAAGGAAGATTTTCAGCTTTGGCTCCCTGCACAGGCATTTTTCTGAGGCACAGGAATCCATACAGAGGCCCAGAAGTTGGGATCCCAGGAGCACTCATATGCAGCCAAGCAGTGAGAAATAAGGCAGGAAGAAAGAAAAGCACATGGACATATTTCAGGCTATGGAGGTTCAGTCTGCTTCTCAAACCAGGTTTGTCCCTGTAACCCACAGAACACTTGGACAGGATCGGCGTCATAACATCTTCGTTGCACATTCTCATATGAGTTTATGAGGGGGCTGGGTGCGTGAGAGGTAGATAGGGTCTTTTCTCTTACACAACCTCACTCTCCAGGTTAGCTGGGAACCTCACAGGGAGCAGAGCCAGCCCTGCTCCAGGATCTGGAAGGGGACACAATCACCCGTTGCACACCCTATGGAATGAGGCAGAAATCTACTTACTGTGAGGTATATTTCCATTAGTGTAAAAGCTTCACTTTGTTGGCCTTAAAGGACATCATTTAGGTCCAGACGGGATTTTCTCTCTTCAGGCCTAACTGAGATGATACTGGTACGATCAACACAAAGTAGCTGCATGTATCTTCTTAAATCTCACACGTAACAGTTAGTTAGGGCAAAGCTGGGTCATTTTCATCTGGTATGAACTAATAACTCAGCAAGTGTTCAGGGTCAGCTCTGTATTTTGCCTCACCCTGTAGAAAACCCTGGCCAGATTTCCAAACACCATCATTTGGAGGCACAGAGCACATTTTTCAGCTGGGTGAGGCTGAGGCAAATACAAATGTAAGCAGAAATGATGAAGATGTCCAGTGGCAACTATGACTATGCTGCTGAATGGTATCTATACTGTGCAACCGGGAAAACATATATAAAACCAGAATGCAAACTCACAGAAACCAAAGGAAAATGTCACAAGGTACATTTCAAAGGCCATCTGCTCTGGGTACGCAAACAATGTAACCAAAAACTGACTACTGTATTTGTTAAACAAAATTAACCACCAGTGATAAATGGGGGAAAATCCATAATTTTATTAAATCATACTCAACAGTACTCAGAGAGTGTTACTCTATCCTTTTTAATTCTGACAGCCACGTTTTATTCATTACAGGCACAGACTGCAGATTCAAATGGCAAACTCTGTTGTGACAAATTATTTCTGACTTTGGGAGATACAATGAGCTGGAACTATTGCACTAAAATCATAGCCACTTGCATGGCAATTCTGCTGTTTCATCTTCTAATTCCAGGGAGAGGGGAGTACTCAAACCAGTGTGTGCATTGTCGTAATCTGCAAATGACACAGTGAAGTTTGCAGAGGGGCATAATTTGTTTCACAAATAAATAAACAAACAGCATTTAGTTCTCTCCATGGCTACTAGAGTTATTATGAAAGTCCAAAAACAACAGTAATGCATTTTAGCATAAAATTATAAGGCAAGAAAAAGGATTTAGATAACAGAAAGGGTTTTAATTGTATGTTTGTAAACTTACAGGAAAGGTTTTATTCAGCTACAGCTTTAGTTCAAATACCATAGCTCATACAAAGCCCACATTCTCTTTTCCGTTGTCTCCTTCCATTCCTCTCCAAGCGAGATACCATCAGATAATGCTTTGCTTGCCAGGAGGGCTGAAACACATGGCAAAGTTTTGTAAAACCCATCACTCCACACTGAATTTCAACATTTGGATCATTTACTAGGATGACAATGATGTGTCAAAGTACCATGACAATACTCCAACACTGTCCTCATACAGTCACGAGATTTCCAATAACAGAGCTCCTTCAAACCTCTCTTTTAAGAAGAAACCCTATTAAAGAGCCAACTAAAGAGGTAATTCAGGTCAGCAAAAATAATGTATTGTAATTTTAACCTTATATCCTGAATGGATTTCTCTCTTTAAAGATGTTTGTTTGTTCAACTGGTTATCTATGGGAAACCTAATAGACGTTCTTCACCTCCTCTAGGCCCCTCAATCACTTTAAAGTAAGAGCAAAACTACCCAACTCAAAAAAAAACAAACAAAAAAACACAACACAAAAAAACAAAGCAAACCATAAAAACCCACCCTAAACAACAACAAATGGATAAAAAAATTCCTTTAACTTGACAGCTTGTTTAAATATTATCAGTCCCTGTTCTTTGTTGCCTGCATTTCAGCCTCAGAAAACCTTCCTTTGAAAACTTAAAAGGCTATTTGTGTCAAGTTCAGATTTTAGTGAAACAGAAACATCAGAAGAACCAGAAGCTGGCCACCATCATCTGCTAAGTGTTCAACACTTGCATACATCATCTGTTAGTACATGCTTAACTTCCAAGTGTTTGTTGCTTTGCACTTAGCTATTGCTGTGATGTTTCTTTTGTAACACTTTTGAACTATGTGAATTTTCATAAGTGAAGCACTGAGCCATTGGAGAGAACAGCATGACTTATGACAAAAGAAAGAAACCCTTGATGTGAGAGCAGACTACAGGAAGTTGAAAGTTTGATGTTTAGTTGATATTTAGATGCCAATGTTTAGTTTTATTCAGGTTGTTTTCTATTATTTAGGTGAAAACAGATAATATTAAATAAAAATATGTACCTATGTTGGACACCAGCCACTCAGCAAAGATTCAAAAGCATTTCATCTACCTGCATGATAAAAATAAAGGAGAAGGAAAAATGATTACTATACCACAGAGAAAAAAGGGAGAGGAGAAATCAGAAGTGGGAATGGAGGACTAATCTTCACAGTCAGATTAAATAATATCAAATCATGGCAGTATTTCTCTTATCACATCAGGCATCACAAGTATCTTTTTCCATTAAGATAAATGGAAAAAATGGTAAATCTGAATATCTGAATTCTTATCGAAGTCCTGGAGAAGACGCAAGAGTCCCTTATGTTACAATGAGGCTCTGATAATACAGGATAGTCACCAAGTTCATCACTGGCAAGTCCAGTTGAATAGAAGTGACCATCACCTTAACAGCAACGGCTACTCAGGCTAAGGTTGATGGTTGCTATCCAGAATAATCTGGTGTTATGCATGGATGCAAGATACTCTGAGCTTCATCTCCTAGAAAGACTGGGAGCTTTTCCTAACAGTAAATGTCTTGAAACATAGGGCTGGTGGGCCTGAAAGTAAGTTTCAGCTACGGATTTCATAGTCAAATGACAATGGTACTTTGAGCTTGCCACTCCGTAAAGCATTCTGAAATTTTATGGTATTTATAATTGAAAAGTAAATAAAGGAATTTCTTATTCTTGATAAGGTAAAGGATCTGGAGGAAATCAGAGAACATGGCCTACATTTATGCTATACTTACCTATCTGTATGGATGTCAGCATTTTCTTGATAAATGAAACAGCTAAATATGCTGACAACAACCCGGAAGTTGAGAAGGCCAGCCAGCTTAGTCAAACCAACAAACTATGTCAGCTTTAATTAAAAGTAATCAAAATCCTTTGTTCTATAACACTGAAATGTAAATGTCATAAGTTTCGAGTTTTTTCATGGCATCCCAGATGTTGCCTACTGCCATTTCTAACCATGTGTGCATCTCTAAAACAGCCCGGGTCTGCTTCAACTTGTGGGAAAACTCTGTCTCATCCATCTGTAACTCTGAAACCCTGCAACCCTGAAACTTACCATTAATTCACTGCCGCTCCCAGCTACTCTCCCATCTTGAGTGGGGGAACCCTCCTGGATTCATGCTTTGCTTGGATCCAGGCTCTGGGTGCAGCTTTGGAGAGGCAAACCCATGCAGTTGAAAGAGAAAGATGTGGATCCAGGTTTTTCATCTCACTTTCACAGACATTTGTAAGTACAGACACAAATTCAGACACAAAGACACAAAGAAACAAGGATAAATACAGTGGCACAACTGCACAGAGCATCTCCTAATTATCAGTCAGTATGGTAGCATGTGGTTTTGATATCAGTATGCCCAAAGCTATGACCTCACCACTGGGAAATTTTGGGTCTCCATTCCTACGGCAGAGAAGACCACTTTAGCCAAGGAGGCCTCAATATCTAACCTCAGGACAAAGTTCTTAAGCAAAACAATTCGATTCCTCAAAAGCATGCTATTTTCCCCCCACTTCATGGCAACCTCTGACCTCATGTCTGGGGGTGATGTATGAGGTGAGACAGAGCCATGGGAGAAGACCTGAGGATACTTGCCGGCATGTTACAGCTAGCAATCATTAACAGGCAAGGTTTCCTCAGAGGGAAATAAGAATTATTTCAAATCAAGAAAAATAAACATCAGAAGAATCAGCTGCACAGAGTGGCTCATGTAAAATATGAATGTGGCCAAGGTTTGCAAGTCCGGGGGGAATCCAACTTTGTGAGCTTACTATAGAAAAATGCAGGCCCCAGCCCCGAGCTCTTATTAAAATGCTGAAACAAAAGAGTAAAACCCTTCCCAAACACACAGAGAAAACTGCATAAATGATTGCAGGATACCACTTGTCAGGCAGTCCTTCAGTACCAAGATGCTGACTGATAGTTACCTATCTGCGGTGCCTTCTTTGTCTGGCATAGGCAGGATAGGAAAAGTAAAATGTGTTCCCTGGCAAATGCTAAAGTGAGCCTTTGGTACATGGAAAAGAAATCGTTCTTGGTGTTTATTTTGGCAGGAATAGCTTCAGCAGACACTATTACAAACCCATCTACTTGCGAAGCAAAGCTGCAGCTCCACGTATTATTAAAACTCCAGGGCTGATTGCTTTCCACACTGCCATATTACTAGAGCTAGCAGAACACAGGCAAACCTTTCTGGTCAACAAAGATTTTTTCATTAAAAAATACAACATTTTCTATAAATAGAGCAAGCTGATTGTCTCCAAGCAAGTGGGTACCTTATGAATGATAGTGCTGGACATTCAAAGTTGAAGCCCCGGATCTTTCCTCCCCAGACACTGGAGCAGCCAGCAGCCACATCGTCTCATTGCAAGACCTTGGACAAGTGAGCATGGCGCCTCGGAGATGTGGATGACCCTGATCTAGCATTAGAGCTGCACTTCATGATAAGGCTCCTTGAAATCCTGCTGAACCAGTTAAATCTCTGCACATCAAAGGGAGCTACAGGGGTGAAAGCAGCTTGTCTAGATACAACAACTCAGTTTTGTGCCTATTAGAGTGATGTGGCAACATGGTTGTGCCTATTAGAGTGATATGAGTTTCTGCAGCTTCCTGATGGCTGGGATCTTTGGTTATCCATCCTACTTCCAATCTCAGCTCATGAATGCTGATGTAGGCTACTGATGCATCCTGACTGCAGGTCTGTCTGGTTATTGGCAAATCCCTCTGGGATCTCAGCCTGGACCTCTAAGTTTCCACATGCCCAGTGAGGGCAGAGAAGTTCCCAGGAATGAAGGAGGAAAGTCTCCTTTTAGCTTAGCACAATCCATCTGCCTCAGCCTTCCTCTCAGACACTAGTAGCAATCCTAAGAGACCACAATTTCGCCTCCATATTCTCCAGCGTGTAGAATCCTCTGCTCACAGCAAGAGCTGCTGACCTTGAACCCCAGAAACAGCCATTGCATGCAAAGCACGGGGTTCATTTAAAGGCATAGATATTTATACTGACATACTGCCTTTCTTTCATCTCTTAAAATATTTGTGGACTGATTATCCTGGAGTACCGTATGTGGTGTAGTGTTAGTGAAACAGTGGAATAAAAGAATAACATTCATCACATGTGAACAAAAAATCAGTCCTTCTTGGTCAAAGTTACCACAATGTTTATTTACCAATGTCAAATACTAAAGTGCTGCCTTTCTCCTGAAACATTTTCTTCACTTTGTGTATACAGTACTGGGCACATGTTTTATTTTACATGCCTTGAAACCAGAGTGTGTTGTGTTATTTTACTTTCTGATAGCCCGTAGAGCTAAAATGAGAGCAAATAATTGGTCTCCATGTGTTAGGATATCCTGAGAGAGCTTTTTTTCCCTTATGAATCAAAAGGTTAAAATCAGAACCAGTGACCTAGGGTTTTACACCTTAGGCCTATAAATGGTAAGAAGAACTCAAAACACACATCTCTCGCTTGTGTAAATAAAAGTCACTTTCAGAAAAAGTATTCATCCATGTCAGTTTTCAACAGTGGCAGGCCAAACTGTCTCTTGAACAAGTGTTCAAGTTGAGATCATGAGCTTGTGAAATCTGTGATCCTTCTACTGATCTCAATGGAATACTTTTCATCTCCACTAGCTGAAGAGCTGCTTTATGAAATAAAATTAAAAGCAAAACCTCAGGCTTGACACTTCTGCAAAACTGAAGTCACCCACAACACTGTTTAGGTCTAACTTAAATAATTATGTTTTCTATTTCCCATACAGAAAGTGCATACTAATTCTCCCTTCCAAGTGCTATCTAGAACATTTGGAGACCCCTATGTATTTATTCATATTTAAAACATGAGGCCTTCAGGATTACTTAGGCGCAGTAACTAATGACTGCTCAAAATGAATTGACTTCATTTGGAAATTGTCCAAGTCTGTATTCTCCTCAGGTCTGACTTACGATTTTATATCAATGTCAAATAAGCACAAATGCAGCCACTGAGACTTGGGGACACTTAGCACCAGTCTTGATATTTGTACATCTTAACGTATTACTTCCTTTACCAATCTCCTCCTGCCCTCCTGCTTGCACTTAAAACAAACTGCACAGCGAAATCTTGTAGGCACAGTTTTCCTGTGTTCATGCTATTAGCTGACACTAACAACTGCTGAAGGCCAGATCCAGGCTCTGCTGGACCAAACAGTACAGACATCTCCTCTGGTTTTCCAGACGCAGTTTCATGCTCATAGCTGTCTCAAAAAAAGATTGTGCTGTTTTGGTTTTTTTTTTTTTCAGCAGTACTACATAGTCAGTGAAGACTGCATTGGGCGATGTGTTACCCAGCAGATCGCTACGAAGTGCACAGATTCATCAGGTTTTCAGTCTGGATTGCTGGACCACTGTTCCCAGCTAAAATTTCTCACTCTGCAGAGTACTGATAGCTGCTTCACTTTAGGAAATATTCTGCAGGTATCACTGAGAGCCAAGATTATATTTGCACAAAAAAAAACAGGAGTTGGTGTATAAGTCTGACAAAGGACATCTCTTCGCACTCAGCGGATGCTTTACTACTTACAAGAACTTTAAAAGACAAAGAAAAGAAAGGACCAAAATTCCATATTAATCACTGAACAGAACCCAGTCTTTTAAAAATCATACCACTACACCACCATGAACATTTTGTCAGACTAATGGAAAAGTGTGCTGAAAAGCTATTTGCATTGATGGTTTACATGCAGTACACCTCCCAGTCCCCTATTAATAAACAAACAAAAACGCAAGAAAACCAAACAGAATGCAAGTTCAGTTTCTTTAGGAACAGGGATCCAAAAAAGCTTTAGACCTGTTAGGAATGATCATATGAGTGTTAAGTCTGCCCAGTAATTATTTTTTTTTTCCCCCCAGCAAAATTACAGTTTCCAAATAAATACAGCAATGAAAATACTTCCACGTATTAGGATTCTTTTAAGTAGTAAAAATTTCCTGTACTACCTACCCATAGGTATTAAAAATAAAACCAGACAATTTCTTTGCAGGTGACAAAGGAACTGGCTTACTTTTGTACAGTTGTCGTGGTTTAAACCCTGTCATCAAGTTAGCCAAGCAGTCACACACACCCCACCCCCCCCATCCGGCTCCCAGAGGGACTGGGAGGAGAACGGAAAGAATGTAACTCCCACAGGCTGAGATAAGAACAGTCCAGGAACTAAGGTACAACACAAATCACTACTGCTACCACCAATAATAATAAGGGAAATAACAAGGGAAGAGAATACGATACCACTTGGAGAACGAGCCCGACCAAGCAGTGAGTCCTCTTCCGGGTAACTCCCAGTTACATCCTGGGCATGACATGCTGTGGTATGGAATATCTCTTTGGCTAGTTTGGGTCAGGTGTCCTATCTCTGCTTCCTCCAGGCTTCCTCTCCTCCCTGGCACAGCATGAGACTCACAAAGTCCTATGGCCAGTCTAAACATTTGAGCAGTAACTGAAAACATCAGTGTTATCAGCGCTGTTCCCAGGCCGAAAGTCAAAAACAGAGCACTGCACTAGCTACTAAGAAGGAGAAAAAAATGACTGCTACTGCTAAAACCAGGGCAACAGTCCTGCTAAAATACATGCTGTAAATATTCATTAAAAACTATTAATCATTTGTATTTTCTCATTTTCTCCTTCTACTCCTCTCAAGTGTATGTGTAAAGGCATTTCATCTCAAAACAGAAAAATAGCTTTTTCTTTCAGTCAGTGTCCTTCCTACAATATTGTATATTACAAAGACATGGAACCCACATGATGTCATTTCAGGCTACCAAGAAGCATTTGGAGAGGTTTATGCCTTTGTGGTGAGGTGCCTGGTTTGGCACAGACAGTCCCACGTGAGAGAAAGAATTCTTTTTACAAATTTAGAATAAAAATGGTGTTGTACTTTGGAGACCTAGGCAAAGCAGAGCTGTTCATTTCCGTATTTCTCCCTTTAAAAAAAAAAAAAACAAACAAAATTAAATAAATGACATATTTTACAGTGAAGTTGGGCTGGTCATAAAGTGGCCAAACCTGCGGGGTATGTTCATAATACAATTAAAACAGTCAGGTTGGAAGAATACAGAGTTTCCCCTGACCTAAAATTAAACTGGGCCACATCCAAGAATTTTTATTTTTTATTTCCACATATGCCAAACCAAATAAGGATAGGACAATACTAATCCTGTCAGTTCCTGACTCCTGGAAGTGCCTCTATTCCAGTCCTTCAAATAAAGATGCAATTAACCTGTGTTTAATAACAAACCTTTCCAGAGGATGGCTCCCAAGATAGTCTACACTGTTGTTCTGTAGCACCGGGAATTGAAAGAGCAGCGGCACTTCCCAGGTAAATCACAGCACATCCTGACCTCAGCATGGGCTGTCTTTATACAGTGACCCTCCAAGTTCAGAATACCAGAAAGATGACCAGGGTCATGCAGGTCTTCATCTCCTGCTGGGCCTCTTGAAGCCCTACTTCCCAACAGGGCTTCCCAGTGCTTTAATTTCTCCTCGTAATTACTTCAGCACTGTGAAGTGCCAATAAACTATATTGCCTAACTATATGAAGACCCTCTAAATGAAATCCTAATCTACAGGTGGTGCAGCCACCACTTCCACAATGGGGATTTTGTGAGCCTTGTGCCGTCACAGTACCACAGTTTTTTTTTTCACCTTCAAAAACCAAACAACCAACCAACATAAACCCTACACTGGGGCTGTCTTGTGCAGAGCAGGACCAATGCACTTCTCATCCTGCAACACCCTAGCCATGGCTCAGCATGGCCAATTAGCCCACCAAGTTTTTAGGTACTGCGGGGTTTGGGGGCAATAACACTGCCCTCCAAAAGCTAAGCCCCCCAACCCCAGAGCCCGGCCCAGGGCCATTCACAGCCTGCATTTGCCTGAGGCTACAAAAGCCTTGCAGCATCCCACCCACAGATCTATGGCACACAGATCATGGCCTCACTGCTGAAGCTGCCTAAGTTTCCCACTTTGTGGCTTAGTATTACTAAGTATTTCCACCTTGTCCTTTAATTGTTGAAATCTCGTCTACAGAGGAAGGGAGAAATCCTCATCTTCCTAACTCAGCTGTAACCAAACAGATCCCCTTTCAAAATGATTTCTTTAGACTGCAAGGTTCTGTGCATTTCACCTGATAAATTGTATCAGAAAACAGCATGCAGTGTCCCCTGGAGTATAATCCCTATGGCACAGCTCCTGCTTCCTGCTGTGCTTATCTTCTGACTGATGCTCATGCTCACAAAAAGCTAGAAGAAATAATGAACCTCAAACAAGGAATAAAAAAACATAAAAACCAGGAATGATCCCACTTAGTGGTCTGTTTGTTATCTGATGTTCAAGTGTACCAGAAATAGCAGAGAACTGGAAGGAAAGAAACAACAAAAAAGTAAAAATAAAATTAAATTGAATAAAATAAAAATAAAATAATAAAATAAAATAAGATAAAATAAAATAAAATGTGCTGTTGGAGACTAATAAGCTTACTCTACCCAAACACGTGCTGTCATAAGTGTTCCTTGTGGGCAGAGATGCTGACAGAAAGAGAATCTTCAGTTAGAAGGTTAAGAAAAACAGCATTAAAGAATTTTATCTAAAAAGTTTCTTACTTCATATTTAAAATAAAGTGCACAAATTCCACTATAATTAACAAGGAAGTTGATAGGGAGGAAACTAAATTACAAGCCAAATTTATAGAAATAACCTTGCATGACAGTAGGACATAATATAAATCAGTGGCAGGGAGAGACTGAGACAGTATGAAGATTTCTAAGAGCACTAAGAGTGGAAGGAATCCCAGTAACAGAGGCATTCCACACCCAGACAAAAAATTCAGTGATTGTTAGTAACACACAAATACCAGAAATATGCAGTATAGCTCCATATTATAGGTAAGAAAAAGCAAGAGACAGATTTCTCTCCTGTCACAAGGAAATACTTTCCACTTCAACAAAAAAAGGATGGGGGTGTGCATGAGCAGCTACTTAAACCAATCATTTTTGAAATAAAAAAACAAAACCAGGTATGGAAAACTTGCAGCCAAAAACTGTAAAAAGGTTTGGATTACAAGTTCCCACTTATGCATTGAGATGGTTTTTTGGAGTACAGAGGAAATTCTGGAGAACTGGATGAAAACTAAATGCTGTAAGAGAGGACCAATTAGCGGGTGTCCTGGGTAGTCAGAGAAACGTCAGCGGGTGCTGGGCTGGAACAGCAAAGTGAAGCAGGGGAGGGAGGCAGCACCAACAGTGTACATGGCTAGTTATTCCTAGTATCTGATTACAAACAAAAGGGAGGCACTTGTGCCTGACAACTTCCAGGACATACTGCACTTCTGGCATCAGAGCTGATGCCCAATTTATACTACACTTATAAATGAAGAGCCAAACTAGAAAGCATTTTATAAAATGACAGTGTAATTGGGGGTGAGGTTTTTGCAATAGTTTTAGGTTTGGTTTGTTTGTTTGTTTGTTTGTTTGTTTGTTTGACAAACTATTAACATTACTGGGGAAAAAATATAAGGAAGTCTAGCAGTAATATATCGCATTGAAATAAAATTTGGTCTAACAAAAAATAATGACAAGATAAGGTTGCCACTGAATTTGGATCACTTGGGAAGTATATGGAAAAGACAATGTTTAATTGTATGCTCTGTAGGCTCACCCATGTAGGAATAAAATGAGACAAAGGCCATACTGACAGGAAGAGAGTCTACTCTGGAAGCAGCAGCTGAAAAAGATTTGAGCTCCTGATGGCTAATCAAGTGAATGCGAATTTCCAATCCAACACTGTGGTCAACAAGTGTGATCCTTGGATATATTAAATGAGGGGATTTTGAGGATCAGAGCAGTCTCTTCTGGCCCTGTAATATATGCAATATCCAACATCAAAGGCAAATTGAGCTTCCTTTACAGACATGAAAATCCAAAGGAACTCCAGGAAATTTTGACATTAAATGAATATAAGTCATTATTTTCAGATACTAAAAACATACAGAGCTTTTAAATTGAGATTGGTCTTTCAGCCTAATGGTTCTATCTACACAAACTGAGGCTTCGGTTTATATCTCCAGTACAGCAAACTTTCCACAGACTAGAAATAATTTACAAGTTACAAGGACATCATAAAAGACTACAGCAAGGATCTGGGATGAAAGGATAGACATATAAGGAAGCAGTAAAAGAATGAAATACGAATATCTCAACTAAGAGATAAAAAGGACAGCAGGATATAAAGTCACCTACAAAAAATTAGAAGAGTTTAAGTGCAATCACAGAAACTTTATTTTGGAGAATGCAAAATATGTAAAGAGAAAAAGTGAGAAAGGAAAAGCTGAGCTTCTTATCAGGGAAAAAGATTACCAACTTTCCAAACAGTGAAAGTAATCAAATTCGGTTATATACTGACCACATGAAAGCAACATTTAAGATTAGACAAGTAGAAATACATAACAAATATTCACAGATTATTGGAAATCTAAATGGGGGACTATGACCTTCCCTCTCTTCTTCCCAATTCCCCTGTTATATGATCCTATGACTAATTAGGTCAGATATAGGTGTCATTTATATACACATGAGGGATGGTTATATAGGCCAAGACCTAAACTACCTATAGGGACAACTGAGAGTTTAGGAATAATTTTCCAGGCAAGAAGAAATCTGTACAAATTAGAATAAGACTGAGAAAGAAAAATAATATTTCTTGTGGAAAGCAAATGTAGAAATCACAGCTGCAGCTACCAACAAAGGAAGACAGGAGGAGGGAAGCAAAAGGGAGTCAGATACCTTCATGTACCAAGTACATTCAAGATAAGGAAGTGAAGTAACACCCAAGGTGATGAGAAAAGTATGCAAACATCACATGAAAATCGAGTCTGCTGACTAGCCTTCTGAACAGTAACAGTGTAACCTGTGAATAAGGTATGAGAGAGGGAAGCACCAGGTGTGATACTTCAAGGAACAAACTGCCAAACAGATGGAATATTGCATCTTCTGGGGCAGAGCTTACTGCCCTCCTTGCCTCAACAGGCCCTGCCTGTGTGCTCAGCAAAGCTCCATTTCACCAGGGCTCTTCAGTGGCTTTGCTGGAACAACTGCTGGGCCTCTGCAGTTGCGTCAGGAGCATAGTCCCTTGCTGACACAAAGTCACACTGATGAAGTATTGAGCAATCTGCAGCAAACTGACTGAATGCTAATGCCCATTCTGGAGCATGGCGTCAGGTGCTTCTCAGGCCTCACATGCAGAACAAGGAAGATTTTTCTACTCATCTGGAGTTTCCTTGTGATCCAGAAGGCAGTATTTCATTGGAAAAAAAAAGAACAGGGAGAAGCTTTAATGATGTACCACCTATACTGTGCAAAAAGAGCTAGAGTAGGAGGAAAAACTTGCTTTTTGGAGGTAGGGCTTGGGTAGTGACCACAGAGCAGATACTGACAGTCGCAGCAAAATGACAATGTGTGTGCTGTAGATATTGAATCTACATCAAGACACTGCCCTACACAACAATACAGGAGTTGACTCATCTTCATGGCAATGGTCCCTCTAAAGTCCCTGAGAGCTTTGCTGTGATGGTCAAGAATTTACTGTGTCATTTCCAAATGTCCAGACTGCCTTCTCACTGCCAGGGAATGATTAATGCACAATAACCACTCCTTTTGCCAGTGCTGTTCAGAGGTTAAAAATGAAGTAATACACAAGCCAAGCAGAGTCACCAGCCACTAAACAGTACAAAAGTTCACAGAAAACCTACTCACTGAGGTGGTGGTATCTCAAATAGTTCTAGGTTACACCACAACAAACAGACATCTCTGAATCACCATTTTTCTTAATAGTTTATAATGGGTTTCCCATGTAGCTTTCCACATCTTCTGGAAAATGACATACATGTCACAAGTTTTTCCAAATCTTGATATCTTTAATTCAGAGAACAGAACCTAGATTCTCTGCTGATAAAGCAAAATGAAAGCTGTGAACTTCCCCTCACAAAAAGAATTTGGGTCAATCTTTGCTGTCAGAGATTTGTACCATATTGACCATTGTCCAGCTATGCAAACATTAGCAAATATAAAGTTAAAGGTAACATGTTGAAAGCACCTAGTTCTCTTTAAAGCAAATGGCAAATCTTCCCCTAATCCTAAAAATCACAAGGATTCACTTCCCTGTAATTTATTTAATCTTCTTATTTACAGATGAGGTGGTCATGTGGAAAGAAAACTCTTCACAGAACATGCTGTATGAATTTTTCCAATAAGCACACCCCCATCACCACTCAATGGTCCAAACAGGTCAAATTAGGTCCAAAATGTCTTTCATCAGAAACACAGTACTCCAAAGTCTGCATTTCAGACAGTGGGGACACTTATACCTTTGCAGAAAAATAACTACATAATACCCATGATGGATTATCAGTCCAGAAGGAACACAAAAGACTTTGTCCTATGAACTGTGTATCATTTGTCTCTCATTTAGCCTACTCCCTACTGCAACAGACAAAAAAGTAAGAACTTTCGTTTTCAATAAAAAATATGAAGTAATAAAACATAGCTTTCGTGATACGACTCAAATGCTTCTAGCATGACTTGCAGGATGAACCACTGATTTTATTTTTATTTTTTAAGTTTGTGAATACAAGTATAAAGTAAACAATATAAATAGCCAGTGAAAGATGCTCCATCTAAAGGGAAATAAGCATGCTTAAAATAGCTAGATTTTCAGGGTATGTTGTAACTCAAAAATAACTTTCAGAGTCACTACCATTGACTATCTGCAAAATGGCCAGAAAACAGCTAATAGCTTAAATATTTTCTAGAATTTTCACAAGTAAATAAACCCAACATAAACCACAAAGCTGCACACAGAGGGAGTGAAACAAAAATATTAAAGCATACCAAATGGGAAGACGGAATTTTGAAGAAACACAGAGAAACCTAAAATGGGAGAGGGGAAAAAAAAAAAAAAATCCCTATGCTCTTAGAACCAAAAAAAAATTGCTGGAGGAGGAAATCAGCAATTTCAGTCAAGAAAAACCATCCAAAACACTGTATGAAGAAATGCCTCAAAGAAGCACCAGCCCCACCATTAAAAAAGTAATGAGATCAGACCACTGAATAACCCAAAAACAAGCCATGGGACCAGACAACATAACAAACCCCTTCTCACTGTAGCAAATGCACAACTTGTATAAATTGTCTTACATCAAAAAATGGTATAGGTCTGTTCCTACAGATTTCATGAAAGAATGTCTTCCTTCCCTAGGAATAACTAAACACAGGTTAAGTATCTTGCAGTAAAGTAGAAGCACCACTCATGCAAGTTGAACAGCTGTATAACATTGAGCTTTAATAGAAAAGAAGGTAGAACAAAGACCAAAACCATACTAAAAAATATTTAATCCAGTTGTGTGAAACTGAAAAGGGCTTAAAGTCCACTAGTAGGCATTTATATAAAAGAGGACACACCGGGTGTTCAGTCCTTCAGAAATCTGATCAGCATTGGATATTCAGCTGACCCTACAGGCTGGCAATAATTGATACTCTCATGTAATGACACAGTTGTCCTTTCTTGCTTCTGTATCACAATACCAGAAAAGGTAGTTTGGGATAACTCCAAATGCACAAGTACATTGTGGAGTCTGCACCTGAACAGGCTGTTTATGCTTGCACAGGCTCAGTGAACAGGTAAGCAACAGGACAATGCTGACAGCTCAGACAAAACCAATTTATCTTCCTTGGAAGTTTTCTCGGCTTTGTGCATTTGAACAAGGGAAAAAAGGAGTATCGAGTACCTATCATGGCAGACAAAGTTATCATGATTGTAATAACAGCGGGCACGATGCCATTACTTCTTCACATACAGGTGGGAGAAGTGAAGGAAAGGTCCTCAACTTTCAGACCACAGCCAGTACTGCTAATAGAGCACACTGGGGCACTTAGTTGCATTGAGACTGATTGTGGATGTTATCAATCCTAGCTAAATTATACATGCCCAGTGGCATCTGTGATAGTCAAGTGCATATGAACAGTCTGCTGGAAATGGTCCGTGGGCCTTTTGAGCTGCCAAGCTGTGTCCAGGAACAGCTTGGGCAAAAGTGCTAGTTGGAGTGGGTCAAATCTACAGCAAGGAAGGATCAAACACTCTGAGCACAAGCAACCTCCCAGTAGCTCTGAATGTTCCACTTGAATTTCACAGCACAGATGCAGTTATAGAGTTATAATAGTCTATAGTTATTCAGAATATCTCTCCATAGATATTCTGTCTAAACTGCTCTTGAGGCAGGTAACAGCAGATGTACAAGGTCACAAAAGTGTATATAGGCTCAGGAACAGTAATGCAAGTTCTTTTGGAGCCAGACAGAATGGTAATTCTTGTCCACCTTTGTTAGTAATGAAGAATCCTGCTCCAGATACTTTATTGGTCTCCCTGCACTGAAAATTCAGGAACTTCTCTCTCCCTTCTAGCCTCATCCTTAATGAATCTTCTTAATACTCCTGAGAAAAAAATGTCTAGTGTTATAGCCAATCCAAAAAATTTCCAGAGGGAAATCTGTTTTGATAATAATTTGTGGCACAGGATCATGCTGAACATATTATCCACATCAATCAAAGTACAAAGACATCATTAAAACTAGAAATAACATATTCAAAGTGATCTCATTTGCTGCTGATAGAAGTATGTGTTTTATGGAGTAAGAAAGCAGACAGTAGCAATGATTAAAAATAAAATGGTTTTTAACCTGTGAAAATGGGCTTTAATGTCTGGAAAATCGTAGTTCCATAGTGAAAAATGTTCCTTGCACTGAACTCAGGCTAAACAGGGCCTGGACTGAAGTAAAGCATCTTTTAGGATGCCTCATCTGCCCAGGACTACAGACAGTGCTCTCAGCTCTCTTCCTAGTACTAACAACTGTCATGCAGACCTTCCTGAGCACACACTGGCAAAGACATACCTGAGAGACAGAAAGAGAGATCTTCACTGTTGACACAAGAATGTCTCATTTGCTGTTTGTAAGGAAAGATTTGGACTCCCACACCATTTCCATAGCTCTCTATAGATATTCCTCAAGAGAATGAAAAGCAGACATGGCTCCATCTTTTCCTGCTCAAGCTCTGTGACTCTGTGAGATATGGTTTACCTTTTTCAAAGTCAGGTAAGAGATTTGTTTGAGATACAGAATAGATGGGTCAAGCAGATCGTTGAAGGTTATTTGTACAAGCACTTCTAAATGCTAATCTGAGTTGAAAAGGGAGAAATAACTCTCACAAATGCATTTACTTCTGCTTGAAGTTTGTAAGTAGCATCTTAGCCCTGTTGTTTTCTGAATATACATACACAAACAGGCACACACATGCTTAACCCTGTCATCACAGCCATGTCATCACAGCTGTGAGACGAACCAGATTCCATTCTCTCTCAATATTTATCAGCATTTAAATTATCTAATTCCAGATTACTTAGTTTTTATGACTGATAGTGATAAAGCAGACTCTCGGGACTCTGTTTGAGTTTGCAGGGCTGCCAGTACAGAAGAAACTATTCTTGCACTGTTGGAAAATCTGTGGCCCAGCCATTGCTGGAAGATTCCAGGTTTAATGTCTCATGCTGAATGAGGCTTTCAGAACTTTAAAGATGTTCTAATAGTTGTTGTCAAACATTTGTGCTGAAGAATGCTTGTTCTGAACTACACAGTCTCCTCCAGGATTGTCAGAAATCTTAGCTTTCCCATAAAGAGGGAGCCACTCTGACCCCTTTGAATCTGGGCCACAGTCTTGCTTTTTACCATACAACCAGAAACATAAAACTTCTTCCAATACTGAAAATTAAACCTCAGTAATCAGTAGGGAGTTAAAGAAGTAGGAGGCCACTTCCAAAATAAACCAATCTTTATTGGTTTGGATTCAAAAAGTCAACTCTTGAGTCAGCTGCTTGGCATTTCCAAAATCCAAAGCATGTCCTATGCATGTTTCTATCTCCTTTGTGCTCTTTGCTGCCCATTCAGTTGGGCAATGGTATTCAGTGGTGACTGTACAAGCCCGCTGTAAAACAGAATGCAGAAAATTATCTGAATTTAGAGATAATCTGTTTTACAATACTACCTCAATGAAGGGGCATAAAACTGCAGGAAACAAAAGAAGCCTCAGATCATAATCATTACAATTGAAGCCAGATACCCTGAGTCTTTCCATCTCTCTGTCTTTCTAACTCTTTTCATCTTCTTAAACAATCCTTCAATTGCCTGGTTTCTATAAGGCCAGTTTGCACATGGCCAGTGGAGTGTTGCAATGCATGAGTCTGGCATCACATACAATGGTGAAAAAAATAAAAAAAGTGATAGTTTTTCATACAAACTGATAAAAAGTTTTGGATATTAAGACTGGTAAGACCTACAGAAAAATCTTTATCCTAAGTACATGTGTGCCATTGTATACTGTGGCCATATCTCACATCCACAAAAGCCTAAAGATTGCTTCAAAGAGTTAAGACTCAAAAATAACAAGAACAAAAGCAATGGTTGCTCATTTGGGACCCCTTACTTATAAACTGCCCTCCCCTGCATGTGAGGGATGATACCAGTGCAGCACTGAAATGTAAAAAAATCACCTGTCTGTGATATGGGTTCCTTGTATTAAACAACCTTCTCTGTTCTTATAGCCTAGGGGAAGATGACCTCTCACTGATCCTCCAGCTGCCTGTGGTTTTTCCCCAGCTGAAGCTTTTGTCTTGCTCTTTATCTACTTTCTTAAAACCCTTTTACTTACAGGAACCCACTGTCCAGGTTTGATGGGATTATTGACAAATTATCCCTCATCCTGGGACATGGTGATCATAGAATCATAGAATAGTTAGTGTTGGAAAGGACCTTAAGATCATCTACTTCCAACCCCCCTGCCATTGGCATGGATGCCTCACATTACACCATGTCACTCAAGACTCTGTCCAACCTGGACTTAAACACTGTTAGGGATGGAGCATTTATCTAATGAGTAAGATCATACTCACTCAGTTGTATGAGATCTTACAAGTGAAGAAACAGCACACAAAATCTGTATCTTAAATGGTCCTCATTATTTAGCTAAACCTGGCCTGCATCCTTAATTGACTTTAACATTTACACGCACAACACCACAGACAGACATGCCTTGTTAAGGGCCTCAAGAATAACTGACTGCTGTCACAATTCCATGAGGTCTTTGCTTTGTTTGGATTAGTACAATAAACAGCTTTGAACATTAGCCTGTAGAACCAAGAGATAAATGCTTTACTATCATCTCTGTCATCAAGGCACAGCTGTCAGAGATTCAGCTTCTAAATAACATCATCTGACCTGGAAGAATGCATCTATACACCCACTGGTGGCATGAGCTCCCTGTTTGACCTTTCCTATGCAGAATGTAGAATAACAGAATCAACTAGGTTGGAAAAGACCTTTGAGATCATCAAGTCCAACTGTTACCCCAGCACTGCCAAGGCCACCACTAAACCAAGGGCCTCTTCAACACCATTTCTGAATACTTCCAGGAACGGTGATTCCACCACTGCCCTGGGCAGCCTGTTCCAATATGTGACCACCCCCTTGGTGAAGAATTTATATAGTAATTTATATGGTGAATTTATATATTGAATTTATATATGAAGCAACTTATATAGTAATGATTTTAGGGATTTTAGTGAACAGCTGGTATTGTAGTGATTTTAGATTTTTTACTTATCTTTTAGACTTTTCCCTCTTGAACTAGAAATTCCTAAATGGGCATGTCAGTAACTTTTTTATCTCTGACAAAGCAAGATAGTTGTAATTAACATGGTGGGGTTTTTGTTACAATCAATATAAAACATTTCTCTAGAACTGGAAACGGACATGGTACATTACAGTCCTAGAAAAAAAAACCATGCTCTCTGCCCTGAGACAGCTTGAAACTGAAGTCATGCATGACATACACACAAAACATTTTGGCCAGTGTTAGATGACTTCTCAGAGCACTCCAGAAACACTGTTTTATCAGCCTCCTGGTTACTTCTTTAAATATCTTCCTAAGGCAACCGCACTACTTAATTCAAGACCTGGAGACCACATTCTTCTCTGCAGCAAAGTCTTCCAGTATCTTTGGCTTTCAGGCATCACAACAAACTCACACATCTTCTTCTGGTCATGAAATAATAGGTTCAGGATCACAGTCGTACACTATCCAATTGCCCTGGAACCACTCATCTCAGTCTTAGGCACTCATTTAGATTTTAAGTTACTCCTCAGTTCTACCCTTTTGGTACAAGAAAATAAACTATAAGATGAAAGACAAACAATTGGTCTATTTCTTTCCTATTTGTTTTGAGAATCTACTATCTGTGTGCAATTCCTGCTTTTGACTTAGAGAACAGATTCTTCAGGCTATGAAAAGGCTGCCAAATTTAACATGAATGGCATTCAGCTGGCAAAGAGCGTATTACTGACAAATGCCTAACACACTAGGCATATTGTATTTGTACCATCTGGGAGAGTAACAGTGACAGGAAATAACTGCAAACAGGTGTTAATGTTAGCCCCTTAAGGGTCATTAATGAAGTATAGCAACTCACAGCACTGAAAGAGTCCACACACTGGAAACTGAAAAAGAGAAGGTGGGATCCCAGTAAGAGTGTATTAACTTGTCACACTCGAAAGAATTTGTTCTTGAGTGCATCTCCTCTACGTGACCTCCTTTATCCTTTTGCCATACCACATCCCTCAGCTAAGCTGCTGTTGAATACTCCTGCCTTTTCCCCTTTTAGGTTTCAAGCTCTTCACCTACCCCAGCAAGCCAAGACAAACACAACTCTGAAATACTGCCTTCTCAGAGAGCCTATCACCCTCTGAAGATAACTGCACAACCGCTTGCATTTTTCAGAAGAGAAATTCTGTCTCGATTCCCCTTTAGATATTTTCAGAGCCATTTCTAGCTTTGCTAACATAAAAGGCCTCTGGCTTCAAGAAAGTGTGATTCACAATCAATATACATGCTTCCCCATGGTTACTTCCCCTATCCCAGAAGAGACCTGAGAAAGGGTGTGTGACAGTGACACCACCTGCTTTACAACAGCATCACATAAATCCAAAGTAGAGAAGGTGCAGACTACCACAGGGAAATGCAATACATATTGTAAGAAAGACATCCCACAGGTGAATCTAGTGTAATGTATAACTATTCACATTCTTCTGAAAACACCAAAGCAGAACATACGGAGTTACCGCCTTTTATCCTCACAGAAGCTCACAACATTTCCAAAGCAAATATTAATACTTACGCAAGGTCATACAAAAAAGAATTAAGAATTTATAATTACAATGAAGCAAACCAGACTCTTCCACTTCTCCACTCTCTGTCCCACCCTATGCCAAAAAGGGAATTTTCCCCAAAGGAGTCTGTTTTCAAACAAATGTCACCTGGCTTACAGCAGTGTTAATACTGCCTCGGAGGAACCCAGGAGAGACAGAAAAGACATATAAGGAAGAAGAGGCCATGAGGCCCTTTCCTTTAGAAGGAGGACAGTAAAGCATGAGTTTCTGTTGCAGAACTTCAGACTGTCTCTAATTCAGGCTATTGGTGTTAAAAAGAATACTGATGGGCATGTAAATTTACCCATTCACTAGTAACAAAGCCTAATTGATGAAGAGTTTAAATGTTTCCAAAGATACTCTCACTGATTCTAGCTAGTGTTAAGGAGTGCGAAAGTGAGAATGTTTCAAAGGCCGGAACATAGTTCCCTTTCTTTATATCTTTGTTTAAAGACTGCACAGAAGACAGCCATAGATATGTTTAAACAAGTCAATAAATGAGCATAAAATTAAGAAACGTAACAACTGCTTACAGAGAATTGCTGTCACTGTTTAACTGTGCAGTTATGTACAACACTCCACACCTGGAATCCTTAGGCTTTGCAGCAGTATTTGTCAGAGTCCCACAGGACCAGAGACGCAGCCATGCCAAATTCCATTTTTAAAGCAAAGAAAGTAAAAACAGTTGGAGTTTGGCTTATTCAGGGGGTCAGTGGAGTTGTGTTTGCAAAGACTGTAGTCCCAAACCTCCAGGAATTGGCCAGTGCCAAATGCCTTGTTGTCACTTGAATTAAAACAGATGCACACTTTTTTGCACTGGCCATTTTCTAAACTAAAGTACTTACAAAGAATTAGGTCCTTACCTTTCTGCAAAATTGCAGCTCACCTTTCAGTTCTTCATTCATTATAACCGGGCGGGGAAAGAAACAAAACAGAACTTACAGGAAACGGAATAAACATTTAAAGGCAGAAATCTATTTAAATCTCAGCATTACCCCAGCTAAAAAAATTCTGATACCTGGTTTATTTCCTCTTCAAACAGGGTAAGATTTATCCTGTATCTGTGTTTTGGTTTTCTTCAGTTAATTTTTCAGCCTCCAAGGCTCTATTAAAATAACCAAACCAAGTACTCTGCGATACAAAAAAATCATCCAGGAGCTAAGAATACTAAGGTTGTTGAAACTTGGCCCCTTTTTTCATATGCTATCCTGCTGGTTTTATGTATGTAAGTGCACCCTATTTTTCAAAACAGTCTCTGCAAAATTCTGGATGGAGCACAGACAGTCTGGGAGTGTAGGAAAGCTATTCAGTAAATAAGGTTGCTGTCTCCAAAATCCCTGAATTATATGTTGTAAAACCTGGAGGACTCATAGGAAATAAGGCAAGGGGAGGAATGACTGCAAATCACAAATCTGGAGTGCGTAACTTCAGCGTTAAATTTATTTTAATGTTATTAACTTTGCTTTTTTATTGCAAAAAATAGAAATTCCAGACCATATGGATTCTCAGTTTAGGCTAAAAGAGTTCTTGCTTATGCATGTGAATTGTTAACCTTAAACTGGATGAGCCAGTGAAAGAAAGTAAGAAACATATTTTGAGCAATAGATTTCAAAGATGTTTTTTGACCTTGGAGGAAGATACTGATTGGAAACCTCACATTCAACTCCAAGTGCTGTCAGGAAGCATGTTTTACCTGTGGAATGGTCCTTTAACAAGCTCTTTATTCCGCTTTGACCTGATGCCCTCCCCTTCTCTATTGCTGCTGATGACTGACTTCTCTGCCCCAGTCTCCCACCTCTTAATAGCATCTAATCTGGAAGAGGCCCTCCACACACACAGTGGGAACACGTACCGAGAAATGCTCATCCTGGAAGTATCGGAACTATTTTCAGGGAACTACAGACCAGTCAGTCTCACCTCTGTGCCTGGCAAAATCTTAGAGCAGATTCTCCTGGAAGGCATGCTAAAGCACATGAAAAACAACAAGGTGTTTGGTGACAGCCAGCATGGCTTCACTAAGGGGAAATCCTGCCTGACCAATTTGGTGGCCTTCTATGATGGGGCTACAGAACTGATGGACAGGGATAGAGCACCTGACATCACCTACCTGGACTTGTGCAAAGCATTCGACACTGTCCCGCATGACATCCTTGTCTCTAAATTGAAGAGACATCAATTTGACAGGTGGACCACTCTGTGGATAAAGAACTGGCTGGATGGCTGCACACAAAGAGTTGTGGTCAATGGCTCAATGTCCAGCTGGAGACCAGTAACGAGTGGTGTCCCTCAGGGATCCACGTTGGGACCGGTCTTGTTCAACATCTTTCTCAGTGACACGGACAGTGGGATTGAGTGCACCTTCAGCAAGTTTGCCGATGACACCAAGCTGTGTGGTTCGGTTGATATGCTGGAGGGAAGGAATGCCATCCAGAGGGACCTTGACATGCTTGTGAGGTGGGCTGATGCCAATCTTATGACGTTTAACCATGACAAGTGCACAGTGCTACACCTGGGTCAGAGCAATCCCAGGAACAGCTACAGGCTGGGCAGAGAAAAGATTCAGAGCAGTCCCGCAGAGAAAGACTTGGGGGTGTTGGTTGATGAGAAAATGAACATGAGCCAGCTTGAGTGTGCACTCACAGCCCAGAAAGCCAACTGTATCCTGGGCTGCATAAAAAGCAGCATGATCAGCAGGTCGAAGGAGGTGATCCTGCCCCTCTACTCTGCTCTCCTGAGACCTCACTTGGAGCATTATGTGCAGTTCTGGTGTCCTCAACATAAAAAGGACATGGAACTGTTGGAACAAATCCAGAGGAGGGCCACGAGGATGATCAGGGGACTGGAGCACCTCCCATATGAAGAGAGGCTGAGAAAGTTGGGGATGTTCCTGGAAAAGAGAAGGCTGCATGGAGACCTCATAGCAGCCTTCCAGTATCTGAAGGGGGCATATCAGGATGTTGGGGAGGGACTCTTTGTTAGGGACGGTAGTGATAGGACAAGGGATAACGGGTTAAAACTTAAACAGAGGAAGTTTAGATTGGATATAAGGAAGAAGTTCTTTACTGCAAGCGTGGTGAGGCACTGGAATAGGTTGCCCAAGGATGTTGTGAATGCTCCATCCCTAGTGGTGCTCAAGGCCGGGCTGGACAATGACAGGGTTTAGTGTGAGGTGTCCCTGCCCATGGCAGGGGGGGTGGAAGTAGATGATCTTAAGGTCCTTTCCAACCCTAACTATTCAATGATTCAATGATTCTAAATATGGTTTGCATTCTCTGGGCCTGGTATGGGTATACAGGGCAGCTGGAAAGGAGTGAGACAGGGTGCATAACCTTCACTGCAAATGAGATCTCTAGGCAAAATTTAGCTCTGTGCTCTTAAAAAGCTTTTACTGAGCACACAGAAATCAAGCTTTTTCAAAAGCTGAAACCTGACCAGACGGAGGTACATTTGTGCAGCCTAGAGAAAGCACCAGCTGGCAAAAGAGCAACCTCCCTACCACATAGTAAACTTTTCTACAAGGCATGCAGGTCTTCTCATCAACAACAAAGGATGTGTTTATCCTCCTGTACATATTCCCAGAAATGGTTGAACTATTTGAGCTTAAACTTTAGATATGTATCAGATCAAAGCAGATACGTAACACTGAAAATTTCTGCTCTGAAAGCTGTTAACTTTTTGGCAACTGAAAACAGCGTCTCCCAGAACAGTGGCAGGCATCTTGGAAATACGATGTAGCTGAAGAAACTACTGTTCAAAATAAAGATTGCCACTGATAAAGTTTGTGTAATGTGTATTTTAATTAAATTTGTGATGCACACTTCAAGATATATAGGTAAAATCATCAAGAATTAGGTACTGAAGTATGTATTAAAGTAAGTTTAAGCAGAGAAAGAATTATAGATTCTTTACAAAATTGAACTTTGTATACACAAAATGCAGAGATAAGTGGTCACCAGGCTCATTGTGCACATTAACCAAGTGTTCCACTGTCAATGTGCTCTATTTTCATCAACAGTTTGCAAAATACTCTGTGCAGCTTTATACATAATAGTCTTTCATAAAGATGTAAAACATTTCTCCTGTAAAGCAACACAGACTCTCTGTGCAGAATTTGCTCTTGATTTCTCAAACAAGGATTACCTGTGTTCTCAGCAGATTTAGTATTCTTGTTTCACCTTGTATAAATCCTAAAGCAATCAGAAACCTTTTATCCATCACAGAATTGCAATTCATTTTCCTGATAAAATATATTATGCACCTCTCAGACTTCATATACACAGATACCTGATATTTATTTTAAACTAACTAGGTGAGCACTTGTTAGAAAGGTCAGAGCAATTCCCATGGGACATGGGAATGCATCAATTGCATTCTTGAACCCAAACTGTCTGAAATCATACTTTATGGCTAAGACAAAGTCTGGCCTTCCTCTGTTATTTTGTTATCAGAGGGGAATTAAGCTAGATTCACCCGTGAGGCTCAAGAAGTATTAAAAGACATTATCAATTTGTGAAGCAGCAGTTACATCCCTCCTTTTGGGATGACCACCACCAAGTCAAAAGTAGACAGAAGAGATGTCCTGGGTTCAGCAGTAGCAGTCATTTTTCTCCTCCTTGGTAGCTGGTGTAGTGCAGTGTTTTGACTTTCAGCTCGGGAACAGAGCTGATAGCGATGTTTTGGTTTGGCCAAGGACTTTGTGAGCCTCATGCTCTGCCAGGGAGGAGGGGAAGCCAGGAGGAAGCAGAGACAGGACACCTGACCCAAACTGACCAAAGAGGTATTCCATACCACAGCACGTCATGCCCAGGATGTAACTGGGAGTTAGCCGGAAGGGCTGGGAGACTGCAGGGTTGGAGGAGGTATCGGTCGGAGCTTGGTCGGGCTTGGGGGGCGAGTGATCGGTCAGCTGGTGCTGAGGTGTTGTATTCTCTTCCCTTGTTATTTCCTTTATTATCATTGGTGGTAGCAGTAGTGATCTGTGTTATACCTTAGGTACTAAACTGTTCTTATCTCAACCCGTGGGAGTTGCATTCTTTTCAATTCTCCTCTCCGTCCCTCCGGGAGTAGGGGGAGGGCAAGAAGGGGGGGGGGAGTGAACAAATTACCTGTCTGGGTGGTTTAAACCACGACAAGAGAGAACTCAGGAAAGGGCAAAAAGGCCTGCAGGGCCAGAGTCATCTGAGAAGTTAACAAAAGCGTGACTTGTGTGACCTGTAGCTGGTAAACCAGATAAAAGTAGCCTAATTCTTTATAATAACATTCTTTACAAGACAGTAGTAAATTCTAAAGTAATGAGTAACTTATTTAGGGTGGTACAGAATCGTATAGGTAGGAGTCACTACCAATCACCTCAAATGCCAGGAGTTTATGGACATGGGAACCAAAATATTCTCTTCTTCTCAGAGTTAAACTTTCAGGGCATAATGTAGACAAGAACATGTGGTAACATTATGTACGGAAGTTTGACCTCATAACAGCTGTGTTGTTTCTGCTCAGTCATAACATACAGGAGGACACAGGTGACTATCACACACCACTTGGTGAGCAAGAGGTGTTACCATGGCTCCTGCACTAGGCCCCTCTACACAGCTTCACAGAGAAAGAAGCCCTTCTAAATGGCATAGTCCACAGCTGTCACCCAAAAGCCTGAGGTCACACTACTTCATACGCTGAGGAACAAAAATCTGAGAAGGACAGAGCCCTCTCCAGTCCTGCACCAGGTCAAAGAACATTAACATTCACTTAAGAATAACAATAATACGACATGAACACGGTTGAAAAACATGGTACATGAAATGGCAATTAGAACAGAACCCTTATTGTTCAGAGAGACTGAGTGCCTGGAAAAGAAATGTAAAGTATTTTGTTTAAACTCTGTCCTTGGTTACAATGCCACCTGGACAAAAGTTTAGCTAAATTAAATAGACTGAAGAAACATCTGTACTCCGTTACAGTACATCCAGAAAACGGCAACAGCACCACCCAGTGGATTAATAGTGATTGCTCTGTAAACTCACAAGGTACCTTCCCGAGCCTCAGATCAACCATGATAAAAAGAAACGCAAATACATTTGTATATATATTATTAAACTTGACTAATGAGTATCAGGGTATAAACTAGAAGTTAATAAACTACCTTACTTTTACATCAGGGTAACTGCGACTATAAACTGGCTTGCTCAACTCATGTACGTGGCATGCCCTCTATTCATTTCACATACATAATTCCTTTTAGCATCAGCGGGTGAGGTTACACGTGCTGAATTTGGAACAGATGCTTTACACTGCACGAAAATGGGAACCTGACTCTCTGGGTCACATCTTACATTTACACCTGTAGTTTTCATTAGTGCCAGCTGCAGCAGAATACATGAGAAGCACTTCAAAGTTCTGGAGGAAATGAGAAAATTTAAATACTTGAGCCAATCTTTACCTGAACTCCCTGGGCCTGCAAAACTGGGCTAAAATGAGCTTTGCTTCCTGCTCTGGCAAGAAATCAGGGATTAGGCCTGGAGACGAAAATGCAACCACATGAGAAACTACATCTCCTGTGCAGACTGACTATCGTGCACATTGGACACCTCAGCCTGACAGTCAGCTGCCTGGACTCAATATTCAGTTGGGCTGCAGATATGGCCTGGTTTCAGGTCCGACAGAGTTAATTTTCTTTCTAGAAATAAACCACAACATTAGAACAGCAAGTAATCCCACCTGACAGAGCCCAGTGGGATGTAAGAAGTATTTTCTACTTCCCCATCTCTTGCTACAGCAGCTTCAAGTGGTGCATCCATCAGAAATGAGTGCAGGGCTATATGCTGGCATGCTGCAGTCTCAGTGAACCCCATGGGGCCTTTTGCTCAAAAAAAAAAGAGAAGGTGGCTGCAGGTGTTACAAGGCCGTCCTTTCGCAGATGAATTTTACCACTTGTGCCATGCACAACTCAAGCTCATAAAGCTTAATTACCTTGATAATCCAGTTCCAAAATAAGGGTTCTTCTGTGCCTAGAGATTCTGTCTGTCACATGCAGGGTACAGCTGTATGCCATCTGAGGTGCACTGGTCACTAATTTGAGGTTCCAAGATCACAGATAAAAATTACAGCAAGAGAAAGCCATTGTAAAACTAGGTCATACATGGCATATTAATTTCTGCTAATAAGTTTGAAGGAAATAGGCAAAAAGAAAACACAAAACCCAAAAACATGTTTGATTCTGGTTTAATTTTGGAGTGGGCCCCTTCTCTATTACAGCTTATGCTCCTTTAATACAAAAATAAAATTATACTAGCTGTCACACTCCATTAGCATCTTTTCTGAGGTGATATATCTACAAGCTTGGGCATTACACAATAGAGGCAAAACTCCCTCGCTTTGACAGAGGATATATACAGATCATGGACAACTCTCATCAAGGTTAGTGTTTGATCCAATTTTTGTCAAAGTATTTATGATTATTTGTTTTACTCTGCAGTTTGAGGTGAAATTTGCTAAGAATTTTTCTATTTCAGAACAACTAAGAGCCAAGAAGGGCTATGGGGATAAATATCTAGGAGGGGGAAAATGAAACAGTAGAAATTTTTTGCCATCAGCCAAGCACAGTTCTGCTCCCTGTCCTATTTACTGTTTTCCCAAGTGTAAATACAAAGCTCATTTTTATCTCTCAAGAAAACCTGGTAGCAGCATCTTTTACATCAGAATAGAGTTCTTCCTGTCTCTGAGATGCACTACTGCACAAAGGCTGTGCAATCTTTGCTTGTGACGCACTTTACCAGCACCTCCACCTCCTTACGAGAAAATTCTCATTTAAGCAAGAAAAAGCAAAGCCAGTCATGCCATCAGCTGTAAAAACAAACAAGCACATTAGAGCAATTACAACCTACCCGCTCCCTTTAGTTACCCTAATGTGATTTCCTCTCGTCTATCTCCTTCATCAGAAATACCCCTGTGCTGCTTTACCAGAGTTCCCAAAACCCCAGTAAAACCCTCACTGCTGCCAAGGGAGCTTTGAGTAGATACATTCTTTTGAGGCCAGGACAAGCAGCTCTGTCACCATATTTTGTTCAATAATTTTGTAAACTAATTTGTTAAATTAGTAAATTACTCATTCCTCGGGTGGGCCTTTCCCTCGCAGAGATGCCCCAGTTCTGTTTGAGGCCCCACAGGAACGGAACCAGGGCTCACGGAGCCAGCCGCGGAGGGGAAGGCTGCAGCCGCCGCCTGGAACGTCTTCAGATGCAGAGCAGGTACAAGCAGCCAATCCCTTCAGATCTCCCCGTTCCTATTAGCGCAGACTGTGCCCCTGTTAGGAAAAGGATGCGGCTACTCATGCAAGTCCTACTCCCTCCTCATGGTTCGCCTGCCGCCATCTTAACACCCGCGAGATGAGAGAGGAGGCCGCCGCCCTGTGGCAGAAGCGTTCTGAGGGCACTAGGAGACGCTGCGGCTTGGTGGCTGGTAAGGCCGGGTTTTGTGTTTTGAATTGTGTTTTGGTAATTAAAATGAACGAAAATAATGATCTTTCTTGGAGTGGCGCCTGTCCTGCTTTAATGGTCTGAAGGCAGCAGTGAGATTTTTCAGGGCAGGTGGCTTGAGGAGGGCAGCATATCCACCACAAGTGCTGCTGTCAAGCACAGGGAGGTACCAGCTTCTGAGCTTCTCCAGGTTATTTTATACCTTTTGAACTCCCACCTGTTCTAAGGATGAAGAAGAAAATTCCACAAATTAAGTTAGTCTGTTTTCCTCCTGCTGCCATGAAACAGCTCGGTTTATATTTGTGCAGATTTGTATTAGTACAGCAATGTGCTGTTAGCTGTGGGGAGATCTGTAAAACAATGAGGGAGAAGATGCTTCCTACGATCCTGAGATAAATGTATTTTTTTAATGGAGCTTCTTCACATAGACAAGCGTTTGTTAACCTGGCTAACTGTAATTAGTCTAAATGCAGTGGCTAGTTGTTCTTAGGTGTCTAAGGAAGGAGAGCGAATAAGTCAGTGAAACCCATCTTCTCTCTGTATCAGAATTTTATTCCAGAACATTTTAGACTCTGTATGTTATATATGTATGCAGAAGCCATGTGGCCAAGGAAACATCAGCCCGGTGAATATTCACAGTAAGGACTTAGACATCATCTGAGCTACAGACTTAACAAATTATAAATTCTGAAATTAACATTGCTATTAGAGTTTGGCAATTCTTAGCCATTAGCAAAACATCTGTTGTGCTACTTAACAAATACCTGCAAACACAAGGCAGACCAGAAAAGAATTTCATGTTAGTGTATCCCTTGCAATGCCTGGGCTAGAAAACTTTATGCAGGCTGCACAAAGATCAGTTTCAATGACACAACCAAGCCATCTTGAAAACTCATCTGTAATTTCCTATTCATATCCCTTTTCCTTTATCTTGCCGTACTGTTCAAGTTCCACACTTGCTTTTAGTATCATAACCTTGAGTGTATCTTATGCAACTTCCCACACAAGCATTTCTTTACAGCTGCTAATTAAAGATCCCTCTGAATAAAGACTTCTGCTTCAACAGTTAGAGTGCCCCCCTGAAATGCCCCTTTTGTGGACCACAGTCTTCTTAAGGACCACAACAAAGACAAGGCAGTGCAGAGAAAAATGCTCAGTTTTGTGACCACTTTGCTTGTCTCTGTCTCAGATAAGGGAACAGAGTACATTAGCACTTCTCAGTTTCCAAGTGTAACGTCTGGTGAGGTAAATGGAGCTGTCAGGGAGTAAAACTACAGCACACCCTCACCACAGCCTTTAGCAATGAATAGACTATAAAGAATGCTCCCAGGAGGTGCTAGCTGGTTAGGGGTGACGTAGAACTCAGGTGACTGAGCCTATTAATTCCCATGTTCCCCTACCACAACCTCCTAAAGTACTAGCATTTCTATTACACATTTTTAAGAAACAGGACCAAAGTTATCCCCACATTGGTAAATTGTAAATCAAATACCGTTAAGGTTATTTCACGGGGTAGGGGGAGAGGGAAACAACAACAACAAAAACATGCAAAAAAAAACTTATGTGTTTTGAGTCTTGATAACAATATCTTGATAACTGTTTCTTGTCCTGCCTATGCTTAAAACTTTCCCATCTGCCTAGATACCCTAGCATGTGAACATATGCACAGGTAGCAGAGAGGCCACACGCATCTGAGTGCATGTGCTGGTGACCAGAGAGCTGCTGTATTTTCTCCCTGAATTAACTGCTCTTGAAAACAGTGCTACAGCAGTGTACAGTGGGAGACTTTACTGAAAGACTGCTGAAATCCAAGGCCTACATCTATAGGGTTGTACGGATCAATACTTTATGCTTGTGTCAGCAGTGTCATAGAAACAAGTTGCCCTGGAGATACCCCAGCTTCTCTGATGAGCGTTCACCCGTGGAGCAGCTCTTTTGGAACCCTCCCGAGAACAATTCTCTGCTTTCTGTTGCCATCATTCTTCATGTCTTGCTCACAGAAGCTAATGTGGGTATAGCACAGTGAGTACTGCAGCCTTCATTCATCCCAAAGGCAATCATCTCTGTATTCTCTTTGAGTAAATCTCCAGGGATGCATAAGTTCACCATAATTTACATTTTACTTGAACACCATCCCTGTAGGGTTATTGGAACTGCATGTTACATTATGTGAGTCATCCTAGCTCTAGCTGAAGGCCACAAAACTCAGAACGTTGCTTGATATGAGCTCTTGGCCTTCCTGCCTTGTGTCAAATTTTGCTGTTAAATATATCAATGTAGAATGACTTTTGGCAACAACTGAATTACACTTCTCTTACTCAGATCTAACAACAGGAATTGACCTATACATTTTATTGTCATGTCCTCCAGGTATAAGACCTTTTGAACAGGAAAATTCCTGCATGTGGAGCAGTTTTTATTTGTTTATTTGTTTTTATTTTCAGTGTGAGTACCTATGCTGCACAGAGTTGAGTTGAACATATGACTGCAGGATATTGTTTCACATCATGCAAGTCAACAGGGATCCTGGAGTAAATTCAATTGTAACAGGACCAGGGTTTGAAGAATGCCACTATCCAGGTAAGGTGACTGAAGAAAGGCATGTTTATACAGCCAAAAGCAACCAGTGCAATTCATGAGTCTGCATTCTGAATGCTCACTCTGTCCCCTCTGATAACAAATATCACTGGTAGAAGTCAACCTAGATATTTTTTACCCTGAAAAAAATCAGTGGGAAAATCATAAGCCTTCTGACAGGCAGTCTGTAAAGAATGAGAATGGTGAAGCGCATCATATTAATTATTTGGTATAAACTGTTCACCCTGCTCTTCCAGCAGGCACCATCTTCTACTCTTCTTTTGCTCTGCCTGCATCTGCCTCAAGGCCTGACTGCACAGTGGTGCAACTGACACCTCTGAAACCTTTTCCAGCCACCTCTGCTTATTGCATTCACGGCTTAGTATTCAACATACTCATAGTTCAGCAATTTTTATGCTTATCTGGTATCTACAAAGGCAAGATGCTGAGAAATGTGGAAGATAGAAGAGCACAGCTGCAGGGGGAAAGGGGAAAGTAGTGCCAGGGTCAGGGTCACCTTTAGGTCTGCAAAACCTGTAGCAAGATGCAGCAGGCAAAGAATGATGGAGCCTGAGCAAGCAGTCCATTTAAACTCATACATGTGTTCCAAGAACTTCAGGAGAGTAACTTGATGATGGGTTTTTTTCACACAGTTAAGGATGTATTGGGTTCTTAAACCTCTGTATAATCCAATAAAGAAAAAAAATCAAGAGCTTTGATAAATCGCCTGCATTAGAAGAAATCCTGTAACCTAGCTGTTCAAAAAGCTCTTAGCAGTGGCTGATGCTTATATTTTGTAAGTGTTCCCTAAAGTCCATTATTCATCAGCAGAGAGGTCCCCACAGGCAGATGAGAGACTTGCAGTGTGGAGCTGTATTTCTGAAAAATCTTGCACGATCATTTCTCCCCTTGAAGAGTTAATATAACTAAGCCAGTCATCTCTCTGTTGCTGTGTGTCCTTGCCTCCTTGCCCTTCTCAGCCACACACAGCATGGAACGATATATGAGTTGACAGCAGATGTAGATGGATGTCTCTTCAGTACTATCATTTGAACAAGCTACTCTGGCCATGAGACTTCTGTTCCTCTGCCAGTCACAGGCACGAAGTATAGATACTCCCATGCTTTTACTGTGCTTTATGCTGCAATTTCATGGCCTGTGGTTAGAAATGGTTGCTGTGTGCTGAACAAAGTCCTGCTTCCAAGTTGCTAGTTGTACCAGGTGTATTTAAAAATTACTAAAAGCTGTCTGTTGTGGGGTTGGGGGGGGGGGGAGGGGTGTGTGTTATGGTTGTTTGGGGTTTTTTGGTTTTGGATTTTTTTTTTGGAGGGGGTGTCTTGGAGGGGTAGGTTGTTTTTTTTTACGGGGGGTGCTTTTATTTATTTTTTTTTTAATTTCAGGGGTTCTAAATCTTTGAATAAAAATAGCAGTCATAAAGTGGTCATACTGATTTCGCAAGTGATACCACACTTTCACAAAGGGATTTCTCAGACTATTTCCCTGTTTCCAGGCAACCTTGCTGAGGAGAAAGATAAATTAAACATTGTGCTAACAGATTGACATACAATTTTGACAGCTATTTTTAAAAAATGTAAATCTAAATTACTGTGCACAACAGCTTCATTCAGAATTGTGATCACGGCTACTATAATACCTCTAATTTATTTCTTTTCACTTTTGCCTGAGACACACAATCCACAGAAAGCAATCCAGAACTATAATTATTGTCATGGTGATATGGGCAGGCATGGTGCTTGTTAAAAAAACACCTCTGATATCTCCTTTCTCAAGATGCCGATAACCTGAACTATAAAGAAAAATTTATTGTACAAATATAGACAAGTGAAGGCATGAGTGGATTCAGTCTGGAGAGCACAGAAATGCTGAAACTCAGTTCTTTTCCTCTTCTACAGACACTTTGGAGCTCAACATCTATACAAGTGCGATCAGTCATAGGTGGAGACAGGGGAACAGCTATGAACCGAGGGTCTAGATCAAACAAAAGTTGTAATTCCCTCCAACACAGAAGGAACAGACATTAATAGGTGGTTCACTACACCCACATGGTTCTGTTCCCTAGGAAGCACACTTACTCTTTCCCTCTTCTTGGACCAAACTGTTTCCTTCTGTCTGCTGGCTTCTTCCCTTAATTTTTTTGCTGCCACAGCTTGCCAAATATTTCTCTAATGCCTGTTTGCAACAAGAAAATCTTTCTGCCTGTTGCCTTAGATGGTGGTCCTATTGTTTTAGCTCTGTCCCTGTCATTGTGTAAAGTCCTGTAATTGTTCTTTTTGCTGAACTGGAAATATGAATGCTTAACATCTGCTGAAACCACATCTGTGATTATGAGCTGACATCACTCATTCTTAACACTGGCCAGAATCACAGAATATTTTGGGTTGGAAGGGACCGTCAAAGGTCATCTAGTCCAATCCCCCATAATGAGCAGGGACATCCCCACCTATATCAGGTTACAAGAGGATGCTTTTACTTCAGACATGAAGAGAAAATGTTCGTGGGTAACTGAGTGTGAGCCTAGTCAGCTAGCACGAGTTCCTGACTTGTCTGAGGACCAAGACAGGGCAAAACAGGGATCAGAAACCCTACCTGAGGCTAGGCTTCTCCCACTGTTGGTACAACTAGAACATGGTCTCAAAGAAAAATGTTAGCTAATAAAGTGTACTGGGCTATATTAAAAGTATAATAAATAGTCTATTATGTTATTCTGATGAATACTTGATCAAAAAGATAATGTAAAATACTATATTTTGCACTTGAGTGCTTGTCTTCAGCTCAAGCAGTTCAGCACAGGTGATTACCACCAAAACCAGTGAATCTGATTGTGTTCCTTCTGCAGAATTCCCATGAAGTAAACCCTATGCGACTTAATTAGCACCCAGTGAAATTTCGTATCTCCTCTACCCTAATTTGCATAAATTCTAGCTAAACAATCGTAAGATAATTACTGAATACAAATGAGCTAATAAGGGTGCTGCTTGGGAGCAGATGTCAGTGAAGATAAACACACATCTCTGCTGATATGTTTCTGGTAATGTCATGATATATTTGCTCCCTCATTCTGGTTTGCTGTGGTCAAATCACTGGACTTTTCAGTATTTTACCTTTACCTTAGATGTGTTAGCAGAGATCTGCTTTTGCATATTGAATACCAGTTGTGCCCTATGGTACATATCACGCTTTGGTAGACATTAGCTGCGGGGCCTCCATACTGAATAATGCTTCAGAAACTAAGATAATCTCATTCTGAATCACTGCTCTAATCACTGACACTGCATGATAGGAGGGTGTATAGGTCTGGGTTATCTGGATGTTTGGCACAGAAAGGGCTCTTGTTAATCATTGCAGATTATTGGATGTCCCTCATAAAAAGCTGTGCTTTCATGTGAGCATGGAAATATGGTGTAACATATTTATGCCTTATATTAAATCAAAAGCAATTAAGATTTTGTTCTTTTTCAGGTTAAAATAGAAACTGTGAATCTGTTAATTGCTTTTAATACTGGGGAAAAGATTTTCCATTTTTATGTAAAACTACGGAAGATTTCCAAAACATTTCAAGGGTGTGACAGTTCTGTTTCAGAACTCATTTTAATTTTCAAAACATAAAAACAACTTGTGAAGAGCTGGAAATACAAAAATGGTCTTTGCTACTCAATGCTAGTACTCCTATGGACAAGAAAAGATGGTCTGCAGCATGCAAAACTTAACCCTGAGACATCAACACAGAAATTGCAAAGGCCACGAGAGAGCTTTCTAGTCTGTGGTAATTCTTTTTTCCACATTTGGTATTAACTCTTTCAGACAGGTGAGTAGAATCCAAGGCCTCTCTCCCTTCTAAATTTTGATTTTAGCAAATGTAGCCTCACTTTAGGCCCTACGAAGTCAATCCACAATTAAATATCTAAACAATAGGCTTAACTTTCCAAGTCGTGGGTCATTCATACCTCCTTTTTCATGCCAGTGAAAGACACTCATCTCTTAAATATGAGTCCAAAATATGTGGGAAGTTCAGCAGCTCTGTGGTACCCAGGAGAGTTGTGATCCAGCTAGGTTGCGCGCTGGATGAAGTCTGTCCCAGTCCTTGAGCAATGCTTGTTTAGACATCCTTCTTTGTTCTGGAAGAGTACAGATACTATGTGCTAGTGATGCTTCATTTGCTGTGAAGATAGCTGAGGTGGGTCTGTTCGAATAACCATTTTCACGTCTGTAGGAAAACAGGTTTTTGTTCTTCCCCTGCACTGTCTTTGTCAGGAATAAAAAGGCCAGTGGGTGGCAGAGCAGCACACCGCACGGCTGAGGCAGAAGGTCCCACGTGAAACATGATTCTTAAATGGATGTGTGTGCTTGGGATTCAGATAAAATCGTACTTTGCACTAAGCATCCAGTATGTTTCATCGATATGCTGAACTTGCTGCCCTATTTTGAAGTAAACTAACATTTTTTAAATGAAACTAATGGTTTTAAACTAATGGTTTTAAACTAATGGTTTTTAAATGAAACTAATGGTTTTAAACTAATGAAACTAATGGTTTTAAAATAATTCCTTCCTTGTCTTACCTTGCCTTACAAAAAGATAGGCATAATAGTAGGTTGCCTGAGAATCTAAGGTGGAAAAATACTGTAAGATACAGTTTAGGCTGTATCTTCTGAGGAGTTGTTGTATATAACGTAATGTGAAGCCCTTCACCAGGAGACTATGTAAGCAACAAGCCTTTGGTTTGTGTGCTGAGCAGAGGGGATTGAAGGTTTTCACAGATGTTTTCTGCCACTGGAGCATTAGATATTAAATTAAGCACTAATTTCCTTGAAAAATTCAATTTTTGTGTTAAGCACTGAAAATACTAGGTTTTAGACACTCTCATCCATATACCTGCAGGAGGGTTATTTTTAGTGTAAATCCATATTTTTCATTGGTACAAAAAAAATCCCTGCTCTAGTTTTGAACCTTAAAATATAAGAAATTCTTTCATATTTTTACCACAGGCAGCTGACTTTGCACCTCCAAGTTTCTCTGGAAAATATTAGCTTGATTCATAGTCTCTGTCTTTTTTTTCATTCTCTTAAAGACTTTTAAGGTGTTCTTCCTTAAGGTGTTATTCTTTATCCTAAAATATGTGGTACCTGGTGAGGTGCTTTAGTAGCAGAGAGGTAATAGTTGAAAAGAAACACTGAACTGGATGTATGTAACAGTCTACAATGTTTTTTAATGGAGTGAGAAAAACCGCCTTGTATTTCCACAAATGAAAAAATATCAATTAACTGAGAAGTCTTTTCTCTTTTGGAGGGAAATATTTTGGAGGGAAATCAGGAAGGAACAGAGCTACATTTCTGTTGGGTGAAGTTCTGACATTGACATGTACTCTTCAAAAATGCCTTCACAAGATGTTTCTGTGCAAAAATGCCCATGAAAAATAGCATCGTTACCTTACACTAGCCCTGTAGACAATTGCAGTATACAGACTGCAGCCCTCAAAGCAAGACTGCTCAGATGCAAGTGGAAAATGCTACAGAAATTCCATTTGTCAAAGTAAGCCATCAGTGAAAACATGGTTTAGTAAAACAATTTCAATAATGCTAGGTGACTTTTACCTAAGGTTCATTTCTCAAGGTTATTTCAGAAGGTATTAAATAAGGTTACTTGTTTTTTCTCTTCCAGTGTTGGAACATGTACATTTCCAGTAATCTCTGCATTGAGAAGTCCACTTAAACTGTGCCATGCAAGTATCTATGCTATATACTTAGGTAAAACAGTAACAGAAAATTACAGTTTCACTGAAGTTCTGAAGAATTATCATGAAATCTGGAAACTGATTTTCCCTGGTTTTGATACAAACAAAACCATATATCAGAGAGGAATCAGCAAAATCATAAGAAAAAAAAAAGCTTATAAAACCCCTAGAGATAATAAGAGAAATGTGTATCTATAACATTACATATATTAATTACCTGAAAGCAAACTGGATCATATGAACTTGCCAGCTGCCTACAGTTAGAAATGCAATGACTCAACTCAGTGATCGCTCTGAAAGCAGAATCACGATGGGAGATCCTGTACAGAGTAATACATATTAATGCCAAAAAAGGGGACAGTTTAGAAAACATGCTCTGATGTTCTTGTCTGGGCAGAAGTCTCATTATCATTCTGACTAACAAATCAAGTGTACTAAGGCATAGCTGATTCATTCCCATTTTAGAGATCCTTGCAGCAAAGTTGGTATTTTTAAACGAAAAATTCCGAAGTTTGTGTAGTTACAGCTGAACACAGCTAACTAATCCAGTAACCTGGATCTTACTTGCTGAAATTGCCATGCTTTTCACTCTAAAGAAGTTTCAGTTAACAAACCAAGACTTTGACCTTTGATGTTTCACTTAACATTAAAGATTCCTGTAAGGAGGATTCCTGTAAGCCCTGTAAGGAGGGAGACACAATTTATTGGTTAAAAACCTACATGGTCTTATCTGCAGTTCTGTTAAAGATTTTATGCCACCCACTTTCACAGTGTAACAGCACCATTAGCATACCTTACAATTAGGCACAGAAAGAAAGACTATAACATGAAGCCAAAGAAAACAACAATGCTATCTAAAATATACATTTAATGATGATCACAAGCCCTTTGAAGATGCTGACACAATAGAAACATGCCACTCCAGTAATCTCATAGCTTAAAAATTATTTGCATGTCATCAACCACCATTGCCAATGGCAAAGATGTGTTTCCATGACATTTCAGTTGTCCTTTTTTAGTTTTTATTGCCCATTGGCCATTTAAGGAGTCTTCGATGTAATATTGAACAAAAATAAACTTTGGCCCATATAATAAATAGCACGCTGCACTTTGTAAATATTGCACAAATATTCTTTGATTTAACGCATACAGCAGACCTCAGAGTAAAGTAACTACTTGTATCATTTGCTCTTCAAGAACATGTAGAATCTGAGCAAGACATTTTAATTCTTAGGTGAGCACTTTAGTCTCCAGTTTGTAGATTTGTAGTTGTATATTCAATTTGTCCTCATCTGCAAGACAAATTCCCTGATTGAAGATAGGAGATTATTAAGCAACTGATGAAAGGAAGGCTTAAAAGCATGAATAGCAGCCTTTGTTATGTCACTCTGACCAACATACTAGAAGCTCCTGGTAATATAAATTTCAGTAGCATACCATAGCACCTGGCGTATTCCATTATATTTACGAGAGCCATCATTTTCCACAGTGAAGCAGGCAGATGAAAATTTGTTTCAGAAAATAAGTTGACATTTTTCAATGCCTTTGGGGTCTGCTTCAGAATCCAACTGCAAGGATTATGCTAAATAGGCCCAGTAAAACCCTGAGAAATAGAACCCAAGATCAAACTCAGTGTTGATACAGAAGATTATGGCAACCCTGTATCAGTGATTCAATAAACTATGCATGTAGTTAAAACAAGACATTCCCTTATTTTGGTCCGTTGCTGATCTGTTTTCCCTCTTGACTAGGACTGATCTAACAGAACCTCATGAATGTATTCTTTTTACTAGCTTCTTCCCAGCTTTCTCTTTTTAGCCTAAGTTCTTCTGATATTTGGGTCTTTCACCATAAGATATGCCACATGCCTGAAAAGGAATTGTTACATAACAGCCCTTGTCGGGCCCTTTCTAGTGATGCCTATGTGAGCATAATTCCTGGTAGGCCTTGCATGGCTGCAGGGCAGAGTGCGTTGAGGTCCTTTGTTGCCCTGGGGAACAGGCCCTATTGATGGTTTGCTGCATTTGTCAGCATCCATGGAACAGGAAAGAGGATGTGAGCCTGCAAGTTCTAGGATGATTCTGGACAAGGCAGCAAATATTTTTATCTGCAACTTTCAAGAAATTAGCTGGTATTTGTGTGAGGTACAGGGAACCCTGTAAATTAAAAAGGAAATGTCCTGGCAATGAAGACAGCATGTATGATGGATCCAGCTTCAGAAGTACAGAATACAGAACACAGGAAATACAGGAAATTGAGAAAAAGGAGAATGCATGATACTGGAGTCACAGTTTAGAGCAAGGCACAAGAGTGTAAGGGTATGGGGTCTGAGATCAAAAATTTAGTTTGGGAAGATGCAGCATATGTAGCTAGAGCTGATAGTGTTTGGTTTGGGTTTTTTTTGTTCCCACAAATAACTGTGCAAGTTACATGACTTAGCACGAAGGCTTGCTTGTCAGCAGTGAAGTAGCCCTTGTAAGGCTTTTGTTCCCATGAAATTTTGTCTAACCTTATCTCACTGTTGTGGCCAGTGACCAGATCAGGAGGAGAGATGATAAGTGCAGCAGCATGAAGGCCTGTAAAATCACAGCTCTTTCATGAGAAAGTAATCTACAAAATGCAAAAATAGAACAGTAAAGTATAAGTAGAAAGTAAAGCAGTCCTTTAATCGATCTGGGTATGACTTCATGCTCAAGGCTACATGTTCAGCAGAAAAAACAATTTGTACCACGTAAAGCAGGAACACTTGCCATGAAAGCAAATTATATGTATGGCTTTCATCTCTCTGCAACATCAGACCTTTCTTGTGCTTATATCACTTTACTCTTCTGAATTACTTTCTGTCCAGCAGGTTTTTTTCCAGAGCAGATCTGTGATGATGATATTTTGTATTGACGTGTACAAAGAATTTAGTTTTTGAGATATCTTGAAGGCAAAGCATACACAGTGCTGTTTTCTTCCACTTGCCTGCATTTTTTAGCAATGAATAAAATGCTGGGGGAGTGCAGTATAAGACTGATAGGTCTTTAAAGAAAAAATCCCTAACCCAGTGAACACCTTAGTCCTTGCATCTGTCTATACTTAAATAATTGCTACTTGTGGTTGCAATTACACGTAGGAAAAAAGTCCTGTAGAATATTATGCAGAAAGATCCAGGTAACTACTGGAGCCTGTGACTCCATAAATAGGGTTCTTTTAAGCTATCATGCCAAACCTCCTAGCTAAGAGGCAGGCAAATGTGTGCCTGAGCCAAGTGGTCACTTTAAAAGCAGAAAAGTTAAAACTGGGCCAGAATACAAAGTTAAATGGTGATAAGGCACAGCCATAGTTACTGTTGCCATGGTTTCTGCTCAACTGTCACTGCAAGTGCTCAGAAGGCTTTCACACCTCCTGGCATGCTGTGTCAGGATGGTCAGGAAATGCTACAACTCTTGGGACACTGCCAGCAGGAAGCCTCTGACACCTTAGTTTCTGCTTTTTGCCTCCCATCTTGTGAAATGACACATTTCCATAAGGCCTGCTGCTGTTGTTGATACCATTAGGGCAGAAAAACCACCATCCTTGGAAGTGCCATGTGATGTTTGACAATGTGGTTTGCCTTCTGTCATTGTTTTGTGTGCATCTTCTGTACTTTACAAAGTAGAGCTAAATGGTTCCTACAGCAGTCTGCAGTAGCTTGTGACAGCGTACAACAGCCTCTGACGGAAGGATGGGATTAAAAATCAAGAGCAGACTTCAGGTAGTCTTCAGGATAAAAAGAAACACCAGTGTTTAATTAAATGTAAAAGCTTAAACCCTGCTTTGTGAGTTAGGTGACTGGGGACAGAGCTGAGTAAGGGTTACCTGTTTGAGCAGAGACCCACACAGGAACATCCACCCAACTCAAGCACTTGTAACAGGCTTCAGAAGCACATTGGAAAAGCTGACATGCATGTCCACATTTCCAGCAAGGCATGTGGGAAGCCAGGGGTCCAGCCTCATTTGTAGGCATTCCACACTAATCTCCCTGCACTGCCCTTCCCGTGGCTGAGGGAGGTGGAAACAGGTTGTGGCTCCTCTGTGGGACACCCCTTCTCTCTGATATGTGCATGAACTTTTTTTCTGGGACAAGTTCTAGGCCTGTCGATTTGTAATTTTGGCTTTCTGGCCTTCCAGAGGAAAGGCTGGAAGGTCTGAGATGTTGCAAAGTTGTTCAGTTCCTTTGAGTTTTTAAGAAAAGGTTATTCTGATCTGCTGGGTTTTTTCCTGGAGTAAGCAGCTTCTGGCAATATTAGTAAAATGAATAAATTTCCCTTCCCACATTTTACCAAGGTCTGACTTCAGAATACAACCTTGCTATAGGCAGATGCCTTCCAGAATGCAAGCTGCTAGCAAACACAAATTACAGCAATGGGAATCAGATGAGATTTTAGAGACAGGGTTCCCAAACTTTGATTCATGTGGGACTGCTTCCTTGTGGGCACCACATAGAGTGGGCACCACATAGAGAATTAATTTGTAATACAGCACCTTTTATTTAATGGTATACTTCAGTAAAAATGTTCATTAGCAAGCCACATGTAAATGTGTCTTTGGATGCAAGTGAAATGCTGAGAAGTTTATGAGGAGAATTCAGGTGTGTAGGCAGATGTAGTTTACCCAGTCAGAACCTGTCCTGGCTTCAGCTGCAACAGTTTAGGGAGAACCCTATTGCTACTGCATCTCTAGAAATAGATGGGAAGGAGCTGCAGGTTCTCTTTCATTGCTATTTCTAAATCATGGAAGGAACAGTGGATCCTCTTCTCCTGTGATATTAGGATCCAAGAATGAGTAAATTCACTGCAAGGCAATTTGTTTTTTTAAAAATCACAACATGCCTACTCCAATTTTCCAGTCCTTTTTTGCTCAGTATAAGTAAACAGGATGGTAGCTGTAGAAGCAGGACATGAGACAGTGCTAAATACAGCAAGAATCTTGGAAGAGAAGGACAGCAATGGGAGGAGCACTGGTCCTGTCCTGTGCAATAATACACTACATTTGTCAGCATACATTGCTGGACCACTGGTGTTTGCATAGCTGCTGATATACTCCTCTTCTTGAACAAACCTGGCTCTTGGTCTTTCATGAAAGTAAAAAAAAAAAGCCTCTGTCTGTATTAATTATGTATCTTAAAATAAGCTGATCCCTTTGATTAGAGTACAGGATATTGTTTCCAGGAAGATGAAAATAAAATGTCTGGCCTATTTTAAAACTGAAGATTTATGATGACAAGTGAATACAAACAGCTCTAAGAGAGCCCTAATGCACTATTGCTTTTTTTTAAAACACAACTCTGTAGGAAATTTACCATTTTAACAAAGAGAGACTGGTTTGCCTGACATCAGCTGAACTATCTATATTTACAGATCAAAGAATACCTCTTTAGTGTTAAAAAGACACTTAATTTTTCATGCAAAGTTACCTCAACAGAAAAAGAAAATATTTTTGTACTTTTTGCTCTCAAACTGTGCTGAAAAATCTCTGTGGACAATATTTGAACCTAGGTAAAGTACCGCTGATATTCTAAAAAAAAAATAGAGATAAAAAGTATGCCTAAATGCTAGCTCAGATACAGTACTGTTCTGTTTCTAGTGTGACAATTAGAATGCCAGGATTAAAGCATTTACTTAATTTTGTAGGATTAGTGACTATCAATGTAGAGTGTAAAACATACGAAACAGAAACATCATTTGGCTATGTAATTCCTTCTTACTCAAATATCCTTCTGAAAAAAGGGCTAATCAATAACTCAGAAAATAATATCTATTGTTTATATGTAAATTAACTCAGCCTCAGACTCTTAGTTTTAGAAGCAGGTTTGACACAATTAATTGAATATTCACACTCCAAAGCAAGGACTTGTGGAGAGAGTTGAAGGAATGCATGTTAATGAACACTAATGGAATTCAAAGAACTTTCTCTGATAGAAACTGACAATCCTAGCATCTGTAATAGCAGGGTTATACACAGAGACAGAATTGCGTGGCTGGTACTTTACAATAACCACCAAACTCAAGGTAACCTCCTTCTGGAGGAGAGAGGCCTGAAAGTGAAGAAAAGTGAAATGGTACTGGGTGTCTTTCTAGTAACCATGATTTCAAAGAGAAGACTTAAGGTTGATGGTTGCACAGACTCTCCGCACTCCAAAAGAGAACATGTAGAGGGTTTATGGTCTACATTATTTTCTTCCCTCTAAGAAAGAGACAGTGCCCACAAGACTGATAGGGACCAAAGGACCAAAGGGCTCATTCTGTTCCTCATACTGGAAGTAGACAGCTTATTTGGAGCAGACAGAAGGAGGCAGAGTGATTACAAAATACAGCAGGTCTAGATGGAAATAGCTCTTCCTTGGTTGAAAGAATACTTTAAAGCATGGGATGAGGAGTATTGCAGACCCCTGGGTTTTTGCATCTTTTTCACCTTTTAATGCTCTGATTCAGGCAAAATCTCAGAATCTTATGAAAAGAATTTCTGAATTCAAACAGTATAAAATAAATCTGTACTTATATAAGAATTTTCCAGTTTTTCATTAGGCTTATAAATGAAATGTTCTATTTACCAAATGTAGCAATTATAGGGCAATAATCCACCACTTAGTACAGAACAATCTGCCTGTGTCTTTACATTTCCTTTCTATTCATTGCTCTGACTTCTGTTCAGGAAAAAAGTGTAAAGCCTTTCTTATTTCAGGTGCCTATTTTCTTCAAATTAAGTATTTATGTAATGAAATGCATAGAAATACAGTATTTGAAAATTTGGTAAATAACATTTGTAAATAACTTGTGAATAACACTTGTAAATAACTTGTGAATAACAATTGTAAATAGCACTCAGTATTTTTAGGAAGATCCCAGGTAAGCACATAATAACCGATAATAACTTGTCTAGGTTATTATATTAGTCTACTAAATAGTCATTCTGTCCTGACAGTAAGCAAACTATTATATGCATTTATTTTCAATATGCAAGAGTAATACTGAAATCATACCTGAATTGAATCCTGATTCACTGTGCTCTGTCATATTCACCAGCCTTTGCTTTAGATTTTGGAAATGAATATTCAGCATGAAATAATCACACAAAAGTTGGCCACTTCATAATAGTCCAAGCACTGTTTTATAATCTTCACATCAATGGTACTATAAGAAATGGTTTGAACTTATATGTACTTTTTGTGTTATTTCTTGTACTTTGAGAAGAGCCAAACACCATTAACATCCCCTTCATAATCCTCCACAGCAAGCCAGAGAAAAAAATAACATCGAATCACAGAATCATAGAATGGTTAGGGTTGGAAAAGACCTTAAGATCATCAAGTTCCAACCCCCCCTGCCAGGGGCAGGGACACCTCACACTAGACCATGCCACCCAAATCTTCGTCCAACCTGGTCTTGAACACTGCCAGGGATGGAGCATTCATAGCTTCCTTGGGAAACCCATTCCAGTGCCTCACCAAACACTCTGCGTCTCCAAGACTGAACCTCACTCAAGTTCATCTTGGACTTGTTCTGGGCAATTTGTCCATGTACTTTGCTTTGTAGCTATTCTTTTTACGCTTGTTAAATCTGCAGTGGGATCCACAGTTACCTGGCACTGCAGGGATCATTTGCTAAGAAAGCTTACACTTTCTGAGACCTGCTGAGCTAGTCAGCCTTCAACTGTAAGCGGCGAGGAGAAGCAAGACACGCCAACCCAATATGGGTGATAAGCAAACTTCTACTTTATTTGTGGCGCACTTCACTTATATCTGCGTGGTGTTTAGCCACACCTACTAGTCAGAACAGTATTGGTTAGTTCTACGCAGCTTACTTCACATTCTCCTCCCACATCCGGTATCTCGTTACCTGTGAGGCCTACACCTTGCTTTGCTCGCACAAGGCCTCTAAGGATCCATGGCCTTGCTCTTGGAGCCATTCTGCAACAATTCCCCCCTTTTTCTTTTGTGCGGGCAAAACACTGTGGGTCGTTCTGTTCACTTGTTTTCACCACGAAACTATAAGCAAGTCTAACAACTACAGTGATTAAAATAGCAATGATACATAAGCGCAGTCCTTCAAATAGCAGTGTTTTAAGCCAACCTGTAATGCCCCATGAGGACAACCATTTAGTTATCCCTAGGTCATTGCTCATTTGCAATTGCTGGGTAAGCTGAGCCAGGGTTTTCAGCCGTGCGTGTATCAAATTAGAATGACCAGAAAGATTCATACAACACATTCCATCAAACTCTTTACATCCATGTCCCTGCGCCAACAACAAAAGGTTCTGCAGTGTTGCACGTCTTACAGAGTCAACATCAAACAACAAATCAGAAATTGCCTTCGATGTAGCATTTGTCTGCTTAGCAAGCCAGCAGCCTAGCTTGTTTAACTGAGCCAAGGCCCCAGCTGAAGCACTTACAGTGATTTGGCATATTATGATTGGATACATGTCTTGAAGACCCTTAGTGACTAACATATAATTGGTTAAACACAGGTGTGAGAACTCAACCTTGAAAGCTTGCCAACAGTCCACAGTTCTCATTAACTTGGTGAATTCCAGCCTCTTATCTTGCTTGCTTAAGCTTCTTCGGGCCTCTCATGGCCTTGCTGTATCTTTCAGGACTATTCAAAGTTTATGTACCAATTATGCATTCTCCCGTGAGAACACTGTCTCCACATCCCCCCCCCTTTTGTTTTATCCAGTAAGAAGTCACTACTACAGCAAGGGACACACACATTTACATTAGCAGAGTAACTATTACAGGGTGCAGCAGCATGTTGAAGATGCTGATGGCAGCGAGGGACTAGCCAAAGAAATTTCTTACCAGTGAAATTCTCCCACCCTCTTAATTTGTTCCATTACCTGCTTTATAACACTACCATTGTATTAAAATCCTTCTAGCTTTTGCTTTAGCATTTTCTAACAGCTACTGCAAATTGCCATACTCTAACATCTCTTTTACAAGTGACAAATCTATACAATACAAGGTGCAGTTTCTTATTAGCAACTAGCTAGTAAATACAGGTGGTTTTATGCACAAAATCACAACCTCTAATAATAGCTACTTTACAAGCATACATATTCAGGATGTTACTTTTCAGTTGCCCCGAAGTGATGTTTTGCAGTTATGTGTTCTTTCTCTTCCTCTATCTCATTCTGCTTGGGGTATTCACGGTCAGCTCCTGTAGATGAGGCATCAGGTTTTTCCATTCGTCTGTCCAGCTCATGGCAAGGCTTGACAAACTTTGCAGGCAGTCGCCATGGACCTGTAGGCAGGAGGACACAAATATACCCCCTCCCCCAGGTTATCAGTTCTTGAGAAGTAGACAGGTTAAACAGGTTAAATGCAGCATCATTACTCTCTCTCTCTCTCTCTCTCCCCCCCCCCCCTTTTTTTTTTTTTTAATCCCTGCAAAAGCCAGCCTGCTGGGCAGCACCTATAGCGGCCTGCCTGCTTCAGCAGCAACCATAAATACCCACCGGCAACCACACCTTTACGTTAACCCTTTCATGCCCGAAATGTTAAACAGCTACCCATTGAAAGCTTTTACATGAACCCAACAACAAGAAAAATACACAGAACACCATCTGCCCTCAGCACACACACACACACACACACACACGTATGGGATCCCACAAGCACACGCCGCACAACTATAATATTTGAAGCACAAAATCCAGACAATCATTACTCCCACTACAGTTCCACATACAGAACGTGGCACAAGGACTCTGTGGAGACTAATAGCAAACCAGCTCCGAGAAGCATCACTGCAGTGCAAGGTGGCAGGCTCAACCTTAGCGGGTGTCCCCGCAGAGGCTCTGCCTCCCCCACATCGTATGAGGCTTGGGCTTTTATACTGACCAAAATGCACACTCATTCTGACACAGGTGGCCAGCCTGTGCTGGAAGAAGTGGCCAGCAGTATCTACAAAGGTCTCCAAGGGTTGATAGAAACCTGGACATACTTATATTTACCAACTTCTAGTACATGAGTATCACAGAGAAACTGTATGGGCTCCCCCTGTCAATTGCAAGAAAAAATCATAACATATATGGCTTGAGCATAAGAGGATTTTAACCCATACGTGGTCACTGCTTGTCAGGCCTCCTTAACTATTTTGAGATCAAGAGCTTCCCACTCTTTAGCCCCCTGCTGTGTAGTAAACACAGGATATGCAGAGATGCCCATTGCAGAAAATTCACCAGTAATGTTCGCATCTTTGTTTAACCATTGTTACAGCTGAGCGTCTCGGGAGACAAAGAGTGAGAGTCTGGAAGCAGAGGATATAAATCTGGCTCGGATTCAGGGGATTCGGGGGCTGATCCTGGGCCGAACTCAGGGTCTCCGTTGCTCGCAGCTATGTCTTTCTTGTCAGATGTTTCTCATTCGGTATGTAGCCATCTGCAGACCTGGCTCCTCCGTAACTGAGTTAAAAATTTACACTCTAGGACATAGTGGGTTGGAGAGGCTCGCAGTTCCTTTAAATCTCCCGCTAGCGCATAATCTCTATTTTCTACTGCGTGCTTCAAAATGGCACCCCAATCGATCCCGCGCTGAGGCACCACCCTCTTCCTTTCAGCTTCCTCGACATTCATCATGCGTATCCCTTCTAATATACTTTCTCTGTCCTTTTCAAAGTCCCTACTTTCGGAACTGGGGTGGTGGGGGAGCAGGGGGTTACACCTCCTCCACGGCACCTTCTGATGGAGGGGGAGAAAAGGAAGGGGGGAGGAGGGGAAACTGTGTGCTCCAGCAAGTTGGGGGAAACGAGTTGTAATCTTCCCCCAGCTTCAACCGACCGGGGACGTCTGTTCCTAGTTTCTCCGTTGCTACCGCGGCAGTTTTCTTTTACGCCTTGTATCTTTTTATACAGTTTATTACTTCTCTCCGTGGTTTACTGAGTTTCTTTGCCGTTTTATCATCATTAAGCATTGAGTCAAATAGTTCATCACCAAACTTTCACCACTCACTCTCCTCAAAAACTGTATTAGGATCTACAAAAAATCCCTTAGCCTCCCCTACAGCCACTAGACCTGCTAGCTGCTTTAGAGTCTCAGGCTCAATTCCCCGCTTTTATAAAAAGCACTGTAATAAGTCCAGGGCTACCTCTCGGTCCATTTTCATGGCCGGCCTTTTCCGGATCGTCTTCTGGGTCGTCCTGTAACCTTGGTCTCCGGATCGTCCTCCCGACGCAGCAGTGTCTGGTTCGCCCCAGCGGCGGACTCCTTTCGGTTAGTCCAAGCACCCGGGTCCGTCACGTCACCACAGCAGCATTGCCCGCGCTCCCCGGCCGCTGCCGCCGGCACCACTCACTCACTGTTCCGGGTCCCTGATACTCAGGGCCCTGTATTCTGGGTCCCCGTTAACCGGGGCCCTGTATTCCGGGTCCCCGCTAACCAGGGCCCTGTAATCTGGGTCCCCGCTAACCGGGGCCCTGTATTCTGGGTCCCTGCTAACCGGGGCCCTGTATTCCAGGTCCCCGTTAATTGGGGCCCTGTATTCCGGGTCCCCTGTAGCCGGGGCCCTATAGTCCACGTCCCTGTTCGGGCGCCATTTGTAAGCAGTGAGGAGAAGCAAGATATGCCAACCCAATATGGATGATAAGCAAACTTCTACTTTATTTGTGGCGCACTTCGCTTATATCCGCGTGGTGTTTAGCCACTAGTCAGAACAGTATTGGTTAGTTCTACACAGCTTCACATTCTCCTTCCACATCCGGTATCCGGCCTACACCTTGCTTTGCTCACACAAGGCCTCTAAGGATCCATGGCCTTGCTCTTGGAGCCATTCTGCAACATTCAACAGTTGCCAGATTTGAACTTGTGGAAGATGATTTTCTCTCTTGTCATTGACAGGACCTTTGAGGAATTTTAGTTACAGTTCTGTGCTTTGCTTCTTCGGCACTTGTGGGGCAACAAATGCTTTCCACTACACAACCAACTAGATGTCAGGCTTGGTGTTTGAGTCAGTCACTCCCATCCCTTCCCTGCAGGGAGGGTCAGGTGTGCCTGTTTGCAAGCATCAAGGAAACATGCAGGCCAAACTTTTAACAGGAGGCCTCAGTGACCTAGCAGTGTAGCTCTGCTGGCCAAGCTTAACCTTAGATGATCAAATGTACAATGACTTGCAAAGAGCAAGCTTTGTTCCACCTTCATTTGTGCCCTGAGCTACCAAACAAGAACTCATGCAGAGTTCTTTCAGAAACAGGGAACAGTTTTTCATAAAAGGCGTGCCTCAATATGTCAGATCTTAGAAAACAGTAAGTGAGCAGTTTACTTCTGCCTGCCTACGTAAAAGACCTGCACTTGGTGCTATGCTTTACATTCTTTCAGACCTATACAAGCACAGTGGGGTTTTTTCTCTTATCAAAGGAAGCACAAATTCAATACCAGGTTTTAAGCTGTGGGCTTTAAGCCATGACAATTTTTGAAACATACTGTGAACTGTAATAACAAAAAAGATAATGCCTTTTCCTCCTGCAAACCTGAGTTCAAATCTTTCCCTAGGCTACAAGCAAACACGAACATGGGCATCTGATCCTGTTTTTCCTCCTCTGCATACGTCACAGAGCTGTTGCAAACCAGAATGACTTGCAACTTCTATTAAGGGGACTAAATGCCAAAAAAGAAGGATAGTTTGTGAAGAGCAGGATGCAGCTGAGTGAAATGCCCTGGGGAAGGGAAAGTAAGTGGCCAAGGAGGGTGGAGTAGGAGGGATGTAGAAAGTGATTGTTTTTTCTGTCCCTTCCATAGTAAATGTTTAGTCCTTTCACCGGTGAATAACCAATTTCATATAGGTTGTATTTTTTTAATCCTTCAGTCAACATTTGAATGTGCTGGCAGTAAATACTGCAAACTGTTTTGGATTACAAAATTAGTTTCCTTTCAAATTATGCCTGGTAGCATTTAACTACTGCAGACATAAAGTCAGGTGACCTCTCTGCATCTGGACACCAAAACAAACCTGTTAGTAATTTGCCTGACAGCATCAGTGCTTTGCCTTGATTCCTTATGTCCTGGGCAAACTGTAGGACTGGGAATCATGTCTGGCCATCCAGAAGCTCTGTATCCATCAAATTGGATGTATGCTGCTTCATAAGCAACTGTAGCCTTTTTAAAAAGGTCAGGGGAAAAAAGCTGCTGAATTCTGCATGCTACAATTTCTTTCACTCTTGGTTTCATGTTCTTGGAAGATCTAAACTGGAGAAAATACATGTAACTGTTAGGCCTAATACTGAAACCTTTTCAGATTACCATCTCCCAGCTGATTTCAGTTATGCACTTGAAATATGTTGGAATCATAGAATCATAGGATAGTTAAGGTTGGAAAGGAGCTTAAGATCATCTAGTTCCAAACCCCCTCCCATGGGCAGGGACACCTCACACTAAACCATCTCACCTAAGGCTTTGTCCAACCTGGTCTTGAACACTGCCAGGGATGGAGCACTCACAACCTCCCTGGGAAACCAATTCCAGTGCCTCACCACCCTAACAGGAAAGAATTTCATCCTTACATCCTATCATCTAAACTTCCCCTGTTTAAGTTTTAACCTGCTATCCCTTGTCCTATCACTACAGTCCCTAATGAAGAGTCCCTCCCCAGCATCCTGATAGGCCCCCTTCAGATACTAGAAGGTTGCTATGAGATCTCCAGGCAGCCTTCTCTTCTCCAGGCTGAACAGCCCCAACTTTCTCAGCCTGTCTTCATACGGGAGGTGCTCCAGCCCCTGATCATCCTCGTGGCCCTCCTCTGGACTTGTTCCAACAGTTCCATGTCCTTTTTATGTTGAGGACACCAGAACTGTACACAATACTCTAAGTGAGGTCTCAGGAGAGCAGAGTAGAGGGGCAGGATCACCTCCCTCAACCTGCTGGTCATGCTCCTTTTGATACAGCCCAGAATCTGGTTGGCTTTCTGGGATGTGAGAGCACACTGCCGGGAACGTGGAACCCGGAAGAGCTAAATAGTTCTGATGAGGAGTAAATGTTTAGTAATGAGTACATGCTATTTGATAGGAAGTTTAGAGAGAAGAGAAAAATGCCACAGCAAGCCATTTTTAGCCATCTGCCCACTACCAAAACTTTCTCTCTTAGAAACTTTTCAGTGTAGGACATGGGAATGGCTCTTCTCCTTCTGTCTTACCCACCAAGGTGGATTAAAGGATGATACAAATATATTTCACTCTTTTGTAACTATGTTTGTTTGGAAGTAATCACTGGTGTTGCCAGAGGGATGGTGTATAATGGTGAATGGGAGTAAAACTGATCCTCAGGTTTGGAAAGTAAAATATCTTCGTAACACAGTATGAACAAGTTTGAAAACCATGCTGTGCCTTTCCCTACAGCTACCACTTCACTCTTTTCTATAAAAACACAAAGCAACTGCAGGATTGCATCATGTGTCAATAGCTAGCAGTGAAGAGAGAATATACTAAATATTTTCTTTAAAAGACTCTTATCCTGAACTGAGTAAATTAATCTGATGGTGTAACATAAGGATTGACTCAAAAGCAACAGATGGGAGCAGGATGACCCAGTTTCTGGAGAAACAACCACCCTCTTCATATTCCACAATCTTATCAAGACACATCTGGGTTATAGTTTCTTGGAAGTCAAAACAACTACTGCTTATGATAGTCCCATGGGCAGGATGGGAATCGTGCTCCAAGCCAGCACCAACAAACCTTTGTTAGCCTGGAGGCCAATGCCATGCTCAAACATTTTCGTTGGGAATCTCTCCTTCCCTTGCTAGTAGGCCTTCAGATTGTATTGCTGCCTTGCTGCATTTAACCTGGAAAAAATCATAAATAACTCTGACATAGAGCAAAGAAGCATCTAGAAATACTCAGATATATGTGGGGGTTTGGACAAACCTCTAAATAAACTTCATAGATACCACTGTCACTACAGTGTGGACAGCCAGTTGTGTTCTGGTTCCCTGTCTAATTTTCCATTACACTTCTCTGTAGGGAGAGGTGTAGGCACACCTCAGTCACAGATGATTTCCCCAAGAGGAAGCAAAACCATTGTTGCATACAGAGTTATCTGTGCTTACACAATCGTACAACTTAATTATTTACCACAATCACGGCATTTCAAGTGATTAGCTTACTTACATGGATTCCCCTTCTCCAGCAGGATGGTGTTACACTGTGTATTGCAAGGTCTTCTGACAGCCTGGGACATAGGACTTCTTGAACTTGGATAGCGAGAGGCTAGTAAATGCCCCCCAGTTTCTTAGGGCTTCAGCTTCCTTTCCAGCTTCTCAGAAACAAATAGATATGTCTTGAAGCATCTCCGTGGAAAACTATTCTGTTGCTCTTTCCCACTTCTCTGCTTCTTGCAGTACATAGTTTTCTTCTCAAGCTCTTTTCAGCACAGAAGGGTACAGTGCCATCCCCTGTGATTCTGTGAAGTTCAGATCTATCACAAGACAACAGAGTGTGGGAAGTTTGCTGTAAATAGAAAAGCACTGAGTTCTCTCCTGGTGAATAAGTGCAGTTGTAAAGTATTTGTCCCAAAACAACCACTAAGATTAGCTTTCACAGGAGGAAAGAACAGGGTGACTCACCATTGAAAGGCAAAGGTACTAATCAAAGGCAACTTTAGCAGTCCTGAAATGCAGCTTCCTCAGTGAGTGATGTGCTCTCCTGCTGGGAGAGAAGTATAGAGCCTAACATAATCTATGTCATTTGGAAGTGAACTGCATCTCCCAGTCTGAACTGTACGGAAAGAGGAAATACAATGCAAAAAGTGTAGTTTTGCTGAAGAGGGAAGGAAGAAGGAGTTGTGTGTTAGACCTAAGCTGTTTAACTAAGCTACCTGCAGTGGGTGTTCTGCCTGGCTTCTGAGTACCCTGAATCAAATGGTGAAAATCCTAACTACCAGGAGAAATGCTCGGTTCCAACAGCTCTGTGACCAGGCATCAGGGGTTTCTTAGCAGGCAACCTTCTCCTACAGGCTAAAAGACTTCCAGGTATGGAGACGTGCAACAACCATAGTCTTACCCTCTTAAAGAAAGACCTTTCGAGCTCCATCCTTTCTGCTCTCTCACCCTACCTAAAAAATGAAAGCAGATACCTGTTTTGGTGAGGCAGGGCTTGTCAGCTCTTTTCACAATTGTTGAAGCAAGATTACTTCTGTTACGCCAGCCACTGTGTACCGTTAGCTACACTCTCTAACAACACTTTCACAACAATCAAGAAGGGCAAATGTCTGAATTAGAAAGAACTGGTGCTCTTTTCCTTACAAAAGGTCCCTTGGGGCCTATATGAGACTCTGCTGAGGAACATGATGTCTAAAGGAGCCAGAGTTTAATTCCAGCAGCTACTCTTGTTACCATGTTCTTTTAACCAGTGTGTGTAGGAAGGTGCTCTCTCTTTTATGGTCTGCAAACTGGGACCATGTTGTGGAAACATCAGAAGTAATCTCTCAATCATGTTAGCTGTTGATGTTAGCTTGTGTTGGAGGCACCATCTTCATTTTTACATGAAGGATCACAGGAAAGCATGAAGCTGTATGTTGTGATTAATCTGTCAATTCTGAACTGAGATTGCTCTTTGTATCCTTTACAGCTATATTTGACATGTTTGTGAAGTTTTGAAGCCAACCTTATGAAGTTTAACCATGACAAGTGCACGGTGCTACACCTGGGTTGGAGCAATCCCAGGCACAGCTACAGGTTGGGCAGAGAAGAGATTCAGAGCAGCCCTGCAGAGAAGGTCTTGGGGGTGTTGGTCAATGAGAAATTGAACATGAGCCAGCTTGAGTGTGCGCTTGCAACCCAGAAAGCCAGCCGTATCCTGGGCTGCATCAAAAGGAGCGTGACCAGCAGGTCAAAGGAGGTGATCCTGCCCCTCTACTCTGCTCTCATGAGATCTAACTTGGAGTATTGTGTGCAGTTCTGGTGTCCTCAACATAAAAAGGACATGGAACTGTTGGAACAAATCCAGAGGAGGGCCACGAGGATGATCAGGGGACTGGAGCACCTCCCGTATGAAGACAGGCTGAGAAAGTTGGGGCTATTCAGCCTGGAGAAGAGAAGGCTGCCTGGAGACCTCCTAGCAGCCTTCCAGTATCTGAAGGGGGCCTATCAGGGTGCTGGGGAGGGACTCTTCATTAGGGACTGTAGTGATAGGACAAGGGATAGCAGGTTAAAACTTAAACAGGAGAAGTTTAGATGATTGGATATAAGGAAGAAGTTCTTTACTGTGAGGGTGGTGAGGCACTGGAATTGATTGCCCAGGGAGATTGTGAATGCTCCATCCCTGGCAGTGTTCAAGGCCAGGCTGGACAGAGCCTTGGGTGACATGGTTTAGTGTGAGGTGTCCCTGCCCATGGGAGGGGGTTTGGAACTAGATGATCTTAAGGTCCTTTCCAACCTTAACTATTCTATGATTCTGTGATTCTATACTTGAGTCAAGAGATTCCCCAAAGCTCTTTTGCAGTCAAAATATATGGAAATCTGCCTTATTTGATGGATTTGGTTTTGTTACTGGCTTCCTGGATACTATCTACTTTGTTCATGAGGCAACATTTTTTCCATGGTCCCAGCTTGTTGAACATCACCATTATAAGCACCTGTTTGTCTGATTTACATTTATCTGTCAGTGGTGTTTCTCCTATGTTTCCCTTTGAATTCATAAAGAGCCACCTGCTACAGTGTGCCGTCAATTTGTGGTCAAGGACAGCAGCTCCATATGAGGCAAATAGGTTTTCAAGAGCTGTAAACAGATTATGCTTATACAGTGACTGATGTCACTGTGTAGAAAAAATGAATGTCAGGGAGAAGAAAGGTCATGTATCTGGTACTGGCAAGCACTGCAAGGTCACTCAAATGAGCCCTGTTAACAGAGGAAATCAGAGATCGTCACTGTCTTCTGGAAATAATGACTGGAATAGCAGAATTAAAATAGGAAAGGGCACAACATGCTTTGTATTAGGATTTTCACAGCAAATCCAGACAGACGACCTCCGTGTTCTTTCTGATTTTTAGGATCACTGAAAAGAGGAAGAGGATTGCTGTCCAGGGCTCTTGAGTTCCTTGATCCAAGATTTGATAGACTGAGGGAAGTTTGCAACTGATGTCTAAGGCCAGAGGAAGGAAGCACAGGGTGGTACGGGGCTGCAGCTCTGCCCCTGGTCTATGGGATCAGGCAGTTTTCTAAGCCTCAGCTGCCTTGACAGAGCCCAGGTGCTGGGAAGTGGCTGAGGCAAAAGAGCCTTTACCAACAAAAAAGTAGGAGGGTGTGGGAAACCAAGCAAGGTGAAGAGATATGAAGGGGATCAGCAAATGGAATGAAAGGGAGATAAGCACAAATACAGTATAGAAATAAAAGAACAAAGTTCAAAATAAATGAGAGTTTCACAGCATTAGGTTCCTGTAGATAGTGCACCTGTAATTTCAGAGTGAAGAAATCCCAGTGGAGTCAGGAAAGGCATACATTCTTCTCTGGAAGACTTCTGCCACCTCTACAATTTCTTCAAGATGCCCCTTGTTGGGAATCAAGAAAGGTAGTTCTGACTGTAAGGAACAGCGTACCTGCCACAGCTATATGCAGTATTTAACAAATACAACAGATGCCACAGATATAACAGGCACCCCCATGTAGGTGCATGAGCAAAGTGTTTATTTTATCAGTTTTCACACTGGGGTGAGGGTGAGAGAATTGCTAAAAAAACAGAGCTGTGACCACACCAGAGTGCTCGGCAGTAAAGTATGTTAATATTGCCCTGCAAGCAAAACACTCGGTTCAGGCACAATCACTGCATTACTCACATCTTTGGCCTCTCTGTTAACACCACAAATAAATGTGTGAAGTGTGGAGGTGGCATGCATGCTACGTAACACAGGGATTAATGTTTACCTTCCCATAGGCCAACCAGCTGGAAATCCTGGAAATGAGGTTAATGAATGCATATATGGAGGCACCACATATCTCTGCAAAACAATTCATAAGTGAATCTTTCTTGTACACTGGCAAGAACATTTACACTTCTTTTGGGGTTCTGTAGTGTGAGCTGAATTACTTTTTTTCACCTAGAATGATATTTTATGTGATAGAACAAGAGGTAATGGCCTTCTGAAAGAGGGTAGATTTAGATTAGAAGGAAGAAATTCTTACCTGTGAGAGTGCTGACCCATTGGAACAGGTTGACCAGAGAAGCTGTGGCTACTCCATCCCTGGCAATGTTCAAGGCCAGGTTGGACAGGGTCTTGAGCAACCTTTTCTGGTGAAAGGTGTCCCTGCCTGTGGCAGTAGGGGTGGAACGGGATGATTGCTAATGTGCCTTCCAACCCAAACTGTTCTTATGTCCCTTCCAACCCAAACCGTTCTATGACTCTATGATCTTCATCTTTACAGTTAATTTCTGAACTCCTGTCATTTAGCTCTACTGTCTGCAGTATCATATTTAGGTTATTGTCAAAGGGCTGCATTTTGAATCAAAATTACACGTCCAAGTTCCCAGCAACCACAAAATACTCTTAATCTGGAGGAGGATGAACAAGAATCTCTGAGTTTTTTTGGTATCTACAGCACCTTTTGTCTGGTAAGGTTATGAGCTTTTAAGTTAGCTTTGTCTTCCTTTACCATAGTATCTATTCCTTTACCATAGTATCTATTCCTTTACCATTATCTATATGATAATCAGCAACTTACACTTTAAAAGGCTCTACTGACTTATGGAATTTCATAAGATATTTAATGTAACACCCAAGAGAGTCACTCAGCTCCTCTGTTTTATTTTACAAAACTCAGTATGTTTTTATTGCCCTAGAAAGAACTTCAGGAGTTTAATGGATGTTCTTTGTTTTCAGGCCAATACCATCTAAGTGCAGTGGCTTTAAGAAATGGTTATTTCCCATTTTGAACAAATGCATGAACTAATTCCTGTGACAGCAGAGAAAATGAAATTGGTAGAAATAATATGGCTAGCCTGTCTTGTTCTGCTTGGTCATAGTGATGATTCACTCTTTCTCTCTTCTTTCTTGTCCTGGGTTCAGCAGTAGCAGTCATGTTTCTCCTTCGTGGTAGCTGGTGCAGTGCTGTGTTTTGACTTCCAGCCTGGGAACAATGTTGGTGAAACCGATGTTTTCGGTTGTTGCTAAGTGATGTTTACCCTGACCAAGGACTTTGTGAGGCTCATGCTCTGCCAGGGAGGAGGGGAAGCAGGGAGGAAGCAGAGATGGGGCGCCTGACCCAGGCTAGCCAGGGAGGTATTCCATACCACAGCACGTCATGCCTGGGGTGGGGGGTAACTGGGAGTTACCCGGAAGGACACAGGCTTCCAGGTGGGACTCGTTTCTTGGCCGGTGGTATCGTATTCTCTTCCCTTGTTATTTTCCCTTATCATTGTTGGTGGTGGTGGTAGCAGTGGTGATTTGTGTTGTACATTGGTTGCTGGACTGTTCTTGTCTCAACCCGTGGGAGTTGCACCCTTTCGATCCTCCTCCCAGTTCCTCCGGGAGCGGGGAAGGGGAGAGCCCCCGGGGGGGGGCTCGATTGGTCTCAGCCCAGCACCACTCACTGGGAGTGAGTGAACAAGCTGTCTGGCTAGGGTTTAAACCACGACATTCTCCTCTCTGTTCAATACTTGGCACTATGGTAGATTATCTTTTCACAGCGAAACTGTTAACAAAAGCATTTCCTCTTTCACAGGAGCTTCAGGGCCAAATGGAAACAATAGCTTGACCAAAATTTTAAGGCCAAGCACTTACACTGCAGTTATCCTTCTACACAGTATTGCTTTCTGTGTTCCTACACAAGAGCAAATTGCAGCACCACCTTCTCTGTGTTTACCTACCAAAGCAGACGGCAAATAAGCACCACATCAATCTCACTCCTTTGCTCACTTGGTTGGTGGACCTGGTTTGGAGCCAAACCCCTGTTCCCTGATCCTACTGCAACTGGTAGGAAGGGAGGAAGTGGAGCCTAGTGAGAATTGTGTGCACCTGAAGTTCCTTTCTCCAACTTGAGAACACAGCAGTAAGCATAAGCAAAGCAAATCACTTGCTGTCAGGGTCTGAAGGAATTTACTTTCTCCTGAGGCAGCACCTTCTCAGCAGTTCATGCAGCATGACCTGGTGAGCACAAAGGAAAGCCAGCCACACAGCACTGCTCTGTGTGAGCACAGTAACTCCTAAAATTGTTTTTCTTAGAAAAACATATTTGGGAAGGATTGTTTTAAGTGACATTTCCTTATTTTCTGTGTTATTGCAAAACAAAGCTTTTTCGTTATTAAAACTGCATAATTGTCAGCAAACTTAGTGGGTGCTAATGCCTGTACAGGCACCTAGAACAAAGTGGTTCCTAACACGGAGTACTCAGTACAAAAGGAGACAATCCTTCCCCTGTGACACACACTCGCGATAGTGGCACCACTTCTGCAGTCCTTCTCTTCACTGAGGTGAAAAGTGAAAGGCCAGGCCCCATGCTGAGAGTGTTGTTTGCGGGGTTTTTTTATGAACAAGTCACAGAGAAACAAAGATTGTGATTCATGGAGGTTGCTATGATACCTGAATCACATAGACTCAGCGTCATTCACAGGAGTGCAATCCCTGAATGTACAGTAGGATTTCCTTCTGCAGCCAGCAGGCAGACACAACTGGAGCACTTACACCACTGTATGTATTAAAACTCACCAGGCTAATAATATGTTCTTTTGCTGACCCCTAAACAGCACTCAACACTGCAGTAATGCAGCTACACTATATAGGGTGGATTATATTGTTAATTTGGAGCTAAAACTAAGAATGAGCATCCCATTTCTCTTCTCCTTTCTACCAGGGTAAAGATGCAATGAATCCCCCTCCATTTGAAATGGTGAGGGGCAAGTGCAGCAGTGGTGGGCAAGTGCACCACCATAACAGCATTCAGGTTTTGGGTTGCCTTGTCATCCAAGAGGAATGACAGCTATGTAAGGCAAATTAAATTATAACTTTTCGTTGTATACAAGAAGTGGATGATGCTTCCTAACCCTTCCTAACCTTGCTGCTGGTCTACTTCCAGTTCCAACAGCTCAAAAAACATTTATGAGAAATTCCTATGACGTTTAATAGGTAACTGCAAGCTTTCTGTAGAATACTTAGAACAGCCTTGTGAGTGCTGCAGCACTCTCATGGGGATGTAACTCTCTATTCAAACCTATTAGCTGCTAAATTTCTATGTAATCTTACTGATTTCTTCCCTGTTTAATTCAATATGGCTTTTCCATAGGAAAAAAAAAAGCCTTTACTGCAGCCTACACAGATATAAGGCAAAGTAAATCTGTATTGTTTAACAGGCGGTAAATTGCTACTTTTCTGTTCTGTTATATATAAGGTGGGAAGTCTCTGCTGCATAAATTCCAAGCATTTGATGTGCAACAAAAATCAGTTCATACTAAACACAGCTTGCTTCAAAAATGTATCATTGTAAGTTCAGTTTAACTAACAGCAAACTAAAAGTACCTCACTATTCACAGAGGTCTCTCCAATAAACATCAGCCTTAGAACACAGAAGATGATAGATTCATGCCTGCCACAGAATTATTGCTTAGGGTAAAGTAATAGCACAGGTGAATTCTGCTTCTGCTGCTTAGTATTAAAAAAAAACACCAAAACCAACTAACCAACCAAAAAAAAAACAAGAAAAACAAAACAAAAAAAAAACCAACAACCCAAAACCCCTAAAACAACCAAACAAAAAGTGAAGTTACTTTCCAAACAGGAAAAGCATGTTCATTTTAAACTCCATTAGCAACACAAAGGAATAGAAGCTGACACCCTGCTGCCAATGGTGGCAGTGCCAGGGCTCCAGTTTACTTCAGAGGGGCCAAGGCTTCTGCCAGAAGGCTGCCAGCAGGAAAATTCATAGTGGTTGTGTGAGAACAAGAAAAGCAAATAAAGCAGATGTCAGGCAAAACGGTGCATGGGATTGCCCCTGTTCTTTATGCAGCAAGAGCTCCAAGACCAATTTGTGCTTCTTTGGTGTCATGAATATCTAATTGTCACTCTCCATCCAGATAAGAGTGCTGTAGTTTCTGTGAGCAGTAATTATGTGGTGAAAGCTTTCTCTGCTGGACAGAGTCCTTTGATTGCAAATTCATAATTTATAGGCAAGACACTTGAGGAGAGAAGCAAAAATTGGTCTCAGAAAATTTCTCAGCACCACTGCTCCTTACAGACAGTCCTGTCACATCTAAATATGCCCTAAGAAGACTTCCCTCTTTCCCCCATCTTCTTAACTCAGGACACCCAACATAAGCGAAGGTTTGTTTGCAGCCTCATCTCTGGGTTTTTTTTTTTCCTTCTGTCAGAATGGTTCTCTTTTGTTTGTTTCTTTTTTTAATTTTGAGTTTGGATTCTGTTTTGTGAAAACGAGTCATACAGAGAGAAATTGCTTTGTTTTATTCAATGCCTCTTGCTGTAAGCATGCTGCCTTTCTTCAATAAATTTGACTACTGAAGTTACTGATGTTCCCAGAGGTTTTTATGCATGGAGCTCAGGGTTTCTCACAACAAGAGTTCTCTTTGGCAAGTTCCATGTCAGAAACAAGGTGTGAAAAAGTTCATTTTAATATCTTATGAAAAGCGTGGAGATATGAAAAACATGTGATTAATATAATGAAAAAAAAATATAATTATACCTGGTGTAGAGATAAAATAGTGTGTAATTGAAATGAACATCATGTCTGAGCAGAGAAACTGCAAATGTGATTACCATAATGCAAGTGTTAGGAAATGGGGTAGGATTAAGCCTAAAAGAACAAAATGAAGATGTCTTGAGGGGAAACAGGAGCAGATCTTGGGTACAGGCTAATCCTTGGCTCATCTAGCTAGCAATTTACAGTTCTAATTTAAACCCTGAAGAGGAAAAGAAACTCAGATCTGGTCAATATTCCTTGTACCAGCAGCTTGTCTCCAGTAGACTTAAACTGGTGATCCCAGGGGTCTGGAAGGCAATACGGGCACTGAGCCACACGGTATTCATCTGGCTCCTGGATTTCTCTTTTGGCCTTCTGACAAAAAGCCTTACTTCTCCTGTAGAGGGGCAATTAGCACTGCTCCTTCATTTAATGCTACTGCAGAGCTTAAACCTTTCTCACACAGTAAATGCAGAAGATTGCCTCCCGGAGCACCTATTCACCAGCCCAAGCCATTGCAGTTCCCAGAGTGAAACGCTGCTGGCAGAGTGTCTTGCAATGGCCATCAAAACCCACTTCAGTGGCTTTAAATAAAAGTAATTGTTTTCATTAATTCTTTGTCTATATGGAATAGAAAATGTTGAGGACCAAATCCTGATTTCAGTTACATCTTGTTAAATCTGGAGGAGTAGTTTAATAGCTGTAAATGGAATGTAAACTCTAAGTGGCCTGTAGACTGAACATCAAGAACACCACAAGGGTTTTTGCTGTGACTTCCCTGCAACAGTCAATAAAGCTAACACAACAATACTTTATTTAATTTAGGGGAAATGTCTATGAACCACAGACATTTACTCTTCTTTGCTTACAAATATATCAGTAATAATACAAATGAATGAATACAAGAAAAGAGGAGAAAAGGTTTGCTAATTTTTTTTCTGCTTTTGTGATACTTTTGTATTGAACCCTATTTTTCAGGGAAAAAAAAAATATCTGTTCTTTGTTGCCATAGCAATAGATTCCCAGGGTGAAATTATATCATACTGCCTTTCTTCTAGGTTTCTGCAATGTGCAATCACCACCCACTCTCCTTCATTACCATCAATAATCAGCAAACCATCCCCACCCCCAGCCTCTATTCATCTGCATGTTTTGGGGTGGAGGACGTAATAGTTATTGTTTTGACAGGGGTAGAGAAGCTGAGGAAGCACGGGATGTGCTGTCTGAAATGTCTGCAGTCTGGTCCCCTCTGATGATGCCTGTGAGTGCCTGTCCATCCTCAGTCCTGTACCTCTTCCGCACACCCACTGACTGCCAGTGTCAGCTCCACAACACTGCGTTATGATCAACTGGGAGGGGTGGGAGCAAGCACCTACACTAGCCTAGTATTGCCAAAGCAAAACCCTGATTTCCTGAGGTAAAATGCTATGGCATTAACGCAGTGTGCCACCTCGCTTTTGCACCACAACAACTTCAAAATTAGCACCTCCATAGCAGATCAACAGGCTGAGCACAGCTGGCAGAACATGTACCACGATCTGAAGGCTACAATAAAAAAAGCACAAAACAAAACAAAATCCTGTCCTCCACATAATGAAACAATAGACAATTACCACTCTCCTATTGAGTGTCTGAGTACTCTGTATTTCTCCAAGGTGGATTCACACATGGTTTTTTAACACTAAATCCCCCAAATCAAAGGAAGAGTTTCAGTTATAAACATTTAATTAATAGTAATTATGGACCCTTTTTTGAGTTATCCTAGTTCCATTAGTTTAGAGGACTGAGACAATTTATTATATCGATTTACACCATCTGAAGGACTAGCCCTGAATAACTTTTTGTCATTTAATATTACTGAATATCTTTCACTTTATTTGAAATAGAGACTAGGATTCCCTAGTGTTTCTTCATGTTCTCACTACTTAGCAGAAAAACAACACAATGCAGATTTACAATGCATTGAAGGGACATGAGCTTCTTCCCTCCTTCTCCTCTAGTCCCAATCCTTTCCCATTAGCACTGGTTTCACTCCAAAATCAGAGGTCCTGGTCATATGGCTGAGCCACCAACCTGCATACCTCCCTCACCTAGATTCAGGGCTGCCTCTCCCCCTGAGTAACATTCACCAGGTTTTCAATAACAATTTCTAGGTTTTAATCTGAAACTCTTAGTATGTCTTTATTGTTCTTTCACACGTCCTGACTACATTTTTATCCCACTGGACAGCTTGCAATTTTATTTTATTTTTTCTCCTAAATACCGGTATTCTTTTGCAGAATAAAAAATGCTTTTCTGAATAAAAATACGTTTCTACTTGGCTAATGAGAATGTACTGTAAAAGTGCTTTGCATTTAAGTATAATGCATTAGGTCTTTGCAAGAGCATAGCTGAAAGTCAAAAGAAAAAAAAGAGCTGCATGAGAACTTTTTCTCCTTGCCTGTCAGTTTAATTCGCTGTTAAATATGGTTTCAGGTACAAGACATTGTTAATGCATGCCTTTGTTAATTCAGTCAAAGGAAGGTTTGAGTGCTTACTTCCCATTTAGTAATTCTTTCTGGATACAATAATATCTGTTTAAGCAATATGCATGTAAGTGATGTACCATTTTTGTAATGTGATTGTGAATGAATCATGATGCTACTTTTATGCCAATAATACCAAAGTAACATTCTGTACTTTAATGATGGACAAACCCATGCCAGTCCCTTCCTCTTGATGTCAGGAGAGGAGTCTGGATGTGAAAAGCAGCCCATTTATTTAAGCACATAATTAAGAATTTCACCTTTCGATCTACAGAGTGCTGCATTCTCGGATGCTCACCAAGCAGAGTGATTACAAACTCTCCAGCCTGTACCTAGGCAAGCAGTGGTTTATTCCACCAGAATCAGACTTCACAATGCTATGTCTATCATCTAGACCTCCGGATCTGCTTTGCCAAGTCGCGGTTACAGATTTCTGCAAGGATTCTCTTTCCTAATGGGAAACTGTGACAGTGACTAATAAAAAATACATTGTTCCTGGCAATGACAGCAATACTTGTCACACCTGTTCTATTTGTAACTGATAAGCCTCTAGGGTATTTGGAGAAGGAAGATCTTTGACTCAGGATTTAAAATCCTACTGGGACAGTTGAGTGTGTACATATACATATGCTTTTACTCTGAAAATTGCACAGAAAGAAAATTATCACGAAATCATATAAAAAATCATCCATCCATCCTGGTAGCTGAACTCATTAAGCAACTTGTTTAGCTTTATCTGTGATACAATAATAAATCAATTAAGGAGATACAATACTCAATTAATTAAAGGCATGCTGGGAGGGATTATTTCAGTTGAGGAAAATGGATTCTGCCCCCTTTTAATACACTCTGCCTCATTGAGATGGGAGGTGCTTAATGGTGGCCCTCCACACCACAGCTGCTATTGTAGCCATCCCTACCTAGCAAGGTGGAACATACGTAGTTTGCATTACTTGAACTAACGATGCAAAGAGGACAAATAAAGGGATTAGGAGGGCTGTGAAACCAAAATTCTGCAGGCAGTGGCTGGGCATAACAACCATTACTCTTTACACCTTGTGAACTTTGTGATAAACCTCAGAAACTGGCATTTTAATAGCACAGATTTTCCCTATACCACAGGCAACTTCAACTGACTGGATTACAGCACTTGAACAGCACACAGTATCTCTTAATCAGCCAGCCAAGATTAAATGTCACTTACACTAAAGAAGCCTCTTGTACTTTTTTCCATATTCCTACCTAGCTCTCTGCACAGCACACATACAAAAGCACTTTGCAGTGTGTCATACATAGTACCTGAGAAAATTAATCACATGCAGAGGAAACTCAGTGCAAACTTCAAATTTCTCTCCTCAGAAATTACAGCACAAATGATTCATTGCCTGCTGAACATGTAGGGAAGATAGATAGGCAGAGGGAATGTATGGGCATGAAACATGCCAAACATGATTACTCTGTCTCCCAAACATCTAGATGACAACTCCATGGAGACATATTTGTTGTATATTCATGCTTAGGGATGTTCTGCTTTCAGAAATGCCCAAATACACTGAGCAAATGCTGCAAAACACTCAAACAGACTTTTTTTTTATATGTTAATGATTTCACACATAGGCATTTCACCAACAGCTGGAGAGTGCTTACTCTCTTCACACTCCCCTGTAGCTAGTCAGGGTGCCAGGAAGCTGGTAAATTCATCATACCCCATGATGTTAAAACTGCTGCCCCTGGTTCCCCAGGACTATGAGGAACCTGTATCATGTACTAAACCAACAAAAGAAATCTCCCACATTTTTACCTTTAAATATCGCTTGCTGTATCTGTCCTGGTTTAGCAGTAGTCAATTCTTGTGTTCTAAGCTATTCTACAACAAAAGTATGTTTTAGGCACATTTTGCCAGTGCTAAGATAGTTTTGGATCAGCACAGTGTACTGATTTGAGATTCCCTTGGTAAATGCTCTTTAAGAACAAAAGATGCGATAATGCTAGCTGTAATAACAAGGTATTTAATGTGGACTCCACAGCAGTGTATCTGTCATGCCAGACCTACTGACACAGAAAAAAATCTGGGGCAGCAGTCAGAAACATTAATGACTTTACATCCAGATTTTCACAGTGCATCCTCAAAGGAAACAACATCACGTAGGTGTCTTGGCTCCTGGGAGCTGCCAGAGGCTGTCTTTGGGACTAACTGAAATAAGGAGTTAAGCGTTAGGATAGCACTTTTTTTTTCAGTCATCGTCACTCACTTCAAGTGCAAGATTGTGCAAGTCAGACTAGTCCTACAGATGTTCTGTGTGTCCGGTTTAGTCATATTTAGCTAAAAAGAAAAAAAGGAAAGAATGTCAGCAATTAAGTACACATCCATGGCATTGGGGTTAAATCCTGTATCCAGCCTGCACTTCCAATGGCTTCTCTGTAAAATGATTACATTAAATACTACTTAGCATTTATTTCTAAGGATAAGGCTATGACCTCTGTATTACCATACTATGCCAAAGGAATTTGAACCCACAAATGGCTTTCCCAGGCAGTGAACCAAGGCCAAGTGTCAGCAAACAGATTTCCCTTCTAACAGATGACATCTGCAGGAAAGTGGTCTAAGAGGTCTTGCTGATTACAGCACCAAAAGCCACCATCACAAGCACTATCTCACCAACCTCCTCTGCCCTCCACATGGCTTTCCCTGAAGCTGGTTCTCATTCCTGGCAAGTGCAGTGAGTGTCTGTTCAGCACTGACAAGCATAATTACTTAACAACACTCTCTGCTACAGAGGTGTATCAAAGGATAATTAAAGCAATTGATGTTTACAAAGCATTTGGGGAGCACTGAATAAAAGTTGTTATATAAATTTAATAATCCTTATTAACATTTTTCATTTTATAGATATATTTTGATTTTCTACTGTTTGTCTTGTGACTGGGATTTTAGATCCTCCCTTAGAAAAAGAAGAAATAGGCATAAAGACAGGACAGCAAGTGCTACCTCATCCTGTCATCCATTATCTCTAGAAGCTTACTGAACAGAGTAAATGTGGTTTCATGGTATCATATACTACTGATAAGTCTGCTGAAGTTTTGCATTTCAAATCTGAGAGATGGGAATTCTAGTGCATATTGTGCAAGAAGCTGATGCAAAGACCATTGTTTTATGACAGTATACGTTATAAATTATTATTATAAAACATGCATATCACACTATTGAGATGTCAGCCAAGTTCAAGGTTTATAGCACAATATACTGAACAATATAGCCTTCAATTTCCTTGTAAAATTCTTAAAGTACTTTGAGAATTACCAAGGACTTCCAGCAAAGTGCTTTTTTGATTTCTTGTTTCAAGTGTAGGTTTGGAGTATTCCTTGGTCTGACTAAAGAAAATTTACCAAACATACTGCTACATATCTGGTGCATTTTGGTTTTGTAGGGAATCAAACTGAGCTCAGAATTAAAAAGCCAAAAGACCAAAGGACTTTCTCGTGCTGCTTTAAAATATATATTTTGTCTCACAGAATGTTGTGTATATAGAATCATACAATCATAGAATAGTTTGGGTTGGAAAGGACCTTAAGATCATCAAGTTCCAACCCCCTGCCATGGCCAGGGACACCTCACACTAAACCATGTCAACCAAAGCTCTGTCCAGCCTGGGCTTGAACACCACCACGGATGGAGCATTCACAACTTCCTTGGGCAACCCATTTCACTGCCTCACCACCCTCACAGTAAAGAACTTCCTCCTTATATCCAATCTAAACTTCCCGGAACAGAAGGATATATTATACTATTTCAAGCAGCATTTTAACTAAATGTTGTAATCTTACATTTACCTTTCTGAAACTACATGTTAACAAAATCTTTGTCAAAATGTTTTGACTTGGAGTAAACCTTTTTCACGAAGAAATAGTCCTGCAAAGAATTTAATCATTTGCAGTTTGTTTTCTATTAAATAAATATGCAATACACAGAGACCAAATCTACATGGGAGAACAGTTACAGGAAATCAACGTTTAACATAGGTAATTCCTATGTAGTTCTGATTGTTTGTTTAAGTCCTTAGGAAGTTCAGATTATCTGCTGTTCACTAGTCCAAGTCAGGCCTTCGATTAATTGTCTTGCCAAGTAAAGTCTTCACTAGGGGATGTACATGATATGGGCTGTGATGAATAAACACATAAATAAGCAGATCCTAGATTTTTTAATTTTTTTTTTAATGAGGAACTGACATAAATCCCTAAAGAATACAAGAGGCACTAATCTTGCTGTGCTTGGTGCTTTCAGAAGTGATGCTGATAATTTTTTATGAACTTGACTACTATGTGTCTTCTAAAACACAGCAATTTTATGAATTTTTAACAAAATGCTGTTTTGTTTATTGACTGAAATGCTAAAGAATTATTTTTTCCAGCAAAATTTATTCTGCACCATTGTTGAGTCTAGTTACAGTGCTAAAAGTCACTGTGAAGTTACAGATTCTACCTTGCTAGCCATTTCAGGAGTCTGTGAAAGGAACTGATGGATTTCAGTCTACTTTCTGAGGCATGGGAGCCCTAACACAAATGTCACTGGCACATCTGGAGCTCCTTTTATAAGAAAAATGCTTTGGGTTTACCAAATCTCAGTAGCTCTGTGACACTAACAGTCACCCATTCTGGTGCATCCCTGGTGTGTCTGATAAACACAGAAGAGCAGCTTTCAGTGGCAGTAACTAGATTGCCTTGTGAAAAATTAAAATAGGTATGAAAAATCTATGGATCCGCACAACATAACCCAGGAAACTGCTCTTACAGTCATGTCAAACATAAATGCCAATCTCTTAAAAAGAAAACTATACACAGAAGAAGTAATAGCCAGACTAAGCAATTTATGTCTTCTGTCATAATTAGTATCTTACATGGTTAGAAGAACCATCTTACCTGGATGACAGAAAAAAAATCAGTCAGTGATCTTGAAAAGATTTATCCTGAAATAGTACACTTAATATGCCTCCTTGTCTGTTAACTGTATGTAGAAATGGCTGTGTTGATTCAGTAGTAAAGTGGCTGAATAGGGCTATAAATCACTTGACTTGAAGAAATAATGTAGCTTTCCTTTCACTCACTGCTTGGAGATACAGATGCTTTCTGCAAATCTGAATTCTTTGTAGTATTTTTTAAGAAACAGAACACTTGTTTTTCTACATAGCAAAATATATGTGAACCACTTGATGCAATAAGCTAGCAGGAACAAATCACTCCTTAAAAAAAAACAACAAATTTGTCGCTATTAATCTTGCTCTTGAACCTCTTTCACACTCAAATAGTCTTACTGACACCAATATCGCTCCTAATTTACAACAGTGTAAGTAAGGAGTTAAACTCACTTTATTATTCCTGTTACATTACAATAAACAAAAAATACACATTGGCTCGAAATCACAGAACCATGAAATCATAGAGATGTTGCTGCTGAGTTTATTACGGTTGGATTTCATCCAATGTGCTATTAAACCTGTAAGCATAAATCACAATTGCAATGCCTGAATTACATTTGACAGCAATTTAAAATTATTTTTCCCATTTATTACACGTGCAATCTAGTATCACTCATGGAAGTTGAGCATTTTGAAAGCACAGCAGTGGGGCTGGGTTTTCACCTAGATTCAGTGTTCCCAGACTGCAAGATGAGTGCCACTCGGAACAGGCAAGCCCTTTCAAAGTCGGCTGCATGAAACACAACCTGCTGAGCATTTCTCTGAAGAAACAGGATCCCTGCTTCAGCTGGAAAACTTCTTTTTTGGTACCTGTATATACTGAGGCATGGATGTGCTGCCATAGCTGTCTTCACTGGAGCGGAGAATGACTGCTCTTCATGCAAGTGACATGGTGACAAGTGCTGTTGCTACTGTCCCAAGAGTACTCAAACGCAACTCCCAGGCCCACTGAGGGCCTGAACAACAAAATTCAGGCATCCCAGACGTCGACAGATAGGCAACAAGAGCAAGATTTCCCCCTTCAGGTAAGGTAGTTAATGAAGTGGACAGGAAAACCAGAACATTTTAGGTAATTCATTCTTCTGTTGATCCTGTGCATCTCAGTAATTATCTCAGTTATGGCGTGTTGATTCCAGTGTGTGCCTGCTCTCACTTGAATCAATACTGAAATTTCAGTTGCTTCAGTTAAAGCAGGCTGGGTCATAAGGAGTTCTACTGAATTGTGTCTTTGAGTAGCGCTTACAATGCAAAATACATACAAACTACAATGGATGTTGCTCTTACACAAGTTCAACACCATCATAAAAATACAAAACAAAGATAAGAGGGATCAAGTGGACCCTCAGCAAGTTTGCCAATAACACCAAGCTGTGTGGTGCAGTTGATAGGCTGGAGGGAAGGGATGCCATTCCGAGGGACCTGGACAAGCTCAAGAGATGGACCTGGACCTTATGAAGTTCAACAAGACCAAGTGCAAGGTCCTGCACCTGGGTCAGGACAATCCCAGGCACAGCTACAGGTTGGGCAGAGAACGGACTGAGAGCAGCCCTGAGGAGAAGGGTTTGGGGGTATGTTTGATGAGAAACTCAAGTGTGAGCCAGCAGTGTGTGCCCACAGCCCAGAAAGCCAACTGTGTCCTAGGCTGCATCAAAAGGAGCTTGACCAGCAGGTCGAAGGTGGTGATCCTGCCCCTCTACTCTGCCCTCACGAGACTCCATCTGCAGTACTGTGTTCAAATCTGGGCCCCCAACACAGAGAGATGTGGAGCTGTTGGAGTGAGGCCAGAGAAGAGCAGGAAAGACTGATCAGAGGGCTGGAGTACCTCTCCTATGAAGACAGCCTAGAAAGTTGGGCTTGTTCAGCCTGGAGAACAGAAGGCTCCAAGAACGCCTTAGAGCAGCCTTCCAGTCCAGTTCCTAAAGGAGGATGTTTTATAAGGGCATGTAGTGACAGGACAAAGGGGAATGGCTTTAAACTGAAAGAGGGTAGGTACAAGGAAGAAGTTCTTCCCTGTGAGGGTGGTGAGGCACTGGCACAGGTTACCCAGAGAAGTTGTGGGTGCCCCATCCCTGGCAGTGTTCAAGGCCAGGTTGGATGGGGCTTTGAGCAACCTGGTCTGGTGGAAGGTGTCCCTGCCTGTGGCAGAGCGGTTGGAACTAGATGAGCTTTCAGGTCCCTTCCAACTCAAACCATTCTATGATTCTATGATCAAGCGAGGTTAGGGTGCCTCAGATTTCATGGGCTGTCTCCAGTGATTGTCCTCATTTCCAGCAAAGGAAGAATCTGTAAAACAAAATCCAACTTTTGAACCTGTAGCCAGTGTCTGTTAAAAACTTTGAGTTGTGTTGAAAATCCAACAATCTAAAGTGTGTGAGTCATGAGTCTGAAAACCTGTTAAGAGATAAACACATAGAAGATGATCTGAAGACAAGGCACAGCATCATGCCTGGCTGTAAACCACATTGTGAGGGGGCATAGTTCTGAACGCAGGGCCATTGATAGTGCTGCCATCCTTGAAGATGGCTTTATGTAACTTCACGTCCAGCAATCCATTCAAATGCCCTCTTTCCGTTTTACAGATGACTTCAGTGGAGGAGCAAAAATTTCTGATGCTTGCCTCAGGTCATGCCATGACTCACTCAGAAAATTTCAGGGCTTCTGTTCTTATTGCCCTGTACCTGAAGAAATAGGCTCTCTTGACTCAAGTGTAATATTGTATGACTGCACTGAACTTCTTTTCACCTTTGATGAGCAGTATTTTTCTGAGAGATCTCAAGAGTTCAGATGGTAGTTGAAAGCTGTTGAGTTACCTGACATCATGCACTCACTCGAGGCTGAACCACAGGGATGAGAGGAAAGAGCAACTCGGAAAACAACAGCTTGGCATGGTACCAATACACCAGAGAGAACAACACGCACTGGGAAAGCTGAACCTGAGCAGCAGCAGCAGCACATGGGAAGACAGGAGACGTTAACAAATGCCAAATGCAAGGTGCAACACTCCGCAGAGACAACTGAATACACTTTGTATTAAAAAAAAGCTCGCTGTTGTTTCCTGCTGGTAAGAGACTATCTGCACACGGTACTCCTTGCTTCCTTTGTGAGGAGCCGAGGCGCGCCACCAGTGCCCGGGGCTGCCCTGCTAAACTCTGCTCCCGCCGCTGCTGGAGGGCCTGGAGAGCCCTGCCGCAGGGGATGCAGTGCCACGGCCCCCCACGGCACCGCCCCGCTCTGCCCTACGGGGACCGCGGCTGTGGCAGAGCAGCGTGCAGGCGATGGTCGCCGGAAGGCAGCGGCCGCCCGACCCCGGCTGACCCCGGCCCCGCTTCACCCGGCCCGGGGCGGAGGCGCGGCCTCCCAGCGGGGTGGAGGAGTCGGGAGTGAGGCGCGGGGCTGCGGCGGGCGCTGCTGGTGGGAGCGCACACAATGGCCGCGCCGGGAGCCACCGCAGAGCCGAGCCGCGCCGCGCCGGGTGGAGGCAGGGCCCGCGCTCGGTCTGGACCCGGTGCCACGGGCTCACGCGGGGGAGAACGAGCTGTATCGTGGGGCGGGGCGGGACGCACCTGGCCATGCCGCCCGGGCGGCAGAGGAGGACAGGCCTCCGCGAGGGCCGGGGGGCTGGTGTGGTGGAAGGCCTCCCATTGGCGCGCCGGCCGGGAGCGCTGGCACCGCCTCACGGGGCGCGGAGGGGCTGGGGAGCCGGGCGGCAGCGGGTGAGGGGCGAGCGGGTTAGCGGGCGGCGGAGAAGGCGGGTGGCCGGGCCCCGGCAGTCCCTGCCCGGCGGTGGGGAGGGGATTCGCCCGCCTCACCCTCCTGTCCTTGCCCTGGGCTGGGTACAGTTAGGTACGGGGACGCCCGTGGGTTCCTGCCGCAGGTCCGGCGGTACATCCCAGTTGACCAGGCAACAGAGCCACTGAGGAATGCAGCCGGGCGCCGGCAGCTGGGCGGCGGTGCGGCTGCTGGAGGAGGGGCGGGGCTCCGGGCGCCGCTTTCTTCTCCCGCCGCCGGGGCAGGGGCAGGAGCCGGGGTAGGGGAGGTGTCCTCGGTGCCGCTTCCTCCGGGGCGGAGCGGAGCGGGGCGGGGCGGGGCGGGGCGGGGCGGAGCGGACGGGGGACGGTGGCGGCCCCGGCGCCGGGAGGGACACCGCCCCGCCGCGGGCAGGGGAGTTCACCCACAGCTGTGCTCTTCCGCAGGGCGCGTAGCTGAGCGCGGGGCGGCTCCGGCGGCTCCGGGGCGCTGGTGATGAGGGCGCGGAGCAGAGCGGGCTGAAGGTGAGGCGGCGATCATGACGGTGTTCAGGCAGGAGAACCTGGAGGAGCACTACGAGACGGGCGAGGACCTCGGCAGGTGGGTGCGGGCCGGTGCCGGCTTCGAGCAGAGGGAGCCGCTGCCGCTGAGCGCGGAGGGGCCAAGGCAGGCGCTGCTCAAACCGCCTGAAAAACCCCCGCGCCTCCTTTCAGTCCTGACGGGAGATGCCCCTTCTGAGAGAGGGGAGTGGGCTTTTAAGCTACAGCGCGTTTGCGCTTATAATAGAGGTCTGATGTGGGTTTGGAGCCGGGCAGTTCTTCGGTGGTACCGTCTCTGCTTGGTGTCCGTCGGGGTGCTGTGCGGGGTCAGCTGCGAAATGTACGGCTGGCTGCTGCTAGCCCGGCGCGTAGCTGAAAACGTGGTGGGTTTGTAGCCCGGGAGTTGGTGGTGTGTGTGTAGTGAGGGGCTCCGTATCTATTGGTTTCGCTTTAATAAGACGATTAAAGAAGTGAGATAAATTGCTTTTCATCCGTGCGGTGGAGATCACTTTCTGGGTATCCCTGTTAAGCTGGAAGTCGGATGAGGGGATGTGAGCAGAGCGCTGACGATAAAGCGTTGCCTGCCTGAGCTATGATGCTTGGGTGCTGTGTAGTGATCTCCTCTGAGTCCATGCTGTTAGTGATGCCTTGTTTTCTCAGTGCCTTCCGTGTTTAATTCAGTTTAACACTGAATTATGTTACGTGCAAGTCTCCTTTTCATCTTCCTTTCCCCTTCTTTCAGAGGGAATTCAGTGGTATTTTAGCACATCAGTATGGCGGAATCCTTTTGTAGTGTTCATCTCGGCAATTTCAAAGCTGAGGATCAGTGTTTCATTACCACAGGGCAGTGGACATGACAACATGCAGATGATCATGTGTGTGCTTGTGTGTACCTTTCCAGTGAAGGGACGAGTTATAACAAATGTTGTAAATGAGATACTGGCATGGGCAGGAACTTAGAAATACAACATTGTTTCTTAAAAAAAAAACCCAACCCTACCAAATAAATAAAAAACTCCTGCATTATTGGAAACTTCATTGGACTGTATTTAAAATAACCTTCACCCTACTTATGTACAAGTTTGTTGCCGTGACTTGTACAGGTACATGATAAATACATACTTTCATGTTGTGTTCTGGGTTGGCTTTTTGTATGTCTAGAATGACAGTCCATGTTAATATGTTAGTAGGACGGTGAAGTCATATTAACTTATTGGACGTCATGTTAGAAAGACATGTTATCGTGCCAAGCCACAGTTTAAGTTGTGAGGCCTAAATATTTTGTTAGGACACAAAAAATTGTTCGATTTAATTTCCGTTCTTCTTGGCAAGAATGCATGAAGTGTTCTGAAATTTAGTTTTAGGCGTCTGGACTCTTAAAAATAAAACTATGCTTGTGCTTACAGACACAAATACATGGTTTACTTTACAGAAGAAAATAAAGACACATCTAGAGATTGACCTATTTTCTTAAGGCTCTTCAGGGAGAAGATGATGTCGGTATTCTAGTTTAGAAGGTGTTAAGGTTTGCGTAACCTCTCTCATTTATTTTAAAGTGTCAGTGCAGTGTTAGGTCCCCAGTACACATTTATAAAAGAGAGTAATTGCCTTAGGCCACTCACATAAGAAATGCTTAAATACATGGGTATTTTTCCAGACACCCTTTGGAAGTCATGTTGGCTCCAGAACACAGCAGTGAAGACCAAGCATGTCATTTTTACAGAATGGGGAAGTGCAAACACTGAGTAATATTATAAAGAAAAAAAAAAGTGTTTTTCAAGTTGGCAGAATACTAGGAGGAGCGTAGTAAAGAAATGGTATATTAATGTGGTCTGTTATAAACATGTTATTATGGTACTGAGGTTGTTCTTGTTCATCTCAGTGCTATATGAGGTTGGCATGCAGTTTGAACTTATAATATTTTACGAATATTAAAGAACTTTAAACTCTTTTGTCTCTTCCTTGAAAAAAGTGAAGAAAACCAAGAACCTCATCAATTTTATATACATTCGTGAGAAAATGCCAGTGGGTGGTAAAACATCACAAAGTGTTTGACAGGGATTTTGTGTTAAAAGTGCAGTTATTTAAAAGGGCCAAAGCTTTCACTTCAGCATCGTTTATTAAAAAAAAAAAAAAGATTATTTCACTGCGAGGTGTTGCCATAAAACTGTAAGAGTAAGCAAATCTTAGGATAGTTGTATGGTTTACTTTAGTGGTGTTTTTAACTTCTTTTAAAGCTTAAATTTCTGTGGTTGCTTGCAGTACTGCCTTGTAAATCCCATGAGTTTCTATTCCTCCTTTACCCCTTATGTAGGTTTCTCACCATTACTTTGCATACAAATGTAGTTGCAGTTGTCAACACTGAGGCTCAAAACTCAGAAAGCTGTGAATATTAAAAACACCTTTTACTTTAAAATTTCTTCTGTTCATCTGAGAGCCCACATCATGATTTAATACTTGAGCTAAGCAATGATGAAAGGTTCTATTTTGCAAAATCAGCCTTCCCCCCCCTTCTTAGGAAGAATTCCTTTATTTCCTCTTGCTTTGCTGCAGTCATGTAACAAACAAGGTGAATAAATGAACAGGTAAGTTTCTCTTGTCAGAGGTGTGTTTGAATGAATGGATCATGAAATTCTAGGCCAACCTGCCTTCTGAGAAAGCTCAGCGAAGACGCATATACTCAGAAATTTTAATAATCTTCACTGTTTTCCCTTGTAAATTATTTAGCAATCTTTAGTACTTTGTAATACTTCTGACAGAAGTGAGAATAAAAAAATCATTTTAATAAGAGTGATCTAAAAAAGATGTGTTGGTGAAAGCAAATGGGTTGTGTAAATGAAGTTTTTGATTGAAACGGGTAATGGAGGTTTGAATACTGCATAAGAACTAGAGTTGTTGGAAACAAGGAGAAGGGATAATGTGCCTGGGCTGAAAATGCACTTTCTAGTTTTCTGGCATTTCACAGTGCTTTTACAGAAAAGAGTAATAAATGGTTCTCATCCTTTTACTAAAATGTTTAAGTTTTATTCCATTCTTTTGGTTTGTTTTGATTTGTGCCTGGGGAGAACAAAGGAAAATAAAGGCACTTGAGATTGTAAATCCTGACAGGATCACCCTTACTTGTCTTGCCTGTACATGATTTCTTCTAACACATTTGTAAATGTTCAGGTTTGTTTGTCTTAAGCTTTTGTACCAGGGGAGTTTTGTGTGAGACTTGTGGATCAAATACTGTCTTTAGAGTAGAATGTATACAAAGACACTGCTCTTGGTCAGTGTTATGTTGCATTGTGTACACTTTTTTTGTCTTATAAATCTGGAGTGGTACCTGTTACTTGGCATTGTTCAGATGCAGGCTACCTCCGGACGTGTTGAGTAATTATCCAACCATGAAATGTCGAGTGGTGGTGGAGATTATCGTGAAAAGGCAAGAAATATACTCAAGCTGTTCATTTTAATTCTCCTGCAGTTGCAGGTGATGCGACCGTGCATTTCAAACATGCTGCTGCAGTGCTTTTACTCCATTCCACCCAAAAGACAGGAATTCAAGTTTATCAGTATTTAAAACCTGCACCACAAGTGCAGACTCACTCACAGTGAGCATGAGCATGAAAAGCTTAAATAGATCAAATTAATCAAAATACTAATTTATTATTTTATTTTTTTGTAATCCTCCTATGACTGGCCTTACTTGGGAGTTGCTACACACTGAGAGAAATGCGGCATTGCTTAAATAATTGTAGGGAGACATACCCAAACAAAGCTATGTTATCAATGACATACTGTGTCTTATTTATGTGAATTGAAGGTATTTAGACCTTGATCTTACAAGCAGCTCCCTCCTCCTTTAGCCCCACTCCCCTGTTCGGGGGTTTTTTTCTTTAAACTTCCACATGCTTCCTAAAAGAGTTGCAGATTATTGAAATACAGCTTTGGAATTGAAGAATGGTATTTGCATTGCACTGTGGTTTGCAATTTTTAGATTCTTGTTAATGCAAGGGGGAGTTATCATACCCTTAAACTTCAAGCTTGTTTGGACTGCTGGACTCACCAGGGAAACACCTACAACTTGTTGAATAAAAGCTGTGACGAATTTCAGCAGTTTTGGAAACTAGTCTGTTTCTGCTTGTAGCTCACTAAGCAGCCATGCTCGCAGTAAAAAGCAGTAAGCTAACTAACCCTGCTATCTAAGGTATCTAATCACCTTATCAGTTGTGAGAGAAAAATGCAAAGGATAACATGCTGAAGATGCTGATAAGAGAGACCAGGGAGCTATGCAAATGTGTATTTACAATCTGAAAAATGTTCTTTTACCTTCTTTTGAGTGTTGAGTGAAAAGAGAGGGTTTGTTGGTTTTTTTTTTGTGGTTTGGTTTTCTTTTTTTTTTCCTCCCCCTGGATGCTCAAACTGATTTCTGTAGTAAACAGGAACTATGTAGGCAGAACATATATATATATATATATATATATATATATATATATATATGCATGCATGTATGTGGTTTTGGTTATTCACATATCAGTTTTCAAAAACACAGCTTTTTAGAACAGCAAAAAAGTATAAACATGAAAACAAAAATACTTGGATGGCAACTAGAATTTGTACTTCAGAGTGCTTTTCAGGCTTGACATTCTAAACTAATCTTGGTAAACTAGCCAACGTACTAAAATTGTGTGAGTATTGTCAAGCTCCATTGTCATATGTATAGGATGTGAAATTCCTTTGAGGTCATACTTCCTTTCAAAATGGTCACATTTGAAATCCATGGCAACCATCTTTAATAATGTTAGAATATAACATTTTTTCCTTGGAATTACCAGGTCAGGAAGTCATCTGGGGGGGAGGGGTGGGGTGAGGAAAGCACTGTGAAAGATGATCTGGTAAGGCTAAAAGTACTGCATGTAGGTAAGAAATTTTTAATTGTGATACACTGAAATTTCCAAGTTCTGTTTTTTTGTTTTTTTTTTATTCTCTTGCTGTAATCTCCTCTCCACTGCTCTATTAAGAGGCATGTGTTAACCTTCCCTCTTATATGGCGATGAAATGGCTAAATACTGAATATGAATATGCAGAAGATGCAGGCCTCTGCAGTACTGTTTCCTATGTTATTTGTACATACACAGCAATAAATACTGCAAGCATGGAAGACGCTGCTTCTATAGCTATGTGTGTGTAAATTCTGGTAGAACACAATAATTAATTATAGTAAACTGAGTGGGTTTTATGAGTTTTTCAAAGGCCTTGCGAACAGCCCTGAAAGCATTAGCCACCAAGCCACTGTTTGAGCAGGAAGCCTGGTTGGTGTCTTTGCGTGCCTTTTTTTGGTTTTGAGTTGAAAATTTCAACATTTGGATTACAGTGAAGAACTCTTACTGTGCTGTTTGTGAACCTTGTGAATGTTGTATTAGCCTTATTATCTCTCAGAGGAGAAGTTGGTTATTCTCTGCTTGTCTGCAAGTCTTGGCCCTGGTGGTTGCGTGGGTACTGAAAAAGAAGGTCTCTTAACTGGGAAGCGTGGTGGGAGGAACTGTTCTTCTATGTCTCAAGTCACTTTACCTCCCAGCCGTGCCTCAAAATGCCTCCTTTTCACAAATGCATAATAACCTGCAAGCTGCTGATTGCACAGGCTGCAAGAGGCTGTCACCATACAGTGCCACTGATGGCAATTACTGCCATATAAAATGTGCTGAGAGGTTTGCTTCGTGAAAAATCCAAGAGGTGCAGATGCTTTTTGGGTGTAACTGCTTGGTCTTGCTTAGTTTATTTCTCAGTCTGGGGGAGAATAATGCCTGCTTTGTATGCCTTTTAAAATGAAGTGTAATTAAAACTAGAGTTTGCTGATTATTCTGTGCCTTCAGTTTAAATGCACAAATCTTTGTAAATCTAAACTCATCAGGAAGTGGGTAAAAATGCTTATGTTTGATTACTCTTCTAACCAGATTTAGTGAGGCACAGTCAGTACTGGAGCTTCTTTGATAGGGATGTGCTGAAGCTTCCATTCTGTTTTTCTGTGCTTTGCTTTTTTGTCCTTCTGTGTTTTGGGGAGTGAAGGGGTTCGGTGTTTCTTTTTTGCTCCCCATTGTCTCCCTTTCCAGATGTTCCAGTATGTCATTTCCTCTGCTGGAGCTGTACGTACCAAACAGAAACTGACCCCTTTAGCTTAGGAAAAGGGAGGCTGAGGCCATCCTTTCATGAGAGCTGTGTGCCAAGCTCAGCCTGTGCTGTTACTGGCTGAAAGCAGTATTACTTTCCTCTGGTGTGTATTTTTGTGGGTTTCCTTTTTGTTTTGTTTTGTTTTATGCAGTTGTGCCATTAAAGGGGTGGGGGGAAGAAGCACCTTATATCTAATTTATGGCAGCAGTGAACACTGGGATCAGCTGAAAGCACTGTGAAGTCTCAGCCTGCATGGAATTGTGATTGCCTCCATAAATCTACCTCAAGTTAAATAGGTAGCAGGGCCGAAGATACTCACTTTACCACAAAGGTGAAGAACATAAACCTGCAATAAGGAAGTTAAGCTAGAAATTAGAAGAATGATGAATGGTGCAGTGGTTCTAGAGTAGCCTTGACAAATGATTGTTGCAGTTGACAGAGATATTCAAAAGAGTATCAGTTTTTGTAGGAAATTGTATGTTTCCTGTGAGACCCACAGCTGTGCTTAATGGCTTAATGCCCTTCTGTTTTTCACTGGCTTGCTTAGCAAACCTGTGCAACTTGTTAGGAAGATTATACATTCCAAGGAAAAGGTGCCAGTCAAAGCAGTGGATCAGTAGTTTCTATTTCCTGGGTGGTAGTAACTTGCGTAGTTCTGTCTCAAATAGCTGTTGTCTCTCAAACTGTGTTTTGACAGCACTGGAGGAAGATAGGTGACATAAAGGAGGATCATCCACAAACCTGAAAACTGTTCATTGACTTACCATGCAGTATAGTAGATATACTATATATAACTTAACCATCACTAGTTCATGACAGATCTATGTGGAAGCCGAGAGAAGCCTGGACAAAGCCCAAAGATCTTCAAGCAAGCCTAAACTATTTTGTTGTTTGTCTTTGTTACGCAATGAATTTTGGACTAAATTCACACATAAATGGTGTGAAATCTAGGGGAACTGGATTCTCCGAAGGCCTGTGCCAAGGAGTCCGATACAGGTAATGCTGTTGAACTCTTGAGATGTCATTACCTAGAGGGTGCTACAGAGAGAGTGGAGCCTGCATGTTTTGGTAAGTTTGGTGATGTTCCTGTTGGCTTTGGTGCACTTATGGAACAGGCTAATAGAAGAGATGAATTGTAGGCCACGTATCTCCCCATATCCTCATGCAATACCTTGCTACATCCTCCTTTACATGTTACCCAGAGCTCTTGTACCTCCATTTCAAACAGATTGCTGCTTTTCTACTCTAAAATGAAGAAGAAACGTGAAGGCACTGAAGCTGTGGGAAGAAGCCTCTTGAGAGAGCAGACTTAAGACTTTGGTACATTTAGCTTTGCACCACAAAGCTTGCAGTGGTGTGTTTTTTAAATACACTGGAAGAACAAAAATGCTTGAGGAAACAAAGAAAATTTAGAAACCAGGTTTACATTTAGTGTTCACAGATGAATCTGCAAGCTGGAAAGTGAGAGGCTGCTTGCTTCCAGGAGAGTGAACTTGTGGGACTTGTCTTTGAAATGAAGACAGTGTGACCAGGGAAGCTAAATTGTGTCAAGATTGAGCTTGTAAAATTAAAGGAGAGGATTGCATGATGGTGTCCTGGGGAAGGAAGAAGCTTGATAAGGATACAGTCATTGTGGATATATTAGGTCAGTTTTACCCCTCTCTTTCAAGGTTTCCAGACACACTGTAGTCCTTGAGGATGTTATTCTTTTGTATTAAAGGTGTTACATTTTTAGTGTGTTGCAGTTTGGTGGGCTTTTCTGATTGTGGTACACATTAATGTTGGGGAGAATGTCTTGTATTATGTTCTTTTACCCAAATCCAAAGTAGTTCACATGGTTTAGTTAGGATTGTTGTAAAACACTACATTGAGTAATCCACATGATGGTCTGCAATCTTATTCTTTTGGGTTTTACATTTTATTTCCTTCCCCTTCTTCCCTCCTGATTACACAAGCAAATGTCACAGACAGTTTTGGCTTCAAGAGGCATACTGTTGAGGAGGAAGCATCATTGCAGGGCTGCCCAGACCATGTGCATGCATTGACCACCATCAGCAAGGACCTCACAGTGGAGTGATATATCACTCTTTGTAAGAGTAAAGTCCCCAGTACCACCTGCCTGCAGGTGCAGGTAGCTTTGTTATGAAGATTAGATGATCTTACCTGTACTTACCTAAAAGAGAAACATCTCTTAATTACTGGGTGGTCAGAAACATAGGGGATATATGCAAAACTTGGAAGACTTCACAGTTAAGTGTAAATCATAACTGTGTGTGCAACCTGGTTGAAAGATACAGTTCAACTGAATTTTCTGCTGACCTGTACAGAGGAGTGAGCCTTTAGAAAGGAAAAAAAGAATGGCTTCATGCAGTACCATTCTGTTCGTGCGCTTCTTGCTTAAATAGAACGCTAAATTAGCCTGTGACTGGACTTGTGTACTGGAAATATTTGATTTCCGCTATATCTTTATTTGTGAGCAATTCATACTGTGTTTCTAAGCTTTCACAAGTTACTTGAGGAGCCCTACTTTCAGTCTGGTACATAGATTGGCTTCTGGGCTTTGGTCCATTTCCTGTTTTCTCTCAAGTATGAGTAAGTCATTGTAAGAGTTGAACTGCTGGATGGGTGTGCCTGTAGAAGTGTTCACTTTGAGAACCTATTCATGTGCCACAGGAACTGGTAGCAAAGGGCCGTTTTCCCCAGGTCACACAGTCTGTTGAGGCTGTGGTGTTTCGGAGTTGATACTCTTATGGGACAGAGAAAGTATGTTCATTTTCTGGAGTATTTGGTGGCTTATAACTCTTGTGATTATAGGGAAGCAGTGTGGGGACTCTCATCTCTTCTTTGTTTTCTAAAATTTTGAGTCTCATTGACTATTGCAAGGTTGAACTTCATTGCTGAGATGGTCCTTACTAATCCTGTATCTCTAAATGAAACTGAGAAAACAAATGCTTAAAATTTATAATTGTCTGTACTGTGTGTGGTGTGTGTTACTTGCTATTGTGCTTTGCCTAGTTATGTAGATATAACTAGGTGGAGTTAATTTTTATCTTAATTGATAATATTGTATTCTGTTCTGGCATGGTTTACAACTAAATCATTTTGCCAAGTTTAATGGAGATAGGGATCTGAGTTTTTTTTTCCCTTTATCCACAAAGGAAAATAAAATTAGTGGGTATTATACTTGGGTCTGACAGCTTTGTGGCCAAAAACTCAACACTTTCAATAGCTTTATCAACAAAACTGGCAGTTTGTTATTTCCTAAGAAAGCAAAGTTCACAGGAGTCTTAGATGGTAATAAATTTTATTTTTGTTCTGATACCTTATTTCTTGACTTTTGATTCCCTTATTGGGGCACTTGGCTCCTGTTACCTTTAATGAAGGGGATGCAGATGTAATCCTAGAGGTAGATATTTCACCTTGTCTCTGTGTGCTTTCCTCATCTTTTGAGGTGGGTTCTTTTGTATGCGTGGTTTTGTTTTGTTTGTTTTCTTGTTTGAGAGAGGTGGGCTGTAGGGAGGGACTGTGGGTTTTTTGGGGGGGTTGTGATTTTTCTTTCTGTGTGTTGTCATTTTGGTGGGTTTTCTCTTTTTTTTTTTTTCCCTTTGTTTTGTTTGGGTTTTTTGTTGTTATCATTGTTGTGGTTTTACCCACCCCCTAAGCTTACATAGACTTCAGATATTTTGGTATGGGACCTAGGACTTTTTAGGTGTATTATTTGTCTGGCAGTATTTTCTTATCTTCATGAGCAGGGCCATCTGCGCAGAATTGCTGTTGATTCCCTGGGAAAGGAAAACACATCACGGGATGGCTTAGTTCCTTATGTCTCATCTTTTCCCATTGCTTTTTACTTGAAAGGGCCTTCTGATAGCATTTACTTCACATTCCTGCCTAAAAGAAGGATTGCTTTCCCTGCTTTTGTTGCCAGTTAAAACATTAACTAGAGAACAAACCATTCCAGATTGTATCTTATAAAGCTGTCCCACTTCTGCTGTCCCTTTTGTTCCTTTAAAAAGAAACCTTTACATTACTGTCCCTCCTGAGAGTGTGTTGGTGCCTGCCCTACCTGCCTGCCAGCCTGCTTGAGTGTTTTTACAAGGTGGCTAAACCAGCCTAGTGTGGGGGGTCAGTGAATGGGAACGATTCTATTCCTCACTTGCCGAGTTATGTTCTCCTGCTTCTTCTGTGCTGGTGCTGGCACCATCCTGAGCACAGTCTGGAAGCAGGAGAGAATTACAGATTGCTCTCCCTGAACTGGGTCACGGTGGGCACCACGGGAGTGTCAGTGCCAGCCACAGGCATAGCATGGCAGGAAAGCATGCCAGAGGGATGGGGCAGCCTCTGTTTGTGATGGATGCTGGCTCAGTCTAATAACGCACACCATAAAGCTTGTGCCTCATGTGCTCTGTGTCAGTGTGTCACAGGTGTGGCTGGCTGAGACTGTGTGGAACAGCTGCTCTGAACTGGGAAGCAAAACTTGACTGTGTCAACCATGGGCAGCCATTGGTGACTGCATAGTCTGAGTATGTTTTCCTTCGCCAGCAGCCTGAGGGTGGCCAGGCAAGCCCTCCTTTGCACTGAGGTCAGAGGGGGCAACTTGGAGTATTGTTCTAAATTCCTGTGTTCTATGTTCTAAATTCCTAAGTGCCCGAGCTTGTCTGTGAGAAGGAGCAGTTGTGAATAAAGGCTGAAGAGCTAGGGAAGCAGACAATTATTTGGCTCTAAATAGCAGCTCATAAAACCATAATGTACATGGACAGTTACTAAGGCACTTGGTATGAGGTTTGTGTATATGACACAAATATGCTTCATTTGTAATTCCATGTCTTCTTAAAAAGCTGCCTTCAGTCAAGGAAAAGGAGTATTTTCATCACTGGTTTAAATTTTTTGGCCTAAATGTTGTGTCTGTAGATTCTATTGCTTGTTGGTTTTCTTAAGGATTTAGCTAAAATCAAATTAATAATTGGAGGAGAAAACACAGAAATTTTCCCATGCAAAAAATTACTCTGCTATCTTCTGTAGAGTGTAAGCTTGAGGTTGTATGTTTCTCATTGTGCTCTGGTACTGAAAGGTTAGTAAGAGACCTGTGGGTTTTATAGTGGTTCTTCGTACTTGATGGGAAGTAATGAAATACAGTGAAATACGTTCCACACCTTTTAACTCCATTAATTTCTTGGAAAAGTTGAGTCATAACCTGTTTGGGACTTTGCAGTCCTTCCTACCTTCTGCTTTCAGATTTTACCCTTTTTTTAGCAAGTGTTTGGTGAGTGATCTGTACCCTATCACCATATTAAATGATTTTTCAAATATACTGAAAAAGCAACATCTTCTTACATCAGCATCATTTAATGTATCTAACAGGTGCAGCTGTGCTGACAGTGTCATGCATTTGTGTATTTTTATTTGTGGCCATTCAAAGTAGATAGCTTCAGAGTCCATATCTGCAAAGAAATGCTGCCTAGAGGCACATTGTTATTGCTCATTAAGATCATAGGTCATGTGCTATAAAACAAGGAGGTTCTTAAAAGGTGAAATAAAGGGAAACTGCTCATTGTGATGAAAGAGTGGATGGCATAACTGAGATCTGGTAAGCGTTATCACTAGATCCTTCCTCCTCAAGCTGAAGGACAAACACGCACTGAAGGCATGCTTCAGAACTCATTGGTACAGAAGAGAAGCGGGAAATTCAAAAACATTCTATTTATCAAATAGCAGCGTCAACAGTCTTTAGCATCACCAAAATGAAGTTTGTTCTGCATGTGTATTTTAATATTCAGCCCAGGCTCCTGGTTTAAGAATTTCTGAGCAAGTGATGACTGAGCTTCTGTGCTCAGTTCTGAGTCAGATGTACATCGTGTACTTCTTTTAACATATACATATAGCAAAACTAACCTCTTATTTAATATTAATAGCTAAGACAGTTTACAAAGTTCATGGAAAGTCCAAATGGGGTGGAAATTGAAGTACTAAAGAACAGTAGAAGCATTTAGAATCCATCTCTGGCTTTAAGTACTGGTACAGGATATTATGGCCTTTATTTATATTGATACATACTTAGTCATTGATCCTTCAGGTACCTGTGCATAGGAGCTCTTTTTTTAATCCATAAATAGCAGTAAGGGTAAGACTTTGCTTGAAAATCTATGCATTTTTCTGCATTATCTCACCTTTCTAGCTGTCCTGGGTTCAGCAGTAGCAGTCATGTTTCTCCTTTGTGGTAGCTGGTGCAGTGCTGTGTTTTGACTTCCAGCCTGGGAACAGTGCTGGTGATACCGATGTTTTTGGTTGTTGCTAAGTGATGTTTACCCTGACCAAGGACTTTGTGAGGCTCATGCTCTGCCAGGGAGGAGGGGAAGCCGGGAGGAAGCAGAGACGGGGCGCCTGACCCAGGCTAGCCAAGGAGGTATTCCATACCACAGCACGTCATGCCCGGGGTGGGGGGTAACTGGGAGTTACCCGGAAGGACACGGGCTTCCGGGTGGGACTCGTTTCTTGGCGGTGGTATCGTATTCTCTTCCCTTGTTATTTTCTCTTATCATTGTTGTCGTTGGTAGTGATTTGTGTTGTACGTTAGTTACTAAACTGTTCTTATCTCAACCCATGGGAGTTGCATTCTTTTTGACTCTCCTCTCCGTCCCTCCAGAAGTAGGGGAAGGGCAAGAAGGGGGGGGGAAGTGAGTAAATGAGTTGTCTGGTTTGGTTTAAACCACAACACTAGCTTTTTCATCATAGTTGTAGTTATTATTTGAACTGTTAGGGGTTGGGCTAGATGACCTTTGAAGGTCTCTTCCAACTCAAACTATGCTGTGATTCTATGAACTGCTTACAAGTGCAAGTACTCTGCTTTTCATATGATAAGATAATTTCTGAAAAGACTTTAGCGGATGTACATATATTCAGACCAAATGGGTTTCAGCAAGCTCCAGCCCAAGCACCGTTAATAGGAAATGGCTGACATCCAGCAGCCTTGGGAGTTTTACAGGCATACATATTCCCTTAGCTTATACATAACATATAACTACATCTCAGTACAGACTTCACACTGGTATTTTAAATAACCATGTCTATGAGTAGACTTCTGTCTAAATGATTTTCTTGAGTACTTGCTTGGGCAAATAAGATCATACCTAGTTCTTCACATTCTGTAGTCTGGTAATCACTTAAAGTGCTTGTGTTAAGGGACTTGAGACAAGGGACCTTCTCACATTGTTTTTGCCTCTCCAGGTTTTACAAGAACGATATGTGCATGTTTTAGACTCACTTCACTTTCATACTGGTTGTGTACATCTTGTATTTGTCACATGGTATAACTGCTATACATTTAATGGAGTGTTTTGGTTTTACTTTCCCTGACTGCATTTTGACAAAGGGCCAGCTCCAAAGTCTTCTAGAACAGATCATAGAATCATGGAATAGTTAGGGTTGGAAAGGACCTTAAAATCATCTAGTTCCTACTCCCCTGGCATGGACAGGGACACCTCACACTAAACTATCTCACCCAAGGCTTCGTCCAGCCTGGCCTTAAACACTGCCAGGGATGGAGCATTCACAGCCTCCCTGGGCAGCCCATTCCAGTGCCTCACCACCCTAACAGGAAAGAATTTTCTCCTTATATCCAGTCTAAACTTCCCCTGTTTAAGTACTACTTTGTCTGTTTTACAGTTTTGGCAATGTACATGTCAAAGATCAGTGACTTGGAAATGTTCATTGAGAGAGAACCACACAATAGCAAGATTCTGTCAGTCTGTACTTGCATTCTGTGAACTGTAGAGTACAAGTGAGAGAGACAGTAAGAATGTGAAAGCGTAGTTTAGCACTGCTATGTCAGTCATCTATATGTCATCTCCAAGTGACAGAGGAGCTGACAAGGAGAGGTGCCATGCTTGACCTTGTGTTCACCAACAGGGAAGGGCTCGTTGAAAATGTGACACTCCAGGACAGCCTTGGGTGCAGCGATCATGAGATGGTCGAATTTGAGATCCTCAGGACAGTGAGAAGTGTGCAGCAAGCTCACTGCCCTGGACTGCAGGAGAGCAGACTTTGGCCTCTTCAGGAACCTGCTTCGAAAGGTTCCATGGGATATAGCACTAGAGGGCAGGGGGGGCCCAAGACTTGATTGATATTCAAGGATCACCTGCTACAAGCTCAGGAGTGTTGCATCCCAACCAGAAGGAAGTGCAGCAGGAAGGCCAGGAGACCTCCTTGGATGGATAAGGAGTTGCTGAGGAAACTTCGAAGGAAAAGAGAGGCTTATAAAAGGTGGAAGCAAGGACAGGTGGCCTGGGAAGAATACAGGGATGTTGTCAGGGAAGGTAGGGACCAGGTTAGGAAAGCTAAGGCCCACTTAGAATTAAACTTGGCTAGGGATGTGAAAGGTAACAGGAAGAGATTCTATAGGTATGATGCAAATAAGACAGACTAGGGACAACTTGGGCCCCCTCAGGAAGCTCTCAGGAGAGCTGGCTACCTTGGATTTGAAGAAGGCTGAGGTTCTGAATGAGTTCTTTGCCTCAGTCTTCACTGGCAAAGGCTCTGACCAAACCACCCAAGTCTTGGAAGGCAGACGCAGGGACTGTGAGAATGAAGACCTTGGGCTCACTGTAGGAGAGGATCTGGTTTGAGACCATCTTAAGAACCTGAACGTGCACAAGTCCATGAGACCTGATGAAATCCATCCATGGGTCCTGAAGGAGCTGGCAAATGAGCCACTGTCCATCATATTTGAAAAATCATGGCAGTCAGGTGAAGTTCCTGATGACTGGAAAAAGGGAAATATAACCCCCATTTTCAAGAAGGGGAAAATGGATGACTCAGGGAATTACAGACCAGTCAGTCTTACCTCTGTGCCTGGCAAAATCTTAGAGCAGATTCTCCTGGAAGGCTTGCTAAGGCACATGAAAAACAACAAGGTGCTTGGTGTCAGCCAGCATGGCTTCACTAAGGGGGAATCCTGCCTGAGCAATGTGATGGCATTCTATGATGGGGCTACAGAACTGATGGTCAGGGGTAGAGCAGTTGATGTCATCTACCTGGACTTGTGCAAAGCATTCAACACTGTCCCACACAACATCCTTGTCTCTAAATTGGAGAGACATCAATTTGGTAGGTGGATCACGCAGTGGACAAAGAATTGGCTGGATGGCCTCATGCAAAGAGTTGTGGTCAATGGCTCAGTGTCCAGCTGGAGACCAGTAACGAGTGGTGTCCCTCAGGGATCGGTGTTGGGACCGGTCTTGTTCAACATCTTTGTCCCTGACATGGACAGTGGGATTGAGTGCGCCCTCAGCACGTTTGCCGATGACACCAAGCTGTGTGGTTCGGTTGATAAGCTGGAGGGAAGGAATGCCATCCAGAGGGACCTTGACATGCTTGTGAGGTGGGCTGATGCCAACCTTATGAAGTTTAACCATGACAAGTGCAAAGTCCTGCACTTGGGTCAGAGCAATCCCAGGCACAGCTACAGGTTGGGCAGAGAAGAGATTCAGAGCAGCCCTGCAGAGAAGGGGGTGTTGGTCCATGAGAAACTGAACATGAGCTGGCAGTGTGCTCTCACAGCCCAGAAAGCCAACTGTATCCTGGGCCGCATCAAAAGGAGCGTGACCAGCAGGTTGAGGGAGGTGATCCTGCCCCTCTACTCTGCTCTCCTGAGACCTCACTTGGAGCATTATGTGCAGTTCTGGTGTCCTCAACATAAAAAGGACATGGAACTGTTGGAACAAGTCCAGAGAAGGGCCACGAGGATGATCAGGGGACTGGAGCACCTCCCGTATGAAGACAGGCTGAGGAAGTTGGGGCTATTCAACCTGGAGAAGAGAAGGCTGCGTGGAGACCTCATAGCAGCCTTGCAGTATCTGAAGGGGGCCTATCGGGATGTTGGGGAGGGACGCTTCATTAGGGACTGTAGTGATAGGACAAGGGATAGCAGGTTAAAACTTAAACAGGGGAAGTTTAGATTGGATATAAGGAAGAAGTTCTTTACTGTAAGGGTGGTGAGGCTTTGGAATGGGTTGCTGGAGGAAGTTGTGAATGCTCCATCCCTGGCGGTGTTCAAGGCCAGGTTGGATACAGCCCTGGGTGGCATGGTTTAGTGTGAGGTGTCCCTGCCCATGGCAGGGGGGGTTGGAATTAAATGATCTTAAGGTCCTTTCCAACCTTAATTGTTCTATTATTCTACTGGGAAGCTACTTGCTCTTGGAGATTAGCAGTATGACTTAGTCTCATTTAAAGTAATAATAAGAAAGGGATTGAACATATGTCAAAGAATGCTTAAAAACTAGCTTTAAAATTTTCAAACTGTATGTATAATACTTGTGTACTTTGGCCATCTTAAGTTGAACTCTATTAGATGAAATTTAAAAGTGAAAACTAATTGTATGGTAAAATAAATTCTCAAGAAGGAACCACTGGTACTCAGCTTACTCAAACTGTAAAGGGTTAATATTTATGGACTAGGCTAAGCCTGGCAGATAATGAATTGAGCTGTCTTTTATACATCCTGTGCTCAGCAATTTAGATAACAGGAAATATTTAACTAGGAGTAGAATATTTGCCTGTGTAAGCAAGATAGAACAAAGAATCTTAGCCCTGTTGAGCAAACACAGGTAAACACTGATAAAAGAGGAACGACATGGAATAATATTGTTCCTAGTTTATGTCTGCATGAGCAAGGTACAACAAATATGACCAAATAAGGAAGCTCTACTTGGGGTGAAATAAAGAAAAATACCTAGAAAAATAACAATGAGGGTCGTCAAAAACCGCCCTCCGACTCTAATAAAAAGACTGCCAGACTGGCAGATATTCATGAGTTCCAAGGAATTATTTAAATATGCATGACTTTCACAGGAAATGTGATGAATATGCATGTATTGCTGTCATTTAATACTCGCTTTTGAGAACACCAAGCAGACGTGTTTGGTGGAGGGATCCCCCATGTCTCCAGCACTGCTATAAGGAATGCCTGTTTTCTAAGATTTCAATACAAGTCTTGGCGAGTTATATTTGATGAGTTTTATGGTATCATTTTGGTGACCCAGATGGGACCCTGCTTCTAGACCTCGATGGATTCTGGGATCATGGAACCTCCAGCCGGCACTGAGGATTTTCTTGGGGAGAGCCCTGATCCCTGGACCTGAGAGCTCGAAGTAAGAACCCTGATAAGTACAAAAGGCCTTCTTTTAGGCAACCCCATCCGCTTAATACTGCACAGTTGTTGGGTATTTTGGGTTTTGTGTAAGCTCCTGGGTTAGAGTCCCACTTGATTTGGTAATCAGGGGTTAGAGTCGCCAAAAGAAGGGAGATTCAAGTCCTCCTGGTATTGTGTAGGTTTTGAGTTCCCAAGGTATTATTACTTGTTCTTGTTTTGGTAAGTTGTTTTGTTAATTTTGGCTATTTGAATTATTTGTTGAAGTTGGTATGGGTAACAAAAGTTTGAATTCAGGTGGTATTGTAAAGAGGTCACAATTAGGATGTATTTTAACTCATTGGAGACAAATTGTTGGTCCCCCAGGAGGGGTTATGACTCTGGAAAATTTAATCAAATATTATAATCAATCTATATAAATTAGATGATGGAGAGAAATGACCTTTTAGTGGAACACTGGATTACAATACTTTGTTACAGTTAATGCTGTTTTTTAAATGAGAGGGAAAGTGGGATGAGACAATGTATGCAGACACTTTACTAAATCACCCAGAGTGGCAAAAGAAGTGTGGAATTCATTAGCTTCCTCAGATTCCTTAGTGTTGGCATTAGAGAACGATAAAGAAAAGAGTAAAAATCTCAAAATGTCGTGTTCAGCTGTGATTCCAACTATTTGGGACAGAGAAGTTCCAGGGAAATCTAAGCAAGCAGAACCAGTAAAAATAGACCTTAACCCAGGTAAGATTTCAGCACAAGCTTTAGAGAGTTTTATTTGATGACTTCTGTGGTATCGCCATGAAAAATTCTTTATCTCTTGAGCAGGAAGAAGTGTTACGGCTCCTAAAGATAGCAAGTCGCAGTATTTGGGTATTATGCTTTTGTGTACAAAGGAATAGCCAGCAACTGGATTTCTCTCTCTCCCCTGCTTCCCCTCTCCATTATGTTGTAATTGCTGTTCCTGCCTAGGCAACAACTGGATCAGAGGAGGGAAAAAAGAACAAAACAAACCAGTGTCTGGCCATTGCTCAGCCTCTTGTATAAAGTTTCAGTGATGCTGATAACTTGCATTTCTTGTCTCTGTCTACTGGCACAGTGACAAGCACGCATGTCTGGTGTTACCCAGACTGTACAAGTGAATGCTGGACAGAGAATATGAAACTGAAGACAGAGCTGAATTGTTTATATATATACAGGAAGCAGGGAAGGTTTTGTCTGTGCCTGTCTGATGTTTGCCTCTCACCCACCTATTCCAACCGTTCAAAGCACTATAAAAAGCATGAAAGAGAATTTCGTCTTTGTTTAACTACTTTCAAACTTAGTTTAGTGAACTTCTTACAGCAATCTGTAAAGTTGTTAGTGTGTCTTAGTTTTGTATCTGCAGTAATTTATGGGTTTCCAGGAGGACGGAATCATCAAACCTTCAGTAATGCTTCTTTCAGTGTGCCTTCTCTTCTGAACATCTGCTGCCAACATAGACCTAGAGTACTTTATTCATTCAAATTTGCATTCCAAAACCCAAATGTGAATAGAAAGAAAATAAATCTGACATCAGAATTCCTGCGCCTGCAAGAGAATTTTTTTTTTTAAGAAAAAAATAAACCAGCAACAAAAAAACAAAATGAAAACCCAAACCAAAAAAAAACCCAACAAAACGGAATTACATAACTCTGTAAAAGCATATAATACCTTTCTGTTCTGGTGAACAGCAACAAAAATCTGCTTTTTTACCTGACTATTAAGCCACATCAATCCGTTGACAAAAGTGTAATTGAGAATGAACAAGACAGTACTGGTGAGCACATTCATGTAAAGGAGTTCCTTTTTGTTTCTGTGTACAGCTTGTAACTTGGAACAACACTTTTCCTATTTGTACACAGATGCCAGTTCTTCAGTGCCAAGAATGTTCCTTTCACACACTATAAAGTTCTAGCAACAGAGCAACTTCTCCTTCTGGCAAGCACTTTGCATGTGCTTGAGAGTTAAAATAAATCTTTCTATTCCTTTTCTGCCTCATCTCCTCCCCCACATGCTTTTATTCCTTGACCTTCAGCTGCGCTAAACTAATTTTCAGGAGCACAGTTTGACCTAATTGCTTAGCAGAGTATGATGATGGAGAAATCCCATATATTGTCTGCTAACGCTGTGGTCATAACTTCTTTAAAGTCTTGTGCTCCTTGGAAAGAAGACCACACTGATGGGAGGGAGGGCTGTGTTCTGGCACCGTCTCTGGAGGATTTAGCAGCTGCTCTTTTTTTTCATTGAAACACCATTGTCAGTGGCACCTTTTTTTTCTGAAAAATCGCTGTCCTCGTGCTGCATGGCAGTGAAAGAAACAGAAACTCTCTACTCTGTCTGACTGAATGGTGAATCAATACTTTCCCTAGATGAAAAATACTCTAGTGGGAGATGTTCCTGCCTATGGCAGTGGGTTGGAACTAGATGATCTTTAAGGTGCCTTCCAACCCAAACCATTCTGTGTGTTTCTTAGAAGGCTTATGTGTGGGCATAGTGTAAATTTGAAATGATCTGATGATTTGGAAACAAATAATAGGAGACCAGAAGACAAAGTAAAGTAGGATGTGCAAATGCTAGCTCATTGTTCTGAAAATCTTCAAAGCAGAGCAGCCACCAAATGTGGTGGAAAGAGAGAGAGCATGACAGGCTTTTGTCAGCATGCTCACATCCAGGGAGCCTGTAGTGTGTTCCTTACCTGCACCTCACTGCAAACCTTCATCTTTCTTTTCAATACTGGTGGTACTTCCTTTCTAGCTCATCAGGGCTATCTCTTAAAAAACCCTGAAGCTGTAGGTTGCCACAGACCGAATCCTCCATCTGTGGAAGCCTGTGTTTCCTGCTGTCACTCGTTGCTGTGATGAATGTGGGGCTACACTGTGAAAGCTCTCTTAACACGCTTCTGGTTTAAGCTGTGCATAATGGTAACGTAAATGAGAGTCAAATGAAGAAATGTTTTCTCTGGCTCCTTTGTGAAGCAGATGGAAATTATTTTTGAGTTCTTTGTATGTGTCTATCTGTACTAAAACAAGTCCCAAATTCAGTGAGGATGGGGGAGTTTTTCTAGCTTATGGAGTAGTGTAGTGACAGGAAAATCCACTTGTAAATAAAATCATCAGTGTCAAATGTGAAGTTTTTCGGGATTATTGAAGTTAATGGTGTGCAAAGTATGGTGCAAGTTAAAATACCAGTGATTCCTAGCTGCTCTTGGATTCATTAGTTAAATAAATATGAGCTATTAAGTTTTGTCTCTTTCTGCAAGACTGATTGTGTCTCTGTAGGAGACTTCCCCTTCACTGTGCAACTGCTGCTGAATTCAAAGCTCATCCATTGTAGCACTTTGTATTGCTGTCATCCTGGCTGTGTTTTGAGGAGAAGAAGCAGGCTGAGGTGGGAGAGCTGTTCTGACTGTTACTTGCAGCTGAAAATAAGAATACAAGTGACTAGTTTTCCCCTGTCTTTCAGCAGTAGTTATCCCATTTTTCTGTATTTTACCTTCTTTTTTAAAAAATGTAAAGGTGATTGCCCTTTCAAATCTCACATGCCGTGTGTTGTCAAGGGGGTCTTTTCAAATTAGCATTATTCTTTTTATGCAGTTCTGTTGGTTTGTAGTTTATACTGTAGAGATTGAAGACCCAAGGTCCTTGAGCATGACTTTAAGCCCCCCTGTTGTAGGTCTCTTGGAAGTAACGAGGTAAATGCACTTGAGTATATTTGTAAAGGAGCTTGCTTGCTCTTTTCTTAGAAACAAGGGTGAAGGGGAAGAGGAAAAAGGCTTTATGTGCTTGTTTGTGGGGGCATAAAGGATGTATGGTATTTGGGTTTCTGTGCTTGTTTTTCCTTCCATTTTTGCCCCATAAAATTGTATTAGAGTTGGATATTTTGAGAGGTCCTGTGTTTAGTCAGCTGCATAATATCTCTTAATGATAAAGTTCTGTTTCCTCACCCAATTCTCTTGCTCATTTTGGGAAAGTATGAATTTTTAAAAGCCTTTGAATCTGTCTCATTTGAACATAGCTTTTTTATATCTACTAAATACTGTTATCTTTAATAGTGTTTATGTGCTGGTGGTTTTTCGTATGTTCTCAAGAATTACTAACTCTCCTGACATAAAGAGATATCTTACAGAAACAGTTTCTCAGCTACAGTTAGACTCAAAAGACTGGAAAAAGCAAGGTAATGTGATACTTCTTGAACTGAGAATTTAATCCATCCATCCTTTATGGAAGGGAATGATGGATATGGTTAATATCACCCTGTTGGCGGTTATAAAATGTACATGCTTGTGTTTGGATGGCAGATACCTGCATGGAGGTAGTAGGTAACGGACATTTATTAGATGCACCATGTAGCCTTTTGCTGGAGTGAGAGCAGGTTTACCCTAGGTCTACAATAGACACATGTAAAGCATGTGTCCTTGTGCAGAGTGGAACAGGGAACTGACTCTTAACAAAAGTGAAGCAGACCTCCAAGTGTTGGGTACTGACTGGAGTCCTGCTGCTTACCTTACCTTTTCAGTAGCTTCCCCATGTCTCAAGGTTGCACCAGGAGAGGCTGGCTAATCTTTGTAAAGCTCAAATCAGGTTGTTAAGTATGTTTGACAGCTTCTTTATATGTGTAGCTTTGTTTAAATCATTTGTTTTCAACCCTTTCTTCTCCCTTCTCATTCTTCCTATTTGTATCAAGGTTGTTGCCATCTATATGCCATCAGAAACAACACATCACTACATTCTGGTTTGTCTTGGTGTTGTCTTCATTTACATTTGCTTTTTGTCCTTTACACTTTGCCAGCTATTTAATCTCAACATGACACTCTCTTCCTGATGCCTGTTGCATTTGTTCCTTTATCTCTGGCTGTCAAAATGCACTACACGATTCTTAATCACTTAATAAACACCCAGAAACTGGGATTTTTCAGGATGTTTGTAAGTCAAGAAAGTGTGGAAACGTCTCCATTTTTAGTCTAGGGATATCTCCCTCATCTGTGATGTGCTATTAGCCTGTCTTTGCCCATCATCCTGATTGTATCATTTGCTTCAGAAGGTTTTCTTTTGTGTTAATGAGCTCACCTTGATACGTGGTGAGTTCTCATTGGCTGATTAGGGGGGTAGAGGGATATTACAGTCATAGGTGTTTTAACCAAAAGTGATTGGAATACTGTTACTTCAGCTTAAAAAAGGTGATGTTGGGATCACTAGTATCAGAACACATCTCACAGTGAATTCTTGGCATCCATCTTAATTAACACTGCTAATTGCTAATATTTATCTTGCTTACGCATATTTAACTGGTAGAAAGTTTAATTTCTCTGTAGCCATTTATAATTTTTAGTCTGAAAACTGTTTTTTACGTAGGGGGGGAAAATGTTGAGAAAAGAATTAATGTAAACATCTGAAGGTTTTTTTACCTTCAAGTGCATTTGAGAGGCCTCTAACAGTCAATTTACTGCCTCTTCCTCGCCATTTGCAGTAGTTACTTTGCCTTGAAGCTCTTTTTTTAGGTATTTAGGTGTCATGGGTTTAGCTGTAACAGTTATTTTTCTCCTTCTTTGTGGCTGTTAGTGTGTTGTGTTTCAGATTTCGCCTAAGAACAGCTGATAACGCTGATATTGTCAGTTGTTGCTAAGTAACATTTACTGTAATCAAGGACTTTTCAATCTCTCATGCTCTGCCAGGAAGGAGGGGAGGCCAGGAGGAAGCAGAGACAGGACACCTGACGCAAACTAGCCAAAGGGGTGTTCCATACCACAGCATGTCACACCCAGTATATAAACTGGGGGGAGTCACCTGGAGGGCCCAGATCAGTGCTCAGATCCGGCTGGGTATTGGTCAGCAGGTGGTGAGCAATTGTATTGTGCATCACTTGTGCTTGGTGGGGTTTCTTCCTTTCTCTTTTTAGTTTAACATTCTCTCCCCTTGTTATTTCCCTTATCATTATTATCATTATTGGTGGTAGCAGTAGTGGTTTGTGTTATACCTCAGTTACTGGACTGTTCTTACCTCAACCCGTGGGAGTTACAGTCTTTCAATTCTCCTCCCCATCCTGCTGGGAGCTAGAGGGAAGAAGGGAGGGAAGGAGCAAACAGCTGCGTGGTTTTGAGTTACCGGCTGTGCTTAAACCATGACATTAGGATATGCAGTCTTTTGCATTTTATGTTAGAGGAGGTTATGCTGAACTTGAATGAACTGTTCAGGAAATAGGGCTATAAATGCGGCCTTTTCATCTGCTCATAATGACTGGTGGAATTGATCGCTTTTTCCTTTGGAGACATCAGAGTTAGTTGTGCATACAACCTCACTGTTGTCCATACAGAATTTCCTGCTGAAATTCTCAGGAGTCCAAAGTGTACACCAATACTTTCCTGGGATAAGAAAACTATGTAGTAAAGGAGTATCTTTATATCACACATTTCTGTTGGGTTTTAGATTACAGGGACAACTGTGGGTTTTGACCATATTTCTCACTTGAAGTGGCCTCCACAACCATTACAAGATGGCCTTTTGTTTGTTTGTGTGTTAACTTTGCATGTTATATAGATGGCTTGGTGCTGCTGCTGGAAATACTCAGTTCTGTCCTCTCAACTTTATAATCTGGGGAGGAAATCCTCTACCAGGAAAATTTTCTGACCTTTTGTGCTTTTTTTTCTGCCTGTATTAATTCAAAATGGCTTATATTTCATTTTTGGTAATCCATCTCTGTAACTGCCTTATATAAAAGTCAAATTTGATGTTTCCAGAATAGCATCCCAAACGTAGGGAACTAGCTGTAATTTATTTCAGTTTTGTTTCTTAACCTGACAGTAACTGGTTTTCTGTAGTTGGAAGAAACTGAGCACTGTGGAAAGATAACTGGAGCTTTTGACTACACCCCATGTAAATCCTAGTATATCTCTCTGTGGTCACATCATATTGCAAGTAACCTCAACTTTGCCTTTGGTGGAGCATCTTAAAGGAACTGGAATTTCAGAAAATTATGCTGAATAACTACTAGATGCTGAGTTGAAAAAAAAACTTCTAATATGCCACCTCCAGAATTTATTTATTTCCTCTAACTTCTCTGGCTGATGTTAACGATTGAGATATGGCTGGCCAAGCAGAAGGCTTGTATGAGAGGTTCTTGTTTTTCACTCCATCAGTTTTAATTCGTGGTAGCAAAACCTCCCACACAGCAACCTTTCTTGTTCAAAAAAGTAGGATAAAGGAGGTATAAAAGAAGTTGAAACAATCTGATAAATTCATTTTCTGGTCTGCCTGCTTTCCTAAGGTCTTTCCTGCCTCTTTTACAATACTGTCATTCCAAGTCTGGTTGCAGGATACAGGACTTATTTCAAGAATTTCAGCTGATTGCCATTTTATCCTAGGACATTCGGTAGCACTTTCTTCCTGACTTGTGTAAACACTGTTTTTTAATTACCTTTTGAAGTGGAAAATTGAGCATTAATGCTAGAAGAAAATCTTGATTTTGTGAGATGAGTTGAGGAAGAAGCATGACAACTAGGGCAGGTAGGTGGGCATGGAGGAGGGTAGGTACCATGTGCACATTTTTGAAACAGATTCACTTCTAGACAGAGAAGGAACATGTTAGAGACCCTTTCTGCAATGCACTATATGTTCCAGAATTGCCACTGTGCTAGCAATCCAGCCCAACAAATGTGTATGAAGTATATGATGTTAATATGAAAATCATTTAAACTGAATTATGGAAAAAATATTTTTCCATACTACGGAAGACTGGGGAAAATTATAAGTTGATAATAAATTACATAGACAAGTCCCCTGTTCTTCTTCATAGCACTGCTTTTAAATTAATTTTATGTGCTGACCTGATTTACTTAACATGTTTATTTAATATGTGGCTTACATAGGCTTTAACTTTGGAGTAGAGCTTTAGAATTGCAAAAAGCTGCTGCCTTCCCTGGTTTGATTCTTAGAGCTTCAGTGTTGACCTTTTTTGTGCTACTGTGGTGGTGTTGACTGAAGGTTATTTCTTCCACTAATTATGTGGCATATGTGGAAAAGAATTTCAGCATCATAGCATGAAAAATCGTGTGAGGCCAGAAAAAGAATGACTATTTCTTGGTGGCAGTCTAGTTCCACGTGGTTGTAGGTTTTCTGTAACGTCTTTAAAAGAGAGCAGTCTCCCTTGTCCTCACGGTAATTCCAGTACCCCCTGTACTTGTGGTCATGAGAAAGCTGTGTTTGTGCTCAGGTAGTGCTAGCAGTACCGTCTACAGCCTACTCTGCAGAAATCATGCTACCTTTCATGTGAGTGCTGCTTCAAGCCATTCTGTCATATAGTTTCATCTTACTATCACACTCCCATCTCTGATAAACCATGTTCTTTTAGCACCACGGTGAGATGGTAGTGCGGTAGAAGTTACAGCTGCGTGGTAACTTCTTTTTCCTGTGCAACCGCTACTGAGTTGCAGCTTCCAAAAGGATGTGGTGTTTAAAGAACCTTTGTTGGGAGTATTCTGTATTCACTGTGAAGACAGTTTCTGTCTGCATGCCTGACAAAGGCTGCTTGCAGCAATGCCTGTACTTAACCTGTTCACTTGTGAGTGGAAGCCTGAACCCACACACCTATCAGGATTTCAGTTTGTTTACTCAAATGTTCTTTTGAGACAAAGATTGAGATAAATTTTATCTGATGCTGGAGTGGGATTGTGTTATTTCCATGCTGTAAGAAAGCTTTCAAGAAGAGCAATAAATCTCTTAAGTTGTACCTAGTGAGTGCATTGAGAATGACAGTGAATTTAAGCCTGTGAGATGTTATAAAAGAGCTAAGGCTCATGGCTGTGTCTGACTCTTCTCGTGTGATTGTACAGTTTCAGATGAGAAGGTGTTTGGGAATTCCCCATTCTATTTGACAGATTTCCATGTCAAGCCTACAAGTTGAATTTTGATTGCCAACCCTGCTGTAGTTACCATGCACTGTGGCGGCTGAGCTCTGCTCTCTCTCTCTCTGTCATCACCAACACACTATCACTTCAGCGTTGCTTTTGGCAGCTATACAGTCTTATGGTTGCGTTGGAGTAACACCTGTGCAAACTCATTAATTGCGAGAAAAAATTCACTGGTGTCACTCTTGGAAATGGGAAGGGAGCATTTGTTGATGTAGTGCTTTTCCACTTCTGGCAATCCCATTTTATTCTGCCTTCTCCTCCCCATCCCTCCATCTCCCATCCCCCAACCTGTTTTCCTTCCTGCACATTGCCTGCGTTCAGCCCTGACAAATCTGGGATGCCAAAGCAGCTCTCACATTGAATGTGAGAAGCACCTGGCCTATGAGGGGAGGGGGACTTTGACACGCAACTATTGCCCTGCAGATGCAAGTTCAGGTGTGAACAGCCAGAATAGTTTAAGGAACATAGTGGGGTAGAGGGCGAGCAAGACTCTTACTTGAAATGGAGAGTTTTGCACACTGAGTGACTGAAAAGCAGAAACAGTGGTGTTGAGGGAGGTTAGTGAGACATCAGGGATGGGGGGGAGCCATCCTGCAAACACTGGGCTTTGCCCCGGTTCAAGGGCTGACCTCCTAAGGAGGCGCCACTGCTGCTTTCTCTGGCTTGGCGTGAGACCTTTACAGGAGGTGAAACAAGAAAATGCTGCTTGCCAGGCTCTGCGTCTATCAGCACAGACTTTCTTACCAAGTACAGTAAGTCCTTCTTAAAATAACTCTTTCCCTGGAATGAAAAAGGACAATTAAAATTGGTTGTTCTTTGAAAAACTAGTCTGCAAGGTCAGCTGTAGCAAATGCGCTGCCACACTGATCTCTTGCTCTCTTGTAGTTCCTCATTGATGTTTCCCCATGTAAAGAGATGAGAGAAACCCCCCACCGGAGTGCTTTTCCTTTGTCTGACATTTTAACATGAAAAGGAACAAAATGAAGCATGACATTGAGGGAGAGCACATTGTGCGGGCCTCCCTGAGACAATTTGTGTTGAGCTGAAAAGCTGGTGGCTTGTGGTTGGAAAGGCAGGCTGCTTACCATTTCACTGGCATGCGGAGGGGGGGGGGGGGGGGGGGTACATGCAGAGAGCTGTTGAGAGGCACGTGGTCATCCGACTTAACGGGGTTTATTACAGATCCCTGCTTCTATGAAAGAAACAATAGCGTTTCCTGCTAAGAGAAACTTTGGTCCAGGTGATGTTTCCAGTAGGTGTGACTCATGCAAATGAATGCTGCTTTCTGACAGAAAAAGCAAAGAAATGCAAAAATGGAGTTTGTGTTCTTGGGGCCAAAATAAAATGCCCCTGTGAGCTGATTTTGTCACTAAAATTGCAGCAAAAGAAGTTATGGCTTTGCTTGTGTTACTGGATATTGAGTCATTTCTATCTGTTTTCTTGGTGAATACACCTTTGTCAGGAAGGCAACAGGTACAAGAAAATTCATGGAATTAGTTCAGTTTAATATTTGAAGCCTTTATTTGAAAAGTCTGTATCTAGAAAATCAAAGATCAAAGTAGGCTGTAGCTTGTGAAGTGAAATACCTCAGGATTGTCTGACATTTATTTCTGTGTGCAGAAATACACAGTATCTAGAACAAATCCATCTTCCATAAGGCAGCCTGTCACTTGCAGGCTTTTTTAAAATTTACTTATTTATTAGAATACCATGCGATAAAGAAAGATCTGACTGAAACTTTCCAAAAGGAAGTTTTGATGCAGAGTTAAATTAATCAAAAGCCCTTTGTATCATTTGGGCATATCAAGAGTACTCCTCCCTAAGCTTCTGAAATCTATTACATAAAGAGTTAATGCTTTTAGGAAGTGAATTTCTTAAGTTGTTTTTGAGGAATTCATGAAAGCAAAAGGGGTACAGTAAAATACCTCTCAAGGGATGGAGGGGGAAGTGATATGCAGAGAAGGTTTATTGGAAGTACCGACATGCCACTGGGCAACTGGTTCTGCTTTTTTTCCAGGGCCTTGCTTATCTTCAGCTGGGATGCAGGAAGGTCCTGAGTAGAGGCAGAATGTGGGAACTGAATCTAGGGAGTATACTGCTGGTGCTAGCAATGAGGAAGAAGCACAAATCCCTTACTTGTTCATTTGTATCTCTGGAGCAGAGCATGGCTAAGGGATGGACTCGGATAGTGCTCACTGTAGGGGTACTACCCTCTTGTTTGCCAGCTCTGGCTGGGGAATACTAGCATTCTGTGAGAACACCCTTGTGATGAAGCTGTGTTTACAAAGTCATTTGTGAATTCAAAAATTGTTTCTTTATTTTGGATCTATATTGAGAAACACTTTATCACTTAAGCAGGTGTCTCCAAGTTATCCCACTTGTTTTATCTCTGGTGTAGAATTGCATATCCATAATGTATAAAGCAAGAAGGTGAAAGGGGAAAGGCCGGGTTGTGTAGGACAATCTCCAGTTCTTCAGTGCAGAAGTCTGCAGAAGTGACCTTCGGTTAAGACCATAATTTCTAAATGTTTCCTGTAGTTTGTGCACTCCATTGCTCTCAGTCCTTGTAACAGGCAGATAGGATTTCAGGTTCAGCTTGCAGTGACTGCTGTGTGGATGTCTCTGTGACTTCATCTTTATTCTGATGTCTTAACTCTTCACCTGTGTAGAAGGAGCTGCAGTGCTGAAAACCAGAATTGATGTGTGCAAGTCTTTTGTAGACTGAATGAATTACTGTAGAAAGTGAAACTTTTCTGATGCAATGGTAGTGATTGTAAATACCCAACTATTGTTATTTTGAATAACAAAACTCCTGGCATCCTGTTAGTCAAAATCAAACTTAGAAAAAAGCTCTCTGTTTTGGCACAGAAGCTGGATTTTAGGAAACAACTCTTTTTGATAATGCTGATATGGACTTGCAACCAGGTTATTTATTGTTGGGTTTGTTTTCCCTGTATCTTTTTTGTTTATATTTGTTCTTAATGTTGATATTCATTGAACATATTGCTTGTAGCAATGAAGTATCTGCATTGCTACAACATTGTGCAACCTTCTGTAATAGTTTTCATAGCTTTCGTGAAGTTTTATTGAATTATGCCTGTGGACTTCTGACCACTTTACAGTACTGACTGTAAGCAGTCAAGGTGTCGTTAGGTTAAAGCTTACAGAAGTGAGTTACTGGGCACAACATGAACTTGCTGAAGTGCATCCAGAGTAGAGAAGACATTCTGTGCCCCAATAGATCATGGAGAGACAGCTGCTGCTTCAGATGGGCAGCTGCCTGCACACATGCTGCTTTACACAGTCCGGCTGTGCATAAGCAGGTTGCTTTCTGTATCACTGCAGAAGATTAACCTTTCATCCCAAGTTACAGCTTGGAGTGAAAATGAGGCACCACTTGCCACTTAAGGAACATAGCCCCTAAAATGTCGCATTAATATTTATGAAAGTCTGAAACCCAAATCATTGGATTCAGGTAATTTCTGGATGTTGCAGCGTGCTGCTGTCTCCAGAGATCCTTATGTTCAAACTACCTTACGTGTGGATCGCTACATCTTCCCTAATCTTTCTTTAGGGACAGTAATTTTTATACCTACAGTAAAATACAGATTTAGAGCATTTAAAATAAAACAACAAACAAGGATTTTTAACAATAAGCTGGTTTATATAAAGTATAAAGCTAAATAGGATGACATCTAGAAATCACTCAGCCATTTCTCTGCTTCAGAAGAGCAGTTCAACTGCCTGTAAGCATAAAAAACGTTGTATTGTCTATATAGCAGCATAACACTGAAACATGAAGCTTTTAATGCTCTTTTCTTAACTATATGCATATTGCTGGCTTTTTCATAAGTCAAAGTAAGTACTTATAGACAGAAAGCATGTTAAATATTGTGCAAGGAAAATAAAGTGGGTTTTGAGAGGAAGTGGGCACCATTAATAATCTGGAATGCAAATGGATGAATTCCCAAAGGATGGTGGTGGTGCTGCAATTTTCAGACACTTCAAGAGAGCCAATAGATCAATGATATCATGATGGGCTTATTTCTTCTGTTAATTCGATGCAAACCTTTTAATTTTAGTGACCTACTGTCATTTCTCATTTTCAGGTTCTGAAAGAGTTAGCCAATTATCAATCCAAAGACTTGACATTTTTCCTGCTTCTCAAATTCCATCTGGAAGTCTAACTGTAAACCTCATCCTTGTTCCACAAGGAGCACTCGTGTGAATAAAACACATGTTTAACCTGAGACCATGTTATTATTCAGCAGTCATGCTCCAAATCTGCCATCTCTCAAGTGCTGCACAACAGCACTTCAGGAGCCTACCAAAGGAGGAGAACACTGTGTTTTTAGTGAAGGGAGCAAAGTGGCTGGGTTTGGCTGTGGCTTTCATCCATGACTTCCACGACTACACTGTGATTGGTATTGTAGCAGGGAATCCTAAAATGAAATACTTGCATGTTAAACAAAACCAATACTGAAGTAACAAAGAGCAGTGATCTTCAGTTCAGCATGTTGAGACATTTTTATGTTTCAACGTAAAAATGCATAGATTGAATTGCTATGGGCTCTGTTTTCCCTGGAATGAAGGGGGTTGGAGGGTTATGTGTTATGTTAAAAAGTGATAAGGATTTGGGTAGAAATAGTTAAACAAAAAAAATCTTGTCAATCTTCTCCCTCCGCTCCCTCCAGCTATTGAATTCATACTATGCACTGAGACTAGAGAGCATACAAATGCCCCAATCCTTTCTGTGTTTGGAGTTACTTTTAGAAAATATGTAGTTGCTGTAAGTTGGAGCCATTTGCAGTAAGCTAAAGAGAATTTAATTTGCTGTGGTTTGGATAATTATTCCATTTAGTTCAGTTATGGTGAGACTATTGATACCAGTATTTACAATAATTGGGAGTGGGAGAGAAAGGAGATTAAAAACCTAAAGCAAACCAGTGGAAATTTGTGTTTACTTCTTGGAAGAATATTGGTTTAGAATTAGAAAAGAGGTGTGAAACCCATACCTAATAGTATTCCTGGAAGTGAGACATCCTGGCAAACACTGGAACTTCAGATGGTTTATACTGTTAATTGGGTGGTACTTAAGAATGACTGGTTTGGGCCCAAAAGCAAACGGATAGGTAAATGTCTAAGAATTTCCTGCTGAAATACCATTCCCTAATGGGCTGGAGGGGAGAGTACAGGCACACGGGGTGTAGATACTTCCTATATTGATGTTGATTATGCAGCAGGATTTGCAGATTAATCCTTTTGCCAATGCTGCAGATTGATGGGTAAGCACATGATGTGCCATCTGCCACTTAGCTCTCAAGTTAAATTTAGATGTTGTGCACATTTTTTTAATTTGTTCCTTAAAACAGTTGTAACAAAAGTGTTATTCAGCTATCTAAGCGAGAGTAAGTAACTTTGAAAAGAGTAGATTTCTGGGGTATTTTTAACGTAAGATATGTAGAAGCTTTAAATTATCAATGCACAGTTTACTGCTATTTCTTTATTTAGACTATAGTAAGGAATTTGGTTTTGAACATGCGGAGACTCCACCCATTTCTTACATCCATACTTGAGACCTGAACAGGTTCTGACTGTTTCTCTCTGATAATAAATAGGCTCTACTGAGTGTTAAAGGTGCTTGGGGAAGTGTGAATGCATGTTTGGGGTGCAGCAGTCTGTTTAATTCAGAAAGGAAGCGTAATTGTAAGGGTTGGTTGTTCTTCCCCACCCAGTCCCCTGTCCCCAAAATATGTTTCTTTGGGGTGCTCTGCCATTTTATTGCAAAGGTAAGCTAGGCAAGTTGGAAGCAAACCAGCTATTGTATTCAGGACATAGTATATGCGGCAAGAAAGTGATTTGCAGAAGAAAGTGATTTGCAGAAGTCTCTCCTAGGAGAGACTGGGGGTGGGACTGAGTACCTGGCCATCCCATTGGAGTCAGGGAAAAGCCGTAAAGAAGAGAGCAGAGCTCAAAAGACTGAGGAGGAATTTGTAATTTTTCAAAGTTTTAGACAACCTGGCTTAAATACCTAGATCTAGTGAAGTACAGGAGAGGTTGACTTCAAAGTGCTGAGGTCGGAGGCAAAGGCAGAGATCATAAAGATATGGAATTAAGAGTGTTTAGCAAGGAAAATAAATGCAGAAGGCTGGCAGTTCTGACAATAATTAAATGAAGTCTTTCAATTACATTAAAAGAGCATGGTGAATGGGATGAAGAGGGTTGAAGATGGTAAACACCAGAGATAAACAGCCTATGAAACTATGCAGCTTAATCCAAAATTAGTGTTTTAAAAAAGCCAATAGGCAAACAAGGGGTGTTTCATTTGTTCTAAAAAACTTTCACCAAGGAAGACTAGCAGTGCAGCAAACTGAGTGGTGCGCCTTGCACAGTTTCTGATCATGTTGCCACAGTGGGACACCTGGTCACAGCAAGCCTCGTTTATATCACGTGTTGTAACCAGGAAATCAAGTCATGATTGAGGTAGAAGAAAGGAAAGGAGGGTGTGTAGTAGGAGGTGCCCTGCTCCAAACTCTCTTAAATCTTGGACTTGATGGTTTTGTTGCCCCTGCCATTATTTCTAAACAGGAGGTGGAATAAACTGATGGAATGGTTGCAGCTGTATGTTGAAAGCAATAGAACATTTTATTCAAAGGTCTTCAATGGAAAGCAGACGCCTTATTACATTTAACAGATGGAAGCTATTTCCAGCAATTTTCAAGTGCTTCCCAAAATGATTCTATTGTATGGGTGCTGAAAAGAGAAACAGTTTGAAGACTTCTGTGTGAATGCTTAAATCTTCTAAAGTAACCCTCAAAATTAAGATTGCACATTCACATAACTGTTTTGTGTGAGGTTGCTCTGTGTCTTGTCTCTGCCTTAATGGTTTCATGTGTGGGGCTATTTGGGTTTTTTTTCTCCCACTTATTTTGCTCCTGAATTGTATAAATCCATCTTTTGGATGTGAAAAAAGAAAATTATAAGGGTTATTTTTAATGCTTTAAGAAATCTGAAGATCACCTGGGAAAACAACTGAAATTCATTTTACAGTTATCTAAATTGAGGGAAATTGAGTCATAGGATTTTTTTTCTTTCCCTTAAAGATGAAAAAGCAATAAAAATTAGTTAAAGACTGATGTAGTCTATAGAAACACACAACTTGGGCAGCTTCAGAAATAAAGCTTAAGGACTGTGCATAGGCTTCAGAATGCATCTTTCTTGCAAAGCATTATCTACTGAGCAGGCAACTTTTGAAGGACTTGCTGAAATCTGTTGCACTATTGAGTTGTAGTCTGCCAATTTGAGCTTACAGATGTGTCGTGGTTTAAACCCTAGCCAGACAGCTTGTTCACTCACTCCCAGTGAGTGGTGCTGGGCTGAGGCCAATCAAGGTGTGTCCCCCCCCCCCCAGGGCTCTCCCCTTCCCCGCTCCCAGAGGAACAGGGAGGAGGATTGAAAGAGTGCAACTCCTATGGGTTGAGACAAGAACAGTCCAGCAACCAATGTACAACACAAATCACCACCGCTACCACTACCAACAACAATGATAAGAGAAAATAACAAGGGAAGAGAATACAGTACCACTGGCCAAAAAACGAGTCCCACCCGGAAGCCCGTGTCCTTCTGGGTAACTCCCAGTTACCCCCCACCCCGGGCATGACGTGCTGTGGTATGGAATACCTCCCTGGCTAGCCCGGGTCAGGCGCCCCGTCTCTGCTTCCTCCCGGCTTCCCCTCCTCCCTGGCAGAGCATGAGCCTCACAAAGTCCTTGGTCAGGGTAAACATCACTCAGCAACAACCGAAAACATCGACTTCACCAACACTGTTCCCAGGCTGGAAGTCAAAACACAGCAGTGCACCAGCTACCATGAAGGTGAAACATGACTGCTACTGCTGAACCCAGGACAAAATGTTAACTCTTATTTAAAGTCTTGGGTAAGCTTTGTTGTTCAATATTTTTAAATAATGATGAAATGTACTGTAAGCCTTGACAGTGTCTTACATGCTTTGTGTGGCAGTTCAGTTTAGATAATAAATAATTGTTGAACTATTCTGTATACAAAAGGCTGACTTGGTTTGTAGAGAGCTTTCCATTCTTCACTATAACTCCTGTATTATTCTTTCTCATCATTTTGAACTAAGACCAGTGGTATCTCTATAGACAAATTCATGTTCAATGCAGATAAAGTCTTCAGAGGTGATGTTCTTCATGTGACTTGTTTATATTAAATTTGTTATACATGTTTGTGTTCTAATGTTTGTTTATGATTTAATATGTTCTTGAACAGCATTTACTTTTTCCTATACTTGTAATGAGTGATGTACTGTGACTCAAGTACTTAACCTAAACATCCCTTTGAAGTGGTGAAGTAAACCACGGTTCTGTCACATCTAATTAAGTATCAAGAGGTAGACTACATAAGGAAATTACAAATGGTCTCTGTTCCAAACCAACCTGATGCTGTTTGCCTTTTTTAAAGTCTTTTCATGTTGAAGCACACAGTAAAGCACCTCTCACTTTGCTTTTCGTAATTCCTTCCACTCTTTTCCCTGCTCTTGTATGCCAACACTCAGGAATTGTGTAGAGCAGTTAAATTTGCAACGTCATGGAGAGACTAGTGTTACCCAGTGAAAACACACTTAGTGGGCTGAAATCGTGTTCAGTTTAGAGCCCTGTCCTGGAACAAAGCCTTCCTTAAGGGAAAAAATGTGAAGGCACTCTCCTGGGGTAAAAGAGAGGACTGCACTCTCATTTGGTTACATAGCAGCCATACTTGGCAATGGCTGTCCATTAGCCTTCAGGCAAAGTGCATCAGCAGGATACATATGTTGCAAGCTCTTTGACTCTTTTAATTTCTTTTTTAAGGTTCCTATGCTACTAATTAAAGCCCTTTTCAAGGACGGTAACTCAGTTACCACTTACAAAGACAGAATATATCAAATATCTACCTACTAGCTCCACAGCATAGTGTGTATAAAATAAATAAAGTATCATGTAGTCATATTTTGGTTTGTATCCTGTTCCTACAGTGCTGTAGTCATGACTGTATAGAGATACTGGCATATTTAGATACACAGAGAGTGGGTCAAAGCATTTACATGTATTGCATGTAAATGGAGGGCGGGAAGAGCTGGATTTTTTTATATATATATATTTAAACTTATTAGTTGTTACACTTCACAAATAAAGCCTAATCATGAGACTATAGTTTTTCTAAACTTCTAGTTTCTGAATGTGAACAATTTTTCAGTCATCTGCAGTAGAAGTTAACTGTCAAATTGCTGATACATAGGATCCACTTTCTATCATCTTGGTGTGATGGACTGTATTAGTTTTATGAGTGCTTTTCAGCTCAGTAAATGTATGCACACATGTGTGCATGCATACGCACTCTAACAGTTTTATCTTGTTTGAAATTAACTGTGCTGGAAAAACTTTTATCATAGTTCTATGAATAGAATTAGCCCCTTTCTTTTAGTTCGGGGTGTTGAGAAAGCCATGGGAGGGTGTGTACTGGTGTGCTGTCTCACTTTCAACATGTGGGTATAATACACTGAAAGTGTGCCAAACCTAGCTCTCTTTCTTTATCCCCTTTTCTCTGAGCCTGCCAGAGCCATTTGATTAATCTGCTGGTGCTTAACAATAATTGCTATTCTGGAGAGCTGTGTTCAGTGAGATGGCATCTTGACTGAATACGTATATAGAAAACTGTGTAGAGAGTCTTGGCAAAGCTGCTCACCCCCTTGATCATTTGTCCTTTTTAAATGTGTGGACCAGAAAGTGAGGTAATAGTATGATAAACTGGTATTGTGAAGACACTTTGTAGCATAGTCTTCCATTCAGCATTGGATACATGTGCATACCTGTACAAAGGCGGAGAAGTAGTCCATCCCAGTCTTGGGTCCTCTTCTGCCTGCCCCTTTCTCTCATTTTCCAGGTAGGACTTGGAAGCACATAAGAAATAATAAATTTTAAACAGCATGTTATCTTCCTTGTGCGTTGTCATAACAGAATGATAAATAATTTTATCTGTGTCCTCTCTTAGGACTACTGGTTCTTCTGGGTTTCTAAGAAAACAACAGAGAGATTGAAAATCACTTTCCTATAAGCTTAGAAAACATCTAGAGAAAAGTTAGCAGCCTGATGAAATTGCAGAAAGCTGCAGAGCAATAGAGAACTCCATTTTCATTGGTGTAATCTGCTGAGGCTATCAGCACAAGAGGATTTCTGCTGGAGATAAATGCATAGTTGAAATGCATAATGGTAGCTTTTAAAATAACTAAACCACAGAAATATAAGGCACAAGCTTTAAAATGCTGGAGAAAAGAACAGCTTAGACAAATGCCCTACGTTTGTGATTGTTTGCTTTCTAGTCTATTCTGCAACATGACCTCAGTTATACAAGGTTATGATAGGTAGTTTAGTATATGGATATGTTTAAAACATTAACTTAGACCACTTGCTTTTTACAGCATTTGAAACCTCAAATTCTGACTGCTTCATTGTGTGATACCATCTGTTACAGACAATCTTTCTATTAAGTTCATTAATAAGTTTAGAGTTACACTGTTTGAACTGTATTTGAATAGGTAGTATGACAGGTTTCAGTTGATTTATGCAGACAAAAAGTGGTATCTGATAATGCAGTATTTTTTCCAACTGGCAGTATTTTACACAGTAATCAGATGATTTTAAAAGTTGGGCTTCTGTTTGTTTGGGTCTGTTTGTTTTTTTCTTAAAATATATAAGGGAAGAAGTCCTTTTTATGCTTTGGATGTTTTGGTAAAATAGTTTTAAATTATACATCAAATATTTCAAACTATTACAGCATCATATAGATTGAGTCAGTATATGGGATCAGGGTACTTCTGAAACTTGGTAATCTGACACCAAAATACCTCTAAGTCAGAAACTGGTGAAGGGAATTTAAGAGACACAGAGTCCATAAGTGTATAAACATATCTGTGTATAACAAGAAACTTGGAAATTAAGAAATACTGGTTGTCAGTACATTTGTTTGTCTTTGCTTTATGTATCTGCCAGATTTTCTTCTTTGCTACCCTTTCCTTGTTGTCCTTGCTCTTTAAACCTTTGCTGCTGTTCCAGAATATTTTGAAGGAAAATGCATACATTTTACTGAGAAAACAGGTATAAATTACAGCTTGATTTAAACTCCACACATGTTGGAATGTACTGCAAAATTACATAAGTGTGTTACTCTTCTGCCTTTGTACTTGCACCGCTCTACTATTTATAGTTTCATGGTGAAGTTTGATTCAGTTCTTATAGTTGTTTTTCTATCTATATTAGTAGTAGTTGGGAAAGACCTCTCCTAACAATGATCTCTTTAGTGCACTGTCAGATTTCAGCGGGCTTATCCTCCTGTTTACACTCTCATAGGATTTGAGGAGTATTTTCTCTTTAGCTTATATGCTGTATCATATTTAACTCCTCTTTCACCAGTTTAGTACTGCTTTTTTGTTCTGTTGTGCTATGACCAGTGTGCCCTTATAACAAGTGTTTATGTGCAGTTGAAACATGTTTACAGTGATAAATAGGCCTCAGGTGCTTGTGGCTCCTTATCCTACCAAGTAATTAGGTGATCCTTCATGTGACAGAGTGGTCAACTATTTTGAGTGCTGCCACTTAGATTCGCTGTGAACGAGGAAAATGCATTTCTCCATGGACACAAAGCAGACGGCTCTACTGTTAATTTTGAGATGTGTGTCTGTGTCAGCACTTGAAGTGCTTGTTACTTACATTGAAAATTGTTTTGCCAGAGCTGTTAAAAAAAACCCACACCAAACCCAAAAATATCCCCCAGCCTAATTATCTATCCAGGATCTATATATCCTTCGGGTAACAGCTATCCCGCAGTGTTCTCATCACCTTTGTGTTGCTTGCCATGTCTTTTCAAAGCTTTTCAGTGCGTGGAGGACTGGCAGTTGAACAACACTTCTGGTAATCTCAGCATCAGTGCTAGAAAATTAAACATTGGAGGGCAAGGGGAGGAGCACAAAAATTGTGAGCACCATGCAAGTATTTCTGACTTTCAGAGCCTAAACAAACATGATACAAGATTATCAGTCAGTCCTGCATTCATTCCCTATGTGCCTATACGCTTTGGTTGGCTCAAAATTAAAAATGTGATTTGGGGAAAGGGCATGTTGCTTAAAATGCCCTCTGTGGGGAAAAGATGTGCGTGCTCTTAGGGAAACTCTACCTGCCAAGATACCTTTTTATAGAGTATGCCAGTTTCTTTATGAAGATTTTTCTTTGCAGATGCGATCGTGGTAGCTAGCACTAGTGCTGCTACTCCATGAGGCATTTTGTCTTTTGAGTGTGGTCCCTGTGAAATGCTACCACTTCCCAGTTGCATCTGCTTGGAGTGCTCTATTAACCTATTAAACACAGCTTACACCACTTTGCTAATGAGGATAATAGCTTATCTTCTCAATGGGGCAAGGGTAATGCTTTGTGCTAGAGACTCTCAGCTGTGGTATTGTAAACATACATGCAAGAGAGGTTCTCAGGTGTCTCTGTAAGTGCACTGTCTTTTGCAAGACCATAAAGAGGGAGAGAGGACTGAGGGGAAAGAGGTTGCCTGCAATTTGGCATTGCAGCTGAAGTGAAAATGTTTTGCTTGATTTAGAAGATGTAGAGGGATTTAATGTAGCTATAACCCTTCACAGTTTGTGGAAAAGTTTTCCTTTCCTTTGGAAAAGACTCAGGTACTGCTACCTCACTGAAGAGTTTTGTGTGAGAAAGCATTACTAGCAGAAGCGGCTCAAATGCCCTTGATGACGGGCAGCGGTACCTGGGTGGCAGTGGTGAGTGATGGAGCTGATGCTGAGGTGCTGCTGGGGGTGCAGGTCACCTGCTCAGTTGGCCTTCCTTGCTTCACATCTCTGAGGAAAGACAGAGGTATTTGCAGTCTGCTAGTAATGGTTTCATTGGGGGAAACGAGTAGCTGTATGATAGAGTCAGAGTTTTTTTCACTGGCTGATTAATTGTATTATGTAAGCCTCCTTCTGTTGGATTAGTGTAATATTTAAAAAGGAAAGCAGTGAGACAAATAGTAAAAGCAGTTGGATCTTAATATAGCACATTTTCAGATTTGAGTAGTAAACACCAAGTTTTTAAACTAGGAAAAAGTGATCCTAAGTGTCAGGAACATACCAAGATATTTTATTACTCTGATGTCAACATAACACGTTTTCCTTATTCTTATCCCCTGCTCCCATTAAACTTTCGCTTTTGAATGTAGTCCTCAGAAGACAGCATGGAGAATTTCCCTATGCTTGCCCTATTGTGACAATAATAGACAAATAGTCCGTGGGGATTACTTGAGTATCTCTTTGTCCAGCTTGGAGTGTTCTTGGGACAAGAGTTTTAGTTCTTAAAGAAGGATCTAGCTGGGAAGAGCTGGTGCAGAAATCTGGGAGTGGGGAGGAATCCAGGTTGTCTGCCACCCCTAGTCACTGTGATCATTCTTCTGGAAAAAAATGAAAGGACTTGGTGAGGTCCTTTTGGAAAAAAGATGGAAAAATGTAATGGGATAAGTACTTGTTCTGAAGCAAGACTGGAAAATCACTGAGTGTGGAGATACCATGACAAGTGTGCCAAAAAGAGTGGATTTAGAATAGTAATTAACTGCTGGTTGAGTAAGAATTGCAAGATCACAAAAGAAATTACTGTTATTAACAGAAGTATTTGTTCTAACATCAAGCTGTCATCCTGCTGTACTGTTTAACCTGATTCTGCCATGTGGAAAACAAACAGAAAAAAAAAAATCTCAGATATTTTATTAAGTGTGAATTTGTGATTTATTTCTGTATTATTTTTCAGTATAATTGTCTCCTAAATGGTAATCACCTTCAAAAGCAAGGGAACTTAAAAATCTGAAGGACTTTCTGGCTTTGGACACACTGTATGAATGAATGCTGGATCAGAAACTGTAGGATCTGTGGGAGAATATTGCTGGGTATAAATGTGTTAGATCCTACAGAGTTGACTTACAATAACTTGTCACTGCAGTTCTGTGAGTTAAAGCCCAATAAATACCTGTTGATTTATACCTCTCCTGCTTTTAAAACAGGAGAGTTGTAAAATAGTTTGTCTTAGGGATCCCAGGCACGAAACAGCCCCTTTCCTTGCGGCTTAAGTGTCATCTGCATGCACAGCATTTAATAACAAACAACTAATTGTGGGGTTATGTGCTGAATACCACAACAGGCAACAATAAGGAGGTTATTTGGTAAAAGATTGACACTTAGTCTAGATACCTGTTAGTTGATAGCTTTTTTGCTGCCTTGAGCAATGTCAAAGATTTCTGGAACCTGACATCCTAGTAAACTGTGAATGGTACCTATCTATAAAGTTGTGTGGTTTTAAACAATGTATTGGTCTCCCAATGACACTTTTATATTGAACTGGAATAGATAGGACATCCTTCAAACAGGTAGTTGTATTTGGAGGAAAAAGTGAAAGACTGAAAAAATAAAGCTGCATAGCTCAAAAGAGGAGGCGAGAGATCTGCTTGTCCTACCTGGTCCACTTTGTTTCAGTAGGTCAGCTTCGTGCTCTAATACCATAGTTCACTCATTGTCAAAAATATGATTAAACAGCCTCAGCCATAAAGGCATCAGAAGCATGAAGTGGCTTTGGGGAATGGTGTAATTCGAATATGGATAGTACTATGGAAAAGTCATCTTTCTTTAGCTTACAGGTCTACAGTGCATATTTAAAAACACCCGTGGAATGTTTTTTTATTTAGAAAGTAATTAGAAAATGTATTACTCTCTTCAGTGCAGAAAAATTCCACCATGGGCTAAAGGTTGGAATTTCTAATACCAGAATTTTCTAGAAGTCAGTGATACATGCTTTGTCAGTGAAACATGTGTAACTTAATCACAGTCAACCTTTATATTTAAATCTTCTTGGATGTCAAAATGCATTGTGTGTCAATGTACTTCAGAATTATTTTGCAGTCCCAGACTCTCCAGAGGTGATGTTAGCAGTAATTTTGGTTTTTAGTCTTTTGGGGTTTGTTGTTTTTTGGGTTTGTTCAGTTTGCTTTGTAGGGTGTTTTTTTCTTTAAATGAAGAAGTAGGTTTTGCCCTAGACTTAAGAGGTGAGCATTGTTAAGTGGTTAGCCACGTAGCATTCATGCCTATGGATGAATCATAAGGAGAAATATTTTTCTTACTATATCAGGCAGTTCAGGCTTCTAGCCTGAAAGCCAACCAGGTGGCCAAAATGCAAGCAATGGCTTTTTACTTCCTTATGGCTTATGAGCTTGAGTAGCTGTTGAGAGTGGTGATGCCTGCTGTCTGCTGCCTGACTTCGCAGTTTCTCTGGAACTGGGAACTGTCTGAAAAGCTGATTGCTTTTTAAGTAAAGCTGCATATCTCTGTGGAGATGTGCATGTTCTGCAAGAGACAGTGAATTGCTCCTTTCCCTCGCATAAGCAAGAGCCAGAAGACTGGGTGTGTTCTCTGCAACATTGCAAATACCTCAGTGCACATGGTACCACTCTGGCCTGCTGTCCACAGTGTAAAAATGCTCAGACCCTGGAGATCAAACCCAGAGCCATTGTTGCAGGAACAGTTGGTGTGGATCAAGCGAAGAGGGTTGGTCTAGCCCTCTGCTGCCAGTTTAGGATGACACGCATCTTTCAGAGGTTATTTGCCCCATCTGCCAGTCCCATGTCAATGTCTTAGGTGTCCTAGAGCATCTCAGATATCACTAGCTAACCAAGTCTAGGTAAGTGAAACAGGTCTTCCAACCTCCATGTAATGGGTAAGAGGATATGGAGTGGCTTAAAGCAGTGCTCTGTCTAGTGCAGTTTGTAATAATGTGTTGAGCCCTGTCTGAACCTGGCCCTTGACAACTTTATGCAGAACTGGGGAAGGAGAGAGGCAGTTTAAGGCAAGGATTTTTTTCATGCAGCGTAAAGTCATCTCACAAATTCATAAACTGATTTCAGGAAATAAGGAAGAATTAGGTTTGAATGGTGATCATAACCTTGAAATACAACCAAACTTTGAAACTTAAAAGGCTGTTTGTTTTGCTTCTCTTTATTTCTCTCACTGCCTGTGGGTTTATTTCTCTCACACCCAGTGGCAGCTACCTTAATGGTGGCTTCCTAGAAAAGGATCTCTTTGCCCTGCCTTCTAGAGGTGACAATTATGTTGCCTTGCCCAACTGCGTGTCCCAGTTCAAGTCAATTTGTCACTCGGGGTTCTGTATAGGGTCAGCATAGTAATGGTGGCGGTGGCGACACAGCAGCATAAGGTATTCTTAGCTGATCAGCCATTTAAGTTTAATAATCATGAGTGTGGTTTTCTCTTACAGCATTTTATTATCTTCATTTATTGCATTAAATGGTTGCTGAACACTTACCATCTTCTATTTTCTATATATTGTGCACACCTTAATTGTGTAATTACTTTGCTGGCATATTTGGCACATGTTCATTCTCCAGTATAAAGTAGTATTGTGCATTTAGTTCCTGCATGAGATGTGGGTGATTCCCACTTGGCACTTTGTCATTATGTGATGCCCTTTTTGCAGGTGATACATCTTCTAGAGAGATCTCTGTCAGCTGTAATTAATTAACCACTAATATAAGTCAGCTCCTCTTCATGGTATGGGTAGAATTATACATACCTAGATATAAGCCTACTAGGCTTAGCTTTGATTTAACCACTGTTCTAAGTCTACTTTAGGGGACAACACTTCTTCAGTTAACAGGGTAGGCTAACTTCAGAAGATTTTCTCATTGGCATAAATTTATAATTTTGCAAATTCTTCATACAGTCAAATAAACCAAAACCAGAATTGCCAGTGAGTGATCAAGAAAACTTAAAAGCAAAACTCAGCAATATTAGAAATCCTGGGGTTGCTTTAACTCAGCATTAGATTCCTGGTGATTTCCAATTAGAACCGGTCTGTAGATCTAGAAGCAACAGGTTTGTATGTCAAACAATAACATATTGGAGTCAGCAACTTCCTGAAGTTTCTTCTGGTATGTAACACAGTCACAGGTTTTTGTTCCTCAGTACTTTGGTATTTTTCTCACTTTCAAACACTTCCTACTTAAGAAGATGATACAATAGCTGTAATTCTTGATATTTCTGTATGTAGTTAGTGCTTTTAAAGCTAAAACCCAAAGCCCTGCAACCCAGTATCATAAAAAAAAACCAAAACAATCAAAACATACCCCCCCCCCAAAAAAAAAAACACAAAACAAAACAAAAAAAGAAAAACAACCAAAAAACCCGAAAGAACTCCCACACAAAAAATTAAAGAAAGAAACAAACAAAAGAAAATAAGCCACATACTTTAGGACAGAATAAAGCAAATTTTGACATCATATAGATTGGAACAAACTAAGCACTGTCTCTCTACCAGAACAACAAAAAATTATCCTTAACATGCATATAGAAGGAGAAATCCAGAAATCATTACTTTTGCCCAGTAATCCCCAATGCACTATTTGTCAAAAATCCAATGATCTACAGAGGTGTTATCTTTTACTTACAGATACACTGAAATGTGTGTGTATGTATGGTTATGTGATGTAAAAGCAGTACCTTAACTTGCCTTTTCTGTCTTCTCTAGTGTTTTTTTCAGTATTATTCTAGACTGCATAAGAAAGCAGTAATGTACTTTAGTCAAATTGGTAATTCAGTTACAGCTCTTTTTCCCACTGTGTTAAATAGAGGATACTTTTAACACTTCCTTGAAGCAAACACTTACCTTCATTCCTCTCCCCACCCCCTGCCCCATTTCTTTTTTAGTGGGCAGTTTGCAGTAGTGAAAAAATGCCGTGAGAAAAGCACTGGCCAGCAGTTTGCAGCAAAATTCATCAAGAAACGAAGAACGAAATCCAGCCGGCGCGGGGTGAGTCGGGAAGATATCGAGCGAGAAGTCTGCATACTAAAAGAGATTCGACATCCTAATGTGATCACCCTGCATGATGTTTATGAGAACAAAACAGACGTCATTCTTATTCTGGAGCTGTAAGTAGCTGTAGAGACCTAGGGACTAGTAACAAAATATTGGTTGGTTGGTTGGTTGGTTGGTTGGTTGGTTGGTTGGTTTTAACAAAATAGATGCTTTTTCTGAGAACTTAGGAATTTAATGATTTAATTACCACCCCAAAAGGTGATCAGTAATAGCCTTAGAATTCTTTAGTTTTAAGTCAGAGTTGTAGCTTCTTGATCTCTACACATATTTTTCACTACAGTGCACCACACAATCTACTACAAAGGTTAAAAAAAAAAACACCCCAAACCAGCATATTTAGAATTTTATTCTGCTTGTTACTTTAATCACTGTTGATGTTATGGATCCAGAGGAATGACCTGGGGCTAAGTAAACTGATATAAAGATAAGAGCAGGGGGAAATACAGATTCTAAGTGGACATTAGTTTAGCAAATTTTGCTATGCTTTATGTTGATGTAAAGAAGTAGCATCATAGCTTTTTCTCCTTTTTTTTTTTTCAACCCGCTTAACAGAGAACAGAATTTTCCCAGTTCTGTCCTATGTAAATGTAAACTGAACTTTCGTGTCGTTTCATATAGCTTTAGTTCCCATTTTCCATCCAAGGTTATTGTTAATAGGTTGAAGTAAATATATTGCCAGAGAACACTTCTGCATTCTTTCAAGTCTGGCTTCCAGTTCCTCAAAGATTGCAAGTTTAGAAGTTAAGCATCACTCACCCATTACAGTTTGGCAGTGCCTGCTGGTGGGACATGCATATCTTTACATAAGGTGCATACCTGACACTGTATAATTAGCATTCCTGCTCTGTGATTTGGTACCAGATTCTTGGGCAGCACTTGTGTCTTTTCCTTGGCTGTTCATGTAACTTTTCTTATGAAGGTTATATCTTCCTGTTTACTAGCTTTAGTAAACGTTATTTTCACTTGCTTTACAAGAATACTTTAGTTTTGGGCTCTTTCAGTAACGTATCTATAGATTTGCAGCCTAGATTTAAAAAGAATACTGGAAAGTTGGATTTTCATCTTTTCTGTGGTATGTACATGCATGATACTACTTTGTTACATTAGGACATACTTTTACACTTCTAGTCCAGTATGTGGTGATTTACTGTAATACTTTTTGTGCTCTGGGTGTTTTTTTTTAGTTCCAGAAGTACACATTTGTATTAGTTTGTTAACTTGGGGTAATTTAAACAAGTTTTGGTGTTTTTTTAACAAAGATTAACTATCATCCTCTATGAAGTAAAATTACCTTATGTTCCTGTCAGAATATCTACTACTGCTGGTTTTCGTTTGGAGCACTTTAAATGTGTCATGAATGCTCAGCAAAATTAGTGTGATCCTTTTTCCTCTCCCCATTGATACTAGCTATCGCATTCCTTCTGTCTATAACCTTGTATCACTGCTTCTGCAGTGCATGCTTTCTGTTCTGTAATCTGTCCAGCTGATATCTGGCCAGTGTCTGGACTTGAAAGCTCTGAAGAGGACACAGTAATCATGGACAGCGGTAGGAGGAATGGGGCTGTTCTGCACCCCAATCCCTTTCTACATGGATAGGAGCTCTTCTGACAACAAGTTTGGTGTGTGTGTCTGTGTGTACCTCCTGAGGTTCATTAAATGGAAGCAGATCCTGCTTCTGAAAATGCGCGTTAATATTTCTTAACATTGATGGTATGAAGCTCAGCAAACTGTTGGCATTACAATTTAACTGGTTGTTTTGCCTAGTTAACAATCTCCATATAGTTTCTGCTGGAAACGTCTTTTTTTTTTGCTTTCCAACTGCAATGTGAGACTTTCAGGTTTAAGTGCTATATGGGATATCACAAAGGTAATGCATTAATTTACTTAGAGGAAGAAATGACACATTTGTGAACCCTTTGTAAACTGAATTTGCTAATTGCTGTAACGTTTTGTGATTCTGAAAATCACTATGATAGTATGTAAAGCTACTGAAAAGACAAAAAAAATGTCATTTCAGTTACATGCTTAGAGATTTAAATATGTAATCCCTTTCTTCTTATGTTCTAATATTTGCATTATGCCTAGAGACTTACTCCCCTGACATTCTTTGCTCTTACAGAACAGTTTCAAACAAATGCAAAGCTGAAAGCTCATTAAATAACTTGGTTTGCTCTGCTCAAAACCCATCCTAAGTGGCTGTTTTCCCTTCTGCTCAGAAAATAACATTTTTCCTGGGACTCGTGTTCCTTTATGACTTGAGACAGTATACCACATACAGATAGAATTTTGTGTAACTTGATTTTTCTAGAATTTAGAGAGAAACTAAAAATCAACACTCCAGCTATGTATGGGAGATTCATGACAAAACAAAAGCCCAGAGGAAACACTAATGTTAATAAGCAAGGGTAGCAACACGAGCAGAGGTGAGGAAAAGTATCTCTGGTTTCTGTTCTTGGTAGAAGCTGCAGCCCACAGAGATCAAGCCACTGCAGCTGCCCTTTTGCTGGCTGCCAGATGTTGACATCCACAGTCTCAGGGCAAGAGTGACTATTGCCTGTTCAGTATTGATTTTTATCTCCTGGTTCAGCAGGAGGCTTGCAGTATTGTGTGCAGCATCCTAAACATTTTCATGTGTTATTAGTCAGCTGTTTCTCAGACATGATTGTCTCTACAAATTTTCACTTCATTCCCTTGTGGTAAATGTTACATCAGCCAGCAAAGTATTCAGTGTGGTGATTTGTATGCAGAAATGTGTAGGCAGTTAGTTAATTATTATGGTTGCAAGGTCCTCACAACACTGAATGCAGAAAAGAGCTGTGTATCAAAAACTATCCACATAGATGTCTGGCGTTTTTTCTTTCAACTACCTTATCTCACTGACCCTACAAAAAACAAACCAACCAAAAAAAACCTCACAAAACAAAAAACTGAAATATTTAATAGTCAAATGCATCCTTAAGAGCTTCAGAAGTTAGACACTAGCATGAGATATTCTTGAAGAGCGTTTTATATTTAGAGAGACACTCCTGGTATATTTAGAGAAATCAGGCATATTTTCATATTTCTAGGTCTTCCTTAATGGCAAGTGTCTCCCTGATTTGGAAATAACCTTTGAAATTCCCATTCTATGAATTCTTTCATCAGCTTGCCAGGAATGCTGTGCATGTTACATACTAACTAGAAGACACTGTCTCTTCCTCATCTAGCTTAAAACTGTAATAGTTTTTGTGGGTTTTTTCTCCATTCACATAAATAATTAATTAGTCAGAATTTTATGGTACTTTTTTCTATCCAGCTGCAGGAAGTAGTCTCTGTTATTTCTTAGCTATTTCAGTGAGTTCTGCTGAAGCCATCATTTTCTCAGACTTCACAGAGTAGAAAGCACAGATGCTTCTGTTGCACAGTAATGATTATTTTCTTTCCTCAAGCATGTTTTGAATCTACTTGGTTCCCCTTTTGCTGACCTTTGATACATAATCTGACTCTTCGGTTGTGTTTTTCCTTCCACTTTGTTCTGTTTTCATTTAGACTGCAGACCTACAGAATATACTGTGTGTGGTGCTTTGTAGAACCTTGGTTATGGTTTCTCAGTTCAACTGCAAAGAATGAATGCCCTTATCTTAAACTACATGGTAGTTCCTTAGAATGCTCAAAAGTAATCAGATGGTATCACCTTTTAAAATAGCTTGATAGCAATAGCTGACTCTTTTCAGTGGGAAGTTGTGGATGGAGTTTTTCTCTGCAAGAAACATACCTTCATTTCTGAATTGGAAATCTTAACTGAAGACAGCTCTTGTAGCATAGTTCTGAATGATGAATAACATGCTGAACTTCAGAAAAGAAAAGAAGAAAGCTTTGAAAGTGTCAGCTCAGAAAGAGGAATGACATTGACTTACAAGTCGTTGTGTATTAAATACTAGGTTTATGCTTTTTTAAAAAGTTCTTATATACTTTCTTTAGAATTTAGTCCTTAGCATCGCAGTGTCTGAGAGATTTCAGTCACACTGAAGAGATTATTTCATTACAGCTGGTGTGTCTAATGGAAGCCGGACAAAGGAAAATGATGAGGCATAGCGATGCTGTAACATGTCTTGATATTTCTGGTAGCTAGATAAAGAAAAAGCTAAGCACAGTGTTTTTCTGTGAGTAGGAAACAGCTAACTGACTTATTCTGCTCTTTCAAAACATGCAGTACACTTTGTACTTCTGATGAGTGGGTTGGTAACTGCACAATTCATAAAGGTTGTGAAAAGCAGTGGAGGTAAAACCACTTAACCTTAAATAAAACAGAAGTAGGAATTTTTCAGTCTAGTCTTAGGCTGATAACTTCTGTTTTAAAGGAATGGAAAGGGTCATACAGCAGCCATTTGACCACAGGATGCTTAGAGAAAGCATTTATTTTGCAGTTGACGTGGATTAGAGAAGGATTCAGATAATTTATCAAACCTGCTTTTAAAAAATGAAATAAAATGGTTGTGGAAATCTTCAATTTTACTAGTTTATGTTGCTTCAGAATGTAGGCAAGGCAAGTTAAGCTTTGTAAGCTTCAACTTACAAGGTTAATTTTCTTCAAGCAAGGGGTTTGCATTTGGGTTTGGGGGTTTGTGTTTTTTTCACTTTATTAGAAATCCTTAGGTAATCATTAATTACCATTTACGTGCTGTTACAATATGAGCAGTGTGATCAACATGGCATATGACTGGGTTGTTACAAGGTGACTGCGCTGAGAAGGTTAATTAGTTCTAAGTTCCCTATGTAGGTTCCCATAATGACTTCCTCTGAGATCTGGTGATCAGTTCCATTTCATAGTTAAGAAAGTCTGGCAACTTGCAAAAGCACTATCCAGAAACCCTTTTTCCCAGAGGCGATATATTTTCATTTCCAGAGGGAAATATGTGGGTTGCAGACCTTCCTTTAAAAATGCTTGTGAAATGCTCTTACCACTGCGGCATTTTATAAAAAAGAATGCAGTTGACCCAAAGCTTTATTTTATTTGCATCAGTCTAGGGAGAGCTGGCAGCATTGCCTCGAAATGCTGGGGAAGTAACACGTACCGTATCAGCTTTGCTCTTAGTGCTTGTACAAAGTATTTATGAAAACGTGCTCTGCTACTCAAAACCAATGTAAAATGCAGTCATGCTATAACAGTGAAAATAGATTTACTGAGCCCTTATGGCTTTCTGTGTTATATCATGGTCAATAATATAACATGTCCTTTAAGATTAAAATTTTATCATTAAAATTGTCATCTCCAGGAGTCACAAATTCTTGTTTTATTGAGCAAAATAATTGAACACCCTATGATGCCTGCAAAATTGTGACTTGGTTTAAATGTAAGCTACAGACTTTTATGCAGGAATATTAAAGAACTAATGCTTTAAAGGAAAACAGTGTGTGAAGGAGAATATAGGGGCTTTGCAGCTATAAAGGAATTAGCTGTGACTTGGCTGTAATCAAGCTCTTCTGTTAATCTGAAGGGGTATAGGTTGTTCCCTATCAGTTATTTATGAGCACTTTGGCGATCAGAGTTGTTACAGCACAGATGAACTGCTCAGAAAGCTGTGTGATAATTCCTACCAGCAAACAGAGAAATTGAAGAGAACGTCTGTGCTTCCAGAGTATACGAGGTACAGACACTCCAAAGTGCTCTACAGGAAGAAACATTAGTGCTTGGTTAACCTCTTGCCTCTACTCCCTTGAGGAAGCAATCTATCCAGCCACTGGTTGATGTCAGTCTGCTAGATGCTGGCTGCATGGGCCTCTTTGCAGAGCCCTGAAGGCAGTTTGCATGGCTCTGGAAACACGCATAATGACCTGGTTTCAGGCAGATTCCAACAAGGCATTCATGCACCAGCCACACTAAAGCTAACTTAGAAACAAGGCTGAAGGATTGTAATAGAAGTGGAACCAGTGTACTACTTGGGAGAAGGTGACATTCAAAAAGATCAGTTGTAGAAGCTGATATATGGAGTTGTCTGCCCCTTCTCCTTTAGATTAAGATTGCATTTGTGCATGAGATGGGATGTGCACATGTGCAGTGGTGGTGGAATGGTGTTTCTGCTTGGTTTCTGGCTCCACCTCTGAAGGTGACCCTGGGATAGTAAAATATGCAGTGTTTGTTTACCGTGGGACTCTGTTATCCTGGCTGAGGTGCAGGGCTAGGCTTGAAAACCCAGCAAGATTTTAGGAGGCTTGTGAAGACTGCAATAGCTTACGTAGCTAGTGTCTCTGTTGGCTTGTTCTAATAAATTTCTTTGACCTGTGACATCTGAAAGTCCAGTCAAGATCATCTAGTGATTTTAGATATATAATCTGGTAATGAAATGTATGAAAGCAGGCTCTGAATATAGACCTGGGTCACTATAATGCAGTGAATTAATTGTGGAAGTGAAACTTGTAAAGTAAGCTGTATTAAACCTCTGTGATTTTCTTGAAGTAGTTGCCTTTCAGTGAGGTGAACCTGCATAGGATCTTACCCTAGGCATTAAGGCTAAGATGAGTAATGTGAAGGGAAACAGTAAAATCCTGTAGACCAGAGGTCCAGCTGCTTCTGGAACAAAGCTGTGAGTGTATTACGTCCAGTCCCTCACCCACACACTGCTTAAGTATAGGGCTACCAAGTCACTTAGGTCACAGGCATCTAAAGAAGCACACAGCACTTACTTAATAAAAATCTGCAACTTTTGCTAACTAGCTTTGAATTTTAAGGGGAAAAAAAAAAATCAGTTTTTTTTTTTTTTTTTTTTAACCAGTTAGGTTCTCTGGACCTCAGTTTTAAGATTGATGAGCACTAGTTGTATTACCTGCAAAATACAGGTAACATTCAATTTTGCTCTAGCATAAGGCTTCACGTAAAAGAAATGTCACTAAAACTAACCTGTGGCAATGACAGGATAGTACTCAGCAGTGCTAGAGAAAAGCCATATGTGATCTCATGCGATTAACTACTCACAAATGTGACATCTTTGGGGCGCATAAAGGTGCATGTGCATGAAACTTACACTTTCGTGCAGTGTAAAGTTTCAGGATGCAGAATTGCACGAAATGGAATGATTGCAGATAAGAACCTGGAGGAGACTCTTTCCATTTTACACAAACACAGTTAACGTTTCTTTGTTAGGTAACTTGAAAATAAGTAAACATTGGGAATAAAATCATTCTTCTGGATCTAAGAGGAAGCTGTGTAATCAGTGCTGCTTGTTTACAGATGATTAATAAGTTTCACAGAGATTGCCTATCTTTAATATGCCAGTGGGTGTAAGACTAAACTGTAACAGCCATAAAACATACCAATACCTGTGTGACACAGTCGCAGTCTGTTTTAGACTGCAGGATGGGCAGCACAGTGTTGCAAGTTTCTGTTGCTGAAAATGTGTTCTTTGAGTACTTCTTTTGCATTTCTGATGATTTAAGCATCATCGTGCACTTTCACTGTTTCACATGAGAAGTAGACCATATAACCATGTGTTTGGTGGAGCCTTTGGGACTCTTCCTCAGCCAAGGGTCCAGCTCCGCCAGCTCACCAAACTGCATAACAGCCCAATGGCAAACCATGCTGAGTGCACAGAGCTGCTGGGGTTTGCTGTGACTGCTTCTGTGGCTGCCCATGGCTGGGGAAGCAACCACAAGTGAGTCTGCTCTGTGTGGCATGGCTGTGCTTCAGCTAACAGCCTCCTGGCAAATGCAGCAGACATCCACTTGGAAACAAGTTCCATGGATGTCTAAGTCTCTTAGCCCAGTAACTGAAAATGAAGAGAAATGCCAGCACTGTGTCACCATCCATGTTTCTGTGCATTATCATAAAATGCTGCAGATACAGACCTTTGCCTGAAAACCTTTTCCTGTCTTTTCAGTTGGAAGCAAAGAATGAGAGAATATGCAAGTGTATCCATTTGTAAGATTTTTCTGACCAGCCTCTGTAAAATTATTTAATATTTAGAAATTCTATTTTAATATCTCTTTTAAAAAAAAAAACAAAAAAACAAAATTACCTCTCTTCCTTCCAGTCCATGATTCATGTATTTAATGGCATTTTGTTTAAGTAATTGCTTTCATGCAGAAAATACTACAACACAAGTAATACCAAAAACAATACTCTCATTATTGTCTGGGCAGCTCAGTGAAAGCTCCAAGAGCTCATTAAAATACACTTTTCATGCAATTTGCATTACAGTAATGCAGATTAAGTCTCTTGAAAAGTTGACATGTAAAGTAGTCAAATGTATTTCCAGAAATTTGCACAGATTGTTTAGCTATTGTTATGTGTTAATCCCATTATTTTTCATAATCAGAAATGTAAATTGTGAACAGATTGTATTGTTTTCCCTACAGAAAGGCAACATAAATTAGGGTGTACTTTCTGATCCCAATACAGTGCAAAATATAGGGGGTAATATGACTATCTTTATGGTCTTTAAGACATTTCTAAGTAATAAAGCTACTTTTATAAACAGGAAAAACAGTTTGCCATAGTAGACAGTCATCTCCCTATGTCCTTAAACTGAGAGGAGATGGGTTGTTTAAGAATAGTTGTAGTTCATGTTTCCTGTTCTCTTCAGTATCTGTTTTTTCTGTTGACAGTTATTGCCTCTCCTGCCAAACTGCTGACAGAGCTGAGAAAAGGGTCATCTTCAGTTTATTCTGCTTCCTTAAACGCAAAAATCTGGATGTGCTTATGTACCTTCCTCACTTCTTACCCCTCTTTCTGCCTGCACAGTTAAAACACTTGCTGGGAATTTGGGGGCAGTAGTGGCTTTGCATTGCAGGAAAAGGGTGGTAATGTTAGAGAACAAATACAACGTACATGCTGAATGTAACACACTATTTCAAAGACTATGTTTTCAAAGAGTTGAATGCCTTGAGGACTTTAGAAACTGAACAGCAGGGCAGCTACCAGTATCTGTTTCACAGTAAACTTTAAATTTTGTATTTTTCAATGGGGGAGAGAAGTGGGTTGGAAATCTGATGTTTTACTGATAGGAACCAATTCATGTTTTATTTTCTAGATGTCCCACTACATTGGTATGTTCTCAGTATACTTCACATCTAGTTATGTTCTTCTAAATGTGCATACACAGAGTGGGTGGGTTTTACTTAATCTAAATTTAGATACAGCCAACTATATGTGTTTGGGTTTTTTAAACCTTCTTTTGTTAGCAAATAAGACTCTTTTCATTGTATTCCTTTCACAGAGACAAGGAGTAGTTACTAACTATCTGGGGTATTGAATTAAGTTATTTTGATGTTCTTTTTGGTATTGACAGATTTCAAAGCATCTGTATCCTTTTCAAGGCTAGTTCGAGACTACCTATGCTAAAAGGAATCCATTGGATAAAGGAAGCTCATCAGTAACTCTGCTTCTGTTCTCCAAGTGTTGCAGGTGGAGAGCTCTTCGACTTCTTAGCTGAGAAAGAATCTCTCACAGAGGAGGAAGCCACAGAATTTCTCAAACAGATACTTAATGGTGTTCAGTATCTCCACTCTCTGCAAATTGCCCACTTTGATCTTAAGGTGTGTTGAGCAAATAAAAACTTTGACAACTGTAAGCAGTTTCCATTAAAGTTCTTTGTAACACCAGCCACAAATCCACCGTCATGCAGACCTTGGCGGCAGTTTTGTTTTGCTAGCTTATGTAGACGGAGGAAAGGTCAGCCATTGAAAAGAAATTACTAAACCATAAATAGTTCCCATCTGGTTTTAATGTAAGATTCTTCACAGAAAATGGCAACTTCCAATGAAATTAAACCATTCTGGGGAAGCAGTCTCAAAATAAAAATGATGATTATGATTTTATGTAATGTGAACGGGATCTGGATGAAATAATCTGAACAGGATGCATTTTTTAACTTTTTTTTTTTTTGCTGTTGTGTGTTATTTATAGGTACTAAATTGAAACAGTACAGAGTTAAATACAAACATTCTTACGGAGCAAACAGAGCAGCTCATTTTGTCTGCTTTTTTTGCTCTTGGGGCTTTTTTATTCATTTTCTGAAAGCCTGTTAAATTGCATCCTTTTGATAATGAAAAGATATCTTTTGTATCTAAACTCAGTTATTGCTTTCTTAATGTTTTAATTCCAGAATGATTTCTTCTGTAAGATTTTTTTCAGAGGTAGGCCGCTGAACATACCCTGAAGTTGGCAGCTATATCCATAATAGGAAAAGGAGTCATAATTCTTACATTGCAGTGCAGTTCTGAAAGGGGTGCTGCGTTCTGAGCATGAAGTAGAGAAGGAAATGATTTTTAGAATAAGCATACCTTTCCCAGTCTCATCCTCATTGCCTACAGTAATATACTTGGTCTTTATATGACAGTTAACAAGAGAAAAAAATTGTGAATCTAGTAAGACATACATTTGTTACAATATGAAATGTAAATTTTGGCCAAAATTGGCAATGTAATAATACAAAGCACCCTTTCACCAGATACCAAGAACATAGGAATTGTATGCAACAGGACTCAAAGTATGCCGAGCAATAGAAGTACGCAACAGAAATGTAGGAAGGGAAGGAAGAATATTACATTTGCACATATCAGCCCCTCTCATTGGGGAGGAGAGGTAAAAGAAGGGTGACGATGAAAAGCTGAGCTGGATGACTCCAGAAGTCCTGAACAAAGATGGATGTAACTTAAGGAACTTTTCAAAGCATGCCAGCTTATGGGCATGTCAGGATATGGAGACTAAGTAGCTGGTTCTGTATCCGAACTAAAGTGATGGAGTGTAAAATCAGGCTCCTTTGGTAATCTCAAAATTTTACCTCCTAACTTCATTTATGGTTTTGCAAATCTTTGCTGTAAAATAATCCAAAGTCTGTATTTTAAAATAAGATAGAAAAGACATGAGGACCTGTTCTGCTTCGTTTTTTGTCAGTATGTTGAACCTTAAAATCTGGGAGCTGGACCACTCCAAAAGTTTATGTTGGAGATCCAAAGGCAATAAGATATACCTCCCTGACTGCTTGTAGTGTGAAAGAAACTTCTTTCAAGGAGTAATGTTAACCAAGCCCAAATGCTAGTTTATGTGACTTTGCTTCTTGCAAGTTCCCAGGGCTGGTTGAATGGCTGTCGTACAGAAGTTGTGGTCTTCAGGGAAGACAGCGTGTTTCACTTACGGTCAGTCCACAAGAAAACTGCAGCTGTTGTATCTACAAGAGCTAAAAGCTTGCCCCTGTGGAAATCATAGCACTCTGTCATCAACACAAAATCCTAATTTACTGTAGTTAATTTTTAGCATATGTTACATCATAATAGGAAAAGGTGGGATTTTTCTGTTGAAGACAGAATTTTAGACTGAGAAGTGTTCAGTGCTGAGTAATGCTGATATGTATTGCACATTTTGTACCTATGTATAATCTCTCCTTCTCTTTCCCTTTCTCCTTCTCAAAGCCTGAAAACATAATGTTGTTGGACAGGAATGTACCAAAGCCTCGAATCAAGATTATTGATTTTGGTTTAGCACACAAAATTGACTTTGGAAATGAATTCAAAAATATCTTCGGAACGCCGGAGTTTGTTGGTGAGAAAACTGTTTTTTCTTCAAACTATTCTTTTCAGTCTATGAAACAGAATTTGTGGCACAGCTTGGTTTGGCTGAGATACAGATTATGCACTTTGTGTGTAATTCATGACATTTTGAAATGTAAATAAGCAATTTGTATCATTCAGTTCCAACTTAGACTTGCATTAAGGTGTCTTTATCTATCAACATCTTAGCTTATTATCTCTGACATATATAGGCTCAGAGTGACATAGATCTGTTCTCTGACTACGTACTGATCTTCCTGCTTTCTCCTTTAGCTCCTGAAATAGTAAATTATGAGCCTCTTGGTCTTGAAGCAGATATGTGGTAAGTTATTGGATCTTATTTGAAGTAAATCTCTCTTGATTATTCTTATGTTCTAACCTTTTTTTTTTTTTTCTCTCTCCTCTCTGTCCCTCCATCTGTTTCTCTACCCCCTCCCTCACCCATTTTTTTTACCTTTCACTCCAGGAGCATCGGTGTAATAACTTATATTCTGTAAGTACCAAAATCTGTGGGTGCTCTTGAAAATGCTTTTTCTTTTTTTTTGTCTTTTTTTTGTCTTTTTTTTTTTTTTTATTCTGATTCCATCATCTGGATTTTCAGTGGTGTTCGTAGAAGTCAAACCATTTTGATTGCACATCATGTTTCAAGTTGAACAATCATAATAATATATTTACTGAAAGGAAGGCCATTAATTAGCATTAAGATAGCATGGGAAGCTGTCTTCAGATCTGTAGATGATTTTCCACAGTGGCTTTATCTTGGTCAATATTCCCTGAAATAGCAGCAAAGCTTTTTGCCCTGCTACAGCACATCCTCCTGAAAGTCTGTTTGCAGTCTTAGAGCAGAAAATAAAAATGTTCGCTTTTCTACTGTTAGTTGACCTCAGAAGGTTGGAACAGCAATGTTACAACATGAAATGAGAGGAATACCACTTATCTTGCAGACTAAGTGGTGCATCACCATTTCTTGGAGAAACAAAACAGGAAACATTAGCAAATGTGTCTGCTGTGAATTATGAATTTGAAGAAGAGTTCTTCAGTAATACCAGCGCGCTAGCTAAAGACTTTATACAAAGACTTCTAGTCAAGGATCCAAAGTGAGTTGTTTCTGTTGTGTATACACTGTTGCAGCCTATGTCTGTAGTGTTTCAAATTCACGTTATGTTTTTAGATGTTAGTTTAACAAACATATAGCTGTATGTATTTTTTACTATCTGAAACAGTCTTGCCTTTTATTCTATTAAAGGAAGAGAATGACTATTCAAGATAGTTTGCTGCATCCTTGGATCAAGGTTAGCATGTCATTCATTCTGTTGTCCTGTTTTTAATCATTCTTCATTTCGTACTTCGCTTTCATTTTTCAAGTTCCTTAACAGGGAAAATTGGCATAACTGTTTAATATAACTTACTGTTTTGTAAAGCTGTCTGTATGAAAGCTAATAGATGCAGAATGTGGACTTCTTTAATATATCCTCTATGTAAGTCATCAGTAGGGATGTAGCCCACTATTGAGATGAGTGCTTAGGCAGAGAAGGTAATCTTCAGGGAGCATTGCACTGACAAAGATACATTCTCTGACCCCTGGTCAGTTTCCTGTCATGTTTTTCATCTTTTAATCTCCTTCTTTATAGTGGGGGAAAAAAAATGAAAAGGGTCATCTCTTCTGTCCTTCCTCTTTAAACTGAAGAAAGCAGTTAATGCAGGGCAGTGGTCTGCTTCTTCCAGTGTTCCATAGTGTGTGATTTGCTTTGAGCTGTTGCGGTGTTGCTAGGTTGAAAGGGAGGAAGTGGGACTCATACTTCTTAATGGATATAGTAATACCTGCCACTTAATTTTTTTTTTCAAATTCCATACCACATTCTGATTGTAAGTAGTAAACCTCTTCAGTGCCATTGATTTCCCAGGTGTTAGGAATTCACAGTGTGTATTTGACCCCATTCACTTCCCAGAGAGCTGGTTAGCAGAATATTTACCCATGCCGCAACTGTTCCAGTCCAGTTCAGCATTGTAGTGCAGACATTTCTACTCCTATACACCAAGCTACAGATTTGACTGTGCTTTGCTGAATTTTGGTGGGATAATCTCAAATAGTTGAAACATGCTGAAATGATTTCTTATACTACAAGCTTTGCCCAGTTTTGTCTCTCAGGGACCAAGGCCTCCACTCTGCAGCAAGGCATGTTGTTTTGTACCCTTTTATGGTCCTTTATATCTTAACTTTCCAGGCATTTTTCCCCCACCATACTGATCGTATCTTCTCTTTCCTGTTCCCTTCACTACCTTTACCTGCATTTCTCCATAAAAATTACTTCAAGTATGGGAACGTATAGTCTAAATTTGGTATGTTCCACAGGTAGCTGGTGCAATATCCAGCTGATTACACTGAGACTGGAACAATGTTTGGTTGCATTTAGAATCAGCAGGAAGCCTTCCAAGAAGACAGGATTTATTTAGGAGACATCCAGTGCCTCTGTCATAGAGGGAGGAGAAGGATAAAGCTGAATATTCTGTTGAGTGTTGACTTATTTTGTTAAAAATGAAAAAAAAAACAGGTTTTACTATTGCAAGAAATATTCTTAGGTCTGGATTTTCTTCAGGGCATTTTCTGAGGAAATCCTGTCTGCATGCGCCGCTAGGCTGTGGATGTTAAAATGATGTGCTTACGATTGCTTTATTATTACAGTATTATTATAATGTAAGTGGAAGTCATCACTGAAGGACAGAGTCTTGCATACAGAAAGGTATTTTAGGAAAGTTCTGAATGTAATTTTGGGATTTACGGTTTTATTTTCCTGTTGCACATAGCCTAAAGACACCCAGCAAGCACTTAGTAGAAAAGCATCTGCAGTGAATATGGAGAAATTCAAAAAGTTTGCAGCACGACGGAAATGGAAAGTAAGTCATTCAATAAATCTTAAGAAAATAGGTGACGTACAAATGAGGTAGTAATACTTACCTGCTCCAGGGAAACATCAGTGCCTTTAGGAGTGAAAAAGGAGGAAGAAGAAACCCATTCCTCTGTCATTTGGAATATGGTGGTATGGGAGAAGACTTCTTCGTTAGTGATCTGCATGTAAATGTGTGTGTATGGATTTTTTGTTTTATGCCTCTAGCTGTATGCTGTCATCTCTCTTGGTAATGTTTTCTAACATTTCTAAGGCATTTCTAAGTGTAGGTACATGTTTTTGTGACAATAATCCCAATAAACAAAGCATTGTTTAAGCAGGCCTCAAAGAATGAAATGCTCCAGTACTTATGCCAAGACTTCACAGAGTAGGAGGGAAAAACTAGTCTCTTTTGCAGAGGAGTTTTGGTCTGAGATTGCCAACCTGTTCAGAAGGTTGGCATCGGTTATTTTTCCAGAAGCGAGGCAAGGTGTTAGTTGAAAGCATTGATTTGTGCAAGGAGCAGTTCATTGAGACAGGTCCTTCGTCCTCCAGCATACCCATAGGGGAGTTCACACTGAGGCTAAACGAGGGCATGAATGTTGTATGTGAAATCTGTTTTGTCATGAGGAGAGATGAGACATGAGACAAGAGAAGTCACTTTTATTAGAAAAGGAGTTTCATTCATTGTCACAGAGGCCAGGAAATAGGATGATTTTGCTAAGCTATGGTCTGAAGGCACAAAATGTTCAGGCAGGCAGTACAATGTTTTTTTCTGCAGTTCAGTGGCTGTGATAGGTGAACATCTATGGTGTTTATAAAATTCAAGTACTAGTCTGCTGCCTTAAAATGAAATAGTGGGTCTAGGGATATCTTAAACTGGTTTGACACCTGGCATTTAAAGGAATGCTGTCAGCTAATTCACACTCAGTTTAGGTTTTCTGTGTGTAAATGCTTTAAAGTAGTTACATTTAAATGTTTTCAATGTAAGTCAGAGGATGTAATACAAATCAGGTTTGCTTTATTTTGAACAGCATGATGAAATAGTAGTGATCCTAAAATAATATATAGCTTTGCTTAGTGTATATGTATACCCTGTTTGCATTATAAATGGCAAAAGAATTTGAAGATTCAGATGCAATATAAAAAGGAGATGAGGGTGTTGAATTCAAGCTCCACTTTGTTTTGCTAATATGACAGTATTCCCTTTTAATTTTTTTTAATATAGCTTTTTTCTTTCTGTTTTTGAAAAGCAATCGGTGCGCTTAATATCCTTGTGCCAAAGATTATCGAGATCTTTCTTGTCCAGAAGTAACATGAGTGTCGCTAGAAGTGATGATACTCTGGTAAGTGTATACTTACATGCTTAGAATGCTTTATTACATCTGAAACTTAACGTTTTCTGAAATTATTTTAACAGAAATATTGGGTTGTTAAAAACACGGCGATTAATCAATCTCTTATGTAGGATGAAATAGATAATAAGGCTGCAGAGATCAGTTACTGATAGTCTGATTTTCTGCACATCACAAACCTTGAAGTTGAATTTATTAATTACCGTGGTGAGTCTGATAGCTAGAGCCAGAAATTCATCTAACTTTGTTTTTATTCAAGGGGATTTTTTGTGCTGTAACAATTATAATGTGAAAAAGTTGCATCTGAATTTTTTTACGGCGCTGTGTAGAGTAAAATAATATGGCATTTTTAACAGAATACTCAAAATCATTGAAACTCTTAGATTCAGTGAAATGCTAGACAGCAGTATCACAAGCTGTTATTTATTTAAGGGGGAAATCTTTAAGTTGGCCAATAATCAGTTTGTAATATTGCATTTACTAGATTTAAGTAGTCAGAAGCAATTGCTGTATGCTTTGTAATTACAAATGCTTGTAAATGCAAAAACATTCTTCTTTAGCTTACGCTCCAGGTTTTAATACACGTGTCACAAATTCCCTGTGATCAGCAACTTACGTATGTTAATATGTTTAGAGCTGGGTAACCTCATCTTTCAATGCATTAATAGGATCAAACGTCAAATATTTTGCAGAGCCCTTTTTATCCATATTATCTTCCCTGTGCAGCTCTCCACCCATTTCTACTTTTCTTCCTCTTATCTTTCTACTTCCATGCTCTTTGTTCTCTCCATCTTGCCTTCCTTTCTCTGCCTCCCCCACCTCAGCTATCATTATGACTTTTAACACTGGATCAGCATTTCAGCCTATGTTGCAGCAGAAAGGATTGTAGCCTAATGTTAGTGTTCTAAAAAAATCTGAAACCTCAGGAGACAGGAGGTAGGAGTAATACAAATACTGGACTCAGTGATTTTCAGTTCTCTGATATTTTACTGCATGGAAAAAAAAACAACCAAACAACAAAATTACAGCTGTAGAGGGATCTAGGCTCATTACTTACGTTCTAGACTTTTAACTGGTCCATTTGAATAAATGAAAGCTTTATCCAAAGCACTTCTCCTATGTCATAGTCATGCAAGACTTGATATTCCAGTTTGTATTTGTGTACTTCTTGGTATTTTTAATGTTCACATATATGCATGGAATTAGTTTCATTTGATGCAAGTACTGCATCTACTGAAAGTCCTAGGAGGAAAAGGAAAGTACAACTAATAAAAGAAACCTGTTTGGAATCTCAATGAGTAATGGGTACATATGCGAAGAAAGGGGAAACTTAACAGTATTGGAAAAAGTGAGGGGGGTTTTGATGTGGGTTTTCTTTTCATATAACTTGTGGACATGTTAGCCATATGCTTCACAAAGGGTTACAGCTTGCAGCTGAAGACTTTGAAAATGTTACTTTTTTTTTTTTACATGTCTTGGCAGCTGTTGAGATTGGGATTTTTTTCCTTTAACAATTTTTCTTCTTTCTCATTTAATTACAAGGATGAGGAAGATTCTTTTGTAATGAAAGCTATTATTCATGCCATCAATGATGACAATTTTCCTGGATTACAGCACCTTCTGGGATCTCTGACAAATTACGATGTCAATCAACCCAACAAGGTAGTGTGGGTCTGCTTGAGGTGCGTGGGGGACTAGCTATCACCCTGTTGAATAGAGCAGCATGGTTGTAAGGTAGAAATACAGCACCCAAAAAGAAGAGACCGGTGGATGGGAAATGATTCTGACTTTCTTTAGGAGAAATTTTAATGTGTTCTGTGTTCAGACTTCTCAAACTACCTGAAAATGGAACCTAAAATATTTGGGTTTTTTTTGTTTGGTTTGGTTGTTGTTGTTGTTTGGGGGTTTTTTCCCCCCTAGGCCTTTAAGAAAGTGTTAATGGAATGGTGTTGTCAAGAACAGCGGTATATCAGATGTTAGCCTTTGTTGTTGTTTCTTGTGGCAGATGAACATGGCGGAATATGTAGGAATAACCAGACTGCCAAATCTGTATTTTGAGAAATATTCATGAAGAGCACTGTAAAGTGAAAGCATCTGTTATTTTACTTTTTTTTACCTTTAAAAAAATCAGTGGGTTTGTGTTTTAGTGGTGCAGTCCCATTTAACTTTCCTATATGTTGCTGGTGTCTTGCGTCTTTCAAATACCTTAGGTAATCCAGCTTTAAATGTAGATATGTAGATATAAAGGAGTTGCAAAGGGGATCATCCTTACCTGACTGGCCTAATGAGAGCCTAACATTAATATTCCAGATTTGAAAAACATATCTTTAATGTGTGATGTATCATGTAGCAGGTGTGAATTCATCCCAAAAATTTGGAAGATTGCCATGCAATAAATTTCTTTGGTCAAGGGGACAAATTATTTCTATACAGTGTTCCCTGAAGACATAATTTGAAACTAGAAACCCAGAGATGCCATTCAGTACTTGCTTTTTATTCCGCTTTCTTTTCTTAAGCCTTCAAAAATTGAATAGATTGTTCTCATTTGTATTTCATTGTTAGCATGGAACACCTCCGCTACTGATTGCTGCTGGCTGTGGAAACATTCAGATGCTTCAGTTGCTTTTAAAGCATGGATCCCGTATTGATGTTCAAGATAAGGTCAGGGTTTTTCTTTGTCACCATTCTATGTAAGTTATTTGGTACAGTTAGGAGTAGACAAGCAGTTCTGACCAAGTTGTATTGGAAACTAAAAAATGCTGGCTGTAGAGCCCATTTACTGTCTTCTACAGCAAAAAGATAAATGCAAATCTTTAATAATGTCATTTGTTTCTAGTGCATATCCTCTGATTTTGATCACTTTATTAGCGGAAATAATTTGATACTAATCTTAAAATACAGTTCATGCTTGCAAAATTGCCTCAATTAGTTCAAATTAGTGATTGCCCTGAAACACAGTGGTGAGCTTTATTTATCATGGAATGATGAATACACATGTTAGTGATGAATGATATTGCAACTAGAACTGGTACGTGACAGAAGGTATACTTTGCAGCAAGCTTTTTTCCAAAATGTAGTGTAACAGTCTGGGATTCATTTAAAACAAACTTGAAGCACTGTCTGCTTCTCTGTCTGTAGATGGCAAAGTCAGAAACAGAAAGGTTTCTATGACTGTTTCCAAAAAACTTCCCTTAAAAAGAGGATTATCCTTGCTGTTAGTGATCCCGTTAGTCGTCCTTTGCATAGAGGGGGTTTTGTTGTCATCATTGGTATGTGGGGTTGTTGATTCAATTAGAATTTTTTTAAAGTAAATATATTCATGTAAACTTTAATATCTGTTCATTATATCTGTGTACATCAAAGTGCATGTATACCTCATCTGATAATCTAGAATTAGGATTCTAAAAAGATCAAAAAGTTCTGTAATCAAATATTTATGACAGGCTGGATCCAATGCAATCTATTGGGCTTCTCGACATGGTCATGTAGAAACGCTGAAATTTCTTGATGATAATAAATGTCCTTTGGATGTTAAGGATAAGGTAAGCAAAGAATTCTTTTTCATGCAGAGAGCTTTTTTTCTTATAACTTTATCTTAACAAGGAGAAAGGTCTTTCGGAATGATTTTCATCTGTGCCGTAATTCCAACCATATGACCGGGTTTTTTAGTGTGGTTTTATAAGCTGACATACAGGGCTGTGATAACACAGCTTTAAAGTAGCTGGATGTACTGATTGTTTTCCTGACAAATGTTAACCAAGCATGCATTTTAAGTGTGGTGACTACATGGTGGGTAGGTGGGGAAGTACAAACTTAACTTAATTTTCACTTGAAAACTAGATTTCTCATTGAAACATAGGGCAAAATCGTGATTCTGGTTTTTATTCCTCTTGATTGAAAATCACTTTTGTCTGACAAGTAAATTTGACTGTTATTAAGTTGAATATAATGAAGCCTAACAATTTATAGCTGATGAGCACTTACCTTGTCTCCAGCAGTGTTACTTTAGCAACATTTGCCCTAGAAACTAGTTGCTGTTAAAATCTTATGCCGTTGTGGTGTTTTTATACTAACTAAAGCTGCAGTACAGAGGCACTTGTGAAATACAGTTTCCTTAGAGAACTAGTGCAAGGCACATTAGCAAAATTAGTGTTTGACTCCTGATAGGGCTACTAGGAAAGAGGTTATCCTCTTAATAAAAATGCCATTTATTTTTCGTACAACTTCAATAAAAGGTTGCAAATAATTACATGTAATGACCCAAATATGCTAGGACATACCAAGGTGTTAGGCGAGCTCCTTACATTTGTATATATAAGGCAGAAGAGGGGCATATGGGAATAGAATGAATAGAAGTAGGAGGTCTGTTTCAGCACCAGTTGCCCATGCAGTTACCTCTTCATATTGCTCAGAAATCCTGTTGTGGCTGTGACCTGGAACAAGTAAAGTAGGAAAATAAGTTCTGAAAAAGTCAGGCCTTTGAGGAAATAACCTGTCAAGTCTGTCACGTACAACTACAGCTTGTAAGGGAAGATCTGTGCTGGCTGAAGCTGTGCCACTGGGTTACAGGGAGGGAGGAGTACCCCATGCAGTGTACATGCCTTGTATTCAGGCTGTACACAGCAGTGTATGTCTAGGGTGACACATGAAATTACAGTGGCATGTTCTTCTGTAATTGCAGTCTGGGGAGACCGCTCTCCATGTCGCAGCTCGGTATGGGCATGTGGATGTGGTTCAGTTTCTCTGTAGCATTGGATCCAATCCAAACTTTCAAGACAAGGTAAGTCATGGAGACTGTTTTTCTTCTACAAATAAGGCCAACCAACTACTGTTACAAAACACAGGCTCTCTCAGAAAGCTTAACGAGGGCAAAAGTCAACATCACAAAGGTATGGGTGGTGGTTTGTGCTCTGTGAGTTCAGGGGTTTGCATCTCCTTGGTGAGTGTTCTGTTTTAAACATTGGATTAGTCTCTCAGCACACAGGATGTAGAAGTTTCTTATGAAAGAGAATGTTTTCAAGTGAGAGAACCAAGACAGTTAGCTCAAGAGCATGGAACCATCTAAACTAAGACTAGATATGCAAGGTATTGTCAGTAGATAGTTTTATGGTGAGAAGTATGGTGAAAATCTATTGCATTGCTATAATCACTTGGTATATCAGAAGACGTTACCTTGCTTTGAGAATGTCAGCATTAGAAACTACAATACCTTTTTCTTTTGTGTCATCTTTCTGTTTTTCTAAGTTAAGCTGGGGAATTGTTCCTCCTGGCATTTGGTTCAACTCTGCTTTGTTGTTTTTATTTTTTATGTTAATAGGAGGAGGAAACCCCACTGCATTGTGCTGCTTGGCACGGCTACTACTCTGTTGCCAGAGCACTCTGTGAAGCAGGTTGCAATGTGAACATTAAAAACAAAGAAGGGGAGACTCCGCTTCTGACAGCATCTGCTAGAGGTTACCATGATATAGTGGAATGCTTGGCAGAACATGAGGCTGATCTTCATGCAACAGACAAGGTTAATTTGAGTTTCTTTTGGTCAGGAATTACATCCAGACATCAAAGGTGTCACAGAGCCATCTTTTTGAATTGCTTCATTTGAATGCTTCATTGTTTCCATTATGTGGATTTTCTGAGTAATTCACACAGACACTCTGTGGGTGACTGCAGCAGTCTTTAAAGTTGGCTGCTGTTTATTTTTCCATGGTTGGGATTTTGCTGATTCATCATCACCTTATCAATTACCACCTTATGAGTTACACTGTACAAAAGGCAGGAACTTTGGGTTCTGTAACTGGCAACAAACTGTTAAGAGAAAAAAATGATGGATTTACTGTTTGCCTTTGATTCCCAGTGGTTGGATAAATCACACCTATTTTCAATAAGTTAAATTCTAACTACTTAAAAATGTAACTCTGTTTAATTCAGAATCAGGTTTTGTCTTTCATGGTGTAATCCCAAGAAAGAAATTTAACATTTCATTGCTTGCACTTTTGGTATGCTTGTCCTCTTATTGCTGTTTAGTTACTAAAGCAAGTTCAGAAAAATGCTTTTGCTTCTAAAATGTGCTTCTAGTCACACTGTCTCTTTTAGTTACTCTGCAGAGAGAAAGCCCTGACCACTAAGTAGATTGCATGACTTTTGCATCACTAATTTCTGTAAGCAAACGCTAGAGTGGTTTACAATATTCAACTGGTTGTTACAGTTGGCCACTCTCTCGCCTCCTAGGGAAGCTCTTAGTAAAGAATGTGTATTTGCATTTCATCCATTCCACTGCAAAGCCTGGTGCCTTAATAGAAATTTGCTTTCATGCCATACTGATTTGTTCTGACAGATACTGCCTCCGCGCTCGAAATAAAAGCCGTTGTGATTCTTGAGGCAAGGAGATACACCCAGTTACGTGAAAATATGGTGACTCTGCAAAATGCTTTGATTTTTAGCATTATTAAATCTCACTTACACGTTGTCTTGTTATTTCAGGATGGTCATATAGCCTTACACCTTGCTGTGAGAAGATGTCAAATAGAAGTAGTTAAAACTCTCATCAGTCAAGGATGTTTTGTAGATTTCCAAGACAGACATGGCAACACTCCCCTGCATGTGGCCTGCAAAGATGGGAATGTTCCTATTGTGATGGCACTCTGTGAAGCAAGTTGTAATTTGGATGTCACTAATAAGGTAAATGGAATATGGATGCTGAACTCCTTTGTTTAATAGCTCACCTGTTGCATTAGATGACCTTTCCAGTTCTCTGATACAAAAAATATTTTATCTCTTGAAGTGGCCAAATGCAAAGCATTAAACAAGTCGCTTTGCACATTCGCCTAAGTTTGTTTCAGTTGAGTAGATGATTAAAGATACATGAAAAGCTCACCCAGTTGAAATATCACAGTGTACTTTGCCACTCAGCTCTAATGTTGAAGTATATGCCAACCTTCTTCCCTATCTGGATTGCTTTGCTTTGTGCAAATTACATCTAGGCACTGGGGAACAGATAATATGCATTGCTGCTGGCCTTGATTTGATGTGATTTAAAACCAGTAATTTATATACAGAATTGAATGTACAGTTTTATGAAAAATATGTTTTGAATTCTTCCAAATTACATGAAAAGTTCTGTACTGACACCTACCAAAGGATTTAACTCAACTGCAGATTCTATTCCCAGTTATAAAAGTAAGTGTCATATTGGCTTTTTTATGCTTTTCTGCATTGAGTTTATTACAATAAACCGTAATAAAACGTTTATCTTAAAATAGTTTAAATTTATTTATGAAACAGATTGTCACTGGCAGGGTACAGGAACCTCAGAAGTAAAATGTTAAATGTAAAATTATTTTCAAAAGTTGAAGTTGACAGTCTGAGTAAGGTGCTTTTGGGGAATTTTCTTATTGCTCATTGTTTCAAAAACACATGACAATTGTAGACACCCTTGGTAAATGTTGTAACGCTAAAAATGTTGATCCCAATGTATATCACTGGGTTACTGCCAGGTAAAAATGTGAACTGTCCATAATTTTTGTAAGCACTTGCCAAAAGAATATATAATAGCTGTCCCTAAACTTTGAGACAGTAGTATCTTTTTTGCTGCTTCTGTTGTGCTAGTGCTGCAGTCACTGTATGAGATAATTGACTGTGATGCTTTACAGGTTTCTGTAAAGCATCATGCCACATTCTGGCATCCTCACCAGAGATTTTCAAGAGAAGTAAGCAGTTTCAGGAAATTTTCCTTTGGTTAGTTTGAATAGGTTAAGGTCAGCCATTGGACTCTGCTGATGGGGCTTAGGCCACAATACTTAGCTTTGAATATCTTTCTCTGCCCTTTTTAAACTTTATATATGCTACAAAGCTTAAAAGTTACTCATAGGAATATTCACATTTCTTTCTGCAATTTGTTTGATTCAGGTGTTGTAGATTCTTTGTGTTTCTGGAAAAGTACATGTGCTGGTAATTACATTTTGCCAGTTAACACTTCCATTTATTACCCAAGCACTGACCTTCTCCGTATTCATCAGCTAAATGACTTTCGCTTGAGGGCTATCCAGTGCAATCACTTTTGGTTTTAATAATTAAAATCATCAGCTGCCGAGTGAAAGAAACTTAAAATAATGAGCTCCACAGTCCTGCCTCTAAGCTTAAACCTGACTGACTAAGCCATTAAATCAAGATCCACAGCTGAGAACACACTTTGGGGAATATGAGTTAAGCACAAGGCTGGATTAGCACCTCTTTTCCTAATGGAGAATGGCATCAATGGCCTGGCTGCAAGCATGGTCTGGAAAAAATAAATCAGTCTTTGAGTTCAGTGGGGGTAGGATCATGTTTATAGCTTGTGTTCTGTTACTCTTTTAACAGTTGTGTATACAAGAGTGATTTTTAGAGTGTTCTTTATTTGAAAGGGTGAGTTTGGGTCTTATCAAATAGAGAATATTTATTTCTGCTGGTCCTCTTCAGCAGTGAGCCCTCTAATGGGAGTGCATTAATATAATTAATGACTGTTTATCCTTAGTCCCACATGTACATAATACCAATTGAGGACACCATTTCTTTTTTCCATAGACTATGTGCAGTAAAACATCGTACACATTTACTTATTACAGAATCATTTAGGTTTGAAATTGCCTTTAAGATCACCATAAACGTAAAACTGCCAAGTCTACCACTAAGCCGTGTCCCTAAGACCTACACATCTTTCAAATATCTCTGGAGTCGGTGATTCAACCACTTCCCTGGGCAGCCTGTTCCAATGATTGACAACCCTTTCAGTGAAGAATTATTTCCTGATATCCAGTCTAAATCTCCGCTGGCACAGCCTGAAGCCATTACCTCTCGTCCTATCACTTTGGAAAAGAGACCAGAAACTTCCTGGCTCCATCCTCCTTTCAGGTAGTTGTAGAGAGCGATAAGGTCCCTCTCTGAGCCTTCTCTATTTTATGTACTTCCAGACTAAACAACCCCAGTTCGCTCAGCCATTCCTAACAGGACTTGTGCTCCAGACCCTGTACTAGCTTCATTGCCCTTCTCTGGACCCTCTCCAGCACCTCAATGTCTTTCTTGTAGTGAAGGGCCCAGAACTGAGCACAGGATTCAAGGTGCAGCCTCACCAGTGCCAAGTACAGGGAGATTATTACTTCCCTAGTCTTGCTGGCCACGCTAGTTCTGATACAATCCCAGATGCTATTTGCCTTGAGGTATAGAGTTTTGAGGAGCTGGGCATCTTCTCAGTTTCCAGTTGTCAAAAAGTTAGCTTTGATTTGAAACATCCTTTTGTGAAGCTGTTTTGTGAGTTTGTTTCTGAATGTAGGGTTGAAACAGGGAGATCAGTAATGAAAGCATGAAAATATGTGAAGTAGTATAAGAGGAGTTACACGCAGAGAATATATGGTAGTGATATTTACAACAGTAGCTTCGAACACTAAAGACCAGAAGTGGATGTCGTGAGCACTTGTTGGCAGTGAAGAGAATCACAAAGAAAAGCAAAAATTTGGGAAGCAATACTTACAGCACTTTTCATCTGTCACTGAAAGCACAAATTCCTTCAGCCTGACTTCTTGCATTCATTCCTCTTATTCCTTTCAGTGGAAGGGGAAGACTGCAGATACGTAGTCTTCAATAACTTGGATTGAAATAAAATCCAGAGTTTTAAAGGTTAAGGACTTAGTGTTGCTTAACTGGTTCATATTTAATTAAGCAAAATGCAATTAGATTTCTGGAAATTAAAACCACATTCTCAAATACAGCCAGAAAAAATCAAGGATTCCTTTAGAGCTGTGGGGCATTCAGCTATAAAATTGTTTCTCATTTTGTAGTAGTCGCTCTAGCCTTTCTTTTTAATTAAACTTTAAGTAGTTGTACTTAAGCTGTAACCAAAAGTACTTTTTCTCGCAGTTTTTACTGTGTATCAGGATGTATAATTGTAAAATAAATTTGATTATTAGTCATAAAATTTAAGTTCTTTGACTAATGTCACTTTATTCACCTTTTTAGTATGGAAGAACACCTTTACATCTGGCAGCAAACAATGGCATTCTTGATGTTGTCCGTTTCCTGTGTCTAACTGGGGCCAATGTAGAAGCTTTAACTTCTGTAAGTATTGAGAGATACTTTTATGCTTACTGCTTTTCTTATGTATGATAGTAGGAAACAAATTAATTTAGAGAGGGGTCAATTTTGAAATTGATCAAGGTACACTATAGCTATCACTTCATTTATACCTAAGAATTTCTTGACTTAATAATTACTTACAGCACTGTGTTTTCTGTAAGCACACAGAAATGTGTGCTTAATGGCAGGGCTGCTGTTATGAAGGTGTACATCATTTCACATCACGTACAGTTGCCGTACAAATGTACTGTATATATATTAAATATTTTTCTTGCTTTCAGGAGATTAAAAAGTTTTGTTCTCATGGTGGGAAATGTGTGGGTTCATGGATGAGTGAACTAGCATGCAATTGTCCTTGCAAAGCAAATCATTTGTGTCAGAGCAGTCAGCACCACTGCTGCCAATTAGCAATACTGAAGGTATTTTTCATTCTCACTAATATGAGAAACGTCCTCCTAGCTGACACATCCACAGCAGGGATGAAGTGTCCTTCATCATACACCTTCATATGCATGTGATACATTTTAGGTATCATACACACCACTACCTGTGTTTTGAACAAACTAAACGTATTTTATTTTCAAATGTATTAGATATGTTTGCATAGCTACTTGCCCTAACCAGTGCATTCTGCTCAGAAAGAACTATTGTTCTGTATATTGAAATCATGTTGTGATTAGATTTTAGTAGAGTCCATGTTTTTCAAAATTTTCTAATAAATTACTCCTGAGATGGCTGAAATGGAGGGGGGAAAAAGGAGAAAAAAAATCTGTTTTATTTGCAAACAAAAAGGTGACAGGAGAATTCTTGAGCTGTGTTGCTTTGTGTCATGATGACAGCCGTTTTGGTATAGTTACCTGTATGCACCCTGTCCTTACAAGATAAAAGTATTTTTTACCTTTAGATAGTTTGAAAGGCTTAACAAAATGAATCGTGCTGATACTAAATGTGGCAGAAGCAGATTGAATACATAACTGTCCATTATTCTAGCATTGTTGTAGCAAAGAGAAAGGAAAAGGAGGAGAGGGAGAGAGGAAGTGAGTGTTGTGATTTTAATAGAATTTCAGTTTTGTGTTAGTTTTCCAGGTAGATGTTAAACTGTTCTGAAAAGTCTTAGTAACAGCTTTTTCTGAGTCAGCGCGGTAGAATTAATGACCCTTTTCTTCTCTCAGCATGCTGTTTCTGAGAAGTTAACATTTCCAGCACTGTTAAGTAACTGGGCTGCAGTAAGCCCATTTAAGGACTAGTTTATTTGAATTAGATTGCATGAATGCTGTTAAGTAACCTTAAAAAGCCGTAAGTTCCTGAAGTAGACAATCATTTCCAATGTTTGAATGTCACCAGAAAATTTGTGTTGTGCTCACACCCTACCTGGCACCATGTTCTTGGCTTCTCCTCACAGAAGTTTCTAAAATTGTACCAAGTTTAAGATTGTCAAATTACTTAAAACCTTTGAATGATGATGCTTGCACATGGCCAGTTAAACCCAGGACCACCTCTTGCAGGCATAGCTGTCTGATTTGCAACAAGAGACAGTCAGCAATTGCAGTGAAATGCTACCACCAGGTATGAAATATGGTTTTATTGACCCTGTACCCAAGCCCTTTTTAGATACCAGTTTTGCTTACACATTGCTGTTGCAGTGTATATATACCCTGTACTTGTCAAGAAAACTTTAATAGGAAAATAACTTACTGAAACACGTTTCGTATTTTACTTGGGTATGTATTTTTCTAATTCTTGTTGTGTTCTGCAGTTCATCCTGCTGTGGACACCCAGAGAATGTGCACAGCCTCATCTTGTTTACAGTTTTGGACAAAAAGGGACCTTTCTTCTGTCAATTCCTTTGTCATAGAAGCAAATGCTTTTTCTACATGTTATCTTATTCAACTGAGCTTCCAGATCTGAGCCTGTACTTAAAACAGACATGTGAACTGAACTGCTAGCCTCTGCCAATGTAAACATCTCAAAGTGCTTTTTTGGCCTGAATTTGACCTAGAGTTCTTTCTGCTGTACTTGTTGCCAGCGCTCTGTGGTATCCTTCTCTTACACGAGTGGCCTTTCTGCATGTCTTGTTTACTCTGTGGTCAAATGACCACAACTTCAAAACTCGTGCTTGTCAGGCATCGCCCTTGTTAAGGCATTTCGCTGTAAGCAGATGTGAGCTACGAGCCAAGAGTAAACAACACAGCAAGGACAGTGACCTCCACAACAAGGGCTGGCTCCTGCAGTATCCAAGCAAGACAGGCAGAGCAGGTGCAGTGATGGCAACCAGCTTCAGACAGGAATTGGGCTAAGTGACCACGGTCAGCCAAGGGTCTAGTGATACCGGGCAACTCCATAGAGAAGAAACAGGTTCAAGGTCAAACCCAGAAGTTAGGAGGTGGGTCAGTGGGATACATGGCCACACAGACATATAGTTGTGGTGTTGCTCAGGTGAAGACCAAGGGCAAAAGCTTCAGCGTAAGAGCAACGCCCGAGCAAAAAGTAGTGCAAAGCTCCTGGTAGGGCTGCTTTTGAGGTGTTCTTCCTTCACAGCACCAAGATTAGACAGCTATATCAAGCAGCTGGTCTTGAGCTCAAAAACCTATGAAAAAGTGGAGAGGGATCTCTGGGTCATAACAGTGCCACCCCACTTTTACTGGTAGGCTTGCTCTGTTCACACATCTGCTTAGACTGTTAGCAGTTTGTACCATTCTTGTTGCCATTTTTCCAATGAGCAACTGCCACCCACACTCCTTTTCAAATACTCACCAGATTATTTCCTTTGTGTTTGTGCCCATATAGTTGTGGCTGAGTTAAGCAGATGATGTACAGCTGAGTAGCCAAAGTCAGGCTTGAAGCCAAAGCAAACCCCGATGGAGCACTGAGACACAGCAAACAAGGGTGTGAAGTTATCTTAGCCTTGCCAATACAGTTGTTATGTACCATCAAGAGGTGTGGGACCTACTTTGATTCAACGAAATAATGCCAATGCAGGAATCTGTCACTGCATACATGCTTGGTGCTGGAGTTTGACAGCCATTTCCAACCGTATGCTGCAGCAGGAAGAGTGCAGGGCTGGGCTCTAACAGTCCTGCTTTGGATTTAAGAGGAGGCCAACGGTTTGGGGATTCAGATAAAATTCACACTTCCGTCTGGGGGAGGCTACATCCCGTTACCACGGGGATCAAGATTTCCCCTTTACTTTAAAGTTTTGGATTCCACTGTATGTGCCCAAGACTGGAAACTTTGGAAGCATTAGAAATATTGAAGAAGTTCTGATGGCAGGCTAGCTGCCCAGCCACTAGACTGCTCTTCCTCTCTTGCAGCAGACACTTGGAATTAACTAGGATTTGGAGAGTAGGGTGAGCACAAATAAAGAATTTTTTTTCCTTTGATACATCTTTAAGGAAAATAAATTTTTAGAAATATATTCAGATGTTTCTTTACTAAAGGTGCAATTACATGTCAGCTGTGGAAGGAATTGAAGGGTAAGGCATTGGTTCAAATTTAGCCAGTTCATGCCATCAACTACAATTTTGTCTGTTTCCTGCTAATGTTCTGTTCTTATTCTGCCTGAATTATCTCTGGAGTACATGATAACTTTTACGGAAACCTGAAAATTGCTTCTGTATATGGACACTCAATTGTCAAAGGTGTTTATTTCCTATGATACAGTAATTGTAATAATACTGTAATAATTACAATAACCTCAGGAACTACTTAAGACGATGCAGGTTTCACATGAAAAACTAGGAAAATCAAAGGTAGAAACACAAATAAAGAGACCTTAGTTTTCCAGTATTACTTCTTAATAACTGAATGTTTTTATCTGAGAGTGAAAGAGGCAAAGTGCTTGTGAGTTAGCTGTTACCAAATTTTAAATGATACAATAGCATTAATGTAGTTGTATAAGTAGTGAGCAACTTTCCTTTCAGCCAATTTAATATTAAGCTGCTGACCTCTGAAACATGGGTAATTAAATGGCAAGACCTGAAGAATGCTGAAGGTAGCTTTGCTTTTTTAAGATTTGCTGATGCAATTTAAACAACATCCCTTACAAAGTTCTTGCTTTCTGGAATCCTCCAGTGACTGTTATGCCACTGTCATTCATTTAAACTTCTGTGTCTATTCAGTGTGTAGAAGTTGCTATCATCTTCTAATTGATGGGAAGAGAAACTCAGATGGGGAGTACTGGCATCACTCGCAGGTTATAAATTCAAAATATCTTATTGCAGTGGTATGCAGATGCCAATTTGTGAAAGAAATGCCATTGCTCTTCATTGTACCATATCTTTTTTGGACAACTGAAAAAAAGATGGGGATTCTGGTAGGGTGTGATCAATATTGGTTGTTGTGTGGGTTTTGTTGTTTTTTTTTTCCTTCTGCCTATTGCAGTTGCATCTGACAGCAATTTTGTTGCTGCCTTGAGTAGCTGAGCTAAGTTGCATGTGAGGTTTTTTATTGTCAGAAAAAAAAGGAAGGAACTGCTACTAATATATTTGTGTTTTGACAGGATGGGAAAACAGCAGAAGATCTTGCCAGAGCAGAGCAGCATGAACATGTAGCCAGTCTGCTTGCAAGACTTAAAAAGGTTGGGAATGCATGAATTTTAACTGTGGTTTTCCTGTTTTTAAGATACCAAGAAAAGTTTGACCGTGGAAAATCATGCGATAAGATTCTCATCAAAGCCACTCTGAAGAAGCAGTTGCAAAAATCCTTACTGGAATGGTGTCTCTTTCTTTCGGGGAGGAGGATTTTTTTGTTTGTTTGGGTTTTGTGATTTTGTTTTTAATTTAATTCAAAATTATGCCCTCAGTTAAAGCTAGTATGTACATACTAACAAAAATGGCTACACTAATCTGCACCACTAATCTGTCATATCCTGTCTCTGACATTGCCTGCAAAACAGCTAAGGTGTTAGAAAAAATTGGAAAATAAACTACTGAGAATTAGCACATCCCACAAGAGGACTTATTTAACCTACCCATCACCATTTTAGTTAGATCAGGGTTATGAAGTATGAGGGGGTTGTGCCTCTTCTGGAAACTAATACCATATGGAAGAGTTGCATAAGTTTTCAATGTCTTCTTTTAATTCTGGAATTTTAGAATGACAACTAGAACAGAAAGCTGATCTTCCCAGGAAGCGAGGCTTGTAAGGCAGTAGGTCTGACACATCTGATAGGGCATTGATTATTTTGGACAGGCAGCATCATTCAGAATGTGAAGGTTCAGGGACCACTTTCCTGGTTACAGGCAAAAGCCAGACCAGTTAAAAGAACCCTGTTTTAAATATGATGATGGGCCTGGGGAAAACTGAAATAAATGAACATTGCAGAGTAGCAATAGAAGATTGTGCATGCCAGGCATTGCCAAGGTGGAAGTAGAGTCTTATCCTTTAGTCCTGCCAGTAAAACTATACTTGCTACAATTGTAAAGTATATCAGTGAAGATGTAAGAAAGTGCCAAAGTTCAGGCTTCCTTTGCAGTGATAGCTTTTTTATATGTTTGTGGTAACAGGATCTGGTTTTTGCACAGTTGTATCCCCACACCGAACCCTTGCTGGTGTCTGCAGGCAGATAAATAAAATTGTGGTTTAGTCAAGATCTAGATATGAAATTAATACAAGTTGGCCTGGAACAAAAGGGAGGTCAGATAAATCATCTTCTGAAAGAGATGTTAGTAGTTGTTAACTTTCTTCTTGATAGCAAAGTACATTTAATTATTGAAGCCCTGCATATATATATATATATATATATATATGTATATATATGGGAAACATGTCTTACATACTTGATCAGCACAGTCATTGCAACAGAGTCAATCTAGTCAATCGAAATGAATTACATCAAACCACTAACAATACTCTAGTATTATTCAAAATGATCAATATAATCTATTACAGAGCGTGCCTGTCACTTGTTATCTTTTCAGTGCTTGTGAAGGAGTTAGTTTCCAATAGCACATGTGAAGAACCTACTGTCATTAGTGTTACCTAGTGGTTTTTAGAGAGAATTCAGTATTAGCCATAAGGGGTTCAGTATTTGCATTGTGACTACTTAATAAATGTCTGTTGGTGAGGAAGGAACTAAATTAAATGCACTACTATTTCTGTCAAATTTCTCAGCTTAATTGCTGCATGCTTATAATTTTGGGGAGCTGTAGGTGCTCATCTAATGACTCATCCTACGTGTTAAACTCAGTACAAACGCAGAACAACAGAGCCTCTGTCTCAGCTCCAAATAGGGGAATGAAGGAAGGGAAGATGAAGCTACTTCCTTTGCCTTTTCACCTTTCTGCTATCTCCAAATTTTCTTAAAGCCCATCTTTCTGTGGCGAGAGACACGTGATAGTTTGCTGTCCTGCACTGCACCCCCTTGCTAAATTGAGTTTCCAGGCTCATTTTATGTGGGAAAGATTATCCATTTCTGATTACCTCTTGCTGGGCAAAAAGAAAAGATAGATTTGATTTGTTCGTTCCTATCTTTGGCAGGAACAGGAGTGTACTTCAGGTACTAAAAGAAAAGATACAGATGAGTAATGGGGGAGCTGAAAGCTCTTCTGTAGATGTGATTGGGTTTGAAGAAGGCCTGTGTAGGAGGATGAGATTGCAGCTATGAAAGAGACAATGGGTGCAAACAGAGGGCAAACTGTGAAAGGTTAATTGAGTAGGGAGGCTTGGGAGTAAGGAGGGAGATGAGTATAGAGGATGTACACTTCCAGTAGAGGGCTAGAAAAATGGAAAATTAATAGTCTGCGAGAGGTCTTTTCATGTAAAGAAGAGTAAGTGTGGGGAAAGGAGAGGTAAGAGTGGTCTGGGAAAAGGCATACTTATCTTGCAAAGAACTGGAGTGAAAGTATACAGAACACTGGATAGGGGAGAGGGAGAGGGAAGAGGAGAGTTCTCCCAAATATGAGAAGTGCAGAAGAAGTCGATGTAAAGAAGAGGGGAAACACACATCAAGTTTTCGGACTGCTCAGGTAGTAGATGTCCCTGCAAAATTCTGCAATGCTGTGTGTATATGTATATTATATAAGATTATGAATATCAGTTACGCTGTTAAGAGTGACAGGTAAGGAGAACGGGTGCTGAAAGAGGCTAGGTTATCTTCCTTTGCCCTCTCTCTCAGAGGTCAGAATGATCCTTTTCACAGATGTTAAGCTTGAAGTCATGTGTGATTTTCATGAAGACTCACAGTGGCACTTTGAAAGCAAGCTGTCAGCTCTACCTTGTCTACCTATTCCTGCCCTTCTGCCAGTAACTGATCACTTGCATGGTGAAGCAGATAAAGGAACTGCTCCAGATGAACACCAGCCTCGCAAGAAGGTGTCACCTAAACCCTGTGGTTTGAACTTACTGAGAGGCACGAGTTCCCTGCCACATTCTGATTTCTTCTTTATGTTGAATTTTAGGATGCTCACCGGGGGATTTTTATCCAGCAACTGCGACACACACAGAATCCACAGCCCCGGATCAAACTGAAGTTGTTTGGACACTCAGGTGCTGGAAAAACAACCCTCGTGGAGTCTCTCAAATGTGGCCTGATACGAAGCTTTTTCCGAAGACGAAGGCCTAGGCTCTCGTCCACAAACTCAACTAGATTTCCCCCATCTCCTTTGTCATCCAAACCCTCAGGTATGGCTTTGAAGCTGTAATGTTTGAATAAGAAGACATTCCCTCTTGGTCTGTGTAGCTCCCAAGGAAGAGCTGTTGGCTGCACTGCAAAAGACAGGACACACAAATTGTTTAAGAAACCAAAGCAAAAACTGGGGAGGGTTTTGACTTCCCTGTACACAGGCTTGTACCTACAGTAAGAGCAAAGGGGAGCAGGCAGTGTGGAGGATGCAGGAGTAGTTAAGGTTTTGTTTACTTACATGAACTTGGAGAGTGGAGGACAGGACTTGTGAACACTGGCATTTATTTTTCACAAAATGCCCTAGGCTGTGATGCCAGTGTCCTGACCACATGTCACAGTCATGATTTTGGGGATTAGGTTTGTGTCAGTCTTTTCTTTTTGAGTAGCTCCAATAAACTGCGCAGAGTTGAAACAGTTGCTGCATCTTTTTGTGATCTTCAGTAATAACAGATCATTCAGACTGCCTCTGATGCCTTGGAGTGCTGTTCTGTAAGGTACAGGAGTGCATTAGCCCAGTTAGAGATGTCTAAAATTCTCTCCAAACAAGGTGGAAATAGAAGTTTTCTAAACTGAAATAAATGTGTGCTAATAATTGGGAAAACTTTGCCCACGTGTGAAGCTGGAAGAGCTGCAGAACATGGAGGAGCTAGCTAGGTTTATACTTCAGCATGTGCCTGACTTTGGAGGAATCTACAGCTGTGGTGGAAGTACTCTGGAGAGAGTAGCAAACTATTTGTCCAGGTGCCTCTTCTAGTCCTGAGAGACTGCACAATATACAAGCTAAGCAAGCACGTGGAGAAACTCAAATTTGAATCGATATTTAGAAATAGTCTTAACTAAGTAAGTTTTAGATGGGGTCGAGGGTTGCCTTTTTCTTTAAAAACCTTTGGATAATACTTGCAGGTTTAGGTTTTATTCATCATTTTTAAGCATGTTAGGACAGTGCTAGTAGTAGATTTTGTCTCTGCTTTCTCTCTAGTCACCTGGGGAAGCTAAAAGGTATTCAGAGTGGCTTAAGACAAGATGGCTGGCACAGAGATTGTTATTGCATTTGCAGTTTACTTAACATAAGAAGCTCACATCTGTGATGACAGAAAAAAGAACTGATTAAAGGAATCAATAGGAGTTCTTGATTTATTTATCTTAATGTACTGTGTCATACGCGAGGAGATAAGTCACTCAAAGAATATCAGTACCTGGAAGTTTCTGTCAGTACCTGGAGGCAGTTCAGGAAGGTTTTGACTTAAGACAGATTTTTTTCAATGTTGGTTGGTATCAGAAGCAGAGGATAGTTGTTATGTACTCACACCATCATAAAATCTAGACCACACTACTAGTCATATTGGCAAATCATTATAGAAATAACGGTGAATTCAAAGTGTGCACTTGAAAACAGCTTACCTAAATATAAACCAAAAAGTTGTGTAGTGCTATGCACACTTGAAACTTGTGCAATTCTATGCAAACAAAGCTACTGTGGCATTATTTTCCTGTTTGGTTTTTGCTTGTTTCAGCATCTGTTCCTTTGGATGAAATTCCTTATATAACATATAAATAACGTTATGGGTTGAGTGACATAATCAGATAAACATTAAAACCAGCACAATTTGATCTATACTTGATCATGTTTAGTGGTGGTCTTGGCAGTCCTGGGGTAATGGTTCGACTTGATGACCTTTAAAGGTATTTTCCAACCTAGTTGATTCTGTGGTTCCATGTGCTTAGGTTTGTTTATATTCTGCAAAAATAAATGTGTGGCCTCACCACGTATTTATTTACAAGAGCCTAAAGATACAAATAATACAGTAGAAGATCAAACATTAAAATACAGTTTCACAGCTGACAGGTGCTTTCTATGTTAAAACCCAATATTAAATGCAATGTCTAGTAAAGGAGAGGAAACTACTTTCTCCACTAGATGGTGCCAGTCAATTACAAAGCCCTTTCATTTCTCTTAACGGAATCAGAATTAGGCAAGAGCTGAACAAATTGCTTACTGGTAAAATAATTTTGGTTAAGGGCCTGCTTTTCTCCCCCATCTCCCCAGAAAGGTGTTGTTACATAGTGACATTTTTATCCTTACTTGCGGGAATCAACAATATGAATAGGTAGTGATATTCCAATAAAAATAGACCATACTGGGAAATTGCAGCACTTAGGTAAAAAAAAAACAGCTTATCTTTGCAACATAGAAGAATTTTAACTATTGAAACTTTTCACTCACAAATCTTCAGGTTTTGAGTTTTTCTTCTGTGCTTCCTCCCCAGCAGTATACATGCTAAAGGGCAATAAGTGCTGTATGGGATCATTCTAATGTTGTCCTTTTCAGTCAAAGAAGGATGTAGTTTGGTATTCTCACAGCTTGGTAGTCATCTACTCTCTTTGAAGAGCAGTTTGTTTGTTTAATCAGCTTTTATGCTTTGCATACTTAATTTTGAATTTATCTGGTTGTGATTTTCACATGTTTTGTAATCTCATTTTCCTTTCCCTGACCTAGTTTCAGTAAGTATTACAAATCTTTATCCTGGTTGTGAGAATGTGAGTGTGAGAAGCCGTAGTATGATGTTTGAGCCGGGCCTGACCAAAGGAGTATTAGAAGCTTTCGTTTCACCTGCTCATCACTCTCACTTACCTGCTGATGACCAGTCCACCAAGGCCATTGATATTCAGAATGCCTATTTGCATGGTAAGCAAAGCTGTGGGATCGTGTGCCTTAATGATGTGGGACAGCTAATGCCATATTGCTTGTTTTTTAAAATAAAACTGAGAAGAAGAAAAAATCTGACTTGATATTGTAGAGACTGTGGTTGAAAACTCAACAGTGGTGGGATTTGGTTTGTTTAAGCAGAAGGTAAATCTGCATAAAGTTCTATGCCTGTAATATACATAATAATCACTTGTGTCAGGTGCTTATAGTGTCACACAGAAATGTTTTTAAGGTGAGTAAGTGGGGCAGGAGGAAGGGAGGAAGGAAGGACTTAGTATAATAAGAGTGGGTTAGCAAACAAGGCTCCTTCACCAAAACTGTATGTCATTTGTGCCATATCCTTATTGGATTTAATCTGGTCCTATAGACCCAAGTGTCCTCGATATGTAAATAGTTCCCAGCTGTATGAAGGACCTACCATTCTTACCCCATAACAGGGCTAGAGCATGTTTGGTGAGCGGAGCTTCTGATTCCATTGTTCTTTTAAAAGGAAAAGATACACATGTTAGCAGTAAGAGGTCAGTCAGAGAAGTTGTCATAACTACATATATGGCTTTGACTGTGAAGACCATACAAAGAGCTCATATACACCACCAGCCATATTATTATATAGGGGTAAGATCTCTCCCAGTAGGATCTCTTCTTCATAGTGAAAATGTTCTGAATGCCTTAACAGCTGCAATTTTGATTCTGATTTAGGATTAATCAAGATTTTTGTCTTGGAGGGTGAAAACTATTTATGAATGCAGTATATACACACTAACACATGAAGTGACAAAATGTTCATCCTAGATGCTGAAGAATTTGCCATGCAGCTAAAGCTTGTTCTTTGTCCAGGCTAATTTCCTCTGTCTTTGAAATCAAGTCAAGTTCTGTAGTGAAACAGTTGTGCAACAGACTGTCAGAAAGGGTTTCTTTTATTTCTCTGTGCTGTCTTGATATAAAATGAATACACATGGGTGAACTCTGAATAGCTGTACTCTTAACAGCAGGTTTGAGGTTTCTAGCTTCTAGAAGTTTAAGGTTCATCTTAATCAGCATTTTATTTAAATAGAGGTAGTACAAGTGCAGCAGACTTACCCCTAATCAGATGGTGTATCTGGGAAGTACTGTATACTGCAACACACTAATACTTTTCTCACCTAAAGCTAAAGGAGATGGCAACAAGAAGCATGGATCTGTTGGGATTCTTAACATGGTGATTCTTAAATCCTGAGTTAATAATGTGATGTGAATATTACTGCAATTCTGTAAAGCAGAAGGCTTCTTTTTGTCCCTCAGCTCGTTTTAATAGCAGCAGTGACATGTTAAGAAGAAGAATTAATTTAAATGCCCAGATTTTGGGGGTGAGCGGGAAAAGAAGGGAAGCTGTAACTCTTGTTTTGCAAGTGAATTACAAGGCAAAGGCAAATTTAATGTGTGAGGGTGCATGCGGTTAACACACAGGTGTTTCCATGTGGCATCCAGCTGACTGTCTGAGAGAAATGAATGTGAGAGAGGAACAGATTGTGAGCACCGAACTTCTCAGCCTCTGAAACTGACTGAAACCTCTTCCCTTTGTTCATGATGATTGCATTTGCAGTTGTCATTCTCATACGGGTTTCATAGGGTTTATCTCTGTGAAAGTTTAAATCAGATTAACTCTTTTGTTTGTCTTTCCATGGCTGAAAGATGCTTTGTGCTTACTGATAAAGTGTGATCTTTTCATCTGTTTGTCTGTTTTCAGGAGTTGGTGATTTCAGCATCTGGGAGTTTTCTGGGAATCCTGTGTACTTCTGCTGTTATGATTATTTTGCTGCAAATGATGCCACAGCAATTCACATAGTGCTTTTTAGTCTCGAGGAGCCTTACGAAATCCAGTTAAACCAAGTGACCTTTTGGCTCAGTTTACTGAAATCGTTAGTCCCAGTTGAGGAGCCAATAGGTATGCTCTTCTGCCTGTTAATTAAATAATAGGGAACTGTAGAATAAAGCTTCTTGTCTTTCTCTGCAACTTTGTACATCATCTGTGTTGAGCACTGTTATGTCATCCCCATGTATTCAAACAAACTTCACACAAGATTTCTTAAAGAAAGGGAATTAATCTGTGGAACAAGCCTGAAGAGTTGTACACACCACTTAGGCCAGCTAGAAGTGATCATGAAGTGTGGTGCAGCCTCCTGCGGCACTGGGATTTACATCTGTAAATGGCACATGAAGTTTTATGTTAAATAAGCTGTGTGGAAAAGTGTTTCAGACGGTTGGAACAATTTAAAACCAGTTTTAGATGTATTGCTTAAGTTCCACTTAAATCTAGCCCAAATTAACAGCATTTCCAGCATAAGTTAGTCTTGTCAGTGAGAACAGGACAGAAAATAGTGACATGGCATTATCTCTCAATACATGCAACTTTAATATGTTTAACTAGAGTTGTCTTGGGACTTCAAATATGTTAACCTTTTGGTGTATCGGGGTGTACAGAAATTGCTATTTCTTGTAAATTTGACTTTGTATATTCTCAGACTTTGCACAGGTTTTGAGTAAGTTTATCTGTTTTATATATAAGCTTTCTAACAAAGTTACTCGGCAGGCAAACAGAATTATTTTTTTAATCCTTAAAAGGTCTGTAAGTCTGGGTATGTATACACCATATAAATTGTTTGTGCTTTTAGCTGAGCATTGGTCTGCAGATTGTTGCAGCTTCAGGGATGAACCAGGGTCTGGCATGTGTCTTGGTTCTATGAATCAAAATATTATTCCAGCCAGTGGATCTAGCTCAGCACTCACAAGCATGTATAATGCTGCTAGGGACTCAACAGACAAGCATATTAAGCATTTACATAGTGCAAAGAGTATTTCTCTCTTTTTTGTGTTCTGCTCAATTCTGTGTGCATTGTCTCAGACAAATAATGATAACGATGAGCCCAGGAAGACCTTCAGTTTTCAGTTCAGGCATTTGCACTTTGCATTTTAGATCAAGTTACAGTAGTCACAGAGGTTAACAATATGAGCATTTGGATCTACCCAACATGAAATTACTTCTGGAAGTAAAAGCTCAGAAATATGCAAAAAAAAATCAAAGCTGAAAAAAGCAATGAGTTTGCAATTGTGGAAAGCTATTAACAGCTCCTCAGTCTATAGTGAGGAAGCATAGTTCTTGGTTTGACTGTGTTAGAATTTGTCTCTTCCTGCTGAGCTGATTATCAGCATTATTTAAATACTTTGCTTAAATCAGTGTTTATAATGGTGGGCTCAGTTTGGGTACCCATGCGTTTTTGTACAAGTTCTTTGTAAGTAATCTGTAGTAACTGATGTTAGCAGAAAACTTATACTTTTGGAATTACTTCATTCAGCTGCCAAAAAAAATATATACTAGTACAAAATACTTAACCGTGGAAGTACTATGCAAAGATTTGGGAAAATGTGACTGTTCATGAATGAATCAAGATTCTGTAGCCCTTGGCTGATGAAAACTGATTAGTGATGTAAGCATATTCTCCCATTGAATGTTTTTTTAGATTAAAACAGCAGAATTGGATGTAGTCATTTTTAAAAAAATAGTTTAACAATGTCTCCTCTTTTCTGCAAGATAGTTTGAGAAAAGATTGAAAACTCTTGTGTTCCATCCTGTCACCTCATTCATGTCATTTGTTTCTTTCTTTCTTTCTTATTCTTTTTCATGGTTACTGACAGGCTTTCCTACTTAACTCTCACCTAAGTGAGAGGTCATTGTTTGTGTAAGTACTGCAAAATAGCATTCATGCTAATGTATGAATGTTGACCTTCTGTGTTCTACTTATAGTCCTCTAATGTGTACCTGTAGTATTAAGCATCATCCAAAGATTGAGAGAAACCCTTTGAAGAAGCTGTTATTTTTACTTCTTTTCCTCACACTGTCAAAGTGTTAATAGATGTCATTAGTGTTATTAATGTTTTTGTTAAAACAATAAAGTCATGTAGTATCAATGTATCTGATGATATTCAAGGAGTCTACCTAGATAATCTTATAGGCAAATAAAAACCACAAAGCATCAGTGGTGTACCCACATTGTGGTTGTACTTAGAGCTGGTAAATCCACTGCAAAAAATGAATGGTATGAAGAATGTAAAATGTATTGCTACTTTCCTGGCTTAGTAAGGCAGCCATCTCCATAGGCATGTCTAATAGTGAGGGAGTGCTCTTGTTTCTCTTCCAGCATTCGGTGGAAAGCTGAAAAGTCCACTGCGTGTTGTTCTGGTTGCCACACATGCTGACATAGTGAATCTTCCTCGGCCTGCTGGGGGAGAGTTTTGGTATGACAAAGATATGTCATTGTTGAAAGAAGTAAGGAACAGGTGAGTGGGGAGTGTGATATACACAGCACTTAAACATGCCAAGTGGAAAGAAAGAAAAAATAATAAATGGATAGGAATATGTAAAAGATTTTTATGTGGCTTAAGCTTTATTATTTGATGTTGTGAGTATGTTCAGGAAGCTTATACTGTGCAAATATTTAGTCACTTACCATTAATACAGTGAGCAAGCTGCCTGAAGTGACCTCAAACGAGCTAAGTGATGCAAAAATCAGTTGAGGCTTAGGAAGTCTCACCCTGTAAACACTGGGATTCATCCAAAGATTCATATCAGACATCTGCCTAACACTTGGTACTCAGGTTTTGCACCAGTCTCAGAAAAGTGGGCAGTTCTCAGCTACAGACTCTGGGTGCAAAAGAGGAAGCTTTACAGAAAAGCCACCTTTTGCTCTGAATCGATTTAGGATGGGCAGGAAAAAACTTAAACCTGGAGGTACTCCCTGCACAGTTTGTGAAGAGCTGGGTATTGTGGAGTCACACAGGTGACGAGGTTATCCAAGAGTTACCTAGAAGTTAGGGAAACTTCTAGCCTTTTTCAGCAAATGTTTGGAGAGCATGCTGGTTGGAGATGGAAAAGGGAAATTTGTCATCGACATACTATTGTATAAACTGACAATAATTTATGTTCACAGTGAGCACGTAAGTGAGTAACACATGATATGAGCAACTGTCCATACCTGCAGGCATAGATAATTGTCTGGAGTGCAAGAAATAGATGTGGGAATCCCAGTGCAATAGTGGCAGGGCAGTGTCTTAATCAGTTGAAATAAACCAACAGAAATACCTGCATAATCGTTGATGTTGGAATACTTTTAAATGCAGATAAGTCCAGAGCTAAGAAAACAAATATGTGCTGTTGAAAAAAAAAAAAGGAACTGGAGAAGAGAGCTGGTGTCAGTAGCAATGACAACTGAACTATTCAAAGTGAGAAAAAAGAAAACAGCAAATACAGAGACCTTAAAAATAATTAATTTCCACTACCCCTCCTTTAGTAAAATGTTTGAGTTTGTAATTTCAAGTCTTGTGATGCAGTTGTTACTTTCTAATAAATGTTCAGCCTCCATTTTTTGGAAATACAATTTTCTCTCAATATCTCTGTTTATTTTCAAGAAAATTAGCAGTTGTACTCTCTGTGCTTATAAAATAACTTAGCATAATCAGTACTTAAATGTTTTCATCTTAGGAGAAAAATAACTGTAATTCAAGACTGAAGTACAATTGAATTAAGAAATAAAACTGGATTTGGGACTACGTAAATAATTGCTTGCTTTTCCTCTTTTAGATTTGGAAATGATCTTCAAATTTCAGAAAAGTTATATGTGTTGGATGCTGGAGCATCTGGGTCTAAAGATATGAAGCTTCTCCGAAATCACTTGCAAGAAATAAGAAGCCAGATAATTTCTGTAAGTAGTTTCTAATGGTCTGTGTTGGACCAGCCAAAATGCAAGAATCCTGTGCAATAATTTACTGTAAATGTAGTACTTACATTATGTAACTTCAGTGAGTGCTGTTCAAATTTTTTAGCAGCTTGCATGACAAACATGGTGATAAGGAAACTCCTGACAGCAAAGATTCAGTCAGCATTTTCAAAATTATAGGTGTTTTATTAGGTCATCAAAATGATCTCTTTTAAAAGGAAACAATTCAAGATTTTCAGTTCAAAGTTATAGTTTCATGTTTTTAATTGACAGTGACATTGATTCTGTTAGAAAGATAATTCCCAATATAGATGTGTGAACTGACTATTAATAAACTTTTTACTTTTTTACTGAAAAATGTGTGCTTGGAGGTGTATAGATGTGGCTAAGTATATGTAAATGAGACTGTAGGTAAAATAGCCATGACTTGATGTTATTACTAGGAATCCACAGCATTTCTGGTGATATCACAGGAATCCATAACAACAGTGACCAAGTCAAGTCGATATGCAGCCTGTGCTATATGGTTTTAAATTTCTTCATACCATACTTGTGTGACACACTAAGACGTTCTGTAGCCACTTCTGATAGGCTGTTTTTTTTTTTAAATGAATGAAAAGTGAATGTATTAGTTCATTCTGTAGGAAATGTTTGGGTTCATACCAAATTCAGTCTATTTTACATTCCCAGTGGTCTCTTGATTTAATAAGCTTTTCTTCTCTGACAAAACTTTATCATAGCCACACTCACTAGCTTGAAATCTGGAGGGCTTTGCTGCAGATGTGCATGCTGTGGCTTGAGAGTGCAAGGCAACAGTGAGGTCCAAGAGAATCAATAAATAAAAGTAACATCTTCTGATCTGGTACCCTGCTGTCTCCTCTATTGAAGTAAATTGGCCCCGTACAGATAATGTTGACAATTTCTGAAATAAAGATTATCTTCTAGACCATGAAGTTGGTCATTTGACATTTGACAAGGCAGGACTATATAAACCAAGCTTTGTTTCACATGTCAGGATTCTCTTTGTAATCATGTTTAAAAAATCTTGTTTTAATTTAATTGAAAAACACTTTATTAAGAAAATGTAGATCTTATGGCAAGCAAATGGGAGAGTAAGGGTCCATCACAGGAGGAAGTCTTTAGACATGAATATACGCCATGAATATATTAGACTTTGTAACCTCCATTAAAAAATAAACCCAAAACCAACAAAAAAACCCACAACAACAGTACTGTCATTCTCTGCACAGTAGAATTACAAACATGTTTTCTGTGCTTTCATAAGAGTTGCCCACCTATGACTCATCTGTGTGAAAAAATAATCTCCACACTGCCTTCATGGAGAAAAATGAATGGACCCAACCAGCTGATGTCGTTACAGCAGTTTGTGTACGATGTAGAGGAACACCTTAATCCCCTAGCAAGTGAAGATGACCTACGGCATATTGCACAGCAGTTGCACAGCACAGGAGAGGTAAGTGTTTTTATCTAAATTGCAACTCTTTATTAGCAAGGTGCTGCTCTGGTAGAATATTGATTAATGAGATTGAAGCAGATGTCTGTAGTTTGGAAGTTTGTAGTTGTAGTGTGTCTTGTAGCTTGTAGGTTTTTTTCCTCCTCCCTTTTTAAGACATCATAAAACGTAGACTGGTTAATAATGCTTTTTTGTTATCATTATTGTCCTGTGGCTCCTATTTCATTCAACAGCATTTCCTTGAAACAGGAAGAATTACAGTTTATTCTGTAGTTGTAAGAACGTAAAATACCCAGAAAGTGTAAGTATGATTTCATCTTTAATGAAGCAGTGCCTAATGTGTTAACTGCATATGAGAAATTTGTATGTCCATTAGAAATTGAATCAACGCATAACACCTTTGCATAAACAGCTTGCAGGGCATGGCTAGGCTGTACAGCTGTTGGATTCTAAAGTCTTCATTACTAGTGAAAATCAAGAACAAGACCTGCTCTTTGTTCTGAATACTTGCAAGAAAATAAAATGCACTGTTTGTTTTTCTCTTGTCAGCAGTGCTAACAAAATGATTGGTCAGCAAGTTAGGGAGGAAAGAACATGGGGTATCATGTACTTCACAAGACATAAATAATAACTTTTATATTTATGAACAGATTAACATTATGCAGAGTGAAACTGTCCAAGATGTTGTGCTTCTGGATCCTCGCTGGCTCTGTTCAAATGTCCTTGGAAAAATCCTGTCAGTGGAGAACCCAAAAGCCCTCCATCACTATAGAGGTCGGTACACTCTAGAGGATATCCAGCGTCTGGTGACAGATAGTGATGTGGAAGAACTGATACAGATTTTGGATGCAATGGATATTTGTGCAAGGGACCTTAGCAGTGGAGCAATGGTGGATATTCCTGCTCTCATAAAGACTGACAATCTCCACAGGTCTTGGACAGATGAGGAGGATGAGGTGCTGATTTATGGTGGTGTTAGAATCGTTCCTGTGGAACATCTTACCCCATTTCCGTGTGGAATTTTTCATAAAGTTCAGGTGAATCTCTGCAGGTGGGTTCATCAGCAAAGCACAGAGGGAGATGCAGATATACGTCTATGGGTAAATGGATCAAAGATTATGAATCGTGGAGCTGAGCTTTTAGTGCTGCTGGTCAACCATGGTCAGGGTATAGAGGTTCAAGTTAGAGGACTGGAAACAGAGAAGATCAAGTGCTGTTTACTTCTGGATTCTGTATGCAGCACCATTGATAATTTAATGGCCACAACTTTACCAGGCCTTCTGACTGGGAAATACTACCTTAGTCCTCAGCAGCTGAGGGAACATCATGAACCAGTAATGGTCTACCAGCCTAGAGACTTTTTCCGTGCACAGAGTCAAAAAGAGACATCACTAACTAACACTATGGGGGGATATAAAGAGAGCTTTAGCAGTATACTGTGTTTTGGGTGTCTTGATGTGTACTCCCAGGGAAGCCTAGGAATGGATATTCATGTTTCTGATCTAAATCTACTTACCAGGAGAAAACTAAGTCGACTTTTGGATCCACCTGATCCTATGGGGAAAGACTGGTGCCTTCTGGCCATGAACCTAGGCCTCCCTGATCTTGTTGCAAAGTACAATACAAATAATGGAACACAAAATGACTTTATCTCGAGCCCAGTCCATGCTCTCCTGCAGGAGTGGAGTAATGCTCCCGAGAGCACTGTAGGTATCCTAATGTCTAAGCTGAGGGAATTAGGTCGCAGAGATGCAGCAGATTTTTTACTGAAGGCATCTTCTGTATTCAAAATAAATTTAGATGCTAATGGTCCAGAAGCTTATGCTTCTAGTTGCAACAGTGGCACTTCTTATAACTCAATTAGCTCTGTAGTGTCACGGTAAAAGCAGGTGTTTTGCATGGACATACTTTCAAACTGCAGAAAGGATAAGAGATACAGTACAAAAAGTTCTGTGCATTTTAGTTTATGAGCTCTTACATCAAAGGATCATTATCCTTCTCTAGCACCACCTTTTGTGCATAAACTTTCTACTTCTAACTGTGAATTGTTGCTCTTTATCTATTAAAAAGGCTGGTGTACTTCTGGTGTTTCAGAGTTATTCTTTATACATAATGTGCTGCTTAATACTGCCATCTTAACTGGAAAGTTTTCACTTTTATGTACTGCAAATGTTTTTATAAAATACTTTGAGTCTCCCCATAACAGGCAAGGGGAGAGGAATAGCACATATTACCTGAAATGTATATGTCTTATACACACCCTTTTTTTTTAAAAAATTCCATCACATCCTCTGCTTAACATTTTCTTATATTTGTAAGGAGAGAAAAGAAATCCACCATTTGTGGTCAATCTGACTGAATTTCAAACCATCTTACTGTTTTTAGCTGATAAAGTGAGTGCCTTTTGCAGAAGGGAGGGTGCAGTTGATTTGAATGACCCTGCTGGAGTTACAAGAACATGCTACCTCTGTTTCACTTAAATCGTCTGCATGCTTATCATTGCGAGTGGTGCTTGCCTTTTGATTTTTTTCTGCACTTCTAAGACATTGGTGATAACTCACACAGAGCATTCTTGTACCAGTACTATGGGTATAGACATGTGATACCTAATCAACTTCAATTACAGTGGGATCATAATGTGAAAATCTCTTAAACTTGCCAATTACCATGCTTCATTATTTCCGTGCACCTCAGGTAAAAGTTAGCTTTTCATTATAGAATTCGAAAAACACAAGTGTTGGTTACTGCGGAAAAATATTGTAGAGCTGTCAGTCGTTTGTGTGTAACAAAGGTTTTCTACTATTAGATCCTGCATTACTTTACTTCCTGTACTTGAAAACTTCGATGGGGATAAAAACAAAAAGGAAGCAAGGTTTCTTGCAGTGATAACTTTAAAATTGATAGGAGGGAATATGAACCATTTTCTGTTTTGAAAAGCATGTAATTTAATGGTGCGATGTGTGTTTGTTTATATATATTGTATGTACATACATTAATACTATTTTTTCCTTAATCTTACAATGTAGTAAAATTTTAAAGGATTTTTCTACAAATAAACTGTTGCTTGTTGCATCCGTGTCGTTCATATTCTGTATTTGAAAGGGACTGAAACTTGTCTTTTCCTTAGTGTCTCAATCCTGGAGAGGCAGTGCTTGGCTTCTGAAGTCCTGGGAACCCTCTGTTTCATTTCAGGGGAATTTCTTAGAAATCAGGAGGAATATTTATTCATTTTTTACTGCAGAGGTGGTCCCTCTGCAGCAGAGGGATTTGCATTCTGGTTGACAAATGGTAAGCCAAAGCTCTGTGCTACATAGCTTCTCCTTTGTGTTTTTCTGCAATGGAAACCAAAACAGCAGACATGAGTTTGTCATCAGGAAGCTTCGAGTATGCTGTGCTGCAAAGGGGATTAACACTGCATTAGAGCCTGTGCTGCAGTATTAGTCCTTTACATTAAGGATCCCCTCATCATGGGGGTTGGAACTATATAATCTTAAGGTCCTTTCCAACCCTAACCGTTCTACGATTCTATGACATGAGCGCTATGGCTGCTCATTTAAACCCTCAGCATCACTCACTGATAGCTGCACAGTCTCAGTACAGCACTCTATGCAGGCCGCTCTGCACAATACCTCCTCCCTGTGTATGCTGCAAAGGAGTTAAATAGTCATCTCTTAAATTGATAGTTGTCATTTTCCACTGCCTTTCTTTCCATATTTTCTCTTGTTTCATTAAATTCTTCCCCCGGCATCACTGGGCTCCTTTGTTAGACATTTCTTGAAGTCTTAGTCCTCAGTGAGCAATGTGGTTAATGCCAGTACTAACCTGAGGTGTCTGTGCTCTGATAGTCTGCCTCCAATGAACCGAGTTCAGTGTCTCCCACCAGTGCCCAAAGTTGCTCAGTGAGGAGCTCAGCTTTCCACAGGCTGTATTCACTTAGGTCATATCATGGCCACCTCCATGCCTCAACTTCCCTCTCTGAACACATTCAGCACTTTTTTTGAATTCTGGTATGTGGAGGGGTCTTTCTCATCTCATAAGACTTTATGGTTTTCTTGCTGATTTCCTTAGGCCTGTTTTCAAGAATCAAATTTGAAGTTACCTTCACTGAGTCCATGTGACTGCAGTAGAGCAGGACTTGCCATCAGAAGCCTTTTCAGAGCAGAGACTACTCCGAGATGCCTTTCCAAAGCAGGGTTGTCAGCAGTGTCTGTTAGTTTGGGATTTAGTTCACCACTGTACTGCTTGTGGTGGAGTGGCAAGATTTTGAGATACCAGGTAGCTCCTACCCTGCCTGCCTCCTGTGTTGCTTTATGCGTGGTTGACTGACCAACATTGATGCAATAGTCTTTTGCCCTTTTTCAGCATGTTCCTGACATGCAGAAAACAACAGCATGTTCCTGACAACTCTCTGCTTCCATTTACTGTAAAATACAGCCCTTATTTTACAGCCTGTAAAATAAGAGTATAAATGACTTAGCAGATGCTATGATGTTTCCTTGAACAGCAGTGACAGCCTATTGCATCATTTACAGTTTTCATGGTAATAGGCTCAGGAAAGTGAATCACAGACATAGGATAGCTTGCATTGCTTTCCTACAAGTCATGTGCCACTGACAAAAAAAAATTGTTGTCCTAAATAACACAAAAAAAAAAAGGTTAGCAGAGTGATAAAAGTGGACATCCCTTCAGCTGCTTCACTTTTACTGATTGCCTGTTTTGCTTTGTGAATGCCACTAAGAGCAGAGCTTCATTCCGCAGTTTTTAGAACTGTGTTTAACATGCACTGAGCCTGCTTTACTCACCTCAGAAATTGAGGGAATGCAGGTCTTTGCAAGATCAAAGCACTTTAGCCATAAATGTACAGTATGTATAGTTTGTTCAAGGAACATGCTGAGTTCAGTTCCTGATAGTGAAATAAGTGAGGCTGGATATTCTTAAGAGACTCTCTACTTTCCACTTCTTTCTGGCCTCAGCACAGAGCTTCTGAAACAGAATTTTGAAGATAAAGCAGATAAAGTCAAACATTTCATTTTGTCTTCAAAATCCATAATGCAGACAAACTCTCAAGCTTGCAACACAGTTACTCAAGGCCAGATGCATTACAGATGGCCTTCCTGTTTAGACGTGTGTTACTGGCATCTGGATTCAAAACATTCTGAAGAAGGTGGTGATAGGGAAGAAGCAAACATTTTGGTGCAAAACATTTTTCCAAGCTGAGTCTTTTCTCTCTGCCATGCAGCAGGGTAGGGAAGTGCTTCATATTGCTGTTTGTATTAGGGTTTACTGGGTTTTACTGTCTGTGGGAGTTCTGCTGCTGACCAGACTGATAAATTTGAAAAGCCACAAGAGGTAAGTGGCTACATGCAGATGATTTTAGGGTGGGACAAGAAGGGCATCCAGAGGTGACCTTGGCTGGAAGTGGGATATATATGATTCTTCTTGCCTGAAGATGGTGTAAACTGGAGACAGCCACAGGTTTTAGGATCCCTGTGATTCAAATGATTGACAAAGAGTTGTGGACTACAGGGATTTAGCGACTCCCAAATGTTAAAAAGGTTGACAGAGCCAGGAGGCTTAGAAAGGAGCCAGAACACAGTTTCCTAAATGGTGAGGTCTCTAGAGAGAGTAACAGTGAATCTGTTAATGCTGGCTGTGCTGGAGCAAATTCCAGGACCTGAACGTGTGCTGGCTACATTCCCCACTCCAAGGAGTTCCCTTTCAGTTCATTGCATCCTTTTAAAACATGTGCCTCCATTTGATTCATATTGCTACTTCAGCTTGCCAGTGAAAGTGAGGAGTAACGCCTAAGTTGTAACTTAGTAAAGTAAGTAAATGATGCTTTCTGTTGGCTGAAACCTCTCTCTAGGCCAGAGGAGATGAAGCAGTGCAGTATCTTCTTTGAAGGTGGCCCGAAAGCACTATGTACAATATTAAAATTTATTTCTATTTGACTTTGTTTTTTAAATCACCAAAAATACTAAACATTACCAGAGATTCGCTCCCATGTTTTTTCAGTCTTTGTCTGATTTGGAAGGCAAGGTAGTAGGTAGAAAAGAGGAAGATGCGTGAGACACAAAAGGGTTATGGCCAAGCCACTCAGACTTTGCTTGTAGAAGTGTTTGTGTTTTCTATATACAGCTCATCTGACTGTATATAGAAGAGGACTGCTGGTATTCCTCTGTGTGGCTATACCATTTATCATAACAAGCTTTATAGGAACAGTGGAGCCAACAGCTAATGCTGCCACAGAGCCAGAGGAGGATCATGGTGGATGCTGACAGCCTGGGCCTATACTTCCTCCTCCTGCTGTGAAACATCATAGTACCTGCTGCAATAATTAAGGCATTTCTAGCTTCTGTGTGTCCAGGTTCAGGAATATGCTCTCTCTCGTACCTGCACAGGATCCAAAGAGTGCAGTCCGGTGAGGCATCTTTACTGCTGACTTGGGCACTGTTGCAGCTGAGCGTAAGTGACCTGGAGAAGCTTTAGGCCATCTGTGTTGAAGTATAATCATGATGCTTCTGCTGCATCTTGGCATCTAAGGCTGGGTTGGGGGGGGTTACCTGCCAAAGGTGGTGGAATTCATATGAGTAAGTACAGGCTGGGTGAGACACATGAGGTGCACAGGGTGGGGAGGATAAAGTTCTGCTTTTCAAAATGTTGTCAAGGAAACATGGGAGAGAAGGGAGAACTCTTGCATTATTGGAGTTAGACTGCTGATGCTGTTAAAGGATGATGTGTGTACGACTTTCTGAGTCGCTGTGCTTCATTTTCGAGCTGCTTTTTGTATTGCAAAATCCACTATTTTAGCCTGCCCACAAAAAAAAAAAAATGTGTATTTGATTGTTATAGTGTATTCTATTTCCCTTGGAAGTGAATCAGTCTTACTTGAATTTCCCCTGTGCGGGAATACTTACAAGCCAAAATGTATGTAGTAGAGTGAGTCAGCTGCACAGAGGGAACACAAAGAGGAAGGGTCATCTGCTTGGAATATTACCATGGAAATCAGAGGGTATAGGTCTTGAATTTTGTGCTGAAGGTAGTATGTGAGTGCACATGAAAGCCGGTGCCAAACCCCCATAAGTTTCCTAAACCTATGGTATGTACCATTCCTAAGGTACATATTTGCAGAAGCAGCAGGAGATTATTTTGGAGGCATTTCTACCCATTAAAGGCTTTGACAGCTAAGATTACATTCTCTGATACATTTATACATAAGGAGCAAAACCACCATCCCCTACGCCTAGAACATTTTGAATCAAAATTTTCTACAGGCCCCTGGGGATTGTGTTGGCAGCTTGAGAATATTGTAGCAATTAGTCTGGAAATTGTGGAAGGAGCTGAGTCACCATAACCAAATTAGCATCAGATAGGATGGGCTGAATTTCCTCAGTTGCTCAAGGAAATACAGCTTGCAGCTGTTAGACCTGGCAGTCAAGTGCCAGTAAAGAGTGTCAAGGGAAGCTTTTGAGGAAGTGACCTGCAGTATCAGTCTGTTAATTGACGTTCAGAAATAAGCTGCATGAATGTATAAACTGATGGATTAACACAGCTTCCATGTATGCTTCAGGAACTGAATCAAAGCCCAGAGCTCCAAAGTGCTACTGGGAAGAGGATTTCCAGACCTCTTTATCCCAGGTAATGCTACCTGGCTGAGAAGCACTTCGCAAAGCAGTTGCTGCTGCCTTCTCAGGAAAATATGAAAAGGAACTTAATCTACTGGTGTCGGCTTGGGTGTAGAGAGCAGGTGTAAAGAATGAACACAAAGCCATCAAATGACCTCCCCAGTTGCCATTCACTCTCCAAGGCCCAGTCTCTTCTATAATTAACAAAACAGTGAGAATATGATTTGGCGGAAGGTCAAGGAGTGTTATGGGAAGACTCACTTTTTCCCGCTGTGACTTAACACCATGCAGTTAACCCAGTTCTTACTATCATGGCTAGGAAAGCCCTGTAGGAACTCCCATAGTCACCAAAGAAAAGCGTGTCAGGGAGAAATTCTGGCTTCTTCAGTAAGGATATTCAGTTATTTAAACATTGCAGTCTTCCATGCTAGTGCAGTAGTTTCACAACTCCCCTACCAGACCTGCCTTTCTGCTTTGAGTTACTCACTGCAGGAAGGAGTGCTATGTCACTTGTGCAAAATGCCATCTGCAGCACCAGGTGAGTCAGGCATTGCACGCAATAACACCACAGGTCAAAGTAAATGGACGTGGTGGCTGCTGTCGCTGCCCAGATAAATGTGACGGTCCCAGGGCCTCTCTCTACTGTCAGATCAACCACATTCCTGACCCCAGGACATGCAGTATGGGTGTGATACCTCTGACTTTCCCATGCTTTAGCTGCAAATACAAAATACCACATCCATTGATGAGAACAGAAGGCCAACTGTCTTATGTTTTCTTTATGGTGTGATTGACATGAAGCATCTTTCACATTCCACCAGTGAGCTCAGGAACAGGCTTTGGAAGCACAAAGGCATCTTGCTAAACTCAGATTTGATACTCATGTATTTGTATAAAGCTCAGTACTACTGCATTAAGAAGTATGGGAAACATTCCTGCCTCATTCAGCATTCATTGGACACCGCTTTTTCATTCTGAGAAGTGAAGCCAATCTCTATGTAAGTGCTGGAAACCTCTTGTTTTCAGCACGTGTTTATAGTCTCCATCTTTGGGCCATGTTGGTTTTAGGATTTTTGAGATTTCAATGAAATCTCAAAAAAAAAAAAAAAAATTTCCCCAGAAGATAAACATAACCTTTGATAGCAATTTTCTACTCATATGAGTTATTAATAGAGACTGCCACTGTTACTTTAACTGGTAAGTGAAATACTATGCAAATTGTTTCTGTCATTAGAAGAATTAGTTTCAAAACTAATCCACTAAAACTAAAATCCACTATCAATCTAGAGCCACAATTCCATGTTATGCTTTTACATACTAACTACCACAGCAGTCATGACTTCTCTATGCCTCTGCATGACAGGAATGAAGACTACTCTCCCTAACAGGTATTTAGTAGATCTGTGCATACACAGTAAGCATGAAACCTGTGGTACTTTCTACAGGTGGTCAGACTTATAAGGACCGCTTATGCCCCTGGAACCTTATTCTTAATACCAGCCAGGCCCAGAGCCACACTTTGCATAAGCTGAAGCCAATTTCCATTTGTAGCTTGGAGGAAGTGACCTGCAGACCTGGCCTCACTCCTACTCAGGACTATCTGGGTTACGTTTCTCTGCCTACCCTTTTACTCCTGTTATCTGCCCAGAACTCCACATGTTTATCCAGCCTGAGGTGAATCTCAAGAAGTGGACCAACAGTGCTAAAGATTTTTTTGAGAAGCTCTAAGATCAGGTGCAGGTAAGGTCATTTCAGTTGCAATAAAAAGCTGCTTTTATGCTCTTTCTGCAGCTTCCAGTTAAAAAAAAATAAATCTGCCAAGTCATTTGTCTTTTTCAAATCTAAATTTGATTTGAAATGCAATGAAGTCTGGAAAGCCTTTAGTATATTGATTGGGGCTATATTCTGAAACATGACTATTAAGAAATCAGGTTGGAATCGCTCATTGGAGACATCATAGAATCATAGAATCATAGAATGGTTAGGGTTGGAAAGGACCTTAAGATCCAACCCCCCTGCCATGGGCAGGGACACCTCACGCTAAATCACATCACCCAAGGCCTCGTCCAGCCTGGTCTTGAACACTGCCAGGGATGGAGCATTCACAACCAAGAATGCTTTCTTTTGCTCCAAGCAGAAGTCCAACTTCTCTCTCCTCTGCTTGGCAGAAGTGTGTTTCTGCTTGGTTTCCTGTGTTTTCCCAACAGAAGACTCTGTACCATGGACCAGAGAGCACTTGCCAACACTTACAAATCCCAGATGTACTGTGTCACTTCTGCAATTCAGACAAGGCCTCCATTAGCAGAAGCAACCCAGAACAGTGGCTTCTTGACGTTCTCTGTTGCCATCAGGCAGGGTGTGGTGCTAGGTTATTAAACTGCCCCTGCCACCTAGTTCTCATCTGACACATGCTTAATTGTGAGGATGTCCTTCCTCTTGTTAGTGTTTGAATCAGTCCAACTGTTGATGAGAGACATTGTCCAAATCATGCTACTGTAAAAATTTACAGCCATGGCCATAGTATTATGGTAGAGCCAAGTTAAGACTCCCAAATGTCGTCTCCTCACATTTCCCAGCATTAGCCAGGAATGGCACAATCATATTCCTGATGAGCAGAGATGCAGTAGTTGATGTGGCCAAGGGACTTCTACTGGACTGCCCTAATAAGAGATGAGGACTACAGTGCAAGCCATAAGTGAGAAAGTTTATTCAAGTGTCCTCTGTCATCTCTGGCCATTTCTATAAATTATATGAAATGGGGCTGATGATGAAAGTAGAATGGAAATGTGAAAAATAAGGAAATGTGTGAAATCAGTGGCTCCTTGACCTTGCCAAATGGTTGAGTATGTTACGTACTAGTGTCTGTTGATCAAAGCTGCAGTGTTCAGATGTCAAGAACTGAAACTAGAGACTAGGGTCAAAAAAAGTTTCATGCTCCTGTATGAGGAACAAATTTCACAAGCTATCTCCCTTTGCTGTATCACAAATAACTACAGTCCTGACTTTTAGCTCATTGGGGCACCAAATTTCAGGGACAGTTTCAAATCTGGGAAGCCAGATGTGCTCCTCCTAATCTCTGCTCCTCGAAGCCTATCTCTGTAATCCTGCTCCAAGGAGCCAATTAAAGAAAATGTTTTGGGGAGCAGGAATGAAACAAGCAAGTTGAAATAGCCAAATTAGAGAACATAGAAATAGCCAGACTAGAGAACATACTGATGGCATTAACCTTTAAAAATATCTGAACTGCTTTCTGTAGGGAGCACAGACAATTTTAACTGCTGGCAGGAAGCAGTGATGACAAATCCCCTGCATTACTCCCTGTGCTGCAGTGTCCTGAAAGGGGTAGGCCCTGGTTCACTTGCAGTCCTGGTAAACAAGGCAACTGGGAAATAGATTAACAGCTCTTTCTAAAGCCGGACCATGTTCTAGTATGGGTTCCTGGAGAGTTCTGTACATACAGTTCTCGCAGAACCCATTTACATCTATTGCAAGAGGGAGTCTAATTCTGCTAGCTTAGTGAGTGCTGTATTCATCTTTAAGCTCTCTTGGAAAAGCAGCATGGTAGAGCTTAGTGGGAAACAGTAAACAAAACTTAGCATGCAGCAGCTAATGTAACTACCTTCGGAGCAAAGAGGAGCAGGTGCTCTTCTGGCCAGTAGCCACAGTTCGAAGCCTTACTGCATACGTTTCAGTCAGGAGACTGCTGGCAACTGATCAGTGGATTTGTCCAAGGCTGACATCTCTTATCTGCAGGGCAGCTGGCTTGCATGCGAATTTATAACTACGCTCAGGACAGCTGATGGGGGTTAGATACCTTGTTGCAGTAACATCTGTGGTTTTGACATTTTGCTTTTTCTTCTATCTTTAATCCAGAGCATTTTCACAACAATGTCAGGAGATAGACAGTTTGTATAAGAGTAGGTGAATTTGATGCTGGCTGATCTAAATTCCTGCTCAGCTTGTCATAGAAGAGACTTTAATCAAGTTCTGCCATATCTCAGGTCTTGAAACCGTAAGACTTGCATTGGATTTGCCCAAGTACCTGAGGCTAAACTAAGGTGTGTCGCACTGAAGGGGGAAGTCCTGTCCTCTCCACCCTTGCTTTGCCATCTTTTGGCCTCTTACCTGGCATGCCCAGCCAGTTTGGCTCACTGATACACCAGGAAGCTATCACTTTGGTTTGAAGGCTTTGTCTGCAGTCCAATGAGCTTGCTGCCACAGCTTAGAGCAGGAATGAGAAGTCAACAGGACAGGGAAGGGCCAGAATGCCTTTTTCTCAGCAGTAATGCTGGTTTAAATCAGCCTAAGATGCTTGGTAAACCACACCCAGAAATAGTTTAAAACCCTGTAAAGGTTTGACTTCAGTATTTGTTTTAGCTAACAAATCATTTCTACAAGCTCTGGTAAAACTGTTGTCCAGATGTCAGTGCTTCTTGGCAGAAAAGACATTTTAAAGAGATCACAGTAAACTAAAACAGTCCTCTACCCACTTCTAGGGAACTAGCAACTATTCCAGAAACACTGGCAAGTGTGAGATGGTAAAGCCTGTACCCTGCGGGATGGTTAACCAGAAAAGCTAGCCCTAAGCACCAATTACATCTGCTCCACTGTGGAGGAGAGGGCAGCATGGCAAATACCCCCTGTGGGATTCAGCTCTCCTGACTCATGGCCATCCCTGAAATACTAGGAATAGTGTTTTGTTTTGCTCCCATTAGCAAATGAAGAGTGACATCCACAGCCCTTTCCTTCTCTCAAGCTCTGTCTGGGTACAGCTAATTCTGGTCCATCTCGTGATGAAGGAAATGTTACTACTGAAGCAAGGATAAGGGAGTTTGCTTCTCCTGCCTGTGCCACAGGATTCTTGTGGCATTGCTGAAGTTGCAGAGTCCATCCTTGACTCATCCCTCTGCAGTGCATAGGCAGATAATAGTACTACCCTGCCTGTGAGGGCTGGACTGAGGCTCAGCACAGCGAGTGTTTCTAAAACTGGTTGTAGTCTCAGTGCCACAGACCTCTACACCTTCACACTGCTTTGGCTAGACTTCTTAGAGATTACAGGGCATGTTGTGGTCCTACAGCATTGTCACAGAGATGCAGATGTGGGCTTTACATGCTGGAACAAAACAAAACATTAGCTGGAGATGTTGATCAGAAGACACAGAACATGAAGAAGAAATACAGTACTACTTACGATTAAACATTTCTGAGTAAAGCTCATCTGTGTGCCATTTCACCCCTTTAATCTTTTTTATTATGCTCAAGCAGGTATTTTTAGTCTATTGGCATTTGGATTTGTTACTTTCAGTCAGAAAAGAAGGGGGAAACCCCCTGATTTTACAGCAGCTGCTGTAAATGCTTCTTACACCAACATAATGAGCAAATGGAATTAAAAATCAAAGTACTGTTACAAAGCAAGGTTCACTCTTCCGTTGCTTGCACACCAAATATTACTGGTGGTTTCAAGACCTCAGTCTAGATCACTGCCTGGGAAAGCATTAAAAAAACAAACCAACAAACCTTACTGATTCTGTAAGTGAATCAGAAAGCACTTTCCCAAGTATTTTAATAAACCCTGATGCATGTAAAGGATGCTCTGTGATCCCCATTAATTTAGGAAGGATTTGGGAATCTGTATTTGAATTTTTTCCTCTTCACCTATAAAGCAAATGTAAATAAGTAGGAAGGACTGGGCTGTGCTGTGGGGAAAAACTGTTAAGTTTAGGACAAGCAAGGGATCTGTCATCACTTCAGGGGTGGGTAACATTGGCTTTCACACACACCCACTTCCAAAGTGCAGAGGTATGACTTTTGCCTTTTCAGCAGTAAAGAAAATATACCAGCTAGGATCTGAAATACCTTTGCATTGACTTAGAAGACAAAAAGTAGTTTTCCCTGTCTGAAATGGAAAGGAAAAGAAACAAAAATTACTTCAAGTGAAAAATTAAAGACAGGTGAGAAGGGCAAAATGTCAGCAAGCAAGTTTCTCACAGGAAACAGTTCTTCCAGGCTTTTGGTTAAGCATTTGCCTATTTGAACAAACTGCTTTTTTCTTTCTTTTCTTTTTTTAGAGGTTTTTGGTTTGTTGTTTTTTTTTTTTTGTCCCTAAGTGTTTAAGGGTGTTTTGTTCAAACTGTTCAAAGCTAGCCCTCGAGTAGTTGAGTAAAGATAAAAACCAACAACAGAACGTGTGTAGTGCTAAGCAGAGGAGTCACCCAATCAGCCTGTGTGAAGATTCTTCACAGTACTTTGAAGTATTTTAAGCACTGGTAGGAAAAAACACTGAATACTCTTGCAGTCTGAACTAAGAAGCCTGTATTTTGAAGATTTTGTTGGAACCAAAGATATTCTTGGAGGAAATAATCTATGGGCACTTCCTTTCCTGATCTTATTTTCCCCTTGTAAGATTTTCACTAAGTATTTATCAATAGTCTTAGTGCAGGAGTGGGACTGCAGTCCCACATTCTGAAGCCTCTGTGCTGTGTTTCTGTAAAGAAACAGGAACCTACCATTTTGATTCCCTCAGAAGAGATGTTTTTACAGTGTCATCACAGGCAGCTTCAAAAGGTGCCCACTGGAATTTGATGAGTTTCTAAAAGTAGATACCCAAACTGCCTTCTGACAGCATCAACAACCAGACGTACAAAGTGGTGACTATCTCTGACCTCTTCCTGGCTATATCAGTTTGCTTATCAGCAGCACTGAGAGAATAACATGCATGTCTCTCAGTAAGGACTGCCATAAGGGGGCTACCAGTAGATGTCTGGAGCTGGCAGACAGAGACGCAGATGCTGTAACTGGCAATCCAGCATAGACACAGATAAGAAAGTTCAGATTTGTCAACATGGAGGAACAGGGGGTGGGAGGGTGGTATGGGGCTTTCTGAGGGCATCCTCAAAAAACTCTAATGTGGTATGATACATGCCAGCTCAGAGATCCTTGTAATTCCAATTACCGCATAGAAGAGAGATTGCAAGGGAATACAGAGAGATGCAACTGTGCAAACCCCTGTTTGTCATGTCAGTTATAAGCAAGCTGCACCTTGTGCTGGAAAGATGCTCCAGCCACTTCTCAAACAAGTTGTACTCTAAGTTAGTGCAGTCCAAGATCCAAGACCAGCTTCAGTGCTTGCTTTCTCACTCTCAAATGTTAGAACAGTATTTGCTGCCGCTTCTATCCTAAAAGCCATCCAGACTAAAACTGCAGGTGCTGCACTTCGGTATGAATCATAGCATAAATATCACCACAGTCACTGCTCATCACAAACAGGTTTATTTCAAAATGACCATTGCAACATGCCTCCTTTGTTTGGCTGTCTTACAATCCTTCCTCAACTCCTGCCAGCACACTTGCCACTGGGAGGTGAAAGAGATGGTCTTTTTTCACCCACCCCCCCCCCCCCCCCGTCACCTTTGGAGGTACAAGCTGCTCAATTCACCTCTAAAAGGAGGTGAGAAGTCTCTCCTTTGACCATTCTCTAAGATAAACAAATGTGGTGATTTCACAGAGTCAGGGTTTTTTGCAACATAACCACATATTTGTTACATCTGATTTCCTGTACAGCCTGTGTGCGATGCATTCTGGTAGAATATGGGGAGGTATTTGGTGTGGGGAGTCAAGTGGCCTGTTGCACTGGCTTAAGTTTCTGCCTGGGGACACTGCATTGCACGATCACCAACCACAAAGTACAATGTGCTCTGACCCAATCTCCTTCCCTCACTTCATGTCCATGTGTACAGGGACTCCTGTAGAGATACAAGACATTGCAGTGTACAGCTCTGTGCCTGAACAGGAGGGACATATCTCTCATCAGTGAACCTATAGTCATCCCAGGGCCCCTTTGCAACATCATGCCTTCAGGCAATCTGCCAGTCAGGGTAAGAATCCAATCAACAAGGGCACAAATCAAAAAACAATGTTGTGACCTATTTAATGGGAAAAGGACTATGTCGACCCAAGCTACTGGCAAAACTTGTTTAATTGCTATAGCTGCTAGCCAAGTAAGTCATGTGCAGACACATGCCTTTGAAGTCACCACACTAGCAGGGCCCCTGCAAAATATGCTTAAATGTCTCTAAATATTTGGCTGGATGAGAATGTAGTTAAGCACACACTACTTCTGCAGCAGAAAAAGAGCCTAGGAATTGTTTCATCATTCAAAGGGAAAACATAATGCCTTTCTCTGTCCAGCAGTTTGGGTGCTGCACCCATCATATTAGTGAGTGTGAATTTATCTTGCTCTGCTCAGGCTCCATATTGTAGAAGGTCATATAGAGGAGATCATCCTCCACATCATTTTCTGTTTCATGCTGTCCTTTCAGTTACCCTTTCTATGTAGATAGATAGCTGGGCTTTTCTGTCGTGGCAAACAACTGGAGAAGAAAGAAAGAGCCTGCAGGGATATTTACAGCACAGGGGATAGATTTTTTTAGTCAAAGGGAGGGGGAGGGCATGCAGGGAGGGAAACCACACACATCCATTCAAGCCTCAGGAAGCTCAGAAGAAATCAAGTTCTTCAAGTGGCAGCAGAAAACCAGAAAACCCTACAGAGGCTGTCAGACAAGAAAGCATATAAAGCAAGGTTCAAAGGCAAGAGAAAAGAAGAGTGTAACAAAGGTCTATGTAAAACAGCAGCTATAATCTTCTGCTCTCATCCTGCCAGTTTCCATGTACAAGTAATGTGAATGACTGCTAACCTCATGTGTGAGTGGTGTTGCCCCATCAACACTGCCTAAAGAAAATGTTCAGCTCATGGTCAGAACCTTCTCCTTCCCACATGCAAGTCCAAATAACTTCTGAAGAAAGAAAAAAAAACAAAAGGAGGGTTTGGAAGAGAAAGAGAAGCATCTCTTTAGCATGGAACACACTGTGCACAAAAAGTAACACTACCAGCATCGATTCTTCACATTCAAGCACTCAGTCTGGACAGAGATGTAAACAGCTATGAAATAGGTTGTAACACTTGTACAGGTTGGAACAAACCATTAATGATCCTCATACTCTGCGCTCCAGAGAGCAATACCTGCAAAAACTACCACATGAGCCTCACAGCAGCTCTGGGGCAGGGAGATAATTTACTCTCAGTTCCACCTGGCCTCTGCAACATACTAGTTGCTTATACGTCTCTTAGAAAGTCACTAATTTCTCAAGTTAGGTGTCAAAAACATTAGGTTCCTCTCCATTTAGTCTTATGAGAAATATGGCCTTCAATTGTACACTCTTCAAAACACACTTTGTTGAGTAAGACTGCATATGTGTGCCCTATAATTATTTATCTTTTATCTTACAGTCTTCATGAAATCTAATGTTGAGAAAAAAATTGAGGCAACAAAAGACTTAGTGTTATTGGGCATTCCCTGAGCAAAAATAATTAATTGTGCCCTCTCACTGAAGTAGACAGCTTAGATGATTAGGGATCAGCTCTGCAAACATTTAAAGGTGTGTAAGTTTATTCAGGTGAGTGAATTCACAGAATTACATGAAACCATCCCTCTGGATAATATTACATGGTGTGGGTTTTCCCTTTCTTCATAACTGGGGTGGCTGGAGGTTCCTGACAAGTGTTTTAGAAGTGGCATCTATAGAAAAGGGGAAGGTTTCTATTTTTAAAATTTGTATTAAATAATGGATCCTTCATGCAATATGTTGAGATTTAGTGCTGATCATTTCTGTCTAATTGCTTTTCTAAGATGTTTGGTTAGAAAAATTATTGATGTTTATTACCATTGTTGGCTTCTGCTACCAGAAATCGGTACACTGTTACATCATACTCGACAGTTGCAGGGTGTTCAATCTTTACAATGATTTCACTCACCCCAAAAGACTTTACACAAGCAAAAACAGAAAAGTCAAACAGGAAAGAAAAACTCATCCTGCCTTTGCCTCCTCCTTTGTCTGTGGGCTGCCTGCTTACAGTGCAAAGGCTTGGTCTCCCTACCCAAGGATACTGCACTGCCCTTTCACTTCAGCACATGAAATCTAACAAAAGAATTGCAGGTAGGAATGCGCTCCCACTTGCTCTTCATAGCTGAGATTCATCATTTCAAGAATCTGTTTATCTGTCTTCAGTAGTGACACAGAGGTAGCTATAGGATCTTCTGCAAGTAAATGAAAGAACCAGCTGTGACGACCGCTGGGCAACATGGACGGCAGAAAAATGTTGGGAGGGCAAAACCTATGAATTCTCATTATTGCTGGATCTCTCTTTTGTCTCCAGCTGCTCCTTTCCTCTTTGTACCTATTCCCATCTCTGCTGAGCTATGCTACAGACAGTCCAGAGCTGAACCTACTCAAGCTAAGGAACACCAGCAACTGACAAGCACTGCCATGTGGCAGCTGTGGTCTACCTGGATTTCCCACAGCGGAGGCACTGGTTTGGTTTGGTTTGTATGTCTTCTCTTCTACTAAACTGCTGCCTTCCAGGCAAGTTGGAGACGACTTCTCCCTTTCACACACAATGTGCTCAAAAGATACATGAGGAGGGAAATAGACACATGGATGATTTGATGCCTTAGGTCTCATATTCTTTATGTAAAAAAAAACCCAGAAGATACTGATGGTCTGACTAAGGGAGGGCAAGTGTGGTTTTTTCTGCATTGCCTAGCTAGCAAAGCTCTTAATGTCACTCTGAATTCAGCCTACGTAAGGGTGCGTTTCGCTATGATTCACACAAAACTGAGTATTTTCTTGTCTTTCCAAAACAGGAAAATGGAAAAAAATAGTTGTGCTGAATTTCTGCATGCACTCCCTGTTTATAAGAAGCTGCTGCTTTGTGGCACACTTAGCAATATAGTGAGAAAAACACTTGGGGTTAGTAAATTTAAAAAGCTGATTGAAAAGCGTGAGGTAACCCTGGCTGTTCCCAGAACCAGTGGGAGGGAGGAATGGAGTGGAAACACAGGGGAAAATAACAGGCAACAGGCAGGTGACATTTGTGTACCCGCGTATGCAGGTATGTAATTCCAAGTAAGTATCCAAAGGTGAGAAGAAGGTCATTCAGGGACCTGAGGATAAAACTTTTCTCTTATGATATATCGCACCCACTTAGCATTCATAAAGAGTCACCCACAGCCCCACTATCTGCAGTATTATCAGAAAAAAAAAAACACCACTGCACATGCAGCTGGGTTTCTATGAATGTACCTTTGCTGTAGAATGTGAGAACAAGTAACCAGCATCCTCCTTAATTCCTCTGCTTGAGGAGGAGAACTCCAACAACTCAGCCAAGACCTCACTGTATCATGATATTTCCAGTCTGTTGTTTTCTGCTCCAGGCCTGTAGTTAGTTCAGGCTGCATAATTGTATCTAAACTGATGAAATACAAACATAGGTGATGAATTCTTGTAGTCTTCCCAGTGCTGTGCATGAAACAAATGGTTTTGGGCCTTTTTCAAAGAACGCACTAACATTTTATCTTAGAAAAAAAAATAAATAAAAGAAAAAGGAAAGGAAAACAAAAAAGGAAGAAAAAATAAAAATAATCTGAGAATCTGCTTTCATCTTCCACCCCTAAAGATCAGGCAGCCCTGCAGTGACACATACATTGATTTGTTATCTCAGTGAATTTGTTTTCCTCAGACACGCTTTAGCTAGGAAAATATATAGGAAAGCATCCTGACAGCTATGTGGAGATTTCACAGAGACACCAGTCCCAGATTATTTTCAGGATTGATCTCCCACTCCCTCACAGGATTTACCTAAGGATAAAACATTGTTCGTTAATGTTTGTGGAAGAGGAAGGCATTCAATCAAGGCAAAGCATCCAAGTTAGTATTGATACCATGACAGTGAGGTATTTTATTATCTCCTTTTCATTTTGTTCTGATTATCTTCACTCCAGATCTAGTTGAAAACATACAATGGGCATTAACAGGGTATCTAGGGTGGCTGCTGCTCTCTGCTTCTCTCAAAGGATAGTGATAAGGTTAGGCTGACACTTAATGAAAACACATTTTACAAAGTGAATGGTCTTGCTGATACAAGTTGGGTGCAGAAGGGAGGATGAGCTTGCTTTTGCTCTTTTTTGTTTTGAAAAAATTGAGGGATGAAAGAGCACTATAAAGGACAATGAACTGACCTGATGGGTGGAAAAGAAAAAAGCCAGCGAAAATGCTGAGAAATCTCACATATTCTACTCAGGCCAACTATCAGTCACTTCTGGCAACTCTGCCCTTTGTTTGTCTTCATTTTCACTCTGCATGAGGAGTCATCAGCACCCAGCTTTTGTCACATGAGGAAAGGTTAAGAGAAAGACCACTGGCGGCAGAGAGGTCAGCAGCTGAGGAAGTGGACTTCTACCTTGAGTTTACTCCTGGAGAAGCAAACAACCTTGGTGGCACTAGATTTGTAGGGGATTACCTGCAAGGTAGAAAATATCCCGAAGTCCAGGTGAAAAGGGCACAGCCAGAGCTAAAACATGCAGACATATCCATGGTAGCTATTCTGGTATCACTTAAAAACAAGTGCATATTGATTCCTGTTTAAAAGCAAACACGGAAAGCAAGCCAGTTGTCTGAATCTCAGCTGGATTCTGCCACATTTTCTTGGCTTGTCTTTCAGTGAGAAGTAAAGAAGAGGAAAAAAGTTTTCTATGTGGAATTAGAAACCTTTCTAGCTAGCTCAACCAAGTCTGATACGGTATTTGATAAGAGAATTCTGCAGTTTTAGCTTCAACTACTGCTTCGAGGGGAGAAATTTTTAATACTATTAAGAAGGAACGTTTTAATTTAAATTATCGTAGTACACTAAATCCAGTACATCACTAAAGCATGTTTTTCCAGGAATAGTTTACCCCTCTTTCTAGGCATGTTCAGGTACTTTCCATGATTGGTTTAGGACAGTACAAATTCAGCCCACTGAACAATAAATGAAACAGCAGGTGTGATGCTATATTTGAGTTACTGAGGGCCTGTGTAAACTTGGATTGAAACCCGCAGCAAGGAAAGCCTCTGTCCGCAAAGATGGTAGCTGGAGCAGCCTGCATTCACCCAGGCAAACTTAATTCCCATGATGCAGGGGGGACATAGCTAGTGGCTCCTATGCCCCCCAGCAATGCTGCTCCAACCTGTGCCAACTAAAGAAAGCTAAAAAGAAGCCCTAACTGCTCTCCCTCAAACACAGGCTGTGTTTTGAACAGTTATTTGTTCAGTGAAACACAAAATACTGGGAAAAAAAAAAAAAAGTTAACTGGGACTGGGGGAGAGAAAGCAGCCAGTGCTGTGCTTGGGTTGCAGTGTGTGCTTAGCTGTCTGCTCTTCATGCTAATGGGAGGTGTTTCGGATGCTAGCAGGGGCAGGGGAGCAGAAGGCAACTCTGGCACACAGCATTGTGACAGACCCTGGGCAAAGGGGCTTCAGTACCACCTTTCCAGTAGTGGGCAAAAGTCAGATTTTTGAATATAATCATGGGTATTGTAGGTAATGAGTTGGTTGCAAGCAGTGTGTGAAGCAGTTTATTTGGTTGATACCTGAAACTCTTACTTACAACAATACTGCTTAGGGAGGGAGGAATCTGCAAGTAAAGGATGCTGACATGTGAATGGTAAGGCTTGGACCTGAGCAGGCCCAAATATTAGGCAGCTGGGCCACAGTCCATCATAGTTCTATGCTACCATTGACACCACAGTGATCACCACATGCCAGCCCACTTTTCTAGCACTGTATGATCACACACAAAGAGACTGCCTACTGCAAGGGGAGAGGAAGACTCTGGTGACAGGGATGAGAAGTAATCATACAAATGTTGTGTCTCGCTGTGCCCTTCTGCAAGCCTAAGGGTAAAGTCTAACAAACTCCCTATGGATGTTCCCATATGGAGCAAGAGGAAATTGCATAAGCTTATAAATTACATAAACTTATAGCTGCCATGAGACAAGTCAGAGACACAACATTCATCTCTGCAGCTGCTGCACTATGTATGGCCTTTTCATGGAGTCATCACGGCACTGCCACGACGTGAAATGTGTTCTAAAAATATCTTGTTTCATGCTGGCCACTGACAAAACCAGCTTCCTCTTGCATCCACTTGTGCACACTCACTTTCAGTCCCCGTAAGCAACCAGCACAAAGTCTTTCTCCTTCTGCTGTGCTGTCATGATGCTTTGGGATGTACATTTAGGATGCTCCATGGCTGCAGGGTAATCAAAGACAGATCAAAAGAAACTTCTCTACTGATAGTGACACAAATTGAATCAAGCAGATCCTTGGCCACCAGAAAGGTCATGTAAATGACCTGGTGCAGTGTGTGTCTGCCACAGTGATTAAACAGTTACTAAAATATTTGAAATAATTATGTAAATCTGACAGCAAATGCCAGCATGCTGGTGCTCAATGGGCTGAGTATGCTTCAAGTGGTCCTCAAAAGACAGGGAAGGCAATGCTTATTGCACTGATTTATATCACATTTGTTCACACTCCCAAAATGAGCTAACCCTTGCATTTATATTGATTAACTGAAGAAAGGAAAAAGATGCATTATGATTTACCATGGCTTCTTTTTGCCTCAGTATTTCCATTTGTAAAGTGGGAATAGCAGCAGTTGTGAGTCACCACTGCTCTCACACAAAAAGCACATGCACTGGTCTCTTTTACCTGATTTTCAGGAAAACAAACCTTAAACCAGTAGTGGATTGTTTCAATTACCTCTCTCCTCTTCTGCAAGCAGCTTTTGTTTAACCTTCCCTCACATGATCTGTTAATGAAGCCTAGCCTGTAACTTTTCAGTTTAAAAATAATTCCTCACATCATTCACAGTCTCTAACCTTATCATGGGAAATGCTTTCCAGCATGTCAGCTTGCCCTTTAGACACCACTGCTCCAAGAACAACAGGACACAGATCTTTCCTTCGTGCTCTGTAACTGTTTACAACACCTTGCAGAAGCACAAACATTGCACTTAAGCAAGATTTACACCTCTCTGAACTTAATTACTGCTTGCATTTCAAAACAGAAATGTTGTATCATTATTTGTTTAAATCAAAATGTGATTTCAAACATTAAACAATATAAGAAGTACTCCCCAAAGCCTTCTTTGAATTCTGTTAAAAATGTCTTCACTGTGATCTCTAGAGGAGAGATGGGCAGTAAAAAATTGATCTTGGTCAGAGAAACTTTACAACACAGACAAGATTTGAAACTTCAAACTTGTTACAATAAAATTCTAAATTAAGAGAGTCAGAAAATAGTAACCACTTTTGTGTAAAAATTGAAAAAAGTATCCTTTTTAATATGGGGGGGAAACCAATGCCCTTTAAATTTTAGAGAAAACATCAATATGAAAATAATTCTCTATTTATGAACTTCTACATCAGCAATTTAATATACTTTCTCACATGCCGCCACTATTCCCCCATGTTAGCTTTTAAAATCACAAGTCTCCCAAAACTCAGAAATGATTACCCACCAGAAATCAGAAGACACTGAGTAAAGAATGAGGAACTGATCAAACTGAGGTTTGACATTTTAAATACGTGAGCTATGCCATGGTCAAAGCTTCAAAGCTGACTTCAAATATGACTCGATATTTAGCCTCTCTAAACAAAATGCAAGTTAAGGTTAAGGAAGAAGAAAGCAAATCAACTTATATTGCCACACACACAAAAATAACCAGAAAACCTCACAGGAAAATCATACTGCTTTTGGGAAATTCTAACCCTAAAGCAGCGGTGATAGCAAACCACCCCCCCCCCCCCCACCACCACCTCCCCCGCCCCACCCCCCTCTTCTTTCTTGCAAGGCAAGCAATTCCTTGCATCATTCCCCAACTCTTGTGATCAGGTAAGACATTGAGATGCAAACGAAGTCGCCTTTGCCTTGTGAGCCAGCAGAGAAGCTGGAATGCAGTTTCTTATCTGGAACTTGGGTGAGGAAATGATGATTCTGGGAGGTCATAAGACTGCTGAAAACAAAGAGGTGTTTCAAAAGGGTTGTGTCATTGCGTCCCAGCCATCTCCCAGGTCTTCAGAAAATTCACAGAATCCTATCTATGTTCCTTTGAAGCACACGTTGCTTCTTTTTCTAACCTAATAATGATGCAACTAACTTCATTATGGGTGCTATAGCCGAAGCACAGTTTGAATCTGATTTTTTACAAGAGAGAATCCAAAACAAAGATTCTTAAGTGGGTACTTATGAATGCTATTGATTCCAGAGGGATATTATAAACTCCAGACCCACCTCAGATCTTTGGTTGGGCAGAAAGGTTGCTTACTTTGCATGGAGCTTTAAGGAAGAAGAGAAACTCTCCATGCATTTTAGTAGCCTTTTTACCAGCCATATTCAAATCAAGTTACATAAAAAACTGGCACTAAAAATAACTATTAAAGTGAGCAGTATTTCTTAAGATGGCACAAGGATATCTGTTCTATAATTATCTACCCACATCCTCCTAGCTTTCTGAAATAGTCACTCTGGTATTGGAAACTTACTGTGCTTTTTTTCTATAAGAAGAATCTTTACCATAAAATAAAAGAAAAACATGATTATTTTTCTGAAACTTTCTATGACCTGATGTTTTGAAGTTTCTTTTTCCTAAACACAAGTATGACTCTGGTATTTCTTACACATAAATGTAAATCAGCACAGTGCTCTGCAATATGCCTGTACTTTTCTAAACTGGATCAATGTGGGACTGAACAGAAGTACCTATATGACAGGAATTTTGTTGGGTTGGTTTTGTTTTATTTTTTGGTGTGTGTGTGGTTTGGGTTTTTTTGTTCTGTTTTTTCTTTTTCTTTTCTTTTTTTTTGCATTTGAGGGTAAATAATATTTTAAGATACACCGTGATTAAGATCATACTGCTGTAGAAGTCCATTCCTTAATCACAGATTTAAGCCAGATGTGGTATAAATAAACATGTTCACAGTTAAAGCTTTTAAAGTAAGCCAGTTCAACTTTTTTTTTTTATTCCAGGAATAAAGATCCTGTATCTAGTCTTCATAGTAATGAAAAAAAAAATATGTTTGCCTAAATAAAATCTACTTCCTTTGCTGTTGTGATAAATGGCATCCAAACCAACCACTTGTTTTTGCTTCAGAAATGATCATAGTACATGAGTTATCTTGAGATTGCTGGTCTGTGGGAGTTGCCCCTGCACACATTTGTGTCATGGTTAAGTGTGACCTTAGCTTATTCTGTTTACATTGCACAAATGTTTTTGATACACTGGCAGCCCATTGTAGCTTTGCAAGTCAATTACCATGACAAAGGAGCTTTGCTGTTCTGATTTCTGGGTCTTTTTCTGGCAGATAGAGGTTGCCCTTGGCCCTTTCCTCTGCACTACTTTTACCAGGAGAAGAAAAAAGAAAAAAATATTTCAAAGTACCAAACAAGTTCAGAAATCCTGGATTCAAACACGTAGAGTGGCTCCAGAGGGGGAGGATTGTGCTGCACACCTGAGATGTGCAGTGGCAGCTGAGTTTCACGTTGATAAGATGCTTCACTGGAGATCCATGCTGAGACCACCCACCAAGCACAGAGGCAACACACTGCTGTGCACATTCTTGGGAATATTGAGAAATGCATGGCCTCTGTCATCCGGTAACTTGTAGGACCAGACAGCTACAGGGAGGTTAGCAATCTTTAAGCTGTTGCAATGAAAACATGACCACTTATTAAAACGTGTTATTCCTGTGTCTTAGAAGTGTGGTATGCCTTTGGCAAAAGAGTTGGAGTTCTGCACAGATAGAGTTCCTCAAAAGCTGTTTTTTCAAAGCAATTTGGAAAGTTACCCTCCAAACAGGAGAGATTTAAATTCACGGACAAGGGCTTTCTACCTTCCAAGTTTTGCGCTTCAGGTTATTGCAGAAAGGACTGTGACTACTGTGATTAGCATGGCTATCTAGACCTCCTCTGGACTGGATGCACAGCTGAGCTTTCAAGAAGAGGAACTGAAGAAGCTCTTGATTTCACACCTTCAGTCTGCTAATGTGAAAGGAGTGCTTTGCCACTAGACCATGTCATGGTTGCTTGCCCTCAGAGATATCTTCAACAGACTTCAGCAGACTACACCGCATTTGCAGTTTGGCATGTGAACACATCACAGTGTACAGACTGGAGCAGCAGGAATAGTGCTGGGACAGGGGGATGTCTAGTAGCTGTGCTGTATGACTTTTTTACCTTGTCTGCAGTCACGAACAGTCTCTGCAGCATGGTTGGCAGTCTTCACATTGATGACAATATAATTAGTTCCCAGAGAGGAAAAGTTTATCCAGGAGTTAGAGGTAGTCCTAGGCTAGCTTTCTATCACAGGTTTCTAAATGGCAGTCTTGTGATGACCAGGTTCTGACCACAGCTGTTGTAGCACAGATTTCCCCTGTATATGCCTATGTTTCTGCACCTGGGCTCCCAGGCTCCCTTCCAAAAATACCTGGAGAACTGGTATGTCCACACAACAGTTATGACTGAGTGCAAGCCAAAGTCAGTGTGCTGAAGGTGAAAGTATTCCTGTCTCCTCCAAGAATTTCAGCAAATTCTACCTACTATAATAAATAAACTTGTAGGCTGAAGTTAGCTTCATAGTAAAAATGGTACCTGGCAGTTGTGTGTGTGTACGTGCACAAGAGTATTCATGAGGAGAGGTAAGACACTGGTATCACATGCTTAGCTGACTACATGGTAACCTCCCTAAAGAGACAGGACCTCACACCATCCAGAAAAGCATCAGCTTCATGGATCTCAGGGTACATTACAGAGCAGCAGACATGTGATTTATGGTGCAAGACTCTGTAATTTTGACCTTACCTCCTGTCATGCTAGCTAAACATCTTGCCCTTTTAGGAGAGAAGTCCTTGTCCACAGCTCATTGAGAACTTAATTGTAGCCTTTCAATGTTCAGTTGATAACAGATACAACTGCAGAAACAAAGCTAACCCAAATACGACTGAGAAGTCCCACTGCATGGAAAATAATAGCAAAGAGCTGTTAAAATAAAAACTTCTCAAATCCTATACAAATTAAAAGAAAAACAAACAAAAAATAAAAACCTAAAAAGAACCACAAAACCCAAACAAACCAACCAACTAACAAACAAACAAAAAAAAAAAAACACCCACCAAAAAACCTAACTATGAATTAGCCAAATTATATGAAGTTCATCTAACTCTCCTAAGGTATTTACATGAGGACTGGTTAAGTAGTGAAAAGCTTCATGCTGGGAAGACACAAATGATAGTCTTACTCAATGCATGCATTTTCATTTTCCTAAGGAAATTGGCAGTTTTCCTTAGAAAACGCTGGTCTTGAAACTGTTGTTTGACAACTGGAAATACAAATGGTTGAATAGAAAGCACAAGGATATGTAGCTTACTTTTTCACACCTACATTCTAATTCTTCTAATATGTGCCAGTGTTCAGTGCTGGTTGTTGCAGTGTATGTCACACTCTTCCTTGCTTCAGAAGATGTTTGCAGAGTCTCTGTATGGTCAGTCTGCTACTAGCCATATAACAACTCTGGGCAAAACAAGAACTTCCAGAAATTTCAGCCACAAAGACCATTAGAAATTTGATAACACAGCTTTGCAAAGCAAGTAAATATTAAAATGGGGTGCAAATAATCCCTAGCAATTGTAATGTACTCAGTGTACATTTGCTGCAGTGATATTTTGAAGAAGTCCCCTCTACATTTTACATCCCTGCTCAAAGTGGTACGGCTGCACATGTATAAATGATCTTGATAAACCAGTCTTCAGTGTTAATATGCGAGCTTTCACCCAAGTAAGTAGTTCAGCTCTAAATTACCTTCTTTTCTTGGAGGCTTTCCAATGCTTGCTTATGACTACTCACTAATCAAGGAGATCCATTGTTGGCTGTATTTTTGTGGAATCGGTACACTAGTTCAATGTCAGGAGACTTACACAAATACTTTGCAAAGGCAAAACAACTCCTCTTCATATTTGAGATGGTCATATTTCATATTTCATATTTGGCTTTGTAGGGTTTCCCTGAGCCAGAGACTGCTCCCAGGATAATCGGGGTAACGAAACATGTATTGCTCATTTTAATGATACATTGTCTTAAGACATCAAAAAAGGGAGAAGCGCACATCATATGATTTCTTCCTTTTTGCTGTTGCACAAGTCTACAAACCTTGTTTTTTACCCTAAATACATGCTTTCAAGTCTGTGAGCTAAATACAGGCTTTACGAGAGTGTAAGGGGGAACCCTGCATAGCTCTTGCAGTTATTCCACTATAAGAGGCAAGTTCCCTGATAAAAATTCAAGTCTATCTAGTCCTAGCTTGATGTAGGCCAAGACACTGTATATCTCTGCATCTCGTGTGCTGCAACTCCCAGTGCTGTAGTGCTTTCCAGTAGCCGGACACTACGCATATAGACACCAGCCACGCTGGTGGTAAAATGCCCAACTCTTACCAGACTCGGTGCAAGAGCATCTGCCTGCCTGGCCTCTGGCAGGACGCTGAGACCCCCAGGGCCACAGACTATCTCTGCTGCACGGGTGCAGCCCGGCAGGCTGACCAGAGCAAGAGCCATCCTCAACTGGTCTGCAACCTGCGGTTTTGTCCTTTTCCTCCAGATTTTGTTTTTCTTTAGTCAAAGTTGCCACCCTGAAGTCCTCCCCAGGTTACACATATTCCAGCTGCCCTAGTGTGCTGCCACTCTCTCCAGCCTGCCCGGACCCATCATCAGTATTTAGACAAACACTGCACAATGTAACGGCTCCCTTGGCGGTGCGGGTTGCCCCACGGCAGCCCCACATCACCTCCAGCAGCTCCGGACACCCGTGCTCCGCGGCGGGCAGGCTCCCTACCGTCCGAGCGCGGAGGGCACGCCAGAACCCCCCCGAAGCTTCGCCAGGCCGCCGCCCAGGCCCCGGCGGAAGGCGCGGCCCAGCGGAACGAGGCCCGGCGCGACCGCCAATCGGAGCGGCGGGGCGGACACGGCCACGGCGACTATAAGAAGGGCCGCGGGGACTCAGTGTTGTCGAGCTGGACGGCGGGTCGGCTGGTGTGCGGGGTAGGGGGGTAAGCGAGCCTGAGCTGGGGCTTCGGGTCTGAGCGGACGTTGGGCCCTGTGCTGGGGCGGAGCGGCTGCTGCCGGGACGGGGCCGCCATTCCAACCCGCCAGCCCTGCCGCCCGAGCTTGTTTACAGCCGCGGCCGAGGACCCAGACCGCAGGGGGGAACGGGCAGAGGCCGGCTCGGATCGTGGGGCCTCCGAAGGGGGGCTCAGCGGGGCCCGGGGCAGCCAGCTTCTTAGCGGGCTGGGCCCGGAGAGCTTGGAGGACGTGGCTTGCTCCTCTCTCCTGTGAATGGTTTAATGCAGGGGTGGGGGAATTGCGAACAGGCGCGTTTCGGGTCGGACATCGCTGCTCAGGGCTGTGAAGTCAAGGGCGGCTCTCCGGCGCGTTGCTCCGTTTGACCGCTGTTCCTCCATTCCCTGCAGATCTGCCGTCATGAATCTGTGTCTGACCACGCTCTGCCTCTGCTTGGGGCTGGCCTTCGCCGCTCCGAGAGTTGACTCCGAGCTCGACAGCCACTGGCAGCTGTGGAAGTCGTGGCACAACAAGGAGTACCATGAGGTGAGCGCCGGGCATACGTGCTCTGCTCGGCAAGCTCTGAACGCATTCAGCAGGGCCCTGCCAGCTGAGTCATGTCTGCTTTGTTTCTACGCTATGTAGACTATGGTCTGCACTTGGAAGGATAATCCTGTTTTCCCCAGATCCCTGTCCTGTGCTTCGACTCAGCTGTACTGTACTCTTTGTTTTTATTAGGAGGGTGGCAAAAAAAGACCATCTCAAACAGCATTCAGACTTATGATTCAAGTAATCTACAAAGCACGTAACTCTTGTGCAAGTGAGCTTTGAGCTGCCTCCTTGAAGTATGTTGTTTTCTGGCCCCTTAGAGAGAGGAAAGCTGGAGAAGAGTGGTGTGGGAGAAGAATCTGAAAATGATTGAACTCCATAATCTGGATCACACTTTAGGAAAACACAGCTACAAGTTGGGAATGAATCAGTTTGGTGACATGGTATGTACAGAGGCATGAAACATAGTTCTAAACAGCAGTGTGTGATAGATGATGACTTCATGTCTTATATTTTCTTCAGACAACTGAGGAGTTCAGACAGCTGATGAATGGATATATACACAAGAAGTCAGAAAGGAAATACAGAGGATCCCAGTTCCTTGAGCCCAGCTTCCTGGAAGTGCCACGATCAGTAGATTGGAGAGAGAAGGGATATGTAACTCCAGTTAAAGACCAGGTATTCTCCAGTGGAGATTTTTAACCAGGTGCAGATCTGGCTTCTTGAATGCTATGTCCACTTCCATAGAGGAAAAACTATGGACTTCTGTAATGAAGCCTAGGGCAAGCTTACTAAATTGGGTGCCATTTTGATAAAATTGCTGCACACCTTTAGGCTGTTTTATGGATTCTGTACTAAATATTTAAGAACCGAACAGGCCTGTAATATCTTTACTTGGACATGCTAGGAGTGTAAATCTGAAGTTAGTCTTGTGGCTTTTGTGTTGGGCTTGCTTGTGCTTAGGTCAGTGATAAGGGAACTGTAATTGCCTAATCTGTCCAGACTTGTAACATGTGACTTCATTTGTGCCTCAGGGTCAGTGCGGCTCTTGCTGGGCTTTCAGCACAACAGGAGCTCTTGAAGGGCAGCACTTCAGGAAAACTGGCAAACTTGTTTCGCTGAGTGAGCAGAATCTGGTGGACTGTTCTCGCCCTGAGGGGAATCAAGGCTGCAATGGTGGTCTTATGGACCAGGCTTTCCAGTACGTGCAGGATAATGGGGGAATTGATTCAGAGGAATCCTACCCATACACTGCAAAGGTAAGTGTAATAGCTGAACTTGTATTGCAGGTATCAGATCTGTGGACAAACTGTTGGGGAAACTCATACCTAGAAAGGAAAATGTCTATATAGTAATAGGTACATCTGTTCTTTCTGTTGCATCTTTCCTAAGAAAACTAGAGTGACTGCTAGCCCCAGTAGGAATCACGTACTGCACTGCTCTTTGAGGTCAAAATCTTACCAGACCAGTTGGAAAAACTAGGGGAAATACTGCTATTTCTCTCCCTCATTGCTGCCCTCCTATCAGATGTCATTCCTTATCTTGGTTGACCCACTAGACCAGGACTCGGTCCTTGTCAACAATGCTACGTAATTGTAGGGGTGCAGTTCAGCTTCCCATAACTGAGCTATTATGCAGTTGCTACCCATAGACAAACTAATTCTTGCAGCTAGTGTGATTTGCTTTTTTAACAATAGTTGTTGGCCACGCCATTAGATTAAATGTGCATAAATGCATATAATGGGCAGACTTCTAAAATCTCTTATCTATCAAAAGTTAGACATGAGAGGACAAAAGCACAGTGGGACATTGTGGTATTACTTGAGAGCCCATGGTTTAACCTTTTGACTACTTAAGAGTTCTGCTCAGTGCAGAGTACCTTCCCTTTCAGTTTAGTGTTGACTGAATGTGGAATAGCAATGCCATTTGTTGTGAGGAATAGAGAAAGAAGCCTGTGGATTTGGTTCCTCTTCATCTGCATTCCTGTAATCTCAATTTTTTCCCTAATCTTGGCTCTTACAGAGATCCTAGTGGATTATAGAAAGTGCCTAACTTCCAGAGTGTAAAAAGTAAGCAACTGAGGTGTATTCTGTGTCCCTTTAGTTCAGGGATGCAACTTTAGTAACTTAAGTTGCCACACGAGAGAGGGATGTGCTTGCTCCAGTCTGTTCAAATTTCACATGGCCTAACTTCCAAACTAGGCCTCTCTCTTGTGGTAAATGCCTGTGACACTAACAGTTCGGCTTCATTCTTTATTGGAAAAAAAAAGTAAACGTACTTGTATGTAAGGTCATATGATACAAATGACTAACTTCCAAATCATTCTGTACCGTTCTTCAAGGTATGACAAGGTAAAATTGTGGATTTTTAAGTGCTTGCTCAATGAGCAGTTTCTGGATTGCTTAGTAATTAATGAATACTTGGCTCTCTTGCATTGCCCATTAATGCATTCTGGGCTTCTTTCCTCCATGAAAAGACATTTGTCCTGCTCGCCGAAAAAGCAGGATTCCAGGATGTGATGGTCCTTTGCATGCTGTTAGTTTTCCTTTTGGGCTCCACTTCCCTGTGCTTTTTCAGTAACTTTGAGAAACTCAAAAGCCCCTTCTGTGTTCTCCCTCTGTTCTTTCAAAGCATTGCTGAAGCAATTTGATCCTCTTCAGTATCTTGTTTTCACGGCAGCAAAGTCCCAGGATGTCTGGAAGTTCATGTGTTCACCTGTATGTTAAGAGGATGTCTATGTAATAACTAGGGCTTTCTTTTTATTTAGGATGATGAAGACTGTCGCTACAAGGCAGAGTACAATGCTGCTAATGACACTGGCTTTGTTGACATCCCTCAAGGACACGAAAGAGCTCTCATGAAAGCAGTAGCAGCTGTGGGTCCAGTGTCTGTTGCTATTGATGCAGGCCATTCTTCATTCCAGTTTTATCAGTCAGGTGGGGATTTGTTAGCAACTTGCATGCACAGAACTCTGCTTTTTTTTTTATTTCGTATTCATTACCCTTGAGTTTAATAGGTGAAAACCCACCACAGTTGTGATGCTGAAGTTATCAGGAGTCATTTGAATTCTACTCCAGGTTCTCCACATTTCACATTTCTCTTACATAGCTGTGTACTTGTCCTTCAGTTTCTGCTGCGATACACTTCACTTATGACTCCTCTTTCTATGACCTTCTAGAGGCTGTGCATCATTTAATTTGAAATACGCAGAACTTCTGGTGAGGGAGAAGAGTTTCCTGCAGATGAGCTCGTTCACATGCGTCTTATGTCTCTACAGGTATCTACTATGAACCAGACTGCAGCAGTGAAGACCTGGACCATGGTGTTCTGGTTGTAGGTTATGGCTTTGAGGGGGAAGATGTAGATGGGAAGAAATACTGGATTGTCAAGAACAGGTAAGATTGCTGTCTATGCTTTGTACTCTGGGGATGGGGGGAAGGGAAGGTAGTTTGTCACTTTCAGTGTACGTGCAGAAAGACAACAGCAATTAAAAACAGCATAAAAATACGGGAACAGTTTCCAGGTTGTACTCTATGCAGAAGTTAAACCCAGCTTATGCTGCTGGCAACCTCATAAAGTAGAACCAAAGCAGCAAACTCTTTCTTCTGCTTTTTCAGTTAATTCAAGGGAGCTCAGTAGTGCAACAACCTATAAAGCTAGTAGATGTTAAAGTGGTGGAGGAGAGCAAGAGGAAGCAAGTTCGTGAGGGTATAATGGATTTTTTGGAAGCAGAGCACTGCTCAATGTGTGAAATAGGGTAATGCTTGAACTTTAAAGAGGGAGTTGCCTCCTGGGTTAGAGAGAAAACAATAAATTAAAGCTGAAGGGCATGTCACATGAACTTGTCTCATGTTCTCAGCAATAATGAGGCACCACCCTCAGACTGCTTGCAGTCTTGGTCTTCCCTTAAATTTGGCTGGGGGCAGTGTCTGAGGTTCAGGCATCTATAATCAAGGATTGCATGTTGAGGTCTCCACCTCATGAGAGGATGGCTCACCCTTCTGTGAGCTTGGGGTGCTTCTTCTGCAGCATGCATTTAATTGCTGGAAAGCACTGTAGTTTGGCTGCAGAATCTTGATTTTTTTTTTTTTTTTTTTTTTTCCTCCACAAATGGAAGGTAGCAGTCTTCAATTTAAATATGGGGGAGAGGGGGGGAAGGGTAAAGTCTCTTCTGAGTATGAAAACAAATCCTTTACTTCTGTTTTCAGCTGGGGTGAGAAGTGGGGTGACAAAGGATATATCTACATGGCCAAGGACAGGAAGAACCACTGTGGAATAGCAACAGCTGCTAGCTATCCACTTGTATAATTTGAAGACTGAACATTTCAGTACAAGAGGGGATTTTAAACTGAATGACCAAACCCATGTTTGGTCTATATGTGGTAGACTTGTATCTTTCAAAAGTCAAGTTGATTTATTTTTTTTTTTAACTTTTGAAATATGTCTTACATGTTGGTGACATGCCACTTGTTTTAAATTAATGTAAATGTTGGTATGTAAACAGCTTGTGATATTGCTGGCTTGACTGGTTAATCTAATAGATTCTTCTTTGTATTTTTCTTTTTTTTTTTTCTAAAAAAGAATTACAATATGTCCAAAGGTTTACTTTATAAATAAATCTTTTAATTTCCAGTGTGTACAGATGACTTGGCTGTTTGATACGTGTTTTTTCCACTTGAGACTCCATCAAATGGGCGTCCTAAATCGTACAACTAGCTGAAGTTTGTATTTGTGCTTCTTTATCAGTTACTAAAACACAACCCTATCTATCTGGGAATGGTTAATAGCTGTTATAAACTATAGTATTTGTGACACAAAGATGTTTTTCAACTTCATTTTATCAGCTAAAATGTAGAAGTGACTGAAAATATGATCCCTGGACTGCATTTGTAAATGAATTCTGGTGTAGTCCCATGGTCCAGACATGATGGTATCTCTTGTTCTTTGTACTTCGTTACAAAGTTTCTCAGTCTTTTTCCTGCATACAGCAGCTGATCTTCACTTAAGTGTAATATCATCAATGTTTTCTTATGCCACCTGAAAGTACTACACTTACGTTAGAGCAGTTGTCTCCTTTGAGCACTGTAGGATATAGCAGGAACACCCAAAGCACCTGGGCTATTCTGAGAGAGAGAAAGCTTGGTTCTTGAGATAGTATTTATTGTCCTACATATTCTGCCCATACACCAGCTTTGTCTAGGGAAAAAAGTGGGGGGAGGTGGTAGGAATTTTATTCCTATGGAAAGTGAAGTTGGGCCACTCTCAGTCGTTGGATATTCAGTGGCTGACCAAACTATGATGATTTACACTGTGCCCTTTATCTCCTCTTTGAAAGGACTTTTTTCTTCTGAGAGTATCTCTGCTGCTGAAGTGTGATTACTGTTACATACTCTTGTTTAGATGTGGTTTTGGTAACAGTAGTTTCTGCAGAGGAGGATGAATTGGTAACACCAAAAACAGCTTGGGGGGAAGACTTGCATTGTTTTTGCCTCCTCTCATACTTGGGCTGGAGGGGAAGGAGCCTAGTCCTGCAGATTAACCAGCACCAGTTCAGACTTTATGGGTGTATTGTTTCTTTTTAAGTACAGTATCTTTCCTGAAACTGATAACCATGCATTCAAGGGAACACTTAGACTGCGTGTTACAGAAACTGAATATCTTTGTTTATAAAATAAGCCTTGAGTTTGCATTCCATAATTAGTTTTTGAAATAAAACCAAGATGAGTTAATAATCAAAACTTAACTAGTGTGTAGTTGCTGTGTGCTGTTTGTTGATGAATTCCTTCACCTGGAATCTGCCTGAGATTTTTTTTTTTTTTTTAGGAAGAACCTCCCTTAGCCTTAAATAGTAGCTATTTAAGAAGCCACAGTGCTGAAATACCGGTTAGAATTTAGCTATTAAGTTGTCTTGCTAAGCCTGTTACGGATAGCATCCATACTGCCTGGCAGAACCAGTGGAGGAAATGAATATGGAGCTCAACTGGTAGTTCTGTAGAGGTTTATGTTCAGAAGGAAATAACAGTGATATACCCATTCAAAATGGGAGGCAAGATGAAAACGCTGACAGCCCTGGACTGTTATCAGCTTATGTAGCTGTTTTTCATTCTTGCTGCCCCAGACCTGGGGGTTGGCAGAGACCTGTCTGAACATTTTTTTAATCCTGAAAGCTAACATTACCATACTTAAAATGCTGCTGGTTTTCTATACTGATTAAAACAAGACAGTGAGAATATCCAGTGAAGGGTGAGACTAGTACAAAGCCTGCTAGGACTTGAACTGCTGTAAAATAATGGGCAGCAGGCACAGGTGTTTGGTTACAAAAGCCAAGGTTAATAAAAGTTGCTGTGAAAACAAGGTATTTATGAACAGATGGGAAAAGAAAAGTATGTAACTTCCCAAAGTATATGCACGTAAATAGGAATGTAGCTCACAAAAGACTCATCAGCCTCTGAATTTTTTTGAAGTAAAATGTGATAATGCCACTATTTGTATGCCTTAAAACTTGCTGATGGTTCTGGCTGAACATCCTCTCTTCTGAGTGGAATAATCAAGAAGGGGACAGGGTAACTCAGGTGATGCAGATAACTGAATAAACTTCAGCCACTGTTGCCTTACATGACACTAAAACAGTAAAATTTTGTGTAAGTTGTAGTTAGGCAAAGCGGTAGAAACTTAAAATCTGTGACATTTCAAGAATTACATTGTCTGTTTTTGCAATTCCACTGCAGTGGCCCTATCTTCTGTAGAGCTGTTTCATTTACTTCAGAAGTACTATTACAAAATAGCAAATGATTCCATAATGGTATATCCTGTTGGGCAAAGTGTCATCGCTCTCAAAAGTTCCTTTCTGAAGATACAGCAAATACACATTATGCATGTGCAGAGAAAGCTTCTGAGTTGTTCCCAGAAAAGCTGTGAGTAATTATAGCTCTCTGGCTGTGTGCCAGTATTTTTCTTTCCAGATTTTCTTTGGTTTTATATTCCTGCTGATAGCTGAAGTTGCATTTCTTACAAGATGTTTTATTTATAAAGGTACTAATGCACAGGTATTACCAGTAAAACACCCTATCTGGACTGCTGTGTTTGGGCCCTGCTTATTACAGCTATTGTTGCTAATGGGGTCTTACACATATCAAAATACGTGATTCGGACACTGTTACATGCACGGTAGATGGCAATTCTGTGTAGTGATAAAGCAGTGCGTTCCTTGCTTGCTTTTCCTGTTTTATTTAAATTTGGGAAGAAAAAAGATCTTGCGTTTTCTTTTGTGTGCTTCTTAGACTGTGCTTGACCTAAAGGTATCGTAAGTTTCCCTGATCTTCTTGATGAATGACTATTTATCAATAGCTGGTCATGAGTTTCTAAAGGCAAGTACTCTTGAAGCAAGGAGAACGATGAAAATAAATTATTCAACTCACACATGAAGTGTCTGTTCTTTGAACTGCAGTAAGAAATTAATTTAACTGTCATTGGAAGCTTTATTTTCCCTTTAAAAGTGGTCTTCTCATTCTACCTGTGACTGCTAAGTAGAATGGATTTTTTTTGTTTGTTTTTGGTTTTTCGGGTTAGTTTTTGTTTGTTTGTTTGTTTTTCTTTTTTGACCAGTCTAAGAAGCACACAAACTTCCCAAAGTTTTTCGTTTTGTTTTGGTTTTGTTTTTTGGTTTTTTTTTGGGGGGGGGGTGTATGTGTTTTTTTCTTTTTAATGTGGATGTTTTTTCATCTTTGCTAATGTTAACATCAATTTCTTAACATTAGCAGTGGAACAAATAAGCTTATTATCCTCCTACACAATCCATACATGAAAGTAATTTTCAAAATACTTTGAATGGCTACAGTGACAAAATATTTGTCATCTCACACTGTTGAAACCTTACAGGAAAGCCAAGTGTGATGAGTTGTATCGGTGAAGTTCTGCTATAGTGAATGATTAACTGGTGATGTGCATAAGGGCACTCATCAAACCCATCATTCTGAGACAACCAGAGGTGTAGGAAAATAGGAATAGCCACTAAAACCAAATAAAACTACAAAAACTCTAGCTTCTGAGCATCAGTTAATCAGTATTTGGTCTTTAATTAATCTCATTGAAGAAATAAAAAATCCTGCCATGTATCTCTTATGCTTAATCAGTTTTTACATGTTTGAGATTAACTTCAGTTTCTGGCTGTTAACCGAGGAATTGAGTATACTTGGATAGCTGTGATAATGTAAGCTGATGCTTCTGCTTCCTAGCTCTTTTTGCACTTTAAAGGTATATGATAGATTGAGAGCCTGTTTTTAGTTGCAGTCTGTCCCAGTACCTTTCCCTCATTTTGTTGGGAAGTCATAGCAGGAAGTGCTGACTTAACTAATACATTGTTTTGTAGAAAGAATTGTTCAAGATGAAATCACTAATAGGGATGTTTTCTTTCATTCTGTAATCAGGGCTTTATCATAGAATCATAGAATGGTTTGGGTTAGAAGGGACCTGAAATGTCATCTAGTTCCAGCCGCCATGCCACAGTCAGGGACACCTTCCACTAGATGAGGTTGCTCAAAGCCCTATCCAACCTGACCTTAAACACTTCCAGAGATGTGGCATCTACAGCTTCTCTGGGCAACCTGTTCCAGTGTTGCATCAGTCTCATAGTAAAGAACTTCTCCTAATACCTAATCTAAATCTACCATCTTCCAGTTTAAAGCCATTCCCACCTGCCCTTGTAAAAAGTGTCTCTCCAGATTTCTTATAGGTCTCCCTGGAGCCTTCTCTTCTGCAGGCCATTATCAAATCATTGGTGAAATTTAATTTAATTGCAGGGGCACCTAAAGCATTTGGAAGAAAGGATATAATCAGACACAAAATTTCGTTCACAAAGATTTCAATTCCAAAGCTGAACATAGGTGATGTTCAGCAAGGCTCATCTGAAAACAGGCAAGGAGCCCAACCTGAAACTTTAACTTTGGGGAAGAAATTCCATATGCTGGAGACCTGATCCATGGATTGATTAGATATATTGGAGTCATTTGGTCCGCAGTAGAAACCACCTTCATCTGTGTTCACAGAGAACTTGCTTGCTTGCTTGCTTTTTTTCATGCTAAGTTGCGTGATTATACGTTTTCCAGTGGTCTTAAAATTTTATTTATGTGGCAGTTTTTGTTTCCATTGTGTTGAAGAGCTACCACCAACCTTTGTGAGTAAAGGGGCAATGAAACCATGAAAGCAGGTATTTATATAATACATACTGTGTTCTTTTTAAAATGCTTCTTCCTTGTTTTGTTCAATTAGACTTTTCACCACCTCGAGGAGACGCAAAACCTACTTCTGAGCAAAACCTGATAGCCTTTCTCAACAAAATGATGCTGGGAAATACATGTTTTAGAAATAACATGTTGGTAGGTGTGGTGCTGCAGCTCTGATACCTACTACTTTACCTTCAGCAGATCTTGTGGTTTCAAAAGAAGGGGTCAAAGATGGAGCAAAGTCAGAGTGAGCTCCTCCTCTCCCTGGCCACCTTCAGAAGACAGTTCTGGGTAGAGCTGGCTTTGTGAGGGCCTCCAGGGCAGGACTGTGCTTGGGCTGAGATGTGAGCAAGGAAAGATATGATTTTCCAGCCTGGTAAAGGTCACCCATATGCTTTGTGACATCTGATCCACTTTGGACATTCATCAGGTTTTAACTTCTAATTTCAAAGTAAGTTCTTCATCTGTGTTAATGTGTGTTCCTCCAGGGCAACAGTGGTTTAAATGCACTCTCCCGGGGTGCCACCGAGGACCCGCTGAAGCTCTCTCCTCCCATGTCGACTCATGTGTCTACATGGGAAAATCACAATCTTGGGAATCACTGTGGAAATATACTAAGTTTTGGTTTTAATGATTAAGTTGGCATTTTTTTAATTACCAGAGAAAGCTTCCTGTACAGCATGTGTACAGTGACATAAAACTGTTTAAAATAAATGCTGGGCTGTTAAGACACTCAAACAGGCTTAGATTTCTGGGATGCTGAAATGGGATGCTGAGAACTCATTAAGGCTGTAGCACATGTTGTGGGACACAGTTGATTTTGCTTAAAATCTGAAAGTCAAATGAAATAAAATTGGCCAAGTCTGAAAAACCACAGGTGTTTTTTCACGCTTAAAAAGGAGTCAGGATCTCTAGATGTCTCTCTAATATATCCGTTTATGAGACTGGTAACAAGTCACAGAAAAAAAAAAACCTAGACAGGGCTGCCCACAGAGCTCTCGAAACAGTTCAGTGCTGTTTCTGCAGGTGCCCAGTTATGCTAGATATGTGTATGGCCAAGCACATACCACAATCTTTTACAATTATGCCACAGCAATGCAAGAATTGTGAGCGCCAAGTTCTCTGTAGCCCTCTTTAACATACCTTCTGCTCAGCAGTGTTTACTAGTATTGCAGTTGGCATTCCTCATACAAGCATGAAACACTGGCTGACAGCAGGGTGGTTTTTTTGAATAGGAAATACATACTGAAAGTATCAGCTGTGATGTGAAACTGCATTGGCTTTTGGAGATTTATGATAATAATTGCCTGTAGTTGAAATAAACTTCTGTCTGTGTTTATAGAGAAATTATAATGCCTTGTGCAAAGATTAAGGACAAAAACTGCTGCCATTTGGCCGTTAGTATCTCAGTAGTCGCAGGAAGAATTGGAGGGGACCTGTGTTTTCTGATTCAGGGCTATTACGAGGTTTGATCACATACCTCTCACAATATAGCGGAGCATTTCAGAAGCAAAACTGTTGTCACAGGAAGCCCATCAGGAATAGTTTTGAAGTGTTACTTCAGCTGCACTGTTTCCAGGTATTTAAACAAACTTCATAGTCCCATTTTATTAGGCGCTCTGTAAAACAAAAAAGCAAGAGAACCTCTCTTCCCAGCAAGTTTTTAATCTAAACTGGCACATTGCTGAGGAGTGGGAGAATTAAAAAGGCCAAAAGCAGTGAGGCTGCCTGGGAGAGGCCATGCACCTGATTAACAGCTGTTAACAGCATGTACATCTGGGAGAAGGCTACCTTTCTTTGGCTTCGTTTTCTCCCAGTGTAGGTTCAACACAGCTAAAAAGTAAACATCCCCATTCTTGTTCTTTTCATGAGATTAAATTCCAGATGTACCTTTGCCTGCGTGGCTCTTTCCCTTCCATTTATCTTTCCTGCTTTCTTTTCATTTGAGCATCTTCTTTTTCTCTTCCTGTTTTGGAATAGCAAATCACACTGAGTTGTTGAAAGAGGGAGAAAATTGTTGGTGTTGAACAAAACAGGAAACCAGGCAATCGAAAGGGCAGAACACAGATTGTGTGTCACCTGGTAGGTAGGCGCAGGGCACACTGGCGTGTCAGAGCAGTGGTTTTCTCAACATGTGATCCCGAGGCCAGTGCTGCCACAGCTGGGCGTGGGGAGAAGTCGACTTCTTTAGTTCCTGGGCATGTGCCGATGGTGCAACTGAGCGCAATGCTGAATGGATGAGACATGGCAAACAGTTGTCCCTCGGGCTGGGATTAGGCTGGCCTCGCACATTCAGCACCAGCACAGCGGAGTGGGTAATCGAGCAGCTGTATTATCTCCTCTATGGAGGAGTCTCTTCAAAACTGATAAAATATGCACTGGGTGATCTGCTCAGCAGCTGACAAGAATACTTAGGCCAAACTGTGTTTATCAGTGTGTGAGTACATAGCTATCCTGGCCAACACCCTCTCCAAGCTGGTTTACCAAGCTCGCTTCATTGGTCAGAGTGGCCAGAATGGCAAAATCCACTGCCAGAAACCTGCTGGGCTCCTAATGAACAGGATCCTGCAAATCCACGATGTAAATCATCGCACTGGGTAAGAGCAATCCCCACCCCAGGCAGATCTCCGGGGGAAAACGTGTCTGTCACCTATCTCCATGCAGTATTAAAATCAGTTCAGTGAAATCAGATCACGTGCTTGGTTTGAGGTTTTTATTTTTGTTTATTGAAACCACATCTGTATTTGCAGAAAGCTAGGAACAAAACCTGAAAGTGTTTTCAGTACCAGTGCCTGGGGTTTGTGAATATTGCCCATGATGACATAAATTTTGAATGGTAGGGACTGTTCTGTACCTTTGGGTAACTGCCTGCAGATCCTCTAGCTCAATGTTCATTTTGTTCGCTGCTTTACCCACATTTGGGCACTGGATATCTCTGGAAAACAGATCCTTCTAGCTTTGATGTCTTGAAGGACTTAATGATCTTTCTCCTTGTTAATCCCTCAATTCTGTTTCACAAGTACCAATGATGCTTTTCTCCCGACTGGGTAGTATAAGCTGTGTACTGAGAGCTCTTTTTTGGGCTTTCTCTGTAATTTTCATGAAGTATACTGCTTCCATTTTACAAAGAAAGAAAAGTCTTGCCTGATTTTTTCACACATATCAATTGTCTTTATTTAAAAACAAACAAACAAGAAAACCCCAAACAACCCAAACAACAGAACTCCGTGTGTGTGTTTCATGGAAAATAGAATGAAAGTACTGACTTTTGATACAAATGCCCAAAGGTACGTTTGAGCCAACATTTCAAACATCATCTGTGTTTCAGCTGTCTTGGTTTGTCTCTGGAGGGTGAGCTCCCACTGCAGAGGGTCCAGGATCAGCAGCCTGCAGCGCTGGGCTGGCAGGCAGGCAGCAGCACAGGCAGGCTGGGCACCGCAAGCTGGGTGGGAAGCCTGCCAGCCTCAACCTGTTCTCTGATCCCTGGTCTTGTGATTGCAGTCACAAGGCCAACACTGTGGCTGGCTGTTCAGACTGACTTAATTTCCAGTCAAAGCAATTGGTGAACATCTGCTCATTTTATAATAGACTGCTGGGGTTTCTGCATTTTCTTCTGCTATTGCATACCCTCAGGTTTAGATATAGTTAGCTTTTATTTTACTTCTGAAACAATGCAAATGTGTTCTGCAATTGGAAGTAAAAATTAGGTTTGCAACAAGTCACAAACCAGTGCTTTAAGAATAGTCATATTTGTTACATACCTGGTACAATACAACTAGTATACTTTCCTTTCCATGTCCTCCTCCAAAAGTAGTAGGAAATCAAGCTGGCAGTGGTTTATATATAAAACCATAATAAAAAAAAACTTATATAAAATATCTAGTTTATATATAATTTCATAAGAAACCATTAAATACTAACACAAAGGCACACATGTGAACTAATATTTAAATGTGTGTCTGTTCTTCCATGTACTTGGTGTTTCCATGTATTTATAATTTTGTATCATGCTGATGAGTATCCAAGGAATAATACCTGGCATCACCTTCAGTAAGCAGAGGCAGTGAGTGTTGGTCCATGCCAGCTTCCTCGCACCTGTAGGCGGCATTGATGGCTGCTAATGGTACATCCCCTCCCTGCTCCAACCATTAGATGCAGTCTCTGGATTCTTAAAAAAGGACAAGCCACAACAACAAGCTAAGTCTTGTTTTCTCAGCTGTCTGGATGCCCTCAGACACCCTGGCAGCTGACCGTAAAGGGAAGTTGTGGTTCAGTAGCACAAGGGCTTTGTAGATCGTGACCCCACCACCACCATCACCACCGCCACAGACACCCTGTGATTTCTGTTGGAGAGCTCTGGAGAAATGGTCTGAAATGGTGTTGCACTGGGAAGGGAAACTGAAAACTCTGTCCTGATGGTTTAAGAAGGGCTCAGTGGAGCAGTCTGGTTGCAGAGTTGTACTAGATGTAGCAGATATCACAGAAGTACTTAGGAAAACAGTATAGGTGTGGTACGTTAAAGTGGAACTCTGGCAAAGAAAATCCACAGTTCACACCAAAGTCACTGCCTTCTTAATCTGCACTTGGGGTTTGCATGGGTTGTTTGTACAGGGAAGATACTGATCTCTTCCTAGATACTAGCCACCCTGCAGCCCACAAAATCTAAGCATTATCATTTAAGCATCAACAGCCACCCAAACAGCAGTTGTTTGTCACGTGGGTGACATAGTGCTAGCTCCTTCACTAATGTGTTTCTGGTGTAAATTCAGGGAAAAAAAGAAAGTCACGGGAAGTCTAGCAGCTGGGATTATATGCAGGTTTTGCTGTGAAAACATACTTAAATGAAGACAACTCTGGTGCTGCTGATTTATCGATATCCTGGGCTGCATAAAAAGGAGCATGACCAGCAGGTCAAAGGAGGTGAATGCTCCATCCCTGGCGGTGTTCAAGGCCAGGTTGAACAGAGCCTTGGGTGACACAGTTTGATGTGACATGCTCATGGCAGGGGATTGGAACTAGATCTTAAAGTCCTTTCCAACCCTAACTATTCTATGGTTCTACGCTGGCATCAGGGCACTGAATGACTGACATGTTGCAGTGTGCAGATATTTAATTTAACTGCCAGCACAGGAACACTGAACTTAGTCATTAGAGTGTGTATACCCACTGCTATACAAACTTTCTTTCAGCATTTCCCTGAAAAGGGCTTATTATTAGAGGCCCTGCAGTTACACCGGGGAGTACCAAGACCCTGTTCTTGCTCTCTCTGTCTTTAATCATTTCTCTCAGCCCTTTTAATCCGTTACCCCTTGTCCTATCACTACAGTCCCTAATGAAGAGTCCCTCCCCAGCATCCCTATAGGCCCCCTTCACATACTGGAAGGCTGCTATGAGGTCTCCATGCAGCCTTCTCTTCTCCAAGCTGAACAGCCAACTTCCTCAGCCTCTCTTCATACAGGAGGTGCTCCAGTCCCCTGATCATCCTCGTGGCCCTCCTCTGGACTTGTTCCAACAGTTCCATGTCCTTTTTATGTTGAGAATACCAGAACTGCACACAATACTCCAAGTGAGGTCTCACGAGAGCAGCGTAGAGGGGCAGGATCACCTCCTGATTTTAAAAATGCAACAGAGTCTCTCAGTAAATCAGTGACATCAACAACTATTTTTGTTCTTATATGGAGAACATGGGGGAGAGAGGTAGGGCATGACTATGTATGTATAAAATATATTTGTGAACATATATATGGGTACATACACTGTGTGCATACTTTGTCTGAAGGCAAATTGATTTACTAGCTTTCATAGTCAGTGCACAATTGTGTTCTCCAGTGTAAAGTTTGCTGTTACCTAAACCCTCACAGGTTTTTCTGCCTCCTCTTGATTCTCGAGGATTTAAGTGTTCCTTGCGTTTTGCTGTTGATAGCAGAGATTCAGGAAGCACATGACGAGGAGCAGAATAAACAAGTACACAGTGTACTTGCTGATCCTGTTGTCACTGTTACAGCTTTACAGAGTGCCAGATTAACACCTGTGAAAAGAGTGCTTTGATACCTGAAGCAGTACTGAAATCACACCCTCCCCACTGGGATAACAACGCCTAAGGATAAAGACGTGCTGTATAATTTGCAGTTTACCTTTGTTCAGCCTGCTTCTTTTTGAATAGTAGAACATAGTTGTAAGTTTAAAAATAGCCACTGGAGTTTCCTGGCACTTAACTCTATTCTGGCATGAATTTCTCCTATCTGTGTCCTACTGTAATTCACAGAATGTTCTTAATAATGTCTTGTACCAGCATACAAGACAACACTACTCCATGTAACCCATGACTGAGGGCATGGAGTAGTGGTGAAAATGAGCAGTAGGGGCAGGAATTGCTTACATCAAGATGGTTGCCCAAACAAACATCCATATCATGAGACAGGAGGCTTAAAAAGGTATCAGGATGTCTAAGTATCAGGATGTCTAATACTAAAAGTGACCTAAAGCCCAGTTTTCACACCCTTGTCACTTAACATAATCACACATTTCTCTTAATTAATAGCTCTCTTTGGTTAATGAATGTCTGCTAGTGTCACACAGTATCACAGTATCACATCAGAGCTGATTCCTGATCTCCTAAGGCAGTGTCAAACCTGAGACAGCGCTAGGGTACCGACAGGATGGGTGTACTGGCGGTGGGTAGGAATGCCAGTGTAATGTGTAGAAAAGGGCAAGCTTCAATCTGAAATTAGAACCTTTCAAAGTAAAAGAAAATGGAGGTGTAACAGCTTTGTGGTGATAGCTCATCTTCTGTTGCAAAGGACAATGGATAAACAGGGAATAGGCATGATCTGAGTGTCACATCCATAGCAACGGTTTATTGGAATTTGTGCCACTGACAATTACCTGTCTGCAATAACAGAGGGCATTTTCCTTCTTATGAGAATTGAATTACCCTGGCAACATTGCAGCCTTTTCATCTTTATTAATTACCCAAGACATATATAATTTGAAGCTTAAAAACACTGTTTTCTGACAACATGAGACTTTCGGTCTTCTCAGGGCTGTCAGGATAAAAAGCACCTTGCAATTAAACCTCTGACACAAAATCCAAATAATGGCATTGCAAATGTTGATGTGAAAACCATGCCAACCATGTAGTTTCAGATGTAAAGCTTCACATCAAATGAGGGTACTGACACAATCCACTTCCTTTGTTAATACTATATAAAGTAATTTGCTCCTGTTTAGCAATCAGGTCTCTGTCTCTAAATTTGCACTGCATAAATCAGAGATAGTGGATTTTTTTTTTATGCTTGTCTGCAAGAAAAGATGATTTTTTTTTTGTTTTTCCCACTATTTTTCTTGTTCTCATAAAGTGGGATTTTCACTTGGAGATGGGTGCTACTTGCTAGAATCCACCATCTTGAAAGGTACAGCTTTTCCTGCAGACTGAAGATGAATGAGCAAGTTCTGATGCCAAAAAGCCTTTAACTGCTCTTCTGATGTTTCTGTACACAAGTGAGGTATTCTTGCACATCATCTGGAGAACCAAGGATGAGAGGGACTCTCTGGTGAAGACTCTCAGGTTTCACATCCAACACCGCCTCAGTCCCTGTAGTTGCCATCCCACCTGCCTGCTCAATGATGAAAGCCATAGGATTGCACTCATAGAGAAGTCGGAGCTAGAAAGAAAGAAGGAGCACATGATTGCCTTTGGGGAAAATTGCACCAAAGAACTTACCAGAACCTAACCTTCCTTTTGTCAATTGACCTAAGTAGCAATGTTTCTCAGTCCCACCTTCTTCACTTTCTTCCTCTCACCTCCCTTAACATCTTCTGTTTTGAGGAACAGTGTACAGACCCTGCATCCAAGCATCACCACCATCGTTTCCAAATTGATGGACTGATGTGCAGCACCAGTGAAACTGTATTTTGCCAAAAATGTCAAAAGTAGCTGTCAGCTAAAGACATCAGCAGAAGAGTTCAGTCAGCTAAGTTAACAGTACCTGGAAACCAAAGTCACAATCTCTTCTCATATGGAGGCTTTATGATTACCTCAAAGCTTGGGGTAATCACACTGTGTTTGGTCAGGATATTTTGGAGTTTGAAACTTGATGCTCCTGGTTTCAAATTTCAGTATTTCATTTTCACTCTTCAGAAATGTGAATAGATATTAATTGCCTGAACTCATCCAGATAGCTACTCCGTTTTCAGAAGTAACTGCAGTAATTAGTAAAAGCAAATTTTCCCTTTTGGTATGGACACACTTTTGGTTTGGACCTTGATATCTGTTCACAACTTTAAAAAAGTTGCCTCTGGAGTGCCTGTGTGGAATGCAAACTTATTTGGGACATATGCCAAAAGTTTCTGTGTTTAAAAGGACACGGGTAGTAGCTGGCTGGTTTTTAACAGACATTGTTTGCATAGGTTTAGTTGAATCTTTGATGGTCTATGAAGTGCTTATGTGAGACAATATTAGTACATACTATGTTTAAAGGGCTGTTCATATGTGCAAAAGAGAGAGTATTTCCTGGTGAAAAGAAATCATGACAGAATGCAACAGTATAAAGAGACAAAGAAATGGGTTGGACACAGGACATTACTACCCATCATTCCTTTATCATGCTGTTTGTGATGAAACCATGTGTCAAAAACTTAATAACACATATCACCTTCATTTGTATCTTCTAAAATGCTATTTCTGGTACAAGGTCTCCACCTGAGAGGCAACATAGGACCAAAGTCTCCATTGTTTTCAGTGCGTGGACAACTATTGCAAGATCATGAGCCAGAATATAGCAGTGGAACTACAACTTGAATTTCTTACTGCTTATACTGTGACTGTGTGGCTTAAATAAAGCAGCTTTCCTTCAGATAATAGTGCAATTGCACTTACGAGTCTTCAGATGGGCTCTGTCTCCAGACTGGTTTAACATTTTTCACCTAATAGATAACTATAAGCCTTAAATTGATTAAAAATTATGATTTAATATATCTAATTTGAAAAGAGGATCTATTTGTTGGCTGATAGAACCAGTACTGGTTATTGAGCATTTTGTTTTAGCTCTTTCTTTAACCTAATGAAGGAGTTCTATATGCTAGAGCCTACATGCATGTCATTTATGTTTGCTATGACATTTGGTTCCTTTCAGCTAGGTGCATAGACTGTCTTTAAGAAGATAATGATCAGGTACCTGCCACAAAGGCATGATCTCTCTATCAAGAAGAGGTTTATGTGGAAAATACTGTCTACATCTGCCCTCTGAGAAGGAAAGAAGAAAATTTTGATTTGTAATGGTAGTAGTTTTGCTTCTTTCAATATTCTCTCCATTATTTCATTATGGCAGTGCAAACCAGATCAAACAGTCAATGTAGGCTAACTCATGCAGAAATCTTGATTTTTATAAAATTCTGTACTTTGTACGTTTGTAATTTTGTTGTTTCTCGTATTTTCTCTACACCAATGGCTTAACACAGATTTCAAAACAAAAAGTTTAATTTGAAGAGGCCCATCAGCAAATCCAATTTTCTCACACACAGCAAATTCCTTTTTTTGTCTGTTGCTCTGATACACAAACAGATCCACACTGTTTAATGGGTTGAGGGGGTTTTGCTGGTTTATTTTAGTTGGTTTTGGTTGGTTTTGGTCTTGTTTATTTGTTCTCCTCCTCCTCTTCCCCCCCATCCCCCCCACCCCCCCCCCACCCCCCCGGAGCTATGCCAGCTGTCACCGGTATCTCAGCAGGTTTCTGTGGTACTGAAATATTTCACTTCAGAAAGATGAATAAAGCCCTTGGTTGCGGTGAAGATCATTTGAGTAGTTTGTAATAGAAAAGCACACGGGAAGATATCTGGCCTAAATTGGGAATTGCCTAAATAGACAATTGTTTAAGTTTCTTGCCTAAATTTGATAGCTGACCATCGTATCAATTAATAATTTTCTCCAGGGGATGCAAAATTATTATCTGTTTATATATATAAACTATTCCTTTACTTCTGTGGGAAAACCAGAGGAATTAGGTTGACTAAGTTCCCCAGACAGTAAGTCAAACTATTTACCTTTCCTTTAGGACTCTTCTGATTAGCAGGATACATGAAAATCCCACCATACATCAATGTACGGTGAACATCAGCTACCATGGAGCCCACATACCTGGCACCATACGGGGAACTGCCATCCTGAAAAACGTAGAGTAAAGCATTAAATCTACCAGGCTAGACAGCTAGTAGCACAGACAAATGTAATTTTCTTACGAAACAGGAATCAAATCTGCTTACATCAATGGCTGCTTACGGACACTATAAATGCCTAAACCAGCCTGAAGCTTAGCTTTTTGTAAGATTGGCTATGGAGTTCTAAAATAAGCACTTTAAAGAGCTGCATTCACAGCATAGAAAACAAGCTGCTTGTAATTTGAGTGCACAACCTGTAATTTGGTATCAATCCCCAGTCTGAAAAAGCGAGGGTTGCAAACTCACTGCAAAGTGAGTAAAAACTTCCTGGCATTATCAGAACAAGGTATCCATTTGTTTGCTGATCCTTCACTGTTTCCTAAGCCTGGGCAAGACGTAGGATGTCACTTTTCACAACAGGTCTACATGTTTCCCAGTGGGCTTCTAGCCTATTCGTCAAGTTGGGAAATTGATCATAACATTCATTCTGCAGCTTAGTTTAAGAGAAAGCAGTTTATTCATGAATATGGTTTTCCTTGCTCTAAGCTGAGAAATTAATGCAATTGAAGGAGAGTTCATTTTACTAAGAGCAAACAGGGGAGTATTCGTATCAGTGCCAGGTTTGTTGGTTATAAAAATGGTAAGGAAAGGTAGGAAATATAGAAGACAAACAAGGTGTCTTGCACAAATAGAAGTTATATACACCAAATATATAACCTGAGGAAAGCAATGCATCACCGTACTTTTATAAGGAGGAGATACACAATACAAATGTAAACTGAAGGAAAGCGTTTTGAAAGCTACTATGCCAAGAAATCTGTCAGTATATTTCACTCTGTCTTCAATGAAGCAGAGGAGGAATTTGTGCCTCCTCAGAAAATTATTAGACACGGGGACTTTGCACACATTTAATACATGCAATTGTGTATTGAAATGCTACAGGTTTGGAAAGATCTCTGCACATTTTTTCTGTCTGGATCAGTTGTCTAATGAAAGATCCTGGCAGAGCTGAGCCACCTGAGTACAGATCACCAGATGCAGTTGGGATGAGCTGGATTTCCTATTCATGAGCAGGTCATTTACACAATTTATGTGTATAGGGGCATTGTTATGTGAGGATGACAAGATCACACTTGCAATTTTAATTGCTTTTTACCCTGATAGAAATTCATCTGCTAGAAACACAGAGCTGAATCTGTGCTGAGAAAATTACATATGAAAAAGTCCTTCATTCTGATACTGATCTCTGGAACTACAGACTGAAATAAAATTTTTGCTTCACTTTCTTAGAGTCCAGCTACCTGCATGGGAGGAATAAATAGTCCTTTCAGTTATTAGAAATGCTACTTCTCGTTTCTCGTGTTTGGTCACTTATGCATTTGTCTTACAGATGAGAAGTTTAATAGGGGTTGCGTGTGTGTCGGCATATTGCCTACGCTTTCTTCTCAAACAAAAAAGCAGAGCATGAGTGATAGGGAGTTCCATACTGAGTTCTGAGTAATATCAAGCTGTGTGTTTGCCCAGTGAGAACTTCACACTGTTTTGGCTGATGCTAATGAAGGATTTGAAAAACCCTGATGTTCCCTTAGTCAGCATTCATGGTGTTTGAGTAAACCTGTGATTGCACTCAGTTTCACCCTCGTTTTTTTTGTTTGCGAAACCCAAAAGAACAAAAAATGGCTCGTAACAGATAGGTCCTGTGATTCTTTTTATTTCACAATGTGATGGGAGTTACTTTTTCACTTCTTTCTTTATTCCACAGATATTCCAACAGCTATGTTCATCCACAGCAAAACAAGACCATGTTTTTCTCGCATAACTGTAATGACTTAGGAGAGTGGGGGGAGAAAAATACAGCAGCAAAACCCTGCATCCCTTGGTCCACCTACAGATATGGTAACAAAAGCACAGAGTTTTTATTAGTTTTTTTAAAATCACTCAGGCACATCTTGGCTGACTGGCAGAAGAATGCTTTGTGCTAAAATGTGCTGTTGCTAAGTTTTTGATGTCACTGCTAAGGCAAATCCTTAACTGTCTGATCTGGAATGCTGGTTACATAGTGAGGGAAAATATCTCCTCTCCCCATAAACAGTTGATTTGTAATATTTGATTGCTAATGACAGTGATACAGAATACAAGACAGCATCCTATTTTTCCTGTTTTATTTCTAACTTTTTGATTTTTTCTGGCAATGTTAGTGTCATCTGAACAGCATATTGATCAAGAACTACAGGGAGGAAATACAGGTAGGATCAAAGGAAAAAAGGGGTAAGGTAGTGACAAATAGCTAAAATAAATGCCTAGTCTCTTGGCTTCTAGTGACCAGAAGGCCACAGGATCAAAGTGGTCTGCTTGAGTAAGAAGGGGTCCCCCATGCCCCACACCTCCTCAAGTCACAGGCGGGAGGTATCCAGCAGACACCCCCAGTGCCCTTCTGCATACTGAAGAGAGGAAGACAAAGATACCAAAGCTGTGCAATGCGCTGTCAGGGTGCTGCAGGGAAGGTAGGATCATCACCAACGTAGCTGGTAAGGTTTACAGGTGATGATAGGAAGCAGTTTTCATGCTATGGAAGTGTGGTGACACGTTCTCCCTCTTGTCCTTCCACAATGCAAATAACAGCAAATATGCTGTTTCCAAAAGTCAGGTTCCTAACAAGCTTTCAGATAGGCAGGGAACTTTTTTGTGCTTTGTGGCAGTAACACTGGTGCCTTGGCCCTTCTCATGCAGACAGCCCTACTTCTCAGGGTAGCAAAGCAATGTGCTTGCTCAGCACCCTTGAGGAGGCTTCTGCTGCCCTAAATAACCTATGCACCACTAGTTTTTTGCTTTAAAGTAACGAAAACACCTTCTGCAAACTTCTATTGCATCAGTGCAATGACACTTCCAGAAGATTTTCCTCAAATGAAGCACAGATTTAAGATAAAATAGTGCTTGTAAATGAGGTTTTTCCTGTGTGTCCTAAGGATTAGTGAATCACATGATAGAGCTGTCCTCACTCAGCCTGTGGTGAAATATCTGCCTGGTCATTCCACTGAGTTTGATCTTTTGAGGCTGCCTGGGGTTGACTGAGAGTTTTACTTTAAGCAGCACTTGGGTGGTTTGCAAAAAACACATATTAGTAAATCCGGTGTTGGTGCATTATACTGAATACGTAGCTCAGCATAACATGAGTAGAATGAGAGGCACTTCTCTTTCTCAGCTGGATTAGTTTTCAGGAAGTATGAAATTTGTGTTGTGGACTTCGGCTTCTCTCACAGCTGGACTGAAAGCAGAATTTGAAGTTTCAAAATTACCTCAAATATTAAAAATGAATGTGTTTAAAACGCTATGATGCGGCACCCTTTGTAGCTACAATTTGATAATACAGAAAACACATTTAAATGAGAGGTCAGCATTGCAATATATGTGAGAAGGAGCTTCTCACAGGATTATATTTTAAACTCTTACTTGTTAACTTCCCAGGTACAATATGCTGAAGTTTTCTACTGGATACATCAATTTTCACATAGCCACACTTCCTAGGGAGCTTCCAGTTTTCCACATTGAGAACTTGCGTGATATCCTGCTATGGTTGACTAGAGGTCATACAGAGTTCTATGTCTCCACAAGGAAGTTCATCAGGTGCAGGATGTTCTCATCTTTATCCCTCTGAAGGTTACAGTATAATCCTCTTAACAGAATATACTGAAAGTATGCCTTACACCATTGGTTTTTTTTTCCCAACCTGTGAGTCGGTTCATGCTCCATATAATTCAAGTAGATGATAGTGCAAGAGTGATACTGCACACCTCAGATGCAAACATGTACAGGGAGGAGAAGGTGATGCCACCCAGATGCCTGAAAGCACCTTCTGAGCAGTATGTGGAATCTAGCCCCAGATGCTCAGCTGCACGTATGACTGAGCTGCATACTCCGATAAGGTAGAAAATAAGGATACCACCACTTTTTGCTGGCACAGTTTCAGAGCTTTGTTGAAAAACCTGGTTCTTCATGTACAACATATTTTCCTCCATACAGTGAGGAACAAGCTATGAATTTACTTACCAAAGTTTAAGTTATGAAAGGCGTCAGGGTGCCAGAAAAAACCACATTGGATACATACCCAAAATGGACCCAATAGCACAAAAGGATTATATGGGGCTGAACTCAGTGGGGCCTTCAGATCCTTTCCTATCATCCAGGACTTTGTGGAATGCAGTGCTTGCCAGCCCGCAGTACATTGGATACAGTACTAATATTTTCTTACCTCAGGGAATTTCTTCTTTTGTAAATATTCTGTCATTGCAGGATCAAAATACTTCGCATAACCTTCATTCAGACTGTATACCTTCCCTTTCTTCTTGATTTTAACATCTTTGTCAACCAAAATAAATTCACCAAGACCCTATAGAAGAAAATGGTAGACCAGCCATTAGCAAGCAGCAGAAAAGCTTGTTGGCTTTCTGTAACAGTTGCTACACTAGTGATGGCAGAAACTCTAGTACAGCTTGGTCCTTTTAGCAACAGACTCTGTACAGCTTGATAGCATTTCAAACAGAGCAGAAAGCACAGAATCTGGGTTAAGTTCATGAAAACTTGTCACATTATTACTATAAATAAAAAGCAATTCAACTCTTAATAGTTAGCTTACTGAAAGAACACCAGGCAGCCCTGAAAACAGATGTATAATGAATTTCTGACCACAGATCTCAAGGTTACAAATTAAGAAATTACACTGCCTTCTGATTTTTGAACTTTTCTTGCCTGTCTTGCCTAAATATCTTAAAGTGAATGCTACCCCCAGGTGTTGCTATCTGCAGTCTGAGTACAACTTCCACCTTCTATTCCTTTGTCTCTAACCAGAGCATCTCAGCTCCCAGTTCCTCACACTTGGTATAAGCCTGTTTATAAGGTTAAAAGAAGTTTCGTAATAATGCATTCTCGTATCAAAAAACCTCCTATAGTATTGCTTTCATCTAATGTTGTTTCTTTCAAACCAGAGGTCTCTTTTCTGCATTCCTCCAGTAACACTTTTTGGGCTCCAAGGGTGGGCACCAAAGGGTGGCATATGTCCAATTGTATGGGTATGGTTCTGCTTTTGCAAATTGCTGGTTATGCAGCTTAGAAGGCTTAGCCATAAATCCAAATTGCACTCAGGCAATCAGACATCACTCTGCATGAACTGTATTGAAAAACGGTCCTTGCCCCCAGCTAAACACAGAACATGCTGAGGTTCTTCTACAGAGAGAAAAATCAAGAGCAATCTAAAAGCAGGCGTCCTTTAAGTGGAGGCAAAGACACTGCTCAGAGTAAGTTTTCTTAAGTGTCTGTGCAAAACAGCAGTCTGGAATGCTCATAACTTACACTCCACTGAGGAGAAAAACCAAATAGAGGTATTGCAACCAACATATTAATGTATTATTAAATACTTGTAAGGTGGAGGTGGGATGCTCCAGGACATGGGTGAAAACAAGAATCATATAGATAGCCTAGATTAGAGACAAGGAGTAACTAAAATGATTAAATCCAAGCACAGAAGGCTCTAAAAGATTATGGCAATGTGATTAACGCCATGACTGTACCGGATCGAGCATGAAACAGTCCACTCCTTGCCCTGTGGAGAGGGCAACCAGTGTAGCACTCCCATACAAGGCATAGCCTGCAGCAACAATACGGCGTCCAGGCTGCAAAGCATCTTTTTCAGAGGGCTCATCGTCTGTTTCCTGAGGAAGAATTACCATTGGACTGAAGGTTAAATTCTTACAAGAAACAATCAAAACAACTTTTCAATAATGTTGTGGGGCAGATTTCCCTTTTGTTTCTATGCAGGCCTTTGAAACAACTGAAGTGGAGATTGTTCTCACTACTTCAGGGCAAGTTTGGTACAAGTACATGTGCATGCTGGGACAGGATGTTGAGAGTTTGTGTTTATTACATGTCATGCAATCAATACAATACCTGCAGTAAAAGCTGATACCTTAGCTTTACAGCACAGTCCATTAATTCCAGATCACTAGAAATTTGAGACATAGCACTAATTTTCTGGAAGTATAAATTTAAGCTATCATTCTGACACCCCTCACAGGAAATAACTGTGAGGTGAGTGCAGTCATTAAGTATTACAGACAAACTGCTTCAGTAATCAGAATAAAAGCATAGATGGTGCAACATGATGGAACCAAGACTGTGCATCGGTCTCTGCTGGTGAAGAGATGGGTAACTGAAGTGGTATAAATGTTCAAATTAAATATAAAATAAATTTTTATAAAAAACTATTTATAAAATTATATATATATAATTATACATAAAGTAGCATGTTTAATGTATGGAGGTGTGTATATATAACTCTACATAGAACATTCACATGAGATTTCAAGTCAGGCTTTTAATCACCTTCTGACGCTCATATTTTGGTTTGGATATCACTGAACAACAACAACTCAGTCAGACCTGGTGCAAATATTTCCAGGCAGCAATAGGGGGTGCCTTAGCCAAGACTTACAAGAGACTGACCGCTGTGATAAGGAAGAATAACAGACGCGGACGGGTACCTGGGACTGCAAAATGGGTAGGGAATGCTTGACAGTAATGCTTCTTTTTAAAGGCTTGTCAGTTGTGAAGGGTCTTCTGTGGATGTTTTGAAGGTGGTTTGTGAGGAATTAAAATGAGATCCTTTCTTCCATCCCAGTTTAGCATTTTATTGTTCCAAACTCAGACAATTTCTCAGTGAGTGCATGGGCTTAATTAGATTAAGTAGCAGCTAAATAGAAATAGCAGGTCTATTCCAAAATATGTGGTTAAAAAAATAAAAATCAGTGACTATTTTGTGTAGGAAATAAAATATTTCATGAATATTGAGTAAATTCTTTAAATAATCAAGAATGCCTTCCGCAGATAATTTCCAGAGAAAAACACCTCTCCTCCAAGGAGAGGAGCACACCGGAGAGCAAGTAACTCTCAGGGTGCCCATAAGGGTCCTATGAAGGTGGAAAGCTAAGAGTAACCTGGGGATCCCATTCATCATTTTATGCCAACACCTGGAGGAAAGCTGAGATGAGAGACACCAAAACTACATATTTCTTGGCATATGAAGACAAATTCCACATAAAAATATTTTCATTTTTAACTAGAAGATTTTGTTACTTTTGTTACTGTGGCTTACAGTTTTTAGCTGTATATTTTGCTCAAAAATTTTTATTAGTATTATTTTGCCAAGTTCTTCTGTGGAAAAAATTCCCTTTGCCAACCAGTTTGTCACAGGAGCTGAAATAGAGTGTGTACAAATACATCTTGTATGCAGTCCCTTGGAAGTGCTCTACATCAAGATGCTTATTCAGCGAAGTTATAATGCATGTAATGAAGGAAGCCTGGTTAAAACCCCTGTTTGTATATTCCAGAGCTTTGAGTACTGACGACTAGTGGCTAATCCTTTGCTAAACAATCTTTACAGAATATATAAGGATTATACCTTACATATAGCATCTTCTTTTTCAAAAATGTATCTCCATGGCACATCTCAACATCAAAAGCAATGGTTGTCTATAATAGACTAATGGTTTGCAACACTAAATGCAGAATTAAAAACATATTTACAGAACTAGTTGCAATCATATTATGATCATTCTAGGTTTTTGTATGCTTTCTCATTGAATAAAAAATATTTTTGTATAAATACAGTAAACAGGTTTGCTTTGTAGAGCACGATGTTTATATAGTATATGTTGCTGCTGGTTACATGTGCTGTTGACTTAAAATATCTTGTGAGATGAGCTTTTCAGTCCTATCTCTTAAATTCATTTCTATGTTTACATGGCTGAGAAACCACACATTTGCTGACTCTTATGAAAAAACAGAGGAACTCTTCCATCAGGAGATGTACAGTTGGCAGAATTAACTTGTTTTTTCCATACTAATTCACAACTGCATTTCCTAGAGGCAGCTTCCAAAAGGAAGGAAAAAAACTCAAACAAATATTTTGCAGAGCTTGTCAGAATGTAAAAAAGCTAGAGATCGGCTGATATTTCATTTTTAGGACTGCAGAAGTCCTGCCAAGTACCTTGCACTGTGAAACAAAGCAGGGAATTAAGCTGGCCGGTAGACTGTGATAGCTGCTAATATTTTCAGTCCTTTCTAGTGCACAGATGGATTTCCTTTACATTACATTTTGACTATGAAATGGTGGTAGTCAAACCTCTTGAGAGGTCTTTATGCAAAGCACTGAAGTAAGCAGAGGGACTGCAAAAGAGCTCTGACAAGCACTGACACAGTCACTTTTTCTCGTTGGTGGTGTGAAGCAGATGAAACAAGGTCTGCAGAGTCTTGCTATAGGGGTACCCTTGGGTGATATCTGAGTTGGAAAATATTTGCATGTATGGTTTGCCTGACATCACATGGAGGAGTTCTGATCAGCACCGGGTACAGCTCCAGAAGGACTTGGTTTACAGGTCTCTATTTGTACCATGTGTTTCATGAGCATCCATTGCATTTAATTGAATTCTTACACCTTCCCCATGAGGGACCACATAGAGGGGAGGATGTTGTCCTCATGACAATGGATGCATCTGAGGTACTGTGCAAAGATACAAGTTTTAAAAAGAACAAAACAAAAGCAGCAGAGTTTCATATCATGTATATGCAGTACGAACGGAGAGTTGTTGATTCAGCTCAGTGGCATGAAAAATTTTGAAGAATCCAAGCAAAAAATACATATTGTCACCACCCTCTGCACTGCAGCAGCTGAGAGCCCCTTAGCGGCAGTGACTGTCAATGTCCTATTGCTTGCTCTGACTTCCACTGATTCCACAAGGGGCCTCCCTCAGCCCTGCTTTTTTGATGTTTCTGCTTATTTTATCAATACCACCCATGCATCAGAAAGTAAGAGCCAGGTGGAAAATTAAATAAACTTCAGATGACATTTATTTTTTGGTGGTTTTCTCTATGAAACTGACACAGTGCTTTCCTGCCACTATGGTGGTGGCTCTGGACCGGGAGCAGCCAGAGAACCATTTTCAGGTTTGCAATGTGCTGGCACTGAGTCTGACCTTTGTAGAAAAGTGCTGTCTATCCTTTTTTTTTTTAATTTTTTATTTTCTGATTATTTTTTTTTCCGAAATATTTCAGTTCTGGAGGGTAGGCCTGTGGAAATGAAGTGTTGACATGGTGAGATAATCAGATAATCATCTGAGAACTGGAAGGTAATAAATATCAGACAGGAGCTAAGGATCATCCTTTGGAATTACAATTCTTATAGCTTTTCCAAAGGAACCTTGAATAGTTTGAAATTGTGTTTTCTTTCTTAAGTGATTCTCATCCATCAGGATAAACATCTCACTTTCTTCATTTCGTACTACTCTTCAGTAACAATCAATAAAGCATTATTATTTCATTATTTCAAAGGGTTTGAAGTTAATAGTATTTAAAGTTAGCAGCGTTGCCATAAAATTTTCTTCTCTGAGAGAAGGACGCATTAATTAATATGTACTTTAGAATTAGAATTTTAATGGAAAGAATTATGCAAGTGAAAGACTGTAAATTCCACATTGTTTCTAACTTCCCAGGGAAAATTGGTAAGTTGTTCTTATAATTGACAAACCACACTTCATCCTAGCAGCAGGGTTTTCTTTTGTACATGAAGTGTTTGTACGAAGCAATGTAATGTGCTTTTTATGAGGTGCTGAAGGGTATCCACCCACATGAAAAACAGAAACTTAGAAACAGTATTTTACAACAAATATGTTAACTAGAATCGTAGAACAGTTTGGGTTGGAAGAAGCATTCCAAGGCCATCTAGTCTAACCCCTCTGCAATGAGCAGGGACATCTTCCAACTACATCAGGTTGCCCAGAACCACATCCAGCCTGGCACATCCACCACCTCTCTGGGCAACCTGTGCCAGTGTTTTACTACCCTCACTGTAAAGAATGTTTTCCTAACACACAGCCTCAATCTCCTCTCTTTTAGTTTTAAACCATCACCCCTCGTCCTATTGCATCAGACCCTGATAAAAAGTCTTTTCCCATCTTCCTTACAGGTCCCTTTAAAAAAATGAGAGGCCACAATAAGGTGTCCCCAGAGCCTTCTCTTCTCCAGGCTCAACAAGCTGAACTGCCTCAGCCTTTTCTCATGAGAGGGGTGCTCCATCCCTCTGATCATTTTTGTATTCCTCCTCCGGTCCCTCCCTCTCCAATAGGTCCATGTCTTTCCTGCACTGAGGACTCGAGAGCTGGATGCAATACTGCAGGTGGGGTCTCACCAGAGCTGAGTAGAGGGGCAGAATCACTTCCCTTGACCTACTGGTCATGCTCCTTTGGCCAAGATTGACCTGGGTGCAAGCACACATTGTCGGCTCATGTCTATTTTTATGCTAGAGCAACAACAGTGGAAGGATCGGAAAATAAATTGAAAACTTGAACATTTGGGAACAATATGAGTCTTTTGGGGAATGTTTCTGTTCTGAAGCAGAATGCTTCGGAAGACTAGGCAGTCTGTAGTCTTCATACTCATTATCAGGTGAGCTAAAGATGGTAGGGAATTCTGATAACTTGCTTTTAAAGCTAATGTTTAGTGTTTATGTGATGCTGCTTACCAACTTTAAGAACAGTGGACAACACAGCTATTGCCCACTGTCAATCTTAGGAGGTGCTGTAGTCTTTTAGGTTATATTTAGAGAGGTAAGTGAAAAGGATGGGGGCCCCTTTGCTTACCATAAGAACACATGGCATCAACTGTATCCATAGAGCTAAACTCTTTTCCCTGCAAAAACCAAGATGGTGGAAGATACTGGAGGTAGTCCTGGACTGCTCTTTCCACAAACCATACCCAGTCATTATCTCAATGTTGTTTGGCCAGGCCTGCATCTATGATGAGGGTTTGCACTAACCATTAACAGTGTGGGCAGCCATTTTCCAGCACTTGGCTTGTGTCATGAGTCTGTAGAGATCGTGCCCTGACTATTTGGTTTGCTAGTAGATGCATATTCTCAGCAGTGATGATTCGTGTATTGCCTAACAATGTAAAAAAGGAGGACTAGCCAGTTGAAAATTATGAGTTAGAAGGTGGGACAGACTTTAAAAACTTATCTTCATATGTTTGAAGTGTAGCATCTGAGCCTGTAAAGACTTCTTTGCAGTACTGTAAATGTTACTTCACAATAGTAATGGCCAAGGGTCTCTCATAGTCATATGACTGCAAGCTCAGGGTTTAGGAAAAACACCAGCTACTGAGAGATTAACAATCAAATCACAAGACTTGGCATGACTCTATTAACATTCATTAATTGGCTGCGCAGTTGCTGTTCTGTACAGCCCCATGAGAGCAGATACACTGTCAGGGCCCTGATGGCTGTAAGTAACCGCTTCCTTCAGCCTCAGGTGGCTTTCACTTGTTAGCATGCTTATAAACTCCCATCTGTAACAAGCACACAACACGCAGTGGGAGGTCACCAAACTGCTAGCCATAATACAGTCCAGGCAGTGACCATCAGCCCTCCCCAGTCAGTATCCATGATACAAATACTGTGATTCACAGGCACTGTGACACCCTTCAGCTCACCTGCAGCGAGTAAAGAATCACTGAGCAGCTACCCAGCTGCCTAATGGTGAAAGGGTTTTGTTTAAGTGTCTGTGTGGCTGAAGGAGGGAAGTGCTGTCACACAGCAATTTCATGGGGCTGAATGTCTCCTTCCTGGGAATTTAGGCAGCATTTTAGCACATGTGAATCTCCAGTGTCATCTCTTTTACTTTCTCAGGCTCTGTGGATCACTTACAGAACCTAGGAAAGAAACTAAGCAAGTTGACATACCCAACAAATTTTGCTTTCACCAAGCATATCATGCCATGTGTGCTTTGTTGTCTTACCTTCTTGTAGATAGCAAATATTGTTCCTATTGGTGCCAAGCAGTCTATATTGGAAGAACCATCAAGGGGGTCAAAGCACACCACATATTTACCCTAAAACAGAATTGGCAAGGGAAGCGTTAAGTGATCCATATTCTTACACTATTCTCTCCTTTTACTTGACAAAACCCATATTTTTATCACTATGTTTAGTCCTGCAAGCATGCCTGACATGGCTTGCCAGAGAGAGCTGTGCTGTTGGCCCAGCTGGCCCTGCAGCATAAGACCCACTCCGTGCAGGACCTGCCAGAGAAAGAGGAGAGAGCATGTTTCTGCACAGACAGCACAAAATCTGATGATAGAAAGGAGCAGTCCTCTGCTGCCAAGTATTGCAAGAAATCACTTGAAAGCGAAAGGAGTGACTCATTCTGGAAGCAAGCATCTTCCTCAAGTAAATAAAGGTGGGGGGTTTTTTGTTTGGTTTTTTTTTTTGTTACATTCTGTTCCAGACTAAAGGATTTGCCTGTGATGGGAGGTTTGAGAGTAAGAAAACATCTTGGGGAAAGGCTGGGTTACATCAGCGTGAGCAGTATCTTGCTGCAATAGGATCCCCTCCTGGGGGAAGCCTAATGAAACAGTCAGGTGTTTCCTCTGGACACATAATGTAAACCCCAGTTCTGCCAGCCTCTCCTGTCATTTTATGTTGCCGATTTATTAATGTAATCCAAAGCTGTTGCACTGGCGCCCAGGGAATACACTAGTACGCATACACGTGAGATCTGGAGCGTGTTAGCAAGATCAAAAATTATTTGTATCCCCCCTTCACAGAACTTTAATGATAATTTTACCCTGCACAGCTCATTTGGCTGTTGAAGCCGTGCCCTGCACCACGGTTATTAACCAAAACAACGCAGTAACAGCGCGAATGCTCCGCATTCCCTCGGGGAGGGTTGGCTTCCACACGTGAAGCACGACTGCCCCCTGCTGTCGCCCGAGCCGGTGTACAGACCCGCTTGTCCTTGGGGGTGACGATGGCCTCTTTGTTCTCCTCCGAGACCAGGAGGCAGGTGCTGTAGGAGGACTGTAGCATATTAATCACCAGGGAGTTGGATAGTACGTCCAGCTTCTTCACTTCGTCCCCGGTCACGTTCACAGTGCCAGCTATACCAAACCTACAGAAAAGGGAAAACATCAAGAAACTGGAGGGAGGCCAATGTTACAGGTTTTTAGGAAAAAAAACCCAACCCATGTCAGGATGGCTCCTTCCTCTCATCTTCCCAAACCTCTAATCTTTGGATTAAACTACTAGGTGAATTACGAGATGGTTGCTGCTGCTCAAAAAAACGAAAGCATGCATAAGAAAGGCACCATTTTTGAGGCTTTATCTGGGTCCTTTTGCTCCTGATTGGACGTTCTCCAGGACAGACCAGAGCCCCCAGCCCACCCAGTGGGTGCCAGGCTTCCCTAGAAACCCCACAAACAGCTGGCAGCAGCTTTGAGGAAGGAGAAGAGGCAGTTAGCATCTGCATTATTTTCTGCCATTGGCTGCTCAGAGCTCCATGATGACCTTTGACGCTCCCCTACTCAGTCCCCAACCACCCCAAAACCAGAAACATTGAAGACATCTCCAGATAATTCCTCATGCTGAACTGTGTTCCAGGATCAAGGTCTGTTTCATTCAGTGGCCCTTGGCTGAGTTAAGATGATGCTTTCATTCCCTGTTCCACTTTTAGCAATATATTAATGAGGCAGTATACAGTAGTATACGTATTTCTGAGATTTCTAGTTGAGGAAGCACTGTTTAGTCCTGATGTGCATGGTCTGGGCATCTTAGAAGTATAACGAATCATGCAGGAAATAGATGCAACACTTTTATTCATTATGGAGAAAGAAAAACAAATGAAAGGGACAACTAAGTCCCTAAGGTGTTGGTCAGCAGCAGGCATCAGCTGGAAGCAGGGTAAATCTTTTATTTTACTCACAGCTCGAAACTGCCTGAGCTTTTCAGAAGTATAGTGTTTGGGGCACTCTATTTTTGAGTGCCAAGTCTGAGATACTGGAAAGAACCATGATTTTCAGGGAGTCCTTAGCACCCATTCTTCAGTTAGTGTGTTTTCAGGCACATTCCCAGCTCAAGTCTTTATCTTGGAAAAAGTCTTCCTTTACTTTTGAATGGCAAATGTGCTAAAAATTCATGCTGAGGTCTTTAGCATTGAAGGAGACACTTCACAGTGTCTATTTGGAGACACTAAAAAAATCAGAGCTCTCTAGCTTCACAAATACAGATGGATGCAAGCCAGTGACTGGCTGAAAGCTTGCCATGAGAATTTCTGAATTTTCATGGTTACTTGGTGTAATTTGAATGGTGCAAGTTACTCATTTGTGTGTTTGGTTATGTCAGATATTTCTGGTTCATTACCAGAATCTTTTGTTTATTGAAAAGGACATTTGCTGTCTAACATAACAGGTGTTCTGTTTCTGAGGGGAAGATTCATTAGCACAGTAGCCATGTATCCTGTAGACTAGGTGGCTATTCTACCTCTAGTATATCAAATAGAGGTTCTTCCTACTTATTAAACACTTCAGAGGCTGCATATTGAAAGATTAAAATGAGACAAAAGCAACTGTTCCTCTAAGTCAGGGAGGCAAAACAGCTCAGCTTCACCTAGTGAGTACAGAGACAAATTATAGTTTAACAGCTAAAGGCATAGGAGCTTGGTGCTGTGGTTAAATTTGAGTATGCCTTATGTCCTTTCTACATATTATGTTCCATACCTCTAAAGTGAGAGTGATAGTACTGAGACATTGAATTCACCATTTGCAAAGATCATAAAGGACTTTGGCCAAATGGTCTAACAGCCAACAAAGCACAAGCCCCACCCCCCCTCAAGGTTTTACACATTTTGGTGTTTCCACAGGAAGAAAAAAAAAACAAACCCACAACAAAAAGCCCAACAAATGACAAATGTTGTGTTTCTTAACAAATATATTACCTGTCTTTCTTATGCATGGTATGCATGTGTACACGCAGGAACGTACAGAAACATGTATATCGATACGTAACAAAACCTATATATTTTAAATACATAATTTTATTAGGATATTCCAGCTCTCTGAACTGCTTCAGATAGATCACCATTAAAACAATGACACTGATGTCTATTTCATCTGGTTGTGTGAGGAACAGCTTGGTTCATTCCAGGCTTTGCTAAGGCAATTCTTTATTCCTTCTTTATTTATTTGCCAAACAACTACATGCCAAATAGTGTTTTTTGTTTTCCATACAGGGCCTTTTAAGACTCCCCATCTGTACCCCTGATACTGCTTGAGGAAGAAAAGGGAAATGCACTTATGCGTAGCAGCATATGGCATTTCTTGCAGGTCTGTTGCTTCAGACCATCAGTTATACTGCAGTGAGGCAGAACATCAGCTCCCAAAGATAAGCCAAGTTCTGATTTGCATAGCTCAGCACCAGGTTTGGATGCTAGCAAAAAATATCATGGTGTGATATTCTGCATTGAAAATACCACAGTGTGATATTCTTCAAATTCACAGTAGATTTAAAAGTAGATCAATATCAACATTTACAAGGGATGATGAGGTGAGCAATGCACTGATGCTCTGGCTTACATTTTTGGAGTAACAGCAGTTAGTTTAAATGTCTGCCTTTCTGCTGATATTAAAATAATCCAGAAAAAAGAGATTTCCCACTTCCCACTCTCGACAATCCAGGCTCTGGCCTCATACATACAGTCACTTGGCTTAAAAAAGACACTTCCAACGTATTTGTGAATCCCTGCCCACTCCCCAGCCTTCCTGTGCAAGCAGCTGTCTCTCTAACCTCCTCTTCCTCCCCTTATAGCTAGGTAGGACTCACATGTGGGCAAGGCCTGCCTTTCTGACTGCAGAGGAAATGGCCTTTATGGCAGTCAGCATGGAGTTGAGCAGCTGTGTCAGCTCCCCCGTTGCTCCTTTAACACGGCGTCCCTTCTCCATGACAAATCGCGTGAGCGTTAGCATATCCGTTTCGAAGGGGGTTTTGTCGGACATTTTTGCTGGGTGTCAGAGTTCCTCACTCCTCGGCTGGACAGGACAATTTATTGCAGTGCGGAGATCCTGGGTAGCTGTTTTATTCTGAGGCAAAGCTGTTGTCTGCGTTGCTGGTCAGATTTTATTAAGATGTTTCTGAGACCATGTGATTGAGGGCTCAGAATAACTGCACCCCAGGCTGGCTCCACAGCTCCTCTGGATACAGAAAAGGAGCCAGAGACGGGACTACAGCTCAGCAGCCAGTGCTCAGCTGCTTTTCCCAAACACTGGAATTCGTGATGTGCAGATCTATTAACATACTCAAATTCTGCATTAGACTGTAATGCAAAAATCTCGCTGTCCACTTAGCTGGAAACTGCTTTCCTGTACCTGCCACTCAGCAATAAGCTCAGCACAGCCAAGGCAAAACACACAATTTGCAAGGCACAAGAAATGAAGACATAGGGTGTAGGTAACCACACGAGTCCTAGTGCCCCACAGCAGAGCATCCGCCATGCTGTGGCTCTGGACAATGAATTTCCCTTCCTATGTTGCCTTAATCCTTGCTTGTTCGCTCTCTTTCAGCCTCTCCATAGAGGAGAGTTTTGTAGGTGTACGGCACAACCCATGGGAATCAAGAGTAAGTGCAGGGTGCATCTAGACATGCATTTATTAAAATGGTTTATGATGCTAGTTGGTCTACTGCAATCTCCTCTTAATGACTTCATTCCCAGTCTGCGCTACTTGTAATATTATAGGGCTTGTGTGAATGAGAGGTACTGGTGAGGTGTTGCTTTATAGGTTACAAAATAATTACACCTTCAATAATTTACAAACAAAGCTTATCTGATTTAAGCATGTCTGTCTCACAACTCACAAAATGAAATTTTATGTCAGCTTTGGTATTGTAGTATGCCGTGTAAATATAGGTATGTCCAAATTTGCAATTGTACTGCCTGTAACTCCTTACAAGCAATATACCTGCATCACATGCTGCTAATGTGAAGGGAGACAGAATTGTCAGTGAACTAGCTACATGCTGTCTGGATCAATGGAATTCTGCACTTTAATTACAGCACTGTCTTCCCACCCAGATAAGGAAGTACGAACAATTACGTGTTATAGCCTTCATTTTACTTATTAGCAGCACTCTCTTGTTTTTAAGCAGAAGATCTGGAAAGCCCACAAGCAAAACAAGAAAATTGAGAGTTACACAAGAAAAGTTTCATTGAGTTTCATTGTTATCATTCATTTAACCCAAATTACTGCACTAAAATCATGCCAGGAAGACTGAAACGAAGTTCAGTAACAAAATATACCTAGCTTTGCCTTCATTAATAGGAACTGTAGCTGTAGGCACAGAGTTTTGATTTCCCTTTGCATTCCTCTTTTAATCCTTAGCATTTCTTTGGATTTTCCTAAAAGCATCTGTTCACCTATGAACAGTGCATCATGTGGAGAGTTTTAAAGGGATTTGATTGCTAAGGTTTTCTACATTGAAACTAGCCTCAAGCAAAGGTCTTCCTTGAGACTGACAGTAAGGAGCATAAAAACATTAACTGAGTCACTTCAAAGTCCTGTAAAAGTGCTTTAGAGCAGTTTAGTCTTCCCTACAGGGTTCAAATTTTATCAGCTCTTGCTTTTTGACAGCATTTTTCCTAAGGTGTGGTGGAGCTCAGAGGGAAAGTCAGGAAGTGACAGTTTACAATCCCATCACCCATTTAATGGACATAACTACAGTTCATCAAACCCCAAAGGCCTTCCTCCAGAGGATGCTGGGCAGAGAGGCAGCATGCAGGGTTGCACACAGAGGACCTTCTTACCCCCATATCACAGTGCCACCACCCAGCAATACAGCAGTCACAATGAAGCATAAAAGGGATCATCCTCCCATGTTCCTCTGCCACCAATGGCCTGGGGAAAGCCCAGAGACATTTGAGAAGTCCATGAGCTGTTGGAATTACTTAGAGGGGGCAGAGGGAAGAAGACCAGAGCCTGGAAGAGGCTGCTGGATGTTCTACACTGCAAGGTCAGTTCCTGTTGGGGCCACCTTCAAAGCTCATCTGAAGGACAGAAATCCTTTTCAGCTGGATAGCCATGGCCCAGTAATGGGAATGCCTTCTTGAGGAGCACTGCTGAGCTCACCATTCTCATTCCCCATGGAGCCAGGGGCAGTAGCTGTGAGAAATGGGACGCAGATACATTGAAAGGGAGCACCCACTGGTGCCCTACCAGGCATGGAAGAATTCTTGCCCTCAAGGTCAATCAGGTCGGGGGCATTTGGCCACTCTGAGGTGGTTCCAGGTTGAGGGAGAATAGGGCTTGAGCATCTCTGAGGAGGCATGACCAGCCTGTGGACCAGGAGCAGGTCTTGCTCCCATGCTCAGGGATAGCCGATCACCGATGCTGGGGTCAGGAAGAATTTTCCCCCGGGGCAGATTGGCACTGGTCCCCGGGGGTTTTCTGCCTTCCTCTGCAGCACTGAGCATGACCACTTGTCAGGGCTCCTGTGACGCATTCAGGCTAGGTTACTGCCTGCTGCTCATGCACCACGAAGGTGGCCCCTCGCGTCCTGCAGCTGGGAGGAGGAAGGCTTCCTTTCCCCCACAGTGGGCTCGTAAGTGTTCCTGGGAGTTTTTTGCCTTCCTCTGCAGCACTGAGCATGGCACCTTGCCAGAGCTTCTCTGGGCCATTTTCACTAGGTGCCTGCTCATGCTCCATGCAGGTGGCCCTCGTGCCCTGCATCCAGGGGGGAGGAAGCTTTCTAGACTCCAGGGTTGCCCCTGGGGGTTGCTGCTTGTCCTCTGCAGCACTGAGCACAGCTCCATGTCAGGGATCCCCTGGGCCCCTTGGACTTGGTTCTTGCCCGCTGCTCTTGCACTCCAGGGCCACTCATGCCCAGTGCAGACTCATAGCAGGATTGAACTCTGCTCTTCCCTTAGCTGCATTTCCCTGGGGGTTCTTGCTTGTTCACAGCAAGCCTGTGCTTGGGAGGGCTCCAGCCTTGCTGCCCCATCAGCAGCTGCTGCTTTCCAGCTCTCCCTCCATGCAATGGATGAGTGCAGGACAGGCACACAAACACTTTTCATGCACCACTGGCCAAAACCCACAGCAGCAGAGCAAGCTTTGGAAGACAAAAGTGTGCTTGTCATCAATAAATGTCATACTTTGGGAAATAGCCCACGGTACCACACACCTCTTCTACTCTGGTGACCCTAACACAAGTAGGACGTGGACCTGCTTGAGTGAGTCCAGAGGAGGCCACGAATTTGCTCAGAGGGCTGGAGTGCCTCTTGCATGAAGACAAGCTTTGAGTTTGGCTTTTTCAGCTTGGAGAAGAGAAGGCTTCAGGAAGAGCTTAAAGCAGCTTTCCAGCACATAAAGAGGGCCTACAAGAAAGCTGGAGAGGGACTTTTTACAAGTGCAGGCAGTGATGGTTTTAAACTGAAAGAGGGGAAATTTAGAGTAGATATTAGGAAAAAAATTCTTTACAGTGAGGGTGCTGAGGCACTGGCACAGGGTGCCCAGAGAAGCTGTGTCTGCTCCATCCCTGGCAGTGTTCAAGGCCAGGTTGGACGTGGCTTGGAGCAACCTGGTCTAGTGGGAGGTGCCCCTGCCCATGTCAGGGGTGGTTGGAACTAAGTGATCTTTAAGGTCTCCTCCAACTCAAACCGTTCTATGATTTTATGGTTCTGTGACAGCACTGAGCACTAGCAACAAGTTCAGTGCTGCTTGCATCTCATGTGCTTATTTTGTGAGGATGTTATTCAAGTCTCATTTTGAGGAGGAGGAGGAACAGATGAGCAGAGCTCCTCAGGTGAAGCAGCAGGCAGACCTTGCCTCTAAAGCAATGGTAGAAGAAAGTGATCTTGAAGATTAGTTTTTCTCTTTCCTACAAATGTGCTGTAGTTAAAACTATGTAATCCCACTCATGTCACAAGATTCGAGTACTTTTTACCAGGTTGAGGCTTTCTTTCTTCAAACAGACTTTGTACAAAACAAGAAAATAACATACCTAGTGAGCTCTGGCATAGCATATGGTGCTATTGATAAAAGAAGGGGACAGGTTTGACATTATAATGCAAAGAGATCTGCTTTTGGTACAGCCATTACATTCTACACATTATTTTGCCATCATGGCAGTTGTCAGCCTGACCGGTACTAAAATGCTTCTAATGCAAAATCCCTCTGCTGCATAGCTAGAACATCACTGGTATATTAAATCAAATTATCAAATAAGAAATGGGGTGGTGTTTGGCCTGTTGCTTCTAACATCTGTCAAAACATCACATGCAGCTCTTCTGTTGATTCCAAATGATCTTTTACATTGGTCAAGAAGACAAAGTTCAGATAATCTTCTAACAGAAAGTTTGTTTTGGACTTAGTGGTTCAAAGGGTGCTATCAGAGCAAGTCCATTATTTGCCTCTTTTTGTTTTTTCCTACTATTTTCCTTTTTTTTTTTTTTTTTTTTCACTCAAAAATCCTCAGATGCTTTTTACAGGTCCTGAATACCTTTTAGTATATATAAATCACAGTGCTTTGAGCTGCTGCTCAAGGAGAATCAGTCATAGAATCTGTCATAGAGTACCAGGTTGGATGGTACCTCAGGGATTATCTGGTCCAATCTTTCTAGGCCAAGCATGACCTACACTAGATGTCCCAGTGATTACATGTATAAAGGGAGTATCCATCTTCTTTGTAGCCACCCTTTAAATACTGATAAGGTATTCTCTGAGCCTTTTTTCCTCACATAGCAGGCTTCCCAGTCCTTGGATAATCTTTGTGGCATTCTCCAGACCTTCTCCAGCCTTTAAGCACTAATCCAAAACTCATTTCAGCTTTTGTTTTAGTAATAGATAGGGCATAGATATACTGATGAAACTGTTTTCAGAACAAATGAAAAATGTGTGGATCCTGTGAAAAATTTTATGAGAAAAAGAAAGTTACTTTATACACGCAGCTTATGTCGGTGTGGCATTGCTCAAAAGATTAAAGGCAAAATAATGAAATAAAAAGCAAAAACAATATGCTGAATATATATTTATTTATTCTACTTAGATTTATAGATCTTTTAAGTGATAGGTAGGCTTTTATACTGTAAAAAGATTTGACAGACAAATGGCAAAAGGGTACACACAAGCACTAACTAATAATAGGAGATGAAGAGACTGGTATAACATTCTTTCAATATGAATTTAACTTACTTAGACTAATATGTGAAGAACACAGACTCTACATTCAAGCTTTCTAGAAACATTGTAGCCAGCAGCAAAGCAAGAAGAGAACTAAAAGGATAAAACTTGGATAAAGGCACAAGATTGTGTTGCATGCAAACCTTACCCTGTTTAGATAAATACTGCGATCCCACAGAATGATAAAAACCTTGATGTTTAAACTGATGATTAAGCTATACACATAATTAGCATTTAAGGGTGATAAGGGGAAAAATCAGATTGTTTAAAAAGTGTGTGATGATTGTTTTTAAGCCTGAGGACCACTCAGTAGGATGGGTGGGAACAGTATAGAAAAGTAAAAATATAAACACCTCCATTTGACAGATTGATGGGAGATTTGTGCTCTAAGTTTACACAAGAGCTCTCAGAGGTGATTCAGACTTCCACTGGCATATTAAACTAGTCCTGTGCCTTGAAGGTGACACCTTTTCTAGCTGATTTTAAATGTTAGTCTCTTGGACGGTGCCAAATGAAACTGGAGCCAGTGACCTTTCACCAAATGCCACGGTTCAGCCTCTGAGCAGGGAGGGCAGTGGGCACTACTGCAGTGGGGGCTGACAGCAGATGCTGTGACAAATCAGAACTCCCAACCCTCAGGAGAGTGCAAGGCAAGCACTGGAAAGAAGGCTGTGGAAGGCGATCACTGAATAGTCCTCCCTGTTGGTGCCTACATGGGGATGCCATTCAAATGTGAGCTTACATGTTACAGACAGAAAGAAAAACCCAGGTCACAATGTGGAAAATGATAACTATAAAATGTCAGCCTACAGACACAACCAAAACACTGGGAACTGACCTACAAACACAGGGAGTATTGGCTTTCCTTCTATAACCTTTGCCTGCTGCCAGTATGGTGTCTTAAAAATAGATACATGCAGCCTAGGGACCCCAGAAGAGCTTGAGTACAGAATACAGCTGACGAATTACTACAACTAGACAAAAATGGCCAATGTGGACACACTCTGTCTTGTGCCAACAGACTACTGAGGCACTGCAGTCCAAACTCATATATGGAAAACCAGAAAAGATCTGTAAGGGCTTCCAACTATCCTCTGCTTAGTATATTAAACAAAAAATTGTGCCATGGCTCTGGGTGCAGGTTGAATTAAAAACATAAGGATGTAAAAAAGTTGTGTATGACAACAATATTCATGCACTTTCCCTGAGAAGCAGCATCCAGAACCTGAGAGATCTAGTCCTTCTCAGTATGCTGCTGGCTATGGCTGATTCAGTGAGCATGGAGCCCTTTAAAGTGCGATAAAGCATGTGCCAGAGCCAGCAAGAACATGCTAGGGACAGGAACATGCAATTCCTTTGGAAGTGTTTCACTGCATGAGGTGGGAATCTCCAGCCACTCCTAGTACCTTCATACCCTGTCAAAACTCAGACTTGCTGTTTCTTTTGAAATCACACAGATGCAAGGAGTGCATTTTTTTTTCTTTCTTTCACAAAAGTGAGAGCATCGCCATATCCCAGTGGTTTGCTGCTCACATGAAGAGGCAGAGGAAGCAGCATTGGTCCTAGCACAAGAAAGAGCATCTTATGAAGAAAAGCGCAGGCCCCAGGATTCCCCCAGTACACAGCTGCCCCACTTTCTGTCTGGTTGCATGAAGTCCTCTCCCACATCATGGCACAGCACTCACAGGTTGGGGTAGTACACCCTCTCCTTCCAGGCTGGCCCCCAGACTGGCGACAAGGGCACCTCACTGGGAGGTGGGGGTTTGAGCCTTCTCCCAGAAGGAACTAGTCAGAAATCAGACTATCATGCCACATGGTTTCTCTTTTTGAGGTGCCTGATTTTGCAGGCGCTTATCAGGCAAAAATACATAAGCCATGGGCTCCCGGACCATGGCTTGAGTGAAAGTTCAGTAGCAGTCTACCCAGCAGCAACATCCCTTAGTATGAGTTTGGAAAAGGTAAGGGGGCAGTTAGAAATGTCAAAGATTTGTAGATTTGGACCAATTCAAAAAAGCTTGTGAGTCATGAACATGAACCATACCCAAACAGGTGGTCAGCCTATCTAGCTCTCAAGCACTAATGCCGTGTTCCCAGCAGCATGCTCTGATTCAGCATATTAAATGTCAGTATGCTTTGTGGGGATCTTTGCAACTTAATTCTGCTTGAGCAGCAGAATCCCTTTCCATGGTAATGCACACTCCAAAAATAACACAAAGAACATCTGGTGGGGGTTGCTAGCAACACAGATGTTCATTTTTTCATCAGGCAAGCAGGTTAATTTCTGGCAAAGATAGCCAGTTTGTCAAAGCAGAATGACACCAAAGCTGTCTACACATGCTCCTTACCCAATTCAAAATCCACCTTCAAAATGCCATTTTCCGTCCTTGTGTAATCGGATCTGATAGAATGCCAACTTGCAATATTAACAGTATGTGCCAGAATTAGCATACACTAATGTACCTGTTTCACAAATGTTAAATCTCAGTCAGATTAAGCCCAGACCAAAGTCCTGTGAGTAACTTCTGGGGCCTAGAAACAACATGTGGAGGTGCCCACATCAGCACGGATACTTATTGCCAAACAACTACAAACTGGTCTAGGAAATGTCACTCATTGTAAGAGGCTGCAGAGTCTTTACCACAGCGTTTTCAGAAGAGGACATAATCAGATATTCTCAGGATATGCTGCAGCTTGTCTAAGAAAGTTTCATGGTCCACTAGTTAATTAATGCAATGCAGTATTGCCCTGTAGCACAGTGGCTTTTGTGTAATGACAAATGATAAACTATCAAGTAAACATTTTTCCTTTGCTTTTACTTTTAATGCTTCCTTTAATACAATCTTTAGATGCCTTTTATTGCACAGTGCAATTGCACAAGATTTCACTTAAAAAAACCCCAACAAAATCTTAAGAAAATACGGCTTATCTGCTCTCTTGCTACAGCGGTCAGACAGCTCAACCTTGCAGTATTGCAATGTGCTGCTCGGTTCAGCTGTCCGACATTTCTCCCCATCTCCACAGTGACTCCAGCAAGCTTCCTCTACTTAGCTGAATGCTTCCTGACTATCTCAAGGTACTCCTTCACATCATCAGGAGATCCCAAGACAACAGGCACTCTTTGGTGGATATCCTCAGGCACTATATCTAGTATTGCTTGATGCCCAGTTGTTGCTATTCCCCCAGCCTTCTCAATAACAAAAGCCATTGGATTGCATTCGTAGAGCAGCCTCAGCTAAAAGAGAAAAGTAAAAATAGCAACAGTCAGCCCAGGTAATGCTGAGAACAGTGAAATGTAAATACATTTGGCATTTGATTTAAAACCAGTCAACACTCCAAGTACTTCAGATTTCATATAAACTTTAGCTCAGGAAGGAAATTGTGTGGATTTGTACTTTAAACAAAACATGGTGAACGCAGTGAATTTGCCCAATTTGAGTTCTTTCTCCACAGGTCATGTTTGCATTGTGCTCTTTACACAGAGATAAAGCTCATATGTACAATGCAACCTTTAACAAGGCAGCAGACCACATAGGCCTGTGTGAAAAGAAAAACAGTGGACTCGAGTGTGCCATTAAATTTCTCTAATGAATAACTGCATCTTATCTACAACCTGAAGCAATAATTTACAGACAATTGCAAAACACATGAAAGGTCTTTGCTGAATAAACAGTCCCCTTGTCAGCCTGCAAGTGTGTGATCCTCCCTGATGGACTGTTGTCCTGGCAGAGGCAGCCAGGCATAGCTCCTCCAGATAAGGCGGTGCTACCAAGTACAAGACACAAGATGATTTTCTTTTGGGCAGAGCTACTCATAAGGGGCGCGCTACCCTTAGGCTCCTTATATACTAGCTTGTAATGGGAATCTCAGGATAATGTGGGTTTGTAATGTTTCACTTGGTTGTGGCCAGCCCAATTTGGTTGTAGATGGTACAGAGAAGCCTGTTTGAGCAGCATATCCCCAGGTACAGTTTGTAATCTGAAAATGTTTGGGGATAAAGGGAAGTCAGTGCAGTGGAAACAGGCTAGCAGTAGCCCTGAAGTAGGTCTCTGACAACAGGCTGCTGTCACTTATGACAGTGTGCAAGGGGTAGCCATACTCACACACCAGACGTGCAAACTAACAAGCTGTAAAACACATGCTCTGCAGTCAAAATACTGTTCTGTGATACTGAGGTATCTAATGTAACATTTTCTATAATTGGGCTTATTCAGGTTTACCTTTCCTTTGGGACTTTTGGAGTTAGCAGGATACAGAAAGATTCCTCCATACACCAGTGTGCGATGCACATCAGCCACCATAGATCCTATGTACCTCCCACCATATGGTGAACTGCCATCCTACAGAAAGAAATTTAAATAAGTGTAACTTTCAAGCACATCAGGTTAATTTCATCTCCCTGTCCATCCACCCACCCTCTTTACTCATCTTAACACCCAACTCCTCCATATTGTTCTTCACTGATAATATTCAAAGTACTTTTGGAGAAAAATTAAGCTTCCTCCTCATTTTCTAACTGAGAAAATCCAAGAAAAAGGACTGACAGAATATTTCAGGATAGATGAGTGGTAGTGCCAACAACAGAAAATGCATCCCAGCTCTCCATCAGTGCTCTAACCCTTTAAAAACACTGCATTTCTAGTAGATAAAAGATCAAGTGCTAGGAATTGATGCTGGGATTTTTTCTTTGTAGGAGAAAAAATACCAAGGAGCAAAAGAAGTGACCTTTCCTGTTTCTTCTACATGTTTTTGTCATGTTCTACTTTTTTTGGTTTTGGAAAGAAAAAGTCAGTAGTTGGCTACTGGTACAATTTCCTTACTATACTCCAGCCAGTATATTAATTATTTTATTATCTAAATAAACTAGACCATAAGTGTGGCAAGATGCCAGATGAAAACACCAGTGCTTGTTCCAAGCAAGATCAGGAAGTCAAGAAGGTACACAAACAGTTAACAGTAAATGTTTACATTTCAATGTCCGCATAATAATTCCAGTGATGACAGGCATGAGGCATGAAAACAGACATGATTTCTATGGGCACTCCTTAGACCTTCAGGCCTCCTGACACCAGGAAGTTGCCAAACGAGGAAGAGGACCCTGAAACTACACTAGATTTTGAAGTGAGAGGCCCCTGCAGGACCCAGCTTGTGTTACCACTCAGCAGTGACCCACTGCTGTCCCCATGCAGCTCTCCACATACTCAGATGCTGCAGTGAAGAAGCAGCAATCTAACACACATGTCAACCAAATTTCTTCATGACCAGATAATACTTCCTCTCTACTTGGCTACCAGATGCCCAGTATTGTCCCTAGCACCATTACTCAGGCCCCCAGCCAAAAGGAAAGATTAAAAAAAAAAAGAAAAAAAAAGAGAGAAAAGAAACAAGAAAGAAGGAAAACAAATACATACAAAGGAGATGAAGGGTGAAGAGCAGCACAGGAGGATGGTGAAATATCTGGTCACATCAACCACTGCTCTAATTATCTAATTATCAGTCCTACATGATACATTTTAAATAGGTAGGAAACAAGACCAAGCTCTGACCAGTGATTGGTCATATAGTTGGAAATTATGAGTGTTGACTGTAGTCAGAAACTTTCTCTGAAACAGGATCCTTTACCTCAGGGTATTTCTTCTTTTTGAGATATTCTGTGACTGCAGGATCAAAGTATTTAGCATAGCCTTCATTGAGACTGTAGATATTTCCCTTCTTTTTGATTTTCACATCCCTATCCACCAAAATGAATTCTCCAATTGCCTAGCAATAAGAAAGAAAACCAATTTGTTCACATTAATTGCTCATTAGTTACAAACAAAAGCAAAAAAACAAGTGCATACACAATTCAGGAAAAAATTTACTACTGCTGCCATTATCATTAGTAAATCAGTACCTACAAAAAAGTGTTCTAGATCAGAAGTAGTTTTTTATACATGAAACACAGAGCACAAATTCTTGGGCTCAAGCAAGCTTCTTCACACTACCACTCCCAGCTCTCTATCACTTTTCTGTGGCAAAAAGTACCATTGCTTGTTTATTGAACTCTCCACCATCTTGCTAGTGCAGCTCTGGGGAGTTTAGAAACTGAGCATCAGCTGAAGAAATGTATAAGCATCTTCAAGTAGCTGTAGATATTAATAAATTCTAGTTCATTTAGGTTGAGCTAAGTGGATCCCTGGAGTCAAGAGAGCCAATCTCTGCAACCAAGGTCTGGTCTGTTTGGTTTTCATTAAAGTAGATTCCTAAGTTAGTGATAAAAATAAACACAATAACATGCATGCATGCTCAAAGTTGAATTTGTTATCTAAATATAGACAAAAATACATGCAGCTACTTAAACTGTTACTTAACCAGGGGCACCAAGTAGTATTTCCTGCAGCTTGACCACTGCACATTCTAAACATTTAACACTGGCAGGTGGCGCAGCATTACTAACTGGTTACAAAAAAAAACAGCTCACTACAAGCAAACAACTTTCTGTTACGATAAACACAACTTTTATTTTAACTTATGAGGTCAATGTGTGCTAGAACATCAAACACACCCACACACTTCACTTACTCTTTTATACATCATGGTGGGATCTGAAAACACAGAAGAATGTTAAATATTTCTCCTTTTCTGCTTCACTAAGGTCCTAACACTAAGGAAAAGATAAATAAAGTCTTAAAGGGCATTCTGCCTTGCAGAAAACAGCTCATTTTAAATGTCACATGGGCTGACACATGCTGTATATTTGCTTCACTGACTTGGCTATCTTCCCACTGTTGAATCACATATAGCACCACTGCAGCAGACAGGCAGAACACAGAAATCTCATTACATTACTGCTGATGTGTTATTAAGCATACTTCTCCACATTAGCTTGAAAATTGCTGCTTTGTTTGATTCAGGGGGAGGGGAGCAAACAGTTCTTACAGACAGTAACCTTTTTATACCTAACAAAAAAAACAAAGAAACAGAAGACATTCTCACCGGATCCAGCATGAAACAGTTGACACCTCCAGCTGAAGTGGCCAGTACCAGCATTGTGGCACTCCCATACAGAGCATAACCAGCTGCCACAAGATTACGCCCAGGCTGTAAAGCATCTTTCCCAGAAGGTGCTTCAGGGGACACCTAGAATAGGAAGTAGCACAGGCAAATTTACTTAATTTCTATAATTCGTACATAACTGGACTCCCTGGGAGTTTACTCCATAACAATGCATGAGGTGGCACAAATGACCATGACCAACAGCTAAGATTCCTACTGGATGCACTACTACAAATTATAAGGAGGAGACAAACACGGTGATCTAGAAACGCACTTGTATAAGCCTAGTTGGAATGCAGGAAGCCGGAAAGAATTAAGGTGACAATATAGAGCTGTGTACCTCCTTGCAGGTGATGACAACTCAAAGGAAAACACCAAGGCACAAAGAGCAAGCAATGAAAATGACTCATGGAGTTCACAGCTGATCAAAAATACTTGTGTGGTTTTTTTTTTCTTTTGCTTCATACAAAAATGAGGTTGAGAATAGTTATTTTGGAATACATGACAACGTATAAACGATGATTAAAATGGACAGCCAGGTGTGGTTTGTCTTACTTTTTCCCCCATCTTCTGGCATGTAGGTCCGGTATTTCAAGCTTCTTCAGACAAGGTTTCTGCCTTTCAAAGTGAATTAGACACTTCAAATGTACATGCCATGTTTCAGCTCTGGTTTGTGTTTGAAGCCTGTCCTCAGGCTAGCAGGACTATTAGCACAGAGAACAAGAAAACCTGAAAGCACATTCCCCAGGTAGATGACAAACACATGGTATTTTGTCTCAACACAAATATTCATGAAACCTAAGACCTGATTTGTTGTGAGGGATAATTTCTTTAGCTGGATAATTAAATATCAGTCAGTCTTCCATTACATATAGGTAACTCATCTTCCAAGACACTAATGCAAATCCCTCACAAACGTTTTATACAAATGTCTGTAAAATAGCAGATTTAACTTAAAGCTGATCCAGAAAGTCTTTCACAAACAAGTTTGGTTAGATTTTATTAAGTCTTCACAAGAAATTATGTTTCATCAAAAGATGCACAGTAGTAGTTTTTCCTGTCCTACATGAAATCATTTTACCTTTTTATAGATGGCAAAGATGGTCCCAATGGAAACAAGGCAGTCGATATTTGATGAGCCATCTAGAGGGTCTATGCAGACTATGTATTTACCCTAGAAAACACAAAAGAGGGATCAAATAGACTACCGATATTATTTACCCACTTCCCCTAAATAAAAATACTGTGGAAGGTAAATTGTATCAGAGACTTTCAAAACAATATAAACTAAAAGGATTTATACATTATGAAGGAACTGAATTCAAATGTTAGAAATTCTTTGGCCCAGGTTCCATCCTTGATTACAACTGCAAGATTTGTGCCACTGCAGAAGATGGGAAATCTTTGAAGTAAGCAATAGGAGATGACATGGGAAAGATTTTCCCACAGAATTATATCTATTACATATTATCATATATACATTATATTTATATATATATGATAATATTTTTACTTATTAGCTTAGCTTCATCTACTTAATGTTTTTGCATTTTGATAAGTATTCTGTAATATCTATCTAATATCTACTCAGGTTACGGTTTCTTGTCTCCTTCGAAAAGGCTTTCTGAATCATAAGGAAGAAAAGACAAGAAGATCAGTCTTTTTCATGTAGAGCTAAAAATAAGAGACATTAAAACCAGCTTTAACAGCTTACATTCATAAACTACACATTTCATTTTATCTTAAACATTAAACTTTATCTGTGCTCTGCATGCACAGATGGTCAGAAATTACCTTAGCCAATCTTTGGTAAGAAACACAGCTTTTGGAGTTCCCCACCAAAAAAGGAATCTCTGCCTACTGCTGTATCAAGGATTCCTACAGCTATGGGAAATTACCAGTACAGAGAAAACAGCTCAATCAACTGTAGCTTTTAAATAGCTTGTTTTCCCTTTATTTTATCCACAGTCATTTTGATAATCATGTGTAACAACAGTTATTTATATATTTGCTTTTATATATATATATATTTCCTTTTCATTTGATTTCACTCTGCATGCCAGGATGCCAGGAACTTACTTAAGTCCACCAATTCTCTACTCTGAAGTTACTCACATGTAATTTAGAAAAGCATGAACAGTGAGCCTCCCTCAGGGAGGATCTGAAATCATGTTTGTTCAGATCTAAAGCAATCTTTGTTCATCCAATGCCTATAAAATAATTTTTCAAGATTCCTCAGCAGGGAGAAAAAGAGAGAACTGCTTCAGCAAAGCAAACATTATTATACTTTATAAAACATGTTTTAGTCAGGGTTGTTTTGCTACTTTTTTACACAGATTTCTACTTTTTTACACCAAAATATTAGCTAGGAAAAAAGGAGCTATGACTCAACAAGTACATGTGAATCTAAATAAATTAAAAATATTTCTGCTTTATTGTTGCTGGGTCGTTTATGGGCTTCAAGGAGAATTCTCATGAATTAAAAAACTCAAGATTTGGTCTGCATAGAACAGGTATTCAGTGTCCTAGTGACAAAGACACTTTAGAAAAGGGCTTGATTGAGTCAGAACATATCCCTTGCTTATCCCAGAGATCAGATGGGATAAGCAAGAAATAACTTCCCTCCACAATTAGGAAAAGGTGAGAAAAAAGAAGGTGGGGAGGAACAACAGGATAAAATAAAAGTAAGAATCAGTCTCCAGAGCAGAATTAGCAGAAAGAACAAATGCTGAATGACACTGTCTCTGCCCAGCCCACCCCTTTCATTTGCCAGTATAAAGAAGTACAGGTTTACTGAAATTTTTAGGTCAGTTTCAATTTCTCAGACCTGAAGCAATACACCTGTAAAGGCTGATTTGAAGTCAAGCAGCAAGAACCTTTAAAGCTACTAACCTGTTTCTCAGTTTCCACTATCACAGCATCCTTGTTTTCTTCCGACACGATTACACATGTACTGAAGGATGACTTGAGCATGTTAATCACCAGGTCATTAGAAAGGATGTCCAACTTCTTCACTTGATCTCCTGTCACATTGGTAGACCCAGCAATCCCATAGCTGGAGCAATGACAAGAAAGGGCATTTCATGAGAACAGGGCACTACATTTTCCAAAGCACCCTGTTCATGGCAATCTTATGCTTGTAAAACAAACAACACTTTTGGATGATCTCTCAGTTCTCTAAGCCTGTTTTTTATTTACTGTCCCATGGATTCTTGCCAAGACCTGGTAACATTAGCTGTGGAAGCAAATCCAGAAGACACTGAACGTGAGGAACACAAAACAAGGAATCACCTTTCATACTCCATAAACTAGAGGCAAACATAGCCACAGCTGGCTGTGAAGGCTGACTTATTGTAACTGTTATTTAATGGGGAATTAATTACCTTTAATACCTAAATACTGCCCCTGAATCCTAAATTCCAATATTATAGCTGCATACCCTAAAAGCTAAGACTTCTTTAGAAAACTTACGCTTAAAAAGGAGCAATGAATCTGACAACACAGTTATGGTGTAACTTCTCTATGTTATTTGCTCCTACTTAGCAATATGATGAAACACAGATGCTCACAGATAAATCAACATTTTTATGGTTCGATATTTTCAGTTTTGACTTCAAGCAGTAAAAATTTCCTTGGGAATAAAACCGAGAAATGAAAATATGGAACACAAATCAAACCCTGCGAGCTAATCTTCATCAAACCATTTGGCATCAGGAAGTACCAGGAGACTTTGCAACAGATTTTGAAAGTGCACAAAACAGAGAGAGATGGGAAGTTTAACTCATAACAGAAAAACAATTGCCAGCTCTGCTCACATTCAGATGACTCTTACATACTTCTGCTGCAATTAATTGATTAGCCTGAATACCGGTATTGTAGGTCTTTTTGTAATAACCCTGAACACTCTACTTCAGGAATGTACTTCATTCCTTCAGTTTAATGCACAAGAAAAAGTAAAAGACCTGGCATAATTCTCTTTTTTTTTTTCTCTGTTTCCTACAATAGCTTGAACATTTTTCTGCAAGCATTAAAGTGCTGTTAGGAAACAACGTACTTTGAACACCACACTTGTGGGCGGAGGCACAAGTTCTAATCTCAGAGCAAAACCTACACATGGTCAGCAGCTACAGCACTTCATCTGTTGGGGACTCGTGGGAAGGCATGGCAGGGGCCCCTGCAGAGAGCCTGTAACTGGGAGGGGGCTGTGGCAACTCCTCTTTGACTGGATGACTACTGTTCCTGAACAGTGCTCTTTCTAAAGGCCTTAGACATCCAAAGCTTCATAGAGAAACTCAAGTTACTATGATGCAATACGAAAAAAGCACACTGAATTTGATTAAATGCCTCACAGCATAAAACAGTGCTTTCATATTAAGCTAGTAACTACAGTGAGCAATAAGTCAGACGTATTTTGACATCCAAAAGCACCCAATCAGACGTGTCAAAGAATGCAAGCCTCATCTTATTAAAAGGCATAGGATCCATTTCACTTGAGAAAATCAAGATTCCAAGATACTAAAGGAGCTGCTTACAGCTCCGTATAACGGGTGGGTGGTCGTCACCCCATTGACACGCCTTTCGGGGGACAGCCGCCATCCCCACCACCAGGGAGGCATCAGGATCCCTTGGATCCGCGGGGGTGCGGGAAGGTGCAGGATGATGCTGCCGGCGCTCCAACCCCCCGCATCCCGGGACTCACAGGTTGGCGATGCCCGCTTTGCGGACGGCGGTGGAGATGGCTTTGATGGCCGTGCACAGGGAGTTGAGGAGCTGCGTGAACTCCCCGGTGCCTTTCGCCCGCCTGCCTTCCTCCATCACGAAGCGGGTCATGGTGATGACATTGGTGTCGAAGGCGGAGCGGTCCGTCATGGTGGCGACGCGGGGGCAGTGCAGCCGCAGCAGCTGCCGCCACTACCACTAGCCCCCCTGGGGCGGGGCCGGGCCCTGGGCGGGGCTGAGGCGGGGCCGGGCGGAGAGAGTCCGAGATGGAGGGGACTCCTCCGGGCTGGAGGTGGCCGGGGGTAGGCATGAGGATGGGGGTGAGGGTGAGAGGGGTCCTACTCCACCTTTCTCCAAGAATAACCGTGGCAGAGAAACCTCGCAAGCATCGTTTTGGTTTGGTTTGGTTTGGTATGTTGTTTTGTTTTGTTTTTTTTTTTTACCAAAGCACGTCTAATTCCCATGCACTGTGGTGCATGGAGTGCTGGAGGCACAAGTATGTGAATGGCACAGAAAGCAAATCGAGACGTAGGTCCTGGCAGCGTTTGCATTGCCTGCGCTTAAATGCTCATATTCCTGAAAGTGTGCCCAAAACCGTAGGAGTCCTATTCATTTCACTGCTTCATTGCAAAACCCTGAGTGTGACTTTTGGGTTATGGTGAACTGCACACAACCTACAGAGCAAGGTTAATGTCTTCTGCCTCACAGGAATGCTCTTATCCTGACCCAGCAGTACAGAAAAAACACACATTTAGTAATCGATTACGTCAAGTATTAACTTCTTCTGTTTAAAGAGATCATGCTAACCGCACACGCACCAATACATCCAACACCACAAAAAAGCTGCAAAGAAACAGCTACTGGCAGCTGAACCCAATGAGTTTTGTAACAAATTCTCTAAACTTGTTGAATAAAAAGATACAGGTCAACTTGCACTCCAAAAGCTAGAAATTAATGCACCTCATACAAATACTGCTGCAAAACACACCAAGGTACATGGACCCTCATGAATCTCACTGCTTTCGACTTCAGCCTTCTGATGATTGTGCAGCAAAACCAAGCTATATGTTTTGCGGTTAATGTTTGATCAGAAAAGTCCAGGCAGTAGTAAGTGAAGCAAATTCACCCAACACCAGCCCTAATTACACTTTTTCACATAATAATTTGACAAACACAAATATGGATACCAGTGATTGACTCGGTACATTTGTTATACTACCCCTCATTTTATGTTTACATTATCTAAGGAGATAAATCCAAGAAATTTTGATTACTTTCCAGCAGAATACCTCCATGAGTTGGATAAGCAGGCTCAAATTGAAAATTCATACTGCATACTGAAATCATTTCAGGTGATGTCAAATGCAGGATGAAAATGATTTAAAATGTGCACCTCTTTGTATATATATGTTCTTTTCTTTATGCAAAACACACTGATTATCTGTACCTTAAGGATAAACAACACTTTACAAACACATATAGCAGCTACTTCAGTTTTAATAGTTGAGAACAATTAACAGGAAAGACCTGAGAACATTTCCGATCAGTGCGTTTAAACTTGGTAGAAGCAAGTAGACCTGAACAGCCTGGGAATATATGAGTTATGGCAACAAATTCCAGAGTTGCCTATCTGGGACAATTTACCTTAATTGTGAAAACCCCAATAAATACATCAGTAATCTCCAGAACAGCTGTAGTTCAGTGTAAAATAGCCACAAGTAGCGACAGCCTAAGGTTTTGGCATCCATGCATGAAAAGAGCTTACCTCTTGCACCTTACTCACAGGGCTGTGCCTACCCTCCTCAAGTTCTAAGCTGAATTCCTTGCCCTGTGGGAGTTGGTGAGGTAAGTGGGAAAAGACTTTCACTTTGTTCTTACCACAGAAGCCAGGTAGAAACAAGCAAACTGTGAACTGAAATAGCAATCCTTTGAAGGGATGATAGTTCCACATTGGTATACTCAGATGCACATTTTCCACTGTGGGGAAGTGATGTAGTTATTTTTAGCATATATAGCATGTTCATAATCTTCTGCAGTCAAGACAACTCAACATACTATAGCTTAACTCATTTTCACACCCCTGGCAATATGTGCAAACTTTGGTCATTTCTAGGATTTCGCTATAGTATAGAAAAATTAGATTGAATAATTAATGGTTGAGGGTAGACATAAAGCTTAATGCCATACGTTGCCTGATACTTACCCAGCTTTTCAGGCAGACTTTGCAATCTGGAGTGAGTTCCCTTCTGTTATAACTGGTTATCTAGCTAAGCTCTCTAGGTAAGTTTGTACCAACCACAGTCAGCAGTATAGGTCTCATGAGATTATTCTGATCCATTCTCAAACATGCATTTGTTAAGAGAAAAAGTCTTAACAAATATATATAGCTCATAGTATAACAGCAGCTTAACCAGTGTTGGACTATGAGCTTCATTTTTTTTCCTCATTTTCAGTATTTTCACATGTCTTTGGACAGGACAGAAAAATGTCAGGAGCAAAGTGAGGAAGGAGATAACACAATGTAAAAAGGCATTTGGAATACAGATAAAAGATTTTAACCTGCTAAAATGCATATGCAGCCCTGCACCAACCATGCTATGTGGTAACTATAAAATCAGTGTAAGATTAAAAGTAGGTTCTTTGTGTCGTGAACCTATCCCTTTAGAAATCAGTAGTTAAACATTTATTGAAAACGAATTTGTGGCACTTGAGAAGAAAGGTCAATGCTGGTTGATTAAACATTGCTGAAACAGCTCACTTCTATATAGAAGAAAACAGTCTTGTTTGCGAACAGATAGTGTTCAACCAGACATGGTTCACAGCTGGTTTAGAACCATAAGCATCCAAAACCACTTAACTTCTTTGAAACAAACTTTTCTCTCAGCATGTAAAATCTCAAATCTAATTATTTTTGAAAATAAGACACATGCTGATGAGAAATCCCCAGGCATTTTATCATGAAGGTTGCCTCTTGTAGGTTCAAATCACTGCTAAAAAAACAAACTCGTTCACAAAGGCCCTTTTTTTTGTGAAGTAAGAGTGTTCATGTGCAGATGCTCTCTACCTTGCAATACTGTGATGGTTTAGGGCTGGAGCAGAATGAAGATGATGACTGAGGCTGGTCCTGGATGTTGCAGGAGATCAATCAGGAGGAACTGCAGTAGTATATGCAGAGCTCCAGGAAGGGAAGAATACCACATGGGAAATTACCAAGTGGATTTCTAGCCAGACAATCAATTTTTTGTCTTCCTTGCTTCAGAAAGCACTTTGTTTCACCAGCATTAATTTCCTATGCTGAGACAGCATCCCAGAATATTTATTTATGACTGTGATTGATAGCAAAGTACTTCGCATTTCAGGACACAGGTGAAAGATACCAAAAGTCATAAATTTATATTTAAACATATGTAATTATATATATTATATGCTAAAAAAAATTCCTTAGTACAGTAGCTGTAAAATAAGAGTCATTAGATATTATGCATTAAATTACTCTCACAATTTGTACTATTTCCTATGATTAATAAGCAGAATTGAACTATGACGTTGATATTAATTAAAATCCAGTGCAAAAGGATTTTCCTGTGCCGTGCTTGCTTACTGCCCTCTTGTGGTAGTATGAATAATGTCAGCATTTTATTGTGAGAGGCACTCTGTCGGAGTCCCTTTGCAGTTTTCTGCAGGGTGACAAAACACTTAATGTGCAGACAGTAGATCCCGGAAAGGAAGCCTGTGTGCCTCTGAAATACGAATATTGAACAGTAATGTTTAAATCTCTGTATTTGTTACTTACTTACAAGATCCTACCAAGAAAGCAGAGCAAAGAATTTGCTACCTGAATATTACATTTGCTGTTACTTCTCATCTTGTAAAATGTATAAACTAAAAGACTTTGAAGTAATTACGCCAAGCCTACATCGACAAAGCTAAAACAAAACTGTTAAAACCATGTAAAGGTTTTGATGCACTCAGTATTAAGCTAGGAAGGTATAATCTATAACAGTTCACTTTGCAGAAATAAATAATTTTTGTCAGCACTGAGTGACATAATGTCATTATTACATGATGCAATTTATCAATTTAACAACCAAATGGAAAAAAAAAATGACTTTTATACATTTAATCTGGGATCCTGGAGAACTGAAGACTGACAGAGGAAGAACACATCGTATAAAAGGTCAAACTCTGTTCTTAGACCCTGATCCGTGGTTAGATTGCTGGGACAGATCTCCCATTAGCGATTGAATTGTTGGCTCAATATCTAGTTATATTGCTGTATTTCAAAGTACAATCTGTTCAGGTTTTTCAGATCCTGTTGTTCAGGATTAATTACATGGACAGTGTTAACAGAGTTTCAGCTGTGAAGGTCTAACTCAGGCATTTTTTCAGCTCTGGTAATTTTAACTTTACATGATTCAGTTCAGAATTTCTAGGTAATCTCAAATGTTTATCAGCACAACTGAAAGTATTTCCTTGCATAAAGGCACAGAAGAAAGAGTGGTTGGTTTTTCCAGTTTTATTGGCAGTGTGAAGAAGGTCTGACCTGAAATTCATGTAGTGAGAGGTACTATAGAGCATTATGAAGAAATGCAGAACAATACCCACGAAAGAATCCTTTTGTGTAACATCCAAAAAACATGGCCAACAAATGAGCCTGAGTGACTGTTTATACGGTTTTCCCCTCTTCTTTACCATAAATATTATGTTCCATGCCAAAAGTACAGGCAAAAAAAGCCCAACAAAACATTTAAAATTACTGATAAGCGTCGGTGGCCTTCTATGACAGGGTGACAGAATCAGTGGATAAGGGAAGAGCAACTGATGTTATTTACCTGGACTTGTGCAAAGTATTTGACAGTGTCCCACACAACATCCTTGTCTGTAAACTGGAGAGACATATATTTGACAGATGGACCACTTGGTGGATAAGGAATTAGCTTGATGTCTGCAAGCAAAGAGATACAGTCAACAGCAAAATGTCCAAGTGGAGACTGGTGACAAATGCTGCTCCTCAGGAGTTGGTATGAGGACAAGCACTGCTCAGTATCTTTGCTGGTGATATGGACAATGGAATCAAGTACACCCTCAGCAAGTCTGCAAATGACACCAAGCTGTGTGGTGCCATCAGCATGCTGGAGGCAAGGGATGCCATTCAGAAGGACCCTGACATACTAAAGAGGCTGCCCTCTGCAAATCTCATGAGGTTCAACAAGGCCAAGTGCAAAGTCCTGCACCTGGGTCAGGGAAATCCTAGGCACAGCTGCAGGTTGGGCAGAGAAGAGATTCAGAGCAGCCCTGCAGAGAAGGACTTGGGGGTGTTGGTTGATGAGAAAATGAACATGATCCAGCTTGAGTGTGCGCTCACAGCCCAGAAAGCCAACTGTGCCCTGGGCTGCATCAAAAGGCATGTGTCAGCAGGTCAAGGGAGATGATTCTCCCCCTTTACTCTGCTCTTGTGAGACCTCATCTACAGTTCTACGTTCAGCTCTGGGGACCCCCAACACAAGGGGGACCTGGACTTGCTTCAGTGAGTCCAGAAGCAACTTGACTCCCACAGTTCTTCTGGCCCTAGAAACATCTTACAAAACTTAGCCAACTGTTGAAGCTAGCATCTGAAGTAATGATGGGGTGAGGCTTGTGGAGTACACAACACTGAAGAGAAATTTTGTGGTTGAAGAAGTATTAAAGAATGCTCATGGGGGATCCAGCGTTGACTGGAAAGAGCAAAAAGGGGTGCCAGCCCACTACCTCAAAATATAGACATATTGTCATTTTTCCAGTGCACACTGACTCCACAGGGGATATTTGGCTGTTACATCACCCACCTCAGCAAAATATATCACTTTTGTTGACATGTTTCCAAGGGCTTCTCCAACCCTTTTTTTAAACGAGCAAACATGCATTATTAGACTAGGAAAGATCAGAAGTGTTGTGGCACTGAAGTATGTCTTCCGTTGGCCACTTGCTGCCACTGTGTGAGTGGGGCCAGGGCAGTGCAACTGCAGAGCTGACACTGGCGCATGGGAGAAGCATGCACATGCATACACACACAGAGACACAAACACTTTTAGCGGGGCTTCTGCAACTGGCAGCCAAGTCATTTTTCTGAGTTGATGAGAACTAGACCTCTGCGATGCCTGCCTGGCCACAGGGCATCTGGAAGCTCATGAAAAGAGCATTGTATTGCAAGAAAGGTGAAGGAAGCCTGATCTCTGATCTCAGATGAGAGACATAAGGTGATGGAGCAGAGTGTGACTCAGAAGGCCAAAGTCTGTGAAAGCACTGCCAGATGAGGGCAGCTGTCAGCTGGGTTCAGTGGGAAATCTGGAAAGGAGTGTAAATGAAAACAGTTAGCATGATGAACTAACCTCATGAACAACACTGAAGGAGAAAAAGAAGTCCCTGCAGACACCACAACTCAGTAACATACAGATAACAGTAACATACAGATTATCGTCATGAATAGCAGATGACTGCTGCCTTCATGCACCTGCCAAGAAGATGTCTTGAAGATGTTTCTGCTCATTGCAGGAGGGTTGGAGCACATGAACTCTGAAAGTCCTTTATTACCCAAACTATTCTATGACTCTATGATTATGATAAGAATATCCTTTTAATATATGCCAAGAATTAAGACTACACTGATTAAGACAGTTCTGTTAAGTTCTGACAGTTCTATTAAGACAGAACACTGTTCATGCTGAGGACAATCAGGATAAGGGTATCGTACACCACCATACCAGCAGATACAAACAGCACAGATATTTGGAACTGCTTTCACCATGGCAAGATGACTTTAGGAATAACCTTTCATGTTAAACCCATCTGCTGTTCTTTACTATGCAGAGCATATTGCTGCTTAAGCCACCCTTGCAGACCAGAAGTTAACTCTTTCCCTAAAGAAAGTGCTATCTCATATCTTTATTTCACGCTCTTCAGCAACTGCTTACACATACAAAAGGCCTGTAGCTAAGGCTGGCCTAAGGTCTAGGACACATCAACATGCCCCAATTCATAGACCATTGTCTATTCCTTTTTAGAACAGAAGTAGCTGAGAAAACTCACTGCAAACTGCAGCTAGGTGACCATTTCCTGGGCATGTTACAGATTACACTGTTTTCTACTTTCACACAGGCCAAAACCAAGATAAAAAATCAGAGCAGGGAGAGAAAATTTCACACTCACAGCTTCCAACAAATGGGATGATGCTGGAATAGATGATGATACCAGCTAATTCATACACATCTGTATTATTTGAGACTATGCTTCATTCACATACATTTTACTAGTGACAGAAAGAGTAACAACAGTTGAATCATTCAGTACGGTGGAAAAGATGTATTCTCTATTTTTTTTCACTTTCTTCTGTAATATTTCTCAAAGACTATGAACTATGAGGTGTAGTTTCCTTGCCTAAAACCTCTCTTGAATGGGTACAAAGTAATAAATGAAAATTCACCGTATTCTCAATAAGGAGTCTTTTTGACAGTGTTGTTAGGAGAGCATAATTACAGACCAGTAGGGCTAAAAACTTGAAGCTCAAGTTTCTCGTGATTGCAGACAAAGAAGCATGTGGAAGTTCAAATCAATAAATGGCTCTGAAATGTAATTTATTTTATTGGCAGAGTTCTTTGTAATTAATTAAGGCTAAGAATTTATTTGTGAAATATCTTATAAATTCATCTGGTTCATTCTCTGTTTTGCATCCATCTTCACTGATATGCTGTGTATGACTTCTGGTAAGAAGAAAGTCCAGTTTGCAGCATGCTGCAGCAGGCATGTTACAGAGTAATCGTGGAGGAAATCTTCAGCATTTTAAGTAGAGGCCATAATGAAATGTGTACTTTTTTTGTACACGGAGTGGATGCATTGAAATGCAGCAGTCAAAGCTCTCTCTTGCCAGGAAGTGCTCAATCTGTTTTCTCAGAAGCACCACAGAAAACCTGAGGGAGAATCACACATTCCACTAATGAAGTGAGACAAATAGCGGGTAACAACTTACAAAACCAAGCAAGAGAACAACCAGGGTCTAGTAAAGCTGTCACTTTAGAAGAAGTACTCAGGTTTGACACTTATGAGCAGGCTGGAGCAAATTGAGGCTAAAGGTTTGTCGAACAGATTTGGATTGTACCTCCACTTAAGTTGCATGTTTGTGTATGTGAACGAGAACAGAAGTCCTACACCTCTGTTTTCACCCTGTGGAAAGCCATTAGTACAGAATAGAGTAGAGCATGCTGAGTAGAGCATGAGCAGATATCCAGCACTTACAGATAGCATTGATCCTCTCTAAATGTTATATCTTTTCACAAAGATGAGATGGTACTTTGCAGGTGACAAATTAGAACTGTGAGAGCTCTTATAACAGTAAGCCCATGCATGACAAAGGATAGTAAACCCACAGGTCAAGTGGCTGAGGTATGTTCCACTTTTCAAAGGACTGTGGGTTTTGCATATGAGAGTTTGCATTACCATGCAGAAATATATATATATTGGGTTTAGACTTGCTAGGTTTAGTCTTGTTAGCAGCATGGAGCTCTGCATGAGCTAATTAACAGTGATTTCCAGGCTACTGGAGAAATAATCTCAATACCTCATTTCTTTCCAGGAGGAAATTGTTAAGATACAAAGTTGTGAGCACCATCTTCCAAATTGAGGAAGAGAAAAGCTATGTGCTAAGAATGTTGAATTCTTTGCCTGGCCTTTCAGAGAAAAGCAATATATCAGAGTTGCCTCATTCACAGGATAGGCTGTGAAGATAATCAGTTAGTAAAGACCTTGATATCCTAGCACAGACTATGAAGTAGAATTTCAAGCTACTTACTTTTCTCCTCCTAAAATAAATTAGTAGTAATCAATCTTTTTCTTTTTCCAGGCCCCACAGCCAATGCTAGTTTGATCTGGCCTGGTTTAGCCGTAGCACTGAGATCATCAGTATGTCTCTTTTGATGACAATTAATCTGGAGCAGAATTCTGAATGGAAGGGCAGGCTTCCTGTGCCAAGCAGTAAGCCCGGCACCATTGGAAAAATTGATTTTACAGTGGTGATGCTGACACATAGTTATACAAATCCCTGTCAAAACTACAATAGTGGAGAATGAAAACACCACTCTTGACAACTCAAATAGACAACTAAGGTCTTTATAAGGGATGCCTGTCCAAGCGCAAGACACACTGCCACCTAGAACAATAGAATGGCACTTGGGAAAAGCCAACCATCCAAAATCACAGTATATGTACTCAGAGAGGTTTCACTGCCTAAAACTTTATGCTTGTCTGAATGGCTGTGAGCAACACCACAGGAAGCCCAGAGAGGGAAAAAGCAAAAGCTGAGCAAAAGTTTCCAGCATCCTGTCTCTAAGGAAAAACTATAAATACAGTGATCAGGGATAAAAAGGGTTTTTAATGTTGCAGACATTAAGGTGATCTCTTTCCTGCTGTTTAAACCCTGCTTAGTTCAGGAAAACAGTATTTTCATCACGACAAAATCATCGTTAAGTGATGTCGGGAAATATCTGGTGTTTAGTCATAGACACTTTGTTTGAGAAAAAGCCGTTTGCTTTAATGTCAACTTCTCACTACAGTACCAAAGCTCCGCCATCAGATGGCAATGCTTATTTATGCCAAACTACTGCAAAACTAGAGTCTGGCAGCTCTCCGGAGGCAGGGGCAGGTCTGGGGAGCCACTTGTGTCTCTTCCTTCAGAAGAGGTTATGAAGCTCTTAGCATTGAACAAGTGAACGGAGGGGCTGTCTCTATTCTGTATCTGTAGAGAAGAAATTGATGCTGTAATTCAAACCTACTCCTAATACAGAATTACAATTTAAGTACCACTGAAAACAGTGTATTCACTACCATGAGGTTTCTGCTCCTGCTCATTGAATTTTCCTCATGCTCCCACAGCTGTGTCAGTCCTCACGGTCTGGCTCCTTCCAGGCAATTTCCACTGGTGAATGAAGCTGTATTAGCAGTTCAGGATTAGACCTTCCACATCCGACATCCCTAAGTACTGTTGTTGTGATGGCTGTATTTTTTTTGTAGTGTAGTTGTTGTTTGTTATGAAGAGCATAATTTTGTAGCAATGGAAGGGATTATTAGCATTCTACAGACTGAGAAGAAAAGCACAGCCCTTGCCTTACACAGTCCAGTTTGAGAATAAGAGAAAACAGACAAAACCAGGCATATGAGGATGTGCCTGATTTTGCAGAGGAGATGCTGCAACGCTTGTATGAACAAAAGATCCACTGCCAGTCAAAACCTTACTGTCAGTTATTCTCCTTTTCCTCTTGCTTTCTGCAAACTACATGTCATTCTGCGAATGGCATTTTGCTAGCGTCTGCTAAATATATCACCTTCAAAGGAAAAAAAAAAAAAAATGGTAAAAAAAAAAAGTAACCTGTAAGAATAACATATTTTGAATTGGAAAAGATAATTTTCAATGCTCTAATTGGGTGAGGCTGCCAAGTTCCACATCCTTAACTCTTCCAGCTTACATAAAAAAGTCAAAGTGTCCTTGCACATTCAGTATTTCCTTCTGTTTGTATGCCCAGATCACATTCAGCCATTTATAGGCTGAATACCAAATCCAATTAAATAGGCCCCATGTGTGTTTTGTGACATGAACTCCTTATGAGACAGCACACATCAAAACATCCAGCCCTCAGCTTCCACTGTGTCTTAATTACGGAGGATGAGCAAGCACTGCCCAACCAGGCACAGCTGGAAGTAGATTTAGCTTATTTTTATAGAGGGAAAAAGATACTGTTTTTTATATTGCCTGATAGGATTTCTCTTTCATGCTACAGATGCAGGCCAAAGTAGAGGATTTTACGTGTACTTTATTCGGTACAGAGATAATAGCTACATAATGCTCAAAGTGAACTAGTGCTCTAGAGCAGCAGCCTCCAAACTGTTTTTCATAGAGTCATAGAATCATATAATCACATGATTTGGGTTGCAAAGGAACTTAAGATCACCTAGTTCCAGCCCTCTGCCATAGGCAGGGACACCTCACACTAAACTGTGTCACCCAAGCCCCATCCAACCTGACCTTGTGAACACTTCCAGGGATGGAGCATTCACAGCTTCTTTGGGCAACCTGTTCCAGTGCCTCACCACGCTCACATTAAAGAACTTCTTCCTTATATCTAACCTAAACTTTTCCTATTTAAGTTTAAACTCATTACATCTTGTCCTGTCACTACAGTTCCTAGTGAAGAGTCCCTCCCCAGCACCCTTGTAGGCCCCCTTCAGATACTGGAAGACTGCTATGAGGTCTCCACGCAGCCTTCTCTTCTCCAGGCTCAACAGGTAGAACTGGTATAAGACATAACAGTACTCCCATTTCAGGTTTTAACAGTCTAAGGCTTTGCAGTACAAACCAAGGCTACTCAAGCAGCCCTTCTCTTTCCAGGAGCAGCCCCAGTTTATCAGCATTCGTCTGAAGCTTTTTGGACTCCAGTCCTGAAAGCAGCTTGAAGGCTGGAGCAAGCATCAAATCTTAAGCCAAATCTCCACCCAGCCAAGGTATTGCCTAGATCGTATCGTAGCTGTTCAGCTTGTAACCCAAATCTAACATTTATGCAGTGTTAAGTGATCCCTGTAGACAGAAGCATAAAGGATTGCCATCTGGGCCCTGTTATCACCAATCTTACATTACCCTTGGGACCCCCTGCCAGACACTGGACTATCTATAGTTAATCACTCCCGTTGGGCCCCAAATTTAGATTAAAAGTTAAATTTAGCCAGCTCCTTATTTGCCTTTGCATAGTTTGTCGGCCTTCTTTATGACAAACCTTGATGTTGAACCTAATCTCGAACCTAATCTCAATTTTAGTCATAGCCCATTAAGGACTTGAAGCTTAGACCCACTAACCACATGGTAGGTCTTATCATGGCATAATGTGCCCATCTGCTCTCAGACCCAGCTTCTTACAAGGCCAAAACTTCAACCAAATATTAATCATAGTCTCAGGCATTCAATGACCACTGCCAAATGGAAATCCAAATGAAGTCACCCCTAAACCAGGATCAAGTGGCCCTTTATTTACTAAGCTATAACTGAGCTGCGTGGGTCATGTATTAACCCTATTCCAAATCCCAGACTTTGCCTTGTGATTGCTACTATCATCTAAACTATTCTAAGCACTGCATCATCTGCAAAGTTCAGAGCTGTTCTTAGCTAACCAGATCATTCCTGACTGATCCTAAACACAATCCACTTTTTAGCACTATCCTGAAACTTGGACAGTGCTGGCTGCATGCCAGACTGCAATCTAGCCCAGCAGTCCCTGCTGCTGTCAGAAGTAACTGTAGCTCATTGGCTGACCATGCATACCCTAACTCCAACCACAGTGCTAACTTCTGAGGTTGAATGTACCTGTTTCACAGCCTCTCCTTCAGCAGCAGGCAGCTTCAGTGTTCATACACTGAGATGTGGATTTGGGCTGTCGTCACACTGTTTGCAGCACAAGCCCTTAGGTCTGTTGATGCTACCACGGAGTGCTGCACATACATTGCATGGGTGCGCAGTACCTTTTTAGCAGCTTATCCCTCTCCTTAAGTCTTACCCTTTTGCATGTCCCATGTGTATTTTAAAGCATGTAGCCGCCTTATTTTCTAGATATCTTTTAAATTTGCAGAAGCCATGTGTTACTGTATAAATTCAGACTTCCAAAAGAATGTAAAAAATGGTTATAAGAGTTGCAAAAAAGTTTAAAAATGTGTCTGGGCATAAGGAGTCACTTCCCTGAGGTCTGCACAAAGCTTAAAATAGTGATAGTTTGAGGCTTGGAATAGGCTTAAACAGTGTTTTTAAATCTCGCACTAATCAGCACGTGTTAGCTGAAGGAATGTAAATGCCATTAGAGGATGTGATAGATTGACTTTGGCAAACCTTGCTATAGCAGTTTATAGGGTCACTGGCCCTTGCTGTTTCCCTTCCCCTTCTGCCTGAGGTTAAAGTCCCCCAAGCAGCCCCAGCTGAAGCTGTCATGTGGCTGCACCTCTGTACAACTCCAGCTCACTTTGTCAGCCCTCAAAGGTCTGAATTCAGCTCCCTTGCAGGACAGCAGATCATATTAAACCCTAGGTTTTATGAAGGATGGCAAGATATAAACCTGAGCAAAGAACTATCCTCTACAGAAAGTTCATAGGCAACTCTTAAATACATTTATATAGTGGGTTAGTAGGAGTTCACCCTAATCACTTAAGATCATATGGACTAAGTGTAACTTTTCTGGTATAGGATTGCATGAATCACACTTGAAGCTAAAAGGCCAAACAGCATTAATTGACAGATAAACTTCTTGGCCTCCTGCATTCTCCTTAAAGACAAAAGGTGAAAACAAGCTATAGACCGCAGTAGCAACGGAGAACTCCACGGAGTGCTTTTTTGGCAACATTCCTTTCTATGAATGCTTAATAATATATTTGAAGTAAAATCCCCGTTTTCACATCTAGCCCTATTTTTCTCTCATTTAGCTTTTTCTTGTCTACAATCCAAAGCAAGTAGTTTTGGACCTGAAAAAGGACTGTGCTGTTTCACATTGTTTTTCACAATAATCTCTTCGTTTTCAGCTAATAACATGCATTTAATTCACTTTTAAATATTAACATTAGTGCCAGAGAATGTAAGTTCAGTACACAAAGGCTTGTCTGAGTAAGTACAAAATTTCTGACTGAGTATCAGCTATGGTTATTTTGTTTCATATAAATGAATTTTGCTGTAGGTATACCCTGCTGATAGAGATTATATCCTCTGCTGGAAGTTAAATCAGCTTGTCAGCAAATTTGCGTGCCCTGATTTTACATTAATTACACAAATATTTAGCAAGTGTATTCTTGCTTCCCACTGAACTCCTTTTGTTTGAATGCTTTTTAGAAAAGCTTTGCTATCTAAAATGGCTTGGGGAATGTGTAGCGTTAGAGAGCTCTTCTTTAATGAAAAGATACATAGGGGAATCTAAAGGGAAAACTGAAACTCCGGTGTTTCAAATTCTAATGCCAGTTTTGCTGCTGTTCTCATGGAGACAAAATAAGAACAGTCTCACAAAGGTGAGTGAGTGGTAAATGGACAAAACTGTGGCAGGGGAATACAGGGTTTCTACACAACATCATGCACATTTCTTTATCCTGTGTTCCCTGAGCTACTGATCTTCAGACTCCAGTCACAACTGCTCTTTCCTTCTTGAAACTGTGCTTGGAATGGTTCACAGAGGCAGGTAGAATTTGAAAAACACATTACTGACAAGCTGGCACAGCATCACAACAGGGAAAAGGCAAACAGTTTGTTGCCTGATGATCTGAAGACAAAGCTTGTTTCTCTAAAAGATGAACAGTGTTTGAAAAAAGAACATAATTCAGCTGGGAATATCACTCTCACTGCATGTCAAGCCACCTCTGTACTAGAGTTAATTTGAAAATCTGATTTTGGATGTTTGCTTTGGAAATGAAACTCTTTTCTAGATCTGAGTTTTGACTGAAGGAAAACATACACTGTAACCTTTGGGATGATTCTCACTAATTTTCTAAATGAGCTTCAGTGTGCGGCTGGTGAAATAGCACTTGTGTGATACATACTCCCTCCTCCTTCTCTGCCAAGACAATCTGGTAGACTGCTGTCTTTGCCTTTGATATGCTGTCATTTCGTATGGTCAGTGAAGAGTTGCTGTTAAATTTGGCTCAGATGACAACTATCTTAGAAACTGTCACCACTGTTCAGTTTTTACTTTGGGTTCTATTTCAAATGATGTTTCTGTTTTTGCTTATACTGCCAGCCCTGCAAGCTCAGTCTGCTGCCTAAGATGGGTTCTTACTGGGATTGCTTCACTGCTAATGAGGAAGACTCCACAGATCACTTTGCCTACACCTCTGTAAATTGGGGAAACAAGATGGAATGCTTGGTCTTTCCCTCAGGTCTTAACCTGCTCTGTAGGTTTAAGAGTAAGAAGCTGGGAAAAGTCAATTTACCTACACAAGTAAGCAGGTGGACTCTTACAGGAAAAAGGAAGGTAAAACCTTGGCCAAATGAATGGTTACAGCATTCACATTTTTGTTTTTTTGGGACTTGTAATTCTGTTTTCAGTCTGTTAATTTCAGTCTGTGAAACAAAATAAAAGCAGAAGACTATTGGAAATACTGGTTGCTTTGAAGAAACAGCATAGAGTTACAGTCAGGATAAACGTTCTTTAGTGAACAAGCAGAGTATGGGTTATCTGGTGGCTACAATCAACACATGAACTAAGGTAAATAGTGGCATATGTTAAGTTATACTACCCTATACAAATTTCAGGATGAATATGAAATAGAAAATAATAAGCTTTTATGTAAGGCCATGGGCTTTGAAATGAAGTATTATAATGCTTAATAAATCAAGGACTCATAGTTATGATGAATACTAGTGGTTTAAGTACCAGGATATTGGAAGGAATTAGTGGCCAAGTATCCACAAATATTATGTTGTTTTACTGTATGCAGTGATAAACAGTAAATTATCAGCATAAAGCCCCACACTCTACAGTAACTGAGAAGCCAAAGACCACTTCATGATTGGCTGCTAGAAATACCCCCTGACCACCCAATTTCACATTTATTCTTTCAGTGGAATTAAAAATGAAGAATAATGGAAGCAACACTTAGGCGAAACATGCTTATCGGCTATGTTACTACAATTTTTCTTTATTCTTACACAATTCTAACAGTCGAAAGGTCAGGATATGAAACACCAAGAACGTCCCTACAGCTGATTCATTAGTCATAGGAATGCATAACAAGGACTGCATGGGCAGTCATAAAATTTTTAAAGAGCTACAGGAAATCTCTCTGCAAATACTACCTTCTTCTTTACAGTAAAGCAGTTCAGTGAAATAGAAAGAGGTCAGTGATATCCAGTGAGGAACCCATTTAGGCCATAATAGCTCACATTATTTTAATCCCTTTCTTTCAATGCCTTTTGCCTTCCCAGTGGTATTTCTGAAAGAAAAAATCAGAAGGGTTAAAAATTTATATTGTCAACCATTAACTATGTTTTGTTCACATCAGCTTTGTCCACTGAAGGAGTAATTTAATTATTTTCTTGTTGAAACACTTAACTGCTGTTTTCTGGCACAGCTGCTTAACATGACAGCTTGACATTGTTCAGAGGCTTTTTGCTAAAACTCAGTTCTGTCTATTCTGAAGTTGATCAATACTTAAGTGTTAAGCAAGAGGAGTAGTTCCTATATGGCACAAAATGGAGAAATGAAAACTAAGAGAAAAAAAAAAAATCATTATTTTCTCCCTGAATTATAACTAACAGAGATCTCGCATGCAAACTGACAATTCCAGTTACGAGAATAAGCAAAGGATTAAGTCATGTTTGTCCACCGAAAAAGTGCTTTTAGCTTCATCTGCTTTTTGGTTAAATTTTCAAGAATAAATATGAATGTAATTCCAAAAAAAATGTTGCTTGCTTTTACTTCTTCTTTCCAATGAGAAAAACAGAAATGCATATCAAGAAGGTTTCTTCTCGGTCTTCGCTTGAATTCTCAAATTATTTGAGAGTTCCAGCTCCCTCCCCATCATTAGTAAAATTTATTTACATAGGTACATGACAGAACTGAGACAAGGCGGCTACCCCTTCCTTGGCATTTACAGTGTGTGCCACTTGTTCTGCAGTCATATCCACAAGAACTGATTTTTATACAGAAGTGTAATAGAAATTCTGTCAGCATGGCTATGCACTGACCTAAAAATCCCAACCACTTCTGTATCAGATTATGGGCGTGGGTGTAAATAAAAACCCAAGGTAAAGTAGTTCCCTGGCTAGAATTTAATACTGAAAAAATTCTATCTGCATGATCAAATTCAGTTTCCTCATAGCTACACACCACAAATAACAGTTATCAATTGCAGAACCATCTACAAAGAGCTGTTCTGACACCAACCTACACCACGCGTTCATTTCTAGCTTTGAGTGTTCAACAGAAAGATGATGTTGGCATCGGCACAGATGGTTATTCACATCTGGAAGTGCTCAAGAACAGGTCGGATGGGGCTTTGAGTAGCCTGGTGTAGTGGAAGGTGTCCCATCTCCCTTTCACAGCAATTCTTCGCTCTGGAAAGGAGAAAGCAGTGTGCAAAATAGGTGTGGGGATGTGACAGAGGTGTTGCAAGAGTATTTAGTAAGCAAACTGTTTACTACCTCAGTAAACATCATAATTTCACCCCATTCTGAAGCAGGCACTCAATTCCCTAGGCTTGGTGAAAAAATAGGTTCAGCTCATGAATCACAAAAGGAATTTTACTGACTCAAGAATATCAATGTGATAGGTCAGTAACTCCAAATAATTATTTTGTTCAGCTTTAGCTCCTTCTGTTGGATGGCCAGTTAGCCCTCAGTTAGTCCTCAGGAGACAAGGAGTACAGAGTATCCTTATTCTCAGTCCAAGTCTAAAATTTGCAGCCTCACCAGCTTTTTTGTGCAATTAGAGCAGAAAATTTGGCTAACCTTGCTAATACCTTCTTCCACCCCTTGGGTAGCTTCCCTGTCACCCTCTCTGTTCCTGTGCTGTTTGTACCTTCCTTCAAATTCCCATCCCATTAAAACCAAAAGAAAGCTATGAAAGCAAACACATCAGGAAAGCTCTTTACAGCTTTTCAGTGACTTTTTCTTCTTTCTATAGGGGAGGAATACCAGGCCTTCAAAAATCCACTTACGAATTCAAAGTGTTGCTCAGTTCTAAAAGAGACATCCTTTTCGTGGTAGAGAAACACAGGGGTGCTCATCAGAGAGATTTGAACTCAAACACAGAAGGAAATCCGTGAAATGTTATGGGGGACTTCATAAAACTCAGTTTTGAGTTTTGTCTGCAGGCAGCAAGTTTTTTAATTTTTTTTTTTTTTTTTTAAATCATACCTGTTAATGAAAGAGTTGTCCCACACACATCTGTGGTTGCTTATTTTATTAAAAAAAAAACACCAGTGTACAGAAAAAAAATAAAGGGAAGGAGGAAATGAAGAGATTATCAGTGTCAATTGTTTATGGAAAGAGAACATGAAAAAGTGAATATATAATATGGCAACAAAGCATCAGCAAATACTTTAGTTTTGAATTACTATGGCAAGCATTTATTTTGTGGATATTTCTGTGTTGTGGCAGATGTGGGTGATCCCATGCCAAACTAATGGTACAATAACGAGTTCTCAGGATGTGGCAGTCATTATTAAGATAACATAACTAAGATAACATAAGGGCAACAGAACAAATTCACCACAGATGTAAGCAGACATTCAGAGCTGTAAATCTCAGTTTTCCACAGCTGTGCTTTACTATATCAGGACTTAATTTTGATACAACCAAGTGATTATAATTCTTGCTGGAATAAATACGTAGAAAATTTGCATAAACTAAGCCTGATTTGAAGCTTTGTTCTTTTATCTTTTTACAATACTTTCAGTACAATACTATTGCTTTAGTGCAAAATATACTTTAACTGGTTTGTATCTTTACTCCTATATCATTTGTCACATTTTGTCCCCTTGAAAGGTAAACATCTAGAGACATCTGGAAAGCATGGTCATTCCACTGTCTGAATCTCTGAATACCACTGAGATATACACATTTAATAATAAATTAGAAGTTACAGAGTTGCCATGATTGCTATTGCTTATTTCCAGCAGCTATCATGGTATCTGTAACCTCTGATGTGTACCCAGGACACAGTATTGTCTATAGCCTTGTGCGGATTGTTATTCAAGCTAGTGGTCAACTAAAGCATTACAGATTAAGGTAATTTCCTCTCTCAATGATAGTCTTTTAGAGTATGATCGTTATCTCATGATTAGATATCATGACCTTTATTGTATGGTTCTAATACTTTAAGGCAATGTAAAACAGCTTGAGTTATTTTAGGATTTGTACACCTTAAGTTTTACTTGATTATATATAACATAAATACACATGCTATAAATTTAAAAGCACTGTTGTGTGTGTAATATAAACATGGTTTCTATAAGCATCATAGACTCTTAGAATACGTAGGATAAGTAGGGGATTAACTTTAAATTAAAGAAGGATGGGAAATTAATTTAGCAGGTATTATGATATAAGACAGAGGCTATGCCAGTGAATTTATGATTAGTATATGAAAATTAAACCATGACTGACCTACACAGTGGTCTCCAGTAAATTAAATTATCAGCACGGATGGGCTTCATTGTGTATTTTAATATCAAATGAAATCTTACCTTCATATCAAATGAAATCTTGCCTTTTGTCTTTTTATTAGATTTTTTTTTTCCTAGATTCTGGGGAATCTCCATTGAATAAAATAAAAAGTACCTGATTACTCTGCCAGTTTCAAGTCAAAATACTAGTCCTTACTTTAATACCAGGGTAGATTTGCATTGTGTTAACATTTGTTATGGTTAACTGCAGAAGCAAAAAGTGCCATAAACTTTGAGATCATGCAGCTGCATAAACCATGATACCAGTGTAAGCTTTTACTTGGTAGGTTGTGCACTTTCACCTTTAGTCCTGTGTTTTATCCAGTGACTGCTTAATGTAAAGCATGGAAACAGTCTTGAATGCAGGAAGAGAGGGAACTGAGGACTCCCTTCTACAAAGCAAGTATCCTGCCTGTAAGCAGGCCTACAGCTTGGGAGCTTTCAAGTAAGACTGTAAGCATCACCTCAGCATGAGTCTTCAGGTTTACTGTTTTTGAATTTGCTTAGAGTCAGGATCTCTGCCTGAATTCCCTTTACGGTGTGCTCACTCCACAGGATACTGTGCAAAGATCCTCAGGCTACTAACACATGACTTAATGCCTCTGTCTTTCTATACAATCTCAAGTATATAGCAAGGTCAGCATCTCTAACCCTGTACAGTGTATTGTGCTGTAAACACATGGCTTAAAAAAAAAAAAATCTTTACTGAATTTTGCTTGCATTTCCTTAATGGCAAAACCTCAACAACTTATCATGATTCATTTTCTCAGGATTTAACATCCCCAGAGATGCAAAGATAGCCCACTTCTTTCCCACTGAAGGTTTTTCACAAGATGTTATCGATCATGGCTGCAAAACTGTGTATTTAGCTGTAATTGAGAAATATTTCTGTGATGTCATTTCCTAACACCAAGCTTTAGAATCGACTCATCATTGCCACATAGTGAGCTAAGTCATCTCTTCCTGATTCCAGCATGATTCGATGGCACAAACTGGCAGCAACAAATCACTTACGCAGAGAAGATGAGTCTGTCTTCCCAACACCTCTCCTCACTCACATCATCCCCAAAAGCAGCAAGTTCTCTTATGAGCTCTAACAAGTGAAACAACATTTCTCATTAGTAAAGTGCCTATGAAAAATATGAAATTCACATGGACCATTTTCACATGTATTCAGATGGTAAGAAAGATAAAAAAACACCCTCTTACACACAGCTGCATCTACTGCATTACAGTCAAATATGACTGCACCAATTTACTTAAGGCGAGCAGAGGTGTTCCAGGAATTTCTCAAACCATCCCAGATTCCCTATAAAATATACTTGTGTAGTCTGCGTCACTGACTGAATCCTTAAAATGTAGCTTATAGGAATAACAGAAAATTTCCCCCAAGCTAACCTTATATTGCTGGGTCTCCTCACCTATTCACAAACCTGGGGGCACTGGGTCTTGTGTGCCACCTATAAAGCTGGTCCCCACCCTACACAAGCAGTGAAGTCCAATGGGAAATATCTACTGTCCTTGAGAAGTGAGTTAACCAGGTCCTCTATCAAAAAGGCAAATTGTCAAATTTTGTTGAAAGAATATCACAGACTAAAAAAAGCCTATGTGTCAAACAGAGTTACCAAATGACACTCACTTTCCAGTCTTCTTTTTGATATGATTGTTGAAAGCTTGAACTCCTGCAGTATCACCATAATCATACATATGCCCTAGCCATGCTTTTCTCCCATGCATACACCAAAACAGCCTCAGGAACACTATCAGGAACACTACCAGGAGTCCCACAACCGAAGAATTTTTTTCTTCTGATCCTCAGAAACAAACTGGCTTCTCTGGTGATACTTCTAAGTATCTTTGCAACCACTATCACACAGTATTGGTGGCAAACATACATTTAACCTGCAGAGTAAACGAGAAGACAGAATTCTCTCATTGTTACTGTACATCACTTTTTACCTACCAAAATTTTCAGTATCCAAGTTACTGCCAGCCTATACTTACATGTAATGGGCAGTCTCTTCTCAACTGTGAACACAAGAGAGGCTGTGAATTGCATGTTATTTTGGGGTCAGAGATCCATGTCTTTTGTCTGCCCCATAAAACTTACCCACAGAAACTCAGTATCAAAGAACATCTCTCCAAACTTGCAACACATAAAAAATAAATGCTATTTCTCTTATATCTATTACATGTATGGTCTAACATCACAAACAAATGCATTTGTTTTTGGTATATTACTTTTTTTGTATATTATGAATACATCATAAGTGTCTAAATCATGAGACTAAAACCTTTAATTCATTGATCAGTTGAGGAAAATTATCTTTCAATATTTACAGCCACTAGCAGTAGGAGTCAGAATCATGTAGGTCACTGAAGGCACGTAATGTGTATTATTATGGAATTTTGTGTTGAGCAATATGTCATCTTCTGGAAGCTGCAATGTATAGTTTTTGGAAAAAGTATAATTTTATTGCTCTAGTGAATACAATGATTAGTACACAATCTGAACACCTTTTCAAGAAATTGTTACATATCATGTACATGTTATATATATCCACGCAGTGCAATTTTTGTTTTGAAATACTTTGGCTTGTGTCATGCAGAAGACTCAGGTTAAATATTAGTTAAACCTCCCTGCACTCAAGTGCATAATTTATTAGAGGCATATTAAATTAGAACAAACTTACTCTTGAGTCCTATGACAGCAATACTGGATTTTGCTCTTTAATCTAGGTGCTTTCAGGTTTCACACACGAACACTGATGCTGACACAATGGACTGATTGCCCAGAATAGGCACAGGGTGTGATAGAGATCCAGCAAACACTCTGTCAACCCCACCAAACACACTCTTCCAAGTGTAATGAAAGGATTTTCACAAACAGTTGATCCAAAATGCCGCTTTGAGTTCAAAAAGGCAACAGCCTTATTTTGATGAAAAATATGTATATATTCCCCTCACTAAGGCTGGCACAGTGGTTTTTATATGTCACCCATCACCCTGATACCTCAACATCTCTAAAATGTTTTGGAATAGAAATTTTATCTCTACTACATCTACTGTCTCCCCTTACAAAACATGAAGTAGCTTGACTAGTGAGAATAAACAGTTTGACTAGTTCATACTCAGTTTGTAAGTGTGGGAAATGTGAACCTGCTGAAGAAAGCTGAATAAAAAAATTACACTTGGATTTTAAATTAATTCTAAATGCAATCACCTTTATTTTGAAATAAAATCACCTTTTTTGATATTCTTTGTCCAGTTCTGAATTCTTGGTTCCCAGATTCAGTAACTGGAGGCCAGTTCAAAACGGAGGAAACTACTGTCACATGCCAAGTTACCTTACATTCAATTTCCACCAGTGCCCTTTCAGATAGGTGTATATGTCACCTAAATACTGAGATTGTGCTTACTGGCCTAAGAAAGACAAGAGTTTTACATAATCTTTCTGGCAAGCTCTTCCACTTACGTCTTCACCATCTCTGTGTAAGGTTTTTTGTGGATTTTTAATCAAATGATGCAGGGAGCTGAAATTCATACAACTGCAGATGTGATACCTTCATCATATTTCTTTTTGGTGATGTCTGAAAAAATTGCACAGGCTGCATGTCCTGGGTTCAGCAGTAGCAGTCATTTTTTCTCCTTCTTAGTAGCTGGTGCTGCGCTGTGTTTTTGACTTTCGGCCTGGGAACAGAGCTGATAACACTGATGTTTTTAGTTACTGCTCAAATGTTTAGACTGGCCATAGGACTTTGTGAGTCTCATGCTCTGCCAGGGAGGAGGGGAAGCTGGGAGGAAGCAGAGACAGGACACCTGACCCAAACTAGCCAAAGAGGTATTCCATACCACAGCACATCATGCCCAGTATATAAAATGCGGGGAGTTACCTGGAAGGGTTAGATCACTGCTCGGTCAGGCTGGGTATCGGTTGGCAGGTGGTGAGCGGTTGTTTTCTCTTCCCTTGTTATTTCCCTTATCATTATTATTACTGGTGGTAACATTCTTTCGATTCTCCTCACCATTCCTGCGGGGGGGGGGGGGGGGGGGGGGGGCAGGAAAGAAAGAGGAGGGAGAGTAGAAACTGTGTGGCTGACATGGTTTAAACCATGACACTGTAGCAAAAGATTTCAGTGTATTCCTGTGGATTCTTGGGGATGTGACAGATACAGGTGATGACATGCAGGTGGACTTTGCCAGCATTCTTCGCCTTCTTGCTTATAAAACGGAAAAACGGAGGATACATGCTGCATGCTCAAGAGGTCTCTAGGTAATGAATGAAGCTCATTTCAGCACTGAGTAAGCCATATATTTCAGGACTGCAAACTGCATTTCTTTCTGACACACATGGAGCTGAAGGTGTTACAGCATCACAGGCCATTCCCTGCAGCCATTCTCCTCCAGTTATGCATCAGATGCTTTTCAGCCCGTCAGATTATAAAATACTCATTTGCTTATCCTGTCTTTCAGCACTTCTTGTGCTCATGAGCCTTTTCTTTCATTTTGCTAGTGGCAAGCCACTTCATGTTATTCACAGTCACAGGCCTGCAGAAAAATATTAAATTATGCATATGTTTACTAAAATCCTTTGTTTACATTATATTTGGCAATCAGAATGAATAGGAGTTTTTTTACGATGACTCACCCCATTCAACTTCCTTTTGGAGTACTAGCTGAAAGGGTTCACAATGAGCTAAGCATAATGAGCATAATGGAACCCACACTCTTAGGGACAACAAGTAATTTTCTTGTCTTGGTTGAGAAAGCTTTCCTGAAAGCAATACTTTTCAGAACCTTTATCCCATATTTGAATTACTGTATCAGGACTTTGTCAGGTCAAACTGGTATCAAAGCATGAGGCTAAACTGAGAGAACCATTGTTGTTCTTTTGGAGTGGTTATTTTTCTGCACTGGATGAAAAGAATCACTGCAACTTAAATAACAGACTGGATAAATGATCCTTTTAGTAAAACACAGATTAAGTTAGATGACAACACTCCTGGTGTGAGAATAAAGCTATATAAGAACATTCATATCTAGCAATTATATTGATAATTAATTCTTACAAGTGATGAGCTGGTAGCAAAAGCCACTGAATACACATGAAATTTGATCCTAGTATCAGGTCTCCCTATTTATCTTTGTATTTGCTTCCAAAAGGTAACTTCATGTAAGAGTTATCTTTGGAAACCCAAAAGTGGAAATGCTGTATGTGTCTAGCTAAAATAAAACACAGCACCTTAGGATAGTGGCTCCAGCCATTAGCTGCAGAAGCAACTAAAGTAGAAAGGACTCCCTTGCAATGGCTGAAGCTTAGCCACAGCAGGGCCGCCCCATCACTCTGTACTGTGTGAGGAAAAACTCCAATTTAGTGTCAAGCAGCATACAAGGTGGTACTTCTGTTAACTTTTTCCTAATGAATGTGTGGCACTGGCAAAAAAAATCCAGCAAGCCAAGAACTTGCTGGTGAGAGCATCTATGAAAATCATAAAAATAAATTAAAAAGTCTGAGCTATGCCAGCTTCCCAGGCTTTTAAATTCAGTTTCATGAAACCTGCTTTTATGCCACCTCCTCCACTATACTTCCTTACTCACCCTCTCTTTTGTTTCCTTTTATAGCATTTATAAACATTTATGACATTTATTACTTACACACCAGCACCACTATAGTGGAGGTGTGTGAGATCCTTGCTGTCATCACACCATTCATGCTGCCTGTTATACCCTTTTCCCCTATCCTGTGTGTCTCTCGTTTCTTTAGGTGATAACTCTTCGGAATACAGGAGGCCTCTTCCTATGTGTCGATACAACTTTTGGTTCAACTGGTTTTTAGGCACTATTGTCACAAACATAATCATAAAAGGCAAGCCATAAGTTCAAAAGAATTTGAAAGAAGCCAACATCCAGCTTCAAATTATGCCTCAAATTTTGTACATGCTCAGTCAAATGAATCATCAAATACAATCTTCAACTATTTAACAGCTTAATTTGCTGTTCCAACAGTACCATACTCATGTGTAGTGTTACTTTGAGTACTTTTTCATTTCAGAAACTGTCTTATGCCTGTCTGCTAAAGGCGTAAAATACTAATATGACTGAAATATTGCCCCAAAATATCCCTTTATGTAATTTTTAGATTTTTTTTTTTGTAACAATTACAGCAAATTTTTACACTGAGCTTTTCTTGTCAATGGTAAATGAACTTCACTACTGGAATCACAAGTAGATAATTACTTTGCTCTTGTGTAAGGCCAAATAAAACAAACTTCCAATATTCCTATGCATCAGGCTGTTCACTTGACAAGAGCAATCCAGAGTGCTTTATTGTAAATGGGAAGGATGATGACGTGTCACACTGTATGCATGTGACAGCAACAGGACATGCTATTTGTCAGAAAATAAGTCTTCTTTCAAGAAATAAATAGATTTGAGGTAAATATGGAGCAAGAGAGAGGTTGATTTATGCTCATGATGAGGTCCTCATTTAGTTTTTTTAGGCTAGAACAATGTATTCTTTCAGTCACTGGAAAAGGCTGCCACATACACAAGTAAAAGCAAGAACAGTCAACAGTGTTGACAGTGCATGGATCTACTGACCTTTAACAACGTGCAGTTGATTTCAAGGTCTCTGTACATCACTATTTCATCAGTAGGAAACTTAACCCATATTGTGTGCTGAAAACCAAAAAAAAAAAACAACAAACCTCAACCCATTAAGACTGCTGCAGTGTAGATTTTGCTTAAGCTACAGTATTCCTGATCAGAAGAAATGCATTGCTTTTCTAGTATTTGCAAAGTAATGAGTACCTCCATGGTAATTCATTTTTGTTTATATATATGGATTTTCTCAAACATAACTCTTACAAGTTTAATCTGGATTCAGAACACACACTTAAGTCTGTTCAAAGTGGTCCAGTGATTTTGGACTCAACCTTTCCTAATTACTGCAGACATACCTAAGCAAAAAAGTCCTTCGTAAGTATGGGTAGTGTGGCTGTAATCCTCAAAGAGAGGACTACACACTGGATCTGCCTGTGTCAGAAATACTTTCTATTATCATCCTCCCAGTATTAGTATGTTCCAATTATTTTGGAAAGACTAAGATTTCGAGCAGTTTCCAATGCTTAAAAAAAACATTTCAGTCAGACCTGTCCATAATAATTCTGCATTTCACAAAGGCAAGTAGGTATGCAAATGTCATTTAGACTACCGAGTCCAATGTTTGTGAGTTTCCAAAACCTTAACATTTCTGTGCAATTGTGATTTGAAGTCCCAGGTACCTAAATTTCTGCAAGGCAATCTTTAAGACATCTTCAAGTAGGTTTACCTAGCATACGAGGCAGCAGTCCTTACCATGAAACACACAGGCTAGGTCTGGAACCCGTGCTTTACAGCTGACTGTGAGGGGAAGACTAAGCTAATTCATCTGGCATTGAAGCAATATAAAGCAGATATATTGCTTTCTGGGCCCAAAATTCATTGCTGCACTGTTTTGTGAATATATGCCCACATTTTCTGTTAGCAGGCATTAACAAAACTAAACCAAATCCTTCCACTCCGAAGGATTCTCACATAACATTCCCAAATTCCTTGCCTAGCATACCCTGTCCAGGAGGTCTGCACTATAGATGATCTATTTATTACCCTATAATCCAAGGATAATAGCATCTGCTTGGGGTGAGGGAGCTTTGTTTGCATATTTCCCTGGTTAGCAAGGATGTGAATCCAACTTTTCCCCTCCCTTGAAAATGCCCTAGAAAATGCAATTGGGAGTTCTAGGAGAGACCCTCCCAATTTCTCCTCTCAGTATTTTTCCACTTTGCATAAATAATGAAATGCACATGGGGCTAAGGAGAAGGAGAATGTGCCTTTGCCAAGCTGTGGTTAAGGTGCTCACACTGGAAAGCCAGGATGGAATCCCTATTCTAATGAATATTTAAGTACCCTTCTGATACCAGACAAGCTGCAGAGGCATTTCCATTCCCTCCTCCCCCACTCCTTATGCTAGCCTTGTCACAGAGCCTGAGCACCTGTGGACTCAGAATGTAGGTAAATGGTAAGATTTACGAAACTAAATACTGCAAAGCCAAACTAAAGCTGTGGCACAGGCTCTGTGAATTTGAGGCGTGGTATCTGAGGGTCATGGTGGTCGTTTGGGGAAAAACAGCCCCACTCATTTTACCATTTTATGGAAATCTGTTAGGTAAAGACACTGGAATACATGTTTAGTCTTTCCAACTAACTACATATTCTTGTTTGGGCTTATTTACGATCCTGAGTGGCTCCTCTATCTGATTTGTTTCGCCGCCTTATACTTATTTTTCAGGCCTTAGCAACAGGAGAAAGGCATATATTGATCTGAGATGGCATCTGGTCCTTTTGTTGCAAGCCTTCCTTACCTCGACAATCCCATGACTATGTCTCCGTATACACTGAAAGACTACATTAATTCGGTATCAGCTGGGAGCAGGACATTCAACCTTCAGCTTGCACTAGGAGGCCAGGTCTGCCGGTGACAGCGGTTATCCAGCCGTGCCACGCACAGTACGCGGTGCCCTGAGGGCAGGCTTGCCCGGCTGCCCGCTGAACTAGGCACCGACACCGGCACCGACACCGACGCCGGGAACGCCGACAGCACGCAGCACGCAAGAAAGGGGGGAGCAGGGGCGGGGCCGGACGGATGAGGTCATCAAACCGCGCCGTGGCCGGCTGGATTGCAGCGGGGGTGCTCGGTAGGTAGAACCGCGGTTGTGGTGGTTGGGAGCTGGCGGCTGGTCATGCACGGAGGGGCTGGAACGGGAGGGGGTCGGTAGCCACCGTTCGTCTCGCTGAGCCCTTCTCTCCTCTCTCACTCCTTCCGCACCTACCCTGTGGCCCGGGTCCGGCACGGTGGAGGCTGCCGCTATATCATTTCTTCCCTGTCACCCCCTCCGGCCTGTGCCTCTATCGTGGCCGGCGCACGGTGTCCGGCGCCGGTCAAGGGAGGCGTGGGGGGGAGCCCGCTGCCCCCTGAAGGGTCAGCCCGTGCTCTACCGGGCGCGCCGGCATCCTTCGTCCAGCAGCGTTTCACACACACCCTCCCCTTTCCTTTCCTTACCAGCCCCCCCTCCCCTCCCCAGCGATGGGATGTTCTGCCAAACCTCTCCAGGCCTCTCGCTGCTGGAAGTATGAACTGAATTGTTGCAGCTGGGGAGCTGTTCGCAATGCAGTGATCAGGATGCTGGGTGTGCAGCCAGCATTACCTGTCGTATTTTTTCACACTACTTAAGGAGCTTGAGTCGGTGCCTTTCGTGTAGGATTCTAGTTCTAAGTGTAATTTTCTGAAATAACTTTAAACGTAATTCCATTCAAGCATGTCAAAGCTGATTAACAAGCTTTTCCACTCATTGGCGTCTTTAACACTTGGAAACACACAAGTGAAACTCCTACCTTAATAACTGTCATTTTGCAATTCATTGGAGGGTTTCAGCTTAGTTGTGTGTTAGGTTCTTTACTTAGGATAATGCTTAGTTTTGCAGAGGTTGAGTTGAATGACTGAAGTGGCTTGCCGATGTCAACATTGGAAAGAGAAGACTCTTTTTCTGATTCCAGCCTCAAGGAAATAGTTCTTTCACATTGTAGGTGGTATTTTTAAATGACAGCTGCACTGAGTTAAAAATAGTCATTCTATTTCAGCGCAGATTTGATTTGGACATTTACTGTGTATGAATACCTAATCACTTGCATGCTTCATCTCCTGAAAATCAGACACATATACCCCTTCCTTGAGTATTTTGAGTGGAAATAAAATCCAAAGTATTTGTGCACCTCTTCAATGCTGTTCAGCATCTCCACAGAATCACTGAGGTTGAAGGGGGACCAATGAAGATCATCTAGTACAATGCCCCAGCTCTGGCAGAGTTTGATATAGCAGGCTGCCCAGGACCATGTACACCTTGAAATGATTTTGTAAAATAAAAAGAAATTGAAAATTCCATCCTTACACAAACAGGTTTTCTATGAGCATGGTAATTGTAGATTTGTGAGCAGGGACTTGTAAAACATTTAGCTGCATATATTTGGGCTCACAATTTGAGGTATTTGGTCACTACAGTAATACAAAGAACCACCAATGGAATAAAGAGAGTTTATGGGGAATATGATGATCATGCTCCTCCTGTAGTAATAGTAAGTTATCCGTCTATCTCAGTCTTTAGTTAATTGTGTGTTTTTCTTTGGGCATGGGTATTTTGTGGACAGCAAGGGACTCGCTATTTTCCTTATTTCAGCTGAAAGAAAGAAGGGCTTTAATACTTCATTTGTAATTTCAGCTCATGGGAAGCAAATTCCACTGCTGTTAATTTGTAGTTGGTAAAGAAGGTTGTCCATTATGCTCATTGTTTCTATAGTTCCAGACTTAAAAGGAGGCTTCTGGAGAGGCACCAATTGCTTTGTCAAGAGATATTACTAATTGAATTAACTTTCCCATCAGAACCTCATTATGATGTAGGCTGGTTTTCTTGTGATGGGGAGTGAGGTTTGTTACCTCTTTTGTATGTGTTGGTTTACAGTAGTTTAACAGCAGCAGATGTTCCTGATAATATTTTTAAGGCTTACTTTCGTTTATAGAAGAACTCATTCCTTCCTTGAAAAGGCTTAAGATGGCTTAGCTATTTGTGTTAAGTGTGTGGAATAAAATTAAATTTGTAATTACTGACGATTATGTATACATATTATTTGATATTTAAAGCATAAAATTACTGCTGGAGCTGATGTTCAAAACTGACTTCTTTTGTAAGATATTAGCGTCCTGCAATGTGTTAAAAATTTATAGAAGTGGATTTGGAAGAAGCTGCCTTTGAAAGCAGTTTAAAGGGAATTAGTTATAAGCCTCTTAATAAAAGAGTGTTTGTCCAAATTACTTCTTTTTTTTTCTTTTTCCTTTCATTTTCTAATTTCTTTAAATGCTTAGTGGAGAGCATTGTACGTTATAATTCTGACACATGCATGTTGAAAGCAATCGAGTTAGCTTTTATGTACAGACAAAGCAAAATGCTTAGCTGGAGAGAAATCAGACATGGCTTTATTTTGCCCTGCCTTGTGCATGGGGATAAAAAGCTGGTGTTGTTTAAATGTGCAGCATCAGGATCTTGACCAGTGGCACAGAGGGAACGTCTGTCTTGATGAAACACTTCCACACTTTTAAAGAATATAGTGAGTACATAATACAAACATGTTGGTGTCTGTTCTTCAGAGATCTTTCTTTGCAGCCCAGAATATTAGCTTAAATTACCAGTTTGGCTGCGCAAATTACCAGTATGCCAGGCTGTGCACTGGAGTGACTGTGCATTGGGGTATCCATCTCTCTTGATCGTTGTTCAAAGGGGATGATTCTGGCAGAACTGGCAGCCTGGAGAAATGTTTTCAAAAAGACCTAGCATGGGTTGTTAGGGTTTGTCTGACAGTCCTCAGTTTTCTAGGAAACTCAATTTGTGTAAATTTCAATTTAATTACTTTAATTGGCTTTTATTTCAGTGAATGTGTTTGTGTACTGTCTGAAAAACAGAAGAGCCGTGACAGAAATGGCCTCTGTCTTGGGGTTAATGCCTGCTACTTGTGTCAATGTGCGTGAATAAGTTTATGCAACTCTGATTTTGCACAGTAAAAACTACTGGTATGTTTTTTAAGGCATTAGCCAGTTAATATATTAAACTTTTTGGAGCAGCTTTAAGTTGGGAATTTTCCAGGGCTTGGCAGACATCAAATATGTAGTTGTGACTGCCTGGTTTGGTTGGAGATCATTTCTCTTGATCTTCCCTCATACAGCCCTCTCATTCAGTTTTGTTTCCTGACAGTCTGGAAATTCATGAAGGGAAACACCTACAGTTGTGCTCTGAAATAAGAGGTATTTTGTGGGTGCTTATGAAAGAGCATGTTTGGCATAATTCTGCATTTTGCCAGGAAGACATGTCTTGGGCGACTACATTTTGTGTGTACCTCTCACTGTCGTGCATTAACAATGTAAGACAATCTGCCGCTGACTGATCTAGCAGAAGTGCAATAAAATAAAGTGTGTGCTTGAAAGGGAGTAGATGATTCAGTGCGTTCTGGATAGTTCATTTCTAGCTTGTGCCACTGTGCTATGGAGTGACCTCTTATGACCATATATCTTCTATGTTTTTCAAGGATTTGGTTTTTTTTTTTTGAAGTTTGGAAGCCTTTCATTTGCTTCCACCTAGTAGTGCCTGTGCTGGACCTCCCAACAAATTCAGATGGTTTTCTGATTTTCTCATGTGGATTACTGGTGTTAGAGTGGAATTAGGCTGGCATAGATAGTTGTTAGGAACTGAAAATAACAGCTTCCTGGAATAATGGTACCTCTTTATCAAGCATCTTAATTGATCATACTGTTTTTAATAAGCTATTTACAGGTTTAACTAGACTAGTTTGTGTGATAGTTATCATCACTTTCTTAATTTACTGTTTGTAATGAGTATATTCCCAGGGCAATTCAGACCCCTGTGTGTTTTTTTTCTTCTCCACTTTCCCATGTAGGATGGGTTTATGTTTCCAAATTCTTTCTTTCGCCTGTCTAATTTTCCTTTTAATGGTAACAGCCAAAACTGTGCATTACCATGTATTTCTTACCACAAAAAACCACTTTTTTCCCCTCTAGATATTTTTAGGAAGTTTATTCTCTAATCTTGTCTATTTCACAACTGTGTTTTATTTTTCCTGGAAGCTCTTTTCTTAGGTTTGCTTTCAGAGGCATATGATTCTAATTCAGGCCAATGCTTTCTGTATTAAGTGGAAAAGCAATGTTATACAAATATCATTCCCTTAAGGGTCACTTCTCCTCTGTTTCCCATTCTGTGTGGCTTTTCTTCAACTCTGTTATGCATAGATGATCAAGAGTGACTCTATTCATTTTGGCCACCATCTGCTATTATTGCTTATTCTTTTGCAAACATCTATCTTTTAAAATATTCAAACATACAACCAAACAATTGGCTTGCCTTGTATTTTTATGGCTGCCGAAGTACATTCGGTAAGGAAGGTGCACTGAATGAGAGGTTGTATTTTTAAAATGCACTAGTAATTTGTTACATCTTTTTGTGTAGAAGAAGTATGACACAAAACTGTTTGTAAAATGACCATTGAGAATATGTGGTAATATTATAGTTACTAATTTGTTTTCATGCTTAGAATCCAGATACAAACCTCCTTTTCTAAAGGCGAAATACATTACTTTCAAAAAAAAAAACAACCCCAAAAAACCAAAACAACAAAACAAACCCCCCAAAACCCCAACCCACCAGATACTCATATTGTGGACAAAATGTAGAAAAAAATATTGCAGAAGACAATGGAAAGAAATTGGAAGAAAATACTGCAAAGACAAGGAAGAAATTCTTCACCCAGAGAAGCTGGGATGCCCCATCCCTGGCAATGTTCAAGGCCAGGTTGGACAGGGCCTTGAGCAACCTGGTCTGGTGGGAGGTGTCCCTGCCCCATGGCAGGGGGTTGGAACTGGATGATCATAAAGTCCCTTCCAGCCAAAACCATTCTTTGATTCTGTGTTTTGTAAGAGGAGTATCTCAAAAAAGGTGTTAGAAATAATGGCTCTAGTATCTTCTCTGTGACGATAATACCTTGATGTGATTAATGAGAAATTTGTCATCCAAGGAATGCTGTCTCAGAACAGCATATTCAGGAAGCAGTAGTAAAAGATGTAGTATTTACATATACAAAGCTTAGATACGTGGAAAGAGCTTCCAAGGTGTACAGCAACGATACAGCTACAGCAGTTGAGCTAGTATGTTTCTTGTATTATATGAACACCATAATTACAGTTTATTCTCTTAACTTAAATTAAAGGAAATGCAGAATGAATAGAAGTTCAGGTATAAGAATGTATTAGGTAGGTGGTCCACAAAATAAATTAAATGATATCTGCATGTTTTGAGATTTGCGTGGCAGAATACAAAACAGTGGCTTTTGATTGTCTGGAAAACACTTCAGAGGTATTTAAACCACTTTAGTAACAACACAACATACTTTACCTCAGTGTTAAAAAAATACTTGAGGTACAAATACATAGACAAAACTTTCAATTTCTATGTAGTTAGCATTGGCAGTTCCTTTTGTTTGAAACAAAAGACCCATTTCTCTTTATATCTTTCATATGCCAGCTCCTCTCCCAGTGAAAGTGAGTAAAATGTTGAATGACAAGTGCTAGCCTGAATTATTAGTTCCATAATCATACACTGGGAGTCAAGTTTGTTGCACTTCATCTGAGTCTGTATTCAATTAGAAAAAAAAGTAAGGAAGAATCCTGCCTTTGTATACCTAGGCTTGAGTTGCAAGTTTGCATAACATTGCAGCTGCTCTTGATTTCAGTTAGGAAAGCTTTACCTCAGTACTTGCAATAGAAAACACATTGTTGGGATAATATAATTATTTTTGTACATAATTAGGGGAAGACTTGATTGAAGAAAAGGCACAAATTGCATTTAGTCAAATGCAGTGGTAAATAGACTCATTATTTACAGCCTGTTGAGTTAAACTCCACAAATTACCACGTATTTATGAAAAGACATCACAGTTCAAAAAAGAAGACAGCATGGGGTTTATAAGCATGTTTGATTGTTTCACAGCTACACTTTTTTCTTTTTTTTGTTTTCTAATGTGTCTCCTGTAGCTGTCATTAATACATTTTGCTTCTGTGAGTGCACACGCACTTTCTGTCTGTTTCCCACTGATTTAGTCATGTTGGACCAATGACAGTTCATGTGTAGGTGCTAAACTTCATAGAAAATATCAGCCTGTTTTTTACAACATTGTTGAAGTAACAGCACTGATTGAAAGCAAAGATATAGGTGCCTAGCATTTAAATAAATACAACAATATATATGCATGTCTATCTTTTTGTCCTGTTATGGGTTTTCCCAATGATCCTCTCAAGAAATTACAAACCCAAAGAAATGCAAACAAAAATCCAAACCAACAACACCCCCCCCCCAAAAAAAAAAAAAAAAATACAAACCAAACCAAAACCAACCAACCAAAAAAAACCCCAACAAAACAAAACCCTCAAAACAAACCCCCAGACCTTTAATCTCTGGTATTATGTTATGCAGTAATTTCTGTCCTCTTTAGTTGAAGTGCATCATTCTTTTATAAAGTTTAGCTTGTCTTTTTATGTTTTTTTCACTTGATTTTTAGTTTGCTTTAATGTGATTCCTATTTCATCTGTTTCATTGGTACAGAGGTTGGGTATATAGTGATTAACAGTCTTGATCTTTTTCTCATGATACTAAAAGGCTGTCTATGTAAGTGACCAAATAAACAGTTCATTCCTGTCTTTTCTTCTTGGATAAAACTGAGACATTCTCTCAGGGTGATTGTGAGTATTCTCAGTATTTCATAAACCAAGCACAGCCTGAAGGAAAAGTAGATACCTGTCTTGTCTGAAACACAGCCATTTATCCATGTATTTTAATGTCGTAAAATCAGCAGTGCTGTTGAATGCAATGAATCTGTTCATCTCATCTCAAGTTAATTTCTATGTAACGTGGTTTTGGGCCCAAATGAAACATTTCAATCATCTTTCTAGCTCTTAATTACGTAACTAATGCATACATGCCTTAGATTATTTCTACTAGATTGTTCTAAATTCTGAGTAGCCTTATACTGTTTTTCTGTATTGTCAATGCTGTGTGCTTTCAAAAAAGAAAGAAACATCATTTTACCATTAGGTTTCTTTTCAGTAAAGCCACTATTTTGTAGCTCCATTAACATTTACTCTAAAAAGAATCTGGAAAAATACAACATGATAGCACTGATTGTACTTCTATAAATTTTGGTCTGATGTGAGTCTGAGGTTGTAAGAATAATAGTTTGAAGGATGTGTGTGTTTTTTGTGTTTTATAATCACTTCCAGTATAATTTTAAAGAGAGGATTTTATTGTGTATGTATCCAAGTTATAATATGTAGTGGTGTAACATTACCCACACACAAGAGGACACACTAAGTCCTCTGGAATATAATTATGAAAACCTTTTCAGTTAGGGTAAATAATATCTGCAAAGAAAATAATAAAAACACCCCATGAATGTGGTGCTATGTATAATTTTTAATGTTTTGTATGAATTTGTGGATGTGCCGGAAAACCTAACTGATCTTACCTTAAAGTTGTTTTGGTTTAGTTACGTGAAGCTCTGTGGCTGAAGATTATCGTTGTTGTTTAAGCTGGTTTAAACAAAAGAAAAATAAAGTAATCTAACATGCCATATTTTCTTTTCATACCGTAGTCTGTTATAGTCAAAAGATTACAAATAAAGAGTTCCCATGGTGAAGTGAGGTTCCAGGATTCAAATAAAGACATTTATTGATCTGAAAAACTTTTAAAACTTATTGTTAAGTTTTGGTAAAGTTCTTTCCTGTTCACATTAGAGATTTTATTTTGTATTCCCTCTCTGAAACAAGCACAATGCTTCTTCTCTTCCGTCGCTAAAATTATGTATGGAATTTTTTTTTTTTTTTGCAAGATATATTGGTGTTGCTTGAATAATTTTTGTCCTTGGATTTTTCTGAATTTATTACTGAAGTAACAATTAATTTAAGTTTTAAGGACCATTTCCTCTTTATCTTTTCTATACTATTTTAGTTTTTGTAATCTTGCTTCAGAGTTTTTTCAGAGTTATTGATGGGACTAAATAATTAGACTTTACTATTCATCTGGGTTTCTGTTCATCTCTCTGCTTTTCTCATCCCTCTCTTCCTAAGAACACATTTAGTGGCCTGATCTCCATTAAAAGCACTAGATACTATCTGTGTAGATCTATAATACCTTCTGAAAATATATCATATAGTTTACAGAAGATGGCTTAAGATGCCTGTAAAAAGATTCTTAAGGAATTTTCTTTCAGAAAACAGTGAATGCAGCCAGTATTGCTTTGGCATCTTCATTATTACAGACAATTAACATTTTTAAGTATCCCACACACTGTGAATGCTGTGTGGAAGATCTCCCTAATACTAGAGCAATGCTAAAACTAAATTCTCTGTGGAAAATGAGCCAGCAACTTTAGAGGCAGTGGTGTAGTCTGACAGCTACTAACCATATAATCTGTCTTGCAGATTTCTGTTTAACTTGACTCTGGAGCAGAAGAGTAATACTTTGTTCTCTTATCATTTTAGCTACATTCTAGACTTCTATTAAAGATGTTTCATGGGAGTGTATTTTCGTAGACTTATCTTTAAACTGGTCTATTTCTGTTCTTCATTTGCTCCTTTTCATGTAGTGTTTAAGTTCAACAACAACAAGAAAAACAGCTCTGCAGAATATGAAAATGTATTATTAGAAAAGTCAGCTCTGTGGGATGCAGTATAATATAGAATACAGTTGTATCTGCAAGACAGCTTAAAATCATTTTGCTTTTCTCTGTGCCCCTCTAAGAAGAGTCTGGCTGCATGTTCTAGACGCACCCCTTTGGTTACTCGCATGTAGCAGATAATCTTTCCTAACTGTCTCATGGCAAGACTGACCAGACCCTGTGCTGTCAGCCTCTCCTCTTATATTTGTGTGCTTCAGTCTTCCAGTCATGTTAGTGGCTCTCTGCTAGGCCTGTTGTGTCAATGAAATTGCTGTTTTTCAATGGAGTTAATATCAACTCAGTTTCTTTCCAGAGGATTAAGGTAAACTGAGTGAATTGTTAGGCATTTAGCTTATGACTATTTAGCAGAAAAAAAAATCATGCAGTAGAGGCTTATTAAAAGTTGTTAAAATAATCTGATTGTTTTTTCTTACTGAATGACTGAGCTGTTAAATAATGAAGAAATAGTAGACGTTTTGCTTTGCCTCTGGAAGGACTGTAGTGTCCTGCATTAACTTTAATTTGCCTTTGAATTTATTTTTTATTTGTTTTTAATTTAAAACTCCACCAACCAAATTCTCAAAACCATCTTCAACATTCACCAGTGATATAATTTTTAACTCAGAGATAATTTAAAATTTATTTCAACATACTTAAACGTAGTTGAGTCTGCCCAGATTTTGCTCAGTTTTTGTTAAATTTGGATATGGCCCCCTGCCTGGTCTAAGTCCATCCCAGTCTGAACTACCTCCTGAAGGGCAGTCATCTTCTCTTCCCATCTGCCTATTCATGCCGCTTTACTTTGTTTGTCCTCTGCAGTTGTGTAGCTTCATACAAAGGAAGACTGCACAGAAATCTGAGGAAAAAAAGACACATTACATAGTGTCACATCCCAGGCTAAGATTAGCTTAGTTTTGTTGTGAATACACATCCTCATGCGTGTTTTGCTAGCAGTAGTGGAGTGATTGGATGACCGCAATCTGGAGAGGTTGCAAGCACTTTGTAATTCAGTATGTAAGTGATTTTTAAAAATGAGTTTAAATCACTGAGTTGAAATTCAGTTGCGGTTAAGTACAAAGTATTATGGAAAGAGAAATCCAGGTTGCAAATAAAAAATTGGGAAACATTCAGATAATTGTTTTGTAGCTGTAACAATATTGGCTCAGGTTTAATAGAACAAACACTAAGATTTGCTGAGGTTACAAAGAAACACCACTTCTAGCTTTAGCAATACAAGTATTCATTGTCTTTCTCACAGGGGCTCTGCTGCCCCTGTGGATCTGTTGAATGACCAGGCTGTGTAAGTGCTGTTAATTTATTATGGGCAAAATGAACTGTTTCATCTCAGAGCACAATTTAAACTTTATTTTAATAATCTGCCTATTCTGAACTGCTGTGTGGAGTGACTGAAGAGGTGGAAGGGGTGGGAAACAAATCAGTGGTTTCACAGTATAGCTAGGTCCTCTGCACCCAAAACTTTAGGAACCATGAATTTAGAGAAGCTTAGAGGGGGAAAAATGTTTATAGGAAGGAATATGTAATTGCATATTATTAAAAACTGGTTCATGCTGACTAGTGAAACTGAACAATTCCCTTCTGCACAGGTATTTATAAAACAGTAAAAGAATGTTTTATACGCCTTGAGATGGCTTACCTCAAGAGAAAGAACTAGGATCTTCCACTGAGGACTTTTCCAGACAATATAATTAATCTGTCAGATATATGAGGAATGTATGCAATAGTGGAGACACAAGAATCGACCAACCAAACTAAAAAATGTATACTTTGAGAATACTTGTAAGGAATCTAGAGTTTGGATGACATGGGTAATAAAGGCCAAATATGGTGGAACTACACAGTTGGCTGATGAAAGTACATTTTGATATGACTGAAGGGTAACCTACCAAAATTCTAGTTCACAGGACACATTTTAAATGGCTCCCTCCATTTGTGTTAAAATTATTGCTTTTGATGAGGATTGGGGGTGTATTTTGAGTAGTGCAAATATTTAGAATCATACTGTGGACTTCTAAATATTTTAAATTCAGCAAACTAGGTAAGTGTGCGCAGCTAATTTGGGCAAATACGAATAGGAGCGGGCAAGAGCTGAGAGCCCCATGCCTTTTCAGTATTGTGGAACCCTAGACAGTGAGGTAGCAGGAAGGCTCTACTAATACCTAGCATTATTTTGTACAGCTAAATGTTCTCATACACAGCGTGCTGTCTTTAGTCTCTGTTTTAATTTGAAAGTTTAGAAAAGCTCTAAAGAGGACTATCTCAAATTATTTCAGACACCACATCACTTCACAGGAGGCAACTTCCAATGTAAGGCTTTAGTCAAGAAATCAAGTAATCATTTGTAACAGAAGTGTGCTTTGCACAGAAGACACAGCTTTTTGCTATCAATAATGAAATTGTCAAAATAAAGTACAAGAATACAAAGATACTTGCGTGAGTCCCCGATACCGTCAGAATAGAGTAGCATATCAGCTTCTTTGTTTTACAGTTCTGATGTTCTGTGGACTCCTTAAAAATATTTATTCCACTAAGAAGTTCTTCAGAGGTTCAGAAGCTGAGACATCTGAAAACAACCATTAAAATTCACTTACCAGTGATTGGAGATAGAGAGGCTACCTACGATTTTTGAAAGCTGAGATGTCTAAAGTTTGGGCGATTTGAGAGATTAAATAGACACAGCGTTACAACTGAATTAAAATTAGTATGTTCCTCTTGTCTGTTGCTCTGTAAACACAATCAGATGTGTCATCACCACTAAACAAATTTCAATTATAGAAAATGAATGTCCACTCTGTGTGGGTTTTAACCTTATTGGCATTTGTTTTCAGTTGTCTCTAAAAATCTCATGCATTTCATGTTTGGTATAATAATTTTGAAGTGGATTTGTATTTATAGAATTTTTTTTTTTTTGATGATGCTTCAGTTAATTGTGAAGGGTTTTTTATTTGGATTGAGTTCACTTGTATGGCACTATTTGTCACCTTTTAATCTGCCCTGTTGCTTAATGTTAAGTAAATGTGTTAAATAAAAGTTAAACTATTTACTTGCTTTTATAGGTATCTAGATATTTTCCAGTAGAAAGACTTCTGTTTTCTGTAAGATGCTGTTACCTCAAGTGTTAATGAGTTTCCAGCTATGAAAATGTCATTATATACCTTAAGTATTTAATTATAAATTTGAAAAATCTTCATGAGCAATCTCAAAGGAATTTTTGGAACACACTCATAGTAAATTGGCGCGTTTTCTTGTAATTTACTAGAAGGGTTGATATGAGAGCATTTGTAATGTGGAAAGTATATTAAACTGTGCATTGTATATATTAAATTATTGCTTTAAAACTTTAAGACATTTGAGATAATTTAGGCTTACTCTTGTTGTTTAGGATCACAGTAGAGAAATGATCCCTTCCTTTGAGGTAATGCATTTGAAATAAATACAGCAACCGTTAAACAGTGCAGTAATAAATTAAACTAAATGTTGCATAACCATGTATCTGTTCTAAGAGATTATTGTGGTTGAAGAGAGTCAACAGGAGCCTTGTAGTAAACTTTGTTTCCTTCTGTTTTTAAAAGCTGTCCAGAAATACTTTCACTTGAGGTCTTCTCTGAAAAATAAAGCCAGTGGTTTTGACAGCAAATCCTGGAGCAACTACCTTGATGTCATCCTTTGGAGACAAAATCATCCTTTGGCTGTACTGTTTTAAATAAAAGCAACCTTTAAATAACTTTTAGATTATTAATAAGTTTTATTTTTTACTTTTCTTTTTTAAATCTATTTATATATTTATTAGTTTATAATTAAGTTTATTTACAAAAGTTAAACTTCTTGTTATTATCTAAAAGTGCATTTCTGAAATGGTTGTGAAACAACTATGATTTTTTGTTTTTATTTTTTTACTAGAATGTGAGAAGTGGAGGAACCGCAGTTCATTTCAATACTGTAATATTAATCAGAATTATTTTTAAAACTGGGAGACTGAATATCCTTGCTCTTTATGGAGACATCATATGAAAGCAATGTCTAAGTCTTTGTAAAACTGTTGCCCAATAGACTAGAAAATGGAGTCACAGCTGGACCCCATGAAGGATGATTTGCCCTTAATGGCCAACACAAATTACATGCTTGTGAGGCATTATGTATTGGACTTGGATGTGGATTTTAAAAGTAAAGTTATACAAGGCATCATAGTTTTATTCTTTGAGACTGGGAGCCATTACCTGAAAACCAGCAGTAGTGGCAAAGAATGCTGTCAGTCACAGTTTGATGAAACCTGTAAAGTGAAGCCATGTGAACCCTGCTACATGCCTATGACAACTGTGAGTGCCTGTTCACCTAAACTGGAATATAATGATTTTGCTGTCTGTGGTAAAGGTGAAGAAGACACTTCTGATAAAAATGGTAACCATAGCAACGAGGCACAGGCTTCTGGGATTTCTAGTTCAAAGGACATCTGTGACATACAGAATCATGGGAACAAGGATTTTCTGCTGGTACTGGACTGCTGTGATTTATCTGTGCTGAAGGTTGAGGAGGTAGATGTTGCTGCTGTGTCAGGCATTGAAAAATTCACAAGGTCTGCCCAGCTAACAGATGTTTCAAAGAAGCTGGAAAATCTCAGTAATCAGATTGTACATGAACTTGTGACTTTACCTGCAGATCGCTGGAAGGAACAGCTGTACTATTTTACTCGCTGCAGCCAGGCACCTGGCTGTGGAGAGCTTCTGTTTACTACTGGCACTTGGAGCTTGGAGATAAGAAAATCAGGAGTTCAGACTCCAACAGACTTTCCTCATGCAATAAGAATATGGTACAAAACCAAACCAGAGGGAAGATCTGTTACATGGACTACAGACCAGAGTGGCAGGTATGTAGCTATTAACTAAAAGCTTTGCACACAATGATTTTAAACATAGGTGCAAGAATGTAGAATTATGTAATGCTGAGCAGCTGTGAAGATGATGAGCATCCTCTTCCACTGTTTTCATTTTCTTGTTTTGAATCCTGTTGCTGTAGAACAAACTCTGCTCAAGAAATCCTAACAGACTTGCAGACCTCAGGCCTATCTAAGTGATTCGCATTTACTCATTCTGAACGAGAGTAAATAATTATATATTAGAGTAAGTGTGTGCAGGTAATAAGGAATTACGACTTGGGGGAAGAGAAGGTATGCATGATGGGGTATTTTTGCTTTAATACTTTGTACTAGCACACACAACTGATCATACAACATTAAGATCAGTGTACATAATATTTAATAGAATTGCTTCACAAATAGTCTTATCAATATTGTAGTAAGTTTAGAAATCCGGTCTTTTTCTGTTAGTCTCTCATAATCAACTTCTAAAGTCTTTATTAACTGCAAACTGAAACTGCAGGAAGAATTTACAGTTTATCTAGCATTTGTACAGTGCTGTATCTTTAAGATAAGCTGTTTGCAGGGGGATGTCCTATAAAGCAGTCCACTCTTGACTTCTACAACTGTAATTTTTTACTGTAATGTTCAAAGCTGGTTTTGAATGGCTGTTAGTTCCTTGTGATGTCTAAAAACCAGAAACAGATTTGGGAGATGAGGAAGAAATTGGTCTAATTGAGTACTTGCTTTTCATCTCCAAACTAGAGATACATGGTTACCTTTAATTTCAATTACGCTAATAGAAATTAAGGATCTTCTCACTGACATCCATGTTAGGGAGGGAAACGAGGCCTTTTAATTGTGTAACTGACAGTTGGGTAATTCTCCTACTAAACCGTGAGCATCATTAAAACCAGGAATGTACAGTTGTACACAAGCACATGAAATTTCATAAATGAATAATGAAGTAGGAAAAGATGGCTTGATGTGGGTCAGGTAGTCTGATGTTAGTGAATAGTCTCAAGCTGGTTTACGAGGCCTTGGGTGATATGATTTAGCATAAGGTGTCCCTGCCCACGGCAGGGGGGTTGGAACTAGATGATCTTCAGGTCCTTTCCAACCCTAATTATTCTATGGTTCTATGATTTTTAGTCTTTCGTAGAGTATTCCAGAAACTAATGCCTGTGAGAAAATAAGTTTTCATATCACAGTCATTAGAATCTTTCTTGCTACATTTTAAAAATCAAATTCTGTATGTGATTAACCCATAAATACAGTGGTGAAGCTCACTGTACAAAATGCTATCATATTTTTGCTTCCCTTTCTAAAAATAAAGTCCATTTATAATGTATGGAGGAAGTACTATTACATTATATTCTTATAGGGGAATTATTTAGATTTTTCCAATTTATGCGTATGGTGCTTTTTTAGGCAGATGTCAGATCCTTTACCAGTGGAGTCTGTATGATTCTAAGCCCAAAGAAAAGTGAACTGACTAATGAAGTACAGACATTGTATGGCCACTTCCAATATGTTTCTTCTAATTTAACACTAATACAATGTTTTGAAATTTAACTTATGATCTATTTTATAAAGACTTACAATTTATTTGTTTTAAACAATGATGTATTATAGTACACAAAAAAAAGAAGAAAGGTTACAACAGTGCTGTGTGGGGTGAGTTTAGTCAAGTTGAGGTATGTGTGTGCAAACCTGATGTTGGCATAGCAACGCACAGTTCTGCTTTCAGTGGAGGAACTGAACACATGGAATTTCAGTATTTCCTTTTTTGGGCTTTTGATACTAGAAAATATATTGATGATCAAGAAGAAAGGTTTTCTTTAGCCCTAGAACATGTTTTTTGTAATAACATGCTTTTTAGGGCCTTTATGCCCAAGTAATAGAAAGGGGATAAAATGGAAGAATAGATTAAATGGGTATATGTGGCTATGCACATGTAAATATGCATATATGTGTAAGCATACCCACTTTTTCTTGTGTGTCTCCAGAAGCTGCAAGGACTGTATCAGTTCTTAAAACTGGGAGGTAACTTCTAACAGTGCTCAATAACAGAATTATTAAAAAAAAAAAGTGTTGATTATAATGTTTGCAGTATGTTTATCATGAACAAAGAGCAGTTCTGTTTCAGAGTTTTTCAGCTGTTTACTAGCACAACAATACAGCCCTGGGATTTCAAACTAAGAAGGTAATTTTAGCAAAATTACTTTTGCTTGAAATATTCTTAGTATTATAGAATTATTTAAAATAAAAACTTACTTTAGACACTGTAATAACCACTTTGTGGAGGGAATAATATATATGCAGCATCATTCATTACTTGGAAGGAGAAGCTTCTTCCCAGCCCATCAAGGTGTTGAATCAGTTTTTCCTAAGTCTGTGTAGCAGTATTAAGTCAGCATGGCTACTAGTGTATTTCAAATTAAATGCTTTCTCACGATCATAGTTAAGAATCCTGATTTGCTAAAATATCCAGGGATCCCATATCTTATTGTTTAAGAAAAGGATTAAACACATTTGAGTTAAAGAGGTGATTTCCCTCGCAAACAGCCTTGCAAATTCTAATAGGAAATTCCTCCAACGTTTTTTTTTGCCCTTCTTATTGCCACTCCTAGCACTGCCATAAATTAGTTAACAGTTTTGTTGACATTAGTGCACAACTGGGATGGAACTCATTTTCTCATGGTGGGATTAGGAATGAAAGAGTATCTTTGATATGAATGAAATCAGTGAAAAACACTCCATGACACTGAAGCCTTTCAGTATAGTGTCCTAATCCTGCAAGCTACCTGCTCATTATTTATCTTGGCATGCATGAATAGGTGCATGAATTGGTCAGGCACATGCATTTATTTTTTCAGGTTAAGCCCAATGTATCAGGCATACAGAAAATTAGAAATTCTGGAACATAAAGGGGATAGGTTGAATTACTCCAAGTGTATGATTTTCATGAGAATTTATGGGAAAAGTACATTTTTAGAAGCTATTAAAGGATGATTGAGCAGTTTTGGGGGAAAGAGCTCTAGAAAGAGTTAACCATGTGCTAATTTTCAGAAGTGGGAAATATTGGAAAATATGAAATGACCTCCTTAAAAAATTATTATGAAATCTTGATATTTATTTAAACAATGTAAATGTCTTACCAATACAAAATATTTTGTACCTCTGTAACTGATAATCTTTATGATATCTTATTGTTATATTAAAATATCAGTTATTTTTTAAGAATTCAGAAGTGCCTTTATGAAAGCTATAAAGGTGATTACAACAAGCATAAATGTACAAGTTGGTGGAAGCGCTAATTCTAGCATATATTCTATAATTAAATGCTTGGACAAAAGAAGGCTCTGAGGAGACCTTATAACAGCCTTCTAGTACCTGAAAGAGTCCTACAAGAAATCTGGAGGGGGACTTTTTACAGGGTCATGTAGTGACAGGACAAGGGGGAATGGCTTTAGATAGAAAGAGGGGGAATTCAGATCAGATATTTGGAACAAATTCTTTACTATGAGACTGGTGAGACACTGGCACAGGTTGCGCAGAGAAGTTGAGATGCTCCATCCCTGGAATTGTTCAAGGCCAGACTGGAAGGGGCTTTTAGCAACCTGGTCTGGTGGAAGGTGTCTCTGCCTGTGGCAGAGGGGTTGGAATTAGGTGATCTTTGAAGGTCCCTTCCAACTCTAACCATTCTATGATTCTATCTAAACGCTGCAAAAAGGTTTGCAAAAAAAGGTTTGTGTCCTTAGTGATTGATTAGTACTTAAGAGTGAAGAATAGCATTTGGCTACAATGAGCTAGCAATTTGCAATGCATATTGTCTGAGTACTGGCTACAAGTTATTCCCTAATCATACTCACATACCTGGGAATTTTAGACCATACTTAGAACATGTTTGCAGTAGACCTGCAAAAGAAGAGAGTAATTATACTGATTCCCAGGCTAGATCAAACAGTTGCTCCCTACTTAGTCTGGAGCCTTTCTGTTTACCCTCAAAGTTCAGCATAATGCTTTGGTTTTGTATTGTCTGTCTCCAAAGTTTATTAACATTATAGAGTCAACCACAGAGCTATTTTGCACTAATGAAAAGAGGGAAGGAGACAGAGCTAAAAGGAATGAGGAAGAAGCTTACCAAAGTACACTTGCTGAAAGAGATGCTTTTGACCTCTCCAAACTTGGATGCTGGTTCCCTTCACCACTGGTTATGATGACATAGGTGTGTGTACAGCTAGGTGATAAGGTGTATGAGGGAGCTAATATATCTGAAAATAAGCAGGCAGAGGAAGGGAATGTTATTTGGAGTTACAGGAGTTATTTGGAATATGTTACTGCAGTTAATTTGGAAGATACCTGTTTCACTGATAGTACAAGTTTGTGCCAATGTAACCCTCTATCTGTAGCCCTTATGGAGTCTCAGGCATCCTTTCACTTTTCATATAATATATTTGATGTTTTCAAAGCAGATTTCTCCAGGGTGGAGATTGGAAAAATGAGTCAGTTTTCAGAAAATATGTGATGAAAATGATTGTTTATTTTTCTGTGGCATGAGTTAGCATCATTATGTGCTCTTGGAATCTAGAAATGCAGGAAGGAAATAAAGAGCTTGTTCTTCTTCATGGACAAGGTTTGGGAGAATAAGGTGCTCCAGAATCCAGACAAATCACAGACTAAATCCTAAATGGCTACCATCAACTGTGGGGGTATTTTCTGTGATTTTGCTCCCTATGATGGATATTTATATTTGAGTAATTAATGAAGCAGTCTGAATTGAAGTAATGTTTGATACAGTGATTTCTAACAAAGAACAAATGGTATCAGGAATAGAATGGAGAAGTAAAGTAAAAATTGACAAAAAAAAAAAGTAGGCAGATTCTGAGTAGAAAATGAGCTGATTTGGTATTTCTGGAAATGGGGATGGCAATGAACAAATACTTCTAAAAAATTAAAAATAGCTCCTCTGAATTGGTTGTCCTGACATAAAAGGAAGACTGTGAGAAATGAGGGTATTTTTAGGGAACTTAATACTTTTTCAGAGTTACAGCAAGTTTCATGGCCTGACAGGACAACGTAGGTGGATGTAGGTGAATTACATGCCTGTGGTACAGGACAGAGGAAGGAAGTGCTAGGCAGTTACAGACACACTGCATACTGCAGTACAGGGAGCTAGGTTGATGATACTTCTTTGTATTCAGAAGGAATACAAAAGGCAAGCTACTTCACTAAAATGTGCCACACTTGATCAGAGGAGGCTGAGAATGAAATAGGATTATGAAAACACCATTATCCATATGAACAATAAGTCTAAGTGTTTTAATTTTCAAATCGAAAAAGGAGGTGAAAGCAGAGAATATTGAAGAGCCAGTGATGGGGAATGACAAGTCAAATCAGCATTTGTGTTTGTGAATTTGTCAATGAAGAAACCCAAGCAACCTTTGATTTTAGAACAGAGCTGAGAAAGTCCAGCTGTATCACTGTTCATATCCATACAAAAACTATTTTCTGTTTTTACAGACAGAGACTTACAAGGGGTTTTATTTTTTTAATTTTTTTATTTTTGTCCTGCTGTGGGAATAGAGCAATTAGGAAATCTCCTGATTTCTCTGCCAATAATAAGTTATTTCCAATATTTACTAACATTGAAACAGGATTTATGGCTAATTAATTAAATTTTGTTTAAGCACAGTCAGGTGGTACTTCCTCCAGTGTTACAGAAGTAGTATTAAAAGATTTACAGGGAATGGAATACCTAAGGGATTGGTCAGATGTGTGACTTCAAATTTAGGAAACTTTCTAATAACAGCATTGAGGAAGCTGTTAAGCACATTGCATTTGCCAAAAGTACAGGTCAAAGTAAGTGAAAATATCCGTATTGTTAGAAGCAAAGTAGGAGCACAGTTAGTACTAAATTTAATTACTTTGGATGAAAAAGATATGCCCTGTCTTAACTTCATTATCCTTGCTTTCTGGTGATGGCTGTACCAAAAGATAAAACTTTTAAACAGGAGTTTGTACAGGTACTGTATCTAGAAGAAGCAGGATTGGTATTACCTGGTGTCACCAAAAGTCAGGAGAATAGAACTCTTTAATACCAATATAGCATTAAGAAGCAGGCATTATATATTGCGGTGCTGGATGCATAGGGGATAGCTCTGTCTAAAATGCATGCAGATTTGTACAGGTTTCTTGCTTATAAACATTTTATCTCAAACATATACATTGTAATTCCCGGCATTATGCACAGTTTATTTTGGGTGAGGTTCCCAGTGGTCTCTGGGACCCCTGGTAGTTGTGTTTTTCTTGACCTTTGGCTGAACTTTTCTCTTATCTTCCTTTTATGGTCTTAGGTAGGCTTCTCTTCTGACTTTGTGAGGGATGGTTCCCAGGTCAATGAGCTACATAAGCAAAGAAAGTTCTTTGTTGTTGTCCTGGATTCAGCAGTAGCAGTCATTTTTCTACTAAGCTGGTGCAGTGCTGTGTTTTTGACTTTCAGCCTGGGAACAGCGCTGATGACACCCATGTTTTTAGTTGTTGCTCAGTAATGTTTACTCTGACCAAGGACTTTCTGAGTCTCATGTTCTGCCAGGGAGGAGGGGAAGCTGGGAGGAAGCAGAGACAGGACACCTGACCCAGACTAGCCAAAGGGGTGTTCCATACCACAGCACGTCATGCCCAGTATATAAACTGGGGGCAGTTACCTGGAAAGGCCAGATCACTGCTCAGGTCAGGCTGGGTATCAGTCGGTGGGTGGTGAGCAGTTGTATTCTCTTCCCTTGTTATTTCTCTTATTATTATTGGTGGTAGCAGTAGTAGTTTGTGTTGTACCTTAGTTACTGGACTGTTCTTACTTCGGCCCATGGGAGTTACATTCTTTCAATTCTCCTCCCCATCCCTCCGGGAGCGAGGGGAGGAAGTAGAGGAGTGAGCGAGCAGCTGCGTGGTTCTGAGTTACAGGCTGGGCTTAAACCACAACAGTTGTCTTGTTCCTTCTTGACATATGTATGGTTTTGTTCAGTTAAAGTTCAACTTGTTGATTTGCTTCAGCTAAAAATCAGTAAAATGAATCCTCTCCTATCAGTGAGTACCACAGTCAATGAGTACCACAAATTATTGGGCAAAAGTCATGAAGCATCACTTTAGAAACATAGGCATCCAACTGTTGAAAGAAAAGCATCAGAGTAGGAGATTACAGGTGGAATCACTCCTCTCACAATCATATTTAGTACTTTTAAATTGGAGAATGGTTAGTTATTGACTGTTGTTTTATTCAACAGAAAAATGAAAACAAGAATACCTGCTCTGTTGGAATCTGGTGACAGTCACTGGCACCTTGCAGATGTGTAAATTGAGGAGACAGAACAAAAATGTCTGTGTGATTCAGATGCCAGGAAATCCTGTTGCTTTGAAGAAATGGCACTGTAATTAAGAGTAAGAAAAGTTGCCAACAGCAGTAGTTCTGCAAGGAGTGGCCTTGTAGTTGCAGGACATTGCTATCTTACATCCTTACACAGAGATAACCCTTGAAAAAATAGGGAATGTATTTTTTCACACACAGGAAAGGGATAGTTCCTGAGCTGGGCATTTTCCTTGTGAAAGCTTTAAACATGAAGTAGCCAAAACAGATTGACATGGCTGAGCCTTAGGACATGATTCGTGTAACTCCCACGGCAGGTATCTCAAAGAAGACCTGCAGGTTCCTGTTCAGAGAACAAAGTACCAACATTTCTTATTGGCTTTAAGGTAGTAGCTAAATTTGTTATTGTAATTTATATGCTTACATGGGAGAGTGAGATCTGCCAAGAGCTGGTTTGAGCTAGTTTTGTTATGAAAATACATGAAATACTGATGAGTTAGGATTGCATGAATCAAATCTGCCTCAGAATAATTGGCTTTGGATGTTACTGAACTACAGATTTGTGGTTGCCTGTTTTTCCAGTGTAACAAGTAATTAGACAAATAGTCTGAGTTCTCTCTGCTTATCTTACTTTTGTTGTATTCAATTTCCTTATCTCTTCCAATTTATGGTGGCAAAGATTATGGCTGGCATAAAAAACATATTACATAAATGGATGATTTGAAGATTACAAAACTATTAAAACTGAAAGAAGAGACATGGAGAGGATAGGAAAAAGGAAAAGATCTGTGAAGTTTCTTGCTGGCAGGGATAAATCAGAAAAATGGCAAATTTTGTATCCATTAACAAGGGTAGTCTAAAAGTAATTATTTGTCATTGCTATTCTTTGATTGGTTACATAGTACTTTTTCTTTTTCTCAGTCAGGTGCAAAATCTCATCTGTATCAGGGTAAGAATTATATTTCTGGTCCTCTTAACATGCTGGAATTGCCTGACCCAGAACAAAGAAAACCCATCAACTGCACTGGGTGTCCAAAAGTAACATTGCACTATTACCAATGTTGTAAAAAGAAATTACTACTGTAAATAAAGTATAAAAAATTAGCAAAGTAAAATGTGATTTGTCAGGGGAAGCAAAACAATCCGTGAAAGTATTTTTTAGAGTGAGAAGAAAATAGATTAAAAATTCCAGTGACAGAAAAGTGTCGTGGTTTAAGCCCAGCTGGTAACTCAGAACCACGCAGCTGCTCGCTCACTCCCCCCACTTATTCCTTCTCCCGCTCCTGGAGGGATGGGGAGGAGAATCAGAAGAAAACTCCCACGGCTTGAGATAAGAACAGTCCGGTAACTAAGGTATAACACAAACCACTACTGCTACCACCAATAATAATAATGATAAGGGAGATAACAAGGGAAGAGAATATAACCACTCACCATCCACCGACTGATACACAGCCTGACCCAAGCAGCGATCTAGCCCTCTGGGTAACTGTCCCCAGTTTATATACTGGGTGTGACGTGCTGTGGTTTGAAATACACCTTTGCCTAGTGTCTACCCCTTATTCCATACCATTCATGTCAGGCTCAGATCTCACATTTTTCAATATACCATCGCTTTTGTCTCATATATACATATATGAGACAAATATATATATATATGTACATGTACACGCACACACACACCACACACAAAGAGAGAGAGAGAGGTCATTCCTTAGTCCGTGGACCAATCCGTGTGAAGCTGCTGAGTTCATCCTGTTCATGATGTCAGGTTCCATCTCTTGTAACAGGGGCAGGAAAGGCTGTGTGCAGTGTTGGATTGTTGCCTATGGATGACACCTCGGAACCTGTCTGGTTCTATCAAAGTTCATTCTTTGTTGGGATGATGGTTGGAGGGAAGTCAGGGCTAGTAGCTGGTGACCTGAACATCTAGTTGGTGGGCTATGAAAGTGCTACATAGCAGGCATCAGCATACAATTGAGTTCATTGCCTGTTTTCCCCTAAAATCAAATCCCCTTGAGGTTCACAGCAGACTTCCCCATCTTCCCGCATTACCCACCAAGTATATCCGGGTCCCGAGCAAAAGGAATCCCACAAGTGGGTTTGCCTTTACCTGAAGCAGGAATAACCTAGACTCTCTTCCCCAGCAAATTATGTGCACCACAGGAACTTTATCCCCTTCTACAGTATGTAGAAGTTCTGACTGGGCTGGGCCAGCCCTGTTGGCAGATCCTCTGGTGTTGACCAACCAGGTGGCCTTTGGTTAGTGTGTACCCCAGTGTTTGAAAGTCCCACCACCCATTGTTCTCAGTGAGTTTTTAACAGCCCATTGTACCGTTCGATTTTCCCAGAGGCTGGTGCATGGTAGGGGATGTGATATACCCACTCAATGCCATGCTCTTTGGCCCAAGTGTCTATAAGGTTGTTCTGGAAATGAGTCCCATTGTCTGACTCAATTCTCTCTGGAGTGCCATGTCACCCCAAGATTTCTTTCTCATGGCCCAGGATAGTGTTCCGGGCAGTGGCATGGGGCACAGCGTATGTTTCAAGCCACCCGGTGGTTGCTTCCACCATGGTAAGCACATGGCGCTTGCCTTGGCGGGTTGGTGGCAGTGTGATATAATCAGTGTGCCAGGCCTCCCCATATTTGTACTTCAGCCATCGTCCTCCATACCAAAGAGGCTTTAACCACTTGGCTTGCTTAATTGCAGCACATGTTTCACACTCATGAATAACCTGGGAATAGCATCCATTGTTGAGTCCACCCCTCAGTCACAAGCCCATCTATATGTTGCATCTCTGCCCTGATGGCCTGAAGTATCATGGGCCCACCAGGCCAAAAATAATTCACCCTTATGTTGCCAATCTAAGTCCATCTGAGCCACTTCAATCTTAGCCACTTTATCCACTTGTTGGTTGTTCTGGTGTTTCCCAGTGCTCCTGTCCCAGTGCAGTCTGGATCAGTCCATGGCAAATGGTAGGGCTGTGTTTCCACCCCTGGGGCAGTCGGTTCCAAGTGTACTGGACGCTCCTCCAAGTAAAAGCAAACTGTGGCCTGCACTCTGCTGCCAAAGGAATTGAGAAAAATGCGTTGGCAATATCAATCGTGGCATACCACTTGGCTGCCTTAGTCTCCAGTTCATACTGAAGTTCTAGCATGTCCGGTACAGCAGCACTCAGTGGTGGTGTGACTTCATTCAGGCCACGATAGTCTACTGTTAGTCTCCATTCTCCATTAGACTTTCGCACTGGCCATATGGGGCTATTAAAGGGTGAGCGGGTCCTGCTGATCACTCCTTGGCTCTCCAGTCTACGAATCAGCTGATGGATGGGAATCAGGGAGTCTCAGCTGGTGTGATATTGCCTCTGGTGCACTGTTGTGGTCGCAATTGGCACTTGTTTATTCTTCGACCTTCAGCAACCCCACAACAGAAGGATCTTCTGAGAGACCAGGCAAGGTGGGCAGCAGCTTAATTTCCTCAATCTCCAAAGCAGCAATGCCAAAAGCCCATTGGTACCCTTTTGGGTCTTTGAAGTACCCTCTCCTGAGGTAGTCTATGCCAAGGATGCATGGAGCCTCTGGGTGCTTTTGCCAGTTCCTCCCAGTCAGGCTGATTTCAGCCCCCAGTACAGTCAACTCTTGGGATCCTCCTGTCACTCCAGAAATAGAAATAGGTTCCACCCCTTGACAGCTTGATGGCATCAGGGTACACTGTGCACCGGTATGTACTAGAGCCTTATACTTCTGTGGGACTGATGTGCCAGGCCATCTGATCCACACAGACCAGTAAATCCAACTGTCCCTTACCTCCACCTGGCTGGAGGCAGGGCCCCTCTAATAGTCATCACAATGTTGGACACTTTAGTCTTGTAGACAGGGATTATTCTTCGTTATCACAGGAGCTGGAGTAAAATCAGCTCTTCCACTCCATTTGGGAACCTGCTCACCAGAGACTGAAGCCACAGCTCTCATGGGATGATCATCCTTGACCTTTGTTTCATTCTTCAATTCATGCACCCATTCCTCCAGAGCTGAGGTAGGTTTTCCATCCCACTTTCTCATGTCTACTCCGTGAACCCACAGGTAAAACTGTAGGTTGGCCTGTGGCGTGTACTTCCTATATGATCTCTCTCGAGCCTTTTCTTAATAGCTGAGACGTGGGTTGGTACATGTGAGGAGCTGTATAGATCGGATAGATCGTCTCTCAATTGTTTGAACTCCTGGAACAGTTTTTCCATGCTGAAATGATGGAAGGGGTGAGATTGTCTTAGAGCTCTCAAAGCTGACAAATCATCCAGTGTTGGTGGTGCTACGTCATGCCAGGTTATTGCTACCAGTGAGTGGGCATATGATGATGGTGCACTCCGTGTAAATTTCTGCCTCATGGGTCATGTACATTTGACTTCATCTGGATCTATGGGTGCATTCCCGGCATCTGGCCTGCGATAGATCATCTCTACAATGACTGATTCCCTCAGAAACTGGATGCCTTTTTCAATCATGGTCCACTTGGCCGAACAATGTATAACATCGTCCTTGTACGGAAAGCTTTCTTTCACAGCTGCCAAGAGCCGCCTCCAAAGACTGAGGGAGTTTTTCTGTCTTGCAATTGCTTTGTCAATTCCCTCTTCTCTAGCAAGTGATCCCAGCTGTTTTACTGCTTGGCTTCCCTATCTTCTACTTTGTGACCTTCGGCCTCATTGTCCCAGCATCAGAGCAACTAGGTGATGATGTGCTTCCGTGGTTGATGGGTAAAATCTTTTTGCATATTCCATAGCTCAGTTGAGGACTAGAGTTGAGAAGTCACCTCTTCTTCCTCTTCCCCTGATTCATGTAATAATATCTCCTGATCAGATCCTGTCCCTTGTAGTAACTGCTTTGCTTCTTCATCTTTCTTCACTGTATGGGTTACTTTTTGTGCCTCTTGTTTGCTTTTCCCCTTGCATACAGGGGCAACCGATACTGGCACAAATTGGTCCTTTGGTTTAGCTGCAGTGACTGTCACCATGGTTGGAGTGTCTGCAGTATCTGTTGTCAGGGTTGGTGCAGCCACTGTGCTTGGGTGTTGAGTAGCACCAGTATCTGCGCTGTCTGTTGCTGTCGGGGTTTGAGTAGCTGCTGTACTTGTCATTGGAGTGGGTGTAGTTACTGGTTTTTGGAGCTGGAGTAGCTGTGTTGTCTGTTGTAGTCAGAGTTAAGCATAACTGCTGTACTTGTCACTAGGGTTGGTGTATCTGCTGTATTTGGAGTTGGAGTAGCTGCACTGTCTGTTGCTTTGCATCAGATCCAGAGACATTTTGTTCACTTTGAAGGTGCTGAATAGTGTTGAACAAGGCTCTGTAAGCACAGGCCAAGCCCCAGCACATTGCCATGATTTGTCCCTCTCTGATATGATCAGGATGACAACACACCTCATTTAAGTGTTTTACTAATTTTTCCAGATTTTGCACTTCTTCAGTGGTGAAGTTCCAAAGCACTGGAGGGGCCCACAGGCCTAGATACTTGCCCATGCTATCCCACACACCCTGCCACTCATGACTGTCCAGCCTTAGGGAAAATCTCTTAGTCCTCCTATATCATTGTCTAACCCTAGACAAGACCCAAACCTGACTCTTCTTAACTTTCGAGATCAGATGAAATGGTCATGGGTAAAACACACTCTGAATGCGTGCCAACATGGTGGTCCCCATCACAATCAGCAGGCAGGTCTCAAGGGTACCCAAAGGCCATTCAGAACCTTCAGAACTTTCAAATGATGCTGTAAGTAGTCTGATGGGGGAGCTGGGAACATAAAGGAATGTTTCCTTCGTAGGTTGACCACCTGAGGAGGGGTAAAAAGATGTGTAATTGCTTAACACTTTCATTATATACCTCCCAAATTATAGAGGTGATGACCGCACTGGGAATTCAAGCCAGATCAGTTTCATGATCAATGAGTCTATTGTATTACAAGTCATTACCATAAAGTACAGCAAAACAAGAACCTTAGCCCAAGCACCCCAGCCAATAAACACTAAACCACAAAATACTGGCTGTAAGTGAGGTATGACATGCTGAAACTGTGAGATCAAGAGCAACAACTTTGAGAGACAATAATCAGCATTGTGACAAGTGACTATTAATCAGAAACAATAAATGCTTATGACAAATGTGATTAGAAACACTCTGGTCAGATCTGTTGTTATCTCAACCCTTTGTGCCCCACATTGGGTGCCACAAAGAACTGTAGTGGTTTGAGCCCAGCCAGTAACTCAGAACCACGCAGCCGCTCACTCACTCCCCCACTTCCTCCCCCAACTCCCAGAGGGATGGGGAGGAGAATCGAAAGATGTAACTCCCACGGGTTGAGATAAGAACAGTCCAGTAACTAAGGTATAACACAAACCACTACTGCTGCTGCCACCAATAATAATGATAAGGGAAATAACAAGGGGAGATAATACAACTGCTCACCACCCACCAACTGATACCCAGCCCGACCTGAGCAGCGATCTCACCCTTCCAGGTAACTCCCCGCAATTTATATAGTGGGCATGATGTGCTGTGGTATGGAATACCTCTTTGGCTAATTTGGGTCTGGTGTCCTGTCTCTGCTTCCTCCCAGCTTCCCCTCCTCCCTGGCAGAGCATGAGACTCAGAAAGTCCTTGGTCAGAGTAATCATTACTTGGCAACAACTAAAACCATCGGTGTTACCAGTGTTGTTCCCACACTGAAAGTCAAAAACACTGCGCTGCACCAGCTACTAAGAAGGAGAAAAATGACTGCTGCTCCTGAACCCAGGACAAAAAGATGAAGACAAAAAAATAATGAGTTGATGGCCTGCTGCCAGTCAAGCTTGCAGGTGGTCTCACTATGAATATACAAATACCTAATTAAAAGCCGATGTAATTGTTGTTCTGATAGTTTCCTCTTGCTATTTAGAATTTACATGTTTTATTACTATCTTCTTTGCAGACTTTGACATCTTTGAATACATTTTGATTTGATATAATGAGGTTAGTAAGGATACATGGACAAAAATTTTATTGAGACATGTGAGCAGTGGAAAGGAGGCTGTTTTGAAAAAAGAGATTTTGTGCTTGACCAATCTTTCTCCACTTTTCTAACTCCCTTTCTACTTGGGCCTTAATTGTAGAAACTTGTGACCCGCCTGTGTAAGTATTTTAGAATGAAGATATTTTAGGATAAAAAAGATAGTTATATAATTATTTCTTATAATGAGATGCTTCTTAGTCCAGCATGAAAGCTGTTGAACTGAGAGGCTTGAAACTAAGCCTGAAAGCACAGCTTGAACACTAGCACTAAGCAAATCTTTTCACTGTTTTACATTTCACCCATCTGCGAAACGGTATTGACATTATTTGTAAAATACTTTATGGTCTGCAGGTAAAAAATGTTCTCTGAGAACAAGATAACATTCATGGTCTTGGTAGCTTCTGTTCCGTGTTATGTTTGTATTGTATTTGACACAGCATTGTAACATTATGCTTCATGCTGTTCTGCTAGCCCTTTTCCCCGCTCATTGTGACATTTCCCTTAGGATATGAAAATCCCCTATAATGCTCTTAAGACTGGGTTATATCAACAGCAGCCAGCAAAACCACCTTCAGGCAGCAAAACGACTTTCACAAATGCATGGTAAATCATTAGTAAAATATATGTATCAGTAGCCATTAACCCCACCTTTCCCCTCATTCCTAGAATCACTACTAGGATCTCTTTTTATATCTTGTGTATTTAATTAAGTTTTCATGAATGAGGAGCCATCCTTTCCTCCCTGTCGCCTCCCAGTAAGCATATGATTTAGGATAAATAGCATGTCCAGTATCTCTTAGCTAGCATTACAAGGAGAAAGCAGAACTTAAAAGCTCTTACTTTTCCTTGTGAACTCACCATTCAGTTTTCTAGAAGGAAACAAAGGTATTTTATGTATTATCAGAGTTGGTTACAAATTCAGGTTTAGTAGATTAATTCCAAAGAATTAAAGCTAATTAAAGATTTATACACATTAGTGGTCTTTTACATTTAGCTGTGCATTGTGTTTTACTGGGTAAAAGATAACCACCTTCTCAAAAGACAAAAGATAACTACAGGTATTTTTTGAGCTTTACTGGATATCTATGTCCTACTCTATTCACTCTGACACATGGCAGGGGGGAGTCAAATTAATTTCATTTTCTGGTTGTGCATAGGCCTACTTAAACTGCAGTTTCACTGAAAGATCAAGCTGGCCTTCATTAGTTAAGCCACTGTAACTTGATTGTGCCATGGACAGCTCTGGATTCAATACCATAAATAGATAGCACTTTTGACAAGAGGGCAAAAATAGCTTCAGAATATTTTTCATGTTTGGCCATCAGTATCTCCCAAGTTATTTCCTCTGGGAATAATTTGAATGGAGGAGCTGTTTGGACGCGAGTAAAGAAGATACTCAGATTTTAGCCATTGCAAAATAGGTTTTGCCCTAAAAATCTGTCTTCTATCTTCCAAAGTGTTTTGATGATATTTACACTTGAGTTATGAAAGATACTGATCAAAATATTTTTAGCCTCAAGCATTTACAAAATAACTTGTCATGCTCCCAGATGATTTAAATATCATAGGTTTTTAAAAACTCAGGGCAATGAAGTTAAGCTTTTAAGATTTTCTTTATCTGGAGAAACCTACTGACTGTGCTTAGTTTATATAATTTATAAATTTATTTCTGTAATTTATATTTGAAAACCTAACTTTTTTAGTAGTAGGAATTTTGATAAAACTGCAAAATGCAACAAAAGAAGTAGAAAAAGAATTATTATATCTGAACACCAACAACAGCAAGGTAGGAGTTAATGAAAGGCCTTGTTACCTTCCCAGCTGTAGCTAAGCTGCTAGTAAGAAACTGGCTGGCATGAAATATTGCAGCTGAAATTTGAAAGGGGCAGTAGATGGAGAGGATGCCTAGGAGAGGGTTAGAGAAACTGCAAAAAGAATAATACTACAAGGAAGATTGCTACATGAGAAGCAAGAAGGAGACTGAGGCTGATAGGGAAGAAATACTTGCTTCTCATTATATGCCCTGTGGTTGAAGTTCTGAAAGGCAGGTGAGCTAGCATGCATTACATTAGTGCAAGAAGAAATGTAAAATAGTCAGGATTTATTTAGGCTTGGGCTAAAAAAGGCAAGAGGCTAGACCTATTGCTCACAGTTTGCATGAGCTTCCAGATTGTATGGAGAGATGGGATTAATGATCATGAAAGCACTACTGCAATGACAACAGGGAGGTGTCAAAGGTGTCAATGAAGCCTTGCAAAGGCATATCGTCAGAAGATACTCAGAAGCCTTCTTTAGCCTTATGGATTCAGCTGAAGGCCATTATATAAGGCTAGAAGGCTCATGCATAAGCAGGCGAGGGGAAAGACTGTAGTTACTCTTTTCTAGTTTATGTAAAAATTGTTGTGGCAGTCTTGCTTTTCTTCATCCTAAGTGACTTTAAATTGTATGTTGATTGGTTCATGTCATACAGGTTTGAAACCTACAGAGCTGAGGTTAAAAATAAACACCTCAGTACAACAGTAGGTTGGATTCTAGATAGAAAAATTAATTCACTCTTTCTTACTGTAACTCCAGTTTCAATGTCTTTTCCTTACATCTAGGCCATGTGTTTATACGATGGGATCGCCAATAAACAACAGAGCTCTTTTCCCATGCCAAGAGCCACCTATTGCCTTGTCAACGTGGCAGGCCTCCGTCCGAACAGCTGCAGACTTTGTTGTGTTAATGAGTGGTGAAAACTCAGCAGAGCCAGTCCAGCTTCAAGAAGGTGAGATATACTTTCTACAGCAAATTATTTTCAATAATTTTATAATTATAAATGTAGCTTAGTAGATATGTAATAGTTGAAATAATGAAATTCCTAACCTGAAAAGCACTTACTTGTCTGATTACATATCTGTAATCTCCATATCGTTCTATGGAAAGTTACTTGCCCAAGGCCTCAGGTTAGGAATAAGAATTCAAGGCATCTACATTTCACTGTGTTATTTCTACTTACTTTTTTCTGAGGTTTTATTCCTTTACTTTTCCCAAACTTTATTTTTCTAAACTTCACTTGGATTTAATCACTCTACAGTTGAACGTTTCATAGATGAGGTACTTTATCAGGCTCTTGACAACTTCAGGCCTTGGTAAATCATTAACTTCCAGTTTTAGTTTTCCAGTCGAAGTATAGATCAACATGCCAGTGATTAGAAGCGGTCATTGTGTCATGTCTGTTTCCTGAGATATATGGAATAGATGAAGAATATCAGGTCAGTCCCCTGCAAATCTGGTCTTTGGGGTTTTTTGACATTGGTAGATAATACATTGTGCAGCAGTAAGCAAGCAGATATTTTTCTTTGGTGTTGTTTATTCTCTAAACCTCTGTCTTCACAAAGAAGGAAGTTTTTAAGGCAGTTCTACGGGTAATACAAAGTATGTCTTGCTTCCATAGTTTTGAGATAATCTGTCAAACTGGGTCAGTTATTTTCTACTATAAATAGTTCTGATGAAAAGTAGCATATAGTAAACAGAATAGATGTTTATGGGGAAAAAAACCTCTTATGTTCCCCTTCAAATTTACTCTTGAGGGGGAAAAAAAAAGAGTCTCCTTGATTTGAGAACCATCAGTTAATCCATTTCCATGGAATTATCTGATTATTTTTGGCCATATGTGAAGCCTGTTTCAAGCCTTGTCTCTGCTGTTGAAATATGGAAAGCTGCCATGATAAGTACTCAGCTCACTTGGATAATACTACTTTCCTGTCTCACATCAAGAAAGCAAGCGTGCTATTGCCTTCAGATCAGAACAGCTCTGCCATCATTGTTTGATTAATTTAATCCACACTTAACACCTTTCTAAAGAGTTGTTGCTTGTCTGTCCCTCAGTGGTGGCTATGTGGTATGAAATTTTAAGAGCAAGAAGAATGCTTATGTGAATTTCTAGAAATAGAAACCTTGGAAAAACTTCAGGCAATAAAAATTGTCATAGGTCAGTTAAAACTGATACTTTCTTAGACCAGCTAGCTATTTGAAAATATTGTGAAATAATTATATCCTTATTAACATGTTTTGTCATTTAGTTTAAAACACCTATTAAAAATTTATACTTGAATAAAGAAAAAAAGATAACTAGTTGTGGGAAAAAACAGCTTAAAAATGCTGTTGATGGAGTGTTGAGAATTAAATCAGAGTACCCTGTCATTAATGATAGCACTGGGGCTTAGTTACCTAAAGTCAGTCTTGTCACCCATAGAGAACAGAAGGGGCTTTTATTTAAATCCTTGTAGTTGTTGCAGTGGATTACTTTATGTTGGTCATTCATGTGTCAGCATAAAGCTTTGTTTGGTTTAGGTTTATTTTTTGTGTTTGGTGTTTTTTTGTTTTGTTTAGGTTTTTTTAATTTTCCAAAGTCTGACCCAGTATATTTCCTTTCCTATGAAATGTGAAAGCAAGAAATACTGTAAGAAGTCTTTAATGGAAAGACTAGTAGGGAGGAAATGACTCATTTTAGCTTCGCTGTGCTGTTGAAGTGCTGAGTGGAAAGTGTGAACTGGGAAGAACCAAATGAAGTGTTAAAGCTGGCTCTTTTAAGAGCCATGTGACAATGTCAAAGTTTTGTGCTGAACTTAACTGAAGAGAAGCAGCAGAAGCACCTAGTGCATTTCTGTCCTTCTACCTTTCCTCATGATGGAATTCCCAAGAGTGTGGAAGTCCCTGCTTATGGACTATGTGGGACACACACAATTACTTAGGCTACTTTTGATGTCATGATGCGAAGTTGCTGGGTTTCTTTAAAGGTAGTAGGCATTTTGCTCCAATAGCTCTCAAAGACTTAATCATGGATGAGGCCTTGTAAAAATATGCAAAACAGGTATAGAGGAAGAAGGGGAAAGAATAATATTGTGAGAAATATTATAAGAACCAGACAAACCCAACGCTCAAGTGCTAATCTGAAGCTTGGGTAAATTCTTAATGAATTTAGAAATACAAATTCATTAATTTAATTAAGAAAACCTGAAGAGTTAAAAAGCTAAAAGTGGTCTGTAATGTTAAATAACCTGTCCTACATAGATTGTGTTTTTAGGCAGTTATGCAGGGAATATGAAATCTGTCCAGCTTAAAATTTTGTCTTTATATTTGTAAAACATACCTAAAAGTCTTTCAGGTTGGCTTCAATTAGAATAACTTTTCTTTGACAGATTATTTATATACACTATGCTATTGTTGTACTGCATATTTATGAAATCCTAGATAACAGACAGAACACAAAAATACATTTTTAAAATGCAGTTGCTATTTTGGCAAGCAGTTGTGGATGAATTTCTTCTGAATAGAATTACAAGTTATCTGAATATTTTTTCCTTTAAACATCATCACAAGTGTGCAAACAGACAATAAAAGAACACCAAGCAAGGATGATACCTTCATTCTTTTAAACAGAGCTCTGCATTCTGCTTCACAGACCTACATCTCTAGAGGCACAGATGCTGTAATCCAGAGTATTAGGTAGACTAGTAACACACACAAACTCCTCGTTTTGCCAGTTGTATTTGCAGATTTTGGTAACAGCGTACTTTATTCTGTATGTTTCATTTCTGCATTCTGCCTCTTACTAAACTATGGCTCATCCTGTCATTTGAAGTAAAGTGAGGCCACATTTGTTTGAAAATACTGATACTTCACCTACTCAAGTACATATTGTAACTATTCAAGTATGACTTAAAAGTGCGTGAGAATACCAAGCATTCTTTATGGAGTACTTAGAGAAAATAAAAAAATTGTTAGAAAAATGCAACTGACAATGCCTTTTGGCAGAAAGCTTTACAGAGATCACTCTGGATGTGTAATGTGAACCATTCAACCAACGGATTTATTTTTCAGCACTTGACAGTTTTACTTTCCTTCAGCATATTGCTGCAACACATAGAAGGTGCAAATGTATTTGGTCACAAGTACCTTTATATTTGTTTTAATTCATGTTCAAGGAGTAAATATCCAAGCATGAAGTGTGAAATTGACTGGCTTGCTCTTTGTGTGGTTACATTATGTAGCCAATTATTTTGTTTTGCCATCTCTGATACCAATGAGAAGGTGTATTCTATTATTGAGAGGAAATACTGTGGTGGAGAAGGCACCGGTATTGCTATGTAGCTAGCAGCAACAGTAGTTGTTTTTGTGTGTTTGCTCTCCTCTTGCTTTTCACAAGGCAAAATGAGTCCAGTGCTTGTGTTGATTGATCTCCAGCATGTATCAGGAGCTGCAGCACAGGAGTTGACAGCTCATCCCATGCTACTCATCCTTCCAGGCCAGTGCTACTCATCCTTCCGAGCCAGTGCTGAACTGATGCCCTGGCATGAATGTGCTCTGTGGGAAATTCTGGCTTGCAGATGAGATCAAAGATTTCTACAAGTTACAGAGAATTTTAGAAAGCTGGAGGGCTCTTAGTCCTGGTACTCCAACCAAAGAGTAGTTTTGGCATAAATACTTATTTAGCTACAGTTTTATGTATTAGCACTAGCTCCTTACTTTGCATAGCAAATGATGTGTGGGACTGTCTCTCTTTTTCCTTAGAGGTAGCTGAGTTTTGTGGGTTTTTTTTTAGTAAATCATCGACATTGTATGTATTTTGTGCTGTTTATATTTGTGTTAGTATAAACTGTTTGAAAGAAAATATACTATAAGTAAGAATGCTGTTAATGTTCTTGCATTTGGCATTATCAGATACTGACTGGTACATGTTTCTTCAGTTATAAAGGACTCCACAGGGCTCAGAGCAATGCTAAATGAATTAAAAATTCTAGGGATTAATTACATCATTCATCATCATTATTTCAAGTAGAAGAAATAAATGGCCTTTAAATTGTTCTTTTGCACAATTATAAATAGATTATTTTTTCCTACCCTTGTTAAAAGTAGTTCTAATTTTTGCATGGAAAGTTTTCCACTCACAGCTCATGGAGTAGGTGATTGTTGTTGCACAGTTTTTCAGTTATGACATGATAGATTTGATATGCAGAACTGAAAAAAAAACCCTTAAAAATATTTCAAAATTACTTGTAGAGAAAATATTTTGAAGTATTATAATTGCCTAAAATAATTTATGTGTAGGAATCAAGTTGCTTTTAAATTGCCTGGTTGTAGTGAGAGGGTATTAGCATTACAAATAAAAGGACCAGTGCACTTTTCCTCTGTTTATTCTATGGGCAAGCCCCAGCTTAGTCTCTTGTTCTTCCCAACATTTCCTTGCTTAGTCTGGAAGTGTTTTTGTGGTACAAAATACTGGTTTTGGTAAAGCAAGCCATCTTCCCCTTCAGCTGCATTGTTTTCTCTTACCCTGGAGGTGGTGCTGTCTCCAAGGCTGCCCTTTGGAAACCAGAGGGCAGCCAGGGGAAGGGAGGAGTAGTGTAGAGTTTGTAATCCCAGTCTGTACCCTGGGATAGATCTGAGGTTAGAGATAAAGGGAAACAGAACAAATCCCCTGGCCTGAAGAAAGTTAAAGGAAGGGAAATCACGGAGAAAAGGGCAGGTTGGAAGACAGTCTTACCAGTAGCGAGGGGAAAAGACAGACGGTAAATGAAGCTTAGACTCTTGAAACAGTAATGCATGGTGCTTGCTGGAGGGAACTGTTGCCAATATAAAGACTATTTCAGTCGTCCATCAGTGAACACACTATAGAGAGAACTCAGCTGTCATGCCAGAGCATGTGATTTCGGCTATTCAAGGCAAAACAACGGTATAACTATATAGTCACCCTTCACAGTTCAAGAGTATGAACGCAGAAGATAGATTGAGCCCCAGTTAGGTGTGTAAAGACAGTATAAATCTTGGATTTTGTTCTGGGAGTATCCAGAGTTCACATGCTTTCTATAATGTCTGCAAAATACAAGGGGCATGGAAACAAGACGAGGATCTGTATGTTAGTTGCTTTTCTTTTCTTCAGGAAATCCAAATTTAGAGAAATCTGAAAACACATACCAAGAAAAGCTAACTGACTTTGGTACCTTCACCTTTTTCTAGGGTTTGCTGCAGCGTCAAATAGCATATATTCATTGCTAATACCTGTAAATTTGTGAATACAGTACAAGCCGTTCTTTTCTCTGGACTGTTAAACTGATTCCCCATTCATTTTGACATTCTATTCACTCTACCTATGTTTTATAAGAAACCTCTATGGTCTTGCTTGCTCTAGCCTGTTTTGCTGAACTTGTTTCTCACCATAATCCTCTCTGTTCCCTCTGTTTGCACACTACAGGCCCACAGACACACTTTCCATGTAGCCAATCTCCTCACTGTTGTGACAGCTTTCTCCTTTACATCTTCTGCCGTTTAGAGCAGTTTTCTGTGACTGCCTTTTGACATTCATGCTTTTTTTCAGAACTCAATTGAAAACACATTAGTTTTTCCATTACGATTCCTCAGATTTTTACTCCTCCTCAGCTGTTACTTAATTCTTAAGGTTTTACAATTAGCATAACTGCATAAAACATTCTGTAATGCTTTGTATGCACGTAAAGTGCAGTACTGTAGCCTACCTGTGGGCCTGCTTGTGTACAAATCTAAGTCAATGGGAAAGCTGGTATTAATGACAGTGTGTCAATAAAACTCTCCACATCAGGAGTCTGGTATTTCAAAATAATAAATTGTTGTTCTCCTGGGTGACTTCTTTCTCTCCAGGTGTCATTTATTTGCCTTAGCTCATTTGTAGCCTTGGTAAGTTCATTGAAAAAAAAAAAAAACACAACCCAAAAAAGAGGAGGTGGAATTTGAAAAATAGTTATTATCCACCTTGTTCCTAATGTGTTTTGAGCAAATAAGTTCCTTGTGCTCACATGCTGACAGGAGGTTAGGAAAATTACAGGAGTAATGTATGTTCATCTAACGAACAATACAGACAAAAGGTTTCTGAAGGTAGTGGTGAATGTTGCCGAAAGTAGAATGGAGTGAAAGAGTGTAAGTGGTTGCTAGTGCATGTAAGAGGCAGAGGCTTTGTCTTCATCTCAGAAGACTTCACAAACACTATTGTTTTGTTGCACTAAATAGTAGGTGGAAAAATTGTTGAAGCTTTGTTTTTCTTGTCCTTCCTTTGTACAGCTTGATTTGTGGGCATTAAGGTAGGAAACCCACAGATGCTTTGCTGCAGTTGTTTATTTCCTTTCCTCTGTGCCTTGTGGCCTCCAATCTATTGTTGGTTTGTTTTTTTTTTTCCATTTTTTTCCTTTTGTTAGTCTTCCATAGCTGTGGTCATAATACTATTGCAAAAGAACAAGTACATGTTCTCTTAAAATAACCAGTTTGTATGTGTCCACAGTTGCCACAGCTACAGTTATTTGCACATGATTCAGCAGGTTGTAACTTCATGCTAGGCTTTTTCCGAGAGTGATTAAGCTATTAGAATGGTGTAGTAACTGTATTTGTGGCCATAAATAAGTACTTGAATGTAATTCTGAAGCTATATTCTTTCCAATAGGCAAATGGATAAACCAAAGCAACATTTAGATTAATGAAAAGTATGCTGTCCAGCAGAAACATCTCCAGCTTATCCAAATGTGTTCATAGGTACTGTCATCCTGTACTGTACTGTACTACTTGACTTACCGTCTTTTTACCTTCTAATACACTCTGTAAACATGTTTTAGCACCTCCTGGATTATCATGACCAAATCACTGATTTAGGCAATATCCCATCTGTTTCTAAGCTTTGATTTCTTACTGCCTCATTGGCACATCATGTATCTCAGATTTCCAGGTTGAATTCACAAGCACTGGTGTTGCTTGTTAGAACTTGCTTATCAGCTTGGTATGGTCCAGAACACAAAGAAAAGGTTTTATACGTGAGATAATACAGTCAGGACAAAACCATAAGGTTGTTAATCCAGGGTTGAAAGACTTAAAATTTATTTTTTCTCTATATGTGGATCTGAAGTTGCTATTAGGTTTTATAGCTGATTCAGTTCTTAGGCAGTGACAGTACGATCCTGTTAAGCTGCATTAATCACATCCCACTTATGGATGATTTCTTTATAGATAAAAACATCAGCAGATTGAAGAAAGTTGCATGTGTAAATGAAAAGTACTGAATCCATGGTGGTTACACATGACTCTTTTATGTGTCAATGAAATTATTTTTCTTTCCTCAACAAAAATACCAGGAAGTAAGGTGGGAGGTTTGGCCCAAAATCTAAGGTACATAAAAATGGTAAGTTCTGAGTGTGTGCTGTTACTGATGAGTCTGTACAAATGTTCTCTTTATTTACAGGTATCATGAGCTGGTACTACTATGTGACTATGCCAATGCCAGCATCCACCTTCACTATTGCTGTGGGGTGCTGGCAGGAAGTTAAACAGCAGGGCTTCACAGCTGCTATGCAGACAAACACTAAGTTTTCCCTGCCATCTTCACAAGCTGATTTCAGGTTAGTGTTCAGAATACTGTTGAAAAATGAGGTACATGGGTAGCATTTTCATTTACTCTCTGGAATGTGAAAGTGAGTCAGTACAGGAATCAAAACAGAACTTGTTTAATCTGAACAGAAAAATCTTGACAGGAAAATAATTCCAAAGGCATTATTTCATGGGCAAGGGTGTGGTTCTTTGTATGTGGAAACAAGCTGGTTAGTGAGCAACAGGGTTAAAAAATCCTGGTGTCCTCTGGATTTGTATTCTACATCCTGTATCTCTTAATGCCCTGATGCAGCAATAACACATCCTCCTTTGTTTCTTACGGTGCCTGGCTGTAAGGTCTGTCATGTTACCAAACTCAGGCTGTTTGGATACCCAGCACCCCTCACAATATTGCCTACTCATTCACGTTTTTCATTCCTGTCCAGTCCCATCCCAGAGCTAGAGCTGGCCTGTGCAGTGTGGCTTTCCTGGGGTGATGTGACTGAGTACATGAAAGACAGTTGGGCCATAAAACAAAGTTGGGCCAATGTTTCTTTTCAATGAAAAAATACCCTGTCGTCTGATATATGCAGTGGTTACTCGGCTGTCTTTTGGATACATCTATTCCTCCTTCTAATCTAGTCAAAACTGCTCATTAAGTTTAAATTATTACAGAGTAATGGATGAACAGAACAATACTATATAGGTCTGCAAGTGACATTTAAAGCTAAAAATTCTTTGGAGAAGTAACATTTGTTTGCCTGTGTATTCATAGTTAGCAGAAGTCTCAGACATGGCACTTGATTTACTCACATATTACTCTCAACTTTTGAAATTCATAGAGTCATAGAATCACAGAATTCCAACAGCCCAAGTTGGAAGGCACTTTAAAAGATCATCTGGTTCAGTGTGTAATGGGAAGGGGAGCTTAGATGAGGTTATCTAGCACTCATTTCCCCTTGTCTTCTCCTTGTGAAGGGAGACTGTGTCCTTTGTAGATGCCTTTTAAGTACTGGAATACTGCAACTGAGCCTACCCTCCCCTGCTCCTGTCCTCAGAAAAAGCCTAGCTCCTCCTGCCTTTCCTCACAAGGCAGGTTCTTCAGCCTTTCTTTCATTTTGTTGGCCCTCCTTTGGACCCTCTGCTGTCTGTGTCTTTCTCGAAATGTAGGGACCAGAACTTGACGCAGTATTCCAGATGCAGCCTGACGAGCACTGAACAGAGTGCAGTGATCATGTCTCTGCTAGTAATGCCCCTGTGGATGCAGCCAAGGATCTGATTTGCCTTTGTTTTTGCAGTGGTGCTCTGTAGAATCCTGTTCAGCTGCTTGTCCATCAGAAACCCTGGGTCCCTTTCAGGAAGGCAGCTCCCCTGACACACAGGTCCTAGCCTGTGCTGCGCTCTTTGGTTGTGTTATCCCAGGTGCAGGACTTTGAACATGTCTCTGTTGAGCTTCACACCATTCTTTCTAGCCCCTTCTTCCCGCCTGTCCAGGTTTCTCTGTAAGATGCTCTCCCTTCTGACATGTTCACCTCACCACCCTGGTGTCATCAGCCAACCTGGAGAGGGTGTTTTCAATCCCATCATCCAGGACATTTGTGAAGACGCTGAACAGCATGGGACCAGCATTGATCCGTGGGGGACTTGTGACAGGCTGCCAGCCTGAGTGTAAACCACTGATTATTGTCCTCTTGAGTGCAGCCTGTGAGTCAAGTTCCCACATGTCTTACAGACCATCCATCCAGTCTGTATTTCACCAGTTTGTCCAGAAGGCTGTGGGAAACTGTGATGAATGTTTTGCTGAAGTCCAGGCAAACAATATCCACTACTATTCCCATGTCAACAGAAAATGTTATTTTGTTGTAGAAAAGGGATCAGCTTAGTCAGGCCATAAGTATTTTTTGCTGTTATGCACTTAGAAATTTAACCAAGACAATACTTCGCTTTTAAATTGACGGTTTGGGCTTATGCTGTGTTAATGTAAAGACAGTAGACATCTTTACCATGTGATAAAGCTAGAGAGAATTTGGAACTTGAGGACCTAATAGGGATTTCTTATTAGAATTTTAAATGGAAGTATTCTGATGGCTTGCAGCATGACTAGTTTTGTAAACTGAAAATTGTAATAAATCTTGAGAATAAGAATTCTTATATTTTACCTAAGACCGGTAAGACATGAGTATTCAAGCTCTAAAATAGTTTATAGGTCTGATAAGCTTCTATTAGTTTTTTTTTGGGGGGTAGGGGAGTTTCCTCTACTATAGTATGTTTTTAATATGATTGCCTCTACAGAAATATGCTGTAGATGTTCACTATATATTCCTCTCTAATGTATAGCGTGTTCAGTAATAGAAATTTTTATTGATTTGGTGCAAAATATTATCTGGCAGAGCACTGAAAAAATAAATGAAAGTTTCAAATTTTTTTGTAAAACTTTTGAAAAGATAATGGAGATAAACTCCTTAGGAGCGGGAAAAGGAAAGATTTCTGAAAGTTGTTGAAATGTCCAGTGTAATTTATGTCCAGATGCCAGTGAGTTTGACATAAGGAGGCTGTATCAAAGAAAATGGTAAATAGAACTAGAGTGTTAAATAAGTTTCCTATCTCCTTGAGGTCATTAAGAACTTGGCAACTTTTACTAGAGATAGGGTACTAGCTTTCATGTTCTTGCATAATGTCAACTCTGATAATGAAATACAAAGTGACGTTATTTTAGAGCAGAAATATACTGGGCTAGACCACACTTGGAAAAAAAATGTATAATGATGGGTGTACATTTTTTGCATATATAATCAATGAAATAACATAGAGTTCACTTCTTTCACAGGAGGAGTTACATAAGGTGTGAAAAGTGTTGGCACCTAAGCAAAATGTAGTCCTTTTCTGTGTGTTATTATTTTGTTTTGTATGTCAGCACTCACCTGGAGCATGATCTTCCAAATATAAATGCTTTGGGTGGTGCTGGTGCAATAACAATAAATGCTTTGCCCGTTCAGACATAGAGCCAGCTTCCTTAAGTTAAATCTCAAACCAAGGAGAGGCTCTGCACTGTAGAGAAGTCAGGCTAACAGGTGAAAACATGAAACTGATTTCTGCTTAGATATGTCTGTTTGGGCAGATAAATTATTGTGAAGGTATATGACTCAGTATTTAGGAAGAATTTGATTTACCCCTCCTTTCTTCCAGCTACAGCTCTGAATGTACTGTAAAAGTAATGTAAATTAAGCTTGATCCTAAGGAAAAAAAAAACAAGCATGTAAACATTTTCAAATGTCTATAGTGACCTGAACTGATATCTACTCTTAGTTTTTACTTGCAAACAAAGAAACAAAAACCCAGTAAAAGTTCCTGAAGAATTTTAATAACAACAGAAAAAAGCCCCCTGTGAATTTCATTCTAATTACACTTACTATTTTAATAATATATAAAATTTTATGTTTGTAGTCAAGTTTGGATATGAATTCTCTGAATATTTTTGTATAATTAGTTTTCTTTAAGTACATTTTGAGCACTTATTCTTTTAATGCATTTCTATTATAAAACCAAGGTTTGATTGGTCTTTTTAGATACGAGTAACTATATCAGTTCTACTCAGACATGTAGTAATGAGTGTTTTCACAGTGCTGCACATGTGTGAACAGTGTGAGAATACAAGTGAGTTGGGTTAATGTGAACTAACTGTCATTCTGATGTTTAGAGAATATCTTTCTCAGTTTACACAGTTTTGCCCATTTCTGGTATCACATTAAATTTTTTTATTTATTTATTTTATTTTATTTTTTTTTTTTAATTTTGCTATTGGCAGATGGCATGAAGAAATTTGTGGCCATGTGGAATATCCCTGCCGTTTCCAGGATCCTGCTGCCAGGTTGGAGGCAGTCATTCCTTACAGAGTCTTTACTCCCCATTGCCTTATGGAATGCTGTGAAGAATATTTGCTTCAGCTAATTCCTCAGTGCCTCTCAGCTGCTTACACCACACTGGGTACCCACCCCTTTTCCAGGCTTGATGTTTTGATAGTTCCTTCCAACTTTTCCAGCCTGGGAATGGCTAGGTAAAGAAACTTCTTAGTATATGATCTCCTGTATTTTATTAGACTCCTTTTTATCAGCTAGTTAACAGTGTCAAATTGCTGTCAATATAAAGTTGCTGTGCTGTTTTTCTTAACTGAAACTTAAGACTCTAATTCTGTCTTCATGCGGTTAGGTTTGTTTGCATCCTTTGTGCTACGATCTTTGATTTTAGTTTTAACAAGACTTGGGGAAGGAAAATATAATCTTACTAGACATGTGGGTCTCAATTTCCTCATTTGCCAAACTGAGCATTTTTTATTGGTTCTATTGATTTAAATACTTGATGCTGCTATTACTCTGTCATGTTTTCTTTTGGCATTTATGTCACATATGTCTTGACAGAGAAAAAGCATGTTAAAATCCAGATTTAGAGTTTATTCATAGGCCTTTGTGATTTACAAGTTTTTAGTCAAGCAGTGGGCTTTGAAAGCTGAGTAAGGGAAACTGTAAGGATTATAGGATCAAGTTTTCATGGAATTATTGAGAATAAAAAGCTTAATGAAATATTTTTGGTTTTACAGTATAATTTGCATTTGTGCACCAACAATAGAATTTTAGCTCTATTATTTGTAAGACAATGTGTAGCAATTGCAATTTGCCATTTGCTGTTTTTTTTTTTGTAAATATTTTTTAAGTTGGTAATAAGATAGCATTTATTAATAGCAGAGAATGAAACTTCGTACTCACGCTTTGCCCAGTGCCAACAGTAGAGTGGATTCATCTAGGCAGATGGACACAGCATTCCAGATAAGAATTAAATGCAAAGCTCTGTGAGAAAGATGGGGACTGGAAGGGGAGATGTATTCCCAGACTGTTGGGTTTGTGTTTTGAAGCTCTTTAGGGAAGTTGTTGAGTAGATTTGGTATCTGAAGCAACTTCGGATTGCATAAATTGTGAGTCCAATTGCTGTGATCAACCAGAAGGTTTATTTCTTTTAACAAACTATATAATTAATCAAATTAGAAAATATTTTATGCTATGTGTTTTGTTTCTTATTTATATAGATTTTTTTCTACAGCTTTCCTCTTGTAATCCTCCTTAGGAATAAAAGTATACAATTATGCTGGAGTGTAATAATATCATACAGCTTTACTATAAAATTACTTCTTTTTTTTTTTTTTTTTTTTTTGTGAATATTATAAAATTTAAAACTTAAGCATTCAGTGACCCCCCTCTGTCATACAAGCCTTGTAACTCTAGACATCTTGTAGTGGTTGTTGAGTTTTCAATGACAGCTCTTTGCTCAATGAACTCCTGAACAAAAGCATCAACAAACTTACGTAAGTCCTGGTTGCTTTGGGCACCCACCGCAGATTGTAGTCTCTGATACTTTGTCTAGAGGTTTGATTTGAAGGTGTGATACTCTGTACCATGTTCTTAAAGCCATATGAAATTGGTAACACTGCTTGGCAATTTCCTCTGACTCGCAGGCATGGCACTAAAAGGTTGACATAGGTCCTTATGGATCACTGTAATTAAGGAAGAAATTGGCCATTTTACTTAGCTGGGTAATAAGAGGAGTGATCAGTGCAACCACAGAGGGCAAGACACTAGAAAAAAAAAAAAGAAAGCGGAGAGAGATGTCTAGGCCAAATGACAGCTCAATAGGAGAAATCTTCAGGTTTCAGTTGTTGATAGCTACTGCTCTTTGGGAAGTTGTCAGAGCTTCCCCTGGATGTACATGTCCCAGAATTTATAGGGAAAAGATGCCTGCAGGGTATTCTGTTGCAAAACTATCTGTGGTTGTCCAAGTCCAGATTGCATGTTCAGAATATTGTAATTGTGCTTTCTTTGTGAAGGAGATGAGAAAAACCTATCCTTTTAATTCCCTGTGCTTCTTCTAACCACTGTCAGTTCCAGGTGATCCATATAATTGAATATAGGTAAAGGTTGAAAGAAAGAACATGCATACTTCCTAATGCTTTTCATTCAACAGTTCATCAAGCCAAGCACATTCAAATTTTTCAAAATTGTAATAAAGGAATAATTTAATCTGTTTAAATGTCAAGCTGTATTTGGACAGCAAAGGAAATTAAGTGACTCAGAATAGCTCGTTTGTTCTTGTTCCGTGTGATTCGTCAAATAAGACTTCTATGTATATAGCAAGCTACTTAAATGGTTAATTCCTGTGCATGCAATGATGATTACCTAAATTACTTCAGTTAAGAATAAGTGATGTGCAAACCCATGTCCAAACCCCCATTAAAAAAGTTAGCTATTATCTTGGGTTGAAAGGGGTGCTGTAGTATTTATTTTTTTATCTTCTAGTCTATGTGTAGCAGTATAAACATAACACAGCATGCCAGCACAAAGGAGCTGCTGTTTTAAGAATTCTAATTGTACTCCTGTGTGCCAGGGAAGGAAGCAGTCATAAATTTTAGTCATTATCTGAAGTATCAGGGCTTTACAGCATTTGGCACTTTTCTTTGTCTGTTCCTCATTTGCCAGTACTTACTGTGTTTCTTTGTATCCCAAAATACTTCCTTTTGCTTAAGGGGGATGTTTCCCCAACATTTTAAACTGCTATGAAATGACTAGAGTTCTTGCATAGATTGACCTAATTGGGACTTTTAAGCTGTTTATTCCAGTAACCACTAGTGTGGGTCAGTTGCATTTCTCTTGACAGATCCTTTATAAGAAAAATTCTAGTTGAAAGCATATTAATTTAACTTGTATTTTCTGTACATGTCTTCATGTGTTTTTTAATTTGTTATGGACTTCTGTATAGGAACAGGATCTTGACTGTATATAATAATTGCAATCATCCCCTTTTGCTTCCCCCTGCAGATCTTTGAAGGTGGAGGATTTAATTTTGCACTCACTCTTGTCTTTATAATGTTTTAGTTCAAGTGATTCAGTGTAGTTTCTCCCAAATTTATGCTAGTAAAAGAAGAATGTGGCCTAGATGTCTTTGTTGGCAATATTATGTTAAACTGTACCTAAATTAAATGAATAAAGCATTGTGAACCAAATTTAAATAGCTTAAAAGCCAGAAATTCAGGGTTTTCGGTAGAATTTTGAGAGTTTCATGAACCCCTAACAGCACTTAATTGTCTAACTTTAAGTTCTGTCACTAGCAGAAGGGAGTGCATTGGAGAAAAAAGAGTAGGGAAGTGTGTCAGACAGCAAAGACTCTGGGTAGTTTAGCGAAGAGATCCCTGACCTCGTGCTACACTGAAAGGTACGCGTAGTTCATGTACTTGGAGAGCTAAGAAGTTAAAAGCAGGAGGTTAAAAGCACCATATTCTGCTCTTGATGATGACATGCTACTTCCTGAGGAGTTGTCAACTCTGCTGGCATTTAAGTAGCAGTTATTTCAGGGTTGCAAGTGCTCTCATTTTGAGCCACTAGTTACCCATATGAACAAAGCTGGCTGGAAGACTTCAAATAAAAAAACAGGGTCTGTGTGTTCCCTGGTTCTTTGCACTCTTCAGAGCGGTTCATTCTCTAGTCTAGTTTTATTGATCACATTTGAAAACAGCAGTGTTTCAAAATATCTTCCCACTTCTACTTAATTTCCTTTCCTTTTGGAAAACCTAAAGAGAGTCTGAATTCCTTGTTCTTTTTCATTCCCTGAGGAAGAACATTCTTTCAAATACGGGGAACTCTTTTTATGCCACCTGAGCATGTGCTTGAGACCTTGACTTCCCTTGCAGTGTTCAATTGCCTAAGTCCTTGTTTTCTTTTCTTTTTCTTTTTTTTTTTTGTTTCCCCATGGAAATACTTTTTTTCTGTGATAACTATTGAGGGCCTTTCACAGTCACACCGATCTCTTGTATTTCTATGATTTTAGAAACAGCTTACCTCTTTCTACTTCTTCACTGCAAATGTGCTGATATTTATTTTACTCCCCCGGGGGTTGTAAGCGTTTGTTTGCATTGAGTTGAAGTACTTTTTTTGAAACAGTGGTCTTCAAAGCCTTTTGTTTCTGTCACACACAATTTAAATAACATAAGATTACTGCTTTTTTTTTTGGTTTAAATTTATGTGCTTTAACTGTACTAGTTCTATAGTAAGTGCTAGCACAATTTAAAATTCTTAGCCAAGCAGAATGTGTCAATAACTTGAATAGTCATGTCACATGTTACTGAGAGCTGGACAGGTATAATGAGAAAAGTGTCTCTTTTGTTTGTACTGTTTCCTTAAACACTTATTACTGCTGAAAACAGAATAATGGGATAGATGAACTTCTGGTCTTATCTACTTTGGCTGTGTGTATAGCAATTTTGCTCAGCGAAGCTAGCAAGGAAGTGGGACCAAAGAACTTTTCAGCAAGAAACTGACATTTTCAAAACAGGATCCAAGTGTTAGGTTATTTGAATCCTATTGGGCTCTAAAATTAGTGGCCTTATTTTCAAGTATGAAACAAGGGCTAGACACCCTTGAAACCCAAATGGTATTTGATGACAGAAGCATAGAAGATGCTTGGCATATTTGTAAATCAGGTCACCTCATATAGCTGGCTATATATATGGATTTAGCAACTCTTCTTTCAATTCCTAGTTTTAAAGGTCTTAGTCACTCTTCTGTCATGTAAATAGTCTTTGGTATTTTAAGAGGAAAGAATATCCCTTTCTTCAAAACATGGTGTATCAGCAGAACTCCTGAGTGTTTCCAGACCATGTAACTAAGGTTGTTAACTTTTTAAGTTGAGAAAGGAGAAGAAGAAGGAAAAAAAAATTGTGGTGGGGGAAAGTAGCTTCTTTGCCTCTTTATTTTAAAGCAGTTTCTTTTGATCCATGCATCTGTGGCCACCGTTTATCTGATCTGTGTGTCTGCAGTGTTCTGGTGACAACTGATAAGTGTGTAGTAAAATCAGCCAGGAATATTGGAAAACATCCAAATGTCAGACCTAAATGTGAGTCTTTAGTACTGCTCAGTCTTGCAGACCTGTGACTGATTGTATGCCTCAACTGTAGAGCCTTTTGTAAGTGTGTATTTCCATATAAAATTTTTTGCACATTTTCAGTTCTTCTAATTTGGCAAAATACATACAACTCAGCTCTCCTTAATCTATTTTGTACATATCACTAGTTTGTCATCCAGACAGAAATAACCATGCACAAAAATTAAAGCAAAAAGTGTAGTGCTTGATGCATTACGTAGTGGAAAATCTTAACTTGAATCTTGCATACTTGCTTGTTTGTGTGTGTGGTGTTTTCTTCTTTTGAACGTTTATTTTTTTTATATGAAAGACTGCATATTGCATGAAATTTTAATTCCCAATCCTGCTAGTGGTTTTACATGTAAAATCCTTTTCATTCAAAAGCCATACTTGCATTTTTGCTTATTGCATTTGTTGGCAGGGTCATGACTTGGTTAAATGTATGTGAATTTAACTTAATGTGATTTGAATTTAAAGAAAAAGCTGCTGATCTTAGACTTCCTGGAAATACTTGCAAGTAGAGATGCTTCGGTATACGTTTGTGGGTTGTTTTTTTAGTAGAATCTGGAGCTTTAGTCTGTATGGAACACAGCTAGGAGGAAATAGTATTTCTCCTTCTTGTGCTTCTAAAATGAAAAATCAAGCAGGATATTTTGCTGTAAATACCGTGAAATTCGTTAATCAATGCAAATAGAAGTGCTAAAACAGGACTGAACATAAATAATTTTTTAACCTTATGTGCTGGTTTTCTGTTCTGTTTTAGATGACCACCTATGCTGAGTTCTTTAAGAAAGGGTGCAATTAAGCAGTGTTTTTCTAGAGGCAGTTTTTCCAGTTGGCATTTTTCGTTTGGAAAATGATGTGTTTCATAAATCACGCACAAATACATATGTTTATGGAAATTAACTATGAACTCTGTGTTGTCTGTGGTACAAAGACTACCACAGGGCATTATAAATATTTACTTTGATTTACATGGAATTCCTTTTGAATAGTAGCTGTTCTGGTAGATATTTGGCATGTTTGCTAACCTGACACACTCTGTTTCAGTGCTGCTGTAAATAATAACTCAGTATACCTATGTTTAGCAGAGGAACTCCAGAATTTGCCTTGAGGAATAGAGAGGGGAAAATGTGATCAAAGAATCACAGAATTGCTAGAGTTGAAAGGAGATCATCTAGTCCAAGCCCCCTGACAAGGCAGGGCCACCTACAGCAGGTTACACAGGTTATGTCCTAGTTGGGGAAATTTTTTGAAAGAGAGAAAAATTTAAAATGTTTGGTTTGGTTTTAATACCAGAAAGGCGCTCAGTCCTGGATAACATAGTCTGTAGATTATACAGACTATAACGTACAGTCAGTTTTGAATTCAAAGAGATCTTGGATCTATCTTCCGGACATCTAAACGTTTAGCTTATTATATTTTAGTTTAGTCTTTCCTTCCTCAAATTTGTCACTGTCCTGCGGATTTGGAGTCAGTTTTTAGTGCTACAGAATTTAATTAGAAATTTGACAAAACTAACATTAATCTACTGATGGAATAAAAATTTAGTAATTTCTAATTTTGCTAAAACACTGCTTTACTGTTTCAAGATAATAAAGCTATTCAAAATTCATCCTCGTTGGACTCTTAGCTGTGATCATATTCAGAGTATGTGGCTGGATACATGCATATGAACTTAGTAGTATATAGACATAGAATATTTTCTGACTCTTAGCTGGAGCCTGGAGTGTAGTTTGCCACCACTGCAGTTGTGGTCCTTGATCAGGTTGTCATTTTGATATTGAAACAGGATTTGGAGTATTTAAGGTGCAATACATTTCCTTACTAATGTGCTGATCTGCATTGTTGATCTGTTAATTCTTAACAGATGTTCTTTTGAATGTAAACCTGCAAAGAGAATAAAACAAGTTCATTTCTTGACGGAAAGCAAAAATTGGTTTTTGATATTTTATAAAATTGCTACAAGGAAATGTTATTACTTTAAACAAATATCAGAAATAACACTGAATTTTCCTAAGAGCATGTCCCTTTTCCCCTTCAGAATGACATTTAAAAGATTAACGAAGCAGAAAGATTTCTTAACTTCAATACCTTTTCTCTTCAGTTTCTTCAAAATAAGTACTTAAAAAGTAGAGAGTTCTTTAATTTTAACTTGGCAAATGTTATGTCATGTGCATTGGATGGCATTGGAAAATAAAATGACTGCTTTTCAAGAAACATTTCAAGTTTTGTATAAGGTAGCTTCTTGAGCCAGATACTATCTGGTTTTATATCAGTATCTTCACTGACATCAATTATATTTGACTGCTGCAGCACGCTGAATAAAGAGAATAAAAGGGTAAGCACTTTCACTGTGACAGAGTAGGATGTAGAAGTCAGATGCTGTAAATATTTTTTTTGTTGTTATTATTGACGGTTTACCTCCTCCCACCACCTAACATCTACATAGTTTTGCACTATGACACCATAAAAATAAAAAGCAGTTGATGTCCTGGCAACTACACATTTTTAAGTGATTGAAGCCCTTTTTCGTTAATGTGTGGGATATCTATGTATTTTAAATATGGTAGGTTTTTTTGGTTGGGTTGGTTGGTTGGTTGATTGGTTTGGTTTGGTTTTTGGTTTGGGTTTTTTGGTTTGGTTTGGTTTTCCTTACTGGGTGAGCACCCAGTCATCTAAAAACTATGTCCTTCTTCTTTTACACTTCGATGTTCAAAAACGGACAACGTGAAACCCGTTGTTGTGCCTTCAGGCTACCTTAGAGGACATGCTTCTGATCATTCAGCTTTGCATGTGCAAACTACATCTGTGTCTCAAAACAAAACCAACTCGTGCTCCAACCCCTGATGCTAACCCCCAGTCTCATTTGTAGTTCAGAAACGTGTCCTTCCATATAGTAACCACCTAAAGAGAGCCTTTACTACAGGAACATGTTAATAAGCAAGCCAGATGCATATTGTACAGTGGGGGAGTGTGTATGTGTGTTCATTTCTGATAGTTCTCCATAAAGGTTTCCTAGTGCATTTAGAAGACAAGGTACAATATTTACCTGTCATACAATGTTTCACTTCTTGAATAGTATTACAAGAAAATAGCATCTCAGTCACAATTAAATGGCCAAAATTAAAATAAAAAGTGGTGTTTTAAAACATGGGATTTTATTTGTGCCTCAAATACGGAGCTTGAAATAGTTTGCTGTTTATAATGCGTAAGGAATATTGGTTTAGGTGTTTAAAAAACACTTGCTTATTTTGCTGTATGTGACATAAATTGTTAAATGGGCTCTTGGCCATTGAAACTTGCATCTGAGTTTACTGAAGACGTAGGACCTGTACCAAGATTAGAAAAGCACACAAAAAATACGTATCTCTATTTATTAAACAAACATCCTTAAACTTACTTCAAATGAGCAAAATAAACATTAAATTGACTAGAATAAACCTCATAAAATGTCCCATTAATTTAAACTGAGCCCATAAATTGGCGCAGCAAGTGATTCCCTCTCCTTTCTTGCTCTCTCTCTTGGCATTAGCTACAAGAAATGTCATTTCTTCTTGTGGTAAATGGAGAATTAATGGGACTTTTTTTATGCTACTGTAGAACAGTAACTGCGTATTACTAAACTCTAGGACTGGAATTATTGCAGAGCCTACAAACATCATAAAGGTGCGTAAGCATTTCTAATCTTAAACTCGTATTTCAGTGGTTTATAACTGGTTGTAAAGGTTTGTTCCCAGCTTAACACTGGCATAAATTTTTTGGCTCAGGAAAACTGTTGTGTGTATTGTACACAGATCCATGAGAGACTGGAATGTGTTTATGCATATTATACTTGTTACACATTACATAGATTGTATATATATGTATGCCTAATCATACATATCCACACTTGCCCTTCATATATGTGCATATATATGTGTGTAGGTAATACTAATTAATTTTTTTGTTGTAAGAGTTGCATGGCATTTACAACGTAATGGTATTCTTTTCCCCCAGAAGTGGCCTGTATATAGAGAGATATAATGCAGAGATGTAAAAGTGGCCATTATTTGTCATAATTAAAACACTGGTTTTGAGATTTTCAAACTGATTTTCTGGATTAATTCTCCTCTCTGTGTCCTACTTTATCTCTGCCCCTGAATATTTTTCTTCTACCAACAGAAGTAGAATAATGGAAAAAAGATTTTTTTGTTGCAGATCAGTAGTAAAATAGTCTGTCTACTGTTTAATATTGCGGTCACTAGTATTACAATGTTTTGTTTCAATTTCTGAGTCATATAAATAGTAGATTTTGCATTGCACAGTGATGTACAATGTGAAGAATTTAAAGAAACCCAGAAACCTGCCTATAACTGTGAAACAAGGTTTTCAAAAGTCCTTATGTGTATTTTTGCACTCTTTTGATGTTTGTTCTCTGCTAGAAAGGCTTGTTTGAATTGGTTTCCTATGAACTGGTGTTAAAAAGCCTATTTATCATATTGTGCCTTTTCCTCTCTAAAGTAAAATTCAGAATAGAAGCTTTGATATGAGGAAATTCAAGTCTAATTTGATTGTGAAGCAAGTGGAAGAACCACAAAATGTTTACAAACAGAAATAAAACTCCCCTGTGAGTTGAACTCGTCTCTGTGAATGCTCCATCCCTGAAGGTGTTCAGGTCCAGGTTGGACAGAGCCTTGGGTGACATGGTTTAGTGTAAGGTGTCCCTGCCCGTGACAGAGGGTTGGAACTACACGATCTTAAAGTCCTTTCCAATCCTAACTATTCTGTGATTCTATGATTCTAAGTAGTTGCATATGAGTTAGACGAGGCCTTCACCACCACACTCCTTTGGAGTGAGGATTTCGAGCTCATGGTTTTACAGTGCTTTCAGGCTAGTTTCTGTTCCTCAAATACGATTCCTCCTGTAAATTCTTACATAAACAAACCCTGGTGGTAAAAGCTCTGACTTTATATGAAACAGGAGGTAGGAATGCCTTTCTCATCACAGTTGGGTTTTATTTATGTTTGTTTGGTTTTAACTTTGAGACCTTCTTCAAATTTATGATACTTTTATTGCTTCTGAACAAGGTAACTTTATCTTCCTAGACCTCAGTTTAGCTTTTGGTCGTAATCATCCTTGTCCTCTTTGAAAACTTATCTCAAGGTGTCTTTTTTGATAGCATTGGCACTTGGTATTTTTTCCCAACTTCTTTCAGCTGCTGCAAATCTGTTTTTTCACTTTCATAGCATTCACCCCCTCTAACTCTTTGCTATTGTATAGTTAATTTTCTTTTCCTCATGTATGTCGTAATTCAGTACTAGCTTTGATCTCATGGACCATTTAGCTAAGCCCTCCTCTGCTTAATGGCTTGAATCCTATACTTCCTGTATTTGCTATTCTTCCTGTTTCTTTACTGTCACAACATTCTGTTAGTTGGGAGACTTCATTCCTGAAGGACAGTTTTATTAAATTCGTTGTAATCAACAGCTTATTTGACCTTAGAGTGATCCTTTTCACTTTGACATTTTGTTAATCCATTTCTCTCTCTGCTCAGTCCCCACATCTGCTAGCATCGGGCTTCACAAGACCCTAGGACAAATTTCAGCTACTTTTTATAAGGGGGAGTAACCAAAACTTTCTTTAGTGTCTCACGACATAGTCAGTGCCTCAGTGTCCAGCTGGAGACCAGTAACGAGTGGTGTCCCTCAGGGATCGGTGTTGGGACCGGTCTTGTTCAACATCTTTGTCGCTGACATGGGCAGTGGGATTGAGTGCGCCCTCAGCAAGTTTGCCGATGACAGCAAGCTGTGTGGTTTGGTTGGTACACGGGAGGGAAGGAATGCCATCCAGAGGGACCTTGACATGCTTGTGAGTGGGCTGATGCCAACCTCATGAAGTTTAACCATGGCAAGTGCAAGGTCCTACACCTGGGTAGGGGCAATCCCAGGCACAGCTACAGGTTGGACAGAGAAGAGATTCAGAGCAGCCCTGTGGAGAAGGATTTGGGGGTGTTGGTCGATGACAAAATGAACATGCACCAGCTTCAGCATGCGCTCGCAGCCCAGAAAGCCAACCGTATCCTGGCCTGCATCAAAAGGAGCGTGACCAGCAGGTAGAAGGAGGTGATCCTGCCCCTTTACTCTGCTCTCGTGAGACCTTTACTCTACTCTCTGGAGTATTGTGTGCAGTTCTGGTGTCCTCAACATAAAAAGGACATGGAACTGTTGGAACAAGTCCAGAGGAGGGCCATGAGGATGATCAGGGGACTGGAGCACCTCCTGTATGAAGACAGGCTGAGAAAGTTGGGGCTGTTCAGCCTGCAGAAGAGAAGGCTGTGTGGAGACCTTGTAGCAGCCTTCCAGTATCTGAAGGGGGCCTATAGGGATGCTGGGGAGGGACTATTCATTAGGGACTGTAGTGACAGGACAAGGGGTAATGGGTTAAAACTTAAACAGGGGAAGTTTAGACTGGATATATGGAAGAAGTTCTTTACTGTTAGGGTGTTGAGGCACTGGAATGGGTTGCCCCAGGAAGTTGTGAATGCTCCATCCCTGGCGGTGTTCAAGGCCAGGTTGGACAGAGCCTTGGCTGACATGGTTTAGGGTTGGAACTTGATGATCTTAGGGTCCTTTCCAACCCTAACCATTCTGTGATTCTATAATTCTATGATTCTATGATGTGGTGTTAGTTTTCTAAACAAAGCTCTGACATTGCCTTGTCATGTGAAGTCTGATGGTTTTCCCTGACTTCTCCAGCAGTGGACTGCAAGCTGATGTAGTGGGCCTTTTTGATTCTGAGCTTGGACCATAATCTTTAGGAGACTGCAGCATGTGTCAAAAGGTATCATTTTCATCTGTCACATGTTCTGTGCTTCTAGAATGGTTAATCCAGTCTGCTTGGCTAGTGTTACTGTTGTGACATTTCAATGCTGATTAGTTAAATTTGCTGCTGAATCCACTGCTGAGCTGTGATTATGACCTTCAATAAACTGCTGCTGCTGTTTGGCTAAGAATGCAGGACTCATTTTTCAACACTGCCACAATCAGATGCTGGCAGCTTTGGACCTATTCTGCCAAGTAACATAATTTCCTCTTTCTTTCTGGCTTCCTTCCACTGTATATCACTTCCAGCTACTTTACACACCACTGTAGTACCTTATAATGTTTCTTTCTTTAAAATTAAATATCCTTCTGCTTCTTTTGTTTGGTCAGGAATGTTTGGTGGTGAGCGTTAAGGTGGTTTACCACACCTTCCACAGGAAAGCTTTCTATTTTAAGATGAAAAATTCTGGTTGTTTACAAGGTCAGAGGGATGGCAGAACTGCTAAGAACAGCTTAGGCAGCGTTAAATTTTCAGCAAAGTACGCAAGTGCACGTTTTTGGTAGATACTATTATAGGAAGCACTTTGTCCAGCAACTGTCAAAAGAGCTCATGATCTTTCACTGTTATTTTTGGAGCATGTGTGTGTTGAGGGGATTGGCCAGTCTTCTCTTTAGATTTTTTGCCTGTAATAAGACAGAAACATATGTAGTTAGTAGTGCCTTGGGCCTTTTACTTAAATGAACTCCATGGATGCTGACTTTAGTCATGGATGTCTTGTCATGGAGGCCTGTAAACCTAAGAATTTTAGTTGAGCTGAGTGACTTCACATAAATGGTTTCTTAAAGTCAGTCCAGATATTACTTATTATGTACATTATATCCCTGCTTTGCATGGAAATCAGACTCCAAAGCTAAATGTAATAAGCAAGTTTTCAATGACTCAGTGCTGAGCTGATTTCTAATTTAGAGGTCGGCATGCTAAGAGATACAAGTCAGTAATTTTCCAAATGCTTCTGAATAAATCTTTGTGTCTCTGCTTGAAAGAAAAAATCAGGCAAAGTAAAAATCAGGCAGAAATTAGCCTTAAACTCACAGTGTTACTAGCACTGACTGTGTTTAACGATATAGTGCTGTTACAGTGGATGGATAGGTTGAAGTACTAAGTATGGAGACCCCCAGATCTAGAGTATGTACAGTTGGAGAGGCATCATTTAGTCTGGTTCCCTGAGCTAAATATCCCTTCCTAAGCACTGAAGCTGTTCATAGGAGTGCTTATTTTTTTCACATGCTTAGGTTTATTTGAGGGTGAAATGGTGCACAGCTGGAACAGAGATTCCTCTTGTTTTTTAGAAATAATCCTAGTTGCCTGCACCAAAATCTCTCTGAGAGCTGAACCGACTTGGAAATGTAAGTGCAAATGACTGGAGTATTTGTTTTAAAAATACGCTGTTGGTCCAAATCAAAACACTAGCTGGGTATAACCAGTGGTATAACCATTAGTGGGTATAACCATTGTCTCCTTGCAGCAACAAACTGTCAAACTGCAGTAAGTAGTTTGCACACAAACTGTGTGGAATGGTATTTAACTGTACTATTGTACATAGTAACAATGCAGCAAATACTTACGAGGTGTTATAGGTGGGAAAGTGAATCCTAAAATAAAGACTGAAATGGAGTAGGTTTCACTCACTCACTGTCACACTTGACCACGAGAATGTGCACAGTTTCCAAGAACCTTGTTCTGTAGACTGACACCATAGTATTTCTGGCCAGATGTTAGGCACTGGATCAATAACCATGACATGATCTTAAGGTCCTTTCCAACCCTAACTATTCTATGATTCTATGAAGGATGTGTTTCAAGTCCTGGATTGTCTCCTGGATTCTTCCTCTCTTGGCAGCCATTTACAGGTTTTGGATATGCCTTTTTGGGTAGACCTTTTAATAGCCTTTTGTAGCTAACAGTGATTAGTGTTTCCCTTCTTCTCCCTTTGTGAGTGGTCAGGCTTTGATCACTGCTCTTTGTCTCCAGATCTGGATGTGTGTTGGAAACAGGTGAGCTGGGGTCTTGATGACCTCCTAATCTGTGTGCCATTAACACAGGACATTGAGAGCCTTGTTCTTGCTTTGTGTTACTCTGAGTGCCCCCATACCCAGTTACTCCCATTCTTTCTCTATTCATGCATTCTGTTGCAGTTGTCTGCCTTACTCCTGCTGAAAAATCAGACACTAGCGAGGTTTTACCTTCTATGGCTTAATTTTCACTCTCTCTCAATGGTATTGTTCACGGAAGTTTTGTAAAATAGTAAACTCTTAGGACAGTTTGCAGCTGTGGAGTTAAATTTGGACGAGGCTGTGGCTGGAGACCAGGAGAGTTTTCAGCAGGACACGTATGACAGTATCATCCCTGTAAGGTGCAGTTACATAAGGCATGTATCCCAGTCACGGGGGTACAGAGCCGGTCTGAATCCTGTGCCTTTGTCTCAGTGAGACAAAGATGCTGATCAACATAGTCCACAGACGTGCTGCCTGTAAAATACACCAGTAAATCAAACAGGACTACTTAGGAGCCTGTGTCGCCCAAGGCCTAGATAGTGCAGAAGGAACCATAATGGAACCTGTGACTAAATACTTGCACAACAACCTGGGTGTGAAGAGCCAGTAATACTTGCAAAGCCTCTTCCTTGACAGGAATCAAGTTAGCGTTGATGACCACATGAATTAACTATGTTTACATCCAACTAACTAGGTCTTTTGCAAATGTCAGTGTATATATGTAACACCATAGGCAAAAGGTGTTGAACTGGTAGCTTAACAAACACCTACATGTTGGTATCATCGGCATGTCTAAGAAGCATGGAATGATTACAGTAAGAAAGGCTTTTACCATGATAGCAGGAAGTAGCAGAATTAGATTTGTAAAACTCTGGAGTAGTGTCTGTTTTCCTAAAAGCAGCTGATATGCTAAAACTTTGAGTTCAGATCAGCAGGTTAGAATGACTTAGACACTTCAGATATATCTGGGCCATTGTTTCAGCCAAGTTACTGTGAGCATTACCCATCAAGGCTGGAACAATTTATTGGCCAGCCTGGAGGTGCCATCCTATCCTGACAGGCAAAAACTGAGTTCCAGCTGTTCACATCAATGTGACGTCCTGGCTGGACAGTGCAATCTACCTGCATACCACTCAGTGTTATGGGGAATTGTGTAAACAGAGAGCTTAGCGTATTTCCTTGAGCAAGACTTTGTTTTATGAACGTATCAAACCTTTGCTTTTCAGATTGGCTTTCCACATAATTTTGATTAAATTTCAAGGCTCTGAGTATTTTAAAAGCACTCTGTCACAAGGGCACAAAAACCTAAAAGACATGTAAGCTTTCACTATAGGGAAATGTGCAGTGATCTGCAACACAGTGGAAAACTGAGGTTTATGCAGGGGGCTAAATGTCACTGGGGTTTATCTAATTTTGCCAAGTGAATTCTGTCAGAGTAGGAGCTAGGACAATACTGAACCTGTACTTGGATACTATTATTTCATGATTTACATTTCATTAGTGTTGCTTTATAGCTTACCAAAAGTGTTTTTATATTCTACGGTCTACATGTACACGTGAACATTTTTTTCAGGTATCAAAACTATGACAAAAGTATGTTTTACCAGTGCAAGTATTTTCACTATATCTTTGTTATTATTCCAGTAATAGTAAGTTGAAAATCATGTATATTTTACTAATTTTTCTTTTCCAATTATATAGTATTTTCATTCTGATAGCACTGTCTTTTTACTGCTTCTTTAATACTCACTTGGGAAGCCCTGCAAAAGCTAATTAAAGCTATTAGAATACACTGATACAAATCTTTCCCTTGTGTAGCAGAGCACACAAGTGTTTGTAGTAGTAGTTTCATAGGTAATTCAGTAGTATGGCAAAAAGAACTCTAGAAACTGTGAAAGTGTAAATTATTGTTTTTATTGTTTAGTTGCACAACAAAAGTTAATAAAACAAAATTAATAAGGAGTGTCCTAAGGTCTTGTACTTGGTACAGTACTCTATTTTACTTCTTGTTTTATACACATGCCTACCAGTCATTATGTATATAATAAATTAATAATTTGGAAGAAGTAATTATAATTCATAATAAGTAATTTATAATAACCTATGGAATACATTGCATATTTTGTGTGAAACTGCATTGCAAACTTGTGCAATAGACATTCTGGACACCTTGAAATTATTCTTTAAATGAAAAGTAGTTGTGTGTTCAATTAATGTCTGGGAAGATAGGTGGCAACAGTTTGTAGAAAGGATAATTGAAACATGCAGTGGACTTTTTCAGTTATTAAAGTAATGATAATATTTTACTTAATGCAAAAGAAAGATTTCCCTTCTCTGAGGTACTTTTCAGTTGTTTGTCATCGGCACAAAGTTTGGGTGCTATTTTTTAGCAGGATTCAGCAAATAAATACTTTATGCTTTAAAATGTCATCTCATGGCATAAGAACTGTTAATTAACATCTGCATAACAAGACTGAAACATGCTATCTGAGTTTATTATACATGTGTTCTAAATTGCTGATTAATGCAGTGTTTAAGGAGGGTAAAGCAGGAATTATTATTATTTTTTTTCCTATCTCAAAGTGAGTTATATTTTTACCTGTTTCTTTCACTTTAGGCTTCTCTTAAATATGGTCCTTTGTGAAGGCAAAGATGGGAGTTTGTTATTATTATGTGACAGCTGCATTTGCTTATGAGCTTTTATTTGTGGGTTGTTGTAACAATTTGACCTAAAATGAACGGATGTTTGAACTCCTATATAAAGCTATATTCTAAGCAGTGTAGCTTACTGCTCAACTGCTCAGAATGTAGCTTACTGCTCAGAATGCTGAATGTGTCAAAACAGAAATACCTTTCCAATAATAACCACCTTGAAAGCGGAAAAAGCTAGAGCTGTCAGTTCTGTGAAGTGATCCAGATGAAGATATCAAAATTCCGTCATTACATTTCTTTCTGTACTTACAATTAATGTGACACATAAATCAAATTATCGTGATGACAGACCATTAAAATGGTGCAAGCCAAAATATTTGGAGAGTTCCACTTCTGTTTTTTTTTTTCTGTGTGACTTACTGCTATTTAGAATGAATTTTAACATAGATTAATTGTAAGTGAAATGGACTTCGTACACACTAAAGACGACACAGCTACATCATAGTAAAGAGAATTACTGGCATATCTAGAGGTCAGAACATTTGTATGATATGCTTCAGAACATTTGTATGATATGCTGCCTCTTTTCTACTCAATTATGATTATCTTTACTCCCACAAGTTTTCTCAGGATTTCCATAACTTCTGAGTCTCATGAAAAAGTCAACATTCTCCACATAATAAGTTTTCATTCTTCACATAATAAGTAATATATTTGGTAGGTTTTGAAAGTATTACTACTGAATGACCATTTGAGGCCTGACCACCCTTTTGTTGCATGCCCTCAGCTTCCACTGAAAGCCAAATGTGTTCACTGTTTTTCAGAAACTGCTTAGCCCTCTTTGGGTTGCTGCATTACTTGTAGACAGCTAGGAAATTTTATAACCATAACTGGCCTAAAAACTGATTTGATAGAATATGTGCTGCTCTTTCAAAACACCTGCATAAATCTTAACCATTGTCTGAGATTTACATAGCTTTTGTGATGTTATTTTTAATTATTTTGAGATTGTCTTCAGGAATATGATCTTCTTCACAGGGTTCCTATTGATGTCAGTAGAAGGTATGCTTTCATATCTGGGCAACGTACTTGTTTGTTTTTAACTGCATAACGAATGGATCAGTGCTTAGATACCAAGATTATAGGAGCCAGAGAAATACCTAAATAGAGAGACATGGATGGAATGGCTAAAAATGTAGACATAGTTTTAGATATTTTAATCTATTACAGTATGTCTGAAAATGCAAGGCATTCTTAAGATGTTGATCTTGGCACGTAAAAAAATGAGAGAGATTAATCTGTGATCATACCCAATGATCTTATAAATTTAACTTTGGTTTGGATAAAAAATAACCTGCAGTCAAACCTTGAATTAAACTAGTTTCAGAAAAGCTAGAAAGCTTGCCCACTAGCCTGTATCTTTTGCATAGCCAGATGTAGTCAAGCACAAATTATCCAGATCTGAATGTAATATTGTTGTGCTCTAATCTTGTTGTGAAGGTAATGATAAAATATCACGTTAAAAAGGGCTGTTATTGCATTAAGGTTTCTTTTAGTCTGCCAGTTTGTTCTTTTTCATTCTGATTAGATTTTGTTTTTACCACACCAAATTGATAAAAGAATAATTCTTCCTGTTTATAAACTGTAGTCACACTGTTCTTTTTTTTTTCTTTTCTTGACTGAGAAGATGAGATATATTATAACTCATAGCTAGCCACTTTTTCACATCATAGACTAAACTAGCATTTTGCTGTTGTAGTTGTTTCCTAGCACACCAGGCTTTTCACCTGAGTTGATTAAGTACTAAGCTGACAGTACAGGAGTTACTTAAGGTATTTGCTCTGGCTGACTGCGGTATCTATGCTGCTATCATCTGTAAATAACCTTAGGATGTCCTGTATACTATGAAAGCTGTGAGTCTCAATACCTTTACCACAACAATAGTTACCTGTTTTTGGACTCCTAAATAAGAGACTGGAAAGGAGGAGGTAACATCCATGTTTCTGTTATGATTATATCTGCCCTAGGATTCAGATCAGAGGCCATACAGGTTTGAAATAGATTACGTGGAGTCCCTTCTGGTGCATCTGAGCTGATACAGGTTTTTTCTAGACAAAAGAGTCTGCACAGTGTACACACCTAGCTTTTCTTTGTGCTCTGTATTGAATGCATGGAGGGCAATATACGTCTCCTGTTCTTTAGTGCCTCTCAGTTCTAGCTTTTGCTAATGTAAGCATTCTGTGGCCTCTAGTCCATAGTTTGTCTCTTCTATGTTTTTGAAGTAAATAAGAAAAAAATTACAAGTTTGTAAATATTTGCAAATTCCGAATAATTAATCCTTCTTATTTTGTGCAGTACTTTTAGATAAACTGAGTTTGCAAAAACTGTAAATAGGAATCATATACAAAAGCATTTGTGTTACTTAAAATCGAAATGATTGTGCTCCTGGAAACAATTTTTTTGTTTGGTTTATGATTCTCTCTCTCTTTCCATAGTAATTAGACAAACAGAAAGTTGTGTTATATTCAGCACTTTAAAACCCAACTTCCTTCTCCTAAGTGCATAATTCATAGTAAGAATTATCCAGTGTTCAGATAGAAAGAATTGTGCTAGTATAGGCTGCTGTTACAGTTCTGCAGTTAAGCCACAGAGAGTCAAGGACATAACAAGATTCCTTTTCTTGGTTATGGATTTGCTGAAGGTCACTTGCCTGTGAGCTGAGACGACTCGGTTGCCACTTAGGGCTAGGAAAAACTAGCATAGGAGATATGGATATGACACTGACAGGCTCATTAGACCTTTCCAGTCAATTCATGAGTGCCAAGTATTTTCTTTTACAAATAGGCAGTTTTTTTTCAGGTTAAATTGCTAGTGTTCGCAACTTGGTTAAAAATAGCTGCTGTCTACAAAAGTCAGAAGGGCACAGTGGGGTAGCCCTGGCAAAGACCAGCACCTGATTAATTCCTTCCACATGATGTTCAAGTTCAGTGTGACTTGGACCATTCATTGGACAAGGAACTTGCAAATAAGGATGATTTGGGTTTTCTTGTTATGGTACTAATCGCAGAGAGCAGTGTGCTGCTCCAGAAGCCTTTAATGAAGCTTCATGGAGTAGTTGTACATATTCCTTTATGAGATCCCAGAAAATGAAGTTTTTGCGTGCTCATTATTCCTGGGGTCTGTTTTGTAATGCATTTTGCAAGAATCTATTCTAGCAATTTCTTTGTGTAACATTCATGTAGGGCCATGAGGGAGTCTTTGAGGTGGTCTGTTCTTCCCCAGCATCAGCATGCTGAAGATACCCACCTCCCTGTCATCATACCCAACTAGTACAGGCTCTGCTTTCCCACTACCTGATTCATAGGCTTACATAAAGAGCTGGCTGAATTCAGCTAGACCTAATGCTCATAGGAAGAAAGGAAAGAAACTAGTGGTGCTTCATCTGATTCCACTGCTGAGAAAGAGTGTTTGACCTCTTTTAAGAAGTCTCATCTACTGATTTATTAGATTCTGCTAATTCTATGGAATCATTGTTGAATACAGCTTTTTTTGTAAGAGGCACATTTTGACTAATTTGTGGAAAGAATTATTGGTCACTAAGCAGATCTTCTTTATTTAGCTCAATTTAGACCCTCTTGTTCTAGTTAAAGATGTGAATAGCTGTCTTGTGTGGGTATTGGTGTCCTGCTGTCAGCCATTGCCAGTCAATTATTTTGTTTTTTTTAACTTCAATTTTAAACTTGCCCAAAGCATTATGTGTTTAAATGCTTTATAATTGTGAATATTACAATTCTCATCTGAAACACATGTATGTGTCTCTTCCATTGAAATAACGAGTCATATGCATATATCTGAAGAACTAAACTTGGCTTTAAACATTTTCTCAGACGTAAAGTATGGATATCACTGGCTTTCATTTGTCTGTATGGGGATTCTTAGAAGGATTCTGTACAGTCAATTCAGAGAAATACTGTGATTCTTGCAAGTGTTGCATTTCTTGCTTTACTTTTTTCTCTTTTTGTTGTGGTTTAACCCCAGCTGGCAACTAAGTACCATGCAGCTGCTCACTCACTCCTCCTCCTTCCCCTGTGGGATGGGAAGGAGAATTGGAAAGGGACAAAACCTGTGGGTTGAGATAAGAACAGTTTAATAATTGAAATAAAATAAAATAATAATCATATAATTGTAGGATCACAGAATGGTTTGGGTTGGAAAAGACCTTAAGATCATCTAGTTCCAGCCCCCCTGCCATGGGCAGAGACACCTTACACTAAACCATGTCAGCCAAGGCTCTGTCCAGCCTGGCCTTCAACACTGCCAGGGATGGAACATTTACCTCTTTGTTTGGCAACCCATTCCAGTGCCTCATCACCCTCACTGTAAAGAACGTCTTCCTTATATCTAACCTGAATTTTCCCTGTTTAAGTTTGAACCCGTTACCCATTCTCCTATTGCTACAGTCCCTGAAGATGTGTCCCTCTCCGGCATCCTTGTAGGTTCCCTTCAGGTACTGGAAGGTAGCTATGAGGTCTCAATGCAGCCTTCTCTTCTCTGGGCTGTATATAACTGCTTATCACCCTCTGAACCAAGCCTGACCTGAGCAGCGGTTGGACCCTTCCAGGTAACTCCCCCAGGTTCATATACCAAGCATGATGTGCTAGTTTGGGAGTGTCCTGTCTGCTTCTTCCCGGCTTCTTGTGCCCCTCCTCACTGGCAGAGCATGAGAGACTGAAAAGTCCTTGATCAGGGTAAGTGCTACTGAGCAACAATTAAAACATCGGTGCGTTACCAGCATTGTTCTCAGACTAAAGCTGAAACACAGCACTGCAGCAGCTACTAGAAGGAAATTAACTCTATCCCACCTGAAACTAGGACAGTATCGACCCTGTATTCCATACTATGTCCCACACTTGCTGCTACACCATCACCTTTCTTGTCTTGATATATATACACAGGTATCATTCCCTTAATCTATGGACCATCTCTATAAAAATCATTTAGTCCATGACTTTAGGCTCCATCTGTCATAACAGTCCCTCAGGGCAGGAAAGATGGTGTGTGGAGTTGGACTGTTGCATGCTGAAGCCAGTTCTGATGCTACCACTTCTGCACTTGTCCAGTATCATCGAAGTTCATTCTTCATTAATGAGGCAATCAAGAGAGTCAGGTTCAGATCCCTGAATCCACAGTGGTGGAGAGAGGTGCTGCAAGGAACCCAGTGTGATGATGGGCATAAAGCTGCTGTAAATATACATTATTATATAGCATCTAAGATCATACAATTTAATTCTTTAGCTATTCTCACCTGAAGTCAAGCCCTTTTGAAGCACACACCGAACTTCCCCATCCTCCCACGTTACCCGCCAAGCACACCTAGGTCCTCGAGCTAAAGCAATCACATGAGTGGGTTAGCCTTTGTGTGATGCAGGATATGCCATTTTCCCTAGCATATCCTTCATGTGCCCTACAGGAACTTTATCCATTTCTATAGTATGTAAAAGTTTTAATCAGGTAGCACCAGCCTCTTTGGCAGAGCCTCTAGTGTTGACTAACCAGGTGACTTTTGCTAAGAGTATATCCCAAGGTCCCACTGCCATTGTTCTCAGTGTAAACAGTCCATTGTACCGTTTGATTTTTGAAGAGGCTGGTGCATAATAGGGGATGTGATACAACCAGGAAGCATCACACCTCTAATGCAGCCAGTCCCTGTACCTCTAGGTAAGAGACCATCTGTTAGCAGCTTCGTTTCCAGCATTTGCAGCACATTGGTACTTCTTTTTCTGCTTTGGTACTATGACTGGTTTAAATTTCATTCTAAGTCAAACTATCAAAGAGAGCTACAGAACTATAGTGGCCAGGAAGATGAACAGCCGGAGAGTAACGTATTTATAATCTAGATTCTTCCTGATTTTCAGTTCTAAGGTGGTTGTCATTTTTCCATCTTACCAGTCCAATGTATGTGTTCAAGACTTGACTGCAGATGTCTACATTAACTGCGGATTTTTGTATTTTTTTTTAATTGAAGGAAAATCCTTCTTTACTAATAACCAAAGCTGATAAAGTTTGGGGGTGCTAAGCTGAGTGATTCTTGACATTGTGAGTAGTGGGCTGCATTATTTGGGTATTGGCTTAATTCAGCTTTCCTGCACATCACTACCTGATCTTTATATAAGGAGAAGGATACATACCTTTGGAAAGTTTCAGCTAAAAAATAGTACAGTATGGAATTCTTTGAAGAAAAGTGTATTGTGCATATGCTGAATAAAGCAGCATTATTTTCCTTTACTGGGTTATTTTATGCCTCAATCCGGATTTGTCATACATATATGACTTAGTAATACAGGTGTCATATATAGGAGATACATACAGGTGAGCATTTCTTGACCCAACACTGTGTCTGTTCATATAGTTAAATAGAATATTTAGTTTTGGAGTAGAATACCACCTGATCTTTCTGAGGAAATTTGACTGGCAAATGAGACTTCATTGAAGAGGAAACTTGTCCTCTTTCTGAGGTGTGGTATAAGTCTCCGTAAGAAAATCTAATATTTTAGTCTGTCTTCTAAAAGCTTTGTGTTTGCAATTGTGAACACAGGCACCTACAGAGTTTACCAGGGTCTTGGACTGGTTCCTACTTGCTAATCTAGCAGAATTAAAATGCAGTGACATTGTTACTAAGTGCTCGAAGGAAGAAACTGGTAGTTAGGGATCTTAGTGAGGATAAAGAGTTTTTTTTGTGTAGTCCTGTTCATTACTGCTGGCTCCCATCTGATGCTTGTAGCATAGCTTAAGGAGGATTTCCATGGGATCTGTAAAATGCTTCAAGACCTGTCTCTTCTGGAAAATAGGGTGGAACAATATAATCTATTATGAACTTCAGATAATTAGATGTTTTAGCACTTTTGTCGTAAAGTTGGGATTTAAAAAGAAAAAGGTTTTAACGCTGCTTCTAGATGCTAACCTTTCTAGCAGATTTAGCTTGAGTATAAATGTGCAATGTGGTTGGAAAGTCCTATATTGCCCCTTGACACAATTGTTACACACGGCAACTTCTTATTTTTGTTTTTATATAGCAATTTTACTGCTTAAAAAGAAAAAACAAAAAAGGGTTGGTGATGCACTGAAGTATTATGGTACAAAAGGATTTCCTTTCCTCTCACTCTGACCCTGAGGGAAATGGCTTGGAATTTACTCATTAACATAAAGACACCTGTACTGACACCATAATTCTTACAAAGTGTCAGTGAGCTGGTTTCTGTTTATATGGTAATTTTAGATGATCGTGTTTCACCTTGCTGTCTTTAGCTTTGTTATCTTAAGCCATGGGAAAAGGTATTTTTACTATTATTGTGACTACTTCTAGCATAGTCCTATGCTTGTTGAATTCAATTGGAATGATAGCAAGAATTTGTTCCTTTATGTCTAATTCTTCAGATGTTTTTCAACCTTTCTATTTTAAACTTGTCCTTTATTTATTGTCTGCCTAGAAACCACTCTCTTGATCACATAATTTTCAGACGTTTGACATTTGAATGGAATGCCTATACAACTCTTAATGACGACTTTTAATCTTCACAGTGACAATAAATCTGCCAAATCCCTCAAGCAGTAGTGTGGATTTCTTGATGTTTTGATCCCTTTCTACTTATTGCAAAGGTTGCTTAATTTAAAAATGTGGGGCTGGTGTCTATTGTTGTTACTAATGCTCAGATATGAAAGCAGGTATTCCAACAAACTTTGTTGTCAGCTAATCATTATCACCTACTTATCCTAGGCTTTAACCAATATTGTTAGGTCTCTTTGGTAGTAGACTATTTCTCTTTCATGAGGTGTAGGGAACTGTTCTAATTTTAGTTGTTTTCCTCCTTAACATGTAAGTACAAGTAAAGAAGACTGTTTGGATAGAACTAACTTTGATATACTGTTCTGTCTCAACATGAATATCCGCATGCTCATTTTGGAAATGTTCAGTGGTATGCCTAAGAGCAGTCACTAAGTAACAGTGAAAAACACGTTGAAAGGAGAGGGGACATTATAGGATGCACTGGGGGAACCTGGGCAGTAGTGATATTAATGCCTTGGTTTATCCCTGTTCTGAGACTTTTGCAGTGAATACACTGATAAAGCTAATAAAATGAGGGATGGTTATTGTAATTCTTTTATACCAAACATTTGAAAAGATTCTTTGCTAGCTTTTGCGCTTTCTGTGCCACTGCCATATTTTTAAAGTTTTTATGTTGCATACTGAGCAAATTCCTCGGATGTGTTGGTCATCTCCAGATTGCTCTGCATCCTTGTGTTTATTCATTGATGTGTGAGGGAAGAAATGAAAAGCGGAATTCTGTATCCTGAGAACAGTCATGTAGCCCTTGTGTCTGATCACTATATTTAAAGTGAATATGATAATTCTTCTCTTCAAAAGTGGATTACCATGTACAGTTCATTTTAAAGATTTAAAAAAATAATTATCATAGGAAAGAGTATTCTTTGAAAGGTACAAGCAAATTTTTATGAGTAAAGGAACTATTTAGATCTGAATCTATATTAAAAAATATCAGTTGCCCTTTCAAACCAGTTTCATACGGTCTTCTACCATCTGTTCCATTCAAATAATTGCAACATTGTTTATTTTTTTGAAGAAATATATGAATTAAAACCCCTCACACTTTCCAAAGTGTGTCAATACTTCTATCAAGCCCTAAAACTTTAATGGGATTAGAAAGAAATTTTGCTGCGTTATTTTACATTTTGGTGATTGAATTTCTGATGTAGCTAAGGAAAAGTTGGGGCTCTTTAGAGAAAACCTGAATAGTGGAACTACAGAATATTTCAGAGTACTGTCAATATAGTATAGCTTGTCCTATAAAAGTTAGCACCTGTTGGGTTGTGCATCATGATATTTGATGGGAAATTTGAAACATAATTTTTCATTTTTTCATTGTTCATTGTTTTTCATTTTCATTTTCATTGTTTTTCATTGTTATACATTGCAATCTGAGTGTCATACAAATTTTCTCTGCACACGCTCATGCTTCCCACCGGTTTGTTGTTGTTGCAGAGTTGCTCTGGGACTAATAGGGATGTTGTGACATAAATTGAGAATTAAACTATTGAAATTGGTGGAGGAACACTTGTCCTTAACAGGGAACATTTTGTCCTTAGCGAGATCAGAAGGACAAGTAGCCTGCTGAGTGGGCTTCTAAGGAGGGAGAGAGGGGTGCTGTGTATTTCCTTTTTCTGTGAGGGAACTGGATCTGTGACAGCTTTGGGGGAAATGAACTGGTATATGTAGATTTCAGAATATGAAAAGTCTGCTTGGAGTTCATGAATAGAACACGACTTCTGTTTTCTAGGATGGTTTTTGTATTTCCTTCATCTGTGGTAGGATGAAGGAAATAGATGGTTTCATTCCTTTCAGTTTAAAGGCCAGTCCATTTTCTTGCCGGGTGGCAGGCATGTGTTTTGTGATGACTGCCTACTCTTTCTACAATATCGCATAAATTATGTCTCTGCTTAACAAAGGAGGTTACTATGTGCTTTGGTATTACAAGTTGATAGTACTTTTGACTTCTAAGTCTGGTTTTAAATGCTGAATTTGAACAGTGAAGTCATATTCATTTGATAGTCTGTCTCATTCATGGTATGATGCTGCGGTAATATTTATAAAGGTTCATTATTTCCCTTTAATTATAGCATAATTTTAGAATTTCAAATATCTTTAAGATTATGTGGAAAATTGTTATCGTCTGCTTAAATTGTTTGAAGGTGAAATTTAAGCCAGGAAAAGTGAGTTTGCTGGACTGTTCTTATTTTTTGTATACAGAGCTATTTTGTAAAGTAAACATCAGGGAGTTCACTGTCAGGAATACAATGTTCGTATGATCACCATCTTAGCATTGGTAGATACTAAGTTAAAGCTATGATGTAATTCTGAATAGTCTTAGTAGTCATCTTGAAGATAACTTGTAGACCACCAAAAGAAAGGTAGATATGACTTGGCCATGGAGCACGTTTTTCAGAGACCTAAATTAGATGTTAGGATCATGAAGTAAGGAAGGAGACTTGCTTGTCAGTGATTGAAATGGCTTCACTGCTATGTTGTATATCTTTTTTATATATATATATATATATATAACTTCTAATATTTCAGAGGTTTCTTTCTGCATATAAAATTTTGTGCACTTCTCACTGCTAGCTGAAACACTGTTGTATTTTACTTACAGTACAGTGCTCCAAACAAAAATGAAGCATATGAGATACAAGATTGTTCGTTTGGAGAAAACACAGTTATTTCTAAGTAACTGCAGAACATGGTTTTGACCTGTTTTGGGAAATTTTTCTCTTTCCCACTTCAGTAGCATGATAAAGCAAAATTTTTTCTGCTTTTATGATTTTGATCTTGTGTGATGTATTTGTACTGCTAAAGCCTGCATATTAATATTACAGGGTATATATGTGAAAGCAGTATGCACAAGCTGTGTCTTGGAACAAACAGATTTACAGGTTAATTGCTCTTTCTGAATCCCATGACTTAAGTTTGGGTTATCATTTTTCTCTGCAAGAGTTTGATAGGCTAGAGATGTCTTAAAACAATGCAGAGACTACTGCTTTTATTCATGCACTTTCCCAGAGCAATTGGAATACTGTAGTGATTTAGTGTCACGAAGATGCCTGATTTAAAAAACTATCTGTATTTACTGTAAGGAAGGAGAAAAGGCTAAAATGAAGCTGTACTGTATGGCTACAGTTTATGTAAAGTCTTAGTTCACATAATTTTCTGAAAAGAGATCTATTGGCAAAGAAGGTAGTATTCACCAATCTCTATTAATGGACTGATCAACTTCTTTTCCTTAAAACCCATAATGTGCATGTCCTTGTAAATGCAAACCATTCTGCCATCATGGCCAGTATAAACCAACAGTCTCTACTAACTGCTGCTTACTTTTTATCTTATAATACCAGAGAAACAGGCTTCTGATTTTGAACCGATCCTGCTGTTATTGTGCTGTCTGGTAGTGCCAGGTTACATATGTTATTTGTCTCTTGAAGCTTAATTTCTGTTTTTGCTTGGCAGATCTGAGCTGACACAACCCTGCATATGTATAAATGCAAATTCTTCAAGTTCCCGGGGGAAAAAAAAAAAAAAAAAAGCACTGCAGTCATAGAGGTTTTTCCAGTGCTTTTTGCAAAGAAACAGCTACATCCAATTTGGATATATCAGTATAAATGTAATACTTGTGGTGAATTCTTGGTTAACTAACTTTAAAGCTGCTGGATGTATAGCTATAGAGTGATAGCTATTGACAGGGGTGAGGTATACTTTTCTCTCCAGAACTTGGAACTGAGCCCAGAAGAAACACATTGGCAGACATTGTGCTGTCCTTTCTAGTGTCAAGCCATGGAGTGGGTAACAGCTTCTTGTTTCTACCTGAGACTTTGCTAACAGGTGGTGAGGACAGTATGATAGACCTAAGTGAGACGTCTGAATCCAGAATATGACCACAGTATGAAATTTATCTTTTTAACTGTTTTCTACTCTGACTGAAACTGCTATACTGAAATTTAAGTTGCAGTCAAGTAAGAATGTACAGACTCGGTAGAAATCTTTGCTTTCTGTGAGTGGCAGTATCCACATGCGAATATGAACGTACAGTCTGACAAAAAGAGAGAGGTTTCAGTGTATTGGGATAACCATTGTCAGGGGAGTACATGGGGAGCAATCAAAAATTTTCTACTGTTTTTAAAACTTAAAATCCTTAGTGATCTTTAAAACACAACAAAACCACCTCGAAATGGATATCTTTTGACCTGTGGTCAAAAAGTTTATTTGTTGGGGTCTTGCAAGGCAGGAAACCACCTCACTGTCTCCTTTTGGACTTGGAAAAATACTTACTAATATAACTGTATTGGCCTTTACATTTTGCTAAATTCAGAATTTGGCATTCTCAAGTTAACAACTTCAGAAGTTCCTTTCTATTTTTCAAGGTTTATTTATTGGATGAATTCACAGAGCGCAAGTTATCAGGACACTGTTGGAGATCTCTAGAATAAAAGTTGGATGCAATGGTGTTTCTAGAATATAATGGCATTTGCTTCTTTTTGGCGTCTTTGAAAAGAATAGGTAAATATATTCTGTGGCAGTGTCCTGGACAACAGTAAAAATATTTCTTTAGTCTTTGTGGTAGACCTAAGCAAATCTGGGGATGTGAAACAGTAAACTTACAGAAGATGCAACAGAATGAAAGTTCATTAGTATGTGATACTTAATACTGTAAGACATTAACACAGTTCTCAGTTATGCTAGTTATTTCCAATTGAACTGTCCTTTGCTGTGTGATTCAATAATAATAGATGGATGTCTTTGCATGATGAATAAAGTAATTCACATGCATGCTAGCTACTTCCAGCTAAACTGTCCCTTTGCTAGATGATTCAACAATAATAACTGGATGTCCTGTATAATGGATAAAGTAATTCTCAGGCACACTGAAACTCCTCTATCACTGGATATGATGTAATTTAATCTTCTAATCTTTTTCCACCACCACAATAAATGTGACTGTGTGTGAAATAGAATCTGTGTTTGTATGTAAAATTTTACTTGGAAATAATCTTCCAAAAATGAGGAAAATGAATGCATTGCAAAGAGTTTGATGTTCCCAAAAGGTTTTGTTTACAGTTTGTTGAACTATTAAGTATTTATTGTAAGTAGAGTAGATTGTTCTAGTTTTAATAATTATAATGCTGTTCTGTTTTAATATTGCATGATCTGTGGGCTACCATAAAGTTGTTACAAATTGAAGGGCTGATATAACATGAAATGAAGGACCTCTTCTGAATGTTGCTTTTGTTCTGTATTTAACAAATTAGTATGTTGACATTTGTCACTGATGGATTTCAGTATTTGCTGAAAGGGTTTTAGGGGGTTTGACAGCATGAATGGTTTGTCCTGCAGACTTTTGAGAATTGATAAAGGCATCTTTGTTCTTTGTCCAAAAGCACAACAGATATCTTATTGACTGACGCATACAAAAAAAGAAAGCTTGTATAGCTGCTGTGCAGAATAAACTAAGAAAATAATTTTGAAGCCAATATGTATTCTCATATGTTGTTCTCTCTTTTTGCTAACAACATATATCTCATCAATCAATTTAACAGGAATCACTGGATACTCATTCAGTAAAATTAAAGCATGCCTTTATATTGAATTACATATAGATGATAAAAAGAAGAAAAAACAGGTAATGCACGATAGCAGGACTAGTTAGTTAAATTTCTATTGCCTAAACTATTTTTAAGGCTAGTGTGCAGAATGTTGGTATCATTTCTATATACAGAGGATAAAGGCATAGTGGAAATAACTCATTTTAACAGGGATATTGGAAATTGCAGTGTTGGATTTGCACCCATTTTTCTGAGTAAAATGAAAGTCTTCAGACAATGGATTTCTAGGTACCAATTCTTAAAAGCAAGAATTGTAGATGATACTGCCTATAGGCAAAAATTAAATCACATGCAAAAATGGATAACTACCTTCATGTCGTTGTTTGCTCCCACATTTGTAGTTGGCACAAGAAGCAATAGCATATTAGATATGACCTGAAAAATCTAAAAGAATTGGATCTGTGCTTCTTCCGTGATCTGTGAAGTGCTGAGTTTTGTTTTTTTTTTTTTTTTTAAAAAAAAAACAGCCCTCTGAGCTTTTCCTTTTAATTTGTTTTGGGTGTTCAGTTTTGTTTTTCTTAGAAATATCAAGGATTTGTAGTGATCTCTCCTCCAGTAGTATTTGAGGTTTTCTGAATGATTCAGGGATATATCTGCAGTTGTCTTATTCTGTAGGTGAAGTATTTGTGATAGGAATTCTTAAAAAAAAAAAAAAGCAATATTTAGATTTTGTGATGCTAACTGTAGTCTAGAGATTTCATAATGACCACTTCTGCCTTCAAGCAGATTTTGTTTCCTTGCTGCTTTTAGAACAGTGATACCAAAAGGCTTTACACTGAGAAAAGAATACTGTAAACCCCAAAGAATAAGTGATCTCTTTTCCTTTTTTTATCTTCTTGTAGGTTTGGCTTTTTTATTGTTGTTGCTTGTTATTTTGTTCTAAGTGGATAAAAGTTTTCTTCTGTACATTAAATGAAGAAAAAAATGACCCATTCTGTATTTTATCTTGTCCATGTTACCTTTTGAGACCACTAATGTACAGGCCCTTAACTTGGGTGAATTTTCACTGAATATGGAGAAGCAGGTACATTTTGCTCTTTCTGTCTGACTATTTATGGTAGCTGGTTATTTGCACTTTGGCTCTCAGCTATGTTAATATTTGCCAGAAACTTCATGATGTAATAAAAGGAAATCCAGGTCTTCCAGCAATAACAATGATGGAAAGCTACAAATAATGAGATCCACCCATGATAAAATAATTTCATCCATCTGTGACAAATGTCATCATCTAGACTGCTGAGGAATGTTGTTAGCAACTGTTCATCATATTAATCATTTTAGCAAGAATATGAAAATAGCTTGGAAAGCCTCTGAAGCAAATGCCACTTGCATTTTTAAGGTAAAATAAGAGCTTATTTTTAGTTATTTTTGCTTTGGTATATGAGAAGAAAACTTAAAAATTATTAGCACAGAAAATCATTTTATATTTATGACAGCTGTGTCTGTGTCTGTATCTGTTTCCATTTCCATCTTCTTGTTAAAATAATATGCTCGATTAAAAAAATTAATGACAATGATCAGTGTCCATACATTGCCGTTTTCTCTTCATTCTTTTGTATTTCAGCAAGTGTTTAATTTTGTGGTCATAAACTTATAAATCAGTTTTAAATGAGAGAGAATGAAAGATTCATGCCCTGCCAGTCCCTCCTTGTAATACAGAATGTGTAAGATGAAAAGAAGTGAGCTAGAGCTGTTGTTGGGTGTCCTGGGGACATCAGAGGTCAAATGATCAATATCTTAACTCAGCAGTTCTTACTTGAGTTGACTGCTGGTTGGTCATGTCACCTCAAGTTCCTGGTAAGCTTATTACTAAGTTGGGTTAGGTCATTGGCAATTCTTGCATCCCAGACATCAGACTGAGCTTCACATGTAAAATATGTTAATTTCTTTGCTTCTTGGTTTACATTGCAAGTCAGAACATTTGAAGCAGGCAGGATTTATTACCATGATATGAGTGCGCCAGGATATCAGCCACAGGTAAGTTAGTTCATGAATTTTTGTAAAATCTCAATTAAAGAATTTTTTTCTCAGCGCTGTCAATGTGTGCTGTCTGTGTGTGTTAGAGAATGTGACAGCACTGTTTAAAGAAATTACTTGCATTATTACCAGATTGTTCATCTTGTGCTATCTTTCTGTTCACAAGAGTTGGATCTAGTGAAAGTCATGTAACACTTCTGTGAGAAGTGATACTTCCAGTCCACCATTTTAACATTCAATATGCACAATATTGCCTATTGAGAACAATATGCATGATAGAGAACAGAGGAGTTGAGCCCCAGGAGAAAGCTGAGCATGCTTTAGAAAAACTTAGAAAAGGTACATTTTTGGCAACACTCATGCAAAAATTAAAACCCTCCAAAATGTTTCCTATCTGCTAGATGTACAATTTGTTGGGAAAATGAATAAATATCCTGTTTTAGCAGGTACAGCTCTGCATTTTATACTTGAAGTCCCCTAAGATAGAAATATGAAGCATCTCACTTGTAGAACTGACTGTCCTATGGTTATTCAAAGAAATTAATAGATGGTATTACCCTGTATGTGGTTAGTTCCCACTGGTCTAATTTTAAAAGAAAAAAGAAATTCTTCAGTAAATTGGTTTGTTCCTTGAGTCTTCCTAATTTTTTTAATAGTTTAAAAAAATCTAAAAATACTAGAAATTTTTCTTTTTTAATACTTTCACTTGTTACTTATGTAAAAGTTTCAGAGCAAATTATGATTGAAATTTTGAGGAAAATTTTGCAAATACATGCATGATATAGTATGGAAGGAAATAGCATATCTTTTCATTTGTGAACATAAAGTTAAGAGAATTGAACATAGGGAATGGGTTGGGTTGATACAGCTTTCCTTTAGTCTGATCTTGTACTAGCTGGGAGTACATCAAATTCTGTGTTAATTTTTGAAGCACATCAAACCTGTATCCTTTTTGTTCAGATCAGTACAACTGATCCTTTTGCAGTAGCAAAGTAAGATCTTGTGGCATATAGAAAGTGCATTTTTCAACTATTGCCAATATTTTCAAAGTGATTTAGTTTATTTTGTTTATCATAGAGTTCGAGGGCTGTTTTGGTATCTGAAGAAAATTAATAAAATTTCCTCTGTGAAAATGTCTGGACAGATCAAATAAATATTTGACTTGTATGTCCAAAGACTTCAGAAGCGGATACATGTCACAGTTGTATGTGATAAGTACATAGTATCTTTTTATAGAGGTTTTTACTTCAAGACTGTTCGTTTGGCCTAATATGGGATCGGTGATAATGAAAAATACCAAGTTGTTATAAACCCAGTTGTTTGTGTAGCAGCTGTTTGAGCTTAGGCTTCTGTTGTCTTTTTCCCTTCACTGTATAATTTCTTCAGTTTGATGCCACATACTGGTTTTGCTGTTTAACAGTAATAAGAGTTTCTCCTGAGATGTTTTCACCCTTGTTTATACACAAGCTGACTGATCTGGTTTGGTACAGGGAAATAAGCGAGACTGAAATTATTATCTGCCAGTTAATGGAACAGCTGCTGCTTAAGGTGTTCAAATCATTAATTTAGGTGCTTGACTGACATTTGAAGTTTGGATGTTGAATTGCTGTACTTATTTGTCTGGTACCAAGGAGGATCCTCCCAACACACAGGGGTTGGTTGTTTTTCCCTGTTGCCTAAGCTACTGTATTATTCCATTATTTGTGGAGTAAAAAGTTAGTCATCTGCTCTAGAATGACCTTCAGTTGTGACTTCCAGTCACTTGTTAGTTTCCCACTATGACAATAGGAAGAGAAAACTTTACAAAATTGCAGTTATTTCTGGAACAATTCTCAGAGTTTCCTAATTACCATATCCTTGTCTTTACGACTGCATCTGCATGTTTATTTGAGTTTCTGGTGCACTGTAAACCTAGGAGATTTCAAAGGATGTCTTTGTAGTTTTCTCAGTACTGGACTATAACATACTCCAAAATGCTGGAGGTTATACGGAAAGTAAGTGGACGTTGCATGTTCTTGTGCTTGAATTCCAATGGCATGAGTGCCCTCAAAGATAAAGTAAGCTAATACTCAAAGTCTGATGTAGATACTGCAGACAATATGCTAATACTCTTGCTCTGGGTTCAGCAGTAGCAGTCATTTTTCTCCTTAGTAGCTGCTGCAGTGTTGTGTTTTTGACTTTCAGCCTGGGAACAGCGCTGATAACACCAATGGTTTTAGTTGCTGCTCATTGATGTTTACTCTGACCAAGGACTTTCTGAGTCTCATGCTCTGCCAGGGAGGAGGGAAGCTGGGAGGAAGCAGAGATAGGACACCTGACCCAAACTAGCCAAAGGGGTATTCCATACCACAGCATGTCATGCCCGGTATATAAACTGGGGGCAGTTACCTGGAAGGGCTAGCTTCGCTGCTCAGGTTGGGCTGGGTATCAGTCGGTGGGTGGTGAGCAGTTGTATTCTCCTCCCTTGTTATTTCCCTTATCATTATTGGTGGCAGCAGTAGTGATTTGTGTTATACCTCAGTTACTGGACTGTTCTTATCTCAACCCGTGGGAGCTACATTCTTTCGATTCTCCCCCCTATCCCTCAGGGAGCGGGAGGGGAGGAAGGGGGAAAGTGAGAGAGCTGGCTGTGTGGTTCTGAGTTGCTTGCTGGGCTTAAACACGACAACTCTTCTGTGTATCACTGGAGTAATGAGGGTTGAAGGCTACTGATGAAAGATTGCACAGACTGTATGCAAGGAGCTCTTGTTTAATTGTATCACTTTCTCAAATTCCAGTAATCTTGAAATATACAACTTCATGTGTTCCTGTGAAAATATTTTAAGAGATATTTCCCCTGCTCCCTTTTACATGTTTAAGAAGGGATTTTCTAGAAGTTCAGTAACTGTCTAACCCATTTATTATCTTTTTGTATATAGGAATAGATAAGCAATGTGTAGTACTATCAAAACATGATTTTTTTTTTTTTCTTCCATTATGTAACTTCCATCTGTAATAGTGATTTTGGGTGCTACTTTTGACTCCAGAAGCATAATTTTCCAGCTGATGTGGTCTTGGCTCTGTTATTTCAATAAACACGTAAGAAAATGTATCTGGAAATCCCTGTGTGTTCAGAGAGAAAGACTTCTGCTTCAAAAGGAATGGAACAAGCCTGTTAGAAATGAGCTTCATGTTCCAATCTTAAATCTGTACTTAAGTTCTTGCACATACATTTGGCTAAAGTTTGTGCTATGTGTCTCATCTGATCATGTGTGAGCAGCCAAAGATAGCACACTACTGCAGCCTGTGTGCAAAGCAGCACCTGCCTCTAAGTCGTAAGCCTGAAGAAGGAGTTTTGCAAAACTGCTCTCAGATGTATGGCCTCTCAACTGGTCAAACCACTGCTCAGAACCTAGGAGTCGTTGAAAACCTTTTATTTTTGGAAGAGACCATTATTAAGAACATCTACATATGTGGATTTGGATGTCTGGAACATCAGGACCCTCCAGCCTCTCACACCAGATATTTCTTTCCCTTTACGGCTCAGTTTTTCCTTCATATGCGTTTGTATCATAGTTACAGCATTGAAATGTAACTAAATGAATCCCTAACTGCAATTTAACTGGGAGGGGGAACTTGCCCTTTCTTTCAGTGAAATGATGCAAAGATCTAAGTTATGAGGGTGTGATTCTGGTCAGAATAACACCTTTTTTGCTTTAAACATGTAACCCGCTGTATACTTGTTGAAAACAAGTCATTAACTTCTTTCTCTCTAAGAGCCATTGGGAACATGTCCAGCTTCCTGGGAAGGACTTGTGGGAGTTTTATTTTTTTTGTTAACTGGGAGACGTTTCCCATCTTCCTTAGCACATCCAGCTAGCCTGTTCTGGCCTGCTTTACAAACTTGGGCCAGACTTGAAAAGACAACAGCTAGAGGCATTTATAAACTGCACATACCTTGTCAGGTCTTGATGTAATCACGGAAGTAAATCACCATTGTCTGTTCCTAATGTATGAATGGATTTCTTTCCTTTTCAATTCCAATGAAAGCAATGGATATTAAGCCTTATAATTTGTTCATAGTAAATCACATGGATAGTAGGAGGGCCAAATTCCTTTTCTGGTAAAAAAGGAAGGAAAAGGTTTTGGCTATTGCAGTTTAATCATAATTATGATACTTTATTTTTTCACATAGACAATTTTTTGAAATATTGAGTGTTTTAGGATCAACACTTACAATAACTGTGCAATGAATAACATTACACGTCCTAGATGATGTAAAAAAATGCAGATTTGGTTGGTATCAGTAGGAGTGGAGCAGGGTTTCTGGAATTCAAGCATGTATTGAAAATAGAGAATCTGTATTTTAAAACTAGTACATAGGATTAAACTTCTCCCCAGACTAATAGGTGCTGGGCATGTTACAGAAACATGTTCAGTCTTAAGACAGATGGGAGCTTTGCACTGCTCTGTAGTGTTATCTGTTGCTGTATGAGACTCCGAATTGGAGATACAGCTGCTATTAAGAGCAAACAACATAAAAGGAATAATTTAAGGTGTTCTCAGAAAAGGAAGTTGCTGGCTGTACTCAGACTCTACAATTAAATTCTGCTGCAGCACATAATCTTATTTTTGGCCTTGTAGGAAGTTGTATTCTTTTGCCAAAATTTAACTCATATACATTTTCTTTCACCGAAGTGATTTATAATCCTTCTGTAAAGGAAATGATTGTCCAAATGTGGCATTTCTGTTATTTAAGTGAATGGAAAAAGCGGGAAATACAATCTTTTATTGTGTGTTTACCTACAGTAAACTTAAAATGAAAACCATTCTGTAAGCCTGTTTATAAGGCATGAAGTTTACTTTTGTTTTGCTTAACCAAGTGGCCGAAATGCTGCCAGCAGTATGTCTGGAATGTTATTTACTTGGTCCATTTCTGTGGTTTTTCTTCATAGCACTGTACGCATGCCACAGTTAGCAGTCATTTACTTACCACTGAACAAAGTAGTACCCCCAAAGCTGCATTTATTTGTCTCATTGTGGGCTTAATAATAAAACGTTCATCATGCTCACAGTTTTCCCCCATCTCTCCCTCCCTCCCTTCTCTTAATCAGAATTGCTTTTGGCAAAGACTTGGAGAGCTGCTTTTCTTTTCTTGCTTTGCTCTCTGTGACTTGATTTCTCTATTAGTGCTTTAATTTCGTACATTGTTTCTTACAATGCCAACTGATTGAAATTGTATAACTTGCTTTGCTGAATTACTATTATTTTTTTATAAGGAGATGGTTATTGAATATGTTTTCCTATTTAATTGTGTATCATATTTTGGTCTTGGTTTGAGACATTTGACTGGTTACAAGAAAACTGTGGGTGTTTTTAACATTTCCAACGGAAGGGTAGGGCGGGTGGGGAAGCTCTTTGGAATGCTGATGAATAATATTTGACTCTTGGAAATGTCTTAAGGCCATGTGCTCCCCTACCATGCTTGGAAGGCTAAACATAGTTTTAAAGACCTGTGGTCTTGAAGGTATTACCATTGTGCTTTATTTTCTTTCTAACTGGCTGGAGTTGAGAAAACAGTTGAAATGCTGATGGTTAGTGCAGGAGTACTCTGCAGATAGTGATCTTCATTTGTGCCCTTGCTACTCCTGTCTGTGGCATGGTGCCCTGTTAATCCTGTGAATGTCAATCACAGGGTTTAATTCTACTACTTTTCCTTCCTAGATGTACTTAATTTCAAAAATTAAGTAACTTTTGAGATGTTGATGTCTGTAACATCTATAAGCATAGCAGAAATTGCCTTACAGCAGAACATGAGTAGGGAACTGCAGTAACTTGCAATTCAGTGTGTTTTCAATAGCAGAGCAATCATAGAATCATACAATCATAGAACAGTTTGAGTTGGAAAGGACCTTAAGATCATCTAGTCCCAACCCCCCTGCCATGGGCAGGGACACCTCACACTAAACCATGTCAGCCAAGGCTCTGTCCAACCTGGCCTTGAACACCACCAGGGATGGAGCATTCGCAGGTTCCCTGGGCAGCCCATTCCAGTGCCTCACCACCCTAACAGGAAAGAACTTCCTCCTTATAGCCAATCTAAACTTCCCCTGTTTAAGTTTTAGCCCATTACCCCTTGTCCTATCACTACAGTCCCTAATGAAGCGTCCCTCCCCACCATCCCTATAGGCCTCTTCAGATAGTGGAAGGCTGCTATGAGGTCTCCATGCAGCCTTCTCTTCTCCAGGCTGAACAGCCCCAACTTCCTCAGCCTGTCTTCATACGGGAGGTGCTCCAGTCCCCTGATCATCCTCGTGGCCCTCCTCTGGACTTGTTCCAACAGTTCCATGTCCTTTTTATGTTGAGGGCACCAGAACTGCACACAATGCTCCAAGTGAGGTCTCATGACAGCGGTGTCCTTCAACCTGCTGGTCACACTCCTTTTGATGCAGCCCAGGATACGGTTGGCTTTCTGGACTGCGAGCGCACACTGAAGCTGGCTCATGTTAAGTTCCTCATCAAAACTATATAATAAAGCAATAATTCATATCATTTTCCCCTCCAATTTCTCCTAGTACTTGAGTCCAAAGCAGAGTAGATTGTTCTCCCCTGTTTTGAAAAGCAGATATTTAGTGAATATAGAGTCTGCTGACTTCTGTGCTTGTGGTAAAGGATGTTTTCCTTCCTCTGCATTTGCAGAAATGATCAGTTCTCATCATCAAATGGTATCTTTTTAGCTTGTTTTAATTTCTAATAAACTCATGTGTTTTACTATACATGACTCTTGTTGCCTTTGGATAGTCATGTGTTTTCTTCATAAAAAGTTTCTGCTTTATTTATTTCCAGCTTTGATAATTTAACTGATAAACGCTGGCTATATGTGCACCTGCTCATCTTTTATTATCCTGGCTTATATATAAAATGTTTCTATTGAAATAAATCAGTCTTGTAATTTGAAAAATATACCAAACTTTAAGTTACTTTTTCCAGGTCATAGGTGTTTGACAGTTGAATACAAACCAACTGCTTGGCAGAATTTTAGTTTGATCCTCTGCCGACCAACTATAAAGTACAGCCTAATTTCTAAAAACTCCTGAGCTGTAAACTATCAGTCATGACCTAGTCATGCATACAGTAATAGAGGCTGACAAGAGTAATGAAGCCTATATATTATTATGGCCATGTAGTGCATGTTATAACAGATCAGTAATGTATTTTGTCACTCATGTATTTTGTCACGTTTATGTTGTGCAGCCCACACATCATCTTCCTGTCACAGAGTGTATTATCAGGAGGGAGCCAGCTCTGTGGAACACGTCTGTGCCATGAAATTGCTCATGCTTGGTTTGGACTGGCCATTGGTGCTCGCGATTGGACTGAAGAGTGGTTAAGTGAAGGGTTTGCCACTTTTTTAGAAGATGTATTTTGGGCTAGGGCACAACAGGTAAGGTGATGATGATACACCACTTCTCAATTCAATTACGTGGAAATCAAAATTACATACCCTGCTGTGAATTAGATATAAATTAAACCTCCTGTGTTAGGAATACAGGTCTTTTAAAATAATACTGGATTTTGCATGCTGACTTGATTAAAAAAAATAATCCTTCCTTATTCACAGTGAATACTAATCTCTACAGAAGTAGAGGTCAGTGCAAATAGGAATGGAAACATCTGTTTGTCAATGATTACCTTCCCACAAATGTACTACTGCATTATATTACCCTGTTGATTTGCATTCTTTCCACTTGTTTTGTGTTCCTGAAACTGGAACAATCACCAGTCTTACTGAATATTGCAATATACCAGGTACCTAATGAAAATTATCTGGTTTTGTCCAGTGGATAGCCAAGAAGCAATCTTCAAAACAAAATGGAAGCTAATGAACAGAGTACTTACACTTTTTTTTTCTCTTATACTGCCCAGGAAAGCTTACCCCCATGTTAGAGGATTAGAAATCATTGTCTGCCTCAAACTGAAAAGCTTGTACACTGCATGACAGCTAGTAAAGTAGTTTCCTGATCTAATTCTTGGTTTTGTTGTAGCCCTGCTAAGTCAAGCATTTCGTATGTTAGTCATTTGTTCCTGTGCTTCTGTCAGGCTCTTGTTCTGCCCCTCAAGACTGCAGAGCTCTATCTGTGGAAGAGCAGTGGGGACAAGGAACTAATATTTAACCTCCATTCTGTTAAGTATCAGGAATATTTATACCACCAACCAGAACAGAATTTCTGGTCACTTACCATGTTTCTGGAACAAGAAAGAGACAAAGGCTGTTCAAACACTTTGCTTTTCCCTTCTGGTCCTAAAACTAATTTCTGCCCTTACTTGAGCATCACTGCTCTGCTGTGAGCTGTTCCCATTAATTCTATGCTTTTGTGAGTCACTTGAAAGCATTTTCATTGTAGTAGACGCCCTTCCATGTAGCTAAGTGGAAAAGAGAAAATAACAAAACAGGGTGATTAGTGCCTTTGTTAATTTCGAAGGTCAGAAAAATCCCTTTTTGTTTTTCTTTTCTAGCCTTATTGGGTAGTTTTGGTGCTGTGCAATTATGCAATTGTTCAGTTGTAAGATTGTGAGTATATTCCATAGTGTCTGACAGTAACTTCACTTGTGACTGAAATACTGGTGTAATGCAGGATAATGCTAGCTGCTTTTTCTTTCTCCCATCTTCCATCTTTTCTTATAATAGAGAAATATAAATTAGCAGTTATTTGTAAGATGACAACCTGGCATTTATTTCTTAAGCATGTGTCTCTGTTAATGCTATGTATATGGAGGAAAGTACAAGAAAGAGCTTTCACAAATGTAACAGAACTAATGGGAAAGAGGAGTGAAGTTGGGATACAAAGCAGCTCTTTTCTTTCAAGCTGGGAAAAGTAAAGATGCAACCAAAATTGCCAGGTATCTGTGCTGTACATTCAGTTCACTTATTGCCAGTCACTAAAGGGAAAACAACATGCCCATCTCTCTCCTCAGGCAGAACTATTTAACTGACTATTGATTTGATGCACACAGTGAGGCTTCTGTTTTCCTTAGTGCTGCTATTAACTCTCATAGCAGCAGCTGTTATGTTTTGGTTTTGTTGTTTGGGTTTTGTTTCGTTGTTTTTTTTAACATGGATATAGGTACTGTTTCCTGCAGCTTCTGTGCATTAAAGGGAAACAAAACAAGTTTGTCTTTCTGAAAATTATTATTGTCTGTTCGGAAACAGCAATTGGTGATCGGTGTTTTTTGTATACTAAGCAGCTGTCACATGATGAAGTAAAAGGGCTGCAGGAATTGAAAGCTTTACTTCGCTGGCGCCGACTCAGAGATGAGGTGCAGAACTCTGAAGAAGAGCTGCAAGTTTTAAGGTAACAGTATCACAGTTTAATTTCTGCTTTTGCATGTTCTGTCTCTACTGTTTTCCACCAGTTTCTCCTTTCAAAGGCTATACATCCAAATAATCTGGTTAAATCTACTACATTTCCTTATTTCCTCTGAAGAAAAAAAGAAAAATGAAATTAAATTGACTAGCTTATTTGTCTTCTCTATAATTCTGCAATTGCTTTTCTCTTTGTTATAGAATGCTTTCAAAAACCGTGGGATTTAGTTTGATATAAAACATCTCTAAGCAGTTTACAAGACTCTTTATTCAGGAAAAAAAAAAAAAAGGCCATTTCCTTACTTCACTGTTTGAAGCTGTGACAGATTCATTTTCTGTGGCTGAAGACAAGCACATACTGGAGTGTGGTATCTAACTGCCAAGCTGTATGAAAATTTAAAAAAGAGGGGGAAAAGTACAATGAGCTATAGAAATCTACTTTTATTTATTTATTTATTTATTTTTTTAGAAATGAGTAATAATCATATTTAAACAAGAATTCGGTCTTTAGGTATCAGATGCTGAGCTCAAAGCTTCTTCTTACATAGCTAAAGACATTTGATCCAAAAAAGATTCTTGCTTTGCTAATGATACGTAATCTGGGCTGTGCTGATTGGTGTCATAGGAATTTGCCATATTCTTTCACCTTGAGTGGCTGCCTAACATCTCCACTGCTTGTCTGCCCACAGTCTTTAACCGAAAAATGCAAGTTTACTAATCCTAGCTGAGATTAGCTTTGGTCAAATAATGGAATTACAGGGACAGATTTCAAGAGATTATGTAGACCGTTCTCCTACCCTGAGACACAGGCAGTATATACAGACCAATTCAAGTAGGTCTTATCTAATATTTTCTGAGAGACCTTCAAAAAAAAAGTTTCCATGGTTCCTGGCTAAGCTGTTCTTAGTGTTAACAATTAAAAATGCACAGCTGAAATACTGTTCATTTCAAAAAATATAGTTTTCTTCATTTCTTTCACCAAGTAGAAGTGAAGAACGAATTGATTCCCATCCTCTGTATGATCATCTTTTACATGGTTTTAGAAGACTTTTGCCATTTCATTCACCTTGAGATCTTTGTTTCTTTTTGTGCTTTTCCCATAGGACCTAAAAGCCTTTTAGTTTTGGGCAATAGAAATTGTTCACCAACATAGAAACTCCTGTCTATGGCCTCATCTAATCTGAAAACGTCACCAACTGCGTAATTGTAGTCTTTCATTGACCGGTTTTACTTCATGTCTATTAGTTAATTGTGTATCCTACGTATAAGCAGGGTCAGTGAAATTATACATTTGTAATTTTGCGATTTGATGATAGGTGTAAATACAAAAGCAGGCTTTATCACAAGCTGTCATGGAGCTGCTGCCAGTACAACTACTGATTGACAGATGCTGGGGGTTTTTGTTTATTTTAAAATAAATGTTTTTTTAGGAACACTGGTTCTTATGATATGAGGCTTATCTTGAGGTATATTTTCCATTTTCAAGGTTATGAAACCCCATTTGCTACTTTTAATAAAATGTCTATGTGGTGTAAATTTTTAAAATCATTTTTCGAAGGGCCAAAATATCTTTTGCAGCTTGAAACTCGGGAAGGATTGATTTATACTGAAATTGAAACTTAAGCTTTCTGTTGACTTCCACAGTTAGTAGACAGAAGTCTCAAATAAACATACTGCTTACCTTTTTCATAGTGGTATTCTCAGTGCTAATACAAAAGAATGATGTATCATTTCTTGTTTGAAAAATATGCTTCTCATGTACACTTCAGTAGTAGAACATGATGCCAGCTCAGGATCCTAGCAATCTCTTCCTTTTTGCTATCTTTAGTTTCTTGTGGTTGCATTTAAGGACTTACCACTGGTTCACTCAGATATAAATATTCTTTACTATTTTTGTGGAGAGAGTTCTCTCTTTGCATGTTTACTGTTTTTTTGTTTGGTTTTTTTCTTTTTTTTCTTTCCTTCCCCTTTTGAAAGTATATGCATGTGCTTTCCAGAGGTTGTCTATGAGAGAGAAAATTCCAGTCTTGGCATCACACTGGTTTTTGAGTCTGTACTGGGACTTGTGCTAGTTCAAGCTTGTTTTTTTATGCCAGGATATTAAAAATGAATGATAAGAGTTTGTTATTTCTTGCCAATTATGTCAGGAATTAAAAAAAAAAATATCAGCCAACCTGTTCTTTCCAAGCATAAACTTAATCTTCAATTACTTTTTTGTTGCCTGCTGGGAAATCATATGATTTTTTTGTGCTTTGCTTGTTCAGACTAGGTGAAAGCCACTCAGCAAACTGATCATCAGTATGATGGTTCTTCTTATAGTGGATATTTGGCATTACATTATAGTAGCATCTCAGGAGTTTCCTGTGAAAAAGAAGTCATGTATGGAAGAAATAGATAAGTATCTTTTCAGCAGGCAGCAGCTCTGAAAGGCAGCACCAGCAGTTCTTGGTTTGGAAGAAGAAGTTTGTGGCATTGTAGTGCTTATACAGGATAAGACATCAGGCAGAATCCTGTGTAATTTCTCAGTTTGAAGCAAATCTGCAGGTATAAAAGCACCTGTGAAGTATGTGATGGCACTTACTCTGCTGGCAAGTATCAAATCCATCACTCTCATCCAATGTCTCACATTATGACAGCAAATAGAGAAGTCTATTTTGTTCTGTAGAATAAAGCTGGTGTTGAGATTGTTTCATGTCCTTGCCCATAAGACTGAACTTCAGCTTGTGATTCTTCCTTAAGACAAACCAGTGTTGATATCTAACTCTAAATTTGTCTCTGAGTTCCACTTGAGTCAAGTGTATTTCCCTCTTGAAGCAATGCTCTCTGACTCTGTAGGGGTTTAAAGAGTTTTATTCTATCACACAGATAGACACAGATATCACACAGGAAACTCACCTTTCAGATGGTCTCTCGTAGTCTCTATGTAGGTTTTCAGGACTACCTAATGCATCAGAGCATTTAATTACGAAGTACTTCCTGGTGAATTGTGATTTTACTTTCTACACAATACTTCTTAGCCTGGCAAACAAAATTCCTCCTTCCTTCAGAAATTTTCCAGTATGTAAAATGTTCATGTAGCAGCTCAATTACTTTATATCAGCTTGCCTTTAACATTATGCCTAGCTTCATCTACTGGGTTAGTTGCCAGGTTTTGTAGGTCAGTGTAATGCACCTCCAGTCTCTGCCTTCAATGTGTTGTAAATATACTAAGCATTGCTTTAAAATAGTGTACTGAAGTACTGACATAAATACATACAACGTAAATTTCTGAGTATTTATCCTTTTGCACACATTATCAGGGGTATATATATGCACCCTTTGCAAAATCAAATTCTTGAGTACAATCATGCAGATGGGATACTGCTTTCCATTCACCTGCTAGTATCTACAGAGTCACAAATTTGGAGGAGGAAGGAAGTATGGTTCCCTAATTTACAACAATTATGATTATGGGAGGTATTTCAGTTTAGTGTGGATCCTGTAGCCCATGCTCAAACTCCATTTTTCAAAGTCTATTGACTGGCCTATATATTATGGGAGAAATGAAGCATTTTTGGCTTTTTATACTCGCAGAGAACAATGAAAAGTTGCCAGCAGGCCTTCCTTCCAGGAGGCTGATCCAGAATGGAAACAGGTGGACCTCTGCTATCCTGCAGTGGGTCTGCAATGATTACATTGTCTGCTACCACAGGATAAGAAATCAGTTATTGATCTCCTCCTTTCAATGTTGAAAGAAAATACTAACTATAACATGTTAAAGGCATTTGTTAGGAACAGTGTAAAACTGAATTGCTTTTATTTTTTTCTATTTTATTTCAAACGGTTGTATTTGATCAAACTTTTACTGTGTGAAGTGGGTTTCATCTGCACACATCCTAAATACAGTGCCTAAAGAGTGAAAAAATCCAGCTTCGCACTCAGGACAAAACTAATGAGAATTCATTACACAGATACAAATAAGGAAGAATGTTTTCCTCAAAGCAGACATAGATATAAATTTGATCACAGAGATTAGCTCATGAGAAGTGTATCAGTGCTTTGAAGAATCCTGCACTGCTGTAGCCTATGTTGCCCCTATACTGGAGAAGTGGGAGGAAAGATGATTGGTTTCCAAGACTGGCCATTTCAGAATCCACACTTAGAATTGGGGAGGTTGCTTCAGCTACAGGGTTAGGCTCCTAACATAGACGTCTATTCTCAGACCACTGTCAGCTGCAACATTTTCTGCATGGAAGAAAGTAAGCTGTAGGGGTCTTGAGTGCCATGACTGTGAAGGCACTGCTTACAAATGAATTTAAAAATGTTTGCATAGCTTCTCTTTAGTTTCACTCTGTGTTAATAAAAGCCTAGAAGTTGTCCACACTTTACTGCTGTGGGTATTTCTTGTGCATGCAGATGAAAGAGGTGATTCTTGCAAGTATAGTCGTGTAAACTATTAAACCAATGTTTAGGTATGAGAAGAGAAAATTCTACTTGAAGATGTCTTCAGTATCCTCCCCTTCCCTTTTTGCTTCATCTTCCCTTTTCCTTTCCCCTTTCCCTCTCCCCTCTCCCTTTCTCCTTCTACTTTCCTTTCCCATTCTCCTATCTCTTTTTGTTTGTTTTTCTTTATTCATAATGAGTCTGCACTGTAGAATGGCAGGCAGTGTGATGCCATGCTAGCCGTGAAAAGAGTACACCAACATAGTGATGTATTTCTTTTGTAACCCAGCTGTCTGATCACCTATGTACAAAATTTCATTAAAAGTATGAAATTTTTTTGTTCGTCTGTCTAAGCCAAGTTATTTACTTAAGGTAAAGGAAAAGAAATAGTCACAGGTGTCTAAACTTACTATACTATTCACAATGCTTTCAACTATAAGAATGTGCAATGTATGAGTAATTTCTTTATTTACTTCCCCAAGACTTAATTACTCTGTTACCATTTTAGGCCCAAAAAGGAGAGCACAGGAGAAACGAGCGAGTCTGGAGCATCCATTGTCAAACATGGTCTTAAAGCAGAAAAAGTCTTCATGCAGGTCCACTACTTAAAGGTGAGTGTTGTCAGCTGATTTTTAATTAAATTGCTTTACTAATATGGTAAAAAGTTTCTTTTTTTTAGACATGAACAAATTCATAGAATCCTATTTATTTCTTGTTTAATTTGCAGGGTTACTTCCTTTTGCGGTCTCTGGCAAGGACAATAGGAGAGGCTTCATACCTTTCATCTTTACGAAAATTTGTCCATAAGTTCCATGGACAGCTTGTCCTTTCTCAGGTACTGTGCTCGGGGTTGCTCTTCACTTTCTGGAAAAAAAGCCCAACAAAACAAATTATCTAAACTTTTGATTCTGTCTGTGGTGAAAAGAAAGAGGCAATTGTGATTTGGCAATATTGGTAAAATTCCTGCCTGCTAGAGGGCAGAACATTTTTTTTTAAGGTGATACATAAACTGGGTACCCTACTAGTATCTGTTAATATAAACAGTGGGTGATTTTAGTATTTGTTTTTTTTTGATTTAAACTTGATGCTTTGAAAGGTCAGTGCTTGTAGGTGCTGTTGTTCTCAAAGACAGGGTCATTTACTGTACTGGAATTGTCTCCTGTAGTCTTTTAGCTCATGGGTTTTGGTTGTGGTCAGTCAGCCTTTTCCTTGATAGCTCTCTGTTTCTGACAGAGAAGAAGCACAGAGTAGGAATGCAACTGAAAACTTCTACACATCGTAACAGTGTGTGCACATTGTATTTCTGATTCTCTACATGCTGCTTCATTCGGTGCTTGTAACTTCACAGTCTTTCTTATCAGCATGACAGCCTCTTTCTCATTAAGTCAGAGAGTGGTGTCCCCATCACTCTGACATTACACTCACCCGTATCACAGTCTTGTAAACCTCTATATAGGTTCCCTCATCATGGTCCATACTCCCATGTTTCCTAGCATTATGTTACTGAAGGAAACATCCTTCTAGGATGTTTAAGATGTTCTGCTTCTTTCTTTCAGCAGACCTTCTCTGACAGTGATACCATGCAGTAGCAGCCCTACCTGAAGAGCACTTGTTCTCATAGGACAGGATTTCTTCCTAGACTGGTGAAGCCTTGGTTGTAAATGTAATGTTGAATTAGGAATATGAATCTATCCTCCAAAGTCCAACTGCATATGTTAATCACTTGAATTACAGACTTAGTTGTTCTCTTCCTGTCATAAATGGTATATAATTGCTCCATGCAAAGTGGAATAGCTTCAAAAGAAAACATTAAGCAAGTCACACCACAGTATCTCATACCGTCTGTTATGTAGAGAGCCCAACTGGGGTTATAAATAGAAATCTACCTCCCCCTAAGTCTTTCTGAAAATGTCCTGTAACCACTGGCTGTAGTGTTAAAAGAGAGTCTTGTTTTCCAGTGTTTTATTTTGAGAACGGAATGACGTATTTCACCAAAACCAAAGTTCTAGGGAATCCTCTCATTGGTGACGAGTCCAGCTTGTGCCATGGCACTGTTGCTTGTTGCTTCGGTAATGCTGTGAAAACAACCATTGATTGGGGTGCCTGTGAAGCAGGGCACTGAACTCAGCATGGTTAAAACCAGGCCTGGAACAAAAGAAACAGCATAACAAATATTTGGTATCACTAGAAGATCAGTGTGATGAGAATGAGGGGTGGGGGAAGAGAGAGGAGGAGGAGGAATACATTTCTGAAAACAGTTTCTTTGCTGAAGTCTGTCTTTTCTTGCGTTGTGGTTAAAATCTCTGAGGGGATTCAGGATGCTGATATACATCTCCTTGCAATGCAGAATAAGGGCCTGTGATTTTGAGGGAATGGGGTCTAACACTTTCCTGCCACAGGGATTCTTTGCTCGTGTGCTTGGTATTTTGTCTCACTCTCTTGGGGTGAGATGTATGCCCATGTATCTTACAGATAGCTCCCAGAACTGTAGAGTATTTTGTATGTCAAGTCACCCCGAAGTTAGGCGTAGTAGCTTTACTGCAGCAGCTTTACTCTGTGGAGGAACATCTGGGGTGATAAGGGAGTTAATGTTTCCACTGTTGCAGCTGTTTCCTGTACCATGTTATTGAGACCTTGGGTGGTTATGTTTGGCATAGTGTGGAAAATGACAGTGACTATATGAGCCTTGTCTACATTACGATGTCCAAAATCATAAATATGATGCTTTGCTATTACACATGCGGAAACTGACTGAAAGCAGAATTTGTAAGAAGCAGCCCAGTGTTTAAATCTGGTGGTAAGAACGATGCTTGTTCCTCCTGGTTGATGTGAGGTGAGGTGTGTCAGTAGACTGATTAAATGCTGCAAAATGCCTTAGCACATTATACTATTAGTCATGATAGCTAGATTGCATTGCAATTGAACTACGCATCTACTAGAGATTTCTTCCTCTGTCCAACACTCTACTATGAAATGTTAATCTGTAGTGTACTAACTTCAGTCTCATAAAATGAAATACTGTATGTTGTTTCTGCACCCAGAAACAAACCATTCTGGTTATCGGTTAAAAGCATTGTTCAGTGTTTTTAATTATGCAAGCAAGATTAAGTCATGCTTTTATTTCAGGTTTCTTAGGTTACTTTTTGTTTAAATACATGCAATATATCCATAGGTATGTGCTTAATGTAGGTCAAAAAAATACAATTTCCTACTTTCCTTCATTTGAAGATACCTAATTTGGTGGAAAAAGAGCTGTGTACTATGTAACTTGTGTGCTTTTTTGTGCTTTTACCTTGTTTCACAGCAGCCTAAATCCATCTCCCACTGAAGCTGCTGAGAATAGGATTTTAACATCATCCTGTTGTTTGGTCACTATGTAAAAACTGCAAAGGGGATGCAGAAATGATAGGGCTATAACCAATTGTAAATGCATTTACTTTCTTCATAAGATTATGTTAGTGTCTAGTATTGGCAGATTAGCAATCACAGCAGGAATTGCAAATGCAGAAGTAATGAAGTCAAGTTAGTACAAAGTTTATTATTCAAGTTCCTTTTTGAACAAACATTCTGTCAGTGTTTAAATGAATAAAAGATTTAAAATAAATAGAGGTGCAAATGGTAGGTTTAAAGATCATAATGTTGTACTTTCACCTTGTCCAAAATAATTGTGAAAGTTCCCAGCTTTAGGAATTGTAGCTATGAGGGAATGTAAACCCAGTGAAAATAATTGCCCATGTTCTGAATACTAGTCTTGTTTTCAGTGGTGCTTGCAGTATTTTTCCTAGATGGGAGCTGCAGGTGCAAGGAAATGACTTCAGATGTGAAACATTAATCAGTTTGCCTTTTTCCTTCATTTTGGTTGCGTGCTCAGTATGTTTTTAATAGTAGTTTTTGTTTATTTTAGTTGAGTTAGCAACAGACGAGTAAAGCAAGTCTGGAATCTTTGAAAAAGATTTTTAAAAATCTTCCATTTTTCTTTCTGTGAGAGAATTCAGTCACTAACTGCTTTGACTTAACTTTTAAAATAATGGAGTGTTACTGACTATAAATAAATAGAAGGGAGTGTTAGTTGCTGATATTCCTAAAACAGTTAAACCTGGTGTTCAGTTTGATACTGAAATAAGAACACTTTGGAATTGAATTGTTTGAAGACTTCAATTTTCATGTATTTCTGTCTGCTATAATAATAAACCAACATCTGTAGAAGTCATCTATCAGATACAAGCTATGGTTCGCTGTAGTAAAATTACACTCAAGAAGGCAGTGCTTAAAACAAAAATCATAATTTATGCTATTTGTGAAAGTTTTAAAGGCAGATGTGTGGATCCAAGCCCACTCTGTATGTACCTATATAACATGTCCAGCATACTGATTTGCATGGGTACATACTATTATCATAGTTTTATAAGATTGGTATTTGTACACACATCTCCATTCAACTATTCATTTGCATGTAGAGCTCTTATAACTAGAATTGGAAGTCTAAGAATGCAGTGTGCATGTATTTTGATGTTTCAACCTCTAGAATCTCTTCTTTAGATGAAAGTTGAGATAAAGTTTGTCTCTGCAGTTTCATGCTTAGTGTTCCATGCTTACTGACCTGGGACCTTGAGCAAAACACTGTTGACATCCTTGAGGCATGGTCTGGACTGTGGCACTGTCCCATACAGAGCAGCCTCCAGGACAGGGGTCTTTGCTTTCTACACTCTCATATGCTTGTAAAACAGAAATAGATGGGTCTGTTTTGCTAAGATTGAGTTCATTTCCTCTTCCAATTCTTGCGTAAATGTCCATATTCCTACTTTTATTTAGCTGTGCACCACACAGCCTTTATTCACTTTCCTTATATATTTGTGTTATAACATAACCTTTAATTAATGCATGATCACAGTCCTTTTATTATTTTTTTACCAAAGATCTTTCCCTCATTTATGTAAAATAGGTATTGCTCTCATATGAAGCAGCTGTTTGGTATTTTGTTCTCTGTTGTTCACAGACACTTTATTTACCGTACAGTATGCTTTTCTTTCTGTTCAACCTTTTAACAAGTGTAAGGCAACAAAAAAAGACTGCTTCACTAGGTCATACATTTTACCCTAAATTAACTGTGTTTAAAATGCTTATGTGTTTGACAAGTGATTAATGTATGGGTCAGTTAACTATATTGCACATTTTGACAATCCATTGTATTCATATTATATAATCTGACTAGCTTTAGGCCATATTTGTATTTTAGTACAAGTGTCTTGAAAGAAAGAAAGTATGAAATATTGTGCTTAAGTAAGTAAGACTGGGTTAGTAAAAGTCATTAACATGGTATAAGCCAAGATTTGTGTTGTGAGAAAACTTTTTTTTACATTTTGCGTAATGATACAAGATAAACTGTCTATTTTAAAGGACAGAGATCAGAACGAAGTAGGGCTAGAAATGGAACTGGAGAAGAAACCAGAGAGTAATGAAGCTAAGAGGAGCCCAGATGTTTTATAATTATGTATAATACAGATGAGCGATTAAAACCTCAGTTAATGTGTCACACATTTTAGTGTCCAAAAGTATAATTGTATAAAAAGCCCAAAGTATCTTTTGGTATTCTGTATCTCAAGTACAAAGATTTTAAAAGAAGAAGCAAGTTTGGCACGTATAACTGTCTTCTATCAGGGAAGTGACCCATATATCTGAAAATGTCTTGGACCTTCCTGGTAGAGTACACAGATCCTTTCCATAGCTGCTGAACTTACCAAGTCTTGAGCCTAACTCTTAGCTGTGGGGTATCTTTTTGCATTTTCATTTCTGTTACAGTAGTATCTCACATCTCTGCTGACCTAAAGTTTTATTTGCTTAGCTTCCATTTAGTATTTTTCAAGCTTAAAATTACACGGTAGCTTGCTAATGCAATACAGTTTGATAGAAGAAAAGAGAAATTATTTGATTCTGATTAGAGTAAACTGACAAGGGAGCACTCAAAGCATGTGGGCGTTATTAGTGCTGAATCACAGCTCCAGCTTTTGATTTAGTGAGGTGTATTTTAAATAGAGTCAAATGCATCTTACCTGATTTTCTGCTGGATAGTCTTAAACAGAAGTCTGAAGAACAATTGAGGGCTCTATGTAGAACCATTGATACGTAACAGATCTAGTTTCTCATCTTTTTCTTAGCTATATGTGTGGTCTTACATGTTTATACGTGTAGAATAGGAGGAATCTATGTTTAATTCAAATTTTTAGGTGGTGGTATATTTAGTGGACAGTGAGAAATTGTGTAACTTCTGAAAAAATCAAAACATTTCAAATGAGTTTGAGACAACATAGGCACTGGTATTAGGAGAATGCATGTTCAAGCTGCATGCCTTCACTTTCTTGCCTGAGGTCTAGTTTGAACCTACCCATCAATAAGGTAAGAAGGAAAGATAAGGCTTTGTTCAGTGAATTAAGTGACAGTCAGCGTACTTTTTCCAACTTACCTGGTCCGTGAATGGACTTACCCGCTCTGAGGTGTTTTGACATGTATGAAGATGTGTTTTGTGAAAGACCTGGGGCTCTGACAGAAACCCTGTCACTAGTATAGCTGGGATGATTTAAGGCTTGCTTCCCTTAATTATTCACACTACACCTAAAAGGACGAATTCAGTCCAGTTAGTATGGACAATTTACCTAATATTGCTCTGTATAAAAATGCTAGACTGAATTTGGGCAGCTCAGGCAGAGATGCTTTCTGTTGCTGTGCTACACAGGGATAATAATCCAACTCAGAGAAATGCTGGGGAAGGGCCATTCAGGGGGCCGATACCATCTTAAATACCCACAAGGAAGATTTACCAGAAATCCTTGCCCAGATCCTTTTATGTGCTGTTTTCTTGTTGCCACAATACTGGGTGATTTTTTTTTTTTTTTAGGGAATTGTTAGTGATCAGAACATAGTTCATTGGCACAGGGTAAATGGGAAACAAATTCTGCCTTTGACTGGAGCTAGTCAGTGACTTCATCCCCTGGGGCTTAAACTGTTAAGCTAATGATTGCTGCCTGTTAATAGAATATACTGTAGGCGAGTCTTGCTTACTCTTGGTAGGAAGGTGTTGTCTGGGCTTGTTACCAAAACCCCAAGAGAAGGATTTCAACATGTTGCTGATTTTGTTAATTAAAAGCCAGGAAGGTGGATTGGGAGGGAATTCCAAATAAACAGGATGCTTGAAAGGGTATTCCTTATTTATTTTTCTACCTGAAAGGAACAAAGTAACATTTACCGTTTAGTTACATAATTTACAAACTGCATAATTGATAGGGTTAGTTTAATTTTGAATGGGTAACTTCCATAAGGAGTTGGATGTAAGTGCATTTGGAGTTTATTTGTTGCCAGCTGAATGTCCTTTTAGACATATCACTTCTAGTCATGAAATCTCCATTGTTTTATGCACCCCATTTATATTTCCGTTAGAGAATTTAACTGAAAGTATCTATCTATTGGTTGTAGAGTACTTGAAATATGTAGATTTCAGTATTTCATAATAAGGATATAATTTGTCTTCTAATATTCAGTGTTCTTCATTTAATATCAACTGTGCATGATCAAAGTGAGGGACCTGTCTGGTGCCCCAAAATTGTTTGAGTAGAAATATACTGGCCATTGCTCAAAACAAGAATGGGAGTAACAATATAGCATCTTTAGTTACAAAATAAGAGGCCTTCTAAACCCCTATCTGTCTAGTTACAACTTCAAGTAGCCTTCATTCCTAGGGTGCTCAAAATTACTTCTTTCAACGTACTTCTCAGTCATTAGGTCCTCACTGTTTGCCTTTGACTCAGACACGCTGTGCATTAACAATGCAAAGAAAACTACTTGATCTCAATTCACAGTCTGTATCCAGATTTGATTTGCTCAGCAGCAGCCCAAAGTTGCAGTTGTGATTAAAATTATTGGCTTCAGTCTGGATTATGGTGAGAGCAGACAAGAGTCTTTAAGGAATTTAATTGTGAGGGTCTAGCAAGTTCTTAGTGAACTTAGTGAACTTGTGAGACTCATTTTACAAAGGCTTTTTCAGTTTGGCCAAATGTAAATAAAATTGACTAAACCTCAGAGTAACAGTTTCTTTATACAGGGAAAAGTTGTTTTGTAGCCTCCAGCTTTCCACCCAGGGAAAACCAGGAGTATATACAGAAGTGAGATTATTTGATCATATGAATATAAGCCAGTTTGATAATCATGCAGCACCCTGGTGCCATGTGCTTTCTAATTAATATTTTCTTTCTGGCTTCGTTGAATTCTTGCAAACAAAAGCAAAACTAAACCATAATTTATGATCTGACTCAATATTAATTTATGATTACCCTGGTCATCCGTAAGTCTTTGCTTCAAAGTGTAAGGTCACTAGAACCCCTTAAGAAAATGGTATCAAAATTTAAAAAGCCCCAGCTTATTCCCAAACTTTTCTCTTGGACCATGTCATGTGGGAGGAAGAAAAACATAGCCTAAGGGTAGAATTTTACTCCAGATGGTTAAAGTTTGGCAAAATTATAAGCAACTGAAAAGTCAGACCTATAACAGGATGTGTCATGCAGACTTGATAATAGGCCATGCAAATATGAGGTAAATGGTAATGTGTTTTCCTACTCTATTTTGGAGCATCAAAATAGGAGTGTTTAAAATAAGATACATTAATCCTAATTTTAAGAAAGTGTGTAGCATGGTGTTTACTGCCTTATTCTCAATAGATATTTGGGAAAATAAGACAGCTTTAATCACAAAGGAAATGTTTAATTTCATAGTACAAGATACAGAATATAAAAAACCTTCTAATACCAGATGTATCTTCAAGAGTCCTATAGGACTGATTATAAAAAGTTGATGCAATCCAATCATAGAATCTAGCTACATTAATGTATACAGAGATGGTGCAAATAGTGTCAAGAATCATTATTTCAGTATTACTTTTCATGCAGTTTTGAAACAACTCTATTGATAATCTTTCCATATTCTTTATGTAAGCTCACTCTGTACCTCCAGCAAAACTTCCACATGTGGAAGGAGACGGTAGTTCTCTACTTACGTACAGAATAATGGTACAGAACTGCAAGTAGTAGTATGAAATAAGGGGATTTCATACTTTATCATCATGTCATCAGTACACTGTAGTTAGGTCAGAATGACTTCTGGCAAAGTTATGATGACATTCATGGCATAGCAACACTGAGCGCAGCACTGTGTAATTTAACCTTTCATTGTAAGCAAATTTTTCAGCTACTGCAACATAGCCTGAATTTCACTTGTAATCTAAAGGAGGAAGGCTTAACAATGTTACCAGTAGTTTCAATTGTTCAATCACTCTTTGATTCCCTAACAATACCATAATCAGAGTAACAGCATCTTCTGTTGAATGCTGTGACAGAGTACCTAAGTTAGGTAAGTTAGGTACTCTGTTTTAGGAAACATTATTCTTTAAAATCTTTGAGAACAAGTACTTGAAATCAGAAATCAGCCTGTGCTCAGGTACTGCATCATTAGCCTATGAAACTTGTCTTCACAAAGATTAGTATTAAGAAAGTGGATGTATTGTTTTATGAAATAGCATGTAAATGAATAATTCGTATTAATATATCCTTATGAATTTGTTCAGAGGAGTGTATTGTGTCAAAGTGATTCTCATTAAAAATAGGTCATGTAGTGTGAGGTGCAAGAGAACCTTCAAGTGATGTCAGGTGTAACTTTCAAAAGAGGGTTTATCACAGAGTTGTAAGTGAGGATGACTGTAACGCTCTTTCACTGGCATTTCACCTTCTTACATATCTATGAAAGAAATTCTATCTACCAATTCTACCTTTTCTTTGATGAATTTGCTCCTTAGTTGCTGTGGTTGGCAGCAGCATTGTGAATTTTGTCATACAATGAGGAGTAGGTGTGACATTCCCACCAGGTATGTGCATTAAGGGGAAAAAAAGGCCTTATGTGGTTAATTGAAGACAGTGTGATAACATAAGCACAGTGGAGGGAACATAAACACCCTCAATTCTGATTGGTGTTTCTTAGCTCCTGAGTGTGTGAATCTGCAGCCTTTAACAGTTTTAAATATAGTTTGTCTGTATTATAGATTAAATAAAAATGGAAATGTGGGATTATGTTTAAATAGGCAGCAGGCTTTTCAAGCCCATTTTCTTTCAATATTGACACTTTTTGCTTGAGTGGGCTGGAAAAATGACAAACATAACATATGTTGTATAAATAACCGAGCAGTATAGCACCATAGTGGATATATAAATTTCTTTCCTATCTGCAGTCTTTAAAAACCTATCTCTCACTAGCAATGCAGGCACAGTTACATCTTCACGATTTTTTTAACTGTGGTGCTTTGTTCATTTTCTAGGATTTTCTTTGCATGCTGTTGGAAGACATACCTGAAGAAAAAGAGTAAGTGAGAACCAGGCTAGAAAAGTCAAATAAGAAAGTAGAAAGTAAATGTGAATATCAGTTGTGCTGGCCAGAAATAGTAGGATTTCATTTAGTTTTGCTCCGCTTGTTTTTTTCAAGTTTGTATGTGTAACTTTCTCTGAAAATCCTCACAGATACATACACAAAAAACACAAGACTTGCTGCGTTGTTCTATCCCATGGTTGCCGTGATCGCCAAGCAGTGCATTTAACTTGCATAGGGCAGTAGTGAAGTCCTATATTCACTGTGTGATCTGAAGTGCCAGGCAGAGCTGCGTGCTCAAACTGATTTGTGATCCTCTTACCACCTGCTTTTGGCACATGGCACCCTAGAGCAAGGAGGCCAGAGTTTTGTTGTGGATGCAGGAAACTAGAGAAGATGGATCTCAAGCAGTAGTGTGGTACCATCCTTGTCTTGCCATGCAGTATTCCAAACAGGGAAGGATGGAAAATGTCAATGGAAATCCAGCATTAATTGCCTGACATGTCCTTCCAAATCCTTCTATGTGTGATGGTTACTGGCTGAAGATGATAGTCTTTAGCAGAGCTTTGAAATCATCCTGCTTCTCCATTGGTTTGCTCTGTGTAACTACAGGCTGTGATACAAATACAGGTAGAGCTTTGAGGTAAAGCTTTGCACATTATAGCTTTTAAAAACAATGTATTCACTTGAAAAATCCAGGTTTGGGGATCAAGATTCCAAAGTCTTCATAACTCTGGGTGAGTAGTTGAGGGGGGGGAGGGGGGGGAAGGTGAGAAGATATACACAGAATTCAAATGTATTGATATTTTAGTGAAACTATTCTGTTCTTAGGGGGTGAGGGACAGAGAAGCTAGTTATCACTGAGATAATGCGTTTTGTGGCATCATGAGTTTAATCTGGGTGGTGGTAAATTTTCCAGTGACTTACCATAGGATGATACTTTGTTTATGTCACTGAATACGGGTTTCCAGCTCAAATATAATCAGGAGTATTAAATGGAATATATATGAAAGTTAATTATTTAATGGCATGATTATACATTGATTTGTTAATGAAACCTCTGCTTTCCTTCCTTTTTTCACTTGTGTTTCTCTGAAGTCCAAACCCAGTGCAAATGTTATTTGAATAAGCATCCAATTTTCCACCTAGAAATATGCCAAAATATGTAAACTTTCAGTGAGACTAATGCAAAAGAAGTATGTCTCTATTTGCATTGCATCGCTCCTGAATGTATTAACAAAATTTCAGATTTATGGTAATTAATTTTACAATCAAGCATACCGCATATCTGAACTTACCTACTGCCAAAGTTACCATGGGTGCAGATATCAACAACGATGCCAAAAATAACAGAACATCTGGATATACAAAAGTCCTTTATTTCTTATCTGCTACAAAGATTTTTTTTTCATTCTTGAACATATTCTGTTGCTAGTACACAAATACTAGCCTGAGGTAAAAGCAAAGGAAGGAACTATAAAAATGATATATCTTTAGAGATCATCTGCTGATGAGCTGCACAAAGTTTCAGTTGTAGGAATTAAATGCATTTCAAGATTAGAGCAACAGAATTCTCTGTAGCACACAAAACTTCCTAGACTTGTTCACTTCTACCAAGTAAAATTTTAATGTTTAAACTAAATGATCCTTACTTGAAAAATATGAAATGCTCTAATATACTGATGTTTGTAATGGAGTCTGGATTTAATAATTACCAAAAAAAAAAAAAAAAAGAAGAAGAAAATACAAATTATTAGTAGGGAATCAAGCCAAATCCTTGCGGCAACAGAGGCAAACTAGTCTAGCCGAAGCAGAATTTGGTTTATGGGAGACTTTTGTAATGAGAACAGGATTAACATTGGCAGAAAGCAATCACACAACAGTGTGGAAATTTCTGTAATTATTATGTTGTGGTAATGCAACATTAGCTTTCTGCTGTTGGACACAGCAGACTATATTTAAAAGATTCTCATTCTTTCAGTACTTAATTCCTTTAGTTTTCAGTTACATGAGAATTTTTAGTACATTCCCATCAATGAGCAGTTCCAAGATACAGACATAACCTCTTAAGTGGCAGTTATTGATTTTTGCTGCCTTCTGTACTCAGAGGAGGAGGATTATATACCTGGTTTATAGGGCTGCTTCACTTCCTGCTCTGACTCAATTTTAATGGCGTCTTAGCTGTTGGGATCCATTCTGCAAAGAATGTTTCTGGACTGCAGCTGAATACTGACATCAGACAGCCCTAGCACTACCTATGGTTCTTTAGAACTTCCCAACTTGTTCTTACAGAAGATCATTTCTTTATGTGAAGGGCTAATGGCAAGAAAGACAAACAAATATCTATCATTATCCTTTTCTGTTTTCAAAGCCTTTTAAAATATAACTTGCACTGGCTGTAGTCTCATTATCATGGCCATTCTGTAAAAAACACACAATACTTCCCACCTGTAACAGGCGTCTTATTTCCTCATATATAATTTGAAATGTCACTAAATAAAGTAAAATTAGAAAACAAAATACAAAACCAAAAAAAAAAAAACCACCCAAAAAGGAAACTTAAATCAATCAACAACAAAACACCCTCTTATGTGTCTGTGTGTCTGTATATCAGAGTGCACTAGATCTAAAACTCCCATTGGCTCTGTTCTCTCCAAGGCTTGCACCCACAGTCTTTGCTGTAAATTGATCCTCTCCATGTCTGCCCAACATGTGCGCTGTGCAGACTCAATGTTTTTAAGACCCTGTAACAGAGAGTGAATTTTACCAGCCTTGGATAAATCAGAGTCACAGCTGCTTGTGCTCTTTATGCCTGCAGATTTTTTTGAGCAAGTCAGTTCTGTTCTTTGGGGTTTTCTGGTGGTATTTTTTATTTATTTTCATTCCATAAAATAAGTGTACTAATAAAGCTATGGTTTTAATATTTCACAATAGACAAAGGAAGGCTTGTGTTACAGCTCTGCTATTTGTACTGTTAATAACTCAGGCTTACTAACGACATTCCTTGGGTGTCTTAGTAAGTTGTCAGTTAAGTACTAATTAATATCAATGATTTAATTGATAATTAAAATAATGCTGCAATTTCAAACAACTCAGCTATACAGGTGTATATTTCTTTTTTTCAGATTTGCTTTCTTTGTTGCTCACATTGTTGTAAATACAGTGATTTTGATTGAGACAAACAGCTGGTAGGCATCTAAGGCCGAAAGCAAATTACTGGGAAAGATTTTTCCCAGTGGTTAACAGAATCACTAATCATTCACTAGTCTTTTCTAGCTATGCCTCCATATTTAGCTGGAATGGCTTACTTTGAAAATGATGGATGTGTATGAATGTATATATGCAGATGAAACAAATATATTTGTTGGAGTATTTTCAGTTGCATATGGCAGACTTTTTATCTTCCTTTTTTAAAAAAAATAAATGTTGCACATCTTCATGTGCACTGTTGATTTGCTGCAATATCTTATTCTAGAAGTGGTTTCTTCTCCTCAACTGCGGAATTAAGTGGGCTTATGGTAAAGTTTGTAGAGTGCCTTGGGGTCTTGTGCAATGAAAACTTGATGTACAGACATTTTTTATAATCCTAATTTTCAAGTTATCATTAATATTAGTATTTTACAGAGCTTGTTCTGAAGCATTGAATCTGGCTATGAACAGTATGTATGCATTTTAGGAGGTCATTCCTAGGCTGATTGTCTTGTAATCTAAACAAATAGACAAGGAATGACATATTGGATGTCATTATATTCTCATTTTACAGTAGGGAACTGTAGCACAAAACAGTTGAAGAACCTGCCCAGCCTTGTAAGAGCTCTATTACAGTGGGAATCAATTGTACCCAGATCTCACAGTCCAATAGTACTTTAACCAGAAGGCCTGTTCTATTCAGGAAATCACACACACCCCAGATTTAAGCCCTTACAGATGCTGAACTGCAACATAAGCAGGTGGTAAGTGCCCTTTCTGAATATTGATGCTTTACTGAACTGCAGCCCCTACAAGTATAAAGCCCTGTGTCCTTTCTCGAGGACACTCACTTTGAAACAACGATCTGTTTGTCATCTTTTCTGGGGCTTGATCCTTGTCCTGTATCATAAAAAAAAAAACCAAACCAAAAAAAAAATAGGAAATGAAAGCATGTGTAAATGGTTTTATTGTTATTGTAATCTGAATGTTCTTTTTCCTTAATCTGCAGCTTCCATTTTTTGGTATGATGCTTTTGCCATGTATGCAAGCATATTTTAGGAGCTGAATGACAAAAGGCAGCATTTGTAAGGCAGGGCCTTCTCATTTTTAAAGCACCTGGTGTCTGATTTTTGCCTTTGTTACAAAATTCCAGTGTATGTTGCATAAATTTATTAAAACCAGATTGCTTATATTTTGCATATACTATTGAACAATTACTCAGTGAAGAGCCAGCTGACTCTCCACCCCTAACTCACATAGGCAAAATTTTAGACTGTTAGGTAGACCTGCTCATTTTAATGGACCTCCTTCAGAATACTGTTCATTTTGAGTAGGGCTGGCAGATCTCCCACCACAGTGTTGTAGAGTGGAGGCTATAACTATTAGTTCTACTTCCAGGGAATGCTAACTTCCAGGGAATGCTAACACATAGTTCTGCTTGGAGACAGAGGATAAATTTCCCATCTTGGATTCAACAGGGACAAGACTATCTAAGTCAGGATATAAGCCAGGTCTGGAAAAATGCTGTTTTTAATATCAGTAATTTAAATCTTCAGCAATTCCAAGTAAAAATATCCAAGTTTTAAAAAAGTAGTAACTATGATTTGTAACCACATAGATACTTTTACTTTATGGCCAGGGTCATCTACTAACATATTCCATTATTTATTTATTTATTTATTTATTTATTAGGGGCTGTAATGATAGGACAAGGGATAATGGGTTAAAACTTACACAGGGGAAGTTTAGATTGCCTATAAGGAGGAAGTTCTTTACTGTAAGGGTGGTGAGGCACTGGAATGGGTTGCCCAAGGAAGCTGTGAATGCTCCATCCCTGGTGGTGTTCAAGGCCAGGTTGGACAGAGCCTTGGGTGACATGGTTTAGTGTGAGGTGTCCCTGCCCACGGCAGGGGGGTTGGAACTTGATGATCTTAAGGTCCTTTCCAGCCCTAACTGTTCTATGATTCTATGTGGTTATTTCAGTCCCACACAGCTTGATCAAGACAAACTATTACCTTTTGCTGGGGCTCCAGACTGTTCTGTGACTTTTCTGTGAATGTTATCAAGATACAAAGAAAGTGCAGACAATATGAAACTAAAATAGATACTTGTTAACTAATACATATTAGTGCCTTTTAAAACCCAAAAGTTTAAGGAAGTTTGCCTTTAATTTAATTTCTTTAGTATCTTGTGTTTGCATTTAGGCTCCTTCTGCAGTAAAATACTGGGTTTGTATGTCTCTGGCTAAATATACTTCTCTGTGAGCTTTTTTTTTTTTAAAAAGTCCACTCAAAAAATAGAGCTCCTGTTCAGACTTTACATGTTTCATAAATGTAGTTTGCCATCTTACATTTTCTCTGTCAATCCTCAAAAGCACTGAATTTATCATTTGAGTTTTAAGCACATAATACCTGATCTGTCTTTAATTTGCTCATGTCACCTCTGATGGTATTACTCATTTAAGAAACCCCAAGAATGTAGTACCAATGCAGTACAATTAGTACATGGATTTGAGGGTTTTGCTTAGCTTCTAAAGAGTTAATTTTCATAGAGGAAAAATGATGTTTTTGTGTATGTTTTCAAATTTTTTTTTTTTTTCTTTTAAGATCTGGATTAACTGCAGAAAGCATCTTCCAGAATTGGCTTGACACTTCCGGAATACCAAAGGTAAATACAAAATACCAATTCCCAGCTCTTTCTGGATTCTTGCATTTCTCATTACATTATATGTTATTTAAATCACTACCTGAACTTAAAACAGGCATGGTTTAAAATACACAGTTTTGATAATAACTGCTTTCCACATCTTTATAGGGGTTTAGCTTTTATTGGCTACAGGTTTTTGCTTCTGCCATTGCCTCAACAAGACTGACAAAGGGCAAATCTTACAAAACTTATTGCTTAATACTGTAGGCATATGAAAGTATGCTTTACAGTATAGTTGTAGACTCCGTTAAATGCAAGGAGCATTGTTCACAGTTTACAGTATATGAATTACCTAAAAGCCATACTGACAGCAGTAACTAAATGTTCAATAATTTGTACTCTGATATTTTCTGAATGTTGTGACTTGCTCATGAAGTCTTATGCATGGGTAACATACTTCATTGTTGTCCTGGGTTCATAGTATCCTGGGTTCACCTGTTGACAGTTACTTTTCTCCTTTCTGGTAGCTGGTACAGTGCTGTGTTTTCTGCTTTAGTCTGTGAATAATGTTGATAACACACCAATGTTTCAGTTGTTGCTCAGTAATGCTTACTCTGATCAAAGACTTTTCAGTCTCTCATTCTCTGCCAGTGAGGAGGGGCACAAGAAGCCGGGAAGAAGCAGAGACAGGACACCTGACCCAGACTAGCCAAAGGGGTATTCCATACCACAGCGTGTCATGCCCACTATATAAACTGAGGGCAGTTACCCAGAAGGCCCAGATCACTGCTCAAATTGGGCTGCGTAGTGGTCAGTGAGTGGTGAGCAGTTGTATTTATTGTGCATCACTGCTAGTTTCCTTTTTTTTTTCTTTTCCCCTTTTAGTTTCATATTCTCTCCCCCTGTTATTTCCCTTATCATTATTATTACTGGTGGTAGCAGTAGTAGTTACGTGTTATACCCTAGTTACTGGACTGTTCTTATCTCAGCCCAAGGGAGTTATATTATTTTGATTTTCCTCTCCATCCCTCCCTAAGTGGGGTGGGGAAAGGGCAAGTGAGCGAGTGGCTGAGTGGTGCATGGTGCTCCCAGACTGTTTTCCCCAGCAAATTCTTTATGTGCACCCCAGGAACTTTATTCCCCTTCTATGGAATGTAAAAGTTCTGACTGGGCTGGGCCAGATTTGTTTGGCAGATCCTCTGGTGTTGACCAACCAAGTGACTTTTGCTAAATGTATATCCCAAAGTTTGAAAGTCTGTTGCTCTCAGTGTAGTGCTTAACACCTCATTGTACCATTCAGTTTTACCAGAGGTTGATACATGGTAGGGGATGTGATATACCCACTCAATGCCATGCTCTTTGGCCCAAATATCTATAAGGTTGTTCTGGAAATGAGTCCCATTGTCTGACTCAGTTCTCTCTGGGGTGCCGTGTCGCCACAAAATCTGTTTCTCAAGGCCCAGGATAGTGTTCCGGGCAGTGGCATGGGGCACAGCGTATGTTTCCAGCCACCCGGTGGTTGCTTCCACCATGGTAAGCACATGGCGCTTGCCTTGGCGGGTTGGTGGCAGTGTGATATAGTCAATCTGCCAGGCTTCCCCATATTTGTACTTCAGCCATCGTCCTCCATACCAAAGAGGCTTTAACCGCTTGGCTTGTTTAATTGCAGCACATGTTTCACACTCATGAATAACCTGGGCAATAGTGTCCATTGTTAAGTCCACCCCTCAATCACGAGCCCATTTGTATGTTGCATATCTGCCCTGATGGCCTGAAGTGTCATGGGCCCACCGGGCCAAAAATAATTCACCTTTATGTTGCCAATCTAAGTCCATCTGAGCCACTTCAATCTTAGCCGCTTTATCCACTTGTTGGTTGTTCTGGTGTTCCTCAGTGGTCCGACTCTTGGGTACATGGGCATCTACATGACGTACCTTCACCACCAGGTTCTGCACCTGAGCAGCGATATCTTTCCACAGTGCAGCAGCCCAGATGGGTTTACCTCTGCGTTGCCAGCTGCTCTGCTTCCATTGCTTCAACCACCCCCACAGGGCATTTGCCACCATCCATGAGTCAGTACAGAGATAAAGTACTGGCCACTTTTCTCGTTCAGCAATGTGCAGGGCCAGCTGGATGGCTTTCACCTCGGCAAACTGACTTGATTCACCCTCTCCGTCAGCAGTTTCTGCATCTTGTCGTCCAGGACTCCATACAGCTGCCTTCCATCTCCGATGCTTTCCCACAATACGGCAAGAGCCATCAGTAAACAAGGCATACTGCTTTTCACTTTCTGACAGTTCAGAATCGTAGAATCATGGAATAGAATCATAGAATGGTTAGGGTTGGAAAGGACCTTAAGATCATCTAGTTCCAACCCCCCTGCCATGGGCAGGGACACCTCGCACTAAACCATATCACCCAAGGCTTCGTCCAACCTGGCCTTGAACACCGCCAGGGATGGAGCATTCACAACCTCCCTGGGCAACCCATTCCAGTGCCTCACCACCCTAACAGGAAAGAATTTCCTCCTTACATCCAGTCTAAACTTCCCCTGTTTAAGTTTTAACCCATTACCCCTTGTCCTATCACTACAGTCCCTAATGAAGAGTCCCTCCCCAGCATCCCTATAGGCCCCCTTCAGATACTGGAAGGCTGGTATGAGGTCTCCACTCAGCCTTCCCTTCTCCAGGCTGAACAGCCCCAAGTTTCTCAGCCTGTCTTCATACAGGAGGTGCTCCAGTCCCCTGATCATCCTCGTGGCCCTTCTCTGGACTTGTTCCAACAGTTCCATGTCCTTTCTATGTTGAGGACACCAGAACTGCACACAATACTCCAGGTGAGGTCTCACAAGAGCAGAGTAGAGGGGAAGGATCATCTCCTGCAACCTGCTGGTCACGCTCCTTTTGATGCAGCCCAGGATATGGTTGGCTTTCTGGGCTGCGAGCGCATGCTGAAGCTGGTGCATGTTCATTTTCTCATTGACCAACGCCCCAAGTCCTTCTCTGCAGGGCTGCTCTGAATCTCTTCTCTGCCCAACCTGTAGCTGTGCCTGGGATTGCTCCTACCCAGGTGTAGGACCTTGCACTTGGTATGGTTAAACTTCATGAGGTTGGCATCAGCCCACCTCACAAGCGTGTCAGGGTCCCTCTGGATGGCATTCCTTCCCTCCAGTGTATCAACCGAACCACACAGCTTCGTGTCATCGACAAACTTGCTGAGGGCGCACTCAATCCCACTGTTCAGATCAATGACAAAGATGTTGAACAAAGATGTTGAACTTCTGGCCCGGTCCAGACTGGTCCAAGGGCTACTGCATGAACTATCTCATGTTTAATTTGCTCAAAGGCTTGTTGTTGCCTAGGGCCCCACTTAAAATCATTCTTCTTCTGGGTCACATGATAGAGAGGGCTTCCAATTAAACTGTAATTTGGGATGTGCATTCTCAAGAACCCCACAGCACCCAAGAAAGCTTGCGTTTCTTTCTTAACAGCAATGTTTCCACCAACTAATATCTTGTTGATTGCATCTGTGGGGATCTGTCGACTTCGCTTTTGCCATTTTATTCCCCAAAATTGAGCCTCCTGTGCAAATCCCTTAAGCTTACTCTGGTTTATGGCAGAACTGGCCTTCAGAAGGATTTGAATTATTTTTTCCCTTTGAGATAAGAACAGTCCAATAACTAAAGTATAATATAAAACTACTACTAACAATAATGATAAGGGAAATAACAAGGGAACAGAATACAGCTGTTCACCACCTGCTGATCGATACCCAGCCTGACCCAAACAGTGATCAATCCCTCCTGGGTAACTCCCTCCAGTTTATATACTGGGCATGATGTGCTGTGCTATGGAATACCCCTTTGGCTAGTTTGGGTCAGGTGTCCTGTCTCTACTTCTTTCTGGCTTCTTCTGCCCTTCTGCACTGGCAGAACATGACAGACTGAAAAGTCCTTGACCAGGGTAAGTGCTACTGAGCAGCAACTAAAACATCCATGTGTTATCAGCACTGTTGTCAGACTAAAGCCAAAACACAGCACTGCGCCAGCTACTAGGAAGGAGAAAAATGACTGTTACAGCTGAACCCAGGACATGCATTTGATATTCAATAATTTTTGTAAAAGGACCTTGAATTTAATACTGTGCTTTGATTAAAGTTTTGTTCCTGATAAAACAATTCAGTATGTTGTAGAACAGCTGCTTCAAGTACATGGGATAAACTGACATTTCACAGCTGTAGTTGTAAATGCTGAAATGTCTGCCTGAAATGGAAGAGTTTTCTGGCATTTTACTTACAATACCTGCTGACATAGTATTCTGCTTCTTCTGAGCATAGCATACTGACCTCTTCCCTCTGACTCTTTCTGATGGTTTACCCTTTTTGCCTTAAGCACTTCTCGGGCCCTTATGGGAGCTTGTTTCCACTTTATTGAATTGCAGTTGTCATTCAGCAAGCAGGAAACCTTGTTTCCTTTGTGTTAAATAACTTGGGGATCCTCTATTCTTAAAATCAAAACTTTCAATACATTAGTATCTATAATCTAAATATGACTGTATTTAGTGTCTACAGCAGTATAAATCTACTCATGTGCTGTACAGGAGCTTATACTGAACCCCCCTTAAAAAGTATGTAGATTATTTCACCAAACTATTCACTTGGCTAATGTGCTGAATCTTATGTAAAGGCACATAGACCACCTTCATACGTGCAGGTTAACTACATGCATAATAAATACCAGCCCAGGAATGCCACAGAACTGACCTTCTCACGGAGGTTGCCAGGTAAGCAGACTAGGGTGTGTGTAGAGGAAGGTTTCTGACAGCTCCTTTCTCCTCCTCATCCTGTTCACTCTCCTGTCAGGCAGTGTAAGCAGTATGAGGTGCACACTGTCCCTTGAAGTTGATTACCTTTCCTGAGTACTGAAGCAACTGAAGCAGCCGGTGAATGTCTGCTCCAACGATGTCTCAATGGCACAGGAGCAACATCCTGTGCTGTACACAAGATTCAGCAACTTTCTGCTTATCACCCCTATTTCACTGAATGTATGATAGAGTCCTCTAGCATGATAGCTAGTCACTCAATCCTGCAGCACCTTAGGGACAAAAAGTAGTTCTCAGTTTTTTTGTGAAAAACATCTTGATTGAGAATGTAAACATTTTAAATTTACTATCTAAGACTTCACTGCATTTGGAGAGGAAACTTCCTTACTGGAGAGACAATCCTCTGTAATAGGATTGGGGAATATGCATCATGCTGTCCATTCTGAAAATCAAATTAGAACATGGTTTCTTTATACCTTTGCCATATGAGAACCTTTATGTTCTATGGTGCCTGTGGTTATTTCTGTGGCATCTTTTATTTCTGTGTTTTGGCCCACCCCTCAGTTCACTGTCTTCATACAGTGTCTAGCGTAAGGACACTGTAAAGCCACTTGTGCAAAAGATGGTTGAGAGTAAATACTTTCTACTACCCAGATTGCTGAAGCAATGTTACTTACCATCTTCCTTCCAATAGGGGAATTCCAATAGAGGAATTTTGTACTCTTTACATACGTTATATGTCATGGTATCTATCCGAGTATCTTGTACTCCTTTTACCTGTGCTTTGTTAACATTTGCCATTCTAAATCCTATCATCTCCAACTCTCTCCAGGGAGCCACATACACATGTACCCCTTTATACTTGCAACTATTGAAACTTTGGTATTTGACAATTTCTAATACCATTTAATTCTTTGAAAAGTCATTCTGTCTTTTCTAAATTTTGGGAGATATATATATATATATATATATATATATATACATATACACATATCAGCAGTAACCAAGAATAATTTAATGTAAGGGAGTCAGACTTATAAATTAAACCAGAATTTGGCCTGTTGCCATGAAAAAATAATTTTCCAAAGCATTAAAGGTTAATGTTGTAAAAAAGGGTGTGTGGTGATGACTGGCCACTTCTTTCTTACATGGATGGGTGCCACAGTACAGTGGTTGCCTTTAGGCTTGCTGTGCATTAAGGTTTTCTCACATGCAAAACAATAAGGAACATAAGAAATGTAACCAAGCATTTCTGAGGTAGAAGCATTCATGAGGATTTTTTTTCTGGGAACACATCATGGTGGTGTTAAATAAGGCTGTTTTGCTGAAAATACTTTTTATCAAATCAAGCAACCTACAGCATGTACTTCTGTCTCAAGAGGTGACTCACTACAGGGATTATAGCAACTTTTCATCACATGCAAGCAGTAATCACTTAACTTTAGTCAGTGAGTTAAGTTGGCAAGAAATAGAAGAACAAAACAGTATTTAGAGCTCGAAAACACCTATGGAATCTTGTATGACCACTGCTGATAATGATTTGTTCTCTAAAGTACAGTTTCTATTGTGTTTTTCAGTCTATGTGATTAGAGTTTAACAGACCATATGCTTCTTGAGGAAATTTTTCTCAGTTCTGTACAGACTTGGTTTTGTTTCATATTGGCCAGTTACTTTTACCTGAAGTTCTTATTCTACCCTAGATAATTAACCTTTAAAGAATATGCTTAAAATAATTTCTTTTGAACTCTGTTGTACACTGTTCAACTGAGAAGTATAATTATAAACATTAGCATCTGCATCTCATACTCTTACATGTGTATTTTTAGCTCATTTCAGTTTCACCACCTTTTCTTTTCCCTGTGAAACTGCATTGACTTATAACATACTACTGTTTACTAGTAAACTTGCTATCTTGAATGTTCCTTGGGTATTTCATTTGGTACTTTGTGTTATGAAAATCATTTTGTCCAGATTTATTCTTCAGTTAGAAAAAATAAGAGGGGGAAGTAGCTGCCCTGCTCCTTCATGATGTTTAGTTTCTACATATCCTACAGTGTAATCTACAAGTCTTTTATGATATAGACGTAGGCACTAGAGAGACAAACATCCCCTCAAAATCATGAAAAAAATTGCAAGAGGTGATAGCACTGCTGTATCTTTCTCCTCGTCCCTTTTGCTACTTTATTATCCTGGTAAAGCTTAATTCTTACCCACTCTTTTACCTTAATGTTTAAGGTAGGTCAAGTATATCTGACTAAAAGCAGCATTTCAGAGTATGTACAGCTCATACATAGTGTGTATTGCAAGAATATTACTCCATGCTTTCTAATACTGAATAAACATTGGAGCACAGCTTCCTGTTGCAGTACTAAGGATTTTGCCATTTAAAAAGAACTCTTTTTTTTTTTTTTTTAATCTGTAGTGCTTTTTGTTACTGTGGTACGGCAGTAGTTTAGGCTTTATCTACTAATGTGACTCGTAAATTGTCTAAGTTTCTGGAAATACAAAGTCAAAAGAAATCTTCCAGTGCTGAATATTCATCTGTTCATGGTATTTCTGGTTTTGTTTGCGTGTGACTGGCTCTTGGATTGTCCTGCCTGAAGAAGAAATGAATTGGAAAGGAAACTCGTAGCAAAACTATTAAAAAATTTAAACTGAAATATATGTTGTAAAGGGTTTTAAACCAATGCAAATAACCTATTTCTGTAGTTTTGTAGGTATTAGGAGAATGTTACAGGAGCAGCTCAAGTACTTAATATGATGTCTGATAATACAGTTTGTTATTAAGAAGGTTCCTCTCTTTTGCCCCAGGTATAAGGTTTCTAGATTTCCTGTTTCCTTTTACTATGACAAAAATACAGATGAAGGGATAGCTCTGCAAGAGAATGCATCACAGGGTAGAAGCTATGGTCAATTACTAACAAACCAACCACATCAGTATATTTTTTAAAATAATGCTCTTACTAAACTTACTAAACTGTTCATCCACGTTTCATAGAGGGTGCTAGAAAAATTTTCCAAGAGAAAAATCACTCTTACTTGATCAGCGTGTAACTTAAGGCATGGGTTTGTTATTGTTTGATATTTCTTGTCATTGCTAGCCATGCCTTATCTTGCAAATTTTTTTATTATCATTATTATCTGCCAAGTAAGAAAATCTCATTCAAGCTTGTGGGTAGGGGAAATAAAATGGGAAGGGCCCTATGAAGAGGTGTAATTTACTTACTTACTTAATGAAGCTTAACAGTGACTGTTAGATTAATTTCAAAGTTGGCATTGTTAGTCACAAGTTAGTCACAACTGCTGCTTAAATACTGAAGTTTGCTACATATCCTTTGAATTCTTATTTGAACATAGAGAGTTTTGTGTGTATTTTAACATTAGTGAAGAAAATACAGCTGACTTCATAGCTGAATTCTATTTAGTTGACATTTGAGACAGAATGCAGTTATGCTACTTTAAGAGAAGTACTTGTACATGGAAAGCATAATTTGAAGATAAGCACTTCCCCTCTAGAAAAACTGTGGGTTTTTTTTTTTAATCTTAGCAAGGTTATTAGCAAGACCAAAATTTAAATGATCATAGGTCAACAATCTAAATTGATTAACGTCTTCTCTAATGATAGCAAGCACAGTAGGAAAAAAGTTTTTGAAGATCGGATTTTTGAAAATATAATACTGTAATCAAGTAATGTGTGTAGTACTGTAGAGTGCATAAATGTCAGATGAATCACAAAGCAAAACAGATCAAGACAGATCACACAGAGAGACACTTTCTTTCAATTTTGTTAACTCTTTGAAAGATGTTTTAAATAAATACTATCCATCTGAAAGTCTTTCCAAACAGGCAGTAGTATATGGAGATTTGCTATTTTGTTTGTAGCAAACTATCAACTAAGTTTTAAGGTCTGTTATTATTTAAACAGAGCCTGTATTGATCTGAAGAAAGTTCTTGGCATAAAATGGCCTTGTAATTTATTTAGCCATTCCTATAAATTGGATTTTAGATACTGCTAAACAAGATACAACCATGACAAATTCTTGTTTGTTAAATATGCAAAAGTTCAAGGAAGTTGCTTACATAAAATACATCATTACATGTCAGTAAGAGCCCAAATATATTTCAGATCTCTTCAAGTTCAGGCATAGAGTATTTTTATAGTTTTGGAGGGTTTGGGGTAATCATTGGGTTTGGTCATTTTAGGAGAAAACCACAGACATTCAAGATCAGTATGGCACTGTTACAAATTACTGTGTGAGCACATTCTAAAATTGGAAAACAGGCTGCCTCAAGCTGGACACTCGTATAGTGCTGAGTAACTTGCTGTCTAGGTTGAATGTAGATATTAATTTTTAAATGTTACATTTGAAAGTATTTCCCATAATATTTTATTGCTTCTGTTGTTTAAAAGTAAAGTTTAAAAATCAGTTTTAGGAGTCTTAATTTAACCATTAATTGAATAATTCAGAAAAAATTGCTTTTGAGATTCTCTGCTGGGACTGTGAGTCTGTATTATGTCAGGATACTTTACTGGATTTAATGGTCTGCTAGAACATTGGCTTGCCAGTTAAAAACCAGATTTTCACAAATGTCTTTCTATTTTTCCTCAGGCTGCCTTTCAGTATTGTACGTGTCCAGCTCAGAGGTACAGTAGTAGTAGTGTAGTAAATCTGCACAAGTCATAGCTTGTTCAAGAAGTTGAAATGCATTTGAAACAAATGTTCAGTTTCTGAAATAATTGTGGACTCGGTTCACTTAGAACCTCTTTTAAGTTTAATAAATCTTAAGCAGTCATTCTTGTTCCCTTTCCCTATTAATTGCATCGCTGAACACAAAAGCTCTGTTATGTGCAGAATGACTTGAGCTTATCCCTGCTAGAAAGGAGTTATGTTTGGTATCTAAAGAACAATAACAGTTTGCTGCCTGGCTGATCAATGCTGGATGAAGTTCACATTCCCAAGTTCCCACTCTCACACCTACATGTGCAGGGGGTGGAAACATAGCTAAGAGGGGGACTTTACAGAAAAATGTTGAACTGAGGCTTACCCAATCAGGACACAGCTGGGCTTGCATAGAAATAAACATTAATTTTAATCCATTGCTTGTAAAAACATCCAAAGCACAGAAGTTAGCAACCAGTTAATTTTTAGCCTGCCCATTGTTTTCTTTATCCAGTGGAAACAATCCATAAAGCTTTAAAATATTTTTTGTGCTATCTAACAGGTTTTCTATTTTAATGAGGAAAGAGTAGCCTTCAAAATGGTTGAAATCTCTCCAGTAGTTTTAGTGCATGGGACACACAATATGAAATAAGGAGAAATCAAGTGCTCCTTCAGGAAATAATATTTGAGATAATTTTAATGTAGGAGGATAGAGTTAGGCACGTAGCCCTGTGTAATGCTAACCCAAAAAACTGCAACCTGCTGATTCCTGCAGTGGTCCAGTCAGAAACTCAAAATGATCTTGAGGGTTGACGTCCTGCTGTTGCGTTCCCAGCTGGCTATAGTTGGGAATGGAAGCTCTTGCTTTTCAGCCCAATGCTCTTCTCACACATTCTGCAAAAACACTGAGCTGCTGAAGAACTTGCAGAGAGCAGGTGGTAACAAAATTTGTGTAATGGTCTTTGTTCCACAGCCATCAGTTAGTTGTCTTTCACAAAAGCTGACACCAGCAATGTCAAGATCTTTCCAGGTTTATGTTACCTTCAGTCATCCCCTTTCATTAAGCAGTGCTTCGTAGTCAGGCTGAAGATGTAGGTGATGGTTACCTCCTATTTAATCATGGAGGAAATAAGTGATTCTCCTAAAACTCATTAATCTCCATAAGAAAGGAATGTTTTTCCAAGTTGCTTTAGCTATTCTTGTCTACTCCCCTCTAAGCCCACAGTAAAATTTAAATGCCAGAATTAAGATGTCTGGAGAAAGGTTAGAAAAATGTACTGGCTGACAAAGCTATTGGTCAATACAAAGTGAGCAGTAAAGATCATTGTTCAAGCTTATGGACTTTTGCTTTGAATATGTTTCTTTACAAGAAGTGTTGGAAGAATTTTTGATTTCTTCAAGGGATCAGTAAGACCCAGAGTTCAGCAACTGTGAAAGCTGTATTTTATTTCTTCAAGAAGAAAGAAAGTCTGCTTAATTTTCTTTGAGTGTCTTTGTACTGGAAAAGTGAGAAAAACACTGCTTGTCACATCAGTGGTGCAGGACTGGCCTGTAGCCATGTTAAGACATGGTTTTGGTTTTCTCTATAAAAAAAAACAAAACAAAAAAACCACACAAACCAAAACAAACAAACAAAACCCCCAAGAAAACCCAAATCACAAAAAAACAAACCAAACCAACAAAAAAAAAAAAACCACAAAAAACCCAAACCAAAACCAAAAAACCAAAACAAAGTGAATAAAGCTGTCCCCATGAAAACTGCACAGAGTCAGCTGGGGGACTTGTTGTTCTCAGAGGACCACATTCTGGGCTGGATTTCATTTCCAGTAACTTTGATCTGCTGCTGATATACTGCTTCTTGCAATATGCATGCACCAGCCATCTTGCCATGTTCACTTGTAGCCCACTACTGCCTCTTAGTCTCTCTGATAACAGTCGTGTTTTAAAATCCTTGCAGTTCTTGCCGTTGGGGAATACAGTCAAATATTTCAAGCCATTATTAATCATCTGGTGAGATACTGGATAAAACGCATTGCTGTATTTTCATTTTGTGAACCTTTTTACAAAAGATTGGAAGCCAGGTCTCTTCTGCTGAATCAGTTTTTAGGTTACACAGGCTGTGCTGAGGATACATCATATTCTCACTTTCCAAGTAAGTTAATTTTCCAACTTAAACTAGTAGGTTTTTTTTCCTATAAATCTTCTCAATGGTAAGAAAACAGTTACATATCTTGAATTTTATCATAGTTCCATTAAATTATCTTTTACTGATATCACAGATGTGATGGCATCAGCCTCAAAATATAGGCAATATCATGATAAACGGATCAGGGCGGGGGGGGGGGGTGAAGTCCATTGTTTGTTTTATGTTACAAGGCAGGTTGTATAAAGGTACAAAATTGCAATTTGTAGATTGGTGAAGTTAGTTACATCTTCTGGGAGAAAACATGATGCCATAGTAAAATCTGCAGGCTTTCCTGTGTGCTTGCTGGTGTCCACATAGTTCTAAACACGTAAATGTGGGGGTGTGTATGTGGTGTAAAATTCAGTAATTGAGAGGAAAATACCATTTCTAGAAAGGAGAGATTGGAAAATGACTGCATTAATTATCAATTTTCTCTGCTTTGCAAAAGCTCTTTTAAAATTTATTTACAGTAAATATTCCTCCATTTTCATTCTTTTCTTTTTGCCTTCCAGTATCCAAAAAATGTTGGTAAGCACTTATTCAGTATTCACCTTGGATACAACAAGCTACTAAGAAGTTCACCAATATCGAATGTTTTAGCATTAGAATAGCACAGATCCACTGAAATTATAGACAATTTATGCAAAGGAAAAGTGCATAATCATGATTTTTCATTGAGTTATCATTAGCAGCCATCACAGCCTGAACAATTTAAAACCAGTTTCTATTTCAATGTAAAATGAAAGAGTTGGCTGTTGCTCAAATATCCTATTGTTTTCTAGGCTATATACAATCCTCAAAGTTCATTGTATTCTTGGGATCTGGCTTGAAAAATAGCTGATGTAAATCACCGTCTAAATTATTTACCTAAGTTATTTATGGGCCTGCCTTCACCGGTAGGAAGTGTTACCTCCTCTCCCTATTTCAAAATTCAGTTATATTTAATCCTGCTGTTCCAAGAATGAAGTATCCTAGCATGCGTTGACATGTATAAATGCTTGTTCCCAACCGAAGTGTTAGATAGGAGAGCTCCATTAGCAGTCCCTGAAAGAAAGGCTTTCCAAGTAAAGAAATACACAGAAGATGGAAGGACTAATCTCTTAGTTTCTGTTGTGAGGGGGTTCGGCAGTCAGTGTCATGTGGACAGCAAACAGAACGGCTGATGGAGGATCATGCAGCCATTCTCCTCTTAAACTGGGTATGCTCTCACCTGAGGTGTTGGCTCCACAAGATCTATTACCAGAATAAAAAGTAAGTAACAATTCCTGTTGGGTTTCCTTCACTGCTGTGCAGTTACTAACAGGAAAAGAGGAGCTACCTCTGAGTTTTAACACAGCATATGTTTGTGTGTACAGGGATTTTCATCCCAAATCAGCCTCAGGGTCTGCAGGTCTGTAAATCAGTATCTCATGTAACTTTCTTCCCCTAGTTTTCTCAACATTTGAGAGGACAGGAAGTGTAATCCTTCAAAGGATTTAAAGTATAAATCTTTTACACTGTCTCTATTTCCCAGTGTTTTGCATAACTGTATCTGTGGGAATGCACAATCTAATCTGTTGGCTGACCCAAGGGAATATTGTTTAGGTAGTTACATTAGTTTGTATTTCCTATTAACATCATTTTTTGTTCATATCCTTGTTTGTCTCTTTGAACTATGCTCTGTTGTTCTTTCTCCATTCAAATGTGCAGAGTTCAAGAGCCAATTTCTAGGAGCTTCCAGAAGTACCATTTAGTAGAAATCTGCTGCAGTTTTACAAAATGAAAATATGCAAGTTCAAGTAGGCCTGTGGCGAGTGTGAAATAAAGATCGATAGTACAATTTTCTACTGTGATACCTCTATTAAAAAGTTTTTTTTTGAGTAATGCTTCATAGTGAAGTTGCTTCTATTTAAAGCATTGAGTTTGATCTTGGCTTTGATCTGAAGCTTTTGATCTTGAAAAAAAGCATGTTGTGGCAGTAAAACAAAAAGGGTAGGAGAGAGGGTTTTTTTGGTGTGGGTTTGTTTTTTTTCAGTGATAAAGGGATACTGTCAAGATACGGTACACACTAATTGGACCTGTGTTTGCTTAAATCTGTTTGCAAAGTCCATCTAATTCTATATATAGGAGGGTTCTCTCAAATATGTGCTTTAATGAGCCTTATTCTTTTACAAGAGCATAGATTTTCTTTTGATGCTGTCCGGAAATTGTCATATATAATATAGCAAACAGTATATTATTTTTTAAATACTAAAAATACCTTTCTATCATAATTTTAACTGTATTGAGTATGATGCAGTCTATCCTTTATTGTCTTGTCATTTTAAATGCTAAACACAGATCACTAAATAAAATCCCAAATTAGGAATTTATAGTATTCAAATTTTGCATAGCTGACATTACTTCCGTGTCTTCCATCATAGCAGGGCTTGTATATCCTCTTCAAAGACCACAGAAACATCTTGAAATCACACGCCTAAATTAAATCATCTGCTTGCAGTCTCTCGTTGAATAAAGCATTTAACTGGACCCGCAATTAGGGGCTTGCTGTGCTGTCACATGATTAATGAGCTGGTCTGGTTCTTGCTTTTAAGGCACATTTCAGGCCCTCCAAGGTAAGTTAACAGTTGGATTCTTCAGGTGCCAAGCAAGTACTGGGGGTGAGCTGAAGCACTTCATGTTGGTGGTGTTTCCTCTCTTGAGCCAGCCCCATTAGCTCGTTACTCTGTGAACAGCTGGGACAGCGGGCGGTTGTGGGAAGGTTAACAGGAAAGGCGTTTGTCACAATGAGGGACTTGACGAGAGAGCGTCTCTCTGAAAGCTAGACCGTAACGCCGCTCACGCGGATGTTAGGAAGACCCGGCGCGGCGGCCAGGCGGTACGCACCGCCGCCGCGTGCTCGGCGGGCCTCGGTACCCGCAGCGCCGCGGGGCGGAGAGCCGGGCCCCGCCTGCCGCCGGCGAGGTACCACTGGCGGTATTTCTCGCTGGGCCGGGGGAGGCGCGGCAAGCCCCGGCGGGGCCGCCCCGGAGCCGCTGGTCCGTACGCCTTCGGAGCGCTCCTCCTCTCCGCACAGACACGGGGGCCGGAGCTCGGGGGCGGGGAACCCCGCGGAGGTGTTTCATTTCCGACCGAGGGCTGCGGTGTGCCGCCACTGAGGACGGCGACGGCAGCACGGGACAGGGCGGGCCGGGCGCGGCTCTCGGCTCTGTGACGCTGGGTGTGGGCCGGGGGCCGGTGTCGGGCGGGCCGGGATTGCTGCAGCGCGTACCGTCTCGGTCTGTGCCGTCCGCCCCGCGGCCTCGGGGAGCGGAGCGTAAGCGGGGATACTCCGCTTGCAAGCCCGCCTTAGCGTGCGCTTTCTCCCCCATGTAGCCTTTGCTGGAGGAGGGCGAGACGTGGAAGGAGAGTCGGCTCGTCCAGCAAGTGAGCGGCGAGGTGAGGAGAAAATCTTCAGCAACTCTTACGTTGCCCCCGCTTCGTTCCTTTGCCAGTCTGCTCCCGAGGTTTTTCACCTGACGCCCCTCGCCACCCCCGCCATGCTTTAAAACATAGTTGCTTTCATATGGGAAAAACATTTGTATGGGAGAAAAAAAACTGAAGAGTTACTTCTTTATTAAATAATAACAACCCCATCGTCTAAACTTGGCGTTGGTAGCCTGGAAAAACTTTGGACTGGGTGGCTGGAAATAAACCTCTTACTTGAAATAGAAGGTGTATGGGATGAAGCACAGATTTTCCCCAGGATTTTTGCGCACCGCAGTGGTAACTTCCTGTCCGGGCTTCCATTTGGCAGCCCGGTCTGTCCTCAAGCATGTTCTTGTGCCCAGAACTTTTAAACTGAAAGCTTGGAGGTGAGCACCGTCTCACACTTTGACCATGCACAAGTAACTAACCAGATCACCTAAGACCATGTCATTCTAGATGGGCAGAAGTGCTGTTCGTCTTTGTAGTGAAGCAATGGAAAAAAATTGTCTGGAGTCTGTTTATAGCTTCTTACTAATGAATAGCTGAGCTTGGGTCACATCTTCATGCTAAAAAAGTGCTATGGTTTTAATCCAGGTCACAAAATGGATTCGGACAAACCAGATGATGAGAAAAAGTGGCAAAAAGAGAAGAAGGCTGGATGAAGTTGTTTTCCAAAAGGTAAGGGTTCCCAGTGTACGTTTGTATAATGAGACGAAGGGTGGCAGATCCAAAATGCTTTCCCATGACACCTTCTTAAACTTTTATAGAGGTGTTTTCTAGCGTCTTCAGCAAGGTGACAGTGAAAAGGCATTACTAGTAAAAGTTTGAGTGTCACTAAGTAATTACAATGGAAACAATAATTTTTTCAGGCATCTGTAATTTAGAAGACAACTTCCTCAGAATGTTCCAGTTTTTAACTGGATGTTAATGTTTTTAACTGTAACATTCTGAGGGAGAAAGAGAAGAGTGCTTTCATCACAGAAATTAATAGAACTTGAGAGCTTTTGACAGGACCTACTACTATTTGCATATGTTCAGTTACTAGTAGCTGACAATTTTCATTGTGGATATTGGTACAATAATAGATGTAATCTGTACATTGAAACAAATAGTTCTAACTATGCTGTTGTCACATAATTCAGAGGGTGAGTTTGGAAATAATCTATTTGCAATGTAGATTTCTATTAATGAAAATGTGCCTAGATGGTTATTTTATAATTACTACAGAAGATTTTTTAAAACTGAATGCAGCCTAAATTAAACTATCTTTAACCCAGAGATTTTTTTATTAGCTGTTGTGATACATTTGTTCTGTACAGTTGAGTTGACCATTTAAATCAGTGTAGAGAGAGGTAAGTGACTAGCCAACACTTTTCTGAATAGCTGTTTTCTTTTACAAACAGATTTAGAATTATTTTTTTTAAACCTGTTACCTTTAAAGGATTAAAATGGCAGTGTGTTGTTTCACTGTTTCGACAGTGCTTCTAGAATGCATGATGAATCATTGCTGTTTCTGTAGCCAAATTCTTGCTGATAGCATGGCTGCCAACTCCTGAATGTGTTGCCTTAGTATGGGCATTGCAGTATATGACAAATGTCTGTGAAGTGCATTGTTGTGTGGGCATTTATGAGCTCCATGGTGAGTTAAAAAACCACCAAATAGCATCCTGTAATTCACTACTACTTTTACTTTGTAACTGGAATACATTGTTTAGGGAAGATGTTCTGTGGTGCTGTGCTAATGGCATGATCTAAACAGAGACAGCATAAACTATTGCACTAAGTAATTCCATTTCTCTTTATATTTTGGTATGTGAATGTTTGTGTGCATGTGTGTGTAGCATTTGTGTTTACAATCTTTTTAAGATGAAGAATTTTAAAGTTAAAAAAGTATCACTGTGTGAATTTGAGAGCAAAATGCATTCAGAGTACATACAGCCCTACTACAAGCTACAGTCTGCACGTTTTTATGTAATTTTTAAAGGTGCAAAGTAGGTTCCCTGCTATGTCTTCTTTAAAGTAGTCTTAAAGGTACCTTATACTGTTATACCTGTTCTCATCCCTTTCTATTGGAGAAGGCTTCCTTAGTGCAAAACCCCTTTGTACCAATAAAATACCATTGCTGGGGGGGGGGGGTGGGGTGGGGTGGGAAGTTGTTCTACTTTACTGTTAGAAATGTGAGACCTAAGGTATAGTCATTTTTTTTTTAAACAGTAATTCTTGAGTAAGGTCTGTGAGCAGAAATGTGAATTAAAATTGAAGGCAAGAACACAGAGTCTTCTGTTATCTATAAGTATTAATAATTCTTGGAAATTGAGTGCAGATTCGCAGCACTGCATTGTCAGGGTACTTAACCCCATGGAAACGAAAAGGCGTAATGATATGTTTTGTAGTGGAACCACTGGCAAGGCACCAAGGGTGGGATTCCTCATCTGCTGTAGAGTGCGGTCTTTGCAACGGTGACTTCTCCAATACAGTTGAGAGAAGAGAAAAAAGACAAGGGAACTCCCTGGTGCTGGCAGATCTTTATTGTATTGTTTTGTTTGGAGTTGATTACAAGTAGGTTTCCAGCATGGCACCAGTCAGTGTGGATAGTGCGAACCTTTCTTCCACTAGAATTCTTGATTTTTCAGTCGTGTCTGTATTGGCTTGTAGCAGAAATGACATCATAAAGCCGTGGAAGTGCTTTGGAGGTAAACAAGACAACAAGAAAGAAAAAGGCACGTAATGGAAAGTAGGGTGCCCTTGAAAAAATTAGCAGAGGTAGGAATAAAACCATGGAGTGAGAAGAGGGAGGCGAGAAGCAGAGCAAGAAGTAAACAGAGGAGTCAGTGCTGGTACCAGCTTACATCAGAAGTATGATTAAAATAAGGATTCTGATGTATTTTGCTACACGTAGAAAACTGAAATTCACATTGATCCTGCTTATCCTTTCAAAACAAGCACTAACTTACTAAATGTAGCTTCTAAACTTTCATGTGCCTCTGCTGTCCAATTTTCCTCTATCACTTTTCTTCCTTTGTCGTAGGAAGTCCTTTTTCTAATACAAGATGGATGGCTTTGCTATACTGAGACACCGCCAAATCAAAGCAAGTGCTTCTGTGTCCAAGTATAAAATTTAGGACAGATAACTCCGTGGAATAAGTGAAATGGAATCGTGTAGGAAATGTTGCTGACAATTACTGGGGAATTACTTACTGAAAAAAGTTGCCTTCTAAACAGTTAAGTGTGTAGGAGCCGACTTTACATACACGTGTATTTAAAGAACATTTGAAGATAGTGTGTGATGGATAAGAACTGTGTAACTGCTAGTGTTAACTGCATATGTAAACACATAAAAAACGTATAAACTAGCGGGGAAGCTCATGTAGAAAGTTGTGGTGCTGCTCTCCTGTGTGGATCCACACACAGTGGATTGCAGCCGTGTTAACAAATTCCATGGGTGAGAGAGACTTTCTAGTCTAAGGGCCCTTGTTCTTTTGCTCCTCTTCTCTCTGACTTTTTTTGAGGTTTTTTTTTTTTCCCTTTCAACCTTTTAACTGCTCTGTTTCTGAAGGATTTTATTTTTTTCGTAGTAGCCTTTATTACAATCCTTCTTTTTCACCCCTGTTCCTTTCTCTGTTCTCCTTTGTCTCCTTCGGTCACCTTCAGTACTGTTCATTACTTTCTTTCAGTTGGCTTTTTCTAAGTTTCCTTTTGCCCACCTTGATTTCTGTTCATGGCTCTCTGTAGATACTCTTCTTACGATGTGTGTGTACACATACATAAGCCTGAAAACACTCACCTATTGCATTTCTGCTTTTTTCACCCCTCCTCATGCATTCTCTTCACTCACTTAATCTAACTCTGTTTCTTCATCTTATCATTTTGCTGGTCAGCACATCTAGTTTTAGTTAAAGTTAGTGTTGCATTATTTATGAAGAGTGTGATAGAAATGCTAAACATTACTATTATTTTTGTTGCGATACTGGACACTGTCTGCTTGGAAAAAAAGAATTCAATTATCTATGCCAATGCTGGGTGTTAGGCAGAAGAAAATAATCTTTCAATCAGTCCAAAGGAACTGTAGCAGATGATCTGTATCCACTGTGAGATTTGAGAGGAAACGTACCTTTTTATTAAGAGACTAACTCACTTCTATATGAAGTTCAGTATTAGAATATAAAAGCTGCTTTGAAAGTGTGCCTATGGTAGAAAGTGTCATAGGATGAGATACCAACGGTACACAGTGGTTAGGGAGAGCACTGAAACATATGTTTATATACCAGATAAGGAATATGATTTGTGCAGATTATCAAAATTGCATTTGTCTCTTTCAGTTTTAGTTTGTTTCTATACTGAAACTTTGAGGAGTAATTCAGCTTTTCCAGAATAACTTCTTCTGTTTTCTCAGACATACTGTTTTCACATGTTTAAAATTTGCCCACTAGTTTACTGAAAATGTATTATCTTTGATTTTTTTTTCCTATTGATCATTCTTCTCACTCAAGAGATTTACAGTTGTCAGTATTTAAGCTCTGTTAATAACCTAAGAAAAAGTTACTTTGAAATAGCTGTCAAGTTTCCAATAAAAAACCCCAGACAACCAAAGCAAAACCAACTGTGATACGTATAACTAATGCTAAATGCTTTGTCCTTTAACAACAAATTCGCCAGTGTAACTGAAACTCTAAAGCCAAATCTTATAATTCGTTAAAATTAAATGTGGTGTTATACTTCAAGTAGAAAATATTTTGAAGTCTTAGCAAAACATAGGTAGGGGGAAGAAACTGTAACATGGTAAAAGAGAGCTTTTATTTAACTAAGTAATTCAGGATTATATGCTTCTGCTAATTTATGTAAAGGAATGTTACATAAATTAAAATTAATTTAAGATTTTTAATTACCATGCATTTTTTGTTTCTTGAAATGAATGTTTTTACTTTAGTCCACCAATCAGAGAATCAGAGTAAGGATCAAATCTGAAAAACATCTTTTGTGCTTGTGCACTATGAAGTGCTTAATAGCTAGAAGAAATATGGCAATAAGTCCTCAAGTGTTCTTCAGAGAGTGTTCAGTGGAGCCATTTGCTGTACCTGGCCTTTCCAAATTCTGTTAATCTCAAAGAACTTCTAGGAACCCTGTAAATGTATTAGATGGCCTTCACTGATTACGAATAACATTTAATTCTTGTGGCAAACTGGGATTTGGATGGAAAATTTTACACCCATGTCATGCACAAGAGCTGAATTGCAGCAGATGTTGTTAAGCTATCTGAGAAATAAAGCCTGACATTTGAAAAAACTTTTGCCCTGAATACATATGAATAAAATTTCAGGCCATTAAAACAAAACATTCTCAGCATTTCGTTTTCCATCCCTTTAAAAATATCTGTAATTATGGATTGTTTGGAAACTATAATTGTACAGCTTCAAAAAAGTAGTATTTTTTAGGATAGTGCTGCTTCAGAGTTCACTTAAGAAACATTTAATAGAACAAGAAAACTATGTGAAAAAAAACCACCTTAGAAATTTGAGTTGAATTTTTGATTGAGCCATAATAGTTTAAAAAAAAAAATAGTCCAGTTCTGACTGCAGTACAAGCTCTATCCTATTTGCAGTAGTGTTGTGTCAGGATCTCAGTTTACTTTTTAGTAGCACCCATCTCTCTTAAGAAAAAAGTGCTGTTGCTGGCATATTTCACATCGAGTGTCTCAGATGGGTGTTATTTTCATGTTGTCAGAGGGTGAATGTGCCTATTAGGCCACATTCAGGCCACATTTTTATGTTTTTATATATATATTAAAATACACAATATATATATATCAAAACAATTATAATAGTTCTGATTGTATTTATGTATTAGGCCACATTTCAGTGAAGCAGCTTTGCATGCATTCCCTTCCAGTGTCTGAGATGACCACTTCTAAATTAGGAGAACTCAGGCCACATGGCCATGTGTTGAAATTAAATTTACAGATAATTACATCACTGTTAAGTATAGCTGTCCAAGACAGCAGCCATCCTCTGCAGTGAAAGATTAAGGTAACTTTAATGTAAAATACAAGGTTTGTGCAGGAAAGAAAAAGGCAGTTTTAGTAAAGAGTTTTGTTCCTGTTATTTGTAGGAAGAGTTAGTTACATGCCTGTAATGGGGCACTGTTTGGCAATCTGTGTCACTGGAGGCATTTTAATTAGGCAGTTTTTGTGCATGATATCATATGATACCAACAAGATGAATTACATTACCAAGATCAACTAATGCCACTAACTTTTCAGTCTGCTGTTGTTTCTAATTTTAAAACCAGATTTTTGGCAGTTGAAATGTGCTCTTCTGTACCTTAGTTTACAAATACCTTTTTGCTTTAATAAAACAGGAAATGGAAAATTAGAGCAGTTTTGTTCTTTACAAAACATGAGAAAACCAAGAATTATTCGATCATTTTTAGTCCTTCTCAAATGTCTGCCAGCACCAGTGTTTATACAGTGAATTCTGAGGGGTGATATAGTGAGTTTTGGGAGCAGAAAGAAGGCTGCCTCTTTCAGGGCTTTTCCAACTGGAGCAACTTAGTACATTTGGAAAAAAGTGGTACACTGCATTCAAACACTCCGTAATTTTTCTTCTACAGAATTTCCTATGGACCTTTTATTAGTTGAGAATATACTCTTGTGCATGGCAGCTGAATGATCCATTTGATTTAAATGTCCCCAAGTTCTTCCTGATGTGATTGACTGTAATGACTCCAGAGGAGGTTTAATGGTCTGCTGGCTCAAATGTGTGCTATATTTCAGTTTTATGTGTGTTTTATTTCAGTCTTACATTTATTACACATTGTCAGCAGTAGGATAATGAGTCTTAACTATTGTCCTCATGTCTTTTTCAGTTTAGATTATGTTCACATAGTGTATAGTAAAAGCACATATATAGCAGTCTGTAAGTGTGGACATAGTTATTGGAAGAAATATATAAGCACAGAAGGCAAAGGCCAGGCCTTTTATAAAACCAGTTAAAAAGGTTTTGGTAGTCATTAATCTACTTTTTGATGGTAGTAGTACTAAAAGTAACCATGGGTACAACTTACAATATTGTCATTCTCTCTTTCTAGCCCCCCAGGAATCTTTGAGCAGGAAGGTAGCTCACTGTTAAAAGCAAATACATGTTTTATTGCTTTAATTAAACAGATGTGATTGAATTCTTAAGAGTGTGTAAATTGTACTATACTCATTTGGTCAGTGCCATATCTATTTTCTTGTGTCAGTTTTCTTGTGTGGACAGATTGAGTGACTACTCACAACTGTCTAGTTCCTCTCACCAGATGATTCGCTTAAAGGTTTTGTGAAACCCATAGCAACATTTGAAATTAGACTACAGTATCTCAACATTAGCGTGGATCTTTATGCTATATATGTTTACATATGATATATAAATACAAATAGTATTTTTAATCTCAGAAGACATATATCTCAAGTCTAATATCTGTCTATTGGAGCTGCAGTCGCACTGCAGTGTATGAGTGAACAGATGTTTTCGTTTTCTCTTTGTACTGTTAAGCCAGGTTGTTGTCCTATATCGAGGTTGACCCAGGCCATCTCCATATCTGAACAGCATTCTTGAAGCACAGGGTAATGATACTTCAATTTGCCATAATTTGTTTCATAAATGATTGCCAGTAAGTACAAGAAATTTGTTATTCTCCTATGCTATAGCTGTGTTTTTGTTAACAGGCATTTTCAAGAGAAGCTTTTATTTTTATCCAGAAAAAATGCTCATGGAAAAGAAGCTTAGGGAATTAATGTTGTTCTGTATGTGTAATTATCCCTATTCTGCCTTTAATTGAGGACGTATTGGGCATTTTCATTGAAACTTATTAGTGCTCTAATGTTGCCATGTTCCTGTAAGAATTGCCTGTGACAAAAGCCCACATAAAGGCAAGGCAGAAGTGCTCTATCATTTCTGGGAATCCTAACAGACAAATGAGGGAGAAGATGTTATGACTGTACCAACCACAGGAAACACTTTTGTTGACACTTCGAGCCTATGAGACACAAGTTCTAAGAAACTAGATTTCATTACTTTTGCTCCTTACAAAATTTAATGTTTTGGTTTTGTGAACTGTCTCCTATGTACTCCAGGTCGCATGCTGCAAATGTGGTGGACACCCATGTAGGGTGTTCTTACAATTGCAGTTACAGTCTGCCATAGTGTGGGTTTCCTTCTTTACTCCTAATACAAATACCTGAAAAAAGTGGCTTAGGACTTAGTTTGGAAGACTGATGACTACCTTAAGTTCTCTCATCCGTATTGCAGAAGGATATGAGATAAAGCTAGAGAATATTAGATGTTTCCAGGCTCTGTTTATTTGAAAGAAAATATTACCAGCTCAGTGTCAGTTCTGCATAACTGTGAATGTCTTGCTTTTGTTTAAATTTGAGAGATTTCCCTGTGCTTTGGCTGTACTGACAAATTCATTGAAGACAGTCATGTATTTAAAGGTGTAGCTGAGTCAGGCCTTAGTCATTCATCCTCAAGATCTTTCCAAGGGACCAATTTTCTGATTGAAGAGGAGGTTTTACTTGTCTTTGCCTGGAGTGTTTTAACTGGGAGAGGTGTTGTATGTTGGGACCTCATTACCATTGCATGAGCTACCCAAATAGCATGTAACATCTCTTTTTAAATTCTGTCCTTCAGAATTGAAATGAGAATGTTTAACTTGATTTTACAGATTGTAAATCAAGGCATGGAGGTGCTAGAGAGCTTGTCCAAAGACACCCAAGAAAGTTGGGCAAAGCAAGGAAATGGATTGAGGTATTCAGGTTTGGTCTCCTAACACAAACCTTCACCTGAGCACTTTCTCACTGAAGAATTAAGCCAGACAATTGTCCATGAAGCAATTAGTGGTCTGTTTGCCAAAGTAAGAGTAGGTTGGTGATATTTTAACCCGTAGCAGAGATGGGAACAGAAGCTGGTGCTGTGACTTCATCTCCGCAGGAATACTATGAGAGTTCGTATAGCAGAGTGACAGGAAAGGTGAAGTTAAGCATGGGATGATTTCATTTTATCGATATTTATACTTGTCCTGGGTTCAGCAGTGTCTGTCATTTTTCTCCTTCTTAGTAGCTGGTGCAGTGCTGATTTTTGACTTTCAGTGTGGGAACAACACTGATAACACCAGTGTTTTTAGTTGCTGCTCAGTAATGTTGAGTCTGACCAAGGACTTTCTGAGTCTCATTCTCTGCCAGGGAGGAGAGGAAGCCAGGAGGAAGCAGAGACAGGACACCTGACCCAAACTAGCCAACATACCACAGCATGTCATGTCCACTATATAAACTGGGGGCAGTTACCCAGAAGGGTTAGATCACAGCTGGGGTCAGTCTGGGTATCAGTCAGCGGGTGGTGAGTGGTTGTAATCTCTTCCCTTGTTAATTCCCTTATCATTATTATTATTGGTATTATTGGTGGTAGCAGTAGTGATTTGTATTATACCTTAGTTATTGGGCTGTTCTTCTCTCAACCTGTGGGAGTTATATTCTTTTGATTCTCTTCCTCATTCCTGCAGGAGTGGGAGGGAGGAAAGTAGCAGTGAGAGAGCGGGCTGTGTGGCTGACTTGCTGACTGGGCTTAAACCATGATAGTATTGCAGTAGAACATGCTTTCTAGTAATTAAGGCTATGGGTAGTGGCTTTTGGTTATAAATATCAAACGTAAGTGTTGATTTGAGTGTGTTTTAAAGGATAATAATTTAACAGACAGATACTTACCTGTTTGTCTTTGACCATCTAAACGAGTGTATGCAGTCTTGTAACTTTCAACACAAAGAGAGATTAGAGGAATTAGTGAAGGCTTACTAAATCATGTTTTTTTCAGTGCAAGCAGTTTTGATTGTAAAACTTTCAGGCATGGTATGATAGGGTGCTGGAGGTATGGTACTTAGTTCAGAAGGCAGAAGTGTGCTTGTGTGGTGTCTTCACCACACAGAAAGAGGTATGATGGACAAGTTTGCTCCTGTCTTACTAATTTGGAAGTAGTGCATATCTGGAACCTGTGATGAAGAACAATTGCGTACATAATTCTTTGCTGTAGAGGTATGCTTATCCTAATGATGTTTGTTGCTATGCAAAGGTAGAGTGAAGTATTTTGTGTGAGTGTCCTCTATAGTGATCCAGCCTTCTGGTATGAAGTGGCATGCCAGTTACTACCTAACATGTTCTATTTAATAATTAAATCTGATCAGGCTGTCTGATTCTGTAACAGTTCGTTGGGGACACAGGGACTTTTTCTGAAAACAATCAGTTTTGTAATTCCAGGTTATATTTCATATCTTGTCCTTGTTTTTCACCAGTTAAAGCCTGTGAATATCTGCAATAGGAATTTGTTTGAAGTGTTTTTAAAAAGAGAGGTTGCGTAATACCAATGACCTAGATGGCGTGTAGACACTAAGTCTTTTCATTTGTTTTCTCTTGTCCAAAGCATTGAGACAGGAAGCATTCTTAAAATTATTTTTAGATTTTTAAAAGTCAACCTTGATTTCCTCATGTGACAGTAATCCCTTGGCTAGGCCTGAAAGCAATATTGTTTACTCTTCCATAGTGCCATATGCTTGCGATTTTTTGCTTTATTTTGGTGCCTGGGTTTTAGTTTTTTAAAAAACTACTAAGAACCTTCAATTTATATTGGATTGTCAGACTTGAACTCTTCAGGTGTAGAGGAAAGTGCTCCCTAATGTATCCATGATTCTTCTCATTGTGGGTGTAAATGACAGTAAGTAGTTTCATTTCTTGTAGTCTAGTGAGATGATTGTGTCTAAAAGATCACTTTGTTGCTCCATAATTATGTTGTCTTTATGACATCACGTTTGTTGTGACAGAAAGATGGCTGAGCCATTAGGACTCAGGAATTCTGGTTTCCTTCTTTGCTTATACCCTGCTTATTTCCCACCTAAGCACTCAGCTGACAAGTGAACTGTAGGTCCCTTTACACATACAGTTCACTTCTGCTACTGCTTTAGTTTGTATCCCGCTTTTTAAACTAAAGGGAAATTGTGTGCATCAGTGCGTTTCTGTAACCACTACCCTAGCCAGTGTTTGGCTGTATTCCTTCCATCAATAAGAAGCTAGTGTTTTTCAATTTATGTCTTTCCAAGTGATCTTCATCTGAATGTTTTTATTACCTCAAACCTCAGAATAAGACAAATTATTAACAAGTTGTAAAAATGTCTTTTCATGACAGAGTAAAAACTCATTGTGATTTAACAAATCTGAATTGAAAAAGGGTTACTTTTGAAGACCATTAAGTGAGTTTTACTTTGCTATAACATTGTAATTATCTGTTAAAGACCTGATTATGGCCATAGGTGAACTGTGGATTACTCACCTACAGATTAAAAATAATAACCAATAACCCCACACCAAAACCCCCCACCTAGTTCAGTATTCATTACATAGAAGAAAAAACTGGAGAGAAGCTGGGACATTGGATCAATATACCATCACTTTCATTATTGTGATTCTGTTTTACAATTTTTGTAAATTTGTAAGTCACAAAATGGGAAGTGACCAAGCCGTGAAGTATTATCAACACAAACAATATCCTTGAGATATTGTAATACTCACTGCTACTCCCATGTTGGCTGACGAGATCTTGTTAGGCATAGGAAAGGAATTGTCGAAGGAGAGTCAAAGTGTGCTCCGCATGCTTGGCCAGTACCTGCGTTTTCCACTGGGGAGGCTTCTGTTCTCCTGTGGCAGTATTACAGACAGCTCTGCGTTGGCCTGCAAAACACTCCAAACTGGACATAGTAATAAAGTTGCTTTAAGTTACGAGCAAGGAGAAGTTGGTTACTTAATTATGTTTGCTTTTAGTGTTAGAGGTGGGGATGGGAATGTAAAAATAAATGAAGGGAATGTCAATTAAAGATGCCCTTACAAGGTTATCCTTCATATTAATGGAGGCTAGCATATAATACAAGTGGCTTTTTTTCCAGTTTGTTGAATTTTTTGTCATCTTGGCTTAGTTAAGATTGGACTGGGTGGGTGTTTTGCAATGCAGACTCTTTCCAAAACACTGGCAAAGATTTAACAGTAAATCCAGCTGAGTTCCCCTGAGGGTTAGAGCTGAAATTCTGACTTTCATATTAAATTAGGCATGGTTACAAGAGAAGAATTATTTGAAGTTTTTATGAAGCATGTGACTGACAACAGGCAACTGGGATGCAAATAGTTTTTATGTATGTTTTCTTTGTTGGGTCAAAAATATATTCAGAATACAAAAGGTTCTTATTTATGGGACTTGAGGGGACATAGATTAAGAGATTTTAAATTCTAAAAATAATAAAACCCTCAACCCCCTCAGATGTCTTTGCCCAAGTTTTTTTCCCTTCCTTCAGGATTTCCCTCTTCCCTCCCCCCCCAAAAAGTGTTTCTGCCTCTCTCTCTCTCTCTCTCTCTCCTTAACACCTGAAGCTTCATGTAAGCATGCCATCCATGTATTTCAGCCAGACAATGTTTGGGGTTTTTTGTGTTTGTTTTTGTTTGTTGTCTTTTTTTAAATACTTTAGAAAAAGTCTTCTGTGAAGTGGCAATGGCCAAGTGGACTTCCTGTTTGTTTCCTTGGCCTGCTTTGTATCTATACTGCTGTGATTTTTTTTTATAGCAGGATGCTAAAGCTATTTCTGCCAGTATTTCATGTTATATTATGAATGAGGATCATGAAAGAAATGTCCCATGCCACTTCAGGTAGAAATTAAACTTTGAAATGACCCATCACAGCTGTCCTAAAAGTTTTTCCTTTTCAAGACAGAATTCTGCTGTTCTTTGGAAGGAGCCATTTATTTGACAAGTTCATTGATGTGCGATTAGAGAAAGCAATGTTAAAAACTCTGGCAGTCAGTCACCTGCCCACACTTGAGTGTTTTCCATGGTTCCTGCTGAATTATTCCCTTGCTGGCGTCAGGGTTAGTGCTGGGTGCCTGCAGGGAAATGAAAGGTAGAGCACACAGTCATTAAGTCAGTCTTTCCATAGTACCTCATAGCAAATGCAGTCCTTTTGTTTTCATTTCCTGTCCTGCATGAAATCCCATCTGCCTGCATTTTCACATTGGTTTCTTACCATGTTCCCTGCCTTTGTTTTCCTCATTGCTTTGTAGGGAAGATTTTTTTCGTCCCCTTGCAAGAAAGGGTGAATATCTATTTCTAAATAGAGAATGTTTATAGATAAACTACTGTTATGAATACCTATCCTTTACCTGATTTAAACCTCTGTTTAGCTTTTTTCTTTTGTGGTTTGCCTAAGACAAAACAGGAGAAGATAAAAGGTTAATGTCTGCACTTGTCCTTTTCTTTTTTTTCTTGTACCATTGTGCATCTGTTCTTGTGGAAGATAATGTCAAATAATATAAACTGCAGAGAGTTGGTTCTCCAGAAATGTGCCTGTGAGATTTTTTTTTAAAGATTTCAGGCATCTTTAAATGCGAGGAAAATGCTAAAAATTATATTGAGAATGTGGTGATTTCATTTTAGCTCAAATACAAATCACACTTCATGAAAGTATCTCCACTTAATCGGCAATAAAAACAGGATTATAATTTGGAACAGGGGATTACATGTGGCCAAAAACCCCAGGACATACTGGCTCTATCCAGTAGTTCTGTCAGTTATTTTAGATTCTAAAGGAAGGTGCAGTCATCTTGTGAGGACTAATGCTTTTGAAGTAGGCCTTTCTGTTACCAAGTAGGCTGTTCCAGAATAGGGATGGGAGGGAGGGGGTTATCCAAATGAAAACTGAGCAACTCTTGAATGTTTATCCAGATTAAATATTTTTACAGTATGCTGATGGTTTTGATAACTGGACTGGGTTTCTGGGGAGAACAGTGGCTATATAGAGCCTTTTGTTTCTTGATTGAAATATGGACAAGATTAGCTAAAAATTAGCTGTATCTGAAGGTTGTGGAGTGTTTTGGGTGAGGTGAGCCCTTCTGTGTTTCTTCTTAGTAGGAATGGCTCCTAAAACAGCTAACACAAACATTGGTGTTACTTAAAATCTTTTTTCTTGTTTCAGCAAAAGCCAAAGGTAGGATAGAATTGAAGATGTGTACCAGCATCTGAGGCTCTGAATTGATGTTAATTCTCTCAGCCTTATATTTTTTGCAGGCTTTAAAGGTATTCCCACTGGAAAGGAAAAAGATCAAGTTTTCCTCTATTTCCTCTGGGGGTTTTGTTTTAGGTATTTATTTATTTTTTAATGTGTAGCATTCATTCTATGAATCTATAATCCATACAAGGAGGGAAGATAATTTGAACTGAGCAAGATCTAAGGACTGAGTATTTTGTGTATAAGCCAGTCAGTGTGACTGTTCAGTCAAAAAACTCTCAAAATTTAAACCATTGCTAGGTCTAGTTGACATGATGGTTGGTAACCTGGAGGAGGGCAAGAAACAGCTGACTACCTTTTAGCAGGAGCTGCTGCGCTTGAAGTGTGCGTAAGAGATCATTTACAAAGAAGTAGTGGATGAGTATTCACAGTCACATCATAAGTAGCTGTAAGACAGCTGAGAGAGGTGCCTGGTTATTGCCTCAAAGAGAAGAAATAATTAGTTATAAAAAAGCCAGTATGTGAGATGAAGCTGAGTTTAGGTAGGATCCACACTGTACAGTTTTCAGGGAAGGAGTAATGGTCCTTGTTAAACACTTCGTCCTAAATATGTCTCCCAGTGGGTGCTGAGTGTTCACAGCAGTTCCCAACCTTTACAGCCTTCTGGCTAGTCCACTATTAGGAGATTTCTGCATAAAATGTTTTGAGTTTCATATTCTTTCTATGTCTTGGCTTCCATGCAGCAACCAAATGTTACAATTTTCCTTGACTACACTGCTTTTAAGATTAGGTAACAGGGGAACTCTTTTGAAGTCATTGCTTCTCAGAGCAGTCTGAAGAGCTTCTGTAATGCAGGAGCAAGGAGCTTGGTGGGGAAAGGACACCTTCTGAATGGTACACACCGAGATCTCAGGAAAGTGGTTTGGGATTAACTAACTGCATATAACTAATTATAACCAAAAGCAAACGGGTTAAACCTGGGCTTCCCATTATTAACATAATGAAAAGTATTAAAAATAGAATTCACAGCAAACAGGATGTCTGGTCATAAGTGTGCAGTTTCAGTTGCAGATTATTTATGCAGCTGACCTTCTGTGCTGAGATCAGAGAGCAGTGAGGAGCCTCGTGACTGTGAATAAAAATCCCATTTAATCTGATCACACCAACATGGCAGCTTCTGGAAGGAGTGGGTTAGACATATAAGGGTAGTGTGGAGAAATGAATTAGTAACTCCAGAGAACAGTATATGCTGCTTCTGCTCTGGGGCTGACATGTCCTTTCTGAAAAGCTATAGTTTTACCTGGAATTGTGGCCAGTGGAACTGTGTGTTTTCTTTTTGATGCTAGTGTTGTTTTGTTGGGGTTTATTTAAATTATTTTGATTTTTCTGATACTACATTTGGAAATAGTTTGTTGGGAGTAGAGAGACTTATTCCAAGTTCCTGAACTTGTTGAACAAAATGAATGAACAAACCTATTGTTTTGTGAGGTGGGCTGTGCTGCCCAGCTGAAAGGACATAGCAAGCACTCAGTGCACCATGGGAAGCATTCCCCATGACCATTTAAAGTAGAACTATTAAGAAGATTCTTTCTTCGACCCAACAGAGAGGCTTGCCTGCAGCTTGAAGTTTGAGCCAGGCTGCACTGACATTTTAACACAGGGAACAATCTGTGTTCACAGTCCCTGCCTATTGTGTGGAAGCAGATGAGAGAGTTGGGGTGGCTTGTGGGAGCTGGAGCGCACAGGGCCATTCTTACTGATGTATACAAACACTTTTTTTTGGTATTTGTTGTTGTGAAATGTGGTCAACTGTGCCAATGTACTTAGCTGAAATTAACCTTCTCTACTGTGTGTTTTTCTATTGTTCTGAAAATGGCCATCTCTTTCAAGTGGAGAGCAGACTGCCCTAAGTTTTAAGGAGCAAATCCATGAATGTAACAAAAGACAAGGAAAAAGTATCTGAGAGACTGTTTTTAAGAGTTGATAATGTCGAAAATAATGGTAGCCTGGTTGCATAAAAAGGAGGCTTAAGAATAAATATTAAAAGCCCTAAAAATAAGTCTATCCCTTTTTCAGTGTTTGGATAGAACGGACTGGTTCAAACTCGGCATGTCTCAGTTTATAAACATCTTTTCTTCGTGCTCATCTGATTTATTTTGAGTAATTAATTTGGTATTTTTTAAGAATTCCTGAAACTGTATTTAGTGACTGTGAATGTGTATGTAATTTCTGTGAATGTTATAGAAAACTGTCTTCCAGATAAGTGTACCTGGGTAAATAAATGAAATAACTGTACTGATAGAGGCTCAGAAATTTACCCAGACCTGTTCTGTGAAACAGCTCCATGTCAGTAGTAGGCAAGACATGTCTGGAAAATTAATATGGTTGCCACAGGTGGGTCTTCTGGAGACAAAATAAGAAGGGAAGCGAGGAGAGAAGGAATTTGTGTTACTTTGTATTGATCTGGGTCTCAATTTTGTGATGATTCACTGAGGTGAGTAGACCTGTACATACAGATACTCAGTCTGACTCACTGCCAATGTCTTAGGGTTTAGTAGTGCCCTACTTTCTGATTTTTCTTTCTCTTCCTTTTAAAGGCTTAAAACATCAGAAATTCTGTTGCATATCAACATGTGTTAATGGCATACTTGAAGTTATTTGACATACGTACTCCTGACTTATTTCTCATTGTCTTTTTGCCGAACCATTTGTTTACTGAACCTTTGAAAAGAGAGATAATAATTTTCAATTAACTAAAGGAATGTACAGCATTCAAATACCACACCCAGCCTGCTTAGGAGGGCAATATTTTTTTTGTGCCAACATGCCCTTGAATAGTTAAGGGGCAGGTTTTAGGTTGATGTCAGTTTATAGTGGAAAAATACAAGACTGAAGCTATTGCTTGAGAAAGCAAAATGTGTAGGTGAAAGCAAAACGCTGGAAGACCATACTGTACAAGAAGTATATAGCCTTCTTCAACAACTGTAATTGTATTAGTGGAATGCGATTGACAAAGAGCTTTAGTTAAGTTTTGATTTCCTCTCAGACTGGGTGAAGCTTTCTGTAAGATAGTATTTGTATTCTTAAAGAAGGCAGAGTATAAACCAAAGCATATCTCTCTCTATTTGTATATAAAGAGAGATATGCTTTGGCTTGGCCCCCTTTTCCCCAGAAAAACAAAGAAATGCTGTGTTTTAAGAAATATAATTATAACCAATTATATTTAATTGGTTTCATTATAACTTTTGTGGTTTAAAAGAAGTGAGTTTCTTTTAAAGAAATTTGATGTTTTTTTTGGACCTTGTTGAGAAAGCATGATTAATCCCATTTAAGTCCTTGCCTGGTCCTTTGCAAGAGCCATGTATTTTCCTGTGCCATCTATGTTTCAGCACAGTAACTAGCCTTGAGTAAACCACACAGACATTTGGGTCTGTGACAGCAGAGGATGTAAATTTAATTCTGAAAAGGCTGGTTGGTCTGCATCGAATGCATTCAACACCCACAGAAGGCTTCCTTCCTCCCTCCCCACCTCATGTCCTCGACAGCTGTCCCTGAGCACTGCCTACTCACATGGCTGGGTGTGGGCAGCGTTTCACTGACTTCTTTTTCTCAAAAGGTATGCTAGGGGTACAGCAATCTTTCCTCCAGAATGTGGGGAGACATCCCATAGCTCAGATGTTGTGAAGGTTATTCATCAAGTGTAGAAGGCAGGTCTTTAGGTGCATGAGGGGGTGGGCAAGGTCTGCATTTCTCCCTGCTTGACTCTTAAGGCATGCAAGAGCCAACCTGTTGCAATCTCTCCTGGCCGTTTCTGCTGTGAAGCAGCCGTAGAAGTTCTCCAGAGGATGCTCTACCGGAACCGCACAAGCATGGAGGATGTTGCAGCTCCTTGCTGTGACTAATGCTAGAAACTGGAGCTTTTAAATATTTGTTTGAGTCCCTGTGTTACCCATTTGTATGCTCTGAAGTGATCAGGCTGATAAACTGCATGACTTCAGGGAGGAAACTTTTAAGATAAATACCAGAAAAAATGCCTAATATGCTCTTTGTTCTGGCCCTAAATCATCACTGTTTTTCCTTTCCCCTTACCCCTTGTATCTTGGTAGTCATAAAACTGAAGCTTTTTATATTTTGTGCATCTCCACAGGACAATGAAAACCTACACATACTGTGTTGTCAACCACCAATACACGTTATTGATGGTAGGTTTTCACACAATAGGTTATTAGAAGGCAGTCCTGTTTCCTGAATTGATAATAACTGGGTTATATTTTAATGGGCCACTTGGCCTGATATCAGCCTTGGGTGATACTGTTGTGGGTGTCTGTTACAGGCCACCAGATGAGGGTGAGGAAGTTGACAAGGCCTTCTACAGGCAGCTGAGAGCGGCCTCACAGTCACAGGCCGTGGTCGTCGTGGGGGATTTTAACTTCCCTGATGTTTGCTGGAAGGACCACTCGGCAACCCAGCCGCAGTCCAGGAGGTTCCTCCAGTGTATGGATGATAACTTCCTCCTGCAAATGGTGGATGAGCCGACCAGGAGAGGAGTGCTGCTGGATCTCATCCTCACTAACAAGGAGGGTCTGGTCGAAGCAGTAAGGGTTGAGGGCTGCCTTGGTTGCAGCGACCACGAGATGGTGGAATTCAGGATCTTGTGTGGTAGGACCAGTAGAATAGCAAGTAGAATTGCAACCCTGGACTTCAGCAGGGCAAACTTTGGCCTTTTCAAGCAATTGCTAGGGGAAATCCCATGGGCAAGGCTGTTTGAAGGTAAAGGGGCCCAAGATAGTTGGTTGGCATTCAAGGATTGCTTTTTCCGAGCTCAAGATCAGAGCATCCCGGCACATAGGAAGTCAAGGAAGAGGGCCAGGAGACCTGTATGGCTAAATAGGGAATTGCTGGGTATGCTCAAGTGGAAGAGGAGAGTTTACAGGTCATGGAAGGAGGGGCTGGCCACTTGGGAGGAATACAAGGCTGCTGCTAGAGGATGTAGGAAGGCAGCTAGGATGACTAAGGCCTCCTTAGAATTAAACCTGGCAAGGTGGGTCAAGGACGGCAAAAAGAGCTTTTTCAAATAGATGGCAGATAAAACTAACACCAGAGGCAATGTAGGCCCACTGATGAACGGGATGAGTGCCCTGGTGACAGAAGATACAGAGATGGCAGAGTTACTGAATGCCTTCTTTGTCTCTGTCTACTCTGCTGCGGGCAGTCCTGAAGAGCCCTGTACCCCTGAGACCTTAGATGAAGTCAGGTCAACAGAGCGGTTTGCCTTAGTCGATGAGGAATGGGTTAGAGACCAGTTGAGCAATCTGGACATCCATAAATCCATGGGTCCAGATGGGATGCACCCGCGGGTGCTGAGGGAACTGGCGGAAGTCATTGCTAGACCACTCTCCATCATCTTTACCAAGTCTTGGGAAACGGGAGAGGTGCCTGAGGACTGGAGGAAAGCAAATGTCACCCCAGTCTTCAAAAAGGGCAAGAAGGAGGACCCGGGTAACTATAGACCGGTCAGCCTCGCCTCCATCCCTGGGAAAGTGATGGAACACCTTATCCTTGGTGCCATCTTAAGGCATATCAAGGATAAGAGGGTTATGAGGGGCAGTCAACATGGCTTCACCAGGGGGAAATCATGTTTGACCAATCTCTTAGCCTTTTATGAGGAAATAACACGGTGGATGGATGATGGCAGAGCGGTGGATGTGGTCTACCTTGACTTCAGCAAAGCATTTGACACAGTCTCCCACAGCATCCTCACAGCTAAATTGAGGAAGTGTGGTCTGGATGATCAGGTAGTGAGGTGGACTGCGAACTGGCTGAAGGAGAGAAGCCAGAGAGTTGTAGTCTATGGGGCGGAGCCTAGTTGGAGGCCTATAACTAGTGGAGTGCCTCAAGGGTCAGTACTGGGACCAGTATTATTTAATATACTCATCAATGATTTAGATGAGGGAATTGAGTGTACTATCAGCAAGTTTGCTGATGACACTAAGCTGGGAGGAGTGGCTGACATGCCAGGAGGCTGTGCTGCCATCCAGCGAGACCTGGACAGGCTGGAGAGTTGGGCAGGGAGTAACTTGATGAAATATAACAAGGGAAAGTGTAGAGTCCTGCATCTGGGCAGGAACAACCCCAGGTTCCAGTATAGGTTGGGGAACGACCTGTTAGAGAGCAGTGTAGGGGAGAGGGACCTGGGGGTCCTAGTGGACGACAGGATGACCATGAGCCAACACTGTGCCCTTGTGGCCAAGAAGGCCAATGGCATCCTGGGGTGTATTAGAAGGGGGGTGGTTAGTAGGTCGAGAGAGGTCCTCCTTCCCCTCTACTCTGCCCTGGTGAGACCGCATCTGGAATATTGTGTCCAGTTCTGGGCCCCTCAGTTCAAGAAGGACAGGGAGCTGCTGGAGAGGGTCCAGCGCAGGGCAACGAAGATGATTAAGGGAGTGGAGCATCTCCCTTATGAGGAAAGACTGAGGGAGCTGGGTCTCTATAATTTAGAGAAGAGGAGACTGAGGGGTGACCTTATAAGTGTCTATAAATATATAAAGGGGTAGTGTCACGAGGATGGAGCCAGGCTCTACTCAGTGGCAAACAATGACAGGACAAGGAGTAATGGGTACAAACTGGAACACAAGAGGTTCCACTTAAACTTGAGAAGAAACTTCTTCTCAGTGAGGGTGACGGAACACTGGACCAGGCTGCCCAGGGAGGTTGTGGAGTCTCCTTCCCTGGAGACATTCAAAACTCACCTGGACACATTCCTGTGTAACATTATCTAGGTGTTCCTGCTCCGGCAGGGGGATTGGACTAGATGATCTTTTGAGGTCCCTACCAGTCTCTAGCATACTGTGTGATACTGTGATTTAAACTCCTTAAATGTCAGTAGGTACTTATTTTTGGTTTTAAATTATGACCTTTATGAAAAAAATTAAAAAGGATAAAATCATAAAATCTAATCTCTTTCAAGATTCAGCAGTTTCTGGTTTTTGCATCTGAAGCTCAACCTTCACTTTTCATTTCTGTTTGTACCAGCCGCTTATAAATAGGAAAACATGGCATAGACTGCTGCATGCTGTTCTGTGAAGCAGGGTGCATAAAAGAGTAAAAGCAGCTTTTTTTAGCCCAAACCTTATTTTGTCTTTTGTTGGTCATTTGGACATTTTAATACTGGGCCAGTTTCAAATCTAGGCAACATACTTCTCTTGTGATGTACTTAGTCATATGGTTTCAGTCCTTAAGCAAGGCCTTTGCAGGCATGTGATGCCCATGTCCACAGTTGTCCCCATTTAGTATATCCCAGTAGAAGGACTGGCAGTTTTGCAAGTGGGGTGAAAGAAGGATTGAAGAGTTGAAATTAATGCAAGGTTTTACAAAAGTGGTCTGCACACATTTACTGTTCTGGGAATGCAGCCACTGGATTGATATTTGCAGATCTGGTCTTTTAAATTATTTTTTGATGGTTTAATTTCACTTTTGAGTTCAGAGTTTAAATGTGATGTGAGGACTTGAGTAAAGCTCGTCTGTCCATCAGCTGTGATGGAGATATGCTATCTGTTTTGAATGGAGTGGTTTTGTTTAGTCCCATGTTACATGTAGTTTCAGCGATTCTGTGCCTTATAATCCATGTAATGGCACTACTTTGTGTAAGTTACAATAGAGTATTCCATGTGACAAAAGGGCACGTATAGTCTTGGGGTAGACACACAGTTGTTTAAACAAAATACTCCTCTGTGCTTTTTCTCTTAGGAAACTCTGAACTGGTGTAACCTAATGAGGGCAATTGCATTATGCTGGGTGTAAAGTAATACAGAACTTGGTGCTCTACATCAGCTTACAGAGAAGCTCAATAATTTGGTGATTGTTCTAGTTTACCTGCATATATGTTCATACTGTTGTATTTTGGCAGTAGCATGACAAATAATCTTCTGGTTTAAAAGGTCACGGAAGAGTAATCTAAATGTCCAGATACATTAGCTAATGTCTTATTTTTCAATTCTCCCCTTCTTGAAAATATTGAGAAATTCAGTTGCATTAATAGGAAAGTGACTGAGGTCCTCCAGTAATCCATTATTGGTTTATATTTGTGCCTTTCAAATTAGAGTGTCTGGATGTAAGCAATGTATATTGTTCTGAGATCCTGTATGGCATATATAGATAGAATGACTGCACCCAGCAGTTTCTGAATCTTCTTCCACAGATATACCACATCATTTAGTAATACTAGAAAGATCAGTTTAGAGAGATTAGTGTATGGTAGCATAGAGTGGTTTGTCTAGTCACATTACAGTGACTGGACAGTATGGCTGAAGGAATAGGTACACCTAGTGACTTGGGTTGCTCTTCATAGTTCTCTACAGATATGGTCAGTATGTTGCTTTCATAGAAAAAACAGTGTAACAGTGAAGACCAAATGATGGGTTAACTGCAAACATTTGGGACAGCATGTATCAGATCAGACATCTGTGTGCCAGATCTGCATGCTTTTGGTGAGTGTTTCTGCTCAGTGGTCTGCGCAAGATACTACTTTTTATTTAAACCAGCTTTAGAGAGGTTTCTATGGGAGATGGAGGTAACAGATGAATCATTTTCCTTCTTAACAATTCCTCCATCTCATCTGCCTTTCCTGTTTTTTAGCAAGTTTTCTCCTGCTGACTGTTGCTGAGGCAGTGGCTCTGAATTCTTCTGCCACCATGGTTGTTTTGGCATGGTGGTCCTTACTTACAGTGAAGGAACTTTATGGGCCTCCTGGAGAGTCCCCTGGACTTCACTATTTCAAGATTAAACAGTGTAGCTTTGTGTAAGCTGTGGAGGGACAACAATGGAGTTCTTGTCTCTTTCTGTGGATAGCAGTGAAGTAGATGGCTCTGTGTTATGTGCTGTGAGGCTTCCCTTCCCCTAAGTTGAGAAGCTGTGTTATGACAGATCCCTTCTGCAGGTATCTCTGTTCACTGATAGTTCCCCACGGGTCATTAGCCAAGATATCTTACCCAACTCTTACAGAATAAAATCATATTCATTTTAAAGGACCTACTTCCCCTAAAACTGCAATGCATACTGGCATTAGAATTTTTTTTTTTTTTTCCCTCTGAACTAGTATAATCCCATTTATGTATTACCACTGGGTAGGTTTTAGGGTTTCCAGTTGTGGTTTTTTTCTGGTATTTGTTTTCCTTTACTCTTAGAAATCTTTGCATTGGTTAAGTAGTATTCATGTTATTATGCCTGGTTTACTCCAGTTATCTTTTGAGCTACTATCAAATAATTTTCCACATTCCATATTTCTCTTTTTTCAAGGAGGATGGCACTGAATACACAATATAGGATGTCAAGACATGATCTTACAGCCCCTGGAGTTGCTGTCTGTGTTCAGGCTAGGCTGAATTCTTCAGCCTGAAGATCCTCCAAGCCATAGAACTGGGAATAGTCTCAGCTGACTTAAGAAGTCACCCTAGCGCCACATAGGCTTTTCTCTCCTCTCTGCCAAAGTCCAGCCACTGACCTACCAGTGCTCCAGTTTCTCCAGTAGTGCTACCAGAGAAGAGATTAGATGTGAAAATTGAGTCCTCCCCCATTTCATAGCTTTGAATGACAACCGCAAGTTCACTTACACAGTGTTTTATCTATATTACTGAAGTCATTTTTTCTTCCTATTTACCCTTTTCCTTAATTGTTTCCTACAAGGATGTATTTGCTTCAAGAACATTCCCATCTGATTTCAGAGGAGGTGAAGAAAGCGTATCAGCTCTCAGGAAATTCTGTTGGTAACTGCAGGGGCTGGGCTTGTGATATTGTGGTATTAATAGTTGCTGTTCAGAGATTTTATGGATGCTTTCACCTCCTAAAAGGATCAAAGATTATTTTAGTCTTGTTTCCTATCACATATGCTCACATGAAGCTAATTTCAGTGTATTTGTGTTTATCCATATGTTTTCTCTAGTAACCTGGCTTATTTAAATCAAGTACGGCAAAGACAGATGTCAAAGACAGCTAACACAGTAAACACTAGCCAGGTAGAGGAAGGAGAATCAGAAAATAATGCCATTGAAGAAGAGGTTGTGATCTGTTAGAAACAAATCTTTAGAAAAGAAAATGAATCTTCTGTAGAAAGACCCTAGAAGTAGCTGAGTAAGCTTCAGGAGAGTTTACAGTCAACCACAGGACACATATCCAGGGAAACCTGGACTGCATGGATTCTTTAGCTTTTGGAACAACACAGCTTTGCTACACAATGCTCCATCACAATGTTGTGATGGAGCAAAGCTCTTGCTTGTGCAGCCTTATCTTTCTTGAACAGTAGTGTCAAAGGGACACTAGGCTCTAGGGTGCACCTTCAACTAGGAATCAGGATGTGCAAGTCTGTTTCTCCTTTTTGTGCTCATTATCTGAATGCCTTTAGACAAACTAATTCACCTTTGGTTTTCTGCAAATGACTCAACGTAATACTTGAGTTCACTACAGATGTCTGCAATGCCTATTTCAGTGGTTATTACAAAGAACACCTAGTGTGGTGATTCACAGTCTGTGATTTGTAGACCTCTGCTCCTGAATTAGGCTGGTTGTCCATTCATTACTGGCTTTATCTTCTAGCTTCAAAGACTGCCTGTTCATCCTTTCCTGTACTTTGTAATGTTTTTGTCAGGAATTGTGACATGAGCACAAAAGTAAAGAACTTTGAAAAAACATGAGTATTGAACGCGAGGTCAAAACTGCTTGGTGTTGCTACTGTTCGTATTGCACCAGTGCCTTCTGTAGTATGCACTTACTGCATGTAAAGCTGTGTAAGGGAAAAATACAGTTTTATTTGTTATAATGTTAGCAACTCGGGGCTCTTGTTTCAGTGCAGAATGTTTCATGAACAAGACTTTCTGGCCACCTACTTTACCTCAAATAGGGTAATATGATGTGATCGGACAAAGCCATACATGTTAGGACAAACATGAAGGTACTGAGTACATTCTGATGAGGTCCTTAGATTAATAGAGGGTCTAGGGCTAACTGTTGAAATATCTTACAAGAAGATTGAAGGGAATACAAAATCTGTTCTAAGTATGTTCTTAGGTTTTATTTGTGAATAAAATTTTAAGAAAAGTCAGATCAGGCACTGTGGGAGGTGTTCTTTCAGCATTGTGAAAACAGGTGTTTGAGTCTGGGTGATTTGTCTTACATTTTCTCTAAGTTATACAGAATGTGGATTCATTTAGGCTGAATCAGTGTTGAGCTCCACCCAGGTTGTCTGGTCATAAAAAAACTTACGTTATCTCTGAAGCTGGGCTAAGACTCTTGAGCCAATTTTGAAGCACACTACTTGGCCTCTCCCACAGAGCGCATGTAAATAATATTCTTAACTAGAGGAGTATTCTTTTGGACTGTGTTACACGTTAATTTAAAACAGGTGGAAAATCTGGCTTGTTTAGGTACATTTCTCATAGTATAAACAAGATCAGAAAGAAGATGTTACGCCTGTTCTTCTTATCCAGTCCTTTAATTTTCTGAGGATCTGACTGGCATAGTGAACTTAATGAAAATTTGGGTTGCTGTCACCATCTGGCCCTTTGTTTGGCCCTCCATTGGCCTTTTTCTTTTTTTCTATTTCTTATGTTTTGTCTCTCTGCCTCTCTCCCAGCTGGGTAGGAGACCTATCCTAATATCCTCCTTTGTAACATGCACATAAGATGTGAAGAACGGCTGCTTTAAATCAATTCTTACATTCATCACAGAAGCACCCTGTAGTGATGTCAGCTGGCAGATTCTGAGTGCAGTGTGTTTTACTGCCTTGCAGGCCAAGAGGTCGTGCAATGGTGATGATCTTTGTTGTTCTTATTTTCCTCCCAGTGTACAGCACCAACTGTCTCCCAGCTGATGAAGACGAGACCTTCAAAGACCAGGCAGAGCTTTCTAAAGTCAGTGAGGAGAAAAGAAAGAATAGGGGGCTATAGATGATTCCTTTTCTTGCAAATGAAGGAAAACAGTGCCTCTGCAGGAGTACAGGAGAACCTTAGTAATGTCTGGTGCTGTGTTACAGAGTAGTTGCATCTGTTGTAGAGAGCTGTTGTATGTAGTGGTATATATATCACACATCAGAATATTTCCAGCTTTGACTGTGTAATTTGTCAAATTTAATGGAATTTTCCATTTCAAAAAGAATGATGTACAATAGTTTCTAGAAGTAAGATACATAGAAGAAAATCAGTCTTGAACCTACATTTTAAAATAATCAGGTATATTTACTCAGTTGCTATAGTATCTGATTGACTATCCAGAGGATAGAGTATGATCTTTGACATGGATTGTGAGACAAGCCTAACCCATCTCGCCGAGAGAACCACTGGATAAATGCAAAGTATAACAAATGACGCTTTATTTGGTGTCTGTAAAATGCTATGATCAGGCATTAATTTCTGATTTTAAAAATGAACAGTGTGTTTGCTGTTGAGAAGTGTATATGCCCATCCTCACTCTGCTCTTCTGAGCAGTGCTGAAAGTTTGTATTAATCAGATCTGATGATTTTTATTTTTCTTCAAAATAATGCATCTGATACAAAAGTATCTGTCTTGTGTGAATTTCTTTTTGATTTGACAGTGAAACCATTTCACTCAAAATGCAAGTTTTAAGAATGGAAATGTTGATATAGTCCTTTCTTAATATCTATAAAATTTCAACAGAAAAAATGAAATGTTACAGTGCCCATTAAGAATTTTCACAACACAGCCTTGTGCGTTGAGCCCACTTCACTATGCCTTAAGCATGTTGGTTTTGAATTGATGCCAATTTTATAACCAGCATTAACAAATGTATATTTGGGTAATATTGCTCAGCCTGACACCAGTAGCAGTGAGACTGATGCTTCCTGTTTGTTTTCAGGTAATCCAAAGTCTTTCACACACTGATCATCTGTGCAGTGTTCTTAATTCATGTGTTGGGAGGAGCTGTAACCAGTGTAGAACAGAGCCTATAGAGTACCTCAGTGTAGCATAACATTTTCCACTGTGCAGCAGTGGTTTCCTAAGAAGGAAGAGAAGGCAGAAAATACAGATGTCTGTCGATTTATTAATAGAGCTTTAAAAAGTGTTTGCTGTGTCCATTTTCCAGGGAATCTTTATTTCAGTGCAGGAAGGTATTGAGGGCTTAGGTGTAAATGAAGCACAGCCCTGAGCATTTTAACACAGAAAATTAATAGTTTCAGGAAGACAGGTAAATATTTAGATATACTTAATATTCACAGCATCTCTTGAGCTCAGGTACATAGTATCTTGAAATAAAATGTGGTGCTTATTATGGTCTTGTCATTATCCCTTTATCTCTCCTGACAAAAAATGGTCATTGTTAATTTTTTGTTCCTTTCATGATTCTTTGGCTTTGCTGGCAGCTTTTTTTGGCATCTAAGCTAACTCTCTACTTGCTCTGTTTAAAGATCCAGAATCTGACTAAAGAGACTGTGCTGTGGTCTGAAGATTAACTGATGCATTTAGACAACAATAACTCTTTATTTTACCCTGAAGCAGTGCTTTAGTTGTGTACCAAAACTTCACAGTCCGGTTGCAAGATCTCAGTGTCTTTGATGTTCAGACAAAAAAGCTTAGTACAGACATCACTTCAATTGTGATCAGCAGCCAGCCAGCTCTGTGGTAGGATTTGGCATGTGCACAGCAGAACAGCATTGCTGCAGCATGCGTAAAATGTGTGTCAACAATGTTCACCCTTTAAGTTGGGACATAAATAAAGCTTTACTTAATTCATACTGTAGAGGGGTTTAGAGAAACAGTATGGTGCTACTCTGCTGAAGTATGGTAGGAATATATTTTGAGTTGTAAACCTTGCAGCAGAAACCTGTGGGAAAAACACCAAAACTTTTGCTAAATAAGTTGGTTCAGGACTTGTGATTTTAGGCAGAATTTGCCGGGTAGGGTAGAAGAATGACAATGGGTGGGAAAACTCATGAAATAAATGATACTTAATGGTAAATGATAATTAAAAAACAACAAAGACAAAAAAAAAACCACAAAACCCAAACCCCCTCAAACCAAGCAAAAAGACCCTAACTGTTAAACTACCTCAATAGAGCACTTTTAGATTAACGTCAGCGTGCTTAGTTGTTTTAGCACATCAGATCTGTGCTGAAACATTGAGTTCACTCTTGATCAAAGGTTGTTCAACAGTTTAATTCATTCATTTCCGATGTACTTATCTACCACAACAAAATGTACGAGATACTCCATGAAATGGAGAGTCACTGAATAGTGATGCTGTCCAGAAATGTATCTTAATTGCAGGTGAACCATTTGCAAGCTTTTTTTAATGAGATAATGTTGTCTGAAGGCTGAAAGGAAAAAAGTGTAATTTTATTACTGATTCCTAGAAATCTAAAAAAGTGGCTAAGTTTTTTTATATTTGATTGTTCATATAGAATAGATACTGCATTTTCATGGCTTGTGTTGCTTTGTCCCATAATATGAACAGTGCAATACTACCTGCTGTACTCTATAGCTGTTTCTTTCCCATATGTAATATGTTATGGTTTGGCTAGTGCGTATTATTTCAAACCTCATTTTGCACAGGGAATGTCTGTAAAACAGGGTGTGGAAAATGCATTTTTAATACTAGAGTATTCAGAATTAAGCACTGGGGAGCACTTCTGTCCAGAGCTTGACTGCTAAGCAGTGTTTCATAGCTCCAACTCTGTTTTCATGTCAAAGTATGGAGACGTAATCCTGAATTACTTCTTCGTTCCTCTCTGTGCTACTCACACATGATGGAGTTTTATGTCAACAGCTCTAGTCTCGAGAATGATTTTGGGAGACAACTTCAGTTCATTCCATGCTTTAGAGTTCTTCTTAACTGCAACCGCAGGAGCCCCTTCAATTTGGTCTCTTTCCCCTCTGTCAAAAAAAAAAAAAAAAAAATCTTCTGTAAGTGTTATTTGGGCTGATGGAAACCGCCAGGATTCTCCTGAGCCATTGTACTCTTTCTTTATTATTGGGGGGGGGGGGGGGCGCAGGGATAAAGGGAACACCTGAAGCTAGTTGCACTGGAGCTTGATAGAAACCTAAATGGTTCTCTGTCCTGTTCAGCTGACACTGTAAAGTGTTTACATCTGACCGTTCCAGTGGCAGGTGAATGGAACTTCTGTAAAATGGCTTTCTGCTTAAAAACAGGGGTTTGATTTTGGTGGGGTAGGGTGTTGCGTCTGAAATTCTACCTTATGAAAAGAGAGGTGGCCCGAGGCAGTTGGCAGTAGAGCCTCTTAAATCTGGAGTGGTTGGTTGGTTGCAGGTTGACACTAGAAATTACCATCTCTTTGTTCTTGAATGTCCCTTGTTAAATGAGCTTTGTGGTCACTTGACTGCATCAAAACTTGCTGGTTTTTAAGTGAAATATAGTACCCAGATTATGCACAATTGTTGACCTAAATGAACTTGTTTCTTGTCAGTTTTGCGCTGTGAACTGTTCAGACTGATGAGAGGAGGAGCATGGTTTACTTTGTTCATGAATCTTCCTATTCTAGTTTCAAAGTCTGAAGTTGGTATAAGTTTAGAACTTGCTGATTTTGGTGCTCTAAGTATGACCCTATCTCAGTCATCATGTCCACGTGGTGTTTTGCCATAAAACCGAGAAGTTGTCAGGTGGGGCCTTCTGCTTTGCTAGATAGTTGAGTACGAGAACTTCAAATATGTAATTTTGTTTTGTTGTAGAAGCGGAAAGGAGTGTATTTATGAGCTTTCAAAAGTACTCCAGAAAGTTTTATAATTTGGGAAGATGTGAATTCTTTACTTCTAAATATTTTAAAGTTCATCTGTTTTTCCTTAACTCTTGACCCTTTACATACATAGTAAATCATGCATCAAAATAAAATTACTGGTGTGTTTCATTTGCATTAACAAAAACTCATTTTTATGTTAAACCAGCTGTTTTAGGGGACGTGAATTCTACCATGTACTGTGTCCATTTTAAAAGGAGAGCAGACACCATTTATAGTAAATGCTGCTATAGAGTTGGTACTTGTGCCCAGCCAGAACATCAAGAGCTTGATTAACCTCTGGTAGTATGGCTGTCACTGAGAGATGGCAACATAAATGGAAGGTGTAACTTTGTGTGTTTGTGTTGGCCTCATGATATGGAAAGTTATCCCTTCAGGAGTAGGCTGCAGCATCTGGACCATTTCATACTGACCATTTAAAATGGTCAGTATGAAAATATGTATTACCTCTCCATTATATTGTGTCAAAGTGCCAACTGCAGTGAGCCAGACTCTGCTTTTTTTATTGCTGATTCAAACAAATAGTAGTTGCTGTTAGCAATTGAATGAGAAAACCAGATTTAGGAAGAATTATAAGGTTTCCATAACAAGCTTCTAAGTTTTATCGGCAGACTCAGTAGCTCACTGTATTTCTTTTTGCCTCTCCCCACCATGTAATCATGAGGCTACAATCTATTTCTAGCCACTTTCAAGTGGTATTAAAATTATGCTTCTAGCTTGTAACCAGGGTTTATTTAAGGAAAAGTAAATGAGAGGCAAAAATTGCCTTCTTGTGTAAAGTCTCTTTGTTTCTCCTCTTTTCTTTCAAGCTTCTCACTAAAGCTGTTAAGTGCCCTGGTAAGGCCAGGAGGCAATCTTGAAATAGATCAAGTTATGCAGAGACATTCCTGAGTATTTTTAAAATAGCTCATTTTGTTTTTTATTTGCTTATATTTTTAAACATCAGTTTTTAAAGTCCTGCAATGTTGCTATCAGAATATTAGGGTTGCAGCGCCAAACTGTGAGGTGTGGACATTCCTGAAAAATGTTTCTCAGTCATTGTGAGACCGCTGTGCTGAGGAGTAAATTCCTACTTCAGCCATTCAAACAAATATCATTGGTTTCAATATCATGTATATTTCATTAAAAGCAAGTTACACAACATAGATTATTCTTACTGTATTGCAAAATAACTGAACACAACAGTTATTTTTCTTTACAGATTTCAAGTTAAAACAGTTAGGTATTTCAGTATTGGGCTTTCTCCTCAGCCTAACACCTGTGTGAAAAGTGATATTTCTGTGCTGTTGACTACTGTTGAACATATTTGGATATATCAACTCATTTCTGAACCTACAGTTTCTTAAATAATTATTTTTGCTAAATGTGCCATGTATTTTGAGACATGCTTGAGTGACATAGCATTTGGTTTGCATTTGACAAGAGGTATCATTTCATATGATTTGAGTGATTTATAAATGTAGCTTTTGTTTGGTTATCTTTACACAGAGATAATAGATATGAACAACTGTGACATAAAAGGACTGAAGAAAGGAGCGACCACTTCTAAAGAACTTGCACTGATTTTGTGTGCTATGTAGTCGTAACTCACATTCATGGTGCAGAAGTAACAAAAAAGGTGACTGCCTGAGGTAGTAGAAATGGGCTTTGTTTCATATATTCTGGAATTATTTGGTTGCTAAATTAATACATACTTTTCTTGCTGTTGACTCATAGACTGGCCTCATTAGTCATAGAACTAATGCAAAAAAGAGCTGTTATTGAGCCCATTTTCAGCAAGTTAATGTGGCCTTACCATGCTGACTGTGCTTTCCATTTCTGCTAAATATCCTACTGCAACAAAAGGGAGCTAGAAAGGGGTAGTCAGTGGACCATCCAGGGGATTCAGTAGCCCTTGGAACCCAGCTTATGTAATGGCCATGTATTAAATATAATTCTGATAGAAATAGGGTTAAGAGCACTCTAAGAATCTCATCGCTTAGATACGTGCTTCTTTCACCCATTCAGACAATGAGTGTTCGTTTCATAACTTTCAGACTTTCAATCTTTGGTTTATAGTACAGAGATCAGAGTTACACAGTGCTAAGTATGTTTCAACCTTATGTGCTCTTTCAGAAGCTTAGTGTCCTTGCTACTTATTTGTGTGGCTGTTAGGCCAAACCAGAGCAAGCAGGAGCAGCCACAGGCCTTAACTTCTGTGGCACAATCCAGTGGCACTTAGTTTTGGTTTTAAACTTATACTTACGCTTGATGCTTTGCCCAAAATGTCAACACTCTGCACCAGATCTGTGCCTCTTGGAGGGAGATTCCTTGTGGGCTGTGGGCAGAGATGCAGGTTGTGAAGGTCTGCAGAGGTTCTCTTGGAAACAGGCCTCTGAGAGCAGAAGCCTTTCCTTTTGCCAGAATAATACAGTGCAGAGAAAAAGTCTTCCTGTATGTTTCCATCTTGCAGAAGGTTTCTGTGCCTCCATGTTGTCTTTGAAATAAAATGCTTTTACTTTTACATAAAGCAACATGATAGTGCTTTCCTTTGAGCAGGTGTTGGGATTATTGTTGTTTACTTTCTTGAGAAGGAAGCTTCTGTTTACTTCAGGTGTTACAGAGCCTGGTACAGTTTCACTGTTGAGAGAGAGCTGTGTCAGTGGAAGCAGTAGTATAATTTTATAGGCACAGCATGTAATGTCACCACAGTGGGGCTGCCTTTATATAGCTCCTTTGATCTTGTCTGTGTTTTGGACTGGCCACAAATGTTTCATTTACAGTGATGGCCACATGAATGATCTGAAAGATGATGTGATTGTCATGGGATTAAATTGTAGACTGAGACTAGCAGTGAATGAATTGCGGATGTGTCACTTGCAAATAAAGTTAATTCTCTGAAAATACACTTGAAAGCAGGAAGGCTATTATGTCTTTACCTCAGTAGCATGAGTTTGGATAGCTGGTCAGGAAGTGTTGGGGTTGGGGATCGCACTGGAAACTGTTGTAGCATGCCTCTGTAAAAACACAGTGTTCAGTTCTGCCTTTTTAAGCATGTTTTTGTGCTAATAAGATTAGCTACACCAAGACCAATGTTTACTTTCCCTGATAAATACAAAGTGTGTAGTATTTCCAGGAAGGCACAGGTTAAAAAGGTACCTGGATATCTTGTTTGCTATGTGATAAACAGAGAAAATAATTTTAGTTCATTTCACTTGCAGAAGTTTTTTCCGTGAATGAATATAGTCTCTGAATTTTCAGACATTATGTAATAGTATATTTTCCTGTTTGTTTTTGGGGGTTGGGGTTAAGGTGTAATTTACAGGGAGACATCAGGTTTTACTGAAACTTTGATTTTTTTATTTCTAGGAGTGCAGCCAGCTTCATCTTACAGTGTTTCCTGAGCTGTGTGTTGAACTTCTGTTTTAAAAAGAAAACTGTAAAGAAGATGGGGGGTGGGGGGCAAGGGGGGAGGGGAGGTGAGCTGCTTGCCATTCATAGATAGCAGTCTGTGGATTTACATGAAAAATCAGTAGGGAGACCCTTGGCCTATCAGCCAGGAATAGCACACAATTCAACTTCAGATGTTGATTGTGGTGATGATACTTGGACATTTCCCATCGCTGTTTGCGTCAAGGGGATGACTGGAAACATCTATTTATTTTACTTTGAGTGCCAGCAGTGTTAGCCACACCATAAATTTTTGCATAATGACAAAGCATCTCCTTGTATCATGATAGCAATCTGTCTGGTTGTGGGTTGTCTCGTGATACCTGCTCTTGTGTATATAGCAAGAGAGTCATTCACAGAGGACCAGACGATGCTCTGAGGAAGTTCTTCATGTAATTAGACATCCCTTGAACAGTGATTTTGGCTGTCTTAATTCATTGTCTTAATTTAGTTATCAGTGTTTACCTTTCATTTTTAAGGGGACAGTAGAAGAAAAATCCAAGAGTTAGGAAACTTCAGGTGTGTTGATTTTCTAATTGCCTTGATGGACTCCTCCACATAATGGCGGAAGAGTTGAACAAAAGAACTGCCTATTCAAACAAATAGTATTTTGACACTTTTTTATTACTTTTTGTTCTGCCTGTTGTTACTCACCAAAATGATGTCTTCCATGCACAGGATGAATTACTGACCAAAGCTTTTTAAAGTAAAAATAAATTCAGGACTGAAAGTTTACTGAAGAATTATTATTTTTTGTTGTTATTGTTATCACCACCACCAACTACTACTATTACTACTCTAGAATGGAAAAGCAGACAATCATGGGAAATAAATCACATCAGACTTCACAGTGTTGGGGTACATTAATGAGAGTGTCTCATCAGTGTGGGGAATATGCCAGAGATCTTCTCAGAGCTGGTAATTTAGCATGCATGAAACGCATAAGGATCTGAATTCTTCTGCTTTTCTAGGCAATCTATGCATCTAAAACCTGAATGTAATGGGATAACAGTGTAATAGTATAAATACCTCATGTAATGGTAGCTAAAGTAAATAAATTTTCAGCATAAACTGACTGTGTAGCACACGTGGCTGTTGAGCTAGGAACTGTAGTAGTGATCCACTGGGTACTTCATCTTTCTGTAACAGTGTTCAGGAACAGCTAAATTAATTTAAGCTTCCTGAGTGGAAACAAAATCATGCTTAAATCAGATTAGTAGGAGCCTGCAATGACAGTTCCTATTGCAAATGTCTGTTGTGAATAGACATTTATCTTAAATCACTGTTTCAAAGAGAGATACAGATTTTATTTATTTTTTTAAATTGTATTTATCTCCCCTAGGTAGTGTTATACTGAGGGAGCTGCAGTCTGAAGGATTATGTCCGTGGAACAGATGAATCATGGACAAGAGTGGTGCAGAGTTCTGACACTCCTGTACACTGATCCGTAAGGGCCACCTACAGGGAAAGAGGGAAATTCAATTTCCACGCTCATTCAATTGCCTCATCCATCAGCATTGCCAGATGGGAGGGCAGCTTTTATAATAGGGATGGGGTTTTTAGTACGAGCTGAACTAAAAAGCAACTAAGCTCACTTCATTTAGCTACCTTTTTTTGTTTTGTTTTTAATGTTGCATTTCTTTAGAAAGGAAATTTATCTAGAAAAGACTATTTAAACTCCACTGTAAACATTTAAGCTTCTCTTCCATTTGGTGGATCTTTCTTGCATGCAGGACCATAGGCAGAAGTACACTCATCCTTTTACAAAGTTGGAAGTGTACAGACACTGTAAACATAGTTCCTCTAGCTCAGAAGCCAAGATTCACAGAGTTTACATGGGGCTTATGAATGTGTAAATCTTGGTTAGCTCCTAATTCCAATAAAGAGTAGTACAAAACTGGAAGAAAAGATTCTATTCTGCCACTACTGTACAGGCTTAAACATTGGAAGTATAGATATGTAAAGGTGTCAGTGTTGGCTTCACAGTACATGTATAAATAAACCCCCTAATTTTCTCATGCAGTGAATTATTGTAACAGTACATTACATTCTGGTTCTATAGCTGAGATGTAAATTGTAAGCCTTCCATCCAGTGCCATTCAGAGTTCCCATTTTCACTGTTCATACAAATCTGGCTGTTCCCAGTGCAAAAGCAAGGCTTAGCATTTACCTATTTGTCTACATGGCCACAACTGTTTCTGTAATGTAGTCAGAGACATCTGAAGTCAACTTACTAGAACAAGTTTTGGACCGATCTCCAGTGACCAAAGCATGTATGAGAAAATGCCTTGATAATACGTACTTCTTGTGTATTAGTTATGTGCTTTCTTGGTTTAGGTTCTATTGTAGCTTCATGCTAGTTTCTAAAAACTTTGTGTTATGAGTTTGAAAATACATCTGTACTGGATTTTACTATTTTGTAAGCATGTAGGTTAGCATGATTTTATACTGCTCTGCATACATGTATTATTTTGAAACTTTTTTTTTCCTTAGGTTAAATTAACTTGTTCTATATCAGTAGATACGCTATCCCTAAATAAGAACAGATGCAGTGTGCAAGTGTCTTCAATAATAAAAGCTCTGAACAGGGCAGTTAGGAGTACATTACATGCTGACTTCAACCTCGGCTGCATTTGAGCAAGGCTGTTTCCTGCAGAACTTTTTTCTTTATGTCATGCTATTTAATGTTTACATGTTTCGGCTTTGGGCTGGAAGTTTAAATCTGACCAAAAGAATATAACGTCAGAATAAAATTAAATTATCATAACGCGTGTATGTTAACATGATTACTCAGGAGGTGCCCCACCCTACGGTCCTTATGCAGATGAGTTTCACTGAAATATACGGGAATTTTGTCTCGACAAGTACTGCTGCAAAATCAAATTTCTTATGTCTTAAACGCTTAACGTAAATCTGATGCAAAGCAGTTGCAACTCAGACTTCCTTGTTTCTAAAAACCATGTGCAAGTGTCTTTTTGAGTCGTTGACAGCTCATGTAACAACGAAAAAGTGTTAATGTCCCCTGTACAGACTTGTTAGATTTTTAATATTTTCAGATTTATGTCCTCTTTTTTTTTTTTTTTTTTTTCTAGCACTGTTGTCAGAAGACAGTTTTGTGAGGTCCTCTTAAAAAGTTTTAGACTTTGGTTTAGCCAGTTCTGTCAGCATTCATAAACTGTTGTAATTATCCATTCACTGTATTACGTTTTAGATGTTGTCTTGCCTGTTCTTAAGGGGTTTGTATGGAACTTATGATATTCTCAATAATGGCGTATTATTATATGCACACCTGTCAGGAAAGTACAGCAAAACTGCGTTTGTACTTTACATCAGGACCTACTAATTTGCTCTGCAACGCAGTTCTATTTGCAATTCATATTAAAGGTGCAAATGTGCAAAAAAAAGTATGTAACATCTATTTGAACATAACTTCCCGCACTGCTCCATTCAAGTTGTGATAAAATCTGTATTAAGAAATGTGCTGCAGATTAATTTTTCCATATATTTGCTAATTTATATAATTGGGAAAAGTCGAGTTATTCACAGTAGGACTTCTTTCACAGTAGCGCAGTGTATCAGGAACGTGCAACTAATCTTAAATACATGGCCAAGGTCTCTTGTCCTAAAGTGCCTGTGATATTTACCTAATATGTTTACTGAAGTGTTACATAAAATGTAATTATGAAATTGTATGTAGTAAGTTAATATAACTAGAAAACTAACGTCAGATTTCATGTGGAAAAATACAAATACTTAATTTGAGCCTCTGTTTCCGTGCTTGACTTCCTTTACAGTATCTTCTTACTTCACATTGAATACTAATTTCACTTCAGTAAAGACTACTTTCACCTGTCTTTCATAATAAGGTACTTTGAGGACAGCTTTGAGCACTGTTTCCAATATAAACTCATTGTGGATTACTGAAGATATTTTGTATGTGAAATAGAAAGATGTGGATTTTAAACAATAATTGCACAGAATACAACAGGTTTTACTTCTGTTTCTAGCTATTTAATTACTATTATAGTTGCTTGATATTAAAACTTAGAAATGCAAATGTGGGAGAAAATTAGTAACATCAAAATACAGTTTGACAAAATCCTTCTGTAGGTGCTAGGTAGCATCATGCAGTGCGTGGTTATTCTGCCTTGAATTGTGTATTAATGAGTTTAGTAGTTTTGGCCACAAATAGCAAAATTCTTAACTGTAGTGTTTGCAGATTTCCAGGTATGTTTGGCTGCCTCTCTCACATAAACCACACCTCTGAAAGCCTTTAGACACAGCTCATGCGAGTTGTACACAGGTAGCTTAGAAGAGGCTTTTGAAAGCAAGGTAGAAATATTTTCTGTGCCTGAAGTGCCCAGTGGCAGCATGTCCCTTGTACGGCAGGCGCACAGTGCTTCCCACTTGCCCCTGGGGAAGGTGGCCTTGCGCGTGCATGAGTAGCCACTTTGTAGTTGCCATTCACATTAGAAATGTTTTAAGTGCAGCCCTTCATTGCTTCCATGCACTGTGTTCTGGTGATAGTCTCTTCGTGGGTGAGTGCACAGTCCTAATCAAGTGTCAAATAAACAAAATGTGGGAAAATGAGAAGGAAGTCAGAGTTACTTCAGTTACATTGAAATTCTGGAAAAAAAACCCAGGGGTTTTGAAAAGTGGTTGTCCTGGGTTCAGCAGTAGCAGTCATGTTTCTCCTCCTTGGTAGCTGGTGCAGTGCTGTGTTTTGACTTTCGGCCTGGGAACAGAACTGATAGAGATGTTTTGGTTTGGCCAAGGACTTTGTGAGCCTCATGCTCTGCCAGGGAGGAGGGAAAGCCAGGAGGAAGCAGAGACAGGACACCTGACCCAAACTGATCAAAGAGGTATTCCATACCACAGCACGTCATGCCCAGGATGTAACTGGGAGTTAGCTGGAAGGGCTGGGAGACTGCAGGGTTGGAGGAGGTATCGGTCGGAGCTTGGTCGGGCTTGGGGGGGCAAGTGATCGGTTGGCTGGTGCTGAGGTGTTGTATTCTCTTCCCTTGTTATTTCCTTTATCATTATTATCACTGGTGGTAGCAGTAGTGATTTGTGTTATACCTTAGTTACTAAACTGTTCTTATCTCAACCCGTGGGAGTTGCATTCTTTCAATTCTCCTCTCCATCCCTCCGAGAGCAGGGGGAGGGCAAGAAAGGGGGGGGGAAGTGAGCGAACGAATTACCTGACTGGGTTTAAACCACGACAGTGGTGAAAGGGTGGAATGTGTAAAGTGGGAAGAAGATCTCACCATATCAATGGAATTTATTTTTTTGCAGTGTTTTCTTGCCTTCTGTTGATTTCATAATGCAAGCATGCTTTTTTGTTCCCCTCTATTCCCTGTCAAAGCTCTCTCCTTTGATCCAGCGAAGTATGATAGTCTTCCTTTTTTTTTTTTCAAATGCTCAACTTGAAATCTAATTACCTTCAAAATGCTAGTTAAAAATATATAAACCCCCCCCCCCCCCCCCCTTTGTCACTCTGCCACATTTTGTGGTTTTACAATCCTGTTTCCTGGAGAGGTTTTTAATTTTTTTTTTTTTTTCCCCTTGTTCCCTCTTGCTGTGTAATTTGAAGGAAAAAAAAAAACACAAAACCCTCAAACAACAAAACTAGAGAAACTGACTGTCCAGAGGAAACAGTAAGGTGTCAAACATTAAGTAAACATCCCAAAAATACAGGAAAATCAAACCACAGAGAACAAAAAAAAAAAAAGTAAAAAAAAGTTAGTGCAATGAAGCTCACATTTTTCTCATGTGGATGACGTGCAGCCCATTTTTAAAAAACAGATAATAACATTTGATTTACTGCTGTAAACAGTAGCACGTATAAGTGGAACAGGGAGAGACATTCAAGAAATAACTGGCTAAAAGCCAGCAGTATGTTTTCCCATGATGTTGAGGTTTTAGCTGCCTGAGTTGCCAGCTTCCGTTATGTCCCTTACAATTTTACAAATCCAAAATCTAGATTAAACTAATCTTTCTTTCTCTCTACCCCTGCAGTTTAGAACCACATTATGATATACAGCGCGCAGTATGTATATTGCCGCTATACCACTGGGCACAGAGAGAGCACTTACTGGTGGAACTGGAAGCTTGAGCTTTAATAAATAAGTAAAGGAAGGATGTATTGTATACATTGAGAGGCCTTTAATTTGATTTCCTTATCGTGTGAAGCAAATGTTGTCATTTAATTGCAAGGTTGCTAAGCTTAAATCAATCATTTTCAGTATTCATGCCAACAAGCTCCAATTGCCTTGGTGATGTAAATGTAGCCATGTACAATGCTGAAAAAGCCAGTTGTGACAGTTTGGGTTTTCGTAGCTGACACCACCCTCATTCCCCCACCCACAACCCCCACTTTTCAGGTCAGTTCAAACTGTATGATCAAGGATCCCAAGGGGACTGAAAAAAGGGAAAACACATTTTCCAGAGAGAAACAGTTTTCAGCACTGTATAAGACCTGGGCAGCTTCGTGAACAAAAAAAAAAAATGTGTTGCTGCTGTATCACAGCATGTCTTTGTTGTCACTTTCCTGTTCTTTCCTTTGAGATACCTCCCAGAAAGGTACAGATCCTTATTATTTTGCTGCATGCAGATGCATTCAGAACCAATCAGCATTGTAAACACTTTGTTTCTGTTTGGAAAAACTATTTTTTTTGCTATTATAGTTAACATAGAAGGGCAGTATGTAGTGGAAAAGCTGCTAGTTCACACTGGGTTTGTTAATGATACAGACCTGTTGAAATACCGTTGCTTTATTTGTTTATTCCAACCAGACTCCCTGTGAGCTGAGATTGCCATTGTGAAATGATGCAGACTATCACTTATGATTTATTGTAAGCAGGCTAATCATACAGTATCCATAATTAACAGAAACTGCAGTTTCAGTAGACTGCAACTTTTGCCTCTAATTGCATTTATTTACATTAAAGTTGCATATAAAATAAGGTGCAATTATTCCTAAGATTAAGAAATACATACTGCCCTTGGCAAACCTCAGTGCACTTATTTGGTATTTCAGCTATTAAAGCAAAAGGATATGATTATTGGTTGTATTTTCTTCAAGTCAGTGCAAATCCAGTGAAATCAGCAGAGCTTTTAGGCAAATGGACACTGATCTTGTTCAAAAAGCAAAAGGATGACATTTCTTCTTCTTTGTCTTTTAGAAATTAATATATGTTTGGGGGTAGATGAAAAAGGGCTTTACTTTTGTTATTATTGCCCCTGGAATTGAAAGATTAGTCAAAAATAGTTTCATGTTTCTTAAATGCCAAAATTAAAATTTTTAATTGATGCTGTTATTAGATAATGCTTCTAGAAGGGCACTGAACAAAAAGGGCTACTGTGCAGAAAAGGAGGAGGGAAGGAAAGAGGTGCAATGTGATCACCGACAGCAATATGTAACTGCAAGGGTGGAGCATGTTTAAGACTGGTTTGTGGTTGGATTTAGATTAAGAAGAAGTGCTTGCGTACATAGTCTGAAGAGGAGACGAATACTGTAAAGCCACAGCAGTAAAGGCATGATCAGGTTAAGGGACTTCATGCTCTCACCAAGTGGAACTGAAATTGCATTTTCAGTAAGTATAGCCTTGTCTTATGGCTGTTTCACAATAACACTGCATTTCTTTTGTATGTGTTTTACCAATTCTTGGAGTAAGTCAGCTTTTACGAGTTATAACGCTTGTTTTGAATATCGGTGAAATTCCTTTCAAATCACCTTCATGCTTTCTCACCCACTTGCAATTAGTAGTGGTTAGGAACTTAGATTTATCATGAATCACTTGTTTCAGGGCTGTTTATGAAAGAAAATTGCTGTCTGTTGCAGAGTTTAACCATAATGTTAAAACAGCAGTACTTGCCTGAGCGTGTTTTACCTGCCAGAGCCAGACTGGGCATTTACAGCGCAGCTGATACCTCTTCTGTGACTTTAGAGGTATGTGACACACAGGCAGCTTCTTGTGAAATAGTTCACAGAAAAAATATATCTAATACCTATGTAATCAGCGTCTTATGTCTGTTTGGATGTTTCTTCAAGGTTAAATTTTTCTAATGATGAAATCTAAGGCTGTTTAACATGGTGTTTTTCTTCTTTAAAGTTGATCTTTTGGCTTTGGAATTTAGACAAAGGTAATTGGCAAAATTAAGACAGATACATTCATGCATAGCTAACCTAATTATGGGCATGAGTTTGCCCTTTTAACAATCTGTGGTGAAGTAACTGTGAAGAGGAACAGGATTGCTCAGTGTATAGGGCCTGCTTTGCTTGGGCCACTATAAGGTATGCACTATGGTTGTGAGGTCTTCAATTTCCAGAGGTGTTGCGTGCATTTGGTTCTTAGCTTTATAGGACTTGTGGGTATGTACACTGAAAGTCAGTGCTACAACAGTTTCCCAGGCTGAAGTCAGTGGTGCATAGAAACTGCTTTAAAACCTGACATGCTGTTGTAGCTCTCTGTGTTTAAAAATAACAGGGTGGTAAGAAGTGTTAAATTTCTAAGAATATGTTATTTCGTTGTATTTTCAGACTGGGCTGTATAAAGTTCTGTACAAATTAATGCGTTCATTAAATTCTGAAGAGAATAAGCAGCAAATAATAGAAATTGCTCTGACTCTGTATAATATAAAATCCTCTAGTTTGAAAAAACAATAGCTGCACTGTTGCTGCAAAATTCTACAGTGTGACTGCTATTCATTTATTAAACCCTATAATGTCCTTTTAAAGGGGACATTTAAGAAGGCCTGATGCTGTAAACTTGTGAGCACATGTAGGCTGCTTTTCCTTTCAGTGGAGGTACTCATGAATACAAAGTTAATTACATCTAAGTGTTTGCAGTGTTGTGCCCATAAACCATGGTTGTCTTGGCGTTCTCCTGGGGTAGGCAATGATGTGGTCAGGATTTTGAGATGCATATTGAAGGGGTTGCTTTTAATCATGGGGAAAAACACATAGCAAGCTAAATCTCTACTGGTTAGTTTGAAAGAAGTGCTATCATTTTCTGTTAGGTTAATTACGATGAAGCTGTGAAGGTTTAATTTTGCCAGTGCAAAATATTTGCTCCTTAAAGTAGCCATAGCTATTCACTGTTCATTAGATTAGCTGTCGTAATTTCAAAGAATTGCAAATGTCATTAGACTCATCTGAATCAGTTAAGTTTTTATTTCTAAAAAGTAGGAGTTTGGAGATAGACACTTGTCTTATATCAGTAAACTGCCTTGGACATTTTATCTGGAAAAATAATAGTGAAAGTAATCTTTTTAAAATCTCTTACGGGCTGAGAACTTTAATACCACATTTCTTGCTGGAGGGGATTTTTATAGTTAAGTTATAAACACCTGAGAATTACATTTATAATGAAAACTTCAGGTCTGTTTTAGCCACAGCAGCATACATAGATTTGAAGTGAAACTTCTAGAGATTGATTTCATGCGATGGAATGAGCTGACAGTGAGCACTTGCTTTTGCTTCTTACGGGCAAGATCCATACTGAGCAGGTATTTTGCTTGTAGAGCCTTGGATGGTATGGTTTAGTGTGAGGTGGTGAGGGGGTTGGAACTGGATGATCTAAAGGTGGTTTCCAACCCTAACTATTCTATGATTCTACTGTGGAATGGGTTGCATTTCAGTGTTCAGAAGCTTTTATTTCTTACCGTAAATGAGATCATGTTGCCAAGTAATTTCCTAAATTAGTTGTAGGATTACACTGTTTAAGCTTTTCATGTAAATAACCTGGTTCTGTTACATTGCACAGCACTGTAGGTTCTTGCTAACACCAGCTTTTGGTCAACTGTTTCCACTAGAAGATAAGATTATGAATTACTGCTGAAGCGCTGTACTTAGTGGTTATCCAGCCATTCACGTGTAAATAACAGTCTACTGCTGCACAGTCAGCCCGCTGCTCCCTGGCATTATTTGCTTGATTGTTTTAACATTTGTATTAAATTCAGTGATTAAGTGTTGGCCTTGCTTTCCTTATGCAAGTAAATTTTCCCTTGAAGTGCGTAAAAGCTTTCCTTCCATAAGGAATATGGAATGAGGTCAGCAAATTTTCCATGTACCCTGTTCAGAGATCAGTATTTTTATTTCTCCATCCTTTCCTGAAGAGGGAGAAGTTAAGTAGCATGCAGCCTTGGAAATAAACAAGTATGTAAATGCTGGTTTGTAGAGGATAAGGTCCCCTGCTATTTACTGCAGTATTTGCTTGATGCCTGCTTACTAGGAAGGCGTGCTGTGGCCTGTAGCGGTTCCTCCAGGTTCACATAAAAAGGTATGAGTTAATCAGGACATGAATTGTACGGAGTGGAACCCAGAAGTGTCAGGAGTTTGTGTGATACAGGGTATTCTCTGCTTTATGTGTGTTAAATCCTTTTGCTAAAGGGAAAACAGTATGGAAGTGAAGGGCAGTAAATGGAATAGTTTATTTGCACACTTTCAGAATATCATTAAATAACTTCACAGTGGGTTTTGGGGTTTATTTTTATTTTTCTGCAATGACTGCTTTGGTGTTTTCTTCCTCAGTCATTTGTAAAGCACTGGGAATTTTCAAATATATGTGAAAAAGAAGGTTGTAGTAAATGATGGAATATGTCATAGAAAATCTGTGAAAATGAGGAAATTGGAACCCTCTCCCATTTCAGCAAGAAGATTTGTCTTTGTGCATGCTTCTGGAAATGAAGTGCAAGTACCTGCATTTTATATAAATATGTTAAATGATTCCAGGTACTCTGGAATGAGATGCATAAACCTAATGGAGGGGGGTTATCAAGGTAAGGTCTTTCAAGCAACTCATTGAATCTTCCTTACAGATAATGTAATTTTAAAAATAATTTTTTAAATGGGACTTTTTATTAAAAAAGAGAGGTTTGGAGAGAGGTAAAATCTTTTCAGTGAGTTATTATGTGAGCATCTGTTGTATGATTATGTGCATACACCAGTGTTGCAAGTGGGCATTAGAAATTGTATTTATCCCTATTTTTTAAGGAAATTAATATATTTAAAGCCTCTAGTTTCACCTGAACTGTGACAGTGAAATTATAAGGGAGCTTGTGCCTTAAATGTCATGTATTTTGTTCATACCTTTTCATCAACTTAGTAGTTGCTTAATATATCTATAATATTTTTTCTCTGGTTCTGTCACTAGCATTGTCATAAAACCAGCACAACTTTCTCTTGTCACAAAAAAAGTACAATTTTTTGTTTTTTCAAGAGAGCTCTTCAGAGGCTAGAACTTTGATGTAATTCTATTAAACTGAATAGAGTTGTTCCCACATGAAGTTGTAGTTGTGAGTCAAGGAACAAATCCATTATTTGAATCTAAAAGTAATTATTAATGCCATGTCTATATGTGGAAGTACTGGTCAGTACGCTCCTGCTCCCTTTTAATAATTCACATATCTTCCTTGGTGTTACAGAAAATCTGTTCTGAGAAACATGAGCAGAATGTAGCACTTTTAATCACATCTTATCTGGTAATTACTTCTGCAAACAGGGATTTTAAATCACTTTTAGATTTTGGTTTGCTGTCTTTTTTGTAGGTGAGGTTTTTTTGTATAGTTCTTTCCGGGTTTTTTTTCATGAAGGCCTGCTCTTACACACACCAGTGATGTGCAAATCCTGTCTCAAGCCCCTCAATTTCTTGCACTTCTTCAAGCTAAGAATCTGTAAGTCAAATTGCAGTTTGAAAGAGTTGATGTCCAGCAAGTTTCAGCTTGGATTTATTTTTATAGTTAGTTTTAATGCTCCTATATAGGATTTTGAAAGAAAATATCTGGGAGCTAGATGCTTGCCAGTAATTACAGCATCTTTTTAAATAGCACTGGGCATAATGAGGGTGTCATGCAACACTCATCCACTTGTCCTCAGATCTTTTAAAGGCTTGAGATTTTTTAGTTTTTTTTCCAATGGTAATTGTTTTCTGCAACAGTTTTAAATAAAATCTTACCCATATTTTTTAAATTGGGAATGAGAAGTAATGGGATATGTTTGTTCGGTTCCATACCACACTCATTGCCATAGGATCTGAGTAGCTTCCACAAGTGCATTAAGCAGTGAGCTAACATCTGTCATGTGTTGTTTATTGTCTCATCCTCTCCCCTGGAGAGAGCTGTGTGCAGGGGACTGTCTTGTTTCAGAAAGGGGAGGGAGAAGGGGTTGCTCCCACCCTTAAATACATGCTGCTATGTATATGTACTAGAGCAGGCAAAATTAGGAAACTTGCCATGCATCTGGAGTGGAAGGTAGTGGTGCTTCTGACCAGGCCTTAGTTCACAGCACAAGTTTTAGATGAACGTGTTAGAAAGTTCAAGAAATCTGTGTGCTGTTGAGTGGAGAATTTGGAATGGAGGAAGAGGCTGGTTGTTGCCTGTGATCCTTGGTCAGCAGTCGGAGGTCGCCTTCATGCTGTTACTGCACAGGCTGCAGTGGCTGGGTTAGAGGGGATTCTGGTGGGAATCAGTGTGAAAACTAGAAGGCCAATGTGACAGGCGTGTGGTAAGCTGTGTTGCTACAGTCGCAGTGCAGTGTTCAGTACTGCTTAGTCTTCTCTAGTGCCAAAGGCTTCATTTTGAGACACTGAGGTCATTGAGCTAAGTGACAGCCGCTGTGGAACTGCGTCACTTTCAGCTGCAATGGGAGAGTTCTCCCAGACAAGTGGAAATTTGTAGTCATGGCTGTTGTGAGATCTTAGTTAAAAAAAGAATTCAGAAACTGATGGTGGTGGATTGGCATCTCTGCATCTTCAGTTAATGGAGGCTGAAAACTGCCTACTGCTCTTTTAAGTTTTCAGCATCACCTACGCAGTCTTACTTTTACGTAACATCTGTTACAATTAACATCTATTGTAAGATCATCTGTGATTAAAGTTTGCTTGGAGGTATGTGTTTATTTCTGAAACATGAGTCCACTCAATATGGTTGCCTGCATTTGTAACAAATAAACCCCCCCCAACAACAACAAGAAACCAAACCAAGAAAAAAATAAAATCCAAAACCAGGTAACCAACCAAAAAAACCCAGACACAAGCAACCAAACAACAAAACCCCCATAACAAAGGATAAAATGGACATGGTATGTTCGAAAAAATTGTTAGGAGTATGCATACGCTGTGTTGAGCACACAATGCATCAGAAACAGATTTCAGGTCAGAAGAAAATACTGCTGCTGAGGTCTGGAAATGCAGTTGGTCTACAAATGTTAAAAGGCGTCTGACATAATTATACTTGGAAGTCAGCCATCACCTGTTACTCTGAAGTAAAAAAGGGTAGAAAAAAGAGTTGTGGATTCCAGGAGTAGAGGGTTAAGTGACAGAGTGCAATTTCCCATCTGTGCTTCAGTCCTTTCTTCCAGTAAGGCTTGTGAACATCACTAGTGCTTTATTGATGAACCTCAGCCAGTCCTCCTTGGTGGTGTCATATCTTGCAGCCATAAGCTAAATAGAATTGATGTAACTCACTTCAGCAGCTGAAAAAGTGAGAGGAGAGGGTGAGAAAGCTCTTGTCTGTCTTTTAGGTTCTTCCTCTGAATAATGTATCTGCTCTTTGGAGCAGATACATTTTTTGCTTGACTTACCAGAAAAGAAGGTGTTCTGGTAAACAAGTCATGCCCCAAGAGCTGGCCACGCTGCGAGAGAGCTGGGAAACAGTGAATTTCCTGTGATCCTTGAAAATCACAATCCTAGATGAACTCTGGGCATTGACTGAGTCCTATGCTGGTAGGCATAGGCAGAACAATTTCTGTTGCAGAAATTTACACGAATATGCCAATTTCTCAAGGAAAAAGGAGACACTTCTTCAAACTAGCCCTTGCTCAGTCCTGTTGCAAGGACTTTGGACTGAAGAGGTAGTTTAACTGCCCAGGATAGTTACTCCTGTTTGACACTTTCAGTGCCGGGTGATTACTTGGTCAGTAACTTGCAACTCAGCAAAGCTTAGAAAAAATAGTTGTGGGGTTTTTTTTTAGGTTTTTTTTTTTTGGCTCTTAGTTGTTTCTTCTTCTAGTATATACAGTTAGGAAAATAAAGGAGATCTGTCTGAAGGTGCTCTCACCTTCAGCCATGGTTGTGACTAGCATAAAGTGATAATGGTTCAACTCTTCATTTCAGTTGGTAAACTGGCCACTGAAACGGTGGTTTGTAAAGTCTGCTGTAGTCTGCGACTTTTAATGCCTCAGAGAACATCACTGGTCTGTTTGTTTTCAGAGGATCTAGGTGATGGTCATTCAAGGTGAAATGGTTTATACTGCCATTGATCTCAGCATCAGCATGTAGTTAGGAGTAGCTGAGATGTATAGTGTTTGGGTAGAGACACTAAGAGGCAGATACTTCTGCTTCAGTGTCTGCTACAATGTAGGTAAGAATTTTTTCCACCAATTGGTAAGACGACTTGTTCTTCTGTATGATTCCTTTAATTTTTAGTAGTCTAACAGTCTGGAAAATAAAACCAGAGTTCTCCTTGGCTTTGCTTTTTATAGTTAGATGAACAGGTTGCTGAACCTTAAGTGCCTGTGTTGGGTCTGCTGTTAGGTGAGGAGGTGGTCTTAGTGTCAGCTGCTTTCACATGGTTGGAGATCATGGGCTGACGTTCTCATTACCTCTCCAGTGCTGGAGGCTTCTGAGATCGAGTGAAGGGGTAACCGAAGATCTTGCTGTTGCCCGCGTCAGCTTCAGTTTTTGTCAAAGCAATGCTGACTCTTCCCAGTTTGTCTAAGTAATGGTCCTGTGGACTATGGTTTCAAGCATGGAATCTCGATTCTTAAGTTCACTTTTCTCCTGCCGTGGCCATTTCATCTGAAAACAAGAGCAGCACATGCTGGAATCATGATAATAAGTGGCAGAGATGATAATCTACATGGAATAGACAATGTGTAGCCTATTATAATTAAAAGGGAATTATTATGCTCAAGGGTAATTATGGTGAAATGTTCTGTGTGAGAATACTCAGGTTGAGGGAAAGCACTGTATAACGTGAGTGGACTTGTAGTGGAAGCCACCTGGTTTTAATTTTGCTGGCTCAGCAGTATGTTAGAGCATAAATGTTTAATCGGTTGTGACATTTCAGTGCATTTATATTAGATTGCAGATGTTGAATTTCTTCATAAGTGTATCTTCTCTCTATTAAGTAAATTATGGGAAAATATTTTTTCCTTTAGCTTAAGAAATGGAATTTCAGTTTATGGACTGGTAGTAATGGCTGGCCTTTTAAAATCGTTACTGGTAACGCATAAGAGTATCAGGCACAGAATGTGAAACAGCTTTAAAATTTCATTTTTGCTCTCGATTCCCACATTGAAACTCAGCTTAAAATATTGATAAAATTAATTCCTTTTACAGTCACCTCACAGTGTTGTGATGTATGTACCTACAGTTTCCCTGTCTGCTTTTGCTTTCACGCTACCCTACAAATATTTTTCAGATAAGAAAATCAAATGCAAAATTTGATGCATAAGTAGCAAAGGGTTTGGTGCAAGTAATATGATGTGATTTGTACAATGATTTGAACAGTGTCAAGATAGAATTTAAACGTAACAGGACAAAACCCCTGTATGAATATACATGTTAGGTAGTCCCAAGAGCATTCCCGAATTGGGTTTCTGTGAAATTTAGGGAAATACAAGCACTTGTCATGCAAACATTACTTGACAAATCAATGTTAATTTAGGACAGGTTTTGAGGAGGGCATCTCAAAGAAGCAGCCACATTTTTTAAAGTGCTTGCCCATTGGCAGCAACTTTTTAAAAAATGCTGAATATATTGCTCAGAAAACATTTCCCAAGTTTTGTTGCTTTGTGGACACATTAGTGTTGCACATATCAGGTTTAGTTATAATTAAAATCAAAAATATTCAGAAAAACTGTCTGAACTCTCCAGAAACCCACCTGAAACTGTAGCTGGGTCATGCCATTTATTGCTTGCATATCGAGAATTGCGCTCTCATTACTGCTATTCTGTCCTTGCGTTTAAAAAGGAGTGTTAAAACTCAGTGGAAGTCAGGTCATTTGGCTTGCATGCATACTTAAGTTTGTGCAGTTCTTTGGGATTTGTGTCCTTTATCCAGCAATGTTTTCATATGTGTGGCTAGAATAAATCAAACCTCGGTATTTGAGTGGGTAGTGACCTTAGAATGATTTCTGACATAGATTATTTGCTTCCAAAAAACCCAAATCCTTAATTTTTATGTTAGAAAGAGGAAAGTAACTGGGAACTACATGGAAGTGCAGTTGTTTATTAAATAAATTGCTCTGTGTCATTTTCATGTCTTCTAGTATGAAACAAGTTATACCAGACATGTCTCAGGAGCAGCATTTTGAAGTGTGACACAAATCGAATACTGATGAACTGGTTGCAATCATTACTTCTTGAAGTAAGATTTTTTTGATGCGAAGTTCATATGAATTTCTTTTCCTTGATAAAAACACAGTGCAATTCCCTCTCTTCCTTTTTGAAATAGATGTTGAGAAACGAATTGCCAAGCACAGAAAGAACCATCTGAACAGGGATTGAGGAAGAGCTGCACACAGTGGGAAGACATTTCATCGAAGTGTAGTTCATAAGTAGATGAGCATATGTTACAAATATGTTTATTTTGCTTTTAAATATAGTGAAGGCTAGATATCTTCATAAATGTTTGAAGGGGAGTTGATTTCTCAGCAAGAAGGAAGTCATAAACAAACTGACCAAATAAAGTTAAACATAGCAGACTGCTTCGCTATGGACTTCTGAAATTCTGGCAGCCTCTGGCATAGATGGGTTTTATTTAGTGAACCAGTTCAAAGCTTTTTTTTTTTTTTTTGTCAGCTTCAGATTAGGTTCTTTTTCTGTGTAGTAATCAAACTGCAGACTGGCTCTTTCAGAGTTAGACTTTCTTCAGCAGTGTATTGCACTGGACATTTTTATTGAATTCATATGTTACTTGATATGAGTACATTTTAGCCCCTGAAGGAGGCAGGGGGAGGCTTGGTGTTTTCATTTAAAAGAAGTCACTGTGCAGATGAATAAGACTGTTTGTTGTAAACAATGACAACATCTGTGTAAAAATATTCAATAAATAGTGTTTTCTTGAATTTTCATGCTAACAATTTTCTGGTCAGTTTGAGGAAGAGGTGTTTTGTTTTACAAAGGTTTTTTTGTTGTTGTTGTTTGTTCCTTTTTTTTTTTTTTCTTTGTTTAGTTCTGGCCTGCAGAAAACATCCCTCAAAGGGCAAATTGTCTATATGGAGAGTTTATAACATGAGATTCATTCAGGGATTTGTTTGATCAGTTCAGGGTATAGGTCTGGTGTAGGTATTCAGGTTTATAGGCCTGACCCTATAAATCCTGTCTCATGGACTAGTAGCAGTTCTTTCTTATCTGCAGTTAATGAGGAAATCTTAACAGGCTGCCCAGGCAAGTGGTTGAGTCACCATCCTTGGAGGTATTTAAAAGATGTGTAGAAGTGGTGTTTCAGAGACATGGTTTAGTGGTGAGCTTGGCAGCGCTTGGTTAACAGTTGGACTTTATGATCTTAAGGGTCTTTTCCAACGTAAACAACTCTATAATTCTAAGATTAAATTCTGTCTGAAGGGAACCATTCACTATTGAGCTCTGGGGTGGGGTTTTTCCCTTTCTTTTCCTCAGGAGTGGGGAGAAGTTTGATCTGACTTTGGAAAATCTTGTAAAAATGTAAATGAAAAAACGTTTCATGTTTGATGGGGGGGTTGATACTACCTTCTAAAGTAGTACAGGAGAAATATATTGCTCCTTAGAAACTTGAAACTTTTCTGTATAATTTTCAAAGGTCAAATTGCTTTAATTCTGTTTTGGGCCTTGTTTGTGTTGTATTTCAGCCAGCATTTTTTGTTGCACAGTAGTGAATTTTTTTTCCTTTCCCCCCTGTTTTTGCTGAGTGTAAACAGTTCCTTGCTGTGGTTACACAGACAAATATAGCAGAGAACCCTTTTCTGGGAGAAGAGTCTCCGTGAGCATTTCTTAACCATTTTTGGGAAGAATTGATCTATCTGTGCATGCGTGAGAGGGAGGCAGTAGCTGTAAATTGAAGTGACATCATATATGTTACTCCCATTGATCCGCTTTTAGACTAGAGCCAGGATAAAAGGAAATGGCATCAGGGAGGAAGTATGCTCGTTTAGGCAGAGATCCCAGTGTGATAATGGAGTAATAATAGAAATCACGCCACTGTCAATCGGTTGCTGCATTAGTCTGAGGCAGATTTCCCCTTGGAGGAGGCTTTCAATGACTTCATTCAAGTGCAGGCAGGAGCGAATGGGATATGCAGCATACCAGCTGTACAACTTTTGTGATTTGTGTCCTGGCTTAAGGGTGCGGTGCAAGTGCTGGTGCTGTGGATACTGAAATAGATATATCTGTGTCACATTTCATGGCTGTGAAAGGTCAGTAGTCAAATGTTTCAGTGGCATTTTTTTTCTAGTATAAGGGGTGAATCTGGCATTTACTGCATTTGTTAATGTAGGAATTGATAAATACGGTCCTTCGTGTGGGTGGTCTTCTGGGGTGTGGGGTTGATAACTTCTGTAGCTGCCATACCAGATTTTTGAAGAGGCAAGATTTGTTTTCTTTATGCTTTTTACAGGTTAGGGTTAGGAGTCAGAAAACTCATGGGTTTGTTCCAAGATTATTTGTAGAAACCCTTTCAATCCTACTTATGTCTTGAAAAGGTCTTGTAACAAATTAGTGTACACTGAATCTCAGTACCAGTAAGCTGCTTTGATAGTAGTCTGAGTTATATTTTCGATGTTGCTACATTTTCTTTAATTCTTTCATCTTGGCTTTTTCAATTACAGACCTAGTTTTGATGCTTGCAAATCAATTGCACTTTGGTTTAGTGTTAACAGCTTCATCATTCAAACTTTTAAACCACCACATCGGGTAACACAGGGGAAGCAGGGGACAAATGGCTGTTTAGTGGCAGGACAAAGCAAACTCCTAGAAAAGGCTGAAGAGTTGCAAAAGTTTTACGTTCTTAAGAGCAGGATAATGTGTATACACTGCAGGGATACATAGTTATAGTGGGGGATGATGTTTAATTATTTGGGAGGTGACAGAAAACCTCTGGTGTACTTGATGGCAACAGTATTTATTTGTACTGTCAGTACTTGCAACTGGGGAAGGGGAACCCTGGGAAAAGGAGTATGATTTCCATGGGGCAGGCATAGTTTGGGGCAGGAGCTGTTTAGTTTGCCGTATATATAGGTGCTGTTGCAGCAATCATTGCTGTAATGAAAACTACTTGATACTTGCCACATTTCCTGATTGAAGTGAGCTACTTTAATAATTGCATATATTTGAACATTTTGAGCATGCTCCAGTACAGTTCAGATTATATATATATACACACATGTATCTGTAAAATATTTTATTTTATAAACAGGAACACTGAAATTTTGTGTTTGGGGTATTATGGTTGTTTTCCTAAACATTTTCAACATAGAGATTCACATTGACACAGTGAAACTTATTCTGCTGTATTTTGCTATAGCTGCATTGTGTGGGTTTTTTATACTGTATGTTAGATGTTCAGTATGCATTCAGAATATGACCTGTTGTAAAGAAAACAGGCTTCACAATACTTGAAAATAAGTTTACTCTTTGTTTTCTATAGCGTTTATATATTGGTAGCACTTAAAAGCAAGGGTGCCCTTGTATTAAGCATAAGGGAAACAAGTGAGAAATTGACAGCGTGCAACCCAGACAATCGTCATGGTGTGAAAGATGAGAAGTAGCAGGTGGATGGGACAAGTAAGAATGGCAGTGGTGAAAATAAAAAATAATGGAGCGTGGGTTTTTTGACAGAGAATTTGAGTTCAATTTTGTGGAGCTCATTTATAGCAGTTAAAAAGCTGCTTTGCTGGTAATGTTATTCATATGACTGTGTTCAGGGAAAAGACTTGCAACCCCCCTGCAGGAATTCAGTAGCAGTCTCTGTCATGAAACTTCAGCCGAGCTTTATGTCTCTTTGCTTAGGATAGGTTTTTCTCTTAGGCGGTGTCTCTTTTGTTAGTACAGGGTAAGATACGAAAGAGAATGTAGCAAGAGTACAAAATGTAATAGCTGCGCCCACTAGTGCCACTTTGGTTACAGGTCTGTCAGCGTTTCTTTTGCTAGTATCTCCCGTACTCCTTCCACCCCCCCCGCCGCTTGCTAGCGCTTACCTTGCATTTTAATTAAGTCCTGAGCTGGAAACTGGTATGTAAAATCTCATCTTAGGCAGCTGGAACGTGGGAAAAAAGCAGAAGGCATGGTCTCAGATGTTTTTTTAATCTGTATTCTCAAATCTAAACTGGTGAGAGTTTAACCTGTAATTCTGAAAACTCTTCACCCATAATGCACACGAGGCAGAGGTAAATTAAGGACATAGCTGTCGCTCAGCTGCTGTGCTTTTGTTGGCTTCAGTAAGATTCTGTAATGTTATCTTAAAGAACAGCTTTCTGTGGATGAATATGTATAGCAATTATACTGGAGATATAAAGTAATAACTTTCAGCTGTTCTGTACCTATGTATTAAAGCAGCTGTTCTATAGTTTCTACAAATCAAGTATTGCTCTGCTCTCTTTGTTGGCAGGGAAAGCTTTCCAAAAGAGAAGTTACCTTTCTGTGCATGCTGTTCTGCAACATTTCAGATTTTATTAGTGCTCAGAATGAATTCAGTTACTCAACAGAGCCACTTCCCAGAAGCCTTCCCTGTTTTATGTTTTAGTGAGTCTCACCATGTCCAGGCAACTGCTGTTGGACTGCATTTTAGCAGTTGTTCTGAAATTGAAATACTCACTATTTTGAAGTATATGACTATTTTTAACAACTTAGTTTTGTTGGCAGGCTTCAGTATCACTTAGAAAAAGTTCCAGTAAGACCTAGTAAGATGTGAACTTTTCTCAGTCTCCAAGAATACAACTTTAATGATAAAAAATAGAAGGATATCAAAATGCAAGGAAACCAAAGCATTACAATCCTAGAGATTTCTTTCCCTCTTTATTCTGTTTAGGTACTAATGCTAAGTTATGTCAGACTGAAAGGGAAAAAAAAAGTCATGTTGCTCAATTGTTAATGGCAATATTTTACAGATTTAGACTTATCAGAAGATACTAGATATTTTCGTGGACATGCTGTCAGCGATCAGGATCCTGACTTGTTCAGTATATACCTCACAGCCAGGGCTGTTTGTTGGAAGAGGCATTTTGTTTAGCTGAATTAATTTTGTATCTGAATTCATTTTAATGCATTGACGCAGCAGAGGGGGATGTAGACAGCAAGGCGGGAGCAGAGAATCTCCAAATGTGATAAAAGCTAGAATTAGTGTTGAAGTAACAGGATATCTTTTTCCATTAATCTGTCTGGAGAACATTAGAAGTGAGCAGTGCTAGTTTCTTTTTGTATGCAAAAGCTTACATTCACATTCTTCCTCCCTTCCCCCTTCTGTTTTTGGTGCCCTGCAATGGTGAATAGTGGGGAAAGCTTTGGGGCATATAAGAAACTTCTGACTGATCACCCTGAACCCTGAATTTCCAATAGATGTTTCCTGGCAACTGGTGTAGTTTCTGTCTGAGCTCTGTTTGAATTATTTATTTATTCATCCTATAAGCCTATTAAACAGAGCACTTAAGCACTTCAGATTTCTTGTGCTTTTTAGGTTACAGTAGGTTCAACTTGAGAATTAGAGGTTCTGAAGTCAGGTGACTACTAAATACGTATACATGTATAGATAGATATATACTGTGTGTGCCACAGACATAACATTCTAACATGTCTTTACCATACAGTGACGGATGGCTTGTGACTCACTGCACTAAAATATGCCTCAAAATGTGTTGCTACAACACTTATTTTCCGTGTCACTTATTTGTGTTGCGTTTCTTTGTTCATTGTGAGAATATCATGTAAGTGCTTGTATAACAGATAAAAATGACACACTTTAAAAAATATACATTCATATGCCTGATTGATTCCTGAAACTATGCACTGTAAATTATTCTGGTATTTTATTCTTTCCAAGCCCAAACAACATAGAATTACTTAGCATATGTATTCCATGAAAATCTTACTTAATAAGCTATGATTATGTTTCAATAAGATAAGCATGTTTTAGATCTGATCTAACTGTAGTAATGAAAACCACGTAAAATGAATCTTAATTGAGCCCCAGCACAGGAGTCTTTCAGAACATAGACACATAAACCCTGAGGTTTTTCAGAAACAATTAGAAGCTTCTGTATTTCAGGCACATAGGTTATCATAATCTTATCCTCTTGGTTTGTTTCCATTTAATTACCCAGTCAGTAGAGATCTTTATTCACGTTTTGGCATTTATTTTCCTCTTAGCTTCTCCCTGACCAGCTGGTCTTACTTCTGGAGTCTCTCTTGGAGGTGAAGACGTTGTGTCCTAGAATACTGCAGTGCTTAGAGAAAACGTACCATCTCCGGGAGCAAGATGCTGAGGTAATCACTTAAAAAAAAATCTCCCCAGCATACACCATTGCATTGTTGACTAGGAGTAATAGTGTCCCAATAGGATTAGGATCCAGGCTCATTCAGATGGATTGTTTCTGTTTTTTTCTGTGTCTGAGTCTGAAATCAGATGTTCTTAACTCCAGTATTGTTGCATCTTCAGATGCCTTAATTACTCAGTGTTTCTATGTGGTTTATATGGGACCAGGTGTGTTTATATACTGTGGTAGTAAGGAGACAGTGCAGCCTAGATGCCATAATGATTTACATGTACCTTGGGCAGCATGTTTGCTCAAGTCTTAAATTTCTCTTTGTGACATGGTGAGTGTGTGTTAGAGCACATTTCATTTTAGTTGTGTTTATTGACTCCAAATGCAACTGTGTCTGTTATGGTCTAAAATTGTTCTTTCCTGTGGTCAGCCTGTATTGTTCCTGTTGACTGCTCCAAAGTCTCAGGATTTAGAAGTTTGCTTTCCAGAGGGACCACAGTATATTCTGGTTTTGGACATGAGTTTAAGGGGGAGTCAGTTCCTTACAGTTGCTCCTAGTAAGCGCCAAGGGATGGTAACAGTCCCTGAGGAAAACAGTGGTTTATATGATACCGTGAATGTGAATTCCCTATCACAGGCACATATGAGCATCTCTGCTGCAAAGAGCTTAATGTCTTTGAGGAGCAAACCAGTAAAGCCATATTACAGCACACAGAGCTGACTGTTTCATAGAGTCCCATGAATTTCTCAAGATGGGTGTTGTGACAGCAGAAGTTGTGGCTGAAAGCACGCTTGCAATGAATCTGCTTTGGGTACGTAGCATTCAGAAGGGGAGGTAAGAAGATGGAATCAGTCATGAAAATAAGGGATGTGTAGATTTATATATAAGCAAGGGTTAGTTAGGAAGTAGCATATGATCAAACTAATGTGCAGCAAGGGAACATAGTAAAGTTAACGTGACATTTAACTCTAGTTTAATTAAAAACTACTGTGAAGGCTGTGGACAGTCAGTGTGCATGACTTACCCTGTTACAACTGAAACTTTATGGTAATAACTAAAATCGAAGGAGAGAGGAAAATTTCTCGTTACTCTCATGGTGAAGTTGCTGGGTGGACACTTACACAAAGTTGGGAATCCAGACATTAACGTAAAGATCAATAGAACAGAGGTCTAGCTTTTTTCTCAGAAAAAAAATAGACAATATTTTGGGTGTTGCCATTTAGTGCACCTTTTTACTTTTTTGTTGATAGAGGTTTCCAAATGCCAGATTTCTTCTTAATTGGTACTTGAACCAACATTTCTATTTATAGGTATTAGAATATATTTTAATCACATCTGAATACCAGTGAAATGTCAGGGGTTCTATAATGGGAAGAGAAATTAATAGGGAGATAGATCAAAGCAATAGCTGTGGTGTTACAGCTTCATGCCTGTGAATTGTAAGCACCAGTCCACAAGCTTTGGTGTCTCAGGTATGTCCTTTCTCTTCACTCGCAGGCCTTATTTCTTCCTTGTGGTGTCATTTTAAAGTGCACACGTGATCTGTCAGAATTTTTTCTTTACAAAACCAAACCAACCAACCAAAAACAAAAACAAAAAAAACAAGCACAAAATTGCGGCCTCAGTGAAAGCAGCATAATCTCCATTTTATTTTACAAAGTGAAAGCAAGGGCTTAGCAGACATTTAAAAGTACAACTAAGGTAACATTACCATTAGCATTTTACCAGATGCCGGACCAGTCACCAGATGCCAGACACCTACAGTTCTTTAAAGGGAACATTAGTTCACAAGCCCTCATGTACCTGAGGGAAGGACAAGGGATTTTTCTTGTGACCCAGGGACAAAGAACCACAGTCCAAGCCTACAGCTGAGCTGTTCTTGTTTAGGTTTAATTTACGAAGACATTAATCACAGTGATCCTGTTGTGTTACTGAAGTTCAGATGCTCTCAGTAAACATCAGAAATGGATTGTTAAAAATACAAGCATAAAAATTTGCAGGCGTGCCAATGAAAGAAAAGAAAATTGTGAATGTCAGAGGTTTTATTCAGCAATTTTTCTAAGTGAGGATGTCAGCTGTGTTCTATCCAGCGTGGAAAGTTAGGAAATTGTTTAATTGTTAGGATTTGTTTTTTTTTTTTATTTTTGACTAGTAGCATTTAAATTCATGTTAATCTTCTGGTTTAGGGATTAGCCAGTAGTATATGCTCAATAGTATGTGAGAGTTGTATATGAAGAAGTATGTTTTTCTGTATTTTAAACAAAATTTGATTTTAAAAAATGTACATTAGATCTTGTCTGCTCACTCAGGGTTTGGAAGACTTTCCCTGTATGTATTGTAGGTAGCTAAAAGGCTTCTTACAGTATCAGGGGGAATATGAATAATAGTGTGTGTATGTGCTGCTGAGCACTTTTGCAAGAGTAAGAATGTTCCACACTTTGTGGTGGAACGAGGATTGGATAGTCTCACCTTCTGAGATCAGTGTGCTAGGAGGAGTAAAAAGGACAGATGCCTGGTGGATTTTACTGATGAAAGCACTACAGAACCACCTTCCTGCCTCTGCCAGTTTTAAAGGACCTGAATGTTCTGTATGTGCACTTGAGTTCTGTAGCATGCTCCCATTGGAGCACCACATTGAAGCATGGAAACTGCTGGGGAAAAGGTGCCCAAGGCTGCTTGAGTTTGGTTGATTGTAAAGTTTGTCCTACACAAGTACAGCATGGGTAGTCCTGGTTCATGTTTCATAAAGCTTTTATATCTGTACTTCTGAAGCATCTTTATTTCAACTTGTAAAATGTCATGCACCTGGCAGTGCCTGCACTAGCCCACGGCAATGTGCAGGTCTGTCTTCAGTCAGGAGGGGTTGCCAGCAGCACTGTTTGGTACTCCTGACCACTGGTTATCACATCCATGTCCAGTCTTACAAACATAAGGGCACATCGTACTTCAGAAAGGAGGTGAAGGTTTACAGCAGGTTAACTGCCTTGTTTTGACTTCTTTGTTGCAGCCAGGAGAGGAGAGAGGCGTGAGCCAGCCTTTGCCTGGAATTTAACTCTTGACCTCTCTCTTCAAGGAGTGCTCAAGCTGTGTCCTTTCTGGGATCACCTCAGCAAGTCAGTTCCTGTCCTCTCCAATGAGGTCTCACCACAGATAGTTAGCTTCTGAGGAAGGTAGGAAGGGAATAGTAGCCTCTCCCTTCTAAGACAAACACTGATGTTGAATGCTTCAGCTAAAAGAAACCTCAGAGGTTAGGTAGCATATTTCTGATTCATAATGCATAATACATCTCTGGCAACAACCTTTTAGCCGAGCGAGCCAGAAGTGAGATACAGATAGCTGAATCACATTTCAAACTTATCTACCCCAGTCTTGGATGCTACAAGAGGCTTATAGGACAACTGCCTAATTGCAGAATTTGTAACTCCCTCTTTTTTTTTTTTTTCAGTCCACTTCTATAACAAATCATAGAATCATAGAACAGTTAGGGTTGGAAAGGACCATCTAGTTCCAACACCCCAGCCACGGGCAAGAACACCTCACACTAAACCATCTCACCCAAGGCTCTGTCCAGCCCTGCCTTGAACACCACCAGGGATGGAGCATTCACAGCTTCCTTGGGCAACCCATTCCAGTGCCTCACCACCCTAACAGTAAAGAACTTCTTCCTTATATCCAGTCTAAACTTCCCCTGTTTAAGTTTTAACCCGTTACCCCTTGTCCTATCATTACAGTCCCTAATGAAGAGTCCCTCCCCAGTATCCCTGTAGGCCCCCTTCAGATACTGGAAGGCTGCTATGAGGTCTCCATGCAGCCTTCTCTTCTCCAGGCTGAACAGCCCCAAGTTTCTCAGCCTGTCTTCATACAGGAGGTGCTCCAGTCCCCTGATCATCCTCGTGGCCCTTCTCTGGACTTGTTCCAACAGTTCCATGTCCTTTTTATGTTGAGGACACCAGAACTGTACAGAATACTCCAAGTGAGGTCTCACAAGAGCAGAGTAGAGGGGCAGGATCACCTCCTTCAACCTGTTGGTCATGCTCCTTAAAATCATGATTTAATTATCCGTTTTCTGTTTCTTTGGAACATATGAGAAGGTACAAAGTTACCACTTTGTTTTCCAGAGATGAAATTCACGTATGTGAATTATTTGAAAGGAGCATGTCCAAAATATCTTTAAAAAACATTTTGAGAGCAGTGCAGGTTTCAAAAGTTTAAAGCCATTTTTTTATCACTTCTTGGTGCCTTGAACCCACTGTGGCTGAGACCTTGTCAGACAAGTGCATGTAGGAATGATTGTGTCCTCAGTTTTCTCTTCCTGTTCCCCCCCCCCTTTTTTTTTCTGTGCTGCTTCCTGCTACATAATAAGATAGCTCACAGACAGGCTACATATCCATGATGTACTGCATCGTGTGTCCAAGAGAAGCCAAGCTGGCTGCAGTTTGAAGATGACAAAGTCCAGCTGGAAGTCCAGCTGACTGAGGAGAACTGGGATATGTTATAATGCAGCTACAGTTGCCATCAGACAGTGCACTAGGATAATAGAATTGAAGGTGTTCTGGGTTGTTTTTGTTTCCTATCTTTCTCAGGTGGCTATTTTGTGCAGATACTTGATTTATTCAGTATCTAGGATTTGGCAGAACATGGAGAGTTGGTCTGTGTGGAAAGTTTCTAGTTGCTGGTATTTTTGGCCTAACTGGTCACACCTCTTTTGATATGATTGTGCAACATTATCTTGTTTGATAGGCTGTTGAAGATGTTCATGTAAAAAAATTGGGTTAGTTACAAGTATCTAAAGGTGTCGTGGTTTAAACCCAGTCAGGTAACTCATTCACTCACTCCCCCCCTTCTTTCCCTCCCCCTACTCTCGGAGGGACGGAGAGGATAATCGAAAAGAATGCAACTCCCACGGGTTGAGATAAGAACAGTTTAGTAACTAAGGTATAACACAGATCACTACTGCTACCACCAATGATAATAATGATAAAGGAAATAACAAGGGAAGAGAATACAACACCTCACCACCAGCCAACCGATAACTCGCCCCCCCCCCCCCCCAGCCCAACCAGGCACCGACCCATACCTCCTCCAACCCTGCAGTCTCCCAGCCCTTCCGGCTAACTCCCAGTTACATCCTGGGCATGATGAGCTGTGGTATGGAATACCCCTTTGGCTAGTTTGGGTCAGGTGTCCTGTCTCTGCTTCGTCCCAGCTTCCCTTTCTCCCTGGCAGAGCATGAGGCTCACAAAGTCCTTGGCCAAACCAAAACATCATTGTTATCAGCTCTGTTCCCGAGCTGAAAGTCAAAACACTTCAGTGCACCAGCTACCAAGAAGGAGAAAAATGACTGCTACTGCTGAACCCAGGACAAAAGGCAACACTGGGAGTTCAGGGTAACACTGCTAACTAGAGTGTTATGGTAGTCTGTTAACTCGAACTCTGTGATTATTTCCATTATTTCTGTTCCAATATCTTAATTGGTCATGGAGAGGCCTGTAATGTGTGCGTACACAAGACCACAGGACAGATGAGTAGCCTGCAGAATAATAAAAAAGGGCAACAGGGAAAAAGATCACTGAGGCTGTAGGAGAAAGGCAGTGCATGTGTGTGACACTTTCAGTCCTATTCAAGACTTGAAAACATTTCTGCATGTATGTTTTACTTGTTGCTGAATTATCTAAGACCTGAAGATAAAAAGTACATAATGTGTATGAAGCAGACAGTTTTATGGTGTATTTCCCCAGACTTTTCACCCTAGAGTTAGCTTTTCTTTCGTTCCAACTGCAGGCATCACTTTTTAAAAATATCTTGCCTGAACAGCATGTGTAAAGTTGCTTTGTTCGTTTTCCTTGTCTCAGCAAGTTGGCTTAAGTGCTCTTCACTTACATAATGCTTTCCCTTATTCTGGATCACAATGTGGTGTATTTTGGGGAGAGAGGAGAGGCTATAACTGTTTCTGCAGAAATATCTGAGTGAAATGAGTTAAGATCATAATATCGTCAGTCATGTGGGTGGCATAAAGCCATTCTCACACAACTGCTTTATTGTGTATGAGGTCTGCCCATGAGCCCAAGACTATAAAAGTGGTGGCATCTTGTTTCACTGACAGAAATCCAGTCATGCTAATACAAACCATATAAGGTATTTGGCATACTAAAAGTGGTGAGAATTGTGATTAGGACAGAATAACTTTGATTCACTGATCTTTTGTAGCCCGTGAAAATGGCAGACATGGAAGTACAAATGAATTACAACGCAGTATCTGTCTTGCCTCTTCCCAGCTGATGGTGACTGCATTGAGCTGAGTGCATTCTCACACTGTGTTACTCAGCTGTCCTGCTGGTTGTGACTGGGCATTGTTGGAAGGCACCGTTACGGAACTGAGCTCTGTAAAGTGCACTGTAACACTGGGTGGGAAAAGGGAAAGGTCAGTCCACGCTTGAGGAGGAAAAGGCACTTAGTGAGCTTTCCTTTCAACATGGCCACTGGGCTATTCCTCCTTTGGGGTAGGGGCTCAGGAGCAGTCTCCAGCTTTTGAACGAAATTAGTAGTGTGTTGTAAATACCTCCATAGGCTTGTCAGTCATTCTTTACTGGACCAGGGAGCAACAGATAGGTGCGTTTCAGATAGTGGCATTGCAGCCAAACAGGAGGATCCACGATCCTTGTCTTTAACTGATGTCATTATTGGTATGAACCACCAATTCAGTAGATGAAAAACGTAACAGCTGATGACCACGTTAAACAGCTGATGACCACACTACAGGACATTACTTCCATCAGAAGATAAGTGAACACAATTTTTTGTTTCTGCAAAAGTAGTTTCTGTACTTATTCCATATTCAAACATGCAGCTTATTATCCAATCCCTACTCAAGTCAAGAGATGCTTTAATTTGTATGAGAGTATGCTTTGCGGAACTTAGCAAGCTGCTGTGAAAATTTGTCATGGATGCAAAATAAATTTCACCTGCTTCTTCCTTTCTTAATGTTATAATCAGAGCATTGCTGCAGCACTAGAGTTAGGTAATATTTCACTGAATAATTTTTTCTTACAATTGAATTGCAATTAGCAATTCAGTGTTTAGGAATTAGGAACTTAGAAAAAGTTCTGTAGAGGAGTCAGCCTGCATGCCAGATTTGTTTCTGGAATAAATCAGGTTTGAGGTTTCTATACCCCACCATTACTGAGGCAGTATGTTCATCATATGGAAAGAAAAAAAGAAGAAATGTGAGGGTTTGTGAAGTGAAATCTCTGTACTGTTACCAGTCTGATGCTTTTCACACTCTTCCTCACAGAAATACTGATTTTGTTTCCCTTCTCCTGATATTTCTCCTGGGAAATACTAGCAAAGAAAATCTTTCCCATTGTCACTAGTAAAGGGGCTAATTTCAGCATACAGCAGATTATCCTCATCTCCTACAAAGGAAATATATTGACCAGAGCAGCAGTCACTTGACAGAAGGTCCTCTGTGATCTTGAGTCTTCCCCCTCAAATACTCTTACTGTGTTGCACCTGAATGCAGTTTGCAGGCTCTTGGCACAGATGGTGTTGCTATTACTATTGGTAAAGATAGTTTTTCACAATCCTGCATTTGCAGGAGCTTTGAAAAACATAGCTTTTAGGACTATGTACTTACTTCCCAAAGGTGAGGCCCAAATTTCAGTATGAGGCTAAAAAAGTGGAACACAATGAGGGAAAAACATTTCCAGTAAAAGCAGTGGGAGTCGTGCACTGGGACAGACTCTGCCTCATGTGGCTGTCATAACTGAGTGAATGTGCTGGGATGAATTTGTAAGACTGATCAAAGGATAATCTCAAGTAGCTATAATTTGGGTTTGTTTTGTTGCTACATGCAAAGTATGGGGGCTTTTCCAGCCACTTCAGAACAGAAAATCCCTCCATCAGCATTAGCTCTCTGAAGGGCATGATCAGAGTACAAGATTTATGGAGGACTGGAAATAGCTTTGCACCAGTCAGCACTCCTGAACCCACACTACTCCAGGAGCCAACAGCAGTACGTTTGTTCCAAGTGATCTTGCTCGCTGCTGGGTGGCATTAACATGAGCTTCCAAGCCCCTTGTGCCATTACTTATCAACCTGTATTTTTCTAACTGGTTTTGGGCCTATTTTCCTCCTTATCTGGCAGGCCAAAATCTTAACTTGAAAGTGGGGGAGCTGATGGTAAGAGAGAACTGAATCTGGAATTGTGTTGGTTTGGTTTTTTTTCACTATTTATCCAAAGAATCCATGGAGGAAGGGATTTGTGCTGGTTCCTGCTCTTCTATGTCTTGTTCTCTGGAAAGCAGAATGGAGTCCTCTAGACCTCTGAAATCAATCCCAAAGGTGGTCTGAATTGGATGCAACAGCTTTATATGAAATTATATACAGTGTTTCTGTGTAGGACAGTACAAACCTAGCACTGTAAAACGAAACACCTGGCCTTGTCATGAAATTCAAAAGGCTACTCTGCTTGCATATGTATGCAAGCACTGTCATAGGAGCTAGAATGACCAGGAGAATGTAGTTTTAAAAATATAAATAAAAGCTCTTAGCTATCAGCTGTAGTTATTTTTGTTTCATTATAAAGCTGTAGGCATTTTTGTGCTTGTGTGGTGCATCTTTTTGGGGTTTTTTTTGTTTCTTGGGGGTTGGTTTGTGGTGGTGGTGGTATTATTATTATTATTTCTAAACGAAAATAAAATTGAAGGTGTATTTTATTTAAAATAAATTAATGTTGAGGCTACATCCAAACAGCTCATTTAGTACTTTTCAGTCCTGCATAAAAGCTGACTGTAGATGCAGGTTATGCCTGGACAGGACCACAGAGTTGGAAAAAATCTGCTATGCCGTAAGTCTGTGAGGTCTAAATAGTGCAAGGAGTAGGACAGTTCAAAACTGCTTAACGTAGCTGGTTCTGACGTCACTACCTTAGCCACACAGATCCAGCCCCACCACTCAGTCACTGACTTAGTATTGTGTGGGTAAAAGTCTGCTGTCCTCCTTTCAACTCCGTGCCATTTAAATACCTTTGGGGTTACCATGTCCTGGAGAGGAATTTCTTTGTGTTCCACATGGTGTATGCATCATCCTAAGCAGCAGTGGTCACTGTTTTTGAAGGCAGGGGATAAAAGAGGAGAAGATGACTCAAAATCTGAAACATGGATTAAAAGCTAGATGTTCTAATTTCAGAAATGGGCAGGTTTCTTCTGAGTTTATAAAATCAATATGTATTTCACTTAAGAATTTTTGCTGGGGGTTGAGTCAAAGGGGGTGTGTGAAAGTGGTGTGAAAGGGCTTTGCCTTTAGAGTCAAAATCTCATGTTTAATTGTTTTGAAAACTGGAAGCAAAGTGTTAAACTACACAAAATTGGAAGGATGTGAACGCAGGCTGGATGGGTTGCCTGTGACCTAAACTGTGGAAAAGCCAGGCAGCCACGTTGTTCATTGCCTGGAATTTGAGTCTCATTTTCATATGGAGCTCCAGATCCTGTCTGTGACAGTAATCTTGCCTGGAAATCACAAATGTTTGGACCACAGGCACTGTGGGAGGCCAAAGATAAAGGGAAGGCGCTTTTTCTTGCCTCTAGTTAAGAAAGGGAAAAGATAGAGTGATAGAGAGTGGGGCATAAGTGAAGGGGATAGCTTATTGTTGCCTTGATACTTGCAGCAGTCGTTCCTTTTGCTGAACAGAAGTTGTAATTTAAAAGTAATTGGTAACAGACAGTTGGTGGGCTTGATCTCAAGCTCTTCAGAGTTGGATTTCTGCTTCAGATGTATGGGTGTTTATGTGCATTTTCCCACTACAACATTTGGTTTTATAAGCCCGCACACTTTTATGTGCATGTATAAATAGCTTGTGTTGAAATACATATACTCACACTATATGGATAAAAATGCTAGGCAGACTTAGTCCAGAGACAGCCAAGAGAGGCACTGGCGATGGAAAGTGTTTGAATCGCTTGTGATGTTGATAGAAAAAAAAAACCTATGGTGATACCAGATACTCTAGCTGGCTAATTAATGTAGGTGGGCATTTCAGTAGGGTGTCAGAGAATGTGGATGGGGTTATATCTGAGATGGAGAGGCAGTTGTGGTGATGCCTTTTGGATGAGGTGTCAGCTGGGATGTATCCATCTGCTCAAGCCAGCCTTACCTTGTGGAAGTTAGGGGGCTTATTCCTGCAGTACTTATTGGTATGGGCTGCAGTGTGAGGTTGTTTGTACCTGGGGCTAGGACCTGGTCTTCTTTCCCCTGCCTCAGAGGCACAGGATCTCCAGGCCCACAGTATCCTGTCGTTGCTCGCACATGGGCTGTGCAGCCTACCTCACCAGGGCACACAGCAGGGAGAAGGGACAAGTGGGGATGGAGAGCGGGCGGCAACAAAGCCCTAGGAGCACCCAGCAGCCCTCAGCAGGGACAGGAAGGCGCGAGGCACGTCAGGGTAAAGGTACAGGCACAGGGCTAGTGCTAGAGGGACTCACCCTGCGCTGGCGCAGAGTCCAGCTGGGACACCAGAGCTTCTCCCAGCGCCAGCAGTGCAGGGAGGTTTGTGGCACTGCCTAAGCCTTTTTTTCTCCTAGCAGCCAGAAGACAGCCCTGCTCCTGAGGGCCAGCAGCACTGCAGGAAAGCAGAGCTCAGCACACATATCCAGTGAAATGGTTTGAAAGATAGCCTATGACATCTTTTCTACCATCTCCATCTTGGTGCAAGCTGTGAACGACAGTAATGCTCCAGCCTGCTGAAAAGAAATACTGGAAAAACAGGGAAGGGGAAGCATTTTTTTCCAGTATAAGTACTGTATTTATGTTTTTAATTAAGGCTTATTTTTAAAAATCTTTGTTTTCCAAATTAAGTGAGTTCACGTGCTTTGTTAAACATTTCCTTACCTCACATGCACTATGAAGTTATCACAGTACCTTGATGCTAGTGGCCCCCTTCTCATCTAAACATGCTGTGGGGCACTGTGCTATCGTCACTTTGCTGATACACTGTAAAAGAAGAATGATAACGGGAGGTCAAATCCTGTTGTGTGCCTGTCTCCTGTTAGAAAGAAGGAGGAAGGGCAGGCTGAGGAGCACTGAGATTACAGAATTGGGCATCCTAACTGAGTCACTTATTCACAGTGACAGCTTTGACACCAGAAGAGAGGCATTGCCTGTGCCGCCTTTGAAGAAGGATTAGACATGGCTGCTTAGTCTCTTGCTTTTTCTGACTTTCGGAAAATTCCCGTCTACTAACACAGATGTCCCTGATTACAGATGGGGCTCACACAGGGACAGAAGTGTCTGGTCTTTATTTGGGACCTCTCTGTTTGTGAACCTGAGATGGGAAAAAAAGAACATTTGTCTTTTCCAAACAAGTCCTCAGCATGTGCTTCACTGCCAGCAATGAATCTTGTCCTGAAATGCTGCCCTTTGGTCACTATGCCTTTCTGAACACAGAGAGAGAGCAGCAGGGATGGGATCTGCTCTGCTTGGATGTTCCTAAGCAGCATGTGTTTCTGTATGCTTATGCAGAAAAGAGCCTCCATGCTAGCTGTGGAGAAGCCGGTGTTTTATTTGGAGGTGGAAGTAGAGTTGTGTTTATGGTCTGCGATAGCTGGAGGAGAGGTGTCTGATCAGGTTGCTATTAAGCAAGGCTGTGGTACTACACTGCATTGTGTAGAACTGGGTGAATGCTAAAAAAGGATCATACAGTTGGAGAGGAGGTAAAGGATGGGAAAGAAATACATGCCCATAAATCACAGTTAAGAAGGTGAGAAGGTTCAAGCCTGCACCTATTGCTACTTGAGGCTTGCACAGCTGTGAGAGCATGCTGCCTGACCTCCTGTCACCCTTGTGCAGTTACAGCCTCAGATGCTGCCTTTTGTCCCACAGTCTGCCGTTGACCATACAACAGGATTTGGTTTTTTAAGTTTTACTATACAACTGTTTTCTGTTACTAAATGGAAGCAGTTGCTGCATGAGCTCTACCAGCACACAGCACTCCATGTTGAGTAGAAGGAGAGACAGGGCTTGCAAGTCCCTGTTGCAAGTTCCCTGTTGCCAGCACCTTTTGTAGTATGCAATTGTTTGGTCTGTGCAGAAATACGAATCAGAAGGAGTAAAATGAATTCAGGAAGTAGGGTATTGCTACAAATATTACCAAAATCTGAAGTCTGTTATTCTGCTAAAATTACACTTTTAAGTTGCTTTTTAATGGGCTGGTTCATACTCCAGGTTTTAAAGTATTTAGACCTCTAGATAATCCTCCTCAAAATGACAGGTTCTGAGAAAAATTACTTCAATTGACCAGATCATTCTTACCTTAGTTTCCTGAACGACTGTGCTACATTTTGCTGCCTTGTCAGTGGGCTGACATACTTGCACTGTGGGATGAACATAAGGAAAGGAGGGTGTCCAAGGTGGCAGAAGCTGGGACAGGGCTTACTGTACAATCAATGATGTACTATTCGTGATGAGGCTTAATGAACTCAGTCAGCCTCAGGACCAGCCGCCCCTATACCCAATGAACAGCAGTTCCTCTGGTACTCAAAATGAAAAGCAGCATGATGGGGGGGGGGGGGAACTAGATGATCTTAAGGCCCTTTCCAACTCTAACCATTCTGTGATTCTTTGCAGTGTTGTCAGAGGGAGTGCTGTGAGGCCGGGGAGATAACTTTGGCTATGAAAATTCTGTGAAGTTTTGGTCCAGAGTACAAGCTCAGTTAACCTGTTAGACAGCTTCTTTGCTCAGTCTCCTGACAAACACTTGGCATATATAATGATCACAATTGCAGAATCCTTGTCAGAATGATGCATCCATTCTGCTTGTATCCAGTAGGCTTTTGGCTATTGAATACATTTTTTGTGAGTGCCAAACTGATACTATGTCAGCACAGTTGAAACACACGTGGCTGTTTCATTGCTCCTTCCTAGCTGCTTTAGCATCTGATCATCCCTGATGTTCATGAAGCCAAATTTGCATGCTAAAGCATGCTTATACTGTGGCATAAAAGATAGGAATACCCATTTGAAATTGACACTATATAGAATGGAAAGTAGTGATGGAACTGACAGGTGTATTGAAGAGTAACCATTTCAGCTTTGACAGAGGGAAAAAATTAAACCATTAAATGCACTTTAAATTTGACAATTCTTGAACTGCAGTTCTTCCATGTTAAGCAATTGTAAAACCTGGGGTTTAGTCCAAATATTCATCTCTAACAACAAGCATTATTTCTTAATTACCTAGGAAAATGCTGTAATATGTGAATCAAATTTATGTGTAGATAGGAAGAGACTGGAGGTAAATGCTTTCAGATGGAACAGAACAGCACTGTGGTGCTCTGGAGATACTAGCTTCCTTCTTGCTAATTTGTAGTAGCATAGCTTCGTTATTCAAAAAAGTTTCTATGTATCTTTTCCTTTACAAGATAGATTGGAGCCTGGCTTCTCAGATTCTTCAATTAACATTTAAGATTCAAGGTGTTAAAAAATATCTTTTTTCAATAGAGTCCGAACCTGTGTTTTATAAAGATCAAAAATGCCTCCTACCTTTAATAAAGTTTCCATTTTATCGAACAGTAACTCTTACTGTATTTCAATGTATTTACCCCATTTTCTAAGATCTCGAAGTATTTGCTTTTGTTCAGTGATTTAAATTTGTTGTCTCGTGGCGCCTTTTAAATTGGATCCAGCTATTAGCAAAATGTACTCATGTTCCCTGAAGCTAGTCTCCCATTCTGCAGACCAAAGGCATAGTAAAAAGGCTTAGCTTTTTTCTCCCTTTAGTAAAGGCATGGTTTAAATTACTTGCTTTGTAAGTCTTACTTGTAGACCTCAGAAGTAAAATATTTAATTTTTTGCGGTATATATATGATGGAGAACATTAGTAAGCTGGATCATTACAGTATAAAATATAAAACTTTCTATGAGGATATTTGTTTTAGGCTTGTCTGATTGTTCATGTGTGGAAGGGGAGAATAATATGGCGTATGCAAAGTAATTTATCACCTGGGTCAAGAAAAAAGTTACCACTTTAAGATGCGTTCGAAATAGTTTAAAATATTTTTGCTCAGATATGTCACTGAGGACTTTCCTTTTGAAAGTCAAGCCATATATTTGGTGCCTTAGATGGATTTAATCAGTTAGCTTCAAGCACTGTTTCCCAAAAGGCTTTGACCCAGGTTGCTAAAACAAAAGGTCTGCCTTAGAGGTGGGTTACTATTATATTTCAGTTAAATAATTTTACACAACAGCTTGTGTTGTCTGAGAACAGACTAAGTCAGCATAGTTAATCTTGGTTTCTCAACATCTTCCATGCACTGCCAAAATCCAGGTAATGTTTGAGTTGCAAATACTGTTGCTCTATATTGTGTATTTTTCTTAAAATGAAACTAAAGGATAATACAGGACCATTGGAGTTGTGTACGTTGCTGCTTCTAAATTTGGAACACTCTGCTATCTGACAGCAGCATCCCTTCAAGACATTTCATCTCAGTGCTTGCCAGTACTTAGATTATGATATGGTTAATATTTATGAAAATGTAAGAGATGGGTTTCAAATGTTGTACCCAAGACAATGACCGTCTCACTGTTCTCCTAGCAATGAACTGTGCCTCAGAAGTGCACTACTAATATGGGCTGTGTCTTGAAAAACAGTCTTCATTTAGCTTAAAAAGCTGGTAGTGGAGATGTTCACACCAGCTGTAAAAGCAGGGCAGGAGGGAAGAACAATTTCTAGGCAATGAGGACCCACCCACAACAAACCGGAATTCCCAGTAGACCTCTATCAACCCGTCCACCTCTCCCCATCCTTGGGAGTCCTGGGCGTCAGCCACAGTCTTGGAAGGTCAGCACTGGAGGCTGAGAGAAGAAACTGCATTTCCCAGTTTGGCACGTGGGTCCCTGCAGCTGCCAAACCAGTAAGAGTGTGTGTGTGGGTAGGAGGACGGTTGCAGGTGTTGCTTCACATCCAGACAAAGTTGTATGTGCTTTCTGCCAGCAGAAAGCAGGAAGGATTGCTGTAAATTGCTTTTCAGGTTCAGTTTGTATTGTTTGTGGCGTTCCCAGCCAGAACTACATATGGTATGCATCTCCGAACCATGCAGGAGAGCACAGCGCCATGTGTAGAAGATCCAGAGAGGAGTAATGAATTCCTATGTTTGCTCCTGGTAGGAACAGAAAACCCAAGAGAAGCATATACAGGATGCGGTATGGTTAGCTCAGCCCTACCACAAGCTACTTATTTTCCAGAATTTCCTTTTGAGACTGGTTTGTTAAAAGTGCCTGTTCACATGACTCATTCATTAGGCTGTGAAGCTGTGGGGCCTGTTTTACTTTTCTTGATCTAAGCACTGGCTGAGGCATTGGGAACTGATGGTTCTTTTTCCATCCTTATGTGAATAAAATTCCCATGTTTGTGGTGTAAGCCTAGGGCATGGATTATACTAGAAAAATTACTTATTTATAGTGCATGTACCAGAGGAATGACTTTGTTTGGTCTAGGTGCAGTTTGTGTTACATGGCCATCTGAGTGCCACACTGCATGGGGCGTGTGGGGGACAGGAAAGTAACCGATACATATGTTCAGTCCAAGTAGCAGTGAAGATTTCAGTGCCAGCACTGTGCAGGTCACCCCCTGCCCCGTTTCACTCAGAGCCATCTTCAGTTTCTGTGCTTTGCCCACTGGGTCCCATATGAGACAAGGGAGAGCTGGTGGGGCCGACCCTCCTCCTGGTTTTGCGGCCCTTCGGCAGCAATTGGTTCTCCTGTGGCTTGCTTTGCCACGACAGCATCTGGGCATTTTGGAAAACGGGACAAACGTGTAATCTGAGGATAACAGAAATGCTGCTTCTGCCCCAGCTGGAGAAGCGCCAGCATGTCAGGTCTGTAAACATGCCAGGATTTGTGCTTTCCCTGGGAAAGAAAGGGGGGAAAATGAACGAAAGAAAAGCGTGTGCTATCCCAGGCCTCACTCAGCAAATAAATACTTTTCCTTTAAACTATTTGAAAGGACGAGCCCTGTGGAGGCAGGAAACTTAAGGGAAGAGACACAGCTCAATTGTTGAGTGGTCTCCAAAGCCATTAGGATTCAGATCATCAGGCCATGATACAAATGTAAGGCAGACATACACCACATTAGATGTGAGGTAGCAGGACCGCGCAAATGCCTTCGCAGGAAGAACTTCTCCTCTGCTTTCCCTGCAGCTATTGCAGTGATGGGGATGAGCTGGCTTGTGCACTATGCACCAGGTCCCTGCTTCTTGTCAAAAGCACTCAGAAGTTTAGGCCCTAAAGTCTTGTGACCTCTTAACTTAGTATCAATAAATATTTTAGGAACTGCAGGGGCAAAACCAGCTTCATCAGGAGGTGTGAAGAGAGTGCCACCCCAGAATGCTTTATAATGTGCTGATGGAATATTCTCACTCACGGTGCAGTTTCAGACACAGAAACTGGACCTGATGGTTCACCTCCTGAATAAGTGCTGTAACTGATGGACCATGAGATGTAGAAGAGCAGTGATCCCAGGAGAATATCCAGTCTCTTTCTCCTTACGTTTTTCATACATGTCATGAGAATACATAAAGATTTTTTTTTTAATATGTGCAGAATAATGTGTATCAGATGAAGATATACAGCCTTTTAAATGTGCTTGTATTCTGTTTGGTTCACTCACTCTGTGGATGAGAGAGGCATATGCTTTATTTTTGAGCTTTGAAGGTTTGGTCCTGGCATGAAGCTGCTCGATATTATGAGAAATGCTCTGTAACAAAGCTGGATTGCCTGGGAAGATTTACTAGTGAAATGTTTAACGTCTCCAGGGAGAAGAAGCAACTGGGCAGGGTTTTGAAGGTTTACATTGTGGATATGGGCATCTATAGCAAAGTGAGATGAATCTTGGAAAGCCATTTACTTTTGTAGATTTAGCGCTGGTTCCTATTTGGAGGAGTCTTAACAGCTCTTGTTTTGTCAGCAGAAACCTTCAAGAGACTGCTTTCATTCCCTACCATCCATTGCACTGTAACTGTTCAGGATCTTACATGCTGTGAGTGCAAACTCCACACAGCCACAAAACCCCTCAGTATTTTATTTCATTCATAAGTGGTGTTCAAACTTTTCATTGAAGAGGTCAGCTGGAAAGAGGCATCAGGTACCCAAACAAGGACTCTAGGACTCTTCACAACCTGTGAGCATTTATCACTTGTTAATTATGCTAATAGGATTAACATCTAATTACATGAAGTCTGAAATTTTTTCCTGAGATGAAAAGTTGGCAAGGACTAGGACAAGGAAAGTATTTTTAAGTACTGTATCTCCGAGAACAATATACTTCAGTGTGACATTCTTCCCTCCCTTTCTGGCTTCCCTTCTCAATGTTACCAGTAAATCTGTCATTCAGAAAAAGGTACATGTTCAGTTACTCAACATGAGCACAATTTGGACTTGGTTTTGCAAACTGTTAGAACTGCTAACACTTTACTGTGACACGTTATTGTTACTGGGTGCCCTGTCTTTTGAAAGATGGTAAGAACACAGGCTGAAACAGAAGGATTGCGAGGGTGGAGGAGTTTTATTGCATGTAACTTTTCCTTTATAATCAGTGCTGAGCCACGAATGGAATATAAAATGCTAGGCTGATCACTGCTTACAGCTGAGGAAGCCTTGCTGGAGAGTAAGATGACACGCCACAGAAGTGGCTAAGAACAAATCAGAAATCTAAACACAACAACAACGAAAAACACCCACGTGTAATTAATGTTCACCCTACTTAAAAATGTTTTTCAGTTGTGATTTGCTTGTAAATTTCCATGCTTTTCATTACTGTATGTTAATAACTGTTTTTGTCAATGCGCATTTGGTAGAACAGCCCAGCATTTTAAGTGCTTTGCAAGGTGCTTAAAATCTCTTACTGTCAAAGATAGGATGGCAACTGTGTTTTGTTTAACTGAAAGCTCCCTGTTTCATGGTTTTATATCTAACTCTTACCCTGGCATGGATTTAATATCGGTACAGAATTATACTTAAGCCTTTTTATCCCTTGGACTATACACTTACATAGGGGAAGTTATCAGTTGTATCATATGTCTCTTCCAGATGTTTCCAGTGCTAATCTCCTCACCCTCCCCCCCCTTCCATCAGTATAAAAGAAACCACCTCTAGCCTAACTTAAGGGAAAAGAAATCAAGACTGAAAACAGTGGAGGTGAAGATGCTGCAGATCTGTGCCTGGAACCAGGAGTTTGTCATTAGGCATTCTGGGTTTCCAAAGCCTGGGCTTGCATGTGCAGAGCGCTGCACCAACCGGCTTACCGACCGGTGTTGAGAGGCACCTGCCTGGCTGCTGGGGTGGGGAGACAACCCACAAAAAAAAAAACCAGACCCAACAACAATGATGAAACAAAACTGATTAGAGATGTATCCTTTATCAGCATGTGCGCAGGTACAATACAGTTTGGGGGATTTTCTCTAATATTTTTTTTCTTCTCAAAGGTTCGGCATCGGTGGTGCGAGCTTATTGTTAAACACAAGTATGTGCCTGGGTATGAAGATGTTGAGAAATTCCTCAGAGAAGATCAGGTCAGTTACATTTAATTAGCCCTTTCCAAATAATACGCTTTTGACACTCTTAGTGTGAAACTAAGAAGATTATTTAAACATATTTCCTTGCTTAAATTTGTCAAATACTGAAATATGTATTTAGATTTTGCCTCTTTTGCCCTTAAACACTGTAGTTCAAGGAAGTTTATTCAACCCCTCCTAAGCATGCTGATCCTCTAATAAGTGGTGTAATAGGGAATATTTTCTCCTCTCCTTCCATATTATGTAGGGTAGAAATGATGCTAGGAAGGTACTTCTCAGCATTGTTTCCTGTTTTAGGATGACAAAGGCAAGTATAGCTCTGAATGTTAATGCACAGATATGAGCTAGGTGCAAAGAAGTCAGTGCTGTGCTGACTTCAGGTTTTCAAGATGATGTCCAGGAGAAGCACAGCACAGTGATATACATCCAGAGAATGCAGGCCTGTCCATGGTTAGGGAAATGTTACCAGAAGATTTTGAAGGTCTTGAAAGGCTGGCTGCACATGGCATCTTTACTACAGCTTTTTATTTATGGCATTATGGACTTACAATTCTAATTGCACGTCTGCCTCATTCTTTCTATGTCACATTATTTATTTTTATTCACTATGAACTCTTACAATTCACTGCCTAGAATGACTGTTATATATTTAAAATGTATGTATGTAAAAAATAGCAAGATAGGTCAAAGTCTAGGCAAGATATTAATGATTTTACCTTTTATGTTGACAACTAACCAAGCCGTTTACAGCCAGTGAGGTTTTTGTGATTTCAGGCAAATATGCTTTGTCACAACAGCACAATAAAACTATTGCAGTCTTTCTTCCAGTTCTGTAGTATACCTTCTATTTATATCTTAGCCAATAAACAAGAGCCAAACATCCTGGCAAGCTCTCTCTCTTAAAAAAAAAAGGCATAAACCAACATCCTTTATGAAAATAAGGAGTTGTATAGATTGTGCGTATGTCCATCCTATGAAAGGATGGAGATAACCATAGTAGAAGCTGTGGCGGAGGGGGAATCCATGAGTCCATAAAGCCAAACATACTGACTTGCATTATGTTTGGAACAGATACTATGCCAAATAAAGAGTAATGTTTTCTGCAGTGCAGGGACATGATTCTTGCAACTTTTTTTTTAAATGTAATCTTCAGTATCTTTCATTTAATTTACTTAACCCCAGCAGTGCATGCAGTTTATGGCACAACCAGCTTCTGGAGTGACTGCAGCTCAAATCAGAGCACTTGCATGGCCTTACTGATTGTGCAAGATTTAGCTTTTTTGGAAATCTAGGAAAAAATGCAAATATGACTATTTTCAGGTCTGCAGAAACTCTGTGTGTTTACTGCTTGTTGATGTTTAGGCTTGCGGCGAAATTACTAACACTGGGTAGAGAAGGTAATTCCTGTTTGTAACAAAACTCTTAACATTTTGAAATTCTCTATGAAAGCAGCTGGAGCCTAGCTCCGAAGCTGTGTGTGTGTGCCTGGTGCAGCTGCGGATGCTGGAAATGTGAGCTCTTGGGTCTCTGGGAGGCAGAACACACACTTAGGGGATTGGCAAGGAATCTGGCAGGTTTCTACCACTCTGGGATTTTTTCCTTTAATGTCAGTCTTTGCTAAACTTCTTCCCTTCCTACTGAAGCTAATGTTTTCTAAGGCTTACCAGCAAAGGTAGAAATTGTGGGCAATAGTACTAAAAATTGTTTTTTTCAGTGCTGTACAATTTTTTCCTCTTAGGCAAGTGTCCAAACAGTAAGTACAACTGTAAAAGTCAGCGTGCTAACCTGCTAATATTTTGTCACATGTATATCCTATTTTGATAAATGGGGATTAACACTTACTGCATTTCTGTAATTAGGAAAAAAAAATGTATCATCAGAACAAAAGGCAATCCCCTGTTAAGTTAGGCAGTGCTTTGCTACCTGCCTTCGAAGGGCTCCAGACTTCACCTCCAGGTCCCCCATTGTCTTTCTTGAGAGCTGCTATATCCAGAATGAGTACTTAGGAAAAGCCTGCTGCCTTATCAAGCCAGAATTTGTGCATGTTCAGGCCATACCTCAGATGTAGAGTCTGAAAGACAGAGATGACTGAGTTCAGTTCACATCCAGTTACTGCCAAATGGGAACTTTAGAGGGGACTGTTTCACTTGACGTCCTCTTCATTCATGTGTGTGTAAAAATCCCAGTTGGACAGAAACTATTTAATGGAAGGACAAAGCTGTTTTCTTAAGGGGCATTTGGAAATATTTGAGGTGGTGGATAAAAGAATACAGATTTCAACTTGAAAAGTAGAAAGAAAAATGGAGTGAGAGAGCATTTTCTTGTCACGACATAACATATACCCCTTATATTAGTATCCTGTTCTTACACACTCAATACAACATACAGACAAGCATCCTTAGGCTAAAGAGGTCCAGAGAAAACTACTTGTTTGGGGGGAAGGGTAAATGCTCTAGAGTAAATGCTATTTTATGTATTTTGGATTGTCTTGTTTCGTTTTGAATTAAATGAGTACTAGAAGGCCACTAGAATGAAAACCAGCAAACTGGTTATTACTGGTGATAGGATGCCTGTGTATTGTGTTCCTTTTTCAGGCAATGGGTGTGTATCTCTATGGTGAATTAATGGTGAATGAAGATGTGAAACAACAAGAACTTGCACATAAATGCTTTGCTGCAGCGCGAGAACATATGGATGCATCCTCAGCCAAAGTGGTGGCAGAGATGTTGTTCTGAAGAGGTGATTTTTCTTTTTAGATTAAACACCCTGGCTTTGCCTCATGCTGAAATAAGGTGCAGATGTAATAAATTTTGGCACACCATAGAGCTTGTGGCTGCTTTGCTCGAGAAGTAACTCTTGTTAAAAATGTCTTGCTTTTTCTTTTTTTTTTTAAATTCTTCTTCCTATTTTTTTAATTCCATCTGCTGTAGCAGCGGGTTAGATACCTGTAGACCCTAGCTGGAGAGCATGGAGCATGGCTTTGTTGTAAACTTTGCAATGGACTGTACAAGAGGCAACTGTAAGTCTGAATGGCCAGAGCAGGCCAGGCCTCCCCTGCAGTTGTTTCCCATTCTGTATTTTTAACTCCTCTCACAGAAATTGCAGTTGTGCAAGGAGCATTTCTGTTTAATGAAGCTGCGTGTTGACTTGATAGGCAGCAGTCTTACAATGGACACATGAAGCTTTGCGCTTGGAAGCAAACCTGAATCATGTGAGAACAAGCTGATAATTCAAATGGCTTTGTGTTAAGAGTAGTGAGGCCTTTGAAGACTGGTTACGAGGTAAGAAGAGCAACCTTAACATGAAAAAACTGCTTACCATCATACATAATCTGAAATTAGGGGGGGAAGGAATCGCCAGAGAAAAAGCAGAATTGCAAGAAATGTTCATGGAGTAAAGATTGCTGCAGTCTATAAACTGGTAATTTGCAAACATATTCTCCATTTCTCAGTCTATTTGAGTAACTAGAGGTAAGCTTACAGTGTCTGTACATGCATGTTTAACACACAGCCAATTAGGATTGGTATGAAGGTCTCTTCCAGTACAGCATACCTCAGATTTTTGCTTAATGATATAACCCAACTGACACTCTGGTTGCCTTGGTTGTTCACATAACTTTACAGTTGATTTATGGTATCAAAATTCAGGCATCTGAATTATCAAAAGCATCAATTTCTAATGGGTACTGAGCAGAAATCTTCATTTTCTCCCATTCAAGCCTGTACATGTAGCAGTACTTGTAGTGAACACTTGAATTTGTGATGTTTATTTTATTCATATGAAATATAGCAGATGATATATACCATGAAAACAAGTTTGTTTATGAACAGCCATTTTGTTCTTTTGTATAGACAAGAATTATGCTTGCCAAGAAAATTTTCAACAGTTTTTAGTCTAGTAGATGCCTTCAAGTGTCTGAAGGCCAGAAACATGGAGATGCAGTTTGTTCTGGCACTGTGTACTAGGAACTGTCTTAGATATTTCCTTCAATAATAAAATAAAAATCAAAATTTGCACAAGCTTCTGGTGGTGAGTATCTAGCATGGGAAAATTATGTGGTGATATACGTGTTAGGAGTAGTTTAGAATTGCCCGTTTGGCCTTTCAGACAGACTAGAAGTCCATGGTGAGCTATAACATAAAATCTAAAGATACTGTTATGAGTACAACACTTTGTGTGACTGCACAGCTTTCTTTTAATGTTGTGGTTGTTTGGGTTCCTGGCATGATGATTTGTGACTTAAGATTAAAATCACATTGCCAGGGATTACCACACAGCCATAACCAGCTCCTCGTATGAAACTCAGCATAACTACCTGATCTGTGCACAGTGTGAAATCTGCCCTGTCCGTAAAACAGGAAGGCAACAGAGGACAGCAGCAGATGCTTTGTGGAAGAGCCTGCTCTCATAATTAGCTACACCAAGACAGGAACCTCTCTGGCGAGGTGCAGAGCTTAGCTAATTGGTGAACAGTGATTGTTTCCCTCTTTGTTCACAGTGGCTAAGTTCTACACCTGAAGAGAAGGGTTGAAACTTCGCTTAATGTCAGCTTGTGCAGGGCAGAGAGCGTTTGCTGGCTGAGCTGAATGGGCAGATTTACAGTGAATGCATGTGTGTGAGATGCAGGATACCAAGGATAAGAGGCAGAGATGACCTGGGGAGGACCAAAGACTCTTGGCTTCAGTAGAGAATAACAGCACTCGTCCAGTTCTCCATCTGACTGCAGATGTAAGGCACTGCTTACAATAATTTGGTTACCATGCTTTTCTAAATGTCAGAGTAAATAAATGTATGTGACTTTAACCTGGAATTGTCTATAAAGCTTTGTTTCATAGTCTTCTCTTTAATGGATGCTGTCCTGATCTCTCTGCAGTTGTAGGTTAGCACCGTGTGTTGTTTGCATGAAATTCTGGCAGCTCCAATTGGAAACAACATACAGCTGCTGCTGTTGTTCCAGGCTGTTGATGGACCCGTCCTCCGGTGCCTACTGAGCTGATATCAGTTCTGATTTTACACACTGGCTCAGTTCAGCAGGAACAGGAGTCGAGCCCTAGAGCAAAAAAAAGATGTACCTTTTGTCAGAACCTTTGAGAAATATTACTGTTTTCTCCCAAAACACGAATCAGTATACATTATGTGATGTCCTGATGTTAAACATTAAATGGCCCAAGGTGGAAAAACTACCTCAGTACTATATAGACAACTGTTGGCTTGAGATGAGAAGGTATGTGGATATGTAGCATATCACACAGTATTGCTCGGGTAACTGACCACCAGCATTATTTTCAGAGTAACCTGCTAATAACCAAGCAAATGTGCTTGCAGTGTGAATCTTTGTTTTTTCCAAACCTTGTTGTGGCAGCTCTAGAAATCTAAAGAGATCATTATAACTCTGTGACCACAGTTACGTTCTACCGGTAACTCCAATTAGAAAGCTGGGGCAATGAAGAATACACAGATAGTCCTTTATCGTGACAGACTAATAACTTTTACTGCTGTTTCTGTTGCAGGAAAGATGACAGAGAAACTCTTTTTAATAGACCTCCTACTAAACCCTGATGGTACTAGGATTTCTTTGACCCAAGACATCAAAGAAGGGATTATGTGACTGCTAAAACAATCATCTGACAAAAACATTTACTTCTCAGTATTTATGCCTTCCAGAGGCTCACTGTACCCAAGACAGCACGCATACAAAATGAACTACACACAGACACATTACTGTGGCTTTAGGTTGTTTTTTAGTGCAAAAAAATTGGGGTTTATCCTTGCTCTTTGGTGAAACAAACATTCCAATTTGTAGATGCCAGGGACTCTAGATATGAATAATTTCATGCACTTCAGTAATTTGGCTAACATTAATAATCCCTGAAATTCAATGAAACTATATTCTGTACTTAACATTTTGTTTAAAACCTTTATGCCAAATTAAAAAAAAACAATATAAAATTAGCAGGATTTGGGGTGGGTCTCAGGAAATTAATTGGAAGGGCAGATACCTGTGAAAAGTGACCAGGTATCATCCTTGAACTACAGAAAGCACAAAATCAGCATTCTCTCTCTTGTCTTGTTTAAGTTAACTTTTACCAGAAATGCCAGACCTTCCACTTTCTGAAATGTCTTCTGTACCCCTGTGGTGCTCCTTTTTTGCACAGTGATTATATCGAGTGTAGCTCTTCTTTCCTAGGAACATACTGCCCCACTGATTAGAAAACATCCTAATTGAATTTAAAATTGCAGATTTCTGAATGTACTTACCCGTACACTCTCATTTTACATCAAATACTCCTGTAAAAATAAATACTTTTTGCAAGTATGTCGAGTCTTTCTGTTGCACAGTGGTTCAACATTAATTTACAAGTTTAGGAAAAAGAATGACCCCAGTTCTGCTTTTGCAGTAGGAGAGAAGCAGCTGAAAATCATTAGTTAATGGACAGTAACAAGAAAAATGGAAGGCAGTAATTCATTTTATAGTTCTGGTGGTTGGAGCCTGCCTCAACAGCGACTCTGGTCAAATGGTACAGCTCTTCTTTACCTTGCTACACTGTCTGACCTCTGCCTTGAGGTGCACAGTGTTAATACCTGAATTATGGGTCACTTGGCAATTTCTTCAAATGCAGCAAGAATTAGGGAGTTGTCCAAGAACACGCTGAGATACCACAGTGACTTCTAATGTATTTTCATTCACAGATGTAGTTACTAAGGGATCCTATTCATAAAAGAGTTACACTTCATTTCGCAGGTCTTTCTGCAAAGGCCAGCAGAGCAAACCAGCTTGCTTTTTTTTGCCTTACCATTGTGTAAGGGAAAGAACCCAGAGGTGGATAATGCTTTTGCGCAAGATGCTCAGGAATCAAATGCATTGTAAGTCTCTTTATAGCCAATATTGTTAAAAACTACATATCAAGTAAGACTTTTCACAGATTTGCAAACAGCACCAAATTTTCGTTCTTTAAAAACTATCCACTTTTCTTCTTCTTTTTTTTTTTTTTTTTTTTTAAGACTGAGCACAGCAGTAGTTTATTTCACTTGGTACAGCTGTTCCAGTCTGTCTCAGCAGTATTAATGTGAGCATGAACTTGAACATTGATTTCCCTCACAGCTTTGTGATCCATCATGCATTGTAGCAACTGATAAAAGGAACAGAAAATAAAACCCCAAACATGGCAAAGAGGTGGGTGCTCTAGCCCTGTATCTGGGCTTGTATGGCCTGTTGTTGCTAATCTGACCATTGCTCTGCTAAATAGAGTGAGGCTCCACATTCAGAAGGAAGCTAAAGCTGGGTTCAGTTACTGTCACCATAATTCATCAGAACTAAGAAGAACAGGAGATACCTTTGTGTATTACGTTGTAGCTTCCTGAATATGACATAAGCATTATCATAAAATTCTTCTGAATCGTGTAAAAAACTCAGTGATCCACACAAAGTGCCATTTAAGTTTTTAATAGGCCCTATTGAAAGCTTAGCAGAACAAAAAACAAACCAAAGTTACTGTTCATTTTACCCAAGGTTCCCCCAACATGGAGGTTTCCATATTAACTGCCTGAGAGGAGGAAGTAGAGTCTAATTATGGTAAATAAAAGCAAACAACAAAAAAATCTGTTTCCAAATTTACTATAACTCAGATTATTACTGGAAGAGATGTTTTATTGAATGTTGCGTTGATCCAGACTTGACCATCAACACGCTACAATCCAGGGAAACTGCCCTTTCGTCGTCGTTTGTTCGTAAGTAAGGCAGTTGGGAAAAGTGGCAGAAATGTTGTAACACTAAATGTCTGTTCAGAGCTGAAAATGAAGACTCAAAAGACATGACAAGCCTGTGACAAGCATAGGCACTCATTTAAGTGCATCCTTGCCCTAAGTGGATTTCATTCTATTTCTGTTTCATAGACAGCCCCCTCTAAATAAAATAAAGCTTTTTGGATTTTGTGGGGGTTTTTTTGTTGTTGTTTTCTTGTTTGTTGGTTTTTCTCCGATTCCTAATTCAGTCCTTTCCAAACATAGTGGCAGTTTTACTTTGGATAGCATTACAAAGCCCATTGCAGAACACCGGATTGTTTCACGAGGCCCGCGGCTGGTTCACACATCACTGATTCTCTTCAGGACTTACTTTTAGCTGTAAATTTTTAAGCTAAAACTGTAGATTAGGCAAGGATCACCATTAGTACCTTGTGCTGCTTACTGGAGTCACTTCTTCTCAGTGAAGGCAGACCATGTTGAGCATATGAGCTGGACAAGTCTCTTGACGCCTCAGAGGATTTGCATTCCTGGTCATGTGCTTCCTGCTACAAACAGAAAGTTACATAAAACATACCCTTTTACTGGCAGCAGTTTCTCTGCTTTCCGTCTTCAGCTTTGCTGGGGGCTGCTTGCAGCTGCTGCTGGCTCTGTGCTTCTTCCTCCTTTAGAATGGAATTATCTGTACCCTATTGCCCATTCCTCACACATCAGAGGGAAGTAAAAAGGCACAGCCTGGAAACAGCAGATCTAGCCAGTAACAAGATCTAGCCTGAGCAAGCAGGCAGCTTGCTTGAAGAAACGCACGGAACTCAAGGCATAAAGAGCCTATATGGATTTCTAACACAGAAATCACTATGAGAAAGAATATTGTGAAAACAAAAAAGTGCTAGAAAGCTAGGCCATAATAATGTCTGATGTAAAATACTGCAGCCACCCATTTTATCTATCTCCACAGCTGATGAAAGTCTTGAAAACTGCTGTTTCTAGTACAGAAAGTTTCATCTGTTCGTTAGTTGGCAGGTGCAGACTCCTCTGCATAGGTAGGAATGAGCGTGCAGTTAAGTTACTGTGTGCCATTGTGTTCCAAAGGCTTTACTAGTTATGTGTTGATCTTTTCCATGTAGAAACTGGACTAGAAGTATCTGAAAAACGCAGACCTTCCAGGTCACCCTGGGTCACCCCCAGGCTTTGTATCATGGACATGGTGGGTCCTGCATGTGCTGCAGTCTGGTGCATGAACGCAGCAAGTCATGTTTGTCCTGCTTCATCGCACTGCTGTCCTAGCTTCTGTGCCTGAACAGGGAGGCGCTTCCATGCCTTCACAGGTCTGTCCTTCCATACGCATGATTTAAGAGAGTAAGGAGTAGTTAGAGATGAATTATCTAAGAACATTCAGATTTTACATCTGTAACTTCATGTATTTTCCTCTGAGCAAAGCAGTCTCATATAATGTACTTACATAGTAAGCCTACCATTTGACATAAAGCCACATGCTGAGCACAGATCCTTACTTTAATCCACTGCAAGCCTTACTCCAGGACACTAGTTCTTAATATCTAAAAGGAAATCAATGTATTTTGTGGTCTTTAAAACTATAAAATACCTACCTTTGTGCTATAATTCCCAGAATTCATGAGTTGGTTTTATGTCTTTTGTAACAGGCAAAGATTTTAACAGACATCTAAATACATTGCTGTTCTCTGCCCCAATCTTTGATACCCCGACTAGCAGTTAAATCCACCAACACCAAAAAATTGATTACAAGGAAGGACAAGGAAGCAACCAAAAGAAGAGCCTGACTAATCCAGAATTTCACCAGAAGCATAATGAGTTCAGGCACATACAAATACTGAATGTATACACCAGCATGGATACATTCCCTTGTTTCTTTGAGCACAACATGTTGGAAAAATCATTTTAAAAGCTTCTCTTGCTGGCAGGCTGGTATTTTGTGCCAGTGAAGTGTACCAGTTCATAAAGAAACTGAGACACTTGCACAGTGCTTGGGAGATAAACTTCATTTGTTTACTACTAGTTAAACTGAGTGTGTATTTCCTGCACAAAATTAAGGGTGGGATTCTTGCTGCTTATAGCTGCCAGAAGAACAGGCATTTGTTATAACTCATTTAAAGGCATACAGGAGTTGCAGTTGTGTAAAGATTTGCTTTTTCATGGTCATTTTATGCCTCAGAAAACAGATCTTAGTTTTCTAGCTGAGCATTGCTTTGATTTGGCACAGTTGCCAGCAGTAATGTCCACAGTACTACCATAGAAAAGCCTGGTTTTGCCTATCAATCAGTCAGCCCCATTGCAGAAATGTGCTGTCCTCTTGCACGCCTCTGAGCAGCAGCTGGACATCATTGTAGCATTCAGTTAATGTAGTTAATGTTTTCATCTCTGAAAAATGCCGTTTTTGAGACTACTTCCAGGCTTTTCCTCTGGTCTTGCTGGGAGCAGTGTGGCAGCACTGGGACTCCCTGCTGAAACTGGAGCATTTCCTTCCTGAGACAATGACATCTGTTTTGCCAGTAGCATCATCCCTGGCCATCGTGCCTAAATGTTGCCAGATCTAAACAGACTAGCTCCAGATGATGGTGTCTGGCACCATAATGTATTTCACTTCATCTTACATTAACCTCATGTTATTACATCACAGTATCATCTAACTTTGTTCTTCAGGTTTTTGTATTTAGTAGTAACAGCTATCTGCTTTACAGCTATATCCCCGTACAGTCAACTCCTGCAAACATAACAAAACTAACAATTGCATTGTGCCAGCAGCCATCTGCTGATGCATTCTTCATCTACCTCTTGGTGTGTCTGAAACTCACTTGTTTAACTGCAAAGTTAACCGCTTAAAATGTCATTCTAGATTATTGAACTTTATACCTGAAAAGTACTATTTCTTGTTCTCTAGTGCAAAATGTAACCCCCTCTCCTCCCTCATTCTGCCTTTCACATGCCCCTTCCATACAGCCATGGCATCATCATCTGTTTTGGGCTCACTCGTGTTCCTTTTTTGTTATATGGCAGTATTACCCTGCAAGTCTGCTAAGGTTTTGTTATTGCCACCACTTGTGCTGAAACTGCCCATCATGCCCTAAACTCATTGTCACGTCTTGCTCCTTTTGACTACAACAAGGATTTGCTTGAATATAAAGAAAAATGCAACTACATGACATGACATCATAAATTATTTCCTTGTTTGTTTGGTTGGGTTTTTTTATATGGATGGTCAGTTGAATAATCATTCACAAGGTTGGCCATGTTACACAAGAACAAGCCCATCTGCTGACATTTTATATACCTTCTCCACTACTCCCTAGCACCTGCATATCCCTTTGTCAGTCAAATCACAGGAACACACAGCTTTTCTACTTGATAACTGGGAGCAAAGAGTGAGAATTAGGAAACATTCATACAATGAAAACAGTAAGGCATTCACAGACACAAAAAAGATTAAGCTTAAGTCTTACTGACATCTTACTGACATCTTAAGCTAGCCAGTTCTCTTTTACTAACGTCAAGTAATGCTAGCATCAGCTGTAGGAGAGATGTGACACTGAGAAAAGCATTTGCCCTACACCACAGAATGGTAAGGTCAATGCTACATGTTGGTGTATTTTTGTCATTACATTTTGCCATCAAGAGCATCCAGCACCAAAACCACAGGTTTGTAAGAGGTGAGAAACAAAACCACCAAAATTATTCCCTGTTCTGTCTTGAAACACAACTAGCAAAGACTGGAGGTTCTTGTATGTTTTAGAGGTGGTGAGGACCCACTGCTCCCAGTGCTGTCAGGAAGAAGGAGCTTACTCTCAGAACACCTGAATAATTGAAGCTAAACTGTCCTTCAGATTCACAAAACTGAATTGATACAAAAATTATGGAAAATATTGAAAAACATGAGAATTATGGGAAAGGCACCACAGGAGTGGCAGTCCTTCTCATATTTTCTTTAAATACATGTGGATTGCCAGACTTTGCAATATGTACTGAAGAACTGTCACAGAGTAACAGTTTAATGGCGTACACCGTTACTGGGCTTTTCAAATGCCTGATTCTTGAAGTAGAGAGGAGACAGCATGGATATAATACAAAACTCTCAATATTCTATGACAATTAAGTTAGCCAAGTCTAAAGAAGCTGGGGCAGGTAACAGCTGACTTACTTACAGACTGCTGTATGGTTAAGACCTAAGTATCTATGGGAAGGATCTCAGTAGAAAGAACAGATATTCAGCTCGTGATTTTATATGCACATTCTTCAACTTCATTCTGTGATGTTTGCAAACTTTAGGATATTCCATCTTAAAATAAAAAATAAAATGACTGGCTCTACCATTTGTACAGCCTGCCCATCATTAAGAATAGGCAAAAGAAGAAATACCATCTCTAGCTGGAGAGGCAGAACAGGTTGTCACAAAAAAAGTGAATCTTACTGAAAGTAAACTGAATTTATAGGTATGAATTAGCAGTAATCAACATACAGATTAGAATTCCAGGTAGTGCCTGGGTGAAGAGATGGCATTACATACATAGGGACATACAGGGGCTGACATATTTCTTCCCTTTCCCTGACAGGTACACTGGGTGACTTGCACTGTTACCTAACGGGCTAGGCAAAAAACAATTGGTTTCTGTTGCTCGTTTCACTTTCTACTACAAACCTATTAGGGATCATACCCACATTCATCTTGGATCCTGGGCAGAAAGGGGGAGAGGGTGAAGAGAAACAAAAGGGAATGCTTCTGTCTAAAGAGTAACTGTGTCAAAGAGCTCGCTCTGCCAATACAGCAAGTGGAACCAGAACCACTGAAATCGAGAAAAGCTACAATGAAAAACAGCAGCTATGATCTGAAACCTTTAAATCAACAGAATTAACTTTCCAAAATGGATGTTATAGCTTAATGGCAAGGTTTGGCCTTGACATTTCCTCAGTATCCTTTCATGGCCTATGTCAAGCAGGCTAGAGGAAGCAACTCTTAACAGTTCAGTCTGGCCCTAAAAGTATGCTGTACTGTGTATTGCTCGGCACCGATCTTTTGTGTTTAATAAAGAAAAAAGCAAACCCATAAGAAAGGAAAGTTGAAACATAATGTCATTTGCAGTGAATTTGAATAAGAAATTTAGTGGTCTATGGAGACAATACTTATATTTTTGTTGCGTCTGCAGAAAAGACAGTAGTGATCTTGCCTACTTGAAACTTGCAGATAATGCCTGAATTCACACACACATCATTCATTTCCATCTTAAAAATTCCATAGCAAATTTCAAGGTCCCTCTCCTCTTCAGTGGAATTTGATGCTTGCTTCTCCCTCTCTGTTCACAGACAACTCAAGCTGATACAGAAGTGCAGCACAATCATGAGATTAAAAGCACTTAAACACTTACTGGTGGTCTCTATAGAGAATGATGACACAGATGGGAAAGCCATCTCCTCAGCTACCAAGTTTCTTTGGAATAAAAAAATGGAAATCCTATCTTTAGAAAACTTATATGCAGTAGAAGTTACAGCAGCGTTAGTCGGAACAAAGATAGCTGCTTTTTCAAACATAAAATATTAAGGAAACTCTTAACAACAGCATGCAAACAACACACTGCATACACCTATTTCAGTAGCCTCAAAATGAACACATAAGCTAAGAAACAAAAAACAGCAAGAAGTGAATAAACTGCATATACAGGCTGATTTGGTGCATAAATATGGGAAATCTCAAGGACGGTGTAATTCAGAATGTGGATAGCTAAGTGGAACTGTTTGTTATGGTCAAGAATATGTAAAAATGTGTGAACATAGCAGTATGCCTCTGCAGAAGTTCATGGGCCTAACCGATGTTTTTATTCAAAATAGTAGAAAAGAGAGGGCCATTGTTCCTCAGGGTCTGCTTTTTTATGAAACAAGTCTATCATCTGACATACTACAGAAGAGTTATGAAACACGCTATTAAAGTAGCAAGAGATGTTAAGAGATGGAAAGTTATTAAAGTGTACAGACCTATTAAAGACATAGTCTTGCTGGATGTTTTTCTGCTACTTGTTGGTATAAACTGTCTTATACATGGAATTGTTATTTCCTAATCCTATCAGTTCTACAAGTAAACCAAATATAAACATCACGGCTATATTTCCACTACCGAGTTCCAACATCTTGTGTTTTTTTCTTCCATCTGTCTCACTCTCCCTTCACATATATGTAAGGATATAAAGTACAAACTAAGGCACAATACATGCCTACTAACTACATTGCTACAGCATGCTACAGCTAGCTGACATTTCAGATCTTAGTTTCAGTGGCTGATGGCAGTCCAGTGCCTATCCCTAGCTGGCTCCTGGCCACTGAGAGGACCCAGTCACTGTGAGTACACTTAAGCCAACAGAAGGGGCTCATGCGGTTTATTCCTTCCCAGCAACCAAACAGCTGGTTAAAGGAAGATGGCCAATGCAAGCAAGAGAAACTCCATTTTGGCATTCACTAGTGAACAGATCACCTAACAGCAAATTCCCAGCATAAGCTACTCTCCGCTAAGGCAGCAGATGAAATGGCTTCCGTGAGCCTTTCTTTTAAATTCAGGCAAGCACTTACGGAAAAATTGTACCACAAGTAAGAAAAACTTGCCAGAGAGGTAGGGCGACTTAAACAGGCACACATATGAATACTGCTCTTAATTAAGTGCTAGAAGACTGCCTCTAGCACCAGCTAATTCAGCTGCAGTCATTTAACTTCTGGTGTTGCTGCAGTCATTTAACTTCTGGTGTTGCCTTGTGAAACACCCTGATTGTGTAACAAAGCCGTTGCAGACTATCCAGAAAGTGTTAAAATGGATTCAAAAACATGCTTGGTGCCCTGGTGGAGGACTCCTTAACATTCCACCTTGCGACTTTCCAAACTTGCATCTACTAGAAAGCTGCACTTCAGTGTCAGATCTCACCTTCTTTCACCCTTCTTGTATCACAAGAAAAACTGCGTTTTATCCATGACATTATCTTCTTACACAGAGCATTAGCATTTTATTCTGTCACTGGATAATACAGCAAAGAAATGGAGTAAACCTGTATTAGTAGTGCTCGATTTAATAACTTAAAAGTAATTTTTGCTCAACATTTTATCTTAAACTTGTATAATACTTCCATTTTTTTTTAGTTGTATCCCCCCAGAACTAAAATCAAGCAAATTAACTCACTTGCATCTTCAGTCTGACTTTCTATTAACCTCTCTTTGCACTTACAACACTGTGAGTATGGAACTTGTGATCAAGTCCCAGGAATAACTGACTAAGTGCTAGTCAGCTAAACTGCAATACCTGGTAACAGATCTGTTCCTACCGTACTTCACAAAATAAAATGTACTGTGCTTTGTATAAGCACTGTGCTAGGATTTTGGTTGCGTGAAAGCCATAGATGTGTCCTTTTTTTCCCCAACAATATACACAGAAACCATCCAGGTCCATGTTGGAAAGTTTGGGGAAGTCAAAAGCTGTAACTTAGCAGTCATAGACTGGAACAGATGCATCATCAACAAACAAGTTTTCTTACTCAAAACAACTCCTTGAAGAAGAATAATTTTGAAAAGCTCTCTGTGTTCAGTGCAATATGCAGGATTACGTGGTGTGTTGACATGGAAATCGGACGGAAGGGAACAATTACTTGAGGGCTGATTTTAGGGCTCACTGGCTGCTTCTGCATAAAAGTACAGCCCTGAAGTCTTCAAAGAACTTTTTCAGAAAGCAGCAATTAGATTAGATGGATAACGCAGGAGCCATGATATGAGAAATCTTCCATTACTCAAGTCTATCAAATCACACTGCCTTCCACTGGCAAACAAACAAAAGTAGCTTCAGCATGCCACAAAATCATGGTTTATATAAAATTTAGACCCTTATTTCAAGCACTGTGAAAGAGCAAGGAAGAAGAAATAAAACAATTTATAACTATGCTAAAAAAGGCAAAATAATGCCAGTATGCCTGTATCGTTTCAAAGTTACAGATAGCATCAATTAGGTTTCTTTGTTAAACCCTTCTTAAACAAGAAAGCTCTTCTTGTAATATTTAAATCATGGTATTTCTTAAGAAGCCAAACACAGGAAAATGAGAAAGTACCAATTCACTACTAATTTTGTTCTTTCTGCCTTCATCACACATCTACTTCCTGTGTAAATTGACCTGTCACTATTTAAGAGGATATTGATTTCATTTAAGAAAGGCAGGAGAATTTTCATGTGCTTTATTGGTGGCAAAAAAAGAGAAAACAAAAAACCAAACAAAAACCCCACACTGTGAAAGGACAGTTACAGTCATCTACAACAACTGTAATACATGCATAAATATAATACCCATATCATTCACGTAACAAATCTGCAAGAATCATACATTGCAACTGTTAGCCAGTCTTTCTTTTTAAGTAGTTAGAGTTACATATTGTGGCAAAATGGAGAGGATTCAAGGATAACCCAAGTATCTCACATCCAACAACAGGATTAGAAATTAAAGCAAAAAAAATTAACTCATTCTTCCTTTGGAGATAAATTTTAGATGATATATCATTCTGGGTAGAGCACTCCACATGTGTTCACGGTAGACAAATAGCTCAGAGCTTATGATAAAAAAATAATTTAGTTATAGTTAATCCCATGCTTTCCAGGTATTATACTCAGGGAACAGAAACTGGGTTGCTCTATTTTGCTTTTTTTAGATGTATGTGGCTACCAACAACTGGAAAATTGCAACATAACCTCTTTCTGATTTTTCGTTCAGAACTATTTTAACTTCAAAAAGAGAAAAAAACCTTTATTCACAACATACATTAATTATTTACTATTTCTTCATATGCTGGATTCAAATACTAAATATTTTGTAATACAGATACTACAGACACTAACAAACTGATTGACAGGATATGTAATGTCTGTAATTTGGTCTGACATGACTCACTAGGAACAAAATTAAAAGAAATCAGTCAACGGCACTGCAAAAAGTACCCTTCCACTCTTACAGCCAAGGGACACCAAGTACGTTGTTTTTCTTTTCTTTAGCTCAAACCCAAATGGTACACTCAGAAAACTGTGTTAATCTAAGATACATGCCTCTGATTTTATATGCAATAATAGTATTCCAAGTAGCATATTTGAACATAGCACAAGTATTGACATTAAATGACGCAGGTAATATACAAAAAGAAATTACTGAAAAGTGTTCAGATCCTCTGTCATTACTGTGTGCTTAAGTTAAGACGGAAACAGGTTCAAAAAACCTTTCGGGACAAATACTTTCCTAAGTGTAAAACACTAAGCCATTGCTCCCTATCCATGCTCTTTTGCCTGAGACAAAAAACCTAAACAACGAGGCAAGCAAACTACCTCTGGACACAAAAAGGAAGGAGTTGCAACCATATGGTCTCTTCAGGAAATTCTGCCCTCAAAATGGGAAGTTTCTTTATGCCTATGTTGTGCTTGCTCTGTTTTATCTGTATGAAAAAAAAGTTTTGTTCAACAAATAAACAACGGTATCAGGCACAGCACACTGAATATAAACTCTGCTGCAAACAACCTCTACCTGCAGTATCTGCTGACAAAGACCAGCTATTGGTATAGTACTATGCAGAGAACACTGTCCTGTGAAAGCTGCAGTATGGAAAACAACATTTAGCAAATCTGAGGAGTTTCATTTTGGAAACATTTTAAAACTGAACTAAAGAGTTCAGGAAACAGCGTTGATTTCCTGAGAACATAGAGTGCATTCACGATGAATCACCGTCAGTTGAGATCACTGTTAGTTCCATAAAAGCAAAATTACAGAACAAAACATTTTAGGAACAACTTATCAACCAAGCAATTGGATATGATTTGCAAATAAAACCATGGGTAATTTGGGAGAAAAACTGATCCTCGGAGAGATAAACAATAAGGATATGATTAAACTGCTTTAAATGACCTAGGTCTCCTGTTAAAGAAGGTGGTCAGAACAAAATTTTCAACCATCTTTAGTATTTGCTATTATGTTGTAAAGGGCAAACATTTCCAATAAAGGAAATTCAAATATCTATGAAGGAATACAAAGTTGCAGGATAGGCTTAAGATATGTTTTTACTGTTGGAAATGTTAATGAAACACTGACACCTGGATAAAGATCTGATTTGTTTGCTTGATAAATAGATAATATTAAAAATCTAAACTTTCGGTGTTAGGTTTTTAAGAAGTTCATTCAGCAGCTTCACAGTCCTTGTATTTTGTTCTCCATTATGCTTAATTCTGTATGCAGTACGGGTAAGAAGGCTAAAGACTTCTTTGCTTGAGTCGGTTGTCTCAGTAATCTGAAGGGAAACAGGAAAGATGGGAAATAATGTAATCATGTTGCTAGGTACTAAGAATTCTCCATTAATGCTTGCAACAAACCCACAAATTTGTCCCTCACCAGTGAATATATGAAATGCTCCAAGTTTAAAAGCAACTTCTGCCAAGATGTCTCTTTCATATGTCTTGGTGGAACTGAACAATTTTGAGATTTCTACTGTTCTCTCAAGTTGAAGTGAAACAAATGAAAAGGTCAGAAAGTTTTTAAAGGAAACACAAATTGCCAGACAGTGTAACCATTTATAAGTCATCTCCTTAGGAAACAACTGAAAGCACATGAAGATGTTGGGTGAATTTGGGGAGACAATTCAGCTCTGTAAAGCTTTCAGAAGTACCAGGAAAAGACCCTAAGTTGCAATTTTTGTAGATCAGGAAGTACTTTACATACTTGTTATAAACCCAAAGTTTACTATGCTAACCAAAACCACTGTCATGCACCCCAGTTTTGTTCCCCAGCATTCTGCTCTTCTTATATTGTCTTCAGGCCTTTTCAAATCACATGGAGAGCCTAGCTACTCATCAATGATTACACAGAATTATCAAATGGTTTGGGTTGGAAAGGACCTTAAAGACCATCTAGTTCCAACCCCACTACGTTGGGCAGGGCACCTTCCACTAGAACAGGCCTTAAACACTTCTGGGGATGGGGCAGCCACAACTTCCCCGGGCAACCTTCTCCAGTGTCCCACCACACTCACAGTAAAGAGCCTTTTCCTAATATAAATCTATCCACTTTCAGTTTAAAGCCGTCCCCCCTTGTCCTATCACCGCATGCCCTTGTACCAAGTCTCTCTCCAGATTTCTTGTGGCTCCCCTCCAGAGACTGGAAGGCTGCTATAAGGTCTCCCTGGAGCCCTCTCTTCTCCAGGGTGAACGAGCCCAACTCTCAGACTGTCTTCACAGGAGAGGTGCTCCAGCCCTCTGGTCATCTTCATGGCCCTCCTCTGGACCCATTCAAGCAGGTCCACGTCCCTCTTGTGTTGGGGATTTGAACGTACTACTCCAGGTGAGGTCTCACAAGAGCAGAGCAGAGGGGCAGGATCATCTCCCTTGACCTCCTGGCCATACTCCTTATGATGCAGTCCAGGAGACAGCTGGCTTTCTGGGCTGTGATTGCACACTGCTGGCTCATGTTGAGCTTCTCATCAGCCAACACCCCCAAGTCCTTCTCCTCAGGGCTGCTCTCAATCCAGTCTCTGCCCAACCTGTAGCTGTGCCTGGGATTGCCCAGACCCAGGTGCTGCACCTTGCACTTGGCCTTACTGAACCTCATGAGGTTTGTGCTCGCCCACCTCTCAAGACCATCAAGGTCCCTCTGGATAGCATCCTTTCACAGTATTTGACAGATATGATCAGACTGACATACTCTGGCCTACAACAGCTCATGAGCATCCCATGCTGGGGAATACTCGAGTTTTGAAAGTTAGTTATGTTGCTTTCTGTAAAGATATTGCCTTTAGTCTTCCTGAAGAGGTTTAAAGTAGAAGACTAGTATGCATTGCAGCATCACTGCTCAACAGCCACACTCCTCAAAAGAAACACTAAACCCAAGAGACTGTAAAAGTCCATACAACCCCCTAAATTTTATCATTATATTCTTACGCGAAGGAGAAATTGATCATGTGTGAACTTACACCTAACATGCTGGAAATACCTTAGCCCTTCTAATCTCATACCGAGACAGCACTATTTACCTTGAGAGAGAAAAACACATTTTATTGCTTGTACCAATATACTTAAAGAATGTCAGCAACAATATAGCAACATGCAATGGGGATACTTCCAAATTTTACTCCTCTTTAGCTTTTTTTTACACCTTAAGTGACATTCTCTTGATATAAGGAAAGCAAGTGCCTGGAAAACATAGGGTTAAGATACTTTTAACTTAACTTAGGTCTAAGATAGAGAACAATGTTTGTTAAGTCTGGGGTGTGACAACAGAATTTAGTAGTCTTACTAACAAGAGTGATCTATTTCTTTCCATCCTTCTAATGAGTGACTATCCTTCTAAATATCAGTTAGTTTGGAGACGGTGACTCCCGAACACCTGCTAGTTCAGGACACTCCTTGTCTGCCCATCCTGTTCTGCTTGCAGTAAATTTTGTACTAAGGTCAGACTGTTCTAAATCTTTGCCAGCCATCAGAAACTTGCAGACATGGTTGGCTTCAGCTAATTTGTGATTACTGGGGCATCCAACTGTGCCAAAGGTGAAAAGTGCACCCTGAGGAAGACTGCTTACTTCATCTTGAAGACCCCTGCCCACAACCATCAAAGGGGAGTGCACAAGTGCCAAAAGGGAGGAGACTTATGATAATGAGTATCTAAACTAATTATAATATCCCTGTCAAACTCTCGGGAACCTAATGAATATGCATGTTTGTGTGTAATAAATATCTGCTTCCTTAACTCCTCGGTGTGCAAGTTAGGAGGAGCAATCCCCCTTGCACCCAGCGCCGTAATAAATATACCTGCTTTATAACTCTCTCTGAGTTGTAGAGTCTGATTCCATGCTTCACTCTCACATCTCCATTCTTTTTTTCTCTTATCATACTGTTTTTCTCTCTGGCTTTTGTAAAGCACCAAGTGTTTGCCTCATCAATGCTAACACTCGGTAACTAGCTGTTTTACTTAATAGAAAACAGAGAGAAGACAGTTCCATCATCTCTACCGCAGATCAGCAGTGATTTATAAATAGGGAAAATGAAATGTTTTGGACGAGCATGGCCAAATGTCTGTGCCAGGTATAAATGAACTGTAGATATCCCTTAACTGCAAGCTAGTGCTCCAACTATTTCTGCAGCTGTATAGTTGAGACAGCAACCGCTTCAGTGAGATCTTGTCAAGAAGTGTTAAGAAGGAAAATATTTTGACTGTGGCTGAAAATAAAGATGTAGCAGGCTAGGTGTAGCTGGTGTAGTCATAATATTCTTTAATTCTCTGTTATGTGATTTGTGGATTTGTTGTGGGATTTTTTTTTTAAGAGACAGGAACTTAAATCTAAAATAGTAAGAACCCCATGTTTTACTTACATTGAAAAAAGGGAAATACTTACATGGTAAGTAAATTCCTGCACAATCGTATGTCCACCAGATGAAAAGAGCAAAAAGTTGGTAAGAAGATGTGTTATAAGACGCTGGTTACAACACCGCTCTGTATGTGTTATACTGTGTACAGCAGACTCCAGATCTTTGACAGAAAGGACTATACAGTTGAAGAGCATCATTAGATGATTGTAGACTGCTTTAGCTTCTACCTGTAGGAAACAATTTCAAAGGATGCAGGATCAGAGAAGATCTTGCAGAGAAGATCTAAGAAATACTTATGGTATTTTTCCTTTGGATTTATTCACTAACAGGAAACTGAATCCTTGGCAGAAATTACCCAAACACAAAAAGAGTTTGAGCAGGGAGAACAGGGAAGGAAGGGCTGTACACATTTCTTTCATACTGATTCAGACAGAAGTGGACAGAATGGATTTTTTAACTTTCTTAGGTCTTGCAAATTAAGCAGACAGGGCATCGAGCCAGGATTTGACCTTTTTTTAATAATAAATGGAAATGGAGAAATTCCCTCAGCAGAACAGAGTCAGATTTTTGCATTGTGGACAAAAGAACAGAGGCTCCTCAAGGGCTCATTTCAGTATTGCCACTACAAATCAGTTAAATCCCCATGCGATCTGGCCTCTCCTGATAAAATGTCCTGGTATGAATGCAGTTTTTTTCCTTCTTCCTGTGTTGTTTGCAACTTACGTTTTTACCTTTTGAGTTAGCCCATAAAAACTAATTTTTACGGCAAGTAGAAAACAGAAGATTTTGGCACCTACACAATTGAAAAAAAAAAGTATAAGCAACTATTGCAAAAAATCCCAACAATAATTTTGTTCCCTATATTAAAAATAAACCAAACTGGTAGAAAAAACCAAAATGAGTAAGTGCAGAACAGTGGAAAAATACACCACTGCAGACCCAAAGGAAAAAGACACCCGTTTCTCAACTGTGTTAATGAGGAAAATTTGTTTCAGTCATTCACCGACTTTGCCCTGCACTATTACCAATTCAACATAAAATATCTGAAAAAGCTGCTACTTTTGAATTATGTCACCCACCCTCGGAGACTCAGTGACAAAGTTACTATGACCAACCTCCAAGATTTGTTTCTCCAGTGTTTCAGAGTCTAAAGGTATAAAGGACTCTAACAAATGATTGAGTAGCAGTATATTGAGTCCTGCACAAATGAGTGAAGACTGGTGAACAGCAAAATTAGCCTCCTTCTTCTTTAAATCAGTTTAACTCTATATATTCCTCTCTTGCTGATATTAAGCTGCTATCTAAAGTAAGTAAGTAGCAGGAAGACAAAATGTTAAGTCATGAGTGCATGCCTTTCCACACAAAAATAGGCTGCATTGAAAGTCCTCCAGCTTGGCATTTGCTAGAGGTTCCCATCCCATCTTAATCCTTAACTGGTGCAGGGGTTGAGGAAGAAAACACTCTATTTAAAAGAACTGAGAGCTAACCCGCCAAAGGACAAATTAAAAGAAAAAAGCAAATATCTAACTAAAGGCAGAAGCTTTGCATGAACTGTGGGAATGCTTCTGAAGTAGCCTGACCTGTGGAAAAAATAAGTCTTACTTGAAGTAACTACAGAAAAGAATCATAATGAACTGAAATATTAGACCCCTGGGAAGAGATGAGTAACTGTGTGGGCTGTCTGTGGAAAAGCTTTTTTCTTACTAAAGTTTGTCGTACATTATCACAAAAAAACTGATAGAATAGGGCAGACACAGGGAGATAATTTTGGGTATGGGTCAATGTAATTTCTTTCTGCAACTCCAGAGTTAGAACGACAATACAGAGATCTGCACCTACAGTCCTTCAGCTTTTTATTGCTTGGGTGTTGCCTTCTTTCCCAAAACCAGTCAATCCCAGTTTCTTCACTGTAGCTCAGCCAACACCCCAACCCACTCCTAGACTCTAAGAAATTAAAGAGGAAAAATTTTAAGGGACTGGGATGTGAGCTTGTGTTTGTAGTGCCATCTGGGCTGCAGGAAGGAAGGGGAGGAAATAGAATGTTGAAGAACACACTGTGGTACATGGACCACTAGACGCAAAATGAAAGTATGATGTTTTTCTAGCATGGTATACTGGGCAGAATCTGTTTTAAAAATAAATAAATAAAAATGGAGCTGCTGCAGCCAAATTTTGAATCTGAGCTTTGTAGATCAGATTGCTTAGGCCAGTTCAAACTTCTGTAATAGGTCTAAATTAAAGGCTTTCATGCTATTTGCATAAATACACAGACTCATAGCACTCTTCATGCAGTACAGCGCATGAGGTTAGAACAGTTTCCTTCTGTTAGAAACCCAGCATATTAGGGAATATAACATACTTTTTACAGTCTCATAAATGCAAAGTATCAGTATAGATACATATAAGAAATCAGAATAGATGTTCAAAGTTAAGATTCATAGCTGTGTCTGAAAAGTATCTTTACTGCTTCAGCTGCTGTTGCAATTTCTCTTGTGTTTCCTTATCAGAAGATGCCGTAACACAGCAGTGCTACACAGTGATTTAAAAAATACCATTCCTAGTGTAGTTTTACTGGTGATTAAAAACACCCAAGTTATCAAAAGAAAGACAAGAAGGTGCTTATCTATACAATATACAATATACTTTAAAAAGAGGGAAAATGTTTTATAGATGTCACCAACTAAATCCACAAAATTATCTTTCAGCTTCTCTACTGGAAAACAATTCCCAGGAGACCTTGTAAAGCCAGTACTTTCTCCAGTATAGAACTTTCATTTTTCTGGTGTGCACTATTTGTTTTATAGCAATAAGATAAAAGCAGAATATTGACTGCTTATTGCTGCTTAACATCACTACATTACGCACCATTGTTTGAGTCCTTTGTTGATTTTCATTTTGAGGACAGTAGTAAAACGCCAGCAGCCACAGCAAAGCATCTGGTTCTACAGCAGCCTTCAGTAATTGTTCTGCAGCAATATCTAGCCATTCTCCAAAACGAACAACCAAAAACCAGATTTCAAAAAGGTCAGCAGCAGAACTGGAAAATGACAAAGACAGAACTAAGTATTTCTTGTTAACATTTTTAAATGTCTTAAGTTAACTGCAAAGGGTGCTGGTCTGAAAATAAAAAACCTGAAACTATTCTTCCATAGATATGCCTTACCTGCTAAACATACAGCCATGTACTACTCTACTGTTTGCAGTCATGGCCAAAGGAGACACACCCGCTGTTACTAAGAGATTAACTTTGTCAGTAGGACAGAACATTACACCAGCTTCTGTGGCAAAATATTATGTATTAAATATATATCACAAAATTAAACTTTATCAACTATACTCTCCAGCTGAAGGATTTTCAAAACTTTAAGTAATATCTCAAATGCTGCATTCTAAGACACTGTTGTTTTATATTGCTTTCCAGTTTCTTTCTGTTGCTTTCCAGGGTTATTTTCTGGGTTTTGGTAATTCATGAGGAATTGCATTTAGATGGACTCAATATAAAGGTTTTAAGGATATTCATCTTCAGACTCTTAAATTCAGGTACTCTTTAATGAAAATTTTGAAGGTATTTACATCTGGGTTTCTGCATAAGAAAAAGAAAGATGAGAACGAACCACAGCTCATTGCTAGAGTTTCTCACTTGTACTTTTCTGAAGTTAAAATAAAGAGAAATAACAGGAAAATGCAAAACAACAGTAGGCATCTCAAAGCAAAAAGTCAAACTAAATGGGGAAGGAAAGACAGAAGTACAGCTGGAAGGAATGAAGAACCAGGTACGATTATTCCTATTAAGTTTGGGAAAAGTTTTAAGCATTACAGGTTTTTCTTAAGCTTTATTCCAGGGTGTCGTGGTTTAAACCCAGTCAGGTAATTCGTTCGCTCACTTCCCCCCCCCCCCCCCTTTCTTGCCCTCCCCCTGCTCTCGGAGGGATGGAGAGGAGAATCGAAAAGAATGCAACTCCCACGGGTTGAGATAAGAACAGTTCAGTAACTAAGGTATAACAGAGATCACTACTGCTACCACCAATGATAATAATGATAAAGGAAATAACAAGGGAACAGAATACAACACCTCAGCACCAGCTGACCGATAACTCGCCCCCCAAGCCCGACCAAGCTCCGACCGATACCTCCTCCAACCCTGCAGTCCCCCAGCCCTTCCGGCTAACTCCCAGTTACATCCTGGGCATGACGTGCTGTGGTATGGAATACCTCTTTGGTCAGTTTGGGTCAGGTGTCCTGTCTCTGCTTCCTCCCAGCTTCCCCTCCTCCCTGGCAGAGCATGAGGCTCACAAAGTCCTTGGCCAAACCAAAACATCCGTGTTATCAGCTCTGTTCCCGAGCTGAAAGTCAAAACACAGCACTGCACCAGCTACCAAGAAGGAGAAAAATGACTGCTACTGCTGAACCCAGGACATTATCCACCCCTTATTCCATACCATTCACGTCATGCTCAGATCCCACATTTTCAATATACCATCACTCTTATCTCGGTGCACTCTTATCTTAGTGCATGGACCAGTCCCTATAAAGCTGCTGCGTCCATCTGGTCCATGTCAGGCTCCATCTCTTGTAACAGTCTTCCAGAGCAGGAGAGACTGTGTGCAGTGTGCACACTCGTGAATAATCTGGGCAATAGTGTCCATTGTTAAGTCCACCCCTCGATCATGAGTCCATCTCTGTGTTGCATCTCTGCTCTGATGGCCTGAAGTGCCATGGGCCCACCAGGCTCAAAATAATTCACTGTCCCCTTCAGCAGTTTCTGCAGCTTGTTGCTGGGGACTCCATACAGCTGCCTTCCATCTCCGATGCTTCCAAAGCACTGGAGGGGCCCAGTGGACTAGATACTTGCCCATACTGTCACACACACCCTGCCACTCATGACTCTCCCGCCTTGGGGAAAATCTCTTGGTCCCCCTATATTGTTGTCTAACCCCAGACAAGACCCAAACCTGACTCTGCTTAACTTTTGAGATCAGACAAAATGGTTGTGGGTAGAACACAGTCTGTGTGTGTGCCAACATGCTGATCCCCATCACAATCAGCAGGCAGGTCCCAAGGATACCCAAAGGCCATTCAGAGCCTTCAGAACTCTCAAACGATGCTGCTGTGCTTGTCACTGGGGCTGGTGTAGCTGCTGTGCCTCCCGGCTCTCCCACCACCGGCTTCTCTTTTCCTGAGTCCAGCTCTTCCTCCTCTGCCTTGCTGGGAAATGCTGCGTGGTCTCCTGCATCCTCCTGGGGCTCGGCGGGCGGCTTCCGGGGAATGCTCTCGGCCGTCGCGGGGCTCGGCTCCTCCGCGGGGCTCGGCTCCTCCGCCGCCTTCTCCCGCTGCTCGGCAGCCGCTTCCTTCCTCTCCTCGACCGCCCCGACCTCCTCCACCGGCAGCCGTCCCCTCGCGGCCTCCGGCCCCGCTCCCGCCGCCGCTTGGTGCCCGGGGCCGCTCTCCCGGGCCGGTTCGGCTGCCGCCGGCTCCCGGGGCCGCTCCCCCTCGGCTCCCCGCAGCCTCACGAAGATGGAGAGTAGGGTGAGGGCCAGGCCGGTGAAGAGCAGCCGGACGGCCAGGTACAAGTCCACGGCCACGTCCGTCCAGCCCTGCTGCTGGAGCCCGCCCGTATTACAAGCCATTGCCATGAAGCACAGTGAGACAAGAACCTTAGCCCAGGCCCCACACTTGATAAACACTAACACAGCAAATACCGGCTCTAAGTAAGTTACAACATTCTGAAGCTGTGAGATCAACAAGAACAACTCTGAGAGCCAATAAATCAGCATTGCGACGAGTGACTATTAATCCGGTCAGATCTGTCATTATCTCAACCCTTCGTGCCCCACGTTGGGCGCCAAAAGAACTGTCGTGGTTTAAACCCAGTCAGGTAATTCGTTCGCTCACTTCCCCCCCCCCCTTTCTTGCCCTCCCCCTGCTCTCGGAGGGACGGAGAGGAGAATCAAAAGAATGCAACTCCCACGGGTTGAGATAAGAACAGTTTAGTAACTAAGGTATAACACAAATCACTACTGCTACCACCAATGATAATAATGATAAAGGAAATAACAAGGGAACAGAATACAACACCTCACCACCCGCTGACCGATAACTCGCCCCCCCAAGCCCGACCAAGCTCCGACCGATACCTCCTCCAACCCTGCAGTCTCCCAGCCCTTCCGGCTAACTCCCAGTTACGTCCTGGGCATGACGTGCTGTGGTATGGAATACCTCTTTGGTCAGTTTGGGTCAGGTGTCCTGTCTCTGCTTCCTCCCAGCTTCCCCTCCTCCCTGGCAGAGCATGAGGCTCACAAAGTCCTTGGCCAGACCAAAACATCTCTATCAGCTCTGTTCCCAAGCCGAAAGTCAAAACACTGCACTGCACCAGCTACCAAGGAGGAGAAACATGACTGCTACTGCTGAACCCAGGACACAGGGGACTTCAAGGGCTGCTGTGCCACCCCTTACAGGAAACTCCAAAAGAGCTGAGAAATTTCAGAAGTTGATGAAGTTGTCTGATACCATCACATTATCTGGGGAATGTGACAAGATCATAGTTGGAATATACTGCTTTATATTTAAGACTTTCTGGAAGAGTGGGCTGCACAGTTTTATGGATGAAGGTATGGTGTATGCAGATGGTATTCTGCCTGGAGTATACTGGTCACTGATGTTGTCTACAGATATACCAGGAATTACTGATCCTGAAAATGGTATTGTCTATATGACATAAAATTTCAGCGTCTTAAAATCCTATTCCTAGGACACAAATCCACCACACTGGTATTTCTGGATAAGCATGTTAACTGATATCAGACATAAGAGGTTGACATAGAGAGAAAACAGAATACTGAGGTGACTGCTATAAAAGTCACCACTGCGGATATTCCACAGCTTTTGGAGGGGATGGCTCAGAATGCTGTGATGTGTGACAAAATCTGAGATTAAAATTCCTTAGCTAAAAGAACAGGATCAGCACTGGTAAAGTCTTTGAAGATACTAGAATCTGGAAATTCAACATTAAAAAACTTTGACAAAAAAGAGGTGATTGTGATCTAGAACAACAGCCTACTTATCTGACCATAAGTCAATGCTGTGACAACCTAAGTGGGTAAGCTAGCTTTGAAACCCAGTGATTTACAATCAAAAATGGGATTTAATTAAAAGTTAAGAACTGAAAACAAGTAACTATACTTAGGGTAATATTGACAGTATTTAGGACTGTCAATGTTCATTGCTCAAAGGGTAAATACAAATCCTTAAACTTTATGCATTAAACATTAACAAGTACTTAGCAGAATAGGATTTAATTCTTGACTAGAGAGCCTAGGCACCACTTACAACTCAACATATCTTTCCTGTACCATCGAAGTGTCCAGTTTGGATTCACGTACCCTCCACTTCTGTCCCTGCTGCTGTTTCTGTCTGCTCAGAACAGTCCCAACAGTCTCTGACTGTCAGCTGTTCCACTGTCATTGCCAAAAGCAGCCCTTCACTTTCTCTGGGACTTCCCCCCGCAAAATATACATCAATTGGTTTCTGATTTAAAATGTCATATAATATTTATTAGATGACTTCATGTAATAATAGTGGCACAGAAGCAATCTGTACACAGCACCTTGCTGAAAGAGTTACATTTGGTGTAAAATAAAACCACTTAAAACCAGGCTATATAAACAGAAAGCACTGAGTATAAGAAGCAAGAGGAAACGCTGCATAGTGGTATTTTTCACTCCTCTGTTAATCTTAGAATCACAGAATCATAGAATCATAGAATAGTCAGGGTTGGAAAGGACCTTAAGATCATCCAGTTCCAACCCCCCTGCCATAGGCAGGGACACCTTACGCTAAATCGTATCACCCAAGGCCTCGTCCAACCTGGTCTTGAACACTGCCAGGGATGGAGCATTCACAACCTCCCTGGGCAACCTATATAATCTTACTACGTACAAAGGATGCAGAATCAGGAATAAAGCAATAAAAGAAAATTGTATACAGTTTCCTTGTGAATATTAGTATTTAAAAACTCAAGCCAGATCCATTTTCTTTTTAACTGAGAGGGGTTTGGTAGAAAACATAATTGTTCCATGAGTTCTAAAGGAAGTAAGGGAATATTCTGGCAAGTACAATACTATTCAAACTAGTGTATTATCAAAGCAAAAGGGGAAAAAGACCATATAAGACAAGAAAAGGCTAGGCCACAGAAGGAGAACATATATATTTCTATTATTGTAATACAGTATGATGAATAATACTCGTTTTATTTGTTTATTCTAAGTTTCAGTTATGTGTTTCTTTAAGAAGCCAGGGTCAGCTACTGGTCACACTCCAAGGGCGGAAAGGTTTGACAGACTTCAGGGATGAACATGTAAGACACAGCACTGAACTGCAGCTTATACAGAAAGTGAGAAGCTGCCAGCAAAGAGCTCAGCCTCAGAGGGAACAACAAAAAGGTTTTTCTACCACTCAACCACAACAACAACAAAGTCTCCGTGAGTCAACTGAAACCAAGTGTGGATGCAAGTATCAGTCTTCCAGGACACAGTGGGACAGTTGGGTATCTTTTGCAAGTCTCTCTGGCCTAAGCATTCCATGTTTCTATTGAAATATTTCAGGTTTAAAATAAAAATTAGTTTATTTAAAAGCTGTTCAACTTTCTTTGGAAAGCTGACTCTTGGAGCAGATCTAAGCAAGTCATGTCTCATCACACCTGGTATGAAAGACAGGGCAGCAACAGAGAGATGTATCTTTTATCATTCCTTTTGATACAGCCCTAGAGCATCTACTAACAAAGTAGAATTCATGTACACAAACACTATCATCATTATATCAACTATTCGGGGAAAAAAAAAGTGAAGGACCATAGGTCAGAAACATGGCAGGTCAGCTCCAACAGTAATATAACAAACAATGATACTGCATTCTAGCAGTCCTATGTATATATAAAAAAAAAAAACATCAAGAAGTTGGAAGTTTGGATGTTTGCATACGCCTGCAAAAAGCAAATACAACTAAAATGGTACTGCTCACAACAAACTCTTTCCAATACTAGCTGCTTTTCTGGTTGGAAGAGTTCTTGTTTGTCAATCCAGAATCGGTTTTAAAAGCTGCGGAGAGAAATGGGAGAGTAGGCAAGTAAGCAGTTCTGCTATACAGCTACCTATTTGCTGAAATGAAAGGAACAAGAAGATTTTATTTACTCAGAGGCTTATTGGACAGGTCTATAGGTGCTACAAACTTCAGGTTTAGTAAGTAAACAAAGTCCTATTCTTCAAAACAAATCTCTACTTTGAGAATAAGAAGCAAATGATGAAATGTAGCCACTGAAGACTTTGAATGACATGTCTTTTCACAAACTAACATAAAAAGGCCAAAAAAACTAGAAAATATAATACTGCTTACCTAACATTTGTATCTTCTACCAATGCTTTGAGCGTATCTGAAATGCGTTTCAAATGTGCAGACCAGTGTGTAGCTGGCAGCTCTGAGGAGGGAGGATAAACATAAAACTTTCAATTCTACTTTGTCCAGCTAGCAAAATTAACCATATTAATCTATCAGTAAAATCTGTGCAACCTGATTCAGTTATCATAAAGCATTTAAAATTTCATTTTGAAATTTCTTAATTTTCAACAATACTGATTACTGAGTTTCTAAGAACAATTCATTTACAAAGCTAAGTGATGAAGTACAGCTAGCAATATTCAAATGAGGCTGATGTACCCTTGCGTAAATGCCATCTCAATATATAATCAGTGCAGTAACATTGTCAGAGGCTCTTGTACTAGCTGAAATTATTGCTCATGAAAAACTGTATCATATTGAACAGTATCATAAAACTGCATTATATTGATCAATAAAAATGGGAAACCTAAAAAAATAATAAATTTTGCAATCTAAAGTGTCAGCAGAATTCAGGCTTCAGAGACAATTGGCAAGGCTATTTCTGGTAACACGTATGAAAATTTTCATGACAACTAATATTATAAGAATATTTTGTATTTTTACAATCTCAGTAACATGTTGAGTTCTAGAAAATTAAGCACCTTTTCTTTATAATTCACTTCTGGTTTAGTTTTCTTTAAAGTTACATCTGCATTATTGTTACATGAGAATTTGCTTGGGTTTTTCAGGAACATTTAAAACCTCTCCCAACCAAAACAAAACATTGAAAGATTATTATTAAAACTGGTAAGTCAACACAACCTGCTTAAGAAATGGCAAAATTTTTTCTTCATGCCTTTTAAAGTTATTTGAAGAGGTACACAGATGATGCAGGTTGGCTAATGCTACAAATATTTCGTGAAGAAACTTACCAAAAGGACGTCTGAGTAAAGCTGTTACAAGAGGCTGGTGATGGTAAGGAAAGTACGCCTTCAGTGAAAATTTATGCTAAGATACAAAATCATTATTTTAAGAGCCTTCAGGTCAGTTTTCAAAACAAACTCACAATGAACAATCTCATCTAAGGTAGTAATTAACAATACAGACTGAAGCAAGAGAACAGAAAAGTAACTCTACACTTAATTTTAGGATTTTGTATTAAAAAAGATGGGGATAGTTAGGAAAAGCTTGCTTAGAAAAAGTACTTTCGTATTTTTTTAAATGTATGCCTTAAAAAAAAATTCAGACTATGAAGAAAATTACATTTTAATATTCTTAGGCTTTTTCCCTGCAATATCAAGTCTTCAACTCTTAACATGAAGAGGTTAAAAGAGACACCAATTAGTTTAATTTCATTTTCCAGTATGAATAGCTTCATATTAAACTAAGAACTAATAACATCTACAATATCCGAGAGTGTGGTGTGGATTATTGCCTTCTATTCAGAAACGAAAACCTAAAGTTCTTAGGATCTGATTCAGCACAAGGTAGGGTGGTCATACATAACAGACTTGTCCTCAGTTTAGCTGGGTATGTATGACTTGTATACTATGAACATTGCTGCTTGTGTAGTTGAGACTAGCGGCAACACACCTTTAATCATACCTTTCATTTTTTGTTCTGCAAGTATCTACTGCAGGCTTGTCTAATGTGTAGTACGCATGTGCAAGTGCCACATGAACTGCCTTTGAGGTGGACTGAAAACTATCTGAATAGCCAGGCCCAGAGGGTGATGGTCAGTGGCATAAAGTCTAGTTGAAGGCCAGTAACTAGTGGTGTACCACAGGGGTCAATATTGTGTTTGATCCTGTTCGACATCTTCATTAACGATCTGGATGAAGGGCAGAGAGACACTAAACTGGGAGAAGTTTAGGCAGTTCTTTCCATATATAAGCCAACACAAAGTAGAAAACAAGGTTCAAAGAGAGAGACTGAGTCTGGATGTAGCTGGTTATAATAATTGCCCTGATGTATAACAGGAAATAAAAGTAGAATACTGGCTTAAAATATTTATCCAGTGATTTAAAACAAAATTCCCAAGTGAGAACCAGTGACAATTCTGAAATGATCAAGGGAAAATAATCCTGGAGGAAATTACAGTTTCCATCAACTGAACCTTAAAACTTTAAGTTCATAAATTTATAAGCAACATAACCCAAATATCCTTTGGTCAGCTTTCACTTACAGTAATGAAGAAAATCTGCTTGTACAAAATATGGAAAGGATTATCACAACAGTGATCTCAGTACACCCACTCTTAAATTCCTTATTCAATGCCTATATAAATGGTTTTTTTTCCTAAGTAGGTCTAAATCCCATGTTCCATTTATACCTTTTTCACTCTACCCAAACACAGATGAAGCAATTTAATTCCTAACCCCTGTAGCACTTTTTCATATTCTTCAGCTTTCCTTCTGCCAAACCTTGCTCTCTTTAAATAGTCTTCAAAGTTATTAGAAAAGACAGCTGTTTCTGACAGCTGTCACACTGCAATAGAGAGTCATACTCCTCCTCCCCTGCAAACCTGTGCAACTGGCAGACACGACCTGGTTCTTTTGAAAATTTTGGAGACAAATCTGTTTGCCTAGCCTTTTTTCAATTAATTGTGCTATAAATTCCTACGATCCTAGATGACCCAGCCAAAACCCTCTTCATCTTCTGTTGTTAATGGTTTTACCATGCCTCTGTGAAATGCTAATGAAGCACATTATGTTCTGTCAAGGGCATCCAGATACCACAAAGATGGGTACCATATGGAATAGATGTAATTATTGGTATGACAAAAAAAAAAATGTGATCTGATTGATTGAAACAAAGTTAAGGAAGCAGTCTGTGCTGCATTTTTCTAAGCCAGCTCTTAGTTAACATTATGGCTGATTAACAAACTGAAATGAAGGATTTAACAGTCTAAGATAATACCTTAATTAGAGCCTATGAATTAAACTGTATACAAGTTAAATAGAGGAAACTTAACATATAATAACACTTCAAAAAAAGTGGAAAATAGTCCATGTTGCAATGCCAATAGGTGAAGGACTTTCACCCTGAAGCAAATGTATCACCTGCCCAACAGGATTGGCTTTTGGGTGTCTTGACGAGCATGGAATCTTTATATGTGTTTTTCCACACAGTGTGACACTAGTGTGCAGCCAGAGTGGCATAAAATTAACAAGCACAGCACCTGCATGTGAAGCAAGACAGCTGCACTTTCATCCTTACTACATATTGCCTGAAGCTAGAAGACAGATTGAATCACACCACTTATTACAGGACAATGCATCACAAGTTCCAAGAAATCCCAAAATTTTCTTAACTACCATCTCCCTAAACAGATGCAAAAATCAAACGAACTGGAAATTTTCTAAAGTCTAAAAGTGAAATTTATTAAAAGATATGACACTTTTCAAACTTACGAACTAGAGTTAACCAAACAAAATTGTCAGGATGTGAAGTGACAGTGTGATTTGGGAGCCTAAAAAGAAGTTTGCAACCTATTAACAAGACAAGACTTTTTCATATCTCAATTTCAAAATTTAAAAATGAGAAGCTGATCCTGCTCTTAATTATATTAATACATACAAAAATAATTCTACTTAGTTCAGTAAGTGCTGTATAGAAATCTGTGCAGAAGAAGAGACATTAAGCTGGGATATCTGAATCTTCAGGCTGAGGAAAAACTTCTGAAAGCAAATGGTAAAGACCAGGAACTGAAACCAGTGTGTATTGCATCTTTTACCATCTGAACAGACAAATCTGACTATCTAGTATCCTACTTACAATTATTTTGAGAAATGAGTATGAGAGTATTATCTCTGTTTCACTTATCAGAAACCCTGTTACTGCAAAAATAAAACGTGCTAAAGTTTTTCATCCTTTCTGTAAGAGACAGATGATCATGATCATGTTCACTATACAGATAGAAACTTAACCACCAGGTGAACTGTCCTGTGAAAATCACAGTTTAGGTTGCAGGATTACTCCAGGGTGAAGTCAGGTAAATTGCTCTCTCATATCGGTTTCATATTATAATTTTATTCCCAGGTGAAAATGTTTGAATTGAACTTTGGCAATATATACAGCTATAGGGAGATGCTATTATTTATATATTCAGTCACCATTCTTAAGGGCAAAATTGTTCTTTGTGAAATTTTCTATCTTCTTACTGAAAAGAAACATTTAGAAATAGATCTTTACTAACCTGCTTGTTTTCATTCTGATGAGCCTGAAGGAAAAGCTGTGTAAACACCTGTATTATGGTCATAACTTCTGGAGTTCCATCAGTTTCCATCAATGCATTCCTAAGCATAGAGAAGTTAGACTACATTAGATCAGATAATGAGTCTGCTGTCACACCACTTAATTGAAATGAAGAAAAAAAAAGGTACATTGTTTGTATGCTGCAGATGCAAGCTGTGTTTGGGCTCATTATGCCTGACAAATGCTAACTTTGCAGGCTTTTTAAATTCTATTTTCCTTAAACAGACACCACTCCCCCCCACTCCCATACACATCTCCTACAAATAAACTAGATTTTGTAAGTGTATATATAGTATAAATGCAGACATAATTTATCCTATCAATAGGGAAAGAAGTTTAAAATTAAAAAAAAAGATTACCACTTTATTAGGAAAATTTGGCATCTGAGCAATCTTGTTGGGTTAAGATCAACTATTCCCATGTCTACAGTTAAGCATACTTGAGTGTTTTGTGGGACTGCATCCCATAGGCCATCTCAAACCAGAGAGAAATTACAATCTAGTACAATCTCCTGGGGTATGGTACCTGGAGAGAACAAAACCAAACCAGCCAAAAAAAAACCAAAACAACCCAACCAAAACCCAACCAACCAAACAAAAATATCTTGACTTAAACTGTTAAATATAACACTCCTACTGGAGCCAGGGAAACCAGCAAGAAAAGTTGTTGATCATATTCACAAGTTACATATTTAGAAAACTATACAAAGACACTGAAATGAAATATTAAACAATACAGCTGCTATTCAATTGCTGTGACTCCATAGCGATCATTAAGCAATGAATCAGCAGCACATACAGAAATGAGTGTATGCCAAAGATGTACTTTAGGTCAGTCCTTGCTACAGATTTAACCAATGCATTTCAATGTGCTTTCGATGATGAAATCATAAAATCTGCTGTGGAAGTTCATGAAGGTGAAAGCTTTAACTGGCCTTCCACAGGGTATAATGTAAACTTGAGCAAATGGAGCAGAAAAACACACAGGCAGCAAAGCGTAATAATCTAACTCCATAATGTTCTAAAAGGAAAAGAACACCTAATGTTACTGTAACAGAGAAATTTCACACAACTACTACAGGCAAATATAATCACTAATATAAACACAAAAAACAGTATACAGAAACTCAAGACAGTCTAAGTGTATGGACTTCTATACAGATGCACATAGCAACAAAGTAAGCCTCTACATGGGATATAAACCCAAAAGTTTTTATATCCAAGTAGATAAAACAATACTAAGATAAAAAAATATAGCACAATCAACTTCAATGAAAAGCATGCAAATACCAGGAAAAGTTATCCCTGAAAGAGGCAAAATGCTTAGATCTGTACTTGTAACATAATTAAGTACTCCCAAAATAAAAGGAGCTTTTTGCCAGCTGTAGAAACTCAACACACTTTCCAAGCAATGAAATACAGGTTCTTTATCAGCAGCATTCTAAAATCTCACGACTAAATCCTGAATAGTATTTTAATGTCTACACATCTCTTCATAACAACTGAAAGGAAGTTGTGGGTGCCTGACCCCAGGAAGCATTCCAGGCCAGGTTAGATGGAGCTCTGAGCTACCTGGGCTAGTGGAATTTGTCCCTGAAGGTTGAAGGAGGTGATCCTGACCCTCTACTCTGCTCTTGTGAGACTCCACTTGCAATACTGCGTACACTTCTGGTGTCCCCAACATAAGAAGGACAAGGAGCTGTTGGAGCAAGTCCAAAGGAAGTCACGAGGATGATCAGGGGGCTGAAGCAGCTCACATATGAAGATAGGCTGTGAAAGTTGAGGCTGTTCAGCCTGGAGAAGATGCGTGGAGACCTCAGAGCAGCCTCCCAATATTTGAAGAGGGCCTACAGGGATGCCGGAGAGGGACTCTTCATCAGGGACTGGGCGACAGGACAAGGGATGGTGGGTTTAAACATAAACACAGGAAGTTCAGGTTCGATATAAGGAAGAAGTTCTTTACTGTAAGGGTGGTGAGGCACTGGAATGGGTTGCCCAAGGCAGTTGTGAATACTCCATCCCTGGCAGTGTTCAAGGCCAGGTTGGACAAAACCTTGGGGGACACGGTCTAGTGTGAAGGCATCCCTGCCCATGGCAGGGGGTGGGAATTAGAAGATCTTAAGGTCCTTTCCAACCTTTCCAACCCTAACCTTTCTGAGAAACACCTCATTCATTTCTACCAAACAGAAAGGGAAAAGTTATGTTGTCTCATGATAGTTATAGCAAATATTTTAAGTACCATGCCCCTAAATAAGTCAAGAAACTTGAACAAATTTTGCTACCTTATACCATCACATACAGCGTCCAGCATAAGACATTAGTAGAGGTCTGCTGAAGTCACACCAGTTTTCATGTGCACCTGTCTTTGGGAAAGACCCTGGTCTCAACTATTCAGAAACTGTTAGCTGTGTTGAGACACCTGACTGCAGCAGAAGAAAGGACTGCCACAGCAATAGCTGCCAAGTGGTTCCACTTCCAAGCACAACAGTCTACAGTTTTTGCAGCAAAGACGCAAAGACTCTTCTGTTTCTGCTGCACAAACCTAAACATGTGCACAGACACACAAGCACCACAAACATGTACATCTTGTTTTCTTAAGAAGGAAAACACCTGATGCACAAAGAATTTCAGTCACTAAACCTGTATGTACTGAAACAGTAATACTGATAACCCTGGCAGTAGATAAACAAAAGGATCACCTCCTTTGACCTGCTGGTCACGCTCCTTTTGATGCAGCCCGGGATACGGTTGGCTTTCTGGGCTGTGAGCGCACACTGAAGCTGGCTCATGTTCATTTTCTCATCGACCAACACTCCCAAGTCCTTCTCCACAGGGCTACCTATAGAATCCCGTCCTGTTAACATCCCTAGCCAAGTTTACTTCTAACTGGGCCTTAGCTTTCCTAACCTGGCCCCTAGCTTCCCAAACAACATCCCTGTATTCTTCCCAGGCCACCTGTCCTTGCTTCCACTTTTTGTAAGACTCTTTTTTTCCTTCAAAGTTTCCCCAGCAGCTCCTTATCCATCCAAGGGGGTCTCCTGGGCCTCCTGCTGCACTTCCTTCTAGTTGGGATGCAACACTCCTGAGCTTGTAGCAGGTGATCCTTGAATATCAACCAACAGTCTTGGGCCCCCCTGCCCTCTAGGGCTGTATCCCATGGAACCTTACTAAGCAGGCTCCTGAAGAGGTCAAAGTCTGCTCTCTTGAAGTCCAGGGCAGTGAGCTTGCTGCACGCTCTTCTCACTATCCTGAGCATCTCAAATTTAACCATCTCATGATCGCTGCAACCAAAGCTGCCCTGGAGCATGCATTTCCAACCAGCCCTTCCCTGTTGGTGAACACAAGGTCAAGCATGGCATTGATCCAAGCATTTATTACAGGTGCCGGCAACTGACTGGGTGTGTTGGGATGGAATGATGCCCCCCTCCTCCAACACACCTAGTTTAAAGCATCCTTGACCGGCCTGGGAAGCCTCCTGCCAAAACCGCTCTTCCCCTTCGTTAAGACCAGCTACACCAACCCCCAGTAGACTTGGTCTACTAAATTTGAGTCTTATGTTCTAGACACCCAAACCCCTGACCATTCTAACCATTTACTAACCTGGCCAATCCTCCTAGCCTTTTTAAGGTCCTCCCCTGTATCCTGGAGAACTGATGAAAAGACAATCTGAGCTCCAGAGCCCCTAACCACTTCTCCCAGGGCTCTGTAGTCCTTCTTTATGTTCTCTCGGCTACTGCTATCTATATCACTAGCACCCACATGGGTCACTAGAAGTGGGTAACAGTCAGTGGGAGTTAGTAGAGCAGGCCTCTCTGCAACATCCCTGATCTGTGCCTCTGCTAGGTCAACACACCTCCCTTGAGACTGGATCAGGCTGATAGATGGGTGCTTCTGTTCCTTTCGAAGTACAGTCCCCTACTACTATGACCCGCCACTTTTTCCTGGCAGCAGCAGTAGTGATCTTGCAGCAACAGTAGTGATCCTCATGCTGGCATGGGCCAAACCATTTCAGCATTTATAAATTTCACCTTAATATCATATTTCAACCAGAAATATCTACTGAAGTACAAAATAAATTTTAAACTTTAAGGGCTAAAATACTATCAATGCTTATTACAACTTTTATGTAAAGTTCACAAGAGTTTTAACATTTTTCAGTATTTGCAGTATACTACATGGAAGGCGACATTAAGGCATGCAGATAAAGAAAAAGCCTGAAATTACATTACATCCCAGGTTATAATACTCCTTCTTGTAATGAAGAAAACCTCATTGTTTAAACTGATCATTTGAAACAATCTCCACTATAACTTCAACACTTACTTGAAAATTTCATTAACAATTCTGAAAATGGCAGGATGGTTTGCTGCTTGTGGCTGTTGGTAAACAAATTAAAGAAATTTAGTCACTAGTAAGAAACAACTCAAACAACTACTACTGTATTATTTACATGTTATTATTTACACTGTATTATTTAACTCATGGATACTATTACAATGCAATTATTAAACTCTAATTCTCAGATCAACTCTTACTAAACCCTCAGATTTTCTCAGGATTAGGTTCTTCAAAATAACTATGTCATGGAAGGAGATCCACAGTGATAGCAGGTAGGTCAAACAGCTGGTAAATGCAAACACCTGGGATATCAAGCTCTTTAGGACAACAGTTGCTAACAATACTAAAGGTGACAGAACAGGTTGTTGCACGCAATTGCAAGAGGGAAGAGACAGGGAGCAGATTTACAAAAAGCTTTTCTTTTTCTTCGCAGACAATCTGTTTTGGATGTGCTTTGAGATTGTTGCTATATCTTCAAAATTAAATTCCAGAAAATAGTTTTTTTTTTAATGACCTTTGTCTTTAATACTACCAAACACATTTTGGTTGAAGACATTTTTTCAGTGTTATCTTCTGTGAATTTCAGAGTTGCTAGTGCAAGCTAAGTATCTCAGCACATCAAAATGTTTTGTTTTTTTTTCTAAACAACTGAGGCTTTTTATCACACTACCACACAAAAGACTGCTTTAAATTATTAGATTAAGCATGCACTAGTACACATACTACTTTCTAATCCCATGTTCCTAAATTCTAAAATGTATTAGGCTTCTATAGATTGCAAGAATAATAACTACTTACACATTCCGAAAGTAGATTTTTCCTAAGTTAAAAAACAATTCCACACTATGTGCTTCTCAAGTTAACACCTGAAGACTTGATAAAAATACAGTTCTTGAACAATCCAGAGTAAGGCACATTTAACAAAATGCATTCTATAAACTTCATCATGTGTGGAAGGAACAGCATTTATAAATGTAATTTATTTTAACAGCCTTATGTACCTGACACACTATTAAAAAAAAAAACCAAACTTTTATGAGCTTGTTTCAAGCTAAAAAGCACTAGTAGATACATTTTTTCTGCACACAGGCAGAATGATGAACTTACTCTATATGGTCCTGTATGATAATCAGAAAATAAAGAGACAATATTTAATACAAACTTGTCTAGAAAAACTCCTTGTTTCTCACAGTTGTCTTTGCTATACTGCAAACATTAGATGGCACCTCATTTTCATGTTTTACCACGATTCTTGTTTGTCACAAGGCTGCAGCTAAATTGTCCTGTTGAACGTGTGCCATCTAGTGCTCGAGAGCATTTACAGCCGGTTTTTTTAAGAGAACAGCATGCAGCTTTTTTTGCAAGGCTGGTCTCCAAACTTCCACTGCTAGGAGAAGGGGAACAAAACTGTCTGGATGAGACAAAAGAGAGACAAGTTCATCCTTTTTTCTTCTTTTTTTTTTTTAAATTAAAAATTAATTTATTTTTTTAATTAAAAATTAATTTATTTTTTTAATTTAAAAACAAAAAAGGGGGAACTTGGGCTAGACAATCTCCAGAGGTATATTGAACCCCAGCCATTCCGCAGTTCTGAGACATCCCACCTACTTCTGTACACATACTTTTCTGATGAGGTACCAACACATGGTTTTTAAGATATACTGAACATAAACTAGACAGGGTCCATCCGCAGTCCCATACACACCAAGATCAAATCTTTTGAACAAGACCAAAATAAATGTACTGTATGCAACAATGAAAATCTCTCCACCCTTTCCTGCCAGACAGCAGGAAAGTCACTGCAGTACCCACTACAAGAAACCACAGTTAATAGCTCCTAGTATTTAATCTACACTGCTGAAATTACTATGAATTTCATCACTGGTATTCAAAAGGGAAAACAAAAACCAATCAACCAAACAAACCCACCCCCCCAAAAAACCCCACTGTTACCTAATTCCATGAGATTTTGATGAATGGACTGCATGGAATTAATTTGCAAGCACTAGAAGTAAGAATGCTATCATAGCGCAACAGTCTCCAAAGCACTCTGAAGATGTTCCTGTTGTGTAGTAGCAGGACTTGAGCATGCAGCACAATTCTGCTGCATTCAACTGCAGTTCTGGATTTTGGGTGGGACTATCAATTTCAGGAGGGATTCTCATAGCATTTTCAATTGCTGACATTACATCCTTATTTTTTTCAAAATAAAAGGCATTTTATATTTCAATAATCTTGTCTGTGACTATGCAATATTTTTCACAGGAAGCTCAGAAAACCAAACATCTTCTAGGAGCTTGTCACTTTTAAAACATGCACCATACATGCACTAAACATGCAAAACATGCACTAAGCCAAAAAGATTCAAACTACATGTGTGATATTATGATTATGTATTTCAAGAGTGTCTGCCCCTTGAGGGAAAAAGAAACCAAAAACAACACTGGGATTTCTGAAAGAAATAAAACAGCTGAAACCAGGGAAATATACTCCAACATAAACCATTACAAACACAAGTTCTATAGAACCTCACTACTCTTTATATTATCAGAAAGAAGAATCATAAACCAGTAATTTATAATACAAAGCCAGAACTGAATGAAGAAATAATAAAAATACAGTTGTATCTACAGGAACAAGTAAACGGCACAAAGAAGAACAGACTAATAATCATATACTGCATTTTGTTCACATCATAGAATGCTCTCTAAAACAACAACGAGTAAACATAAGATCCTGTGCTCAGGATCACACAACAACAGATTTAAGGTAGTACATCACAAACACCAGTTCTCTTGACTTCCAGACTCACATACACTTAATTCTTTTTCTCATACCAAGTGCCAAATGTATTTTCATTTTGAAGCATGCACTTACTTTGAACAACAAACACCTCTTCCCTGAGATTTAAAAAGCTCCTGAATTCACCAACATGATGAACAAATTAGCTTGCACTGTTTCAAAAATTCTACCATAACACAATTTTGTTCCCACAGGTAATACTGTGGGAACTAATTGTAACCTAGCCCGAATGTGTTACAAGAAAAAAAGCTTCTTCTTTTCCCTCTCTGTTCTTCTTCCTTTATCCCTCATTAATGCCTGTCTCATCAGCACAGTTCCCAACAGAAGGTGAGCTTGGAACCAGCTATATTCAAAATTTGGGGATAAGGCACAAGAGGTCATTGCAAGGGCGTGGGAACCAGAGCAGTCTCCAATGTGGTATCCTGCCAGGCAACACAGGAGTCACCACATCACCACCCACTAAAACTGTATTTGCTCTATAATGCTGAAGAAAAATAACAGCAAGGGAGACCACACAGAGAGAGCTTTAACTGCAGAGTGTAACATGATTTCAGTGCTGGGCTGGACTTGGGAATGCTGGTAATGTGGAAAAACATTACACAGCAATAACGGTTTATAAGGAGAAGCTGGCCAATTTTAGTCCCTATCACCCTATTGCATTTTTCTTGCACCATAACTTTGAAATAAATAAAACCACTTTGGAAAGCTATCTAAGAACTGAACACAAACTACAATTGATACTGATCCATTCACATCTCTTTTTACATACATGTGCTTTAGAAATGTGTTTAGATACATATGCATTTTTGGTAAAGCATATAATTAGAATACGTGTATTTATACAAATTTTAGTTGATAACACACACACGCACACATAGGAACCTTGAAGTTACTTTAGAAAAGAAGACATCCGCTCATCCACCAAATTCTAAGAAGCTAAAAAACTATTTGTGATGGCCATTTCACTTGTTTTTATTACTTCTGAGTAACTATAGAATTTCCAGTATTAATTCCAGTTTAGCTCCAAATCCACAAGCCTAACAGCATACCATATAAAACACAAGTTAGTGGACCATCACACTACAATTACTCTTGGATTTAAAACGTAAGAGTAGTGCATATCAAGTTTCTCGCACAATAGAAGTGTGGTGGTTTACAACAACCTGGGTACCATAGACCTCTATGAGGTTTACATACAGTTTGGTTACTGTATCGAGATATTTTATTTAGCTAAATTACTCTGCTAATGAAATTTTGAAAGAGCTTATTGTAATTTCATTCTTATTATATACTATAATCAAATCACTAACATATTTGTGCCTATTTGTGCTCTAGAGGTTTTCTTCCAAATAGAAAAAAAAAGTATAAATTAAATTTTGTTTTTTTATTACCATATCCATAAGGCAAACATAAGTCAAATCCTACAAATAATCCAACTGCCAAAAATGCACACCCACATTCCTAAATAAATATTCAAACATATTTCTAGCGGGCTAAATTAATCATACTCTTGGTTTCAAAGTGCTGTCTGACCTAATGTCACACAAGTATCCTTACAGTACCATGTACAAGCTGCACAACATATTAAATATTTGAGAAAACAATTTCTGGATCAAACCTTTTTCTTCTATACAGCCCCTCTGAAGCTTCTAATCCTTTTGTTTTTAATTGGTATGCCATCTCCCATGCATGCATCCTCACTCTTACCAATGCCTATCAACCAGCAATATCCATCTTTCAGCTGCTCTGTTCTTTATACTTCCATTCATTCCACTCCTTGTCCACAGGATGTCCTCTCTAAACCAGCATTCAAAGTTGCTGCACTGGTCTTTGCACTCTGTGGATATCTTATTTTGAAAGCAGACTTTGGAGCAGAGACAAGTAAGGACAACCTAAGTGTGGCAGCACAGTAATGTTCCATTCTTTTTGGGGATCAGGATGTGAATACAAGGCAAATGTGAACATTGTTAATAAACAATAAACCAATAATTAAAGCAAAGATTTTACTTCTTTTTATGTATAACCAAGATTTTTCTATTTTATTTCTATAGTTATGTGTGGTACCATATGCTGTATTCAACTCACAGCGTATCTGATACAGAAAAATGAGGCCTTGTATATAGCTCTATCTTCTAGAATACCTAAATCCCCAGATGACATACAAAGTGCTATTGATGACAAGCATTTATGAGATTTGCAAGTATAGTAATGGATTCCTAAAATGGAAATTTGCAGATTCCATTAAAAAATTAAGAATACTTAAAGGCATCATTCTTTTCCTATCTACAGTACATACTCTGCAAGCAGTTTCATAGGCTGAAGATAGATACTGCATGCCATTTTTTAGTTCTATTTTATGAAATACATAATTCAAGTGCATAGCACACATGCTATTTCACACTGTAATTAACAATTAAATTTTCTGTTGCAGTTAGCTCATTATTTTGGAAAAGGTATTGTGTCATGATTTCTCATAGGAAAGATATTTAGCACACTGCATAAACTTCATTCAAAACCAAATTACAGTTAGCAAACATTTTGTACTAAGAATTCTGATCATATTTGCAAACAAAAACAAATAACTAAGTAGTCTATAATAATATACAAGGAATTTCAATTGTTTAAATTGCTAAACTGCCATAGGCATGAAGATTGAAGAAACAACAGTTTTAAATCCTCCCTGGCCAAAGTTTAGCATTTTTTAAGACAGAGGCAGGTGCTGAGTACCTACCCCCACCAGTCAGATTCTTTTCTCTTCATCCATTCTTCATCACTGCATGAAATACTTTTTCTCTTCCACCAGTTCAGTGTAAAACTAAATATTCAGTGACATTTTTAAGACTCCAGATTTGCCTTTGCATTAGCAAGCTGTATGCCAAATGACAGGTATTTCCCTCAAATATGCTGACAAATTTGAAACTCTCTGTCACTTCTGAAGCATGACAGAGCAGTATCAAATATACTACATGTTGCACATACCAGTAACGAGTCCTTTATGACACAAGCCACTTCCTCCAGTGAATTCAACTGTATGGAAACCAGCTGGTCTAAAAGATATAATGTGGCTTTTTCAAGGCTTGGTAAGTGACGAAGCCACAGGCTGAAGACAGCAGTTTCAGGGAGGGAGATCTTCTTCCTGGTTTAGAGAGAAAAATACCATTTTCTCTGAGAAACTGAAAGGAAGATAAAAATCTATGGTTTTGTTGGTTTTTTTTTCAAAGCACATTGGAGAAAAAGAAGACACAAAGATCAACTTGCAGCAAGAGAGAGAAAATCCTGTTTATAGTACTCTGTTCAGTATATAATGGCAAAGAATGACAAGGGACCACCAACATCTGCAAATGAAACCTTACCACATGTCTTTAAAACAAAAAAAAATTATGATGGATGCCAGCAAATGGAAACAAGAGGTTTAAGTCTGAAGTTCCCTTCCTCTCTAGAGAAAGGTCCTGCTCCACACCTGTGCTCTTCCAAACCCAGACCGCTTCCCGTAGACCAGTCTGCTCAGAAAGTGCCAGCCCCTGACAGATAAGCAGGAAGACCCTGGATAGTATGATTGCTGTCCAAACCAAAGCATTATCTGTCCTTGCAGACAAAAAAGTAAAAAAAAAAATGAGGTAGAGGTAGCTAAGTTTTCAGCCTGCCAACACTGCCCAGAGCCATTTAGAAGATAAATGGTTAAGAAGGTAGTTGTTGCTTCACCTGAAGCCTTCAGTTATAGCTCAGCTGAAGTACAGTGTTGTATCACTAGGAAATAAAAGGCAGAATTTATTTTGAGTCAACACAACACTTGTGTGGATCAGCACAACTCAAAATACACTAAAGTAATCACCCAACAAGAAAAGATATCACAGAAAAAAACATCCTGGAAAATTTTTTGTAACTATCACAATAGTTGCAAATTAAAATGTTAAAAACAAACAAACAAAACAATAAACAACAAGAAATATGTGCCTTGGTCTTAAATCAAGTTAAGACTGAAAAAAATTAAAATTAGGCTAGAGAGAACATGCAAACTAAAGCTTCTGATAAGAAAGATTTAACACCATTTTGGGATCCATTTTCAAGGTATGTATTTTGCCACACATTCATTTAAATATCAGCCCTCACAGCCTTCTGTGACTGCCCTTGCAGATGGTCCCACTGGAACAATGCTCAGTTCTGTGGAGCACTGCAAGTCCCAGTATCTAATATCCCTAGTTCCTAGAGCAGAATTCACCCATGTTCAGAAGGAAAACAAGTGCTCAGAACACAATGACAGAGGTAGGTAACACAGAATTCAGCCGTTAAAGTAGAGAAAGAAAAAAAACAAACAATAACCAAGCACATTCACAATAAGATCACATAAGCTTCAGAGACGGTTCAGGAGTATAGAACGCAAAGCATGTGTAAGCCTATACTGGCTCTCACAGAAACCATACATTTCTGTCAAGGGCCCTAAAAGAATCACTTAGTCAAGAGCCATGTGAACTGAATAATTTGGGCTCACTGTGATAAACAAGTAGCCCTGAAGTTAAAGAAAGGGACAATCATTTCAGTCAGTAGAACATTTTATGACCACCTAAAGGATTCAGACTCTCATCATGAAGTGGCAAAAGTATGTCATGATGGACTGCCCATCGGCTTACTGACATCTGTATAGATCACCTGTGCTGAACCTATAAACTTGCTCTGAAAGTTTTCCAAACTGTGTTACTGCTTGTGCAACCCATCCAATCTGAAGGCAATACGTCCAGTCTGAAGCCATAAAAGGTGGAAAAGTGAAAGATAGCTCTCTCTTTTTTGGGACATGTTTTTCACTACCCACCTTCACATTCCTTTTCTACATATATTCCTCAACTTCTAGTAACTTGTACAAATTAATAATTGTGCTTTTCCACTAATTATTGAATTTTGCTGGATTCCTTAGTGGAGCAATATAACAACTTCCATTGGAACGTCTCAGAAATTACAATGTTGAGTACAGAGAAAGCAATTAAAACTTCTGTTAAAACGGAGACAAATGGATAATTGAAGTGTTCACACAGGACCTTCTCTAATATTAAAAAAATAAATAAATCTGTATAATACAGGCCCTCAGCTATAATTTGAATAAACCAGCTCTCAACCAGGAGCAGGCTGTGCTTTCGCTGTCTTTCCTTCCCTGGCATAGATAATTTGCTGATGCAGCTTCACTCAGCTGGCTGTCATCAACAGACTGTTTTATCAAAACTGTAGGTTTAGTGAGAGTAAAATAAGCAAAGCTGTATTTCAAAAATTGCTCCCTCAGACTCATCAAAAACTATCTGCTGAAAACCAGGAAAATTTAAAATCTTGAAAACAAATTTCACAGAAAAAAAAAACAGAAATATAGAAGCACTCAAACATAAGGATGTATCCTGTGCCCAGAAAAATAAAGGTGGCTCTCAAAATACCAAGTTAGGAATTTTGATAGACTTATGTGAAAGGTAAATCACACTTTAATGAAAAGCGATCAGGTCTTTTATAAAATTCTTAAAATTAACTGAAGACTTTAACCTCCATTTTACAGAAAAGGTGGGATGAAGTTCCAGTCAATATTTGAAGCTGTTATTCCACAATTTTCACATCAGCAACATAAAATTCTGCTTTGGCCAACAACCTGAGCTCTGCTATTTGACTGTGGAAGATTTACAGTGCATCCAGCATACTAACACAGAGAAAAGACATTTAATTGAATTAATAATGTTTAGGAAAAGAGCATAAAAAGTAAACAGACCATGCTACTTACTTTAAAAAGGCCTCATTCACAGCCTCCAGAAACTCTGAACTGAGAATTTCTTTTGATGCACCTCCATGGTAAAGAAGGAGAGTTTCCAGCAGTGGAGTTAGATCAGGCAAAGTAATAAGAGGGAGGCAGAAAAGGGACACAGCATTCACACGACTGGCTGAAACTCTGAGGGAAAAAATAAATAGAGTTCATATTTCAGAAAAGTCAGAACTTCAATTTCTAAAATAATAAGGTAAAAGAAGATTAAATTATTTACAGAAGGTTAAATATAAGAGATGAGTATCTTAATTGCAGAAAAAATACTTATTTGAATGACTGTTGACGTGTCATTACATACCGCCTGAAAAAATCTCAAGAGATCAGATAAAATTTTAGTGCTCAAGGCAAACCAAATGAGGACTATCACCCCAATTCTGAAGTGCAGCCAGTTGCATTCACTCAGTAATAACACCCTTCCTAGGAGGGAATACTTGTCTTTTTCAGGATCAGCAAAGCACAGACTAAGACTATAGATTCACAGCTCCCATGCTGGTTTGCTAGACACTCACAAAAGACCACCTAGCTGCTTTTAAGGCCTCCTTTTGTTCCCTTCACCTTTATCCTCTCAACAGAGACAACTTCTATGAACCAAACAGTATGACTACTGCTGTCTTCAAGTGCTCAGTTAAAAAGTTTTTGTCTTACAGGTCTACAGTTGAAGGAATTTAAGACTTTTGGATCTTCACATACGAACCACTCACTTGACCTCAACAGTAAAACTACATGCTTGGAAATGATTAAAGACAGTGGAACCTGGAACATAAACAAAACATGGAAACTTTGGAACATAAAAAGGAAAATAGCACACAATGCAAGAGGTAACATTTGCAAAGGAAATTACAGTTTCCCAGAGCATATGTGTTTTCCAGCACATGAAACTGCAGGTTTTGCTAAATGTAGTTTTGAGGCAGAAATTACACTACAGGCTGCTGTGAATAAGAGCTAACTGTATGGCTCTACATGTATTAAACCTACTCCCAAATAGATGTTGCCTAATGATCACTGGCATATGCTGACAGGTGTGCTGTGACTTGTGGACGTGGGGTACCATTGTGGTTTCCACAGTGAGAGAAATAAAACATGACACATTTTCAAATTTCTGAGTAAGCACATAACCAAATATGTATTTAAAGTTTCTTACACTAAAGCACCTTGAGATGCAGTTTTATTATCAGGAGTGTTTCGGTACAAAAAGTGCAGTAGTTTGTTTTTTTCCCCAGGATATACACATAAAGTTCACAGACCTGAGACTTTAAATCAGTCCCCCTTTATAACATTCTATTTCTATTTCCTTATCCAGGTTTAGCAAACTTAAGAAGCTTCCCTTACTCAGAAGAAAAAGCCTGCAAAGGCAATTTCCTTCTTCTACATAATCTTCAAAATATGTTCTTGAAGAATACTGCACAGTGCATTCCACTGCGTGCAATCAATTTGCACAGACATTGCCACCTGTGTTGCTGTTAGCACCACTGAATGGAGAAAGGAAACAATGGTTAACTGCAAACTACCTTTGTCTCTGCAACTTGAATAAACAGCCATTTCATAATTCTTATGCTCAAAAATTAACCTAAGTTCAAAGTTTCCCTTTTCTCATTGTAGAAATCAATTTTTTCTCTTCGTAACAGTCTCATTAGCTTTCAGCTCAGTCTGCTTCATCCTACTTTATGATGAGAAACTTAACATGATCCGGCTTCAGTGTGCGCTTGCAGCCCAGAAAGCCAACTGTATCCTGGGCTGCATCAAAAGGAGCGTGACCAGCAGGTCGAAGGAGGTGATCCTGCCCCTCTACTCTGCTCTTGGGAGACCTCACCTGGAGTATTGTGTGCAGTTCTGACGTCCTCAACATAAAAAGGACATGGAACTGTTGGAACAAGTCCAGAGAAGGGCCACGAGGATGATCAGGGGACTGGAGCACCTCCCGTATGAAGAGAGGCTGAGGAAGTTGGGGCTGTTCAACCTGCAGAAGAGAAGGCTGAGTGGAGACCTCATAGCAGCCTTCCAGTATCTGAAGGGAGCCTATAAGGATGCCAGAGAGGGACTCTTCATCAGGGATTGTAGCAATAGTACAAGTGGGAATGGGTTCAAACTAGAACAGGGAAGATTCAGGTTAGATACAAGGAAGAAGTTCTTTACTGTTAGGGTGGCGAGGCACTGGAATGGGTTGCCCAAATAAGTGGTAAATGCTCTGTCCCGGGCAGTGTTCAAGGCCAGGCTGGACAGGGCAACCTGATCTAGTGAAAGATGTTGCTGCCTGCAGCAGAGGAGTTAGGCTGGATGATCTTTGAAGGTCCCTTCTAAACCAAACCATTCTAAGTTTCGCAGATCATTCTATAAACTCTCATGTGAAGCACATCTTAACAAGCTTGTCGACACCTGAAATTATCTACATGTATATCAAAATATTTCCACCCAAAGGCTAAGTTGCTCAAGACTGGGCCTCACTGAACCATAATGATCCAAGCTATCAAAATGGTGTTTAGATAACACCTACCTCCCCTGAATGTTAAGTCCATTGAACTGATTTCCTCTGAGTTCTGTTACTAATGAAAAGACCATCTGTTAAATAAAATAAAATAAATTACACATACTTCAAATAAGCAGACATTAGTTCCATGGTTCTCTGTGTGACTGACATACTATAGAGGTTAATAACTTGTTCTATTCACTTAGCTTGATTTTTAGTTGTTTTTTTATTACTGATGCCAAATAAAGCTGTCCAGATCCCTGAATAAACTATGCTGCAAAACGTTTCTTAGCACACATTATATACCTTCCACATCTGAAGAGTGAGAAGCTATTTGCTTTAGGTCTGCTTCCCCAAGAGTTAAGGCAAAATTTCAGAGAAGCATTACTAATAATTTGTATATGTTTTATGTAATTTAAGTCAACATATTATGAAATATTATCCCCATTATTTTTACATATTAGACGTAAAAGACACTTCTCCCAAGATGTAGGGCTCATATACCATTTTAAATGCAGTTTACACAGTCAAAAAAAGCATTCAAAAAGTTATATTCTCATACTCAAAATAATATATATAATTTAAACTTCGCAGGGAAAAACATTGATAGGGCAGATTTTTTTATTTTTTTTTATAACACAACAGCAACAGGAATTTTGTTTTTATGAACCCCTATTACAGCATAATCTAATAAAATTTTTCTCGTTTGTCCAGAGATCTCCCACTTCATTTTTTCCCTTAAAAGGCTGCAAAAGTAACTGAGGTAAGAAAAGATAAACAAAATTCAGACCATGTTCCTTATCACAATGACAGCTCCATGTATGTGCTTATAAAACGGTGATTTATTATTAACAAAATCTCAATTGCACAAAATACTTACATTTTTAACTAAGTGACAATAATAATCTGCTGACGTGTAGCCAAGAGTTGATATGAATGTACTGGTTTCAGCTTCATTACTTTCCCACTTAGAAGAAGAAAGGAGATGGCACAGCAAACTCTGTGAGAAAAAAACAGAAGTGCAATGGAAAAAGTATTAGGCTACAACACTCCGTGTAAAAAGAACTCGCTGCTGTGGACTGTATCAGACTGCTATTTGGGGTAAGATCATTTGGTCAGTTGTGGCCATTTTACACAAAAGAGCAAGCAGCTCCCACCAACCATAAGGAAAATGCTGCAAGCTGCTATGCTATAGTCAAACATGGGTTCACACACCACATGATTTCAATAGCTCTGCAATAGCAATGGAGGCCATCCATGTCAAAACCTGATAGGCCTTAGGTAGGTTTCAGTTCTCAGGGAAGAATTTCGGTCTGGTATCATCTGGATAGCAGTAGTCAACATTGCTACACAGCAAAACACTCTCCTGTAGTCTTGATCAAGAAGAGAAATTTCAAAGTTAGCATTTACTTTTCTGTATTGCTCCTTCAAGAGGCCCCAGTATTTTTGACAGGATTCAGGATCTAGCCTCACAATTTAATTTGCTTAATTTCCTCATTATCTTGAAAAGATAATTATAACATTTTAGTGTGACATTTAATTCTCTACAATTTCATTATGAAATGCTGTTAGTCATATTTAATAAACCCTTCTGAATATAAAATCAAAACAATCCTTTGATGATAGATTTAGAGTGAAGTCAGATGAACACACGTGGTACATTGGTTCTGCAGGCACACACCAAGGATTCCAATAGCACTCTGGTTTTGTGCTTCCCCAGTTCTTCAGAGCTCTACTACACCTCTGCTCTTCTTTTGATGGATGTTACACCCCAGTACCTTCCCAACTGACCTACTTTATGTAAACAGCTGTGAGAAATCTTAAGCAGGTTTTTGTATCCTGCTGTCATAACTGAGCAGAAGTAGTCTTATGTTGCTTATCAAATGATCTGCTCTGAATTTGGTACAGTTTTCTTTTCTTCCTGTCCTCTATTGCTACATACTGATACAACAACAGCTTCATTCCCTTTCCAGAGGTTCATTTGTGGGCCTTATAGATCATTGAGACTTAAAGTGTAAACTAAATTATTCATATGACAGTAAGAATAAACCCTTTGTAACAAAGGGTCAAGATTAGCAAGCACCAAGAAAGACCTTCCTTTTAAAAATATGTAATTAAAAGGAAAGTTCAGACAAAAGCTTTGTGACTTCTGTGGTCTTAAGGTGTGTCACTCTCTATATGCTTTTTAAAAGAGGGATCTGATGAAAGATTTGAGACTTAAAAAAACACAAATCAGTTCATTTCATCCTTTCAGAAATACAAACCCAATAACTATGCATGCTTTTGCCAAATATCCCCAAGCAAAGTAGAAAATTTGAGATCTACATAATTGTCAGCTATTTCTGGCAGTAAATCCATTACCACTCACTGTCTAATCCACTAATGCCATATTCAACAAGACAGAAAAATGGATGAGTCTGTGGCAGAAGTGCAGCATTCAGGAGAAAAAATAAAAAAGTGTCATGATTCTGGAAAATGAACTGCAGTCAGGCACACTGTGCGTTCAGAAATTATTTCTGTCTTGATTTCCCGTGTTATTCATTAAGTAGGAAGCAGGAAGGAAACCACCTTGGCTCTAGCTGCAAGAGAATACATCCATCCTGATTGCCTTGGATTAATGTCCTGTTACATAATATCTTTCAGACTGAAACTGAATTAATAAATTTTCATAAAGCCCTCACAATGACCAACTTTCTCGAACAACCTTGCCAGTGGCTTTATTTTATTGATGCAACTTATACTGAGTATTATTTTAGCTAATTCAATTTAACCAGTGCTGCACAGAGATTTTTGATATCTTTAACAGGCAGACAATCCCAGGAACATCTGCATAAAGAGATAAAATCATTTACTTTATCAGCATAAATACAGTGCTTCATATGCTTTTAGACTGGCTATCAAGAAAAATTTATTTATCAATAGGGTGATCATGCATTAGAACAGGCTGCCCAGGGAAGTGGTGGAATCATTGTCCCTGAAGTTGTTCAAAACACATGTAGATGAGGCCCTCAGTGATATGGTTTAGGGGTGGTCTTCACAGTCCTGGGGTAATGGTTGGACTTGATGACCTTAAAGGTGTTTTCCAACCCAGTTTATTCTATGATTCTCTATCTTCCAGGTTTTGTAGCGGAGGAGGCCTGATTTACGTTTACTCCTCTGATTTATAGACTGGCTATAAGGCTGTACCTTATTAATTCACTCAGGGAAAGTGGAGGGAATAGACTTGAAACTAAAGACTTCTGAGAATACAAATTAAGAAAACAGACCACTATGTTCCCTGGTTATTGTCCCTCTCTATCTAAAGAGGATTAAGCAACTGAATAATGTTTCCTACATGTCAATTTTCAATTAAGCTAAGCCAACTCTTTCAATATTCCTCTAAGTAATGAAAGCCAATTTCCATGCGCTGTAAGTGATTTGTTGAGTTACTCCATGAAGTTTGTTTCTTGAAGTTTGATCTCTTGGAGCAGATGCATCTATGAAAGCCTGGAAATTACTTTCCTGGAGTAGAATTTGCCCTTCCACTGAGATAAGCAGGACAGCACTGGGCAGATACCAACGCAGCTAGTGTCCACAGCTCCAGAAAGGGGAAGGAGGTGCATTAGTCTTCTGATACTGGCTTCACTAATCAGGGATTCAAAGCTCTTTCCCCTTCTTTCTCTAACAGGAAGTATCTTACTCATGTTGACAGGGAAAAATATAGAAGCCTGAATTAAAGGTATAATTACTTCTTAAATTAGACAGCAGCACAGAAATAGTACTTGATTTCTATTACAGGGCCACATGACAAGTTTTATGCTAGTAAGTGTATTTGTGTAGCAACACTTCTGGAATTTATGACACAGTTTCAAAGACATTCCAGGGGAGCCAGATAAAAAATAATCTGTTTCTGGAAACTTCTCAACATGCTCTTCGAAGTTATTTATGATACTGCATCTCCTCAGAAGCAGATGTAAAAATCAGTGGGGAAATACACTTTGGAGAGAGGAGATGGATGGTTTCACCGGGATGAGACATTCAAAAAGCCATGACACCACTGGGCCCTTTTTGCCAACTTGGATGAATCTGTCAAAGTGATAGGTAGAGCAGGACAGAACAGAGAATTTATCATTTATCTATTATACAAAACATTTCTCTTTATTATATTTTCCTTGAAAACACAGAGTGCCAATATTTTTTGAGACGAGGTTATTAATGACAATCTGCTGAAAATTATGATCCATGCAAATTTGTTGTAGTAAGTACAACATGGATACCTGAGGGTAAATTTCTGGCATCTGGTCAAGAAACAGGTTTATTTCTGACCTTTCCATCTGCTTTGAAAGAAACCAGATTTCCTCAGCTCTGCTAAGAAAAAGCAGGTATAATAAGAAAAACTATTCAGAGGAAACATTAGAAGTTAGTGCTACTTCCTCTTTGCATTTTATCAGATTTTTGAATATTTCTTCTACGGCAATAATTTCAAGAGTCTGTAGATCAATTTTACTCTTAGATGCTCCCTGTACAGTCAGGTGGCGTATTTCTTTCAACACAGGTCTAGAAGACAAGAGATCAAATTCTATTTCCAACCTGGTTTTAAAAATACTTCAAAACTATGTTGTCCATCACAACATTAATGATAAATTAGATAATATGATTTCCAATCATTATTAAAAAAAAATAAAAATGCTATAAAATAGGTACTATTTTTTTTTCTTTGAATAGTTTGGATTCTAACATCCCAAATTAATTCCTAAATTATTTTTAAAAGAGTCCTCGGGAAGCAAGGTATACACATTGCTCTGATTTGTTGAAAAGTAAACTCATTTGTTTGTTTACTAGCTTCCAGCAGCTCAGTCCAAAGCTAATTCCTACAGGTATTTTTACTAATATTTTCTTTAAAATCCTGCCTGAAGACTTCAGAGCTCTATTTTGCTCCATACCCTCTACATGCCCCATACCCTACACATGATCAACAATAAAACACAAACAAGGTCTTGTATTTTTAGATCCTTTTTACTATGAAATAAACAGCCAGTTCTGGAGAATAGTGGTAGCTAAGTCTGTAAATGACAAGGCAGCATGGTATTTCAGAGGTATTTCAGTTCTATGACATAACACAATCCATATTATTTTCACACACTTATCCGTTCATAATAAAGCCTCTGACTTTTAATTTTGTTTAGAAGACCTCTTGCTCATTTGCTCCTTAGTTCCAGGAAAGACAGAAAATTAGTTTTCCACAAACCAAAATCAAAATGTAAAAGAATAAAGGTAGTCAAATATTACACAAATTTAAACATAATGTAGCTTCCAAAGTATTGTTTTATTCTAATTAATTTGTATTCTTAACATTTATTAAAATCTCAGAGTATACTTAAGGTGAAATTATATGCCATATATATTGGTTAACAATGTAATTATTATCAGCACATGAAAGTGTATTTTATAAGCTGGTAAAAAAAATAACTGCTTACCACTGAAAAACTAGCGAAAATCTCCAATTTCTGCTTTAAAATTAAAATTAGTTAAAATACACTTCAATTAGACTATGCACACATGGATATTTCAATGATTAGCCAACACAAGGATAGTTCAATGATTATTTAGTCAACACAACCTCCCATTTTACCAAATTGAGTAACCTCAGCCACTAGGTTTCCTCTAGTAACCAACAGACAATGGAGGTTCTCTCTGGCCCTCCTTTTATTACTAATATATCTGAAAAAATACTCTTATTATCTTTTATGGCAGTGGCCAGATTTAGGTCCACTGTGCGTTCACCTTTCTAACTTTCTCTGCGTAACCTAACAACATCCTTGTACTTTTCATGGCGTGACAGTCCTTCTCCAATAGATAATAAATTCTCTTTTTCCTAGAGTTCCAGCAATATGTCCCTGTTCAGCCAGGATGGTCTCTTCCCCATTGGTTTGATTTTCAGAAGATAGGGACTGGATGCTCCTGTGCTCAATGGATTTCGTTCCTCAAGAGTGTCCAGTCTTCCTGGACTTATCCTTATCCTTATTCCTTATCCTTCAGTAATATTTCCCAAGGAATTGTGCCAACCAGCATCCTAAACAGGCCAAAGTCAGCCCTCTGGAAGTCTAAAGTGAAGGTTTTGCTGACCTTCTTCCTGACTTCTCCAAGGACTGAAAATTCCACCATTTTGTGACTGCTTTGCCCAACACAGCCTCCAACCATTATATCACCCACCAGTCCTTCAGTTTGCAAAGAGCAAACCTAAACAGACATCTCCCCTAGTTGGCTCACTAACCAGCTGGGTTAGGAAGTTATCTTCCACACCAAATCAGTTCAGTTTCAACTTAACTTTAAGAAAGCTTAGAATATTCTTCAGTAATATACTGGATCAGGGCCAAAGTGCCTAAGTATAGGGTGGGGAGTTTTCTTCCTACATTTCTTTCTGACATTTACTGTCAGGAAGTTTTTTGTTTCAGCACAGCTCATGGATACATGCATTTGCAGGATGTTTTTCATTAGCTAAATTCTATACCAGAAGTTTAGGATTTACTGGAGCTCTCATTTTTCTCTTTATTCACTTGGAATGACAATCTGACATCTGCCCACATATAAATCCCCACTGATAACCATGAAAGACTAGTTGATTGTAAACAAATTATTCTGCTAAGCACTCCTACAGGGTCTTGCCATTTAAGCATGTGATCAAGTTACAGAAAATCTGTAGATAAATTACTAGATTGAATATTACTTTTAAATAAAAAAAAATAAAATAAAAAAATAATAACCACCACCCCCCAAAACCCAACACACACCCCCCAAAAAACACCCAAAACAAAAAATAAACAATCCAGGAATACATTATTCTTTCACAAAATTAACATTGGCAGATGTGGAGACTTCATTGCTTTTCACATATTCCCAGGCAGGAAAACACAGATTCTATGAAATTCCCCACACTGTATCTGATGCAGAGCCCTTCATCTTGTTCTGTCCTTGAAGCATGTTAGCAGGTTCACCTTCAGTCAGTGTTTGCAGTAAAACTGCTTAAGTGCTCTAAACACAAGGCCAATTGCCTTAACTTCCCTTCAACAATAGTAATTGCAATTTGCTTCTTAAAAAAAAAAGTAAGAATTGCAAAAATACAGAAAAGGACCATGAAAACCTACTAGAAAAACTTAACTGGGGAAAAAAAATCAAAAACTGTTCAGATTTTTTTAAGAAATCAATGTTTGCAATGAATTGTGTATGAATTATATACAACTTGCTGATATATGTAACTTATTAAAAAGACTACCCTAATGTTTTACCTCTCTTAAAACAGAAGAAAATGTTACATATTTCCATACAGTTCAAAATGAACCTCAGCCTAATCTCCAAATTATATGAAGGAAAGAAAATTATGGGAAAGGAAGGGATGGGGAAGTTGCCTTGTTGTTCCCTCACCAGTTCGAGCTCAGTTAACTTCTGTGAAACTAGCATAGGAAAAACATGTTGCACTACTCCTGTGGCTACGACCACACAACTGTTTAATGGATAAGTTCCAAAGCCTAAGCTCCATCTGCAAATCACTAACAAAACCCTTGGAAATCATAAGAAAGAAGCTAAAGAATTGTGGGGTTGGCAAGCTTTAAGTCTATTCTTGGCCTCAGACAGGAAAAACAGTTTCAAATCTCCTTCTCTTTCCTTTCTCTAAGAAACACCCACCTAGAAAGTGCTATTTCTCTTTGTATTAAAAAGGGGGTGACTTTAGCTGCTAAAATAAAACCCACATTTACATTAACTTACAAAAGCTTCAATAGCTTTACCAGAGTCAACCATTAATTTTTTTTTTCTTTTTTTTAAAGCTCTCTGGTTTAACTAGCCAGAGATTTAAAATTAATTTTCCCTCTTCTCTCCAAAACTTCGAAAGCCAAAATGCAAACTTCCCACAGAATTCCTTAAATAAAAAAAAAAAAAAAGGAGAAGAGTATGAATAAATTTAAGTTTAGAAAGAGTGGATGCATCATTAAAATGGTTTCACTTTTATTTTAAATCCATAAATTCAGTAATTTCTAGAGAAAAGATAATCCCAATGCTTTTTTCAAGAAATGTTCCAAATGTCAGATTTTTGTATTTCCAACAGGTACATGCTGCAAATACCCAAAGATCACCTAACCTAGAACGTTTTTCAGGAAAAATTACTTTTAGTGAGTTCACTTTAGACTTTGTAAGTATCAAGCTGTTAAAAGTTTATGGGGAGAAAAATGATGACTGTACTCTTCATCAAAAAAGCACAAAATACACATATAATGGTGATGCAACAACTTTTGGTCACTAATGATATTAGGTTTAGCAAAAGTATATCATACCACCAGAATTTCTTCAAATAGAGACCTCTTTTTGTTTGTCAGTAACAAATCATTATTCTTTACTAGAGCCACCTGGCACTACTAAAGTGCTCTGAGAAATGTCAGCTGGCTAGCAAATTGTGACACTTGCTGTTAAAGCTCAAGCAGCCCTGCAGGAAAGCAGAATCCTTAGTTTCTAATTTTGTTCTTTGAGATACTTAGCTTTTGTTTATTTTGGACCAGAAGCCAAGAACTTATTTATATTCACATTAGCTTGGCATTGTTAAAAAAATCATCTATTTGAAAAAGAAGTCTGTTTTCCTCCAGCCCACTCATATTATCGTATTATTTTTAACTACAAGAAAATGGTAGTACTTCCAAATTTGCAAGCATTGCAAATTCTGTTACATCCTACGAATGCTGTTACCTAGAGGTGACTAGAGAAAGTCCAAATCAGCTTAGAAAGGTGATTCATAAGGAGTTTAGTGAAAAGGCTAACTAACAATTCAGATGTATAATAACAGGTCAGAAATGACCAAGAACTCCCTCTGGTTGCCTTTCCAAAAACTGAAATAACATCATCATCAACAACAACAAATACTGTCAGTGAACTCAATAAAACTTTAGGACAATAAGCACCAGAAATTGACTATGTGCTGTGTATGAAAATCCATCTTAATTTTAAATGGTCTCACTTCATTTAAAAGAGCCAACCCCAATCTCTTATCGTATGAGTATCTCTGATCGTCTTCAATCACCATCCTGTCCTTTACAACAAAAATTATTTTAGAACATACTCCATTAGAATTCCTGAATACACACTGTATCTGTAAGATGGTATGTACCATACACCATATACAGCTACTTACTCATCTTTGATTTGTTGGTCAATTTTACTTTCACTGCAATTTTCCCCCTCCCACATAAGTTACCCACTCTAAGCACAGCTAAGATTCTCACTTTTTAACCTGCTAGAGGCAGAACTGTGTATTAGCAAGTTTAAGAGGCAGATACATGTCCAGTCTTAAGCAGGTATTGTTAGAATTGGGTTTCCTTAGATGTTTACCAAATGTAGTCTCACACTCTTTTTACAGCTGGTGCAGCTGAAGAGAAATGTTAAGCAATGGCTCTAAAAACACTCCATCTCTGGCCTACGTACTTCGTGTACACACAGGACACAGACAGCAGGGATAGGTATAAAAAGGGACAGCAGCTCTGAGGAGCACATTTTCCTTTCCAGGTTAATACCCAGGACACAAACAAATTGCACAAAAGACTGAGAAAACTACCTTTATCACTCCTTACTTCCTCAGGACACACTGCAAAGCAAGCAGACTTGGTTTTCAAAACTGTACTTTAACCAGCAATTTAAAATTGCAAGGTCCTATATTGCATTAGGAGTTAAGTCAACTGGGCTTTAATAAGTGATGTTAGATCGTAAAATTGTGCATATATCTCACTTAACAGTGCTTTCTGTTTTGATTCAAATTAAAATTGACTTTCAACTGTTAGTTACCCAGTGAAAGTTAAGATGTTTCTTTCAAGCTCATTTACATGTTGATTTCACATATGCCTAAATATAATGTAAAAGCCCATCCATCAAAATGTATCCTGACATGCCCATACACTTATATAACAGAATTACAGTAACTGTCTTCAACTGCATCTGATTTACATATTCCAAAAAGGCCTGTAAATCGCTGTGTATTGTCTGCATGACACCAAGTTTGGCCATTTAAATCTCTTTCATGAAACTCAAGATTCCAGACGAATATTATGTAAAACATTAAAGAGGTGAAATCGGCTTCCAAAGCTGTAAACTGGCTACCAGATTAAGGAAAAAAAACACAACAACAAACCAAAACACAAAAATAACACCACCAAAAAGACCCCCCCACACACATCTCAAAAACCCTAAAACAAACCAAAAAACCAAACAAACACCCTCCCCAAAAAGTCTCCAAACCAACAAGTTCATTTTGGTTGGAGGAAAAATGCTGTGCTAATGGCTAGAGCAACAGTAAACAGTTACAGTAAAACACACACTAAGCACTGACAGAAGTTGGGAGAATGAAAACAACAAAGATTAAAGGCTTTTAAAAAGGCATTAAACATTGTACAGCCTTTAATATAAGTGCAGAGTTTATTATTGCCAATAATCAACAAAACATTCAGGTTTTAAAGTAACATATCTTCAAAACCAAACAAAAAACCACAACACCAACCCAAAACTAACAAAAGCAAACAACTTTTTGAAGAGTCTATATATATTACATTATACACTATTTACTTCAAGCAGAAAGCAGAACTGATTTTGTAGGAAGCATGACCTGTATGGTTATGGCTGACAAAGGCAGGCAGCCAAAAGGAGGGGCAAAAGGAAGCTATACTTTCTCAGAATTAAAACCCTGTAAAAGCCTGTGGATTGCTGTTTACTTCAGGTCTGGTTTACAACCAGCGCTGCACGGAGAAGGGATTGACTGAAATGTCTGCAGCCTGTGGCCACCCACACTATGGGAAGCACTATGATTAAAGAGAGTGCTACGTTCTTGTATCTGCCAGCAAAGTCTGCTCCATGCTGTAATTATTATACTTGCAGTCTTATAATCTGTTGCATCTGTTGCGGCAAGTCCCCTTACATTGTCCAACAAGAAAACCATTGAACATGAATAGCAAGTTATTTTTAATGTGCACAAATGGCTCAAAAACTGGATACTTTAAATACTTCTCTTTTAAGTTTAGGAAAACATTCTGCCTTATAGTATAGCCAGTGCCATGGTGATAGCAGATCTACTGCTGAAACATCCACTTTAACCAACTTACCAAAAGATACAGCCTGACACACCACCCCTTTCACTCCACATCTTTATAAGTCTTTGCCTTAGATCTTTGAAGTACAAAAACTATGTGAACTGTGGATTAGACATGTATCTACAGAGCACTAAAATATTACAATCCCATCACTTCATTAAGTGATTACACACATGAACATTTCCAATGAACCTGTGATTTAAATGCATAACTTCTGCCTTTCTCTTTAAGAATATTTAATATTTCATAGTAAAAGTAACTTTAAAAAGCAATAAAATAAGCCCTAAACATCAAAATAAGTAGCAGTTCCCTTAGTAGAAAATTTAATTTCAAATTCTGATCTCTACAATAAGTAATAAAAAAAGTTAAAAACATATTCCATGCATTTTCCTGAATGCCTGATGCTCTACCACACAAAATTAAGCAGCAAAATGCTGTTGTTGGAAGCACAACACATAGCTGTTATTGCACTCTTCCGTAACAAATTTATGAGGCAGTCTCCACCATTTCAACAATTTTACCAGGAGCTGGCTGCATAGATGCTCCTGTGGAAAGCACATATTGTCTGCTAGCTATAAATATGAAGTGTTATACTAACCAGTGTGCCACTGCCTAGCAAAGGAGGGAAGAAAGCTGTACCAAAAGGAAAGCTGAATGAAAAAAATCAAGGTCTGGGTAAAAGCCCATTTGTCTCCACCAACTTCAGACCACTTCCTGAGGAAATGTCTTTAGAACGCTTTGATATAAACCTTTGATTAGAGGCAAGGATAAATTCCACATACAGTGGCTGAGGAAAAGTGCCACAGACTCCTGAAGGACCAGAGGAAAACACACAAAAAGTTAATATGAAAAGTATAAACAAGTTACATACTTTAATCACCATCAGATTTCTTTCGTCTGAAGGACTACGCTATGGTCTTTGCAGTCATCAAAGTTCCTGATGATTATTTGCACAGGTTAGAGAAGGAATGATAACTCCTCTTTTCCAAACATACCAAAACAGCCCTAAAACCACAAGAGTGAGTCTCAGAAAGTGGTTAAGTAACTTTGAGATAAATTGTGTTCCAGGAGACTTAACATTTTCTGTTTCTCTCTTGGATGCATGCCCTCTGGAAAACAGACCACTTGCTTCCCACAGCTGCTAGGGAATACCAGATCCCCCACTCCATGCTTCCCCATCCCTCTTAAATGGGCATTGCCTTCTGATTATTTTCTATTTTAACTATGGCAAAACATTATAGTGATACTATCACAAAGATAAGAAATAGTCTGAAGCAACCAGTTACTCATTTTAGTCTGAATATTACTAAAATTAGTATTCTCTCCTTAGAAGGGGAAACAACAAAAAGTTTCGAATGCTGTATTTGTAATAAAACCATGCTAAAACCTACAGTCTATAACAGATTCTTTCTCTGCTAACTTTCCCAATAATAAATAGCAGATAAAATATATTCATAACTTTAACTGAAATCTCAGTTCTGCTTTTAATCTCTCTTTCAAAACTGTCTAGATAAGAAAAAAAAAACGTTTCTCAGTATGACCTCTAGCAATTCATAAGCTGTTTAATAGATGCATTACCCATATATGTCATTAATACAGTATTCTTATCTCATAGAGACATCATTTCAAATACAACATTATTTTAATATTTTTCTGCATCAAATGGTCTTGGGGCCCATTTGCCCTGTCAAATGACAAATTATTCAGGCTCTTCCTAACTTAATAAAGCAGACTAAAGGCCAGATCTTGAGGTTCACTACAATTTGTGCACTATCTTCTTCATATTAGCTTAGATGCCCATCTCCTACAAAAATGTGAGCTTGTAGACTTTTTTTCATAAAGAGAGAAGAATACTCAAAAAATAATAAAAAATTAAAAGCTTCTTTACATTACATTTGTATTATTCTTAACATAGGGTGCTTTTTCCTAAAAACCTTTTCTGATGTGTTTTTAACTGACAAAGTGTGCATAGAAATAAAAATAGCAGGTAGCCAAGTTTTATTGAAAGATGACAAGTATATTCACCATGAAATCAAATCAACACTCTTCACCTTTAAAAGAGGCTATCAAAATTCCAATGTACAACCTACATCTCCATATATAACTTAATGCATCTGTATTAAAGCTGGTAATGTTAGAGAGAGTGAAGACATGTGACACTGTCTCCTTAAATCACAATGATCTAATTTATATTATTTATAGTTTTTACTATGTGTTGCTTATAAGCAACAATAGTAAAAAGCTGAACATGAATGAGGTTTTTTGGAGGGTTTTTTTCTGTTTGTTTCGGGTTTTTTTGGTTGTTTTTTGGTTGTTTTTTTTTATGATGGTCATACTCTGTTAATGTAATTCCTGTTCTTCTAAAAAATATAGAACGAAGTGCAGTTGCAGTTCTTGGAGATGTACTGGCATGCAGACTTCTACTCCATCAAAAGGGCATTTAAGAAAAATGGAACGTTTTGCAGAAAAAATCATGTAATACCCTGCCCTAACTTATGGTAGGTGTGTGACCTTAAAATGATAGTATCCACCCCAATATATTCAATTCCTACAAGAAATAAGTTGGTAAGAAAGCTAGTAAATGTTCAACAGACAACAGCTTTTCAGGTTTGGGAAGACAAAACTTCTCACTTTTGAGTACTTAACCTGAATGCAAATTCATACTGCGGGAAACTGCAGTTTATCAAAGGATCTTATAGGTGTCTTAGAGTAAGTCATTCTGCCAAGGATGGATTGTTTCAGGGAGCCTCCAAGATAACCTATCATTTTTGTATGAACAGAACTTGAAGTAATCATCTCACACATGCCGGAACGAAGCCCAACTGCTGGTGGAGTGTGTCTGGATCACCTGAATGCTACTGCACTCCTGCAATACATCCTAATAGAACTCAGCATCATTTTCTTTCTATAAGCACTACGCAATGTTTATTTCAGTAACTGAAATAAAACAAGTGGAGAGAATAACAGAAGTATTCCTTTTTTAAAAAATGTAAACATGAAGAAATAGTAAACATGAGTTTTGGAAAAGAAAACAGCCAAGTGAATCTGAGCCACATATACAGACAAAAACTACAGCTGGCTAAAATTAAGATACGCAAAAACAACCACTGATCCTGGGGGAAAAAAGACAGGCATGGGGGAGAAGATGTATCAGTCTCTTACCAACAGATGAAGATGGGAACTTCATCTTGAATAAAACAAGATAGGGAACTTCATCTTGAATAAAACAAGATGGGAACTTCATCTTGAATAAAACAAGATAGGGAAAAGTTCTGGGTAAAAGGATCTCATGTTCATTACTGTGCCAAAATGGTTCACCTCAAGAAACCCAGATCCTGGGTCTCCAGCTTATAATCTTGTATTATAAAAATACCTTCATAAAATCAAGGAGAAATGTTAGACAAGTAGCTTTGATCTCCAGCTCAGAGAAGATCATGTTTATTACCATTCTTTTTACTTATGCAAAACACTTAAAATATTACCCCCTATCATCTGGTTAGGATGATCAGCAGATGGGCTTGAACTAGCAAATGTTAATGTGCAAACTTCTCTTGACAGAACAAAAATGTTCACTGGCTGTGAAACTCTCTCCCTGCCCAAAATGAGGTCACTGTAACAATCATCCAAACTGAAGAAGGAAAAAGTGAAACTGACTCCCTTAACAGATGTTACAGGACTCACCATCACAGGAGAGAGTATATTGGTGGATGCAGAAAAGCTGAGTGGATTAGATATTGAGAAAACAATTGTACATTTGAAGCTTAATGGACTCTACTTGGAAGTCTTGCATAAGAAGTAAACACATTTGACTCTTTCAGGTGAAAGGTCTGACAGTAGGCCAGACTAGTGGGTCAGAGATAGGTTCTTCCTAGTGGAAAAGCAGCAACGAAAGAACTGTGCTAGAGACCAAGTCCATCCTAAAGGCTGACTATTGCTTCAACCAAGTGTACCAAAGGAGAACGTATTTTTTATTGTTTACCTGAGGAACGATGATCAAAATGCATGACATTTATGTGAATCTGAGCTGCTGAAGCACTTCAGTGTAGCAAGTTGTCTTCACAGTAGAGAATAAATCTGAGATACCCAGTGATAAGAGGAAGCCTTTCACCACAGGTGCTAAGGAAAGCCAAACATCTGATCTGATAAGTCAGACATCTACTGTGAAGCACTGGTACTTACAGCAAGAGAGTGTTCATAATTTGAGATTAGGCTTTGAAATTCTGTCTCTGTGACTGAAAAAAATGCTCCACTGCAAAATATAATAGTTAACCTCTCTCTTATTCACTGTAGCAGATCAAATCAAAACCATCTAGAGTCCCTGTGTGGACCTCTTACTTACCAATTACACCACTGTCGTGGTTTAAACCCAGTCAGGTAACTTGTTCACTCACTCCCAGTGAGTGGTGCCGAGCTGACAACAATCGAGGTCCGTGTCCCCCCCCCACCTGGGTTCTCCCCCACTCCCGGAGGAACGGGGAGGAGGATCGAAAGAGTGCAACTCCCACGAGTTGAGACAAGAACAGTCCAGCAACCAATGTACACAAATCACCACCGCTACTATCAACTACAACAATGATAAGGGAAAATAACAAGGGAAGAGAATACGATACCACTGGCCAAGAAAGCGAGTTCCACCCGGAAGCCCGTGTCCTTCCGGGTAACTCCCAGTCACCCCCCACCCCGGCCATGACATGCTGTGGTATGGAATACCTCCCTGGCTAGCCCGGGTCAGGCACCCCATCTCTGCTTCCTCCCGGCTTCCCCTCCTCCCTGGCAGAGTATGAGCCTCACAAAGTGTCCTGGGTTCAGCAGTAGCAGTCATTTTTCCCCTTCTTGGTAGCTGGTGTAGTGCAGTGTTTTGACTTTCAGCTCGGGAACAGAGCTGATAGCGATGTTTTGGTTTGGCCAAGGACTTTGTGAGCCTCATGCTCTGCCAGGGGGGAGGGGAAGCCAGGAGGAAGCAGAGACAGGACACCTGACCCAAACTGACCAAAGAGGTATTCCATACCACAGCACGTCATGCCCAGGATGTAACTGGGAGTTAGCCGGAAGGGCTGGGAGACTGCAGGGTTGGAGGAGGTACCGGTCAGAGCTTGGTCGGGCTTGGGGGGGGGGCGAGTTATCGGTCGGCTGGTGGTGAGGTGTTGTATTCTCTTCCCTTGTTATTTCCTTTATCATTATTATTATTGGTGGTAGCAGTAGTGATTTGTGTTATACCTTAGTTACTAAACTGTTCTTATCTCAACCCGTGGGAGTTGCATTCTTTTCGATTCTCCTCTCTGTCCCTCTGGGAGCAGGGGGAGGGCAAGAAAGGGGGGGAAGTGAGTGAACGAATTACCTGACTGGGTTTAAACCACGACAGTTCCTTTTGGCGCCCAACGTGGGGCACGAGGGGTTGAGATAACGACAGATCTGTCCGGATTAATAGTCACTCACACAATGCTGATTTATTGGCCCTCAGAGTTGTTCCTCTTGATCTCACAGCTTCAGAATGTTGTAACTTACGTAGAGCCGGTATTTGCTGTGTTAGTGTTTATCAAGTGTGGGGCCTGGGCTAAGGTTCTTGTCTCACTGTGCTTTATGGCAACGGCTTGTAATACGGGCGGGACGGACGTGGCCGTGGACTTGTACCTGGCCGTCCGGCTGCTCTTCACCGTCCTGGCCCTCACCCTACTCTCCATCTTCGTGAGGCTGCGGGGAGCCGAGGGGGAGCGGCCCCGGGAGCCGGCGGTAGCCGAACCGGCCCGGGAGAGCGGCCCCGGGCACCAAGCGGCGGCGGGAGCGGGGCCGGAGGCCGCGAGGGGACGGCTGCAGGTGGAGGAGGTCGGGGCGGTCGAGGAGAGGAAGGAGGCAGCCGAGCAGAGGCAGAAGGCGGCAGAGGAGCCGAGCCCCGCGGAGGAGCCGAGCCTCCCGGCCGAGCCCAGCCCCGCGACGTCCGAGAGCATTCCCCGGAAGCTGCCCGCCGAGCCCCAGGAGGATGCAGGAGACCACGCAGCATTTCCCAGCAAGGCAGAGGAGGAAGAGCTGGACTGAGGAAAAGAGAAGCTGGCGGTGGGAGAGCCGGCAAGCACAGCAGCTACACCGGCCCCGGTGACAAGTACAGCAGCATCGTTTGAGAGTTCTGAAGGTTTTGAATGGCCTTTGGGTATCCTTGGGACCTGCCTGCTGATTGTGATGGGGATCAGCATGTTGGCACACACACAGGCTGTGTTCTACCCACAACCATTTTGTCTGATCTCAAAAGTTAAGCAGAGTCAGGTTTGGGTCTTGTCTGGGGTTAGACAACAATATAGGGGGACCAAAAGATTTTCTCCAAGGCTGGACAGTCATGAGTGGCAGGGCATGTGGGACAGTATGGGCAAGTATCTAGTCCACTGGGCCCCTCCAGTGCTTTGGAAGCATTGGAGATGGAAGGCAGCTGCATGGAGTCCCCAGCAACAAGCTGCAGAAACTGCTAAAGGGGACAGTGAATTATTTTAAGCCTGGTGGGCCCATGGCACTTCAGGCCATCAGAGCAGAGATGCAACATACAGATGGACTCATGATCGAGGGGTGGACTTAGCAATGGACACTATTGCCCAGGTTATTCACAAGTGTGAACACTGCACACAGTCTCTCCTGCTCTGGAAGACTGTTACAAGAGGTGGAGCCTGACATCATGGACCAGATGGACTCAGCAGCTTTATAGGGACTGGTCCATGCACTAAGATAAGAGTGATGGTATATTGAAAATGTGGGATCTGAGCATGACGTGAATGGTATGGAATAAGGGGTGGATAATGTCCTGGGTTCAGCAGTAGCAGTCATTTTTCCCCTTCTTGGTAGCTGGTGTAGTGCAGTGTTTTGACTTTCAGCTCGGGAACAGAGCTGATAGCGATGTTTTGGTTTGGCCAAGGACTTTGTGAGCCTCATGCTCTGCCAGGGGGGAGAGGAAGCCAGGAGGAAGCAGACACAGGACACCTGACCCAAACTGACCAAAGAGGTATTCCATACCACAGCACGTCATGCCCAGGATGTAACTGGGAGTTAGCCGGAAGGGCTGGGAGACTGCAGGGTTGGAGGAGGTATCGGTCGGAGCTTGGTCGGGCTTGGGGGGGGGTGAGTTATCGGTCGGCTGGTGGTGAGGTGTTGTATTCTCTTCCCTTGTTATTTCCTTTATCATTATTATCATTGGTGGTAGCAGTAGTGATCTGTGTTATACCTTAGTTACTAAACTGTTCTTATCTCAACCCGTGGGAGTTGCATTCTTTTCAATTCTCCTCTCTGTCCCTCCGGGAGCAGGGGGAGGGCAAGAAAGGGGGGGAAGTGAGCGAACGAATTACCTGACTGGGTTTAAACCACAACACAAAGTCCTTGGTCAGGGTAAACATCACTTAGCAACAACTGAAAACATCGACTTCACCAACACTATTCTCAGGCTAGAAGTCAAAACACAGCACTGCACCAGCTAGCACAAAGGAAAAAAAAAAAAAAAAATAATAAACATGACTGCTACTGCTGAACCCAGGACATTATCCACCCCTTATTCCATACCATTCACGTCGGGCTCAGATCCCACATTTTCAATACACCATCGCTCTCCCATATATATACATCCATATACATACAGACCAAGAGGAAAAGATCATTTTCTTAGTGCATGGACCAATCCCTATAATGCTGCCGAGTCCATTCGGTCCATGATGTTCAAAGTTCATTCTCTGTTGGGATGATGGCTGGAGGGAAGTCAGGGCCAGTCGCTGGTGACCTGGAGACATCTAGTTGATGGGCTATAAAAGCATTACACAGCAGGCAACGGCATACAATTGAGTTCACTGGCGGTTTTCCCCTAAAATCAAATCCCCTTGAGGTATACATCGGACTTCCCCATCTTCCTGCATTACCCACCAAGTATATCCAGGTCCCTGAGCAAAAGCAATCCCACGAGTGGGTTTGCCTTTACCTGAAGCAGGAATAACCCAGACTGTCTTCCCCAGCAAATTCTTCATATGCACCACGGGAACTTTGTCCCCCTCTACAATATGTAAAAGTTCTGACTGGGCTGGGCCAGCCCTGTTGGCAGATCCTCTGGTGTTGACCAACCAGGTGGCCTTTGGTAAGTGTGTATCCCAATGCTTGAAAGTTCCCCCACCCATTGCTCTCAGTGTAGTTTTTAACAGCCCATTGTACCGTTCGATTTTCCCAGAGGCTGGTGCATGGTAGGGGACGTGATACACCCACTCAATGCCATGCTCTTTGGCCCAAATATCTATAAGGTTATTCCGGAAATGAGTCCCATTGTCTGACTCAGTTCTCTCTGGGGTGCCGTGTCACCACAAAATCTGTTTCTCAAGGTCCAGGATAGTGTTCCGGGCAGTGGCATGGGGCACAGCGTATGTTTCCAGCCACCCGGTGGTTGCTTCCACCATGGTAAGCACATGGCGCTTGCCTTGGCGGGTTGGTGGCAGTGTGATATAGTCAATCTGCCAGGCCTCCCCATATTTATACTTCAACCATCGTCCTCCATACCAAAGAGGCTTTAACCGCTTGGCTTGTTTAATTGCAGCACATGTTTCACACTCATGAATAACCTGGGCAATAGTGTCCATTGTTAAGTCCACCCCTCAATCACGGGCCCACCTGTATGTTGCATCTCTGCCCTGATGGCCTGAAGTGTCATGGGCCCACCGGGCCAAAAATAATTCACCTTTATGTTGCCAATCTAAGTCCATCTGAGCCACTTCAATCTTAGCCGCTTTATCCACTTGTTGGTTGTTCTGGTGTTCCTCAGTGGCCCGACTCTTGGGTACATGGGCATCTACATGGCATACCTTCACCACCAGGTTCTGCACCCTGGCAGCAATATCTTTCCACAGTGCAGCAGCCCAGATGGGTTTACCTCTGCGTTGCCAGTTGCTCTGCTTCCATTGCTTAAACCACCCCCACAGGGCATTTGCCACCATCCATGAGTCAGTATAGAGATAAAGTACTGGCCACTTTTCTCGTTCTGCAATGTCCAGGGCCAGCTGGATGGCTTTCACCTCGGCAAACTGACTCGATTCACCCTCTCCGTCAGCAGTTTCTGCAACTTGTCATCCAGGACTCCATACAGCTGCCTTCCATCTCCGATGCTTTCCCACAATACGGCAAGAGCCATCAGTAAACAAGGCATACTGCTTTTCACTTTCTGACAGTTTATTATATGGTGGGGCCTCTTCAGCGCGCACCACCTCCTCCTCTGGTGACATTCCAAAATCTTTGCCCTCTGGCCAGTCCATGATGACTTCTAAAATGCCTGGATGACTGAGATTTCCTATTCGAGTTCGTTGTGTAATTAGTGCAGCCCATTTACTCCATGTAGCATCAGTTGCATGATGTGTAGAGGAGACCCTGCCTTTGAACATCCAGCCCAGCACGGGCAACCAGGGTGCCAGAAGGAGCTGTGCTTCAGTGCCAATCACTTCCGAAGCAGCTCGAACCCCTTCATAGGCTGCCAGTATCTCTTTCTCAGTTGGGGTATAGCTGGCCTCAGATCCTTTATATCCCCGACTCCAAAAGCCGAGGGGTCGACCTCGAGTCTCCCCTGGAGCTTTCTGCCAGAGGCTCCAGGTAGGACCGTTCTCCCCAGCTGCAGTGTACAGCACATTTTTTACATCTGGTCCGGTCCGGACTGGTCCAAGGGCTACTGCATGAACTATCTCGCGTTTAATTTGCTCAAAGGCTTGTTGCTGCTCAGGGCCCATTTAAAATCGTTTTTCTTCCGGGTCACATGATAGAGAGGGCTTACAATCAAACTGTAATTCGGGATGTGCATTCTCCAGAACCCCACTGCACCCAAGAAAGCTTGTGTTTCTTTCTTATTAGTTGGTGGAGACATTGCTGTTATCTTGTTGATCACATCTGTGGGGATCTGTCTACGTCCATCTTGCCATTTTATTCCCAAAAATTGAATCTCCTGTGCAGGTCCCTTGACCTTACTCCGTTTTATGGCAAAACCGGCTTTCAGCAGGATTTGGATTATTTTCCTCCCTTTCTCAAAGACTTCTTCCGCTGTATCGCCCCACACAATAATGTCATCAATGTATTGCAGGTGTTCTGGAGCTTGCCCCTGTTCCAGTGCAGTCTGGATCAGTCCGTGGCAAATGGTAGGGCTGTGTTTCCACCCCTGGGGCAGTCGGTTCCAAGTGAACTGGACACCTCTCCAAGTAAAAGCAAACTGTGGCCTGCACTCTGCTGCCAAAGGAATTGAGAAAAATGCATTGGCAATATCAATCGTGGCATACCACTTGGCTGCCTTTGACTCTAGTTCATACTGAAGTTCTAGCATGTCCGGTACGGCAGCACTCAATGGTGGTGTGACTTCATTCAGGCCACGATAGTCTACTGTTAGTCTCCATTCTCCATTAGACTTTCGCACTGGCCATATGGGGCTATTAAAGGGTGAGCGGGTCCTGCTGATCACCCCCTGACTCTCCAGTCTACGGATCAGCTGATGGATGGGAATCAGGGAGTCTCGGATGGTGCGATATTGCCGCCGGTGCACTGTTGTGGTTGCAGTTGGCACTTGTTGTTCTTCAACTTTCAGCAACCCCACAGCAGAGGGATCTTGTGAGAGACCAGGCAAGGTGGACAGCTGCTCAATTTCCTCAGTCTCCAAAGCAGCAATACCAAAAGCCCACCGGTACCCTTTTGTGTCTTTGAAGTACCCTCTCTTGAGGTAGTCTATGCCGAGGATGCATGGAGCCTCTGGACCAGTCACAATAGGGTGCTTTTGCCACTCCCTCCCAGTCAGGCTGATTTCAGCCTCCAGCAAGTCAACTCTTGGGATCCTCCTGTTACTCCAGAAATATAGATGGGTTCCACCCCTTGACAGCTTGATGGCATCAGGGTACACTGTGCACCGGTATCTACTAGAGCCTTATACTTCTGTGGGACTGATGTGCCAGGCCATCTGATCCACACAGTCCAGTAAATCCGATTGTCCCCTACCTCCACCTGGCTGGAGGCAGGGCCCCTCTAATGGTCATCACAGCTTTGGACACTTAAGTCGTGGTGAAAGGGATTATTCTTCGTTATCACAGGAGCTGGAGTAAAATCAGCTCTTCCATTCCATCTGGGAAACTGCTCACCAGAGACTGAAGCCGTAGCTCTCATGGGACGATCAGTCTTGGCCCTTGCTCCCCTCTTCAGTTCACTCACCCGTTCCTCCAAAGCTGAGGTAGGTTTTCCATCCCACTTTGTCATGTCTTCTCTGTGATCCAGCAGGTAAAACCATAGGGTACCCCGTGGCGTATACCTCCTGTATCTCCTCTCTTGAACAATAGGATGCCTTTTGTTAATAGCTGAGACATGTGTTGGTACACGTGAGGAGCTGGATAAATCAGATAGATCGTCCCTCAATTGTTCGAGGTCCTGGGACAGTTTTTCCACAGCTGAGATGATGGAAGGGGTGAGATTGTCTTCGAACTCTCAGAGTTTATGAACCATTTCATCCACTGTTAGTGGTACTATGTCATTCCAGGTTACTGTTGCCAATGAATGGGCATATGATGACAGTGCATTCCGTGTAAGTTTTCGCCACATGGGTCGTGTACATTCAACTTCATCTGGATCTATAGGTGTATCCCCGTTATTTGGCTTGATGTGATAGAGCATCTCTACGATGGCCGATTCCCTCAGAGACTGGATGCCTTTGTCTATAGTAGTCCACTTGGCCGAACGACTCGTAACATCGTCCTTGTATGGAAACCTTTCTTTCACAGCTGCCACGAGCCGCCTCCAAAGGCTGAGGGACGTTTTCTCTCTTGCGATTGCTTTGTCAATTCCGCCTTCTCTAGCAAGTGATCCCAGCTGCTTGGCTTCTGTACCTTCTAGTTTGTGACCATCGGCCCCATTGTCCCAGCATCGGAGTAACCAGGTGATGATGTGCTCCCCTGGTTGACGGGTAAAATCTTTTTGCATATTCCGCAGCTCGGTTGAGGTCCGAGGTCGAGAAGTTACCTCTTCTTCTTCTTCTTCGTCATGTGATGATGACTCCTGATCAGATTCTGGACCGGGTGGTGAATTCCTTGTTTCTTCATCTCGCTTCACCCTTTTTGCCTCCTTTTTGCTTGTTCTCTTGCGTACAGGGGCAACCGATATTGGTACGAATTGGTCCTCTGGTTTGGCTGCAGTGATTATCACTGTGGTTTGAGTAGCAACTGTACTTGTTGCTGGGGGTGGTGTAGCTGCTGTACTTGGAGCTGGGGTAACCGCGCTGTCTGTTGCAGTTGAAGTTTGAGCAGCTGCTGTACTTGCCACTGGGGTAGCTGCTCTGTTCATTGAGGCCAAAGTTTGAGTAGCGACTGTACTTGTTGCTGGGGGTGGTGCAGCTGCTGTGCTTGGAGCTGGGGTAACCGCGCTGTCTGTTGCGGTTGAAGTTTGAGCAGCTGCTGTACTTGCTGCTGGGGTAGCTGCGCAGTTCATTGCAGCCAAAGTTTGAGTAGCGACTGTCGCTTTGCCCTCAGATCCGCCGACATTCTTTTCCTTTTGAAGGTGCTGGATAGTGTTGAACAAGGCCCTGTAAGCATAGGCCAAGCCCCAGCACGTTGCCGTGATTTGTCCATCTCTGGTATGGCCAGAATGACCACACACCTCATTTAAGTGTTTTACTAATTCTTCTGGATTTTGCAGTTGTTCGGTGGTGAAATTCCAAAGTACTGGAGGGGCCCACTGACCTAGATACTTGCCCATACTATCCCACACACCCTGCCACTCATGGCTGTCCAGCCTCAGGGAAAATCTCTCGGTCCTCCTACATTGTCGTTTGACCCCAGACAAGACCCAAACCTGACTCTGCTTAACTCTTGAAATCAGTAGTGGGCAAAACACACTCTGTATGCGCGTTAGCATGGTGATTCCCATCACCATCAGCAAACAAGTCTCAACAGCATTAAAATGCCATTCAAAAAATTCAAAACTCTCAAATGTAAATGGTCTGGGGGGAGGACTGGGAGGGTAAAAGAATGTCTCCTTCACAGGTTGAGCACCTGAGAAGGAGAAAAAAGATGTGTAATTGCTAAGCAACTCCATCATATACCTCCCAAAGTATAAAGGTGGTGACCACACTGGGAACATAAGCCAGATCAGTTTCATGATCAATGATTCTATTGTATTACAAGTCATTAGCATAAAGTACAATGGGACAAAAACCTTAGCCCAAGCCCCACACTTGAAAAACACTAATACAGCAAATACCGGATGGACGTAAGATACGATATACTGAAACTGTGAGATCAAGAGGAACAACCTTGAGAGCCAATAAATCAGCATTGTGACGAGTGACTACCAATCCAGTCAGATCTGTTCTTATCTCAACCCCTCGTGCCCCACGTTGGGCGCCAAAACGAACTGTCATGGTTTAAACCCAGTCAGGTAACTTGTTCACTCACTCCCAGTGAGTGGTGCCGAGCTGACAACAATCGAGGTCCGTGTCCCCCCTCCACCGGGGTTCTCCCCCACTCCCGGAGGAACAGGGAGGAGGATCGAAAGAGTGCAACTCCCACGGGTTGAGACAAGAACAGTCCAGCAACCAATGTACACAAATCACCACCGCTACTATCAACTACAACAATGATAAGGGAAAATAACAAGGGAAGAGAATACGATACCACCGGCCAAGAAAGCGAGTTCCACCCAGAAGCCCGTGTCCTTCCGGGTAACTCCCAGTCACCCCCCACCCCGGCCATGACGTGCTGTGGTATGGAATATCTCCCTGGCTAGCCCGGGTCAGGCGCCCCATCTCTGCTTCCTCCCGGCTTCCCCTCCTCCCTGGCAGAGTATGAGCCTCACAAAGTCCTTGGTCAGGGTAAACATCACTTAGCAACAACTGAAAACATCGACTTCACCAACACTATTCTCAGGCTAGAAGTCAAAACACAGCACTGCACCAGCTAGCACAAAGGAAAAAAAAAAACAAACAAAAAAAACCAAACATGACTGCTACTGCTGAACCCAGGACAACCACGTAGAGAACGCTTAGAGAACATCCTCTGGGGTTTCACCTTTGGGAGATTGAAAAAGTGTTTGGAGAGCAGACAAAGCACTTCACTGTGTCATGGTTTACGCCGAGCCAGCACCTCAGCACCATGCAGTCATTTGCCCACTCCCCTCCTTTCCCCTCTCCCCACCCCCTCCACTTCAGGAGGGATGGGATGGGCAATAGAAAGAATGTAAACCCCAAAGGCTGAGTCCAGTAACTAAAGTATAATACAAAACTACTACTACTAATGATAATAATGCAATTGGTGGCCGAACCAACTAGGAGAGGAGCGCTGCTGGATCTGGTACTTACCAACAAGGAGGGTCTGGTTGAAGTAGTGTGTAAGCGGCGAGGAGAAGCAGACAGGCCAACCCAATATGGGTGATAAACAAACTTCTACTTTATTTGTGACGCAGTTCACATATATATAGGAGTGGTATTCAGCCACTCCTCCTTGGCACAACAGTATTGGTTAGCCCCACACAGCTTCCTCCACATTCTCCTCCCATGTCCAGTTTCCGGTTACCTGTGGGGGCCACCCCCTGCCTTGCTCGCACAGTCCTCCAGGGCTCTATGGTCCTGCTCTCAGAGTCATTCTGCAACAGTAGTGACGGTCAATGGCAGCTTGGGCTGCAGTGACCATGAGATGGTGGAGTTTAGGATCTTGTGTGGGAGGAATAGAATACCTAGCAAGGCCACATTTCTGGATTTCCAAAGGGCAAACTTTGGCCTCTTCAATCAATTGCTAAGGGAAGTATCGTGGCAAAGGGTACTAGGTGGTAAAGGGGCTCAGGATAGTTGGTCAGCATTCAAGAACCACTTCTTCAAAGCTCAGGATCAGAGCTAAATTATAGCCACTTGGGAGGAATATAGGACAGCTGTTAAAGGATGTAGGGAAGCAATTAAGCTAAGGCCTCCTTGGAACTTAATCTGGCAAGTCGGGTTAAGGACAATAGAAAGGGCTTTTTCAAATACATAGTGAATAAAACTAACACAAGAAGCAGTACAGGCCCACTGCTGAATGAGGTGGGTGCCCTGGAGACAGAGGATATAAAGAAGGCAGAGGTGCTGAATGCCTTCTTTGCCTCTGTCTTTACTCCTGCAGACTCTCCCCGGGGGACCCAGATTCCTATAGCCCCAGAAGGAGTCAGGATAAAGGAGGAGTTTGCTTTGGTAGATGAGGATTGGGTTAGGGATCAGTTAAGTAATCTGGACATCTATAAATCGATGGGTCCGGATGGAATACACCCGCAGGTGCTGAGGGAGCTGGCGGAGGTCATTGCTGAACCACTCTCCATCATCTTTGGTAAGTCGTGGGAAACAGGAGAGGTGCCTGAGGGTTGGAGAATGGCAAATGTCATGCTGGTCTATAAGAAGGGCAAGAAGGAGGACCCGGGTAATTATAGACCGGTCAGCCTTACCTCCATCCCTGGAAAAATGATGGAACAACTTATTCTTGACACCATCTCTAGACATATCAAGGATGAGGGGGTCATTAAGAGCAGCCAACATGGCTTTACCAAGGGGAAGTCATGTTTGACCAACCTTATAGCCTCCTATGAGGAAGTAACTAGGTGGCTGGATGATGGTAGAGCGGTAGATGTGTTTTTTCTTGATTTCAGTAAGGCATTTGATACTGTCTCCCACAGCATCCTCATAGATAAGCTAAGGAAGTGTAGGCTTGATGATCAGGTAGTGAGGTGGATCAAGAACTGGTTGGAAGGAAGAAGGCAGAGAGTTGTGGTTAATGGGGCAGAATCTAGCTGGAGGTCTGTGACTAGTGGAGTCCCTCAGGGGTCGGTGCTGAGACCAGTGCTGTTTAATATTTTCATCAACGACCTGGTTGAGGGAACTGAGTGTACCCTCAGCAAGTTTGCTGATGATACTAAACTGGGAGGAGTGGCTGACACACCAGAGGGCTGTGTTGCCATTCAGAGAGACCTGGACAGGCCGGAGAGTTGGGCGGAGAGGAACTTGATGAAATTCAACAAGGGCAAGTGTAGAGTCTTGCATCTGGGGAAGAACAACCCCATGTACCGGTACAGGTTGGGGGCTGACCTGCTGGACAGTAGCGAAGGGGAAAGGGACCTGGGGGTCCTGGTGGATAGGAGGATGACCACGAGCCAGCAATGTACCCTTGTGGCCAAGAAGGCCAATGGCATCCTAGGGTGAATTAGAAAGAGTGTGGTTAGTAGGTCAAGAGAGGTTCTCCTCCCCCTCTACTCTGCCTTGGTGAGGCCGCATCTGGAATATTGTGTCCAGTTCTCGGCCCCTCAGTTCAAGAAGGACAGGGAATTGCTTGAAAGAGTCCAGCGCAGAGCCACAAAGATGATTAAGGGAATGGAACATCTCCCTTATGAGGAGAGGCTGAGGGAGATGGGACTCTTTAGCTTGGAGGAGACTGAGGGGTGACCTCATCAATGTTTACAAATATGTAAAGGGTGAGTGTCAGGATGATGGAGCTAGGTTTTTTTCAGTGATGTCCAGTGATAGGACAAGGGGCAATGGGTGTAAACTGGAGCATAGGAGGTTCCATGTGAACATCAGGAAAAATTTCTTTACTGTGAGAGTGACAGAGCACTGGAACAGGTTGCCCAGCGGGGTTGTGGAGTCTCCTATGTTGGAGATATTCAAGGCCCGCCTGGACAAGTTCCTGTGTGATGTACTCTAGGTTACCCTGCTCTTGCAGGAGGGTTGGACTAGATGATCTTTTGAGGTCCCTTCCAACCCTTAGGATTCTGTGATTCTGTAATAAGGGAAATAACAAGGAAGAGAATACAAAACTAAAAATGGAAGGGAAAAAGACCCAATAAACACACGTGAGGCAAAATACATCATGCTCACCACCTGCCAAATGATACCCAGCCCTACCCAAGCAGCAATCTAGCCCTTCTGGGTGACTCCTCCCAGTTTATATACTGGGCATGACGCGCTGTGCTATGGAATACCCCTTTGGCTAGTTTGGGTCAGATGTCCTGTCTCTGCTTCTTCCCGGCTTCTTGTGCCCCTCCTCACTGGCAGAGCATGAGAGACTGAAAAGTCCTTGATCAGGGTAAGCATTACTTAGCAACAGCTAAAACATCCGTGTGTTATCAGGACTGTTCTCAGACTAAAGTCAAAAGACATCACAGTGCCAGCTACTAGGAAGGAGAAAAAAGAATAACTGTTACAGCTGAAACTAGGACACACTGTCACACGCTTTCCACACCACAAGATGCTCCTTTTGTCTACTGGAATACTTCCAGTTCCAGCAATCTTATATATCCAGATCCCAGCTAGATGGGATCACAAAATCCCAGTATCAATTTATTCTCAATCTCTAACAAATACACACATCTTTGTTTCAAACATTATATCAACAAACTTTGCTTTGGCCATCTGGGAGAAACACACTGTGACCCCTGGGCACAAAAAATTTACACATTAAAATCTGTCCCACTTCCCCAGTAAAAGTCCTTTCTATTGTCATCCGTAGAGCTGTTCTCACAGTGCACAAATTGTCTAGTTACCTCTCCTATACAAGCAGCAACTGAAAGATACAGAAAAATTACACTAACTGAAACCTAAGCCTTCCTAGGACTTAACCATGCAAAGTTTTAGACACTGTATTTCTAAGTCTTCTGATTCACATCTGCAGAAACCTCACACTGTATAACTCAAAAGTAATTCAAGGCAGAAGTAAGAATGAAAGAAATCTCAATCTGAAAACAAACAAACAAACAAAAAGCACTACTGTGGTAAACCTCAAAAGAGAATACTGTTTTGGGGCCTGTTGATATACTATAGAGAAGAGTAATTCAAGTGCTATACATAATATGCTATGGCTACTAAAAATAAGTGAATAGGGGAAGAAACTTTAATAAATACAGTATCTTATAGGGATGGTATCTCTGGGAAATATAGCAATAATCAAAAATACTTTTTTTCTGAAAAGTAAGTAACTCTGCCTACCCAGCTTTAGTGGATTCTCACTTGACTTGGCCTGCACTTCAACTTCTGAAATAAGCCTTAACAGGGTTATTTGTATCATGTCATATTCGAGACCAGTCTAAAAAATCTCCATCAAAACTAAAATCCTTAAATCTGTGACTGAACTTTTCCCTTTTAATATGTTTTTTTCCAGTGTCCTAAAGAAACCACCATGACAAGTCTTAAAGAAACCATAAGAGCACTGCAATTTTCCCTTGCCCTCACAAACTGACAGCAGTAATCAGAACTATGTAGTTGTGACCCTCTGAGCTAGTATTGTTAAATTACACTCTAGTACTTCTGAATTACATTCCCTAATGCTGCTTCTAACAATTACTACACATGATATGTTTGAAACAAAACAAGTTTAATTATACAGGAACAGAAACACTATAGTTTCCCAACTAGCTAGTATCCTACCTATGGGTGGTGCCATAGTCAGGGGTTCGGGTATCTAGAACATGGGACTCAATTTAGTAGGCCAGGTCTACTGGGTGCTGGTGGAGCTGGTCTAAAGGGGAAGAATGGTTTTGGTAGGAGGTTTCCCAGACAGGTCAAGGATGCTTTAAACTAGGTGTGTTGGAGGAGGGGGGCATCATTCCATCCCAACACACCCAGTCAGTTGCCGGCACCTATAATAAATGCTGGGAGCAATGTAGAGATATTCCAGCCACTCCAGCCAATGAGCCGGCGTCATTTGGAGCTCGGCTCAGATGCTTCTATACAAATGCCCGTAGCATGGGAAACAAACATGAGAAATTAGAGATGTGTGCATGTCTATGGGGGTATGATATAATAGGCATCACAGAAACATGGTGGGATGGCTCCTATGACTGGAGTGTTGGGATGGAAGGTGACAGGCTCTTTAGAAAAGACAGGCCCAGCAGGTGGGGAGGGGGAGCTGCCCTTTATGTTAGGGATAGGCTGGAGAGTATGGAACTCTGTCTGGGGACAGGTGAGCAGTCAACAGAGAGTTTGTGGGTCAGGGTTAAAGGGAGAACAGCGATGGGAGACATTACTGTGGGGATCTGTTACAGACCGCCTGATCAAGAGGACTCTGTGGATGAAGCGCTCTACAGACAGATAGGAACAACCTCACTCTCGCAGGCCCTTGTCCTGATGGGGGACTTCAACCACCCTGGTATCTGTTGGAGGGACAGTATGGCCTGGCACAAGTAATACAGGAGGATCCTCGATTGTGTAGAAGACAACTTCCTTCTGCAAGTAACAGAGGAGCTGACAAGGTGAGGTTCCCTCACCAACAGGGAAGGGCTTGTTGGAAATGTGACGCTCCAGAGCAGCCTTGGTTGCAGTGATCATGAGATGGTCAAGTTCAAGATCCTCAGGACAGTGAGAAGAGTGTGCAGCAAGCTCACTGCCCTGGACTTCAAGAGAGCAGACTTTGGCCTCTTCAGGAACCTGCTTAGCCAGGTTCCATGGGATATAGCCCTGGAGGGCAGGGGGGCCCGAGACTGTTGGTTGATATTCAAGGATCACCTGCTACAAGCTCAGCAGTGTTGCATCCCAACCAGAAGGAAGTGCAGCAGGAGGGCCAGGAGACCTCCTTGGATGGATAAGGAGCTCCTGAGGAAAATTCAAATGAAAAAAGAGGCTTATAGTAACTGGAAGCAAGGACAGGTGGCCTGGGAAGAATACAGGGATGTTGTTTGGGAAGCTAGGGACCAGGTTAGGAAAGCTAAGGCCCAGTTAGAAGTAAACTTGGCTAGGGATGTTAAGGATAACATGAAGGGATTCTATAGGTACGTAGCGAGTAAAAGACAGACTAGGGAGAACGTAGATCCCTCAGGAAGCTCTCAGGAGAACTGGCTACACAGGATTTGGAGAAGGCTGAGGTTCTGAATGACTTCTTTGCCTCGGTCTTCACTTGCACAGGCTCTGACAAAACCACCCAAGTCTTGGAAGGCAGATGCAGGGACTGTGAGAATGAAGACCTTGGGCCCACTGTAGGAGAGGATCTGGTTCGAGACCATCTTAAGAACCTGAATGTGCACAAGTCTGTGGGACCTGATGAGATCCATCCGCAGATCCTGAAGGAGCTGGCAAATGAAGTTGCAAAGCCGCGGGCCATCATATTTGAAAAATCATGGCAGTCAGGTGAAGTTCCCAACAACTGGAAAAAGGGAAATATAACCCCCATTTTCAAGAAGGGGAAAAATGGATGACCCAGGGAATTACAGACCAGTCAGTCTCACCTCCGTGCCTAGCAAAATCTTGGAGCAGATTCTCCTGGATGGCATGCTAAGGCACATGAAAATCAACAAGGTGCTTGGTGACAGCCAGCATGGCTTCACTAAGGGGAAATCCTGCCTGACCAATTCGGTGGCCTTCTATGATGGGGCTACGGAACCGATGGACAGGGGTAGAGCAGTTGATGTCATCTATCTGCGCTTGTGTAAAGCGTTCGACACTGTCCCACATGACATCCTTCTCTCTAAATTGGAGAGACATCAATTTGATGGATGGACCACTCGGTGGATAAAGAACTGGCTGGATGGCTGCACACAAAGAGTTGTGGTCAATGGCTCAATGTCCAGCTGGAGACCAGTAACGAGTGGTGTCCCTCAGGGATTGGTGTTGGGACCGGTCTTGTTCAACATCTTCGTTGCTGACATGGACAGTGGGATTGAGTGCGCCCTCAGCAAGTTTGCTGATGACACCAAGCTGTGTGGTTCGGTTGATAAGCTGGAGGGAAGGAATGCCATCCAGAGGGACCTTGACACGCTTGTGAGGTGGGCTGATGCCAACCTCATGAAGTTTAACCATGCCAAGTGCAAGGTCCTATACCTGGGTCGGAGCAATCCCAGGCACAGCTACAGGTTGGGCAGAGAAGAGATTCAGAGCAGCCCTGTGGAGAAGGACTTGGGGGTGTTGGTTGATGAGAAAATGAACATGAGCCAGGTTCAGTGTGCGCTCACAGCCCAGAAAGCCAACCGTATCCTGGGCTGCATCAAAAGGAGCGTGACCAGCAGGTCAAAGGAGGTGATCCTGCCCCTCTACTGCGTTCTCATGAGACCTCATTTGGAGTATTGTGTGCAGTTCAGGTGTCCTCAACATAAAAAGGACATGGAACTGTTGGAACAAGTCCAGAGGAGGGCCACGAGGATGATCAGGGGACTGGAGCACCTCCTGTATGAAGACAGGCTGAGAAAGCTCGGGTTGTTCATCCTGGAGAAGAGAAGGCTGCGTGGAGACCTCATAGCAACCTTCCAGTATCTGAAGGAATGCTGAGGAGGGACTCTTCATTAGGGACTGTAGTGACAGGACAAGGGCTAATGGGTTCAAACTAAAACAGGGGGAGTTTAGATTGGATATAAGGAGGAAGTTCTTTCCTGTTAGGGTGTTGAGGCACTGGAATGGGTTGCCCCAGGAGGTTGTGAATGCTCCACTCCTGGTGGTGTTCAAAGACAGGTTGGACAGAGCCTTGGGTGACATGGTTTAGTGTGAGGTGTCCCTGCCCATGGCAGGGTGGTTGGAACTAGATGATCTTAAGGTCCTTTCCAACCCTAACTATTCTATGATTCTGCCAATGATAACAGCCAGATGCAGAAGCCATAGGAAAACCTGTACAAACAGATATCTAGTTGTGTCTTCCTTATTCTTCCTTCCTAAGGGTTTGGCTGCCTGGGGTCGAGGCCACTTGCCACACAGTGCTATGTGTTCAGGAGCTGTAAGAAGCTGGGTCCTTCTGGTTTCACTTGGGAACTGGATTTAAGCACAGGCAAACAAGCCTCTTGGTCCTTGCCTGAGCTGTTGCAGCCATGCCTGCTCCTGGTCATGCACCTCTCTACTCTGGAACCTGACCCAGACTTCCCAGCTTGACCTTGGACCTGCTTCATCACTGTAAGCTGTTCTGGCGATCATGACTCATGGCTATCTTGGTAATTGTCACTGGACTTGCTCTGTTCTTGAGTGGTTGTGCTGTTTCTGCGTAAATCCAGAGCCGTGTCTGCCTTCTTGTAACCTGCGGACCCTGGCTCTCCTTCCCCAGTGGAGAAGACTACCCTTGGCACTTCACACCAGCTGTGTCAGTGTCCATTTATCTACAGATACTTCTTCTGTCCTGTAATGGCCATAATAATCAAGCTCACAAGGTGCCACTAAAAAGTCTTGCCAATTAGCCTGTCTTGAATATTCTCAGATTTCACAGAAATTAAAAGTCGAGCTACACCTAAGCTTTGCCTCACCAATGTCTTCCAAATGCTTATTAGATTTCCCAGTAAACAGCAATTCTGTCCAAAAAAGAAACCCAAACATTTCACTTCATGAACTGAGCCCAGTGAAACAGTAGGAGTTCTTACTCTTGCTTTTGTTAGGCCCATGATACAACCAGTAGCATTTTCCTATTTCAACTGACCTGACTGCAGTGGTACCATCTCTGGCTTTCTGCAGAGATGGTCATAGTAATTGACGAAGTTTTTCTTAAATTAATCCCTTCTGTTCCTCAAACACTTTTCACAAACTACACACAGAATGCCCATTAAACAGTTCTGCACAATGGTATACTTGTAAGTATGGTTCAGGCAGCTTGATTAAGTGCATAAAAACTGCATCCTGAAGACTTTTTATACAGTCCATCCACATACATGGTACTTTTCCTTTTAATACAGTCTTTCTCTACACTTCTCCACAGATATGCTACATCTATGCAAAGGCATTTTTGTTTGTTTCACTTAACTCAGAAGTTCTGCTTCTTTTAGAATGGCTTGGGGCTTCTGACCATATTATTGTTGCGTTTGGATATTATTATTTTCTTCCAGATTCACAGAGCTTCCTCATTTGTAAAAACATGTTGCTGAACCCTAGTGACACAAACTGACTGCTGAACCCAACCCAAACAACAGTAAACAAAAGCAGTTTTCCCTGTGGAGAGGGCTGAACTTGAAAATGTTTGCTCTGTTTTTCAAAGAGGAACCCTAATGCCACAGCAAGCCTAGTACCTGACAACAATCAGAAATGTCTCTCCTTGTGCATCAGATGTCCTCTTTCTATTTATTTAACTTGGAAATCTTTCAGTGACCAACTGCCCTGCCCAGCTTCTGGCAAGAGGTACAAAGCTCCACCAGGTAATTTTACATCTGCATGCCCTTTCAGCTCAACTTCCCCCTACCCCCATCAGATTTGGCTAGCCAACTATCTCTAGCAAATGAGCACTCCATCTCCCCATGCTTTAGTACTGACTGACACTGTCTTTTGCTTGCTTTTGACAAAAGTTCAAGCGTCAAATTGCTGGTTAACAAATACAAGGCATCAGAAGTCAGGTCTACACCTGCTAACATGTATCTCACTTGTTTGAAATCCTGAGCGCACTGTGAACTCTCACCTCTGAGCAAGCCCTTAAGTTTGTAAGACTGGGTATTTTTGTCTTATTTACAAATCATTTTACAGAATTTACTCTTTTAATTTTCCTTATGCATTCTCTAAAACATCTCATTTTTATGTTTCATTTTACATAATACATGTGTGTATAGCTTTTGCATACATATCTGAAATAACCACTCAGCTGCCACTGGCTGAATTAACTGAAAATTGTTTTAACAAACCAATTAATTTATCTCAGATAATTACAAAGAGGAAAGCTGCTTTCTGACTTCTCTGGGTTTTAATACCATCACTTTTGATAGAACAGCACATCTGAATTTTCTGTACGTACTTTCAGCGATACAGAGGGTGGTATGCTGGCATTTAATCTGTTCTATCTACAGTTGGAAGTTTTTTAATTTTTGCTAATACATGTAACTGAAAAACCACTGTAGAATAAAGTGCTTTTCAGATACCTGTTTCATTCTGCTCCTGAGATCTAGGCTTGAGATTGTGTGTAAATGCACCATGTATTAACAGAGGTAGACTAGATGAGCAAAACATGATTTTATAGTTACTGCCATTATTACATATTCCGTGTATAACATGGTGGACTGAGAACTACCCAGAAGCTAGGGTAGCACAAGCACCGCTGATCCTTTATTGCTTATATAAACAATGGGAAAACCACTGTTTTAACTGTTGTGACAATTACATTCGCTCAGGTATGTTTCTTGTTCTTTAGTCAACTTCATTATTAAACAGATAGGTTAAGTTTTAAACAAAAACCCTTATATTCAGCCTCACACACACACAAAAAAAACCACAACCCTGTATAAATAGAATTTTGAACATAGAATTGATAAGCAGAATCTTTTATGTTTTCCCCTTATATCTGGGAAACATTTTTAAACCAGGTTTTCCTATTCAGAAACTAGTATGCTTCCTCATTCCTTGACTTACAAGCCAAATAAAACATTTGGGTTCCTTTGATGCTACTGTGATGGCTTGTCAACTTACAAATACCACCAAAGATCTGCATTTCCCATCCTGTCTACAGGATATGAACTTACATGGGATTTAAAACTGGATTAAAATTTCCATGAAAGATGAGAACATTGATAACTGCATTGCACAACAACAATATGTTTAAAATTACATTCATTTACAGGTGCTTCAATGCTCTGACTAATAATGAAATAAGAATAATATAAACTCTCTGAACACAAACAAAGCAGTATTATAAAAGCAATCACTAGCCCGTAATTATCCATAATCTCTTGCATGTTCACAAAAGCCTCCAGAACAGGCAATGAACAGCCACAGGATATTTGGTAGGCTGTTTTTCTTTGTTTCCACTTTTTATGAAGTATACTTCTTTAATAATTGCTCTTAGCTCTAACTAAGAATGGAAAATGTTTCTAACATAGAACAGCTTAAGTGAAAGTATAATGTACAACAGCTAAGTCCCAGTTTTCATTTCCTGTTACCAATTCCAGTGAATGTCCTGTTCATGCCTGTCCTATAACAGCGTTATTTTATACCTATTAATTTGGCTGCAGAAGTTCAACTTGGTCCTTCCTCAGAGGAAGTACTCATCTTTATTTGTCCTCGTCATGACAAATTAGAGTACCTCATAATACTGCCCTTCTAACAAAACACATCCAGATGGAATCAGGGAAAGGCCGCAATGTTATTCCTATTAGTTTAATCCTTAACAACAGTGAAGTTACCTGGCTCTAAAAACCGGTGTGCGAGAACGCACATTTTTGTGCGTCCCATGTCCGGGTGGGGCACCTGAAGGCAATCACTTCGTACAGAGGCTGACATCTACTGGCATTTAGTGGTATCAGTTCATGCAACTTAACCTACGCTTACTCGAGTCTCTGCTAATGCATTGAAGAAGGCTGACTCTTAACAAGGTACCAGAAACAAAAGAATGGCTGCTTTGTTGTACTCGACAGTGTGGGGAAGAGTCTCATGCCTATATCAAATAAACTTCTGAAACCAGCAGCAGGGAAAAGTGTGACAGAATAAATTACAGCATGGGAGCAGCAAACCAAGTAATATGACAACAGAGATACTAAAAACATTTTAGCATAGATGACTTGACCATACATAAGTGGGTAACCATATGTATATGTATATATAAAAATATATATAGGGTTACATAATAAAAGAGGGGAAATAAAAAAAAACGTGCTGTGCAGAATACCGTTTGTAATTTTACAACATGATGGAAGGATGGGGCTAGAAGAAAGGAGTAGTTATTTATGTTTTGGTTTTTGTTTCTGACTGCATCACAAGTCATTCATTGTAGCCACTTCAGAACCAAGGATGTTTTCTAAACTGTTTGTGTGCAGTGTTTAACAAACAGAGCCTCAGATGCAAAGCCCCTAAATACTAAAAAACTCCCCATAAATATGAAGAATTAGTTATCATAACAAGTGGTGTAGAATTCTTCTACATCTCTGGAATACTTACGGGCAAGACAAAAATCAGTCCAACTGCATGCACTGTGCATACAGAAAAGATCAGTAAATGAGTTTTCCTATTAGTGAGTATCCTGAATTGTTGCCCAAAATTTCAGGACAGGAATCTTAACACAGAACTCTCACTACCGCAAGCATCAGCAGGCAGCTAAGACTCGAAACAATGCCACAGAATCTGGGTAGCAATGAAGCTGGCTTCTAATCTGGAGACTGCTATTAAAAGAAAACGTTCACCTTCCCTTAGAAGAAGATGTATTAGAATGCTGTGAAGTGGAAAGTTGTGTACCTATTAATATAAAACAAACATATGTGTACCTGTATGTAATAGAAAGAATGCCACCTACTGGTATTTAAGAATATACACCACTGTTAATAACTTAGTAAATAGCTATCATAATAACCAACAAAGTTGTCATGGCTATATACTGAAAACAACTGTGTCCTGTTCCAAACTTTTCCTCACATACTTGGCATACTGTATTTTAACAAATATACATAAATCATATATCCTAAAATAAATAAATAAATAAATCTTCTCATGAAACAGACACAGAAGAAAATACATTTTTCTAATTCTAAGGTCTTAAGACCTTATTGCAGACTTTCAATACTTAAAGGGGGCTTATAAGAAGGATGAGGAAAAACTTTTTAATAGGCCTGTTGTGATAAGAGAGGGGGTAATGGTCTTAACCTCAAAAAGCATTGATCCAGACTACACATAAGGAAGCATTTTTCTACAATGAGGGCGGTGAAACACTGGCACAGATTGCCCAGAGAGGTGGCAGATGCACCATCCCTGAAAACATATAAGGTCAGGTTGGATGAGGCTCTGAGAAACCTGAGTTAGTTGAGGATGTTCCTGCTCATTGCAGGGGGGTTGCACAAGATGATCTTTAAAGGTCCCTTCCAACCCAAACTATTCCCCAATTCTACAATGAGAAAAAAACTATTCTATGATTCTACTCCCCTTTTCCATCTTCTATTTCACATAAAAGCTATTTTGCATATTTTATAAAGATATGAGGACAATTCCTCTATTTCTCAAAGATAACGCAGTCCCTCTCATTTCCTTCATGCCTTACTGATGCTTTACTATGCTCATTTTGATAGAAATATTGTAAATGCTTTGGTAACTCATTCCAAATAAAGCCAAAATACATTAAAACATGCACACCTACATATCACAGTCCCAGACCTTTTTTCCATTTTTTTTCCATCAGCTATTCTCCACAACTTCCCTGCAGTTCCATCAATGTCTACTTTCTACCTTTGCTCTTGTAATATTCAGGAGTAACTAAATAATCTTACAAAGTACCAGTAAATCAATGAGCAACTCTTCCCTGACAGAAAAAACAGTAAATCTGCTTAAACCCTAAAATGTTAAAGAAATACAATTTTGCTGAACTCCTGTTTTTATAACAGTGCTGGTTCTATTCTGTTCTTGAATACTGTTGCCTAATCAAGATGTATGTTAATGAGTTAAACTATTAAGAATGACAAATATTGTCATTCAATATTCAACAAACACCTGATCAGATAGCTGGATGATCCAAGATACAAGCAAAAAAAATCTCTTGACATCTAAAGAGGAAAACCAAGCACAAATGTAAGTGTATAGTGAGATGTAACTAAGCATTTTGATTTGTAACTAAGCAGGTATATCTGTCCCGAAAAGTAAATCACAAATGTTTCCATTTTGAACCATTACTGAGTGACCATCCTTTTAATGCTAATTCATCACAGTCTTAGATATACTGCTACACAGAAAGCAAAGGTCATAAAAATCCATTTTGCTGAAAATTCTGGCACAGATTCAGAAGTAGGGGTGAAAGGTCAGTGTGCTTCATTAACTGAACCAACTCAATTAAAATTGTAGTTTAATTAAAAAGTCAAGATGATCATAAAAAACCCAGGTCATCCGGAGAACATCACTAAAAATCTCAGACATCCTGTGCTTAATTGGCAGTAAATTTCTTGATCTGGCTTTTTTATGCAATCCACTGCAAAACACTTCAATACCATTTAACACAATAGACAGAATTCCATCAAATGTAGTCTAAATAAATACAACTTCAAGGTAAATCAAAAAGCTGGCCTGTGGAAGACATATATGCCTTCCATTCTTCTGGAAAACAAGATTCCCATTCAGATGCTCTAAGGTGTCCTCTTCAGGAGGCAAGTGTAACAATACTAAAGACAGAAGGACTTGATGTTATGTTTTTAGATTTATAACTTAAATTTAAAAAAATAAATAAATAAATACCAAAGCCAAAACAAAACAACAGAACACACACACAAAGCCAAAACAAAACACAAACCCCTTTTTACAAGAGACATTTGAGCACTGCTGTACAATCAGACGTTTTACTAAATACACACTATATTAAACTATTCAAACACATTTCCATGTTTGCTCTTCATAAAATAACAAGGTGACACCGAAGTTCTGGAACCTCCTAGTTCCCTAAAAAGCAGAGAAACTCCAGCAAGCAAATGTTGCAGTTTTCTGCAAATGCTGAATTAGGCAAAATGAAAACCCTTTACCTGAAAACATGTTTACATTATCAAAGAGGTACTCTCAAGTGGTGAATTTTGTTCACTGAGTGCTGACAGTTTCCAAAGGAAATAATAATACAGTCTCTGCTTTCCACTGCACACATTTGGAAACAAGTGGTGTCCACCACCTTTCCAACATTGCTTAGCCCAGCAGAAAATTGAGAAGCTAAACTCTAAGAGGGGAAGGCAAGGACTGCAGACCACAATTCAAAATCTTGATCTTTACCTTTTTAAAAAATAGAGCATTCCTCATCAGTGTATACTGAAGCATTAAGTGAGGAGAAAAAATTAACTCTCAGTTGCAGAGCCAAATGACAAGGCTACTGTGGAGGTCATTCCCACAGAAGCTGAACAGCAGTTCTTATATATAAACCCCTTTTTGATGGCATCTGAATCAGTGTGTATGGACACAAAACAGAGCCCTATTCTGTGTGGTCAAGGATGGCTTTCCATCCATACCCTGTAGGAAGTACCTTAGATAATCTATCATTTCTTTTCAAGTACAGGAAAGTTTTCCGTAATAGTAAAAACCTTTTAAGTAGCATTCAGATTTCAGAGCTTATTTAGAATTAATTTCTGGATTTCAATATTCTTTCCATCACGTAGCCATAAAACTGCCTTCCTCTCAGCCCCCAAGAATTTCTTTCATCTATATATTTTAGACTTTCAGACGTTTTTTCCATAGTATACCACAATGTACTTGGCATCTTCTACACCAGGGAGTGAATATCCCCACTGTAAAGAGCTCCCGTTGTTACAAACAAGGCTAAGGTGAGATCAGACCACTGCAGAAGCTGGTCATCCAGTCAATATAAACCAGCTGACGCAAACCTCAAATTAGGACTCTGATAGCCAAGGTATCTTGATCTCTTTCTGTGACAATCTTTTGAGACACATATCATAGAATCATAGAATAGTTAGGGTTGGAAAGAGCCTCAAGATCATCTAGTTTCAACCCCCCTGCCATGGGGAGGGATGTCTCATACTAGACCATGTCACCCAAGGCTCTGTCCAACCTGGCTTTGAACGCTGCCAGGGATGGAGCATTTACAAGTTCTTTGGGCAACCTCTGCCAGTGCCTCACCACCCTCACACTAAAGAACTTCTTCACTAAATCTAACATGAATTTCCACTGTTACAGTTTAAACCCATTGGCCTTGTTCTATCACTACAGTTCCTGACGAGGAGTCCCTCCCCACATGCTTGTTGGCCCCCTTCATATACTGCAATGCTGCTGTGAGGTCTCCATGCAGCCTTCTCTTCTCCAGGCTGAACAGCCCCAACTTTCTCAGCCTGTCTTCACATGGAAAATTAAGAAGAAACAATATTAAGTGTGCCCTGGATGGGTCAACAGACTGACTGGATGTTTTGGGCATTTTTAGATGTAAGTCATTATCACACATGGCAAAAGAAAAACTTCAAGAGTAGCCAAATATTTAACTTAGCTTTTCGGCGCAAACAAGCATGATAACTCTTATAATATCATTAAATTTCAATGCTGATTGTAAAAAAAAGGAGGTAAACCCATTTTTTTCAAAAAGCCATATGAAGACAGGCTGAGAAAGTTGGGGCTGTTCAGCCTGGAGAAGAGAAAGCTGCATGGAGACCTCATAGCAGCCTTCCAGTATCTGAAGGGGGCCTATAGGGATGCTGAGGAGGGACTCTTCATTAGGGACTGTAGTGATAGGACAAGGAGTAACGGGTTAAAACTTAAACAGGGGAAGTTTAGATTGGATATAAGGAAGAAGTTCTTTACTGTAAGGGTGGCGAGGCACTGGAATGGGTTGCCCAGGGAAGTTGTGAATGCTCCATCCCTGGTGGTGTTCAAGGCCAGGTTGGACAGAGCCTTGGGTGACATGGTTTAGTGTGAGGTGTCCCTGCCCACGGCAGGGGGGTTGGAACTTGATGATCTTAAGGTCCTTTCCAACCCTAACTATTCTATGATTCTACAATGCACACTGGACAGTAAGAATCCAAGAATAAATTCTAATGATTATAAAAACAATTTATTAATAGCCTTTCTTTTAATCTCAACTTTTGTACCCTGGTGCTGTGCATTTTTTATTCTCCCTTACCTACCCTTCCTTTTTTTTTTTTTTTAAATTGTAAGTTTCCCAAGAGTTTTTTCTTTCCCTCCAATTAAAATACAAAAGTATTGCATTTCACATCATATTGAGCTACACTCACATTAGGCAACTAGGGACATGCTGAATGATAAAAATCGTTAGCAAAACATGTTGGTGTTTTGAACTCCTCAATGTCCTCTTCCCTATAACTTTTAGGTTAACTCTTGACCCATCAAGTCACAATGACTACTAAGATTGATTCAAAAACACAGAGTAGGTAGAAAAAATCCTGCAGGACTACAGTGAGGCTTGACTCAAATACTTACATGTTAGTCCCAGAATACGACCCTTTCAGGTGGCAGTGCTAACAAAAGCAGTAGCCCCAACTATTAAGTAAGAAATTAACTACTTAAAGAAGCCTTCAAGTATTTTCAGTTTCAGCAGACATTCACATAAGTAATGATCAGGCTGCTGTATTACCACTGGTTGTAAGGACTGTAAGATACAAATGAAAGCACCAAATATTAGCAAGTCCATTAATATCTATAAGCATATTTTGACATGGACCAATGGAGAGTGCAGGGATGTAAAATCAACAATCCTCAAACTGCTATTCAGCAATGTAAAGCACTAAATATCAATGTGCTGCAAGTTATTTACATGCTGATGTGCTTTGCTAGTTCAGTGTGGAAATACATAAAATGTGAACAGATGTACCACACAAAACCTTAAATTTGGGATTAAAATTAAGGATTCATTATTCCTTAAGCCACTAAATATAAATCCACAGACAAGCACTAAGCCTCCCCTCTCTGACTGCTTTGATGAAAGTTTGGATAGAATTATATTCTTCATAGGCAGGAGATTAAACAAAAGCAAGAAAGAATTAAATTAAAGAGCAAATGTAAGTTGTTTTCAAAACAAGCTATGGCATTACTCCAGGTTATTTATTTTGTCCTAAATAAAAGGGGTTTGAGTTTGATTTTTCAATGATACTTGCTTCCCTTCTGATTTGTGCTTGCTGCTCATTAATCAGTTATCTTAGTAGTGAGCTATTATATCAGTTATGTGAATATCTTGGTGCATCTACCAAAAGTCATCAAAACTACCCATTTTAAAATGCCACATCTTTTTAATATTTAATATAAAAGATTAATGTTATAATTAGAGTGCTATATACATCAACACAATATGTATGCAAGTTGTGTTTGGAGCAGTTTCTTAAATGACAGTGTCTCTATGCTATAGATGCAGCACCTTTAAATAATCAACTTAATTTAAAGCAGTCCTGGGAAGGATTCATTCACTTACCCGTATCCAGCTGTTGGCCTTCAATTCCACAAGGTTCTGTGGTTCACTGCTGTATAGACAACATAAGCACCACATCAGAGTCTTCTGGCTTTCATCTGCAGGAAAAAAAGCAAATAAGGATACATTTCGGGGGAGAAAAAAAAGGAAAAAAAAAAAAAAAGAAAGAAAAGAAAGAAAAATCAAAACACAGAGAAAAGTACACACAACAATCCCTACCCATCTGCAAAACGAAAGCCCTAAGTATCAGTTTCAATTCACATTTAACGTTATTCATACATAGCTTTTGTATAATCATTTCCTTCAACTGAAGTTCAAAATCTATAAAATAGATACATGCATGACCTATTGATGAATTTATATAATAATTTCAAGCAATTTCATAATCAATACATTTCAATTCAGTATCAAAATAATATAATAACAATAATCAACAGTAGTAAAATAGTTATTTCACTGTGTCCAAAGCTTGCACAATCAAAGAATGCTGACTTCTGAAAACATTATGAGTTCACTCATAACAAGAATTTAAAACATCAAGTTTTCTGCAAAAATATATTAGGATTTTCCATGCTTCAGGAAAATTACATTTCTACAGGCAGAATAATAGCTAAATGCTGCTGGGAAAAAAAATCCTATTTTGATTTTCTATTCAGGATGAGATCAGGTTTTAGTTAATTCTAAGACACTGCTGGAAATGAGCTGCCTCCTCTCACATACTGCTATGCCTCCTCTCAGATACTGTTATAGAGGAGCTGATTATTTGGAGTAAGCACCTTAAGAGCCATTCAATTCATCGTTATTTCCCACAATTTGGTTTTCAATAGGTTTATTTGTTTGGGTGGGGACTTTTGTTTGTGGTTTTTTGTTTGTTGTTTTTTGGGGGTTTATTTTTAACATTCTTTGGCAGACACCCAGAATAAAACTTCATTATTATTGTTCATTATTGTAATAAAAATTATGAAAACTGGATATAGTATTGTAGCTCTGTATAAAATTCACCTAGTAAGCAATATTATTCTTGTTAAAAATAACACAAATTAGTAATATCATATGAGTTTTAAAAATTATATTAGGAGACTATTTGATTATCAAACTCAGCAAGTTTTCTTTTGTTTTCTGTGTATTTGTTATCCAGGATGTAATAAATAGCATTATTTAGAAGTGCTTTGTTGGCAAAGCCTGAAGAAAAAATAAAAGTTCCATTAAGTAATGCTTGTATTTTCACCAGATCAGAGAAGCTAATATTGATTTAAACCAGTATTCCTCAATAAATGTCCAGCAAGCCTGTAGGCCATTACTGGCCTCCCACTGAGTAACATCTCTGCACAGAAATGGTTACTCAAACATACAGATTTAACTGACTACAGTTTGGGGTATTCTCCCATTGTGTGTTTAGGGATTATTTTTTTTTTTTTTTTTTTTTAATACGGATTTTTACAAGGCTAACAATTTCCTAGGTTGGTCAAGACTGGAGTTAAAGAAGGTATCTTGCATACAACTCAGCAGAAATTGAAAGTGCCTGTACACTTTGACTGGAATTATGTCCAACTAGCATTCAGATATCAGCACTAAGAGACAACTCCATCTCCTTCAAAAAGTGTTTCACCTTAAAATTCTGATATGAAATTATATGGGAAGAAAAATAAACAAATACTGGTTTATTTGTTTAAATGACTAAATGATAGCCATTTGCTTCTTAGAAAATTAAGATTTTAAACATTATTTATTACCAGTAGTAAAATATTATCTGTTTATAAAGTCTGGCATTAAAGATCATTTCCAATTACATTAATTACGTTTAAAAAACCCCAAAACTGTATCAAAAAAGCAAGGAGAAAAGAAAAACAATCAAGTCCAAATCGCTTATCCTAAATAATGTATATACATAGTTCAAGTGTTCCTTCTTTTGACTTTTCATACTATACGTCTACAGTATGACATTAAGTAATTTTATTTAAGTTACAGTTACTTTTTTGACTATAACCAAAACTGAAGCCTCCCATAGGTCTATGAAACCTATGGGTCTAGGAAAAGGGACCTACAATCGTCTTGCTGAAGAATCCAATGACACTCTGAGGGATGCTCTCAGGTTCACCATTTTTCTTTTCACAACTGCTTTAAACTGGTGATGAAAGATGGGAAGATCAAGAATAAGGAGGGACAGATCTTAAAATAACTATGGCAACTGCAGAAGATAATCATATCAAAAGACCAAATACAGCCACAGAAAACCTGCTGGTGGCTTTTTTCCTGCTGTGCTTCTATTAACTCTGATTCCCACTGAAAACCCATCGTCAATATATGCACTGAAAACCATTACCAGAATATAAATTAAGGCATTTGATCTTAGGATGATATGAAAGGACACTCACTACTAAAACACCCAATAAGTACATCAAGAGGAAAAAATTAGTAACTAAAAGGTGAAAATTGCATCTCATAAAAGGCCATCGGCTATCTTCTTGACTTCTTGAGTAGGTTAATATTGTAACTCTAACTAAATGAATGAAAACTTTCCATGGGACAACAACAAAAAAAAAAAAGAGAGGAAAAAGAAAAAAAAAGGCATAACACAGTCAGTTATAAATACTCTCTCATGAACAGGGCCAGATGCTAGGAACTAATCAGAAAACCCTAATCTTACAGCCAGAAATACTCTTTTTAGAGCTTGTTGTAAAGTTTTATTGAAATATACCAGATAATGTTGATTAGCTACATTTCTTCTTGATTAGATACATTTCTGTGAAATGAATGCATACATAAGCATGCATGCTCACACACATATAGTGACATACAGAGCCACCAAGAAATTCCCCAGCATTTATAGTATTAGTTTGGGATTCAAGACATTTGGGATCAAAACTCAAACCAGGAGGGTCCTACTGAGAAGATAATCCCCCCGGCCACAGAAAAAAAAATATTAGAATTCTTTACCAAGACTGAATTCCTCATGTATCTCTTGTGGCTTAGGACCACAAGTACAGCCATGAGATTTTCTTCAGTTGTGCTTCCTTCACGTTAGCATTCTAAATAACGCCCACTTGGTCACCTCCTGCTCAGGAGTGTTTATGAGGAGATTATTTTCCCTTGGGGACCACGCTTCCTGCACTGAGTGGTCAGCCATGTCAGCTTCCAGCATCAACAGACATTCATCTAGGATGACAGGTATTGTGGTTTGGCCATGATGCAGAAGTGTAATGTTTTTCCTTCTCCATTTATTAGTATGAAAGCCTGAATTGAACAAAATTAGTTCCTTCTACTGCAAGGGTGGCCTGGTCTCACACACATAGCTGAATGAGCTATTTATCCAAATGAGAAATTACACAAAACCCACTTGAGACTCAGCATCTGCTGCAGCCAGCACTATCTTAAAGAGCGTCTTCAGAACTAGTGCCAAACAAAATCAAAATCTGCTGAATCCAAAATGCCAGTAGTCCAAAGATTGCTCAAGTGGCTCTAAAAAGAGGAATGGTGGGAATGTATAAGCAGACATCTTCAGGACTACTGATGTCAGAAAATCTACTTGACTCATCTTCAAGCATTGAAGTGAAGGATTCAAACTTGAGCAAGGGAAGTTTGTTGATTCAGCTTGCTTGTAACTTTGAGACCAAAAAAAAACCTATAGTAAAACTTCATTATCTTGCAATCTTCAGAAGTAATGATCAATTTGCAAAAAAAGTACTTTTCTTGTTTTAGAAAATGCTCAGGTACCCAAAGAAGAATGAAGTAGAGGAAACCAAAAGCGTATTGCTGGGATTGTTGTGAAAAGGAGTCAAAAGAAGAAACACATGGCTTTCAACTGTGAGGAAAAATATAGATGATACTTTCTAGACCAGAACACATTGTCAGCTCAGAAAAACTGATGGTCTAAAGACTCGTATACTCCAAACAAAATCTTAGAAGAAAAGCATATGTGTAATTGTAAACATCAACTATTACTGACATTCTGAAAAACTAGAACTATGATCAAAAAAGGGAGCCTCTCCATCGTAAAAATAAGTCTACAAAGTACGAAAAAGGCTTTTCTCAAAAGGTGCCAAGAAAGCACATATTTGCTGCTCTGCAAAAGTGATTTGTATTTAAATCAATGGTTCCTTCCCAAATTTTCCTTTCAGAGGGGAAGTGCTGACATAACACACACCTACCATGTGTTTTGCAGACAAGTTCATTCTGCTTGTGCTTGGAGCTGACTAGAGGACAAAGCCGAACCAGAAGACATATGCTGTATTTGACTTAATAAGCCCTTCTAGGTGAACCAAAAATTGTTCTTTCCTGTATTTCCCCCAAAGCGGTCATAAAGCACAAGAGACAAAATGTGACTTTTGGGGGTTTTCTTTGTAGCTGTAGTAGTAGCAGAAAGCTGGCAAAAGATTATTTTTAGTGACTCACAGAGAAGCTCAGAATTAGTTTTCTGCTTAAAGGTAGATCACAAGTCATTTATCAACATATCAACATCTCACTTCCCGAAAAATGTACTGGAGCTACTGGTGACGTACACAAGTACTGTCTTCTCCCTCCCAACAGTTTTTCTGTCCCCAGTTTATTTTATCATGTTTATTCTCACGTGCAGTTACATACACTACCAGTAAGAGGCTTTTAGTTTTTCATACACTTTTTTCCCATGTCACCACTTCACCGCTTTGGTTTTGATTCTACGTGCATTTTCACTAGTTCACAAGACGAAGAAAACACATATTCAGAATAAACTCAATAAATCCAAACACACCCCTAAGTTAGTAGAACTCTATACCAATGCAAAAACAAACCAAGTATCAGAAAAAATAATTCTTTTATATTAGTATATATAATAAAATAGTCTGATGTGTAACTGCAAGAAATTTCTGTTGAAAGTAATCTGGAACACTTGATTTTATGCATATTGAGAACCTAACAAAAATGTAATTAATATGTCAAGAAAATAAGAAAAACATAAATCATGATGCACAGAAACACTCACTGGGTTTAAAATCTACTGCTTCCAAGTAAAGATTCTCTAACTAATCAATTAAATTAATTAGCTCCCAAAGTAAATTTAAGATTTCACAATGCCACATATTTTAAATAATTTGGCTAATCTTTTAATCTCCAAAATTCACTTCAGTAAAAAAGAGTGTTCTGCTTTTGTGGAAAAGTCAAAGTATATAACAAGTCATATTTTCCTAATTCCTGTAGAGTAAAGTTTACGGAACCACTGCAGAAATATCATTACATGTTCTTACCATAACCTATAACAGAAGGATTCCAACAGAGCCTTCCTAAAAGCTGGCCAATTAAAGGAAACTGCTGGATTGCTACAATTGCATCCTGTTAAAACATAAAAACAAACAAAAAGATAATAAATACACTGAACATCAAAAGTAGGTTAGGAGAACTCTTAATGATACAGATTGTTGTAAACTACATTCACAATGGTTTTGCTGTGTAATGTTCTGGAAGCAGAACACTTGCAGATATGTAATAAAAGCAGAACTTCTTGAAATTTGCTATAATGTCATAATTCAAATAAATTAAATCTTAAGTAGGTAATTTCCTCACCTAATATTTAATTATGCTAGAAAATCTCATTTGCCTCACATCCAGCAATCAGAAAACAGTATTAGTAAGCAACATTTCATGGTAATAAAAGCAAAACTGAACTATATCTGTGTTCATCCTCACTGCTTTATATACTGCCTCACAGTTTCTGAAGAAATTAACAGCTACTATGGACAAAACTAAGTGTCTTTCTGTTACTTTTGCTTGTTTTCTTTAACTTACGTAATGACTAACAAGCGAGTAACAAACTGCCATTTAACTTTTAACCAAATAGAAACCAGCTTCACTATGAAAGTAGTAGACAATGTATTTTATATACAATCCTCTGCAATCAGTCTTATTTTTCCATTTTTGTAGCTTTACTATCTAATAAATGAAGGCTTTTAAAAATGGTGCTGTTCTGAGATAACATGCAAGTAGCAGGAACGATAACCATCTCCTGCTGCTGCAATAAATTCCTTATATTTGTCTCACATTTGGGGCTAGCCCTAGACTTTCTGGGGCCATATTCACAAGGTCCGTTTCAGGCTAAGCCTCCGATTACTTGAAGTAGAAACTTTTTTTTTTTTTACTTCCCTCTTAAGAAAAAGACATATAAAAAAGCAGGAAGAAACACCACTCCCCAAAAAAACTTTATTTAAAAGTTAAATTCAGTTCAGAAAATTATAATAACTCTGCAGTCTTCAGATAAAAAGAATATTTAAAAATAAATACTTCCATAAGAAGTCATCTTTATGCCATAATACATTATTTTTTAAAATAATTATACTGAAAAAGCCATTATCAGAAAAACATAAACACAATTAAACATATAAAAAACTAAATTTGTTTTTTAAAAGAGCACTCACTAGAGTGCAGACAATAATTAAATTGCTAAACAGAACAGTCAGTAGCATATGCCAAAGATCTGACCATTCTGCTAGAATTCACTATGTGTGCCACAACACTGGGGTTAACATGTCAACAGACTCTCTAAGATTTAAAGGATCAGTTACAGTTTTGCATGTTAAGGCCTTTAAATAATCTAATTTATGACCTGACAACCAGAATCAACTTCTTGTTTATTTTTAAAGGGTTCTTTAAAGAGGCTAGAGCATTGGCTAGGAAATCTCACGTGACAACAACCAATCAAGAAGAAAAAGCACCTTTCACAATAAATCAGGGCAACAGGAAGCACACTCCTGTTTCCATTACCTGTGACTGTTGCCCCAATTTGCCTCTCTGATCCAGCAATACGTTAGGTCAATAACACAAACCTCTTTGCTACTGTTAGCTTCTGGTTTTGTCAAAACACAGTGCAGATTGTTTCTGAGGGTGTCTTCAAGACAGGTCACTCTTCCTTTTAGAGTCACTTACCATATGTTTCAAAGTTTCATAAATCTCATGTAGGAACTTCTGGAGCTGGGGCAGATGAAGGCACACATCCTTCTGGGATTCCAGCGTGGTGGCTTGACCCCATTCAACAGCTTTATCCAACCAATATTCAAAGTTCAATTTGGTCACTGGAGTGTCCTCGGCCATCCCACAATCCTAAAAAAAAGACTGTAACTCCGCATCAGGCAGTCCTGACACTGAAAATGGGAGGAAGGATTTCTGCTAACATTTTTTGCGTTCACATGTGAAAGGGAGGTATGAGGGGTGTCTGTGTTTACATCTCATAAGGGTGACAATTTTCTTTGCAGGAGTAAGAGGGTAAAATAATAACCCCATTGTGACAAAGTAGCAAAGGGGTCACAGTAATAAGTAAATTACCTGAGAAAGTACCACCCAGCTGTGTCTCAGGCTTTTATTACCTGAATTTGTCGTCACCAGTATTTCACTCAAAGCATATTAGAATAATGTAAGTGTGCATTTATTTAGAATGCTTTGCATGATATAAAACTGAAAATGTCCAATTTCAGGTAAATGAAAGAATTAAAATAAGGCACAACCAAAACAAAGGGAGTCAGGGGACCTTTGCTAGTAATTTCTACATTTGTAATTGATCATTAGTTTTAAGTACAAAAAGAGTATTCTCCTTCAAGAAACCTATATTTAGTATTTCAGCTCTTTTTTAATTTGTATTATTACGCAAAGGAGAAGAAAAAAATATGACCACATGCAGCTTTTCATATAACTCAGTTCTGAATAAAAGCTGTACCATATATAATCTATACCCAATGGCACACTTTGCTGTTAAAACTTTGAGAGATGAGCGTTATTGCCAAGCCAGAATATTAAATTCTGGACAAACTGCCAGAGTAAAATACAAAAAAAAAAACAAAACCCAAACCCAACACCCACAACACATTTTTCTTCTGCTTTGCCATTACATTTTTCGTTGGCAGAAGGACAGAAAATAGCACACGAGGCACTATAGCCTCCTTTAAATCTCTCTGAAAGAAACACCTCATAGACTGAAAGAGCAAACAAACTCTTGCAGCCATTCATTCTTCTTTCTGTCAAGACTTTAAAGACAACTGTCAATTAACACAAATGTGGTGGCAGTATTTAGAAATGAACTGTTGCCCACTTGGAGACAATTCAGACACTCATAGATGCCACAGAAATCAATGAATATTTATCTTTGTAAGCTACAGACAAAAAAAAAACAAAACTGAACCTCAGTAGCAGGCCTGTAAGTCAAGCTATCTTTATACAGCTAACCTTTACAATCACATCACTTACATAACATGCTAATCTGAGCCAGATAAAAATCTAAAGATTGTTAATAAACTTGTTTAATTTCTACAAGTAATAAATAAATATATTCCACGTAATGAATCACAGCCATTATTTGGCTTTGGATCCTGTCCAGGAAAAAAAAAAAAAAGAAAAAAGGAAGTAAGGAAGTAAAGGTAAAGCTGTTGGCTTGCCAGAGTTCAATGCATATTTATACTAAACGTGTTCAAAGTAGTGTAAGCAAAGCCACTGCTTTTGTTCTCTATTACACTCCTCTTTCTACCTGCAACTACTGATGTCAGCAGAACTCTTAATGGAGTGCCAAGATCTTGCTGGTCTTCTGTGAGCAGGCCACAAGACTTCATCACCATAGCTTCCTGAAGGGACATAGGCACTAAGCAGCAATTAGCCATCAAACACTTTTATCATCACAGGAGCATGATGAAGAACAAATTAATACCAGGATCTGAATTTACATATTTATTAAAATATGTAATGAGCCTGTTTGATGTTCCCAGGCAAGACTGATCCTCCCAGATAACTGAAAAACAAGTACCCTAACAAAATGGCTCCAAAAAGTTTAAGGGGAAAAAAAAAAAAAAAGAGTGGGAAAGAGGGAGAACCACAAGCACTCCAGCATTCTGGGGCCAGTCACATGAACTGATTAGGTATCAACAGAGAATCTCAGGTAAGGAAGTCAAGGACCTTGTCTCCTATACCAAGTACCTACCTGTAAGCTAGTATTACAGTATGCAGAATGGCACAGCCACCACCAGGTAAGGCTGTCTTTTTCCATATGTCTGAAATTCCAGCTCCACAAGAAAGGTACTTTGCCTCCCTTCTTAATTACAGCTTGTAGTGGTTTGTACCCAGCCGGTAACTGAGCAGCACACAGCCACCAGCTCACCACCCTTCTTCCCCCCTCCCTGGGTGGAAGAGAACTGATAAAACCCACAGGTTGAGGTAAGAACAGTTTATATACTGGGCATGACGTGCTGTGGTATGGAATACTCCTTTAGCTAGTTTGGGTCAGGTGTCCTGTCTCTGCTTCCTCCTGGCTAATTGTGCCCCTCCTTATTGGGAGAGCATGAGAGACTGAAAAGTCCTTGCTCAGGATAAGAGCTACTGAGCAACAATGAAAACATCAGTGTCTTATCAGCATTGTTCTCAGATTAAAGCCAAAACACAGCATGGCACCAGCTACTGGGAAGAAAAATAACTCTGCCCTGCTGAACTCAGGACACAATGAAATAAACTGGATTGCTGATTCAGAGAGAGTCCTTAGCAACTCCTTAGCTGGTCCAGAGCCTTTGCCTTGCAGAAAAACTGTCAAAAGATTCATATACATTATTTTTTAACTACAAACAAACAAAGTCAAAAGGAAGGACATCAGCACAAATAGTAGGATGAAGGAAATCTTTAAAGGTATAGATATTCTATATGCTGCTAGCTGCAAATGTTCATTTATTGCAGTTTCTGATTGTTAATTCCCTTAAAATACCTGTTCTGAGTATCTTGGATATGAGCAAATTAGTGTTCCACCAACAGACTTGTTCTAGTCACATAAATCTGGTTTTCCTTCACCAAGAAACAAAGTAGTTCTGTGTGCAGTGCTATTTAAAATCCTCACCTGAAATGCATTACATTTTCCACAGTTGTCTTGTTGTATGAAAGCCTAAGCAAGTAACTTGCACTAAAAAAACCAACTATACACTCTAGAGCTCAGAGGCCATCTTCAGAAGGATCAATCCTAAACTTGCTCCTTTCCCATCATTTGCTGCTGAAACAAAACCAGAGTTCTGTTTCTAAAGCAGTTTAGAAATTCTAGCTGCTGTCAAATGCTCATTCATGGATAAGTTTACAGGCAAAAATGGAGGAATCAGTTCTATGTCCCATTTCTAAAGTGGATTAAGGGACAAATAAATGTACATTTCTGTGCAATCAATTTTCTGAAAATGCTCAAAATATACTAATATCAGAAATAAGGAGCAAGTGATCCTTATGACTAAGAGAACAGGAAATCTGCAGTGCATATCTGTAATATACTCCTACATATACACTGAAAAAAAAAAGGAACTAAATCATGAAGAGTTACATGAAACAAGAATTTTTGTCTGCACTCTTTTTTTTGAGGAGGAGAAATGGTTGAGCACTTCTGTGGAGCTTTATGTAACTATTCTCGCCAATTCAATGGTAGTAGCAGAAGCCCTTACAGCAACTATTAAGAACTGAACGTAGTTTTCAGAAAATTATCATCACAAAGAAAATTCTTTAAGTGCTAAAATTATTGCTATTATCTGTTTTGGGATACAATCAATTCACATTCTTAGAAAACTTATCCTGAGATCTACACAAGAGTATAAAGTAACATTTACATTTCCAAGAATTGCTGCATTGTTCATACAGCCCATTGGCCTTGTTTAGCATTTTAGTATGTGCTTTGATTCATCCTTGACCAGTACATTAATATGCTCTAATATTTTGCTGCATCACATTACCTATGCCATACTAAGACAAAACCAGAAAAAAAGAATTATGCCAAGCACCTGTTCTATTTTGCAACAGCATAACTTTCAAGCTGAACTTACATGTTTGCTTTCTTGAGAAGCCTCTAATGAAACAGTATTTAACTATAGCATCTAGTCCTAAAAAGAGCAATTTTATTAATATTGTTTAGTCTTGTCTTCATCTCAACATTACCAAAGAGCACCCAGTAAAAATATTGAATGTATTAAAAAGAAAATATAACACACCAAACCTGACATACAGATTTCATCTCAAAAACTGTCACAGAATATATAGCTTATTAACAAGAAAAATATAAAACTATTAATTAAACGTAATTTAAACATCCAGACCCCAGTAAGGTACAAAACATGTTAAAAGACCTACAGAAATTACAGATAACAAAAACTTGATAAATAACTTGCTTGTCATACTGTCAAGTATATTCCTGAATTATTCTTCCAGCTCGTTTCCACTCTCTTCAATTAGCTGGGACTCCTTTTACTTCAGCTGCCAAAAATCAAAACCTCCTTCTTAACTTATGACTATTTACTCCACAACACTGAGAAATGCAGAAGTTGGATTTACTGTGAATTGCCTTAAAATATCTTTTACTTCTAGGAAGAAGGGGATGAAACAATCAAGTCCTCCGTTCTCAAAATCTCCAGTCAAACCCTCCTGGTCTTGCACTTTCAAGCCCCGGGAACCCTGCACAGCTCAGGCATGAGGGTACTTGCTGTATCTTTCACAAGCTGAAGGCAACATTTCTAACAATGGATTAGTTTTATTCTATCAAGTGAGCTACCTGGATTAGTGTCTGAAACGTAACACGTTAGTTACTTTTGTTACCAGATCCTGAGGCAAAGCCCTACAGTATACCAGGGTATTCAACAGAGCTCCTGCTAGAGCTGCTGCTACACCCTCTTGAAGACGCACACGTGCCAGTACCACATCGTCACAGTCTTCCATGTTAGGTAGGACATGTCTGATATACTACTATTCCTCTGTGACAGTGAACTATTTCCATGGGTGGAATACACACCAACAAAGTTTTTTGAAAACTCTGCACAACTATCTCTTTACCTACAGTCTGAAAATGAAGCATTTGTGCATTCAGCATGTTGATTAGTACAATAACAGAATCCCTTTTTTTTCTTTTCCTCTAGAACTGTAGAAATATTTTTAAATTAAATCATAAAAACAGGAAAAAAGAAAGAAAAAGGCAACTTCCTCACTATTACGAATTCTGAAACTTGGGACTCAGACATAATAAAAAGGGAATATGTCAAAACATTATACCTCCTCAGAAAGAATTTCTGTCAATCATAGAAAATTCAGTAACAAATGTTCATAGCTTTCGATGTCCCCCACATCTGGCTTTAATAGACTGCCAAAAATTACTACTAAACTTTTATTACTTAGTTTGACTTTAATCTTGTAAATTCAGCTCTTATTTTTAAATAAATAAAATCATTTCAAGTAGAAGGAACTTTGAGACACCATTAAGGTACAATATTGCCTTATGTCACAGCATTGCAAATGAATGTGACAAAAACTTGCATTCAAGGCATAAAGTTCTCATTTGTGTACTTCTCCTTGAACCAGTAATAAGTTGCTACACACTCCAGAAAAACACTTTACTTTCCATTACTCCATCTCTCTTTCAAATCTTGCCCATCAGCAACCACAGCTTGCAAGGAAAAAACAAAACAAGAAAACAGTTAAAATACTAATATGACATCAGGGTCCAAAGGCCCCAAGCAGAACAGGTCACCATTGAGCTAACACAACACATAAGCATACATTCCAAATTCCAAATTATTTTTAGGGTTGTTAACACTTACAAAAGCAGTAGAACAGTCTTTTTGTGCACCTTTATTACTCTAACATATTAGGAGACTAATACTAAGAATTAGGAGACTAGATATTAGGTAAGCACTTGAGTATATTTTATAAACAAAAGTATATCTGATGATTTTGACTCCTTAATCACTCTTAACTTGATTATGATAGATCATGGTTGATACACTAATAGAGCAGAGGACTATTAACTACTTAAGACTATTAACTGTTAGACTATTAACTGTTTCTATGTTTCAAAGACACAGGAAAAGAGAAGCTGGCGGTGGGAGAGCCGGCAAGCACAGCAGCTACACCAGCCCCAGTGACAAGCACAGCAGCATCGTTTGAGAGTTCTGGAGGTTTTGAATGGCCTTTGGGACCTGCCTGCTGATTGTGATGGGGATCAGCATGTTGGCACACACACAGGCTGTGTTCTACCCACAACCATTTTGTCTGATCTCAAAAGTTAAGCAGAGTCAGGTTTGGGTCTTGTCTGGGGTTAGACAACAATATAGGGGGACCAAGAGGTTTTCCCCAAGGCTGGACAGTCATGAGTGGCAGGGTGTGTGGGACAGTATGGGCAAGTATCTAGTCCACTGGGCCCCTCCAGTGCTTTGGAAGCATCGGAGATGGAAGGCAGCTGTATGGAGTCCCCAGCAACAAGCTGCAGAAACTGCTGAAGGGGACAATGAATTATTTTGAGCCGGGTGGGCCCATGGCACTTCAAGCCATCAGGGCAGAGATGCAACATAGACATGGACTCAAGATCGAGGGGTGGACTTAGCAATGGACACTATTGCCCTAGTTATTCATGAGTGTGAACACTGCACACAGTCTCTCCTGCTCTAGAAGAATGGTACAAGAGTTGGAGACTGACATCATGGACCAGATGGACTCAGCAGCTTTATAGGGACTGGTCCATGCACTAAGATAAGAGTGATGGTATATTGAAAATGTGGGATCTGAGCATGACATGAATGGTATGGAATAAGGGGTGGATAATGTCCTGGGTTCAGCAGTAGCAGTCATTTTTCTCCTTCTTGGTAGCTGGTGCAGTGCTGTGTTTTGACTTTCAGCTCGGGAACAGAGCTGATAACACGGATGTTTTGGTTTGGCCAAGGACTTTGTGAGCCTCATGCTCTGCCAGGGAGGAGGGGAAGCTGGGAGGAAGCAGAGACAGGACACCTGACCCAAACTGACCAAAGAGGTATTCCATACCACAGCACGTCATGCCCAGGATGTAACTGGGAGTTAGCCGGAAGGGCTGGGAGACTGCAGGGTTGGAGGAGGTATCGGTCGGAGCTTGGTCGGGCTTGGGGGGCGAGTGATCGGTCGGTTGGTGCTGAGGTGTTGTATTCTCTTCCCTTGTTATTTCCTTTATCATTATTATCATTGGTGGTAGCAGTAGTGATCTCTGTTATACCTTAGTTACTAAACTGTTCTTATCTCAACCCGTGGGAGTTGCATTCTTTTCGATTCTCCTCTCCGTCCCTCCGGGAGTAGGGGGAGGGAAAGAAGGGGGGGGTGAGTGAACGAATTACCTGACTGGGTTTAAACCACGACAAACATACAATATGCCACAAGCATATTTTTCATCTTTACCTTGACAGCTCTGATTTTACTTGCCAAGACCAAAACTGTAATGCAAAATAAATTAGGCAGCAAGATGAAAGGTGATTTATTTCCTATTTTAAAGAAAACCCAGCACTAGCCCCCAAAAATAAATTTGGAGAAAAGTGAATAATATTTTAGAAACTGCAGAAAGGCCCAAGAGCAGCAAATCCTAGGAAAAATTAAAAATATTTATTATTTATTAATGTCATCTTGTTTTTCAGACTGTTACTTGCTGAGAAATTAGCTTTACAGGGTAGTTTATGGGTTGGCATTAAGTCTAATTAGCATTCACTGGCAGTCCAGCAGTCAAGAATAATCTAGAGAAAATTTCCACCTTGATTCTGTGCTCACATCCAGTGTTGACTTTTTATTAATTTTTCAGTTAGAAGCAAGTTTTCCTAATCCTCTTTGTGCCTACATCCACAGGTATTTTACAGAAAGATCAAACCACTCATAGAAAACTTCCTGTCTACATGCAGACTTTCCAAATTAAAACAAATTGCATGCAAATATATCTTCTTCTGGAAGTAAAACTAAAGAACAAAGATTTGCCAAAAGAAAGGAACCAACACTGGCTTAGCGAAATGCAAAATCTGGTAAACTAAACAGCTGTCAAGCAGATAATTCAATCCTTATAATTCAACACTTAGATCAACAATTCTCAACAAAGATGATTTAACTCATCTGTTTTACTCCTCTGTATTTGTTTCCTCTATTTACCCTGATAATTAGTATTTTAACAGTTGTCAGATCTGTCTTCTGAATTATCGGATCTCACTGTAAAAAGAGCCCAATTTTAATCTTTAAGGGACTGTGGTCACTAACAGAGCTACTTATGCGGACAACAGGTGTATTAAATCTCTAGCACAGGTTCAATCTGTGTAAAATTGCAAACAGCAAAATGATGTTTCCAGTTGCGCTCTGCTGCCCTGAAGAACTGGAGAAGAATCAATGCCCTGAGGAAGCATGCATTGCCAGGATTCACAAAAGATGTCCCCTCCTAGAACACTCTGAAAACATTACATCTCCCTCTCTCTCCCAAAAGGACTATATGATCATAAAAAAAGCCTTCTTTTTCTTATTCATCAGGCCATAAGCTCCATGACCAAAAAAAATACTATTTATTAGACTTCCCTGATAACAATAACCATTTCACACACAAAAAAAAAAATTTTAAAACTTTCTGGTTCTAATGGCAGACTTGTCTTGCAGCAGCAGAACGTTCCTCTGACTTTCCCATTTCAAGAGGCTAAGAATAAAACCCTCTTTAAGGGGAAAGAAAAAAATATTATCTCAGCACATCCATCTACTCTTATCTTTTGCCCAAGGGAACAGTGAAAGATGTGAAATAAGGCATTTTGGAGAGATATCACTGAATTTTACAAATGTTATTTTTTACCTTTCCTTAATGGATTTTATTAGGACAACGAGGCAATTAATTATCACTTCCATATATAAAAGATGGAATTACCATCCCACAGAATGTATTACCAGGTTTTTAAGCACAAACTGAATACAAAGTCTGATCAAAAGCCACTGGAAGCTGCTCATGCAGGAAAGGTGCCAACCAAGATACTAAGACCCAAACATCACAAGTATTTTAAATTTTTAAGTTAAATTTAAGCTGAGAAAAACCGACAATGAAGTAAAGCCTCTTTGTTATCTCTGACAGAAAGCTCTACACAATTCGACAAATTAAGAAACTACATGACATCATTATTTAAAAGAATTTCAATGTCAGGACTATCCAGATCAAAATCCAGCAAGGCCCACATAAAGCTGTCCATACCATTAGGCAAAATATGTACAAAATTGAAATTTGTTTCAAGGCAATAAAGCAAATCCCAGATTTGACCGGTGCACACTGATGTTAAACAGATCAACATGGCCTTCCAAAACAAAAGCCACACTTGAAAAAAACAGAGGGCTTCCCGCTCAGCCTTTAACTCCTTGCTTCTTCTTCCACATCTGAACTGTTTATCCCCCATCAGTACACAGGGATCTACCACAAAAAGGTGACAACAGTTTATCACAAAATGCAGGAGAATCTAGAAATTACATACTAGGCACGGTGAACAGAAGCACAAACAAGTACACACCTTCACAGTCTTCTTGAAATGGGGGCAGGGGGATGGTGGTGAAGCATATCTCCCTTTCAATTTATTTCTGCAGTAAGGCAAAAACTTAAATATTTTGTCTGGCATAAGCTAAATAGCAAACCTTCCAAGATTACTTTGGTAAAAGGTCACTGTAATGTGGCAATCTCTCATAAGTGCTAGAGGGATAAAGATGTTTTGGGATAGCTCAACTGCAGATAAATGTTAAAGTATTCTTGGATTTAGTTTGCTGGACAGAGCCTTTTTACTCAGCCCAGTTCATTTCCAGCTGACTTCTGTGACAACAGCTGCAATAAAGGCCACACAAAGAGAAATGCAACTAAGAAGACAATGGTAACAAAGGATAAATGCAATTCTGCAGAGCCATTAGGTCTGATTCAGCCTCCGGACTACAGGAGGCAAAACTGCTTCTGCAGAACATCTTGTAACAAAAAAAAACAGGAGTAACTTATCTTTACATCACTTTGCAAAAAAGGCAGTCATTGCTAACAGCAGTTTAGCTTCACTATGGCTAGTAACATCACACATCAATTGTGCATGGACCTCCAATATCAGTACTCTAAACACTACATAATTACACGTTCTTTTACAGGTTACAAGAAAAGGAATGAAATCCTGATTCTGTTTACTTCAGTGGCAAAATTTTCATTCATCTCAGTGGAGCCTGTATTTTGCATAGTGCATTCAAAACACTGAAAAACTTATCCACGTAAGAGCCCACCAAGTCACTACACCAGAAAAGTTAGACCTTTTAGCAACAATGGAAAACTTTTATTAGATGTAATTTATTGTTTGTACCCCTTCTGGTATCCCCAATTTGACAGCTAATACATCTTGACTATGTAGTTTTCATTACCAGTATCTTGACTATGAAGTTTTCATTACCATCTTCTGGCAAATACTATGTTCTCACTTTGCTGCATATAAGCCAGTGAATGAAGTATAACTGCTCAGGCAGAGAGTAATTTTTGTAGAAAATACAAACTGTACTTCTCAGTTAAACTTTTTCATACGGCTACCACTATTTCCTCTAGCTTAAATCCACTATGAGACATTTTGACTGTAACTTCAGATGCCTAAAAGGTTTTGTTCAACCTCTTCTCTACTGAACACCACTTCAGGAAAAACCTGGTCTGGGGATGCTAACTGACAGCAGGCTCAATGCATGTCAGCCACGTGCCCTGGCAGCCAGGAGGGCAAACCGCATCCTGCGGTGCATCAAACACAGCATCACCAGCTGGTCAAAAGAGGTGATTAACTGCTGCACTCAGTGTTGGTGGAGCCTCACCTTGAGCACTCTGTGCAGTGCTGGTCCCCACAGTCTAAGTAGGATGTGAATGTCCTTGACTGCATCCAGAGGGAAGCAGCAAAGCTAGTGACAGAGGTGGAGCTGTGTTCTGTGAGGAATGGCCGAGGGCTCTGAGTTTATCTAGGCTGGAGAGAAGGAAGCTGAAGGGCGACCTCATGGCTCTCTGCAGCTTCCTAAGGAGGGGACATGGAGAAGGAGCTGCTGATCTCTTCTCCCTGGATTCAGTGATAGGACATGAAACAGTGGTTCAAAGCTGCACCGGGGAGGTTCAGAAGGCACACTAGGAAGCATTTCTTTACCAAAAGCGTAGTCAAACATCAGAACAGACTTCCTAGAGAAGTGGTCAATGCCCCAAGCCTCTCGGTATCAGTGGATAATGCCTTTAATACCATGCTTTAACTTGGTCCGCCCTAAATTGGTCAGGCAGTTGGTCTCAATAATCATTGAGGTCCCTTTCAACCAAATAGCCCTCGTCTAGTCTAGTCTGTTATGTTCATAAACCAAACCAATCATCCAAGCTTCCCTTATCATTGAGCCTTTTCCACAATTAGCTTGTATCTATATAGCGTTTGAATGGAATACAGAAAAATTTATTTCCTTAAAATTGAGTTCCTCTGAAAAAAACTTACAGGATTAATTCAAAGTTTTACCTATATGACCTATAGATTAAAGGACATTCTGCAAATGGGGAGGATGGTCTGAAAATGTTCACATTTGTTTCACCATTTAAAAAAAAAAAAAAAAAGAAAAAAGGTGGGGGGCAGGGCTTGAGAGATTGGGTGGGCAGCAAGAGACACCATCTATTTAGACATAGAGAAGTATGACTAGCTATTCTTTCTTCAATTAAATTCAACTTATCACTAAAGGGCTTCATATTTCTGACAACTGTGCTTCTGTAAGGGCCATGCAACTTTCCCAAATTCAGGCTTTACCCCTGACTTAAACAGATATAAGAAAAGACACATGACCCAAACCCATTATCACAAGTATTCAAACATCAGCTAAAAAAGTGCCTACAGTATTGATATCCAGTATACAATATCAATTGTATACAGTACATAGAGTTGTCTTGTTTATACTAAGTGAACTCCTTTTCTCCAAACATCTCTAATATTTACTGTAGTGATGAAGCACATACCTTTCACTGAAATTCTTCATTTATACAAAGTTAAAGCATTTCTACATATGCATAAGGAAACTGAAGCGCAAACAGAAAATGACTTGTCCAAAGTCATTGAGGAAACAAATGACAGAACGAGATAAAAGACAGAAATCTCTTAGGTTCTAGCACATTAGACACCACTGCTTCTCAAGGACTTCCTCAAAGATAATCTATTATTCAACCTAGGCTCCTCAAGCATGACACAATTGTTTATGCAACAGTAAAGGGCAATATTCCACAAAAAAAAAAAAAACTAAAACAAAAAAAAAAAACAAAAAACAAAAAACCAAAAAACCAAAACAACCACACAAACTATTTGCTTTCCTGTTTTTATTATATGTACTTACTTCCATATGAACTCCAGTGACAGCATAATACACCTAAGTAAAAATTATACATATTCATCCTAACATCAGTTGAGGCTACTGAAAGTCTGTGAAAAGCATTCACATAGTCCACATACAATGAAGGCAAGTTTGCAAACGAAAGAATGCATTTCTCTTTGGCATGAAAAAAAGCAACAAAACAAAATCAAAGCAAAATAAAAATCAACCACCAAGCAAACACAACAATCAACCTTACCAAAGAGTTTCCTACTTCTCTCACCTCCCTCCCTGACCACTCACACCTCAGAATAAAACCTTCTTAATAAAGATGTAGTTATGGCACTAAGTACACCTGACAGAAAAGGAAAAATGCATTCTTCTTCAGAATAAAAATAACCTCATGACATCCACATCAACTTCTACATCTTTTTGTTATACATTATTTTAACACACTACCTTGTCCCTGGAGTCCATTGACAAGGTTTCATGCTATTCACAGGCATTAAATCAGGCTATTCATTCTTTGCAAACAAGAAGAGATACGTTTCCTCATAAACATCTAGAGCAGAGACTTTCAGCGATTCAGTCTGTCAGACTCATACTGCAGCAATTAGCTATGTGGGCATTTAGACTGGATACAAGGCACTGATACTCAAAGCCATGAGGCATTTGTTTGGGAAGCTCTCAGTTATTCCTGGATATTCTATGGGCATGGGCTTTTTAATGTGCAAGTAGTGGATCCTGTGACTTGCAAGTAAGATTTCTGTCACTTCTGTTCATGAAAAACTCACAGTTTAGTAATACCACCCTCATCATTAAATTCAAGCTATATAGTTCTGGTATTCTATGGGAAGGGAGTTCCTTATGAATTTGGGTCATTTAATGACAGATGAGAACTTTAAATGTACAACACAGAAAGTATCAGCTAGTGGTATGTCTCTTAGTCTCCTCTCCTTGGACACTCATATGTCAATTTAGTTGTACATTATGATACTTTATTACAGTTACTGTTTGGAATATTTAAATACTGGCACATAGTTAATCAAGATTCATAAAATAAACATGTTCAGTGAATCTGCTAGTAGGCAGGAAGGACAGCCTTGCAATTTGGCTCCAGTAAACACGAGACTGATTCTCACTTCTGACACATTTCACACGATACGAAAGAAGTAACTTAAGTTTCCAGGGCCTGTTCTACTTCACCTCTACAGAAGACTCATTGCTACTGCTCTAATTTTAAAGTTTAGTAGTACACTGTATTTTTTTTTTATCAAACTAAAATACATGTCTGATAACATTAGATTTGCTCCATTTGCTAGTAAAAAGTATTTATTCCTCTCAAAGATTTACGAAATTCTTTCTGCTGCTATAGTGTCACGGACTTTATTTCACCACAGTACCGTAACTGCTGCTATGCATATCACATCTGAGCAAGTCACCAGTCTTTAAATTGTGTCCGATGATACCTGTATAATTCATTACTAGTAAGCTTATGAAAATAAACCTCATAGCATTCCTTGCCTACAGAATTTCTAATAAAAGTTAAAAATGCACACAGAAGTGCTACATCAGAACCCCGTAACTATATGCAAGGCTGACAGTTAAAAAGAATAACAGCAGAAACCTCTTGCGAACACCTTAAATCTGCTGAGTCCATCCTTTACCATTACATACAGTAAAAGCACTCTTGAAAAGGTGTTAAATAACCTGTAACTAAAAATTCCCAAATTCAAAAGATTTAAATTAACAGAGTTGTCTTTATGATTTATTATTATGTTTAATTAATTATTAATAGGAATGGAGTATTTTTGTATTAGGGATATAGCATTCAGCTCCAAATCATCTCACAACATTTATCCTAGCCACCTAAAATCAATATTATTTCTATAGTAAAATGCATTACTAAGTTTTACTAATTTTAAATACTTTTGCAATTACCTGCAGAGTTAGTGGCCCACAGCAAGGTGAAAATATTTAACATGTTCTACATTCCTGTAACTTAGAAAGTAGATTAACTATGTGGTCCTAAAGTGGTTTCAGAAGTTTTCAGAGAATTATCATTGTCTTCATTTTAGCAATGCTAATATTAATTTCAGTAATTTATAACATTAACCAGACAGTTCAGTTGGTTACCTTCTTAGTGAAAGGTAAATTGTTTAATTCAAGATTTGACTTGATTTTTTGAGAGCTGTTGTACTATTTATACATGCAAAAAGATCTGGTATACTTTTGTGCCTTTTTAGATGGGTTGGCACAAAATACACTGTATTAAAAAAAAAACCATAAATCAAAGACTGAAAATTTTTATTTGTGATTAATGTCATACAATATATTTACTTTCCTGTAAACGTGAGAATTGATTCAATGTGTATCAAAGGACTCTTAACATTTTCTGTATTACTGTTGCAGGGAAAACTTGTTTGACCCATCCTTCACCCTTTACAGGATCCTTCACCCCTTTTGAAAGACATCTTTGTCAAAACCAGCACCTTCACAATTGGAAGTCGGTATACTGAAATGTATGGCTTAGGGAAAAAGAAAGAAAAGCAGTTCTGGTTTAAAAGTACACTGAGTGCACAAGGCTACTCCATTAACAGGAGAACAGCTCTGTCTAGCACCATAAAATAGGCACCCTTTGTTGCTTTAACTCCCCATAACACCATCCTTAAAACCCCAGCTCCCACTGGTATTCTTCATTACACTTTCACCCATGATACTCTGTATTAGCCTGTGGTTAATTTCACCATCCAGTAGACCCAGATGCAAGTGCTGAGTGAGGACCACTGACAAACAAAACATGGAACAAATTGTTTGCAAACCTTTATCCTGCTTTCGAACTTAAAATTGACTAACAAGCTCAATTCTTTAGTAGCCAAAGACATGAGGATACGGAATCATACAGATTTCATTTCCCCAGGAAACTAAGACAAAAAGCAGGCAAATGATTATAAAAACTTGATCAACGCCTACAAGAGAAAAGTTAACCTTCAGGATCGGTTCGTGACTCATACTATCCTACTGCCAAGTTCTCTAAAGGCAAGTCTCCACCAAGGGGCAAATACATCCTCGTTTGTATTCTCTTTACAAACCAACCACTAGAGAACCACTATGAACGTCCAGCAAGCCTGCTTCTTCCCAAGAGATGGCAGTAGTGAACAAACATCCACATAGAGCCGGGGAGCGAGGCTGTAACACGGAGGAAACACGGCCGACGAGTAAGAGGGCTCTTTCCAGCAACGCCAAAACTACAGACTCGAGACTTTCATCGACTTGTCAGTAGCTCACAATACACCTTGATAAATATATCAATTTCTGCTACAAATATCACGTGATGATGAATTCTTACAACACGATTTTTGAACCTTGAGCAATGGCAAGATGAACACAAAACCACAGCAAATAATCCACACAATTCAGAAAAAGAAAAATTGAATGTTGCTTGGTTTAATGGCCACAGACAAGAAAGCTTTCATTTTACAAAAAAAAAGATTCACAAAAGTTTGAACTGGGAGGGAGAAGCTCCAGATCCTTAAAATTACACACTGGAAAAAAAAAAAATTAAAATCCCAAATTAATCGCAAAGATTTTTCAGCGACCCATCACTAGAATGTTATGTCCCATAAATTTTGTATAAAGAATTCTTCACTGTGATAGAAAAGCAACAACTACCAGATTTTTAGACATTCTTCGATATGTGGTGACTTGGAAAATTTTGGAGAAGTGGAAAGAAATGCTTTAATTACCAACATTCTTAAACAAAAACCAGGAATAAAAATGGCAGCTTCTCCCAATACTTTTAAGGCATTGGTCTTCACCAACCTCTACTGCAAATAAAAAAGGCCAGCATACTGACAGTATTCTGTGAAAGCATACTGTACTGGAGCTCTTCCACTGGAGCAGATGTCTGCAAATGCGAGACTGCGCAGTGCAAAAGTCAGTACATCTCATAAATCAGCAACAAACCTGTACACTTCTCACTACATCCCTCTGTGAACCATTTAGGAAGTTATCCATGTATTGTAGTTGCACTGTTGTAGTTGTACATGTGCCACAGAATGACATTTTACCACTCAGTTCCCACTAGAACAAAGGGGAACATCAAGATGCAGGCAGCAATGTATAAGTCCTTCTCCTTTCAAAAGTTTTCAGTACCAGACAATACTGGCCAAGTACTCGGATGTGCATGCGGCCCCAAGCGCACTCCTTCATCACAAGGCATTCCTGCCTTTGACAACTCACATCCTAAACAGCATTCACGGAGTAACAGAATGGTTTGGTTTGTAATGGGCCTTTGAACATCACCTAGTCCCAAGCCCCCTTCCCCCCCACGGCAAAACCACTCTCACTAAACCTTGTTTGAGGAAATACAACACAACTACTTCCCCCGTTAAGGCAAGAAGAGGCACAGCGGCACCAAGGCGTGAAACACCAAGGGAAGACCCTGTTAGTAATGGGTAAAATTATATGTCAAATAATCATATGAAATAAAGGAGATAATTATATTCGAAAAATCTGTTAATCAGTGGAAGGGTTTTTATATATTAGAAAAGTTAAGAAGTAGTTGAAATTTTGCCATTGTGAATCTTAGTTACTCTACAACTAAACATTGCAATGGTAGCCACAGTAATAAAATTAACATAGCCATACATGGGAAAGGGTATGTGGGTGGATTTAGGAGAGTATTGTAAAACTCTACCGAAGCAGAACTCACAAACATATCAGGAGTAGTCAAGTGAAAATAAGAGAATGCTGGCGTCCACATAATGGTTGGGACATGTCCAAGGAACAGAAAGGTGAACAGGACAAGCTGAGGAAGACTCCTTACTTCATCAGGACTACCACCAGAGGGGGGCTGCGCTAGCGCAGAAGAGGCTGATGTCATAATAGACTGATGTGGCAATCCTTGATGCGTATGTATTAGTCAATGATGTAACCTGTGTTGAATATGTATTAGCTACAAAATTCTTAGTGTATAAATTGCGAGTGCGATGTGACGGGGTTGAAGCCAGATTTGGGCACGTGCCCCTGGTTTCCCAGCACTGCAATAAAGCACCTCATATAACCATCCAGTGGTTATGTGTATATCTCCATGCTAACATTTTGGCGACCCAGATGGGACCTCGCGGGCACTGCTGAGGCGGATCGTGTCTTGATCCTGCTCCAGCCGGCACCGAGAGCTTCCTGGGGAGCCATCAGCCGCGACCGACCTCCGCTGCTCACAACGGACCTCTGACACGGTAAGAGGGTGCTTTTCTAATTTGGTTACGGTACCGATTCTTGATAATGTATGCTGTACCGACTTCTGATAAAGCCTGCCTGTTAGATGCGGCGAAAGCTGCATTCGGTTTGGTGAAGTCTGGTCTGGTAAAGCCTGCCTGTTAGACGCGGCGAAAGCTGCGCTTGGTTGGGCAGGGAGCTCCCGGGGTAAGCCTAGGCGCCGTCCATTAGACAGTGATGAAAGTCCTGCGGGTTCGGCAAAAATTTGGTTTGGTATTGGTTTTATGCTGCAGAAACAGCGTGGGTAAAAGTGCTGTAATATAAGCAATGTAAAGGAGCTTGTCCTTTAGGAATTTTTGTATTTACCAAATGCCTTCTATTCCCAAATCATCCCCTTTACGCTGCCTTTTAAGCCATGGGAAAGAGAGGGGATTTGGGCAAAGCATGGGGAAAAATAAGCTGATTGATTATTGTAATGTTTGGTGGACACAGTTTGAATTGGAAGATCAAGAAAAATGGCCTGAGAATGGAACTTTACAATACAACACTATATTGCAATTAATGTTTTGCAAAAGGGAAGGAAAATGGGATAAAGTACCATATGTGGACCTCTTCTTTACTTTAAGAAATAATGAAGAGCGGCAGAAATCTTGTGGACTTATGGTTGTTAAAACAAGTGCAAATGAACAATGTAAGGGGTGAGCTGCTGGGAAAAGGTGTATTGGATGTCTTGCCTTAGAAAATAGTTTGCAGCATCAAAAGGGATGACGAAAATCTTGATTTAGCAACAGCTCCATCAGCCCCGCTGGTAACAAGTAGAGAAAGGGGGGAGGATGATAGCGATAGTGAAAGTGAGAGTGACTATGAATGTAAGGAGGGCCGGAAGGCAGATCTCCCCGTTACCTCAGTCTCACACCGAACTTGCCGGAGGGGAGGACGGGAAGGAAAGATATAGATTCAGGCACCCAACGCAATGCTTGCACCTTTAAGATAGGGAGTAGGAATGGAAGGACCGATATACGTTAAAATACCCTTTTCCCCGGGGGATTTGGTTATCTGGAAGCAGTAGGCAGGGACATATAGAGAAAACCCTGATAAAGTAGCTTGAGTAATGAAAATGATTATGAAAACCCAGAATTCAGACTGGGATGACATCCAAGTACTTTTAGATACTCTTATGGATTCAACAGAGAAGGAAATGGTATTGCGAACTGCTAGGGAAAGGGTTCAGGAGGATATCAGACAGGGGCTGGTCATGGGAAATGTAGATCAGAACTTTCCAATGGAAGACCCAATGTGGGATTATAACTCACCAGAGGGAATGAGGAATTTAGGAAGGTACCAAGACTGGGTAATCGTTGGGGTACGGAATGCTATGCCCAAAACAATAAGTTGGTCAAAATTATATAACGTTAGGCAGGAAAAGATGGAATCACCATCTACCTTTTTAGAAAGGCTTAAAGAGACTGCAAAGAAGTATATGGATTTGGATGTAGAAACTGAACAGGCTAGAGCTCAATTGGCTTTAATTTTCTTAGGACAGTCCCAAGATGATATTAGGAAAAAGCTGCAGAAGCTGGAGGGAGCAGACCTGTGAAATTTGGATAGATTGTTAGAGGTGGCTTGGAAAGTGTATAATAATCGGGAAAAAGAGAGGAGACAGCAACAAAATTTACTGGCAGTGATACAGGGAAGAGAACAAAGTCTCTCTAATCCTAGAGGAAGGGGCCGGGGAAGAGGATTTTATAATCCTAGGACCGGAATGAATGCAGAAAGGTTAGGATATAATCAATGTGCAAATTGCAAACAAGAGGGACATTGGAAAAATGAATGTCCATTGAGGGGAGGACAATTTATGTCCCCCAGGAATCCTTTTGCAGGATCGGAGGTAGCTAAGGTGATGGTATTGGGAGAGTATGATAATCAAAGCTGACTAGGCAGGGTGGGAAATGAGGAGCCCCTTGTAAAAATTCAATTGGGAAATAAAGAAGTAAAGTTTCTAGTAGATACAGGGGCCACCTATTCGGTTTTAAATGACTTACATGGAAGATTAGGAAAGAAGACAACGACAGTTGTATGAGCCACAGGGAAGGAAGAAGTACGGCCATTCTTGCAGCCCCTAGACTTCTGATTCAGAGGAAAGGAATTAACACATGAATTTTTATATGTGCCTGAATGCCTTACTTCCCTTTTGAGACGGGACTTACTAGCTAAATTAGATGCAACAATCATTTTTGAAAATGGTGAATTAATAATGCAAATTCCCGAATCAAAAGCAGGACAAATTTTGGTTCTTAAAGACAAACCTATTGCTCAAATCCCAGAAGAGGTGGAACAGGCTGTAATACCAATAGTTTGGGAAACAAAGATTCCAGGGAAATCAAAAATGGCTCAACCAGTGATGGTGGAACTTAAAGATGGAGCTAGACCAGTAAGAATTAAATAATACCCATTGAAACTAGAAGCGAGGTATGGAATCATAAAAACAATTGAGAAATTTTTAAAATATCAGATTTTGGAAGAATGTGAATCAGAATACAATACACTGATATTTCCAGTAAAGAAACCAAATGGTGAGTATCTGAGAGCTATAAATGAAGTAACAAAAGATATCCATCCGGTGGTAGCAAATCCTTATACATTGTTAACATCTGTGAAGGAAAAATATAAGTGGTTTACAGTAATTGATCTAAAAGATGCCTTCTTCTGCATTCCCCTTGAAAAAAGTAGTAGGAAACTGTTTGCGTTTGAATGGGAAAACCCACGGAATGGACGGAAGACACAACTAACATGGACCAGACTTCCACAGGGATTTAAAAATAGTCCAACTCTTTTGGGGAATCAGTTGGCCAAAGAACTGGAGATATGGACCACTCAAGGAAAAATACAGGTACCAAGGTCACAATATCTCTTATTGCAATATGTAGATGACATTTTTATCACAACAGAACAAGAATCATTATGTATAACAGTGACTACTGAAATCCTGAACCAGCTATGCCGGAACGGTTATAAGGTCTCAAAGGAGAAGGCCCAAATTGCATGCACAACTGTGTTGTACTTGGGATGTGAAATTTTGCAAGGACAGCAAAAACTGAGAATAAACCGCATAGAGGCAATCTGTGCCATTCCAGAACCATGGAATCTACACGCATTGAGAACATTCTTGGGCATGGCAGGGTGGTGCAGATTGTGGATAATGGACTATGGACTCATTGCTAAACCCCTGTATGAAGCCCAGAAAGCACCTGCTTTTGTCTGGGATAAACCACAGAAAGAGGCCTTTAAGAAATTGAAGGAGGCATTAACGAAATCTCCGGCATTGGGACTCCCGGACTTGACAAAGATCTTTCAGTTATTTGTCCATGAGAAACAGAGATTAGCACTGGGAGTATTAACCCAGAAACTGGGAAGCTGGAAGAGACCAGTGGGATACTTTTCAAAACAACTAGACCCGGTAAGTGTGGGATGGCCCTCATGTTTAAGAGCAGTAGCAGCCACTGTCGTTCTAATACACGAGGCCAGAAAACTGACTTTGGGAAAACACACTGAAGTGTTTGTGCTGCACATGGTAACAACCATCTTAGAACAAAAGGGGGGTATTGGTTATCCCCTAGCAGAATGATGAAATATCAAGCAATATTAACAGAACAAGATGATGTGAGTTTGAAAACCACTAACTTGTTGAATCCAGCAGCTTTTCTAGGAACTGATCTAGAAGAAGGAACCCTTGAACATAACTGTATAGAGGTTATCGAACATACATATGCAACCAGGACAGACTTGAAAGATGTACCTCTTGAGCAACCAGACTGGGAACTTTTCACAGATGGAAGCAGTTTTGTGGAGAATGCGACACGGTATGCAGGATACGTCGTGACAACACAACAGGAGATAACTGAAGCAAAAGCATTGCCTCCTGGAATATCAGCTCAATGGGTGGAGCTGATAGCCCTCACAAGAGCATTAGAACTGAGTGATGACAAAAGGGTAAATGTATGGACTGATTCAAAATACGCATTTGGTGTGATACATATACATGGAGCATTATGGAAGGAACTGGGTCTGTTGTCTTCACAGGGAACTAATATAAAATATCAGAAAGAGATTTTGGAATTAATAATCGCAGTGCAAAAACCTAAACAGGGGGCTGTTATGCATTGCAAAGCACACCAAGGAGGAATTTCAAAGATATCTGAAGGAAATACATTGGCAGATCGAACAGCCCAACAAATAGCCCGGAAGTAATAGTACCCCCAGCAATAATGCGAAAAATTCTGCAAACTGAACATCAGAAATGCCATTGGGGTGCAGAAGCATTGGTAACTTATTTAAGACAAAGAATAATTTCCACACAGACATTAACTATGGCAAAATCAGTAGGATGAAAATGTGAAATTTGTTTGAAAAATAACCCAGTGGTAAAAAGACAAGTGGAAATGGGAAGGATCAGGATAGGGGCAGAACCAGGAGATTATTGGCAGGTTGACTCTGTGGAATTACCGAAGGTACAAGGGTACAGATATCTGTTGGTAGGGGTTGACACCTTTTCTGGATGGCCGGAAGCCCTTCCCTGCCGCACCAATAAGGCAAAGGAGACAGTAAAATGGTTACTCAAAGAAATTGTTCCACGGTTTGGAGTTCCTTTAGGAATATCATCAGACAGAGGTCCACACTTTGTTGCAACAATAGTACAGGAATAAGTAAATTGTTGGGAATATCATGGAATTTACATACCCCTTGGAGACCCCAGTCTAGTGGGCAAGTAGAAAGGATGAACCAAATGATAAAAAGACAGATCAGTAAAATATGTCAGGAGGCCAAAACAAGAAGGCCACAAGCACTACCTATCAGGAAACAGAAACTTAGAATAAAGGATGAAAATACTTTCTGAGATGAAGTATTTTCAAAGGGGGAAATGTTAGTAATGGGTAAAACTATATGTCAAATAATCATATGAAATAAAGGAGATAATTATATTTGAAAAATCTGTTAATCAGTGGAAGGGTTTTTATATATTAGAAAAGTTAAGAACTAGTTGAAATTTTGCTATTGTGAATCTTAGTTACTCTACAACTAAACATTGCAATGGTAGCCACAGTAATAAAACTAACATAGCCATATATGGAAAAGGGTATATGAGTAGATTTAGGAGAGTATTGTAAAACTCTACCGAAGCAGAACTCACGAACATACCAGGAGTAGTCAAGTGAAAATAAGAGAATGCTGGCGTCCACATAATGGCTGGGACATGTCCAAGGAACAGAAAGGTGAACAGGACAAGCTGAGGAAGACTTCTTACTTCATCCGAGGAAGACTCCTTACTTCATCAGGACGACCACCAGAGGGGGGTTGCCCTAGCGCAGAAGAGGTTGATGTCGCAACAGACTGATGTGGCAATCCTTGATGCATATGTATTAGTTAATGATGCAATCTATATTGAATATGTATTAGTTGCGAAATTCTTAGTGTATAAATTGCGAACGCGATGTGACGAGGTTGGAATCAGATTTGGGTGTATACCCCTGGTTTCCCAGCGCTGCAATAAAGCACCTCATATAACCACCCCGGTGGTTATGTGTGTACCTCCACGCTAACAACCCCCCAAGTGCGGCAGCGACAGCTCGGAAGTCCCGCGGCGGGAGACGCGCTATGCAGGCCGCAGGATGTGCAACGCAGCGCGGCACGGATTACAGCAGGAGGCCCTGCAGCCGGCCTCGTACCAGCCCCTTACCGCCTGCCTCGCACCGACCACACCGAGTCCGGCGCGGGGCCCGCCCTCCCGCGCCCCACCCCTCACGGCAGCCCCCCAGGGCCGCGCGTGCGCCAATACGCATGCGCGGACCCTCTCCCCTGCGCGGGGTATCGGGCCGGGAAGGGAGCGGAGCGTAGCTCCCCTTCCAGTCAGGGGACAGGACACCCCCACCGCGGCAAAGCCGGTGGCCGGCCCGAGCCCCCCGCGCTGAGCGCAGCCGCACGGCCCCGGTCCGTCCCCCCCTCCCGCCAGCTGCTTACCGCGCCGCCCGGCTCGCGCCGCCGATTTGTGATTTTCGCGCGCTCTGCCCCGCGCGAGGTGCGCCTGCGCTTGGGGAATACCCCGCTGCCGGCGGGGGGGGGGCGGCCGTGTCAGCCGTGAGGGCGGACTGCGCGGCTCGGTTGTGCGCCACGCTGCTGCTTCGCGTCCCAAACGCGGGACTCTGGGAGGCGGGAACAGAAACGCCGCCGGGCTTAACGGCTGATGGGCTCAGAGGGCCCCTGATGGCTGGAGGCGCAGATGCCTGTGTTACTTGACTAGGTTAAACAGAGAGAGATGGGTAGAGCTGTTTTGGGTCCTGCGTGCACAGCTGAGGTAACGACTCCTCGGGGAAAACAAAATATGAGACGGGTGTTTTCCCTCGGTGAGTGTTGTGGTGGGCCGACTGAAGGTGCCTGCCACCCCCCCCGAATAAGGTTGGTTTTTTTTCCCCTCTGGTAAGGCTTAAGTGCAAAACCTGTTAAATTTCTGCTTGACAGAACTTTTGTCAATTTCAGCAGGCCTTTACACCCACGTGAAATAAAAAACAGGGTACAGGCAAACAGAAGATAAGAAACTTTGCTTTGAATAAACTTAGGGTTTTAAAAAATACCTGATTTCTCTAACCAAAAACTCTGCTGGAATATACACATGGTGCACCTTACTAGTGCTGCATTTGTTAAAAAGCATCAGTAGTAAAATTACCAAGATCTGTATTCTGTCACTTAGCCGAGTTATGCTGGTCCTGAAGGAAACCCCACTGAAAACACTAACGTACACAGTCTCACTACTTCTTCCAGTTCTGCTCATTAGTCCCTAGCCCACTTAACATGATCATTCATTACTAACCTTCCTGTCATGCTTCCTCTTCCGCTCATCTTCAGCTGCTATTCACCATAGTGGTTTTTTTCCACCCCGGGCTGGTTTTCCCTCCACATCCACTAGTTGCCATGAAGAGATGGTGATAAACTGCTACAATATTTCCACCTGTCTTTTTGAGAAGCCCCCAGCTCTTAAAATTGTTTTCTTTTCTGGCATCTTTTTCTTCCCACATGCGTATGCTTACACCACTGTGCCCTTATTTCCTCCGTGAAGAATCTGGATAGTGAGGCACTCATTGACATTCTACCTGAAGAGAAACAAAGTAAATTATTTGAAAGAATAAAGCCAATGAAAGAAAATGCTATCTCGAACTTGGGTCGAAATTTATCTTTTCAGATGGATTTTAAACTAAATCCCACTGATATCATTAGTCTAGTTACAGACTAGTTACAGTCTAGTTACAGGCTAGTTTGTATTACATTTGTGTTCAAGATTTGTATTCTTCATGAATATAGGACTACCACTATTGCTAAAGCTGAAGTTGCTGGTTTTGTTTTCACAATTTACCCAGTTCAGCTGCTGTCCAAACTGCTTACTCTCGTTGAGCTTTCATATTCTTCTGTTCATGTTTTGTGACATGTTGCCTTTTCTAATAACCACTGCATTCAATTTTCCCTAAAATGAGACAAAATCCCCTTCAGTACAAAGGCAAATTCAGCCTACCCACACAGTGAAATCCCCATGCATGAATGCGTAACATTTGGGTTTGGCGCAGCTGGTATTTTTTTCATTTCATCCTATCAGATCATCAGCACCTGGTGAATTAAAGGCTTGTCTGTGGAAGTTTCAAAGCACTTTCTTGGGAAACAGCAATTGCTCATTAGGCAACTCATCAAGACAAACTGGCAGGGATGTTTCCCACACATCTAGGACATCTGCAGAGTGCAGCTCAGAGCTTTGGGTGTAATGTCCGTATTTGCCCTGTGAGTCCAGTTCATAACTCATGCAAGTCTTTAATCATTCTACTCCTTCTCTTTCTTGTCAAATGAAAACAGGGGAGGATTTATATCTGTTTTCTACCATCAATTGAGTTAACACTTCCTTAGATGTCAGCATTATTAACTATTTCATTGCTGAAATTTGTAACTGTTCTGGTACAGTGGAAGAAGCTTGAATGGAAGAAGTTTGATAACATTATGTTTCTGACTGAACATATTCCATTGTTGTCCAATATCTATTTCTATCCCATAGTCACACAGTAGCAAAAAGCTGCGTTTGTTAATCAGCTTGACGGTTATACCAGTTTTCTTCTTCCTATGCAAGAAGCCATTTCCCAGTTCTCATGCACACTCAGATATATGGCCAAAGATCATTATAATGTACCAGAAACTGTGAAAAATAAACCCAGGAATTAAATTCAACAACACCACACACACACACAAAGGCATTTAAGAAAGTCTTGAGAAAGGATATAGTAGACAGTTGTCTAAAAATAGGAATAAATATAATGCAAAGATGAAAGCAAATTATTAATATGCATAAGCTCCAGTGGGTGGAATGAACACTTGCTAGAATTACCTTCAAATGACCCTCATTTTAAATATTCACAAAAGAAGTGGCAACGATATGAATAATGAATTAGGTAGTACAAATTAAGTGAATGCCAATACAAATCATAGACGTTATGTTACTTCAGACATTATGTATGCAGTTTGTCACTCTCCTACATTTAATAAACGCAAAACATTTGAGTGTTAAAAAAATGTTACTAAGACTATTTTTTGTAGCCTTGATCTTTAATGGAAGGTACGATTACAAGCAGAGCTAATCCAGCTGCCTAGTCTGAGAGAATTACTAATAGTAAATCTTTGAAACTTCCAAAGTTTTCATTTGAAACTGTTAAAAGTCACCAGAAACAGTACTCCTGAAGATAAGAATGCCATGACTTCAAAACCTGAATATTGAAGAAAAGGTCTTCCAAATACTGAAGAATTGCTGGCTTCTCACTGAGAAACCTAGCAATCTCATCTTCCGTAGTGTGTGCTGCAAAAGCCCTTGTTAAGCTTTGCGCTTTGATGAGACACAGCAGATACTACAGGTCAAAATATCTCCATTTTGTCTTTTGGCCAGTATTAACTTGGTAGGAAAAAATCCCTCACTGGGGGAAAAAGAAGGCAATGTATTTTTGACAGGTTTTTTGGAGAAAAAAAAAAAAAAGTCCCAGCTGTTTGAAGCTACTCAGAGGTTTGGAATGTTAGAATAAATACTGGAGGAGATAGATTGATGGGCTAAACTGCAGGTGAGGCACACAAAGGTGCACATGACCACCATATATGTAATAAATTTTATGCACATTATAGTGATCAGCTAAAAAGCTCATGCTGCTTTAAGCAACACTGCTTTAAGGAGATTCTGCTTAAACAAACAAATGCACATTACGAAGCAAAATGCTCTCAGACCCATAAACTGAAGTAAACAGGATATGCACCTTCATATAGGTCAATGGCTAGTTTGAAATGTTCACTACAGCACAACAAAGAGGTAATGTAGCTATTGTGTACATATTGTTGTCATTCATGGATGAAATTCGAAATGCCCAACTATTGGAGTGGCAAGCAAAGCAGCAGTAATAATCAAGAGGTTTCCTGTCCTTCCAGTGAAGACTACAGTGTGTAACAAGCCACCAATACATTTCAGTTTACTGCTGTTCGTTAGCCATATTAGAGGATTTCTGAATAGGCAGAAGTGTCACTTGAAGGTGCTGATTATATCTTCAGAAATTCCCCACTAAATACTGTATTTTGGGTGGCAGCGTAATATCTAGGCATACTAACATCCTGGAGTTCCAGATGTTTGTTCTCTCCCATATCTTCCACTCACTTTCCAGCATAATTTCATGTCCCAGCATTGCCTGTGTTTTCTGTACTGTTCTGTGAAAGAAACAAAGTACTGTCTTCAGTAAGGAGAAGGGAGTAGCTTCTTGCAGGCGTGAGGGTCTGCAGATCTGGTTGATGTTTTTTTGTAAACAGTGTGTCACAGAGTCTTTATGTTGACACTGGCATAATTTTTCCTCTCATTTTGGTTGCTGATTCATTTGTTGTTCCTTTTGAATTGAAATCCTGGAGAGATGTTCTTGCTCCTAAGAAGGGCAGGAACATTTGCTATGTTCTGTGTCCCAAGTGACAGATGAGCATGTCTGGTTTCTTATTAATGCAAATACTATCAGGTCGGTAGCTGGGAAGCTTCTGCGGGGTTCTGAAAAATTGACACTGAATTTGCCAATGGTACTTAATGTTCCTTAAACCAGACCTTAGGAGTTCTCCTAGTATCTATTAAAGCTTTGCCCTTAGTATTTCTCAGTCTTGTATAAACCATATCTTCACAAGGATAAAATTGGGAAATTATACCATATATCAACCAATTAGCTAATCTTGACAGAAGACGTAAGATTTTCATAATTTGTCTTACTGCATATCTTTCCAATATGTTCATTATTAGAGAAGCTGAAGTATTTAGCTTGGTGATTATGTTTCTGTCTGCAATTTATAAACTTCCTCCTGTACCTGCCTGCACTCTCAGCAGGTGTTACAGAAAAAACGTGAGTGAAGTCAATGATTCCCAAGACACTGAGACAGCAAAGATACAAGAATCTTCCATGAGGTCCTGCTGCTGTTGAGTGGTGATTGAACATTTGATAAATAGTGCAGAGCATTTCCAAGGCTTGGTCTGCAGGAGCTAAGCACAGTGAATGGGAACAGAGAGCTTACTCATTCCTATGGTATTCCCTGTTGATACTCCAAAAAGCTTCTATGGCATATTCAGAAGGAGCATAAGATACCTGCTATGGAACAGAAAGTTAATGACTTTGCCTTGACCTTTTCTGTTATTGACAGCTGTTAACAATATCAAATACTTTAGAGTTTCAGTTTCATGAGTGTGATTATATTCCTTCTTGCTTTATATAAAATACTCTTCTTAACTAGAAGAGTATTTACACATTCTAGAACATGAAGTTTTTAGCAAAATTTAAGATAATAAAAAGGAAAATGCTGATTTTTACTGGCATCAAGTAAGAGCCCAAATAACAAAGCAACAAAATTTGATAAAGATTATGCTTAAATCAATTTACAGAGGTTTGGATGTGTAGGAAACTGCCTGTTGAGAATCAGAATGCAGCTACAAAACTTTATATTCTTTCATGACTTACATCATTATTGAAACTTGTGTGAAGTTATGAAGCACTAAATGTGAGAAAATGAAGTTACCATCATAATTTAAAGTACATCAGTGAACTCAAAGACATCATACACAATTTTTTTCCTTTGCAAACTTGATTATTACAAATGAGATTTTCAAATTAAGAAATTAGATCTCAATAAATTCCTTTCTGTTCACATTTTAAAAGTATGAGAAAGCTGATCAGTACTTGAAACTGCAATTTCAAACAAGCCCACAACATTGTAAAATGTTGCAAGTAAAACAGTTTATAAGTTCTTACTCCATAAAAATTTTGGAATAAAACAAAAAACAAAATTCACACACACAAAAGGTATGCTTCAACTTCCCACAGCATGATACAAGTAATAAGCTAATGTAAAAACCAGAATGTTGCCTTATAGCATCTCGCTGTACTAAAAATGCAGTAAAACTGGGTCACTGTCCATGGAGAAGACATCTTTTATAACTGCCTTTTATCATCTGAATGAAATGCTTTTATTAAAAATGGAAACACAGTTGCCAAACTGACATAGTTTTATTTGAAACATGAGACTGCCTTTTCATCTATAAGATTTCCCAAGCATATGTCTCCATCAAAGCCAAACAAAACCGAAGTGTGAACATAATTCCTATATATCAGATGAAAAATGAGGAAATGAAGATCAATATTTAGTCAAATAATGAATTTCCACCTACTAACCATAGTGTTCTTAATGCTGACTCCTATGGTTCATAATAGGAAAAAAATAAAAGGCTATAGAACACAGGAAAAGTTGTCTGGATGGAGAGACAGTGAGAAGATACTAATGTTTGCTGCATGTTGTATATGATCCTCTGTTCACAGTAAGATAGGCAAATCTGCTACTTTGGCCTTCATGCCTTTGCAAATTCTGTATTTTTCTAGTGTTAGAGATCCTCGCCTCACCAAAAAGTCCCTAAGTAGGGATTCCCTTCAAAATGGAAAAGGTCTCCACTTACTGAGTATTAAAGTAGCTACCGAAATAGTATATACCAAGTCTGCAGAATGAGTCATTCCAGTGTTAACCAAAGCAAGGCTGAAACAATACAGCTCTGTGGCGCAAAACAAGAACTGCAATTTGCAAGTGTCCAACTTCGCCACCATGTTAACCTAAACCCTCATATTTCTCGTTCTTTCACTTAGTTTATTGGACACTACAATCTGGTGCTTCTTTGACCTCCCAAAGGAAATATAACTCCAATATTCCAGTGCCTTTACTGCTTCTTTAAACAGTTTGTCATCCACACTTCTTTGCCTGCAATACTCATAGTTGCAAATCTGTGGAATGCACTCTTTCATAAGTCTTTCAGTTGTTTTAGCAATCCTTCTTCCTTTATTGGTATTAACCTTTCTTTAACCTTGTCTATTGTCAGATTTAGTCCCTTCCTTGTCACATCCCAGACAAAATATCATTTTGTTTTCCATCATTCTCTCATTAAAACAGTGTTCATTTTTTCCCTTAATTTCCTTGCTGCGTTAACTGAGTATTTACATTAGATATTTAAATGGTCTATAATTTAATATGGTGAATCTGAGTCATAACTGATAATCATTTACATGCATATATAACACACAGTTCAAAAGTGCTTTATACAACTTTGTACTGACCATGTAAAGCCTGGTTTAAAGGCACCGTTTCATATGCCTCTGTAAATGAAAGATGCATTATGCAAATACATGATGCATATTAAAATATCAAAGACAAAATTTGTATTATGATGGAGATAAGATTGAGACTATGTATCTGTAAATTATAAATAAATAAAATCAACTCAAACTGTGTTAAATTAACCTAAATGTGAGAATCACAATGCCAAGTTATACAATTAAGATCACACATACATCTAAACGTATTAAGAAACACAGTAAGAGCCCAAAATCCCATAAGAGTGTTTTTGCAGTAATCATAAGTTTAAGGCATAGCATTTGTTGCTCTGTAGAAGATTTTATTAATTTTGGAAATAGTTTCCTGCCTTGTACCCACAATGTCATACCCCTTGTTTTTTTCTCGGTGTTTCTGGAAGCTTGCTCAAGAGCTTTAGCTCAAACTTAGAATATAACTCTGCATTTCCTTACATTTTCGTACTTCTTTCATTTCATATTCATTTCATAAAGTAACTCTGAGGGCAGCTACAATGTCATTAGAGGTTCTGCTATCAAATAAGAATACAAAACTGAATCTACTCCCTGCTGGGAGCTACCATGTGGAGCTCCTAGTGACCTGAAAATAAGTGCAAGCAACCTTCTTGCCTTTTATATTCTCATCTGAAATGCACTGGTCTGGACAAAGCATCAAGTAAAGAAATTGTGCATTATTAACCTTTGATGTGTCCCTTCAGACATTCCTTAGTTCTGTGTCAGTCTGCCCAGCTGTGAGGGCAGGAATGTATGAGGGAGCCTTTCACTTACTGAGCTGGCATAAAACCACAGAATCTGCAGTGAGCAATAAAGCTACTGTAAGTGATTCTGCATCCATGAATAACAGCACAGAGTTGTGTATCTATGGACTACTGCCGCAATCAGTTAACCCAGCTTGCTATACCAGTGGCCTGATACACTAAGGTAATTTCTTTGCTCCTAACCTTCAGTTCAAACAAATGAGAACAGAGAATAATTAATGTTTCAAATCTAAAAGTGTAAACGTTCAGAAATACTGGCTATCCTTGATCCCCCCCAAATATCAAGTCCTAAAAATTTCTCAATAACTAAGCTCTCACTTCGGATGATTGGATTGTACAAGCTGACCAAATAGGCAATGACATTTGAAAGAGTCTCAAGAAACAAGTGGTAATTGACTGTAAGAGAACAGAGATTGTGCCCTGAACTCCACCTGTGCCTGAAAGTAAAGCGTGTCCAGCCTGACCTCACCTGAGCATCCATTTCTATCCCATACAGAAATGTTTCTCCCTCGTTGAAGTCACAGTGCCATGTGCTTGTACAAGCATATCATAGGCAGTAAAATGATATTCAAAATGCACCTCGTAGGCAATGAATTTTGTGAAGAGTGTACTGGATGAGCAATGAATCTTCTGGGTGGCTGACAGCATTTAATTTCATTCTTCCAAGTGGCAATTTTTCCCCATCTGGAAATGAGAAAAATGATATTGACATTGTAAAAAGCTCTAGGAATAAGGATTAAAGAGCATGATGCAAAAAGTAAGTTTAATAATTATTGTAGAAATAAAAAGACATCCAGATGATAGAAGTCAAAAAGCCTAGTTCCTCAGAGCCTTCATAATTGGCTTTGTGATTTCTAGGAAGTCACCAACCTTTGCCTTTTCCGTGCTTTAACTAAATACTGCAAGACTATAATTAAAAGAAAAGATAACAACAACAAAAAAAAAAGAAATTAAAGCATCAGTACCTACATTAACTGAGTAAAAAAATTATCACTGGGAAAGCATCTAGAATGCAAAAAGGCTTTGAAGTAGTTTCCCAGTGAGTGAATTTACTGGAGACATACAGAATACAGCAGTGAAATATCCTTTAACACACTAATATGTAGGTGTACATTACAGCACGTGAAATGCTGCAAAAAAGTAACTAGGTTAGTTAAGGAGACATTATCTACCTTCAGTAGTTCCAACTTCCTCAATATTGAAAACCTACGTAGGGTCTGCAGCATTACTTGCCATCTCCCAGAAGCCCTTCCCCATGCCACAGGGTGAGAGACAAGCTGTTGATGGGAACAGATGGCCAAAAGACTGAGGAGTCTGGGAGCTTGACCCCCGTCTGGAATTTTTCTCAAGCTGTAACAAGGGTGGAGGAAAAACTCCACCAGCAAGACCTGTGTGTCTGTTGTCAGAGCTGTCCTTGTGCTGCTGCTGACATCTTGATGATTCACACTTTGTCAGGCACTCTGTTCAGTGATGGTGGCTCTGTAGCTCCGAGAGAATCAGAAATGGAACATGATTAAATGCTGGTCTAAGTTGTGCCAGTGCATTAATGGGAATGGGAGTTACATGTGAAGACTGATCTGTAACTGGATAATAGTGTGATACCCATTTGTCATGGAATAAAGAAAGTCTAATTAAAAAAAACAGCAGGGGGAAAAAAGCAAGAGGTCTGTTTTAAGAAAATCTGCAACTACTAAAAAAGAGGTTTTAAAATGTCATTTTGCTAGCTTCAACAGCACTCTTTAAAATTGTAGTGAAATCTATTTGTGCATGTTCAGAGAACTTGTAACCATGTTAGATCTAGAAAAGTTACAGCGAACCAGTTACAAATAATGGTATAATATTAAAAAAAAAAATCACTCCTGTGTAATATTCTGTATCAGAATAACACTATTTTCTCTGACATCTGTGGATCTGAGGTTGTGAAATCTCTAGTAGCTTTATGCTCATCATCAGTTTTCATTCATATTCACATGATAAAATTCCTTAATCAACACGTGCCAAAAGTAATATATTATAGTATATTTAGCGCTTTTACAAATCAGCAGTATCAGTCTCCTCTCATCCAGAATTTTTAGACAGGCAAATTTAACAGTGGCTTGCTGAGTTCATTTCAGGCTCCAGAAACCTTGTGTTTCTGTACAGTGCGGCTGCATGTCTAACAAACCCTTCTGTACAGGCTTTGCCGATAGCCTAGCAAAGCCTTTGGTCCTGTGCTTAAGGTTAGGCACAGTATTTTGGCAAGTGACAGTGCAACTGGTGTGCATGCTGCTAAACACAAGCTTACACAGTTTCACAGCATCAGGGCTAACTTCCTCAGCACCTTGCTAATGATTCTGGTTGAGTGAGAAATGGTGGCCTGAATGCTGCCCTTTCTGAGCATACCAGTGGCGCAGAGTAAGTTAGAAGAGTTGGCTTTCAGCTGTGTGATTCCTCTGGTTTGTCAGTCACTGGGTCTGTGTCCTCATCCTTCTGGTTACTAATGTCTCTGTGAATGAATCTTGAAGACATGGTAGAAATAAAGACTTCTTTTGTCTGGTTTGCCCTTTCAGTAACCAAGTGTTCTCCTCCTAATTCCCTTGTAGCATGCAGCCATCACGGATAAGGCTATACTGCCCTAGATGTTGTACCTATACAGTAAGTCTTAATCACAAATTACCTATATAAGCTTTTTCTTTTTTTTCTTTTTTTTTTTTTTTTACATGTTGGAGCTCTGGTGGCAGACATTTGCTGACTTTTGACAGGGTTAGCAGAGGATAATGCGAATGCTTCTCTAGCTTATATCCACCAGCAGTGGACAATGAGAAAACCCCAAGGGTGTCTAATTTCTCAGAGACACACTGAGAATGGGCATCTTGTTAGCCCTGTCTGTTATGAAATAGGCTATTTTCCCAGCAACAAAAATCATCTTTGTTTACTCTTTTTTTTTTCCCCAGAACCCTTGGCTTGTAAATATTTTTGAGTTTTTTCTGAAGGAAGGTACTATGTGCATTTAACAATAATATTTTCCCTACTAACAGCTGTTTACAGTCTGGGTTGTCATGCCGTTAAGCAGTAACAGTCAAGGAACAGAGCATTTCCTAGGAATTAATGGGTGGCTAGGCAGAGTTTAAAGCCTGAGGTACAGCCAGAGGCTATTAACTCCAGCTGGTCATTAAAAATCCTTCGGAAATACCTTGCTCTAAGGTCAGTATTACTGTTAAAACAAATGTAGGCAGATGGATTTATTTCATGGGTTGCATTTTCAGTTGGTATGCATAGGGTTTTTCTGGAGAATTTACACCTTCTTAACATTAACCAGCCAATTACTTGAGTCACCTCTCAGCATTGCAGTCATACAGTTTTAATTAGACTTATGAAAAATGGAAGGAAAGCACTCCAACAACTTTCAGATCAGTTTCTCTATCATTTCAGATCTGATTGCCTACTGGGGAAAGGAACAAAACCCCTGAAATGTGTGTGCATTCAACAAGAAGTAAGTACTCCGTCTTCTTCTCCTCATTATATAGCATGTTTGCACAATGACATGATCATCCAGACTACTAGCTGGCCAACAGGCCAAAATGAAAATTTATCACAGTCAGGATTTTATAGGCTTTAGCAAGAGCCTATAAATAATAAATAATTCCAATTAAACATCTTCTGGGGAGACAGTGTAGTAGCAAAAGAAGAATTCAAGAAAATACATTTGGAATCAATTTGCTAGCATAGTAAAAGAGCATTCGGTGGAAGTATTCCTTCTCATAAGTGGTGATGGGCATAGATTGGAATAAAAGAGGAATTGATTTAAGCTCTACAAACCACTGAATAAATCTTGAAACTTATATGTCTAATAGATCAGTTATCTTTCAGAACAGCCATCCACACATGGCTTTATATTTTTGTAATATTCTGATTTCAAAAACAAAACCAAAACACAGTAAAAGGATTGTCATCTATATATTGCCATTGCTACTGGAGTTAAAAAAGAAATTCTGGAATTTTAGTAGAAAACATAATTTTTTACTGTTTCATATGTATGTACTGTGATAACATAATAAATAAGCCCCAGTACAGATAAAGCTGCAGCCTCTCATGCTGCCACTTCTATAATATCTTAGTCTTTTATCTCAGTATTGATTTTCACACTGAAAGTCAAGTGACTTACCTGGAGCTTCTGAGCTTGACGGGTGCATAAAACCAGTTCCACCCTTGTCAAAGACAGATTTTCCTTTTACCAGACTTTAACTCCCTGGGTGATTAACTTTAGGGGGAGGTGGCAGGCCTTTGGGGTTAGACTTCACCACTTTCAATAAGAGGAAGGTAAGTATCAACACATCCCTCTCAGCTGCTTGCTAGAATCACTACCAATAAATGAAAAAATTTCTAAGGCCAGTGATCCTGCCAGGCAAACTATGTTTCAGCAGTGAAAGCAATTATTTTCTTAAAGTACTCAGAGCTGTAGAGCAGAAGATGATTCCAGCAATCCTGTCAACATTCTGTTGCACTACAAAATCTAATATCACTTCTGCTAAAATACTCATGTAGCTATCTGCTTGCTTTCCTTATGCCTATACACAGCCCGAGAGCTGTTCCATCCTATTTTAAGATTATTTCCACTAGCCTATGGATTTCTTCTATTTTCCTTTCAAAAATGTTTCAACACCTCAATAATGTGCATATATGTTACCTTAAGGTTTCTAAATATCCCAAACCCAGCCTCCATTGAGTGTGGTAGGTTATAGAGCAAGTCCTAAGGCACAAATCCTGCAAACAGTTACACATCTGCTTAATTTTACAGACTTAGAAGTCCTCTGAGAGCTAAGCACTTAGTAAATATTTGCAGGATTGAAGCTTAAGTATTTTTAATTGTAATGTAGTATTATGTATGTAGGAGTATGCTTATATCCCATGACTGTACTATCTGTTCAAATACAGACTTCCCCTCTCAACCACCAACTTCTGATGCAATAGTTGAGTGCAGTCCGTGAAGTCAGACTCCAAACCTGAATTCAATGCTGGTTTCTCCAACCAAAAAAAAAAAAAAAAGAGTTCTTTCCCAGTTTAGGCTGAAATAGCTGTAAATGCTGCCTATGGCTGGGCATGAATTATGGACTTCTATGCAGTGTTTGAAAATCTGTGCTTTTAGTGTAAGAGACAGTGTGTGTAAAATCAAATTTTGTCCTTCTAAATGTGCTTTCGAGATGAAACATCCACCCCTCCTACATTAACTGGATAAGTTGCAGCAGTTACAGTGAAAGGATGCCAAGACTAAACTATTTACTTAAAGGATTCCAATTCGTCCCAGCACCAAATGGTTTAAGTCTCTCAACCAGACAATTAATAATAAAACCACCATTACAAAACACAGTTTAGCACCCCAGATATATACCCGAGTTTAGCAGTATCTGATCGTCCAACGTATTGCACATGCTCTGAGCAAAAATTTCTCACCAAATGGATAGCTTCAATCCTGAAATCCGTATCAGACTTTCCAGGGGTATACTGGCAAAAGATTTAAATGCCTTTACATTTTAAACTGCAGCTTATCTTCCTGTGGACAAACACTTGAAAAAAAAAAAAGAAAAAACAACCACCACCTTTGACATTACTTTTGTTTTCACTGGGGTATTCCAAGAATTCACACTTCTTCATATTCATCAGCCTTTAGGCAGGCTTCTTTGCTTGTGAGGATGCCTCTGTGTCACTCAGCTGTGTAGAAAGTGCATTTTTCCTGAACTGAATAGGTTGCATCAAAATAAAAGGAAACCTTGCAGCACTACACCTTACAATTTATTATTTCTGCATTACCTGACACTGGTTTAGAAGACCAAACTCAAGCATCTCAGTATTTTATGTGGACAGAAGTGGGAAGTCAGGGCAAATGCAAGTAAAAAATCCAACATAGGTGAACATGTATGAGCAATATGGAGATCCAAAACAGAATGCTGGGAAACGGAAACAAACACCAATATCTGTATTTTGATAAAAGAGATTCAGCCACTGCAGCAACTTTCAGAAGTCCACTGAATTCAGTTCGCAATTCTGAACTCAAGCCAATCAAAACAGCAGATGTTCATGATTGTGTGGTTAGATTCCACGAAGGATTAAACTAATCTAGGTCTGAAGTTCCTAGGTTTTACTGCAGTGCCAGAACCACTAACAACGATGCCCAGAATAACAATTTGGATGCACGCCTACTAGAAAGATAAGTTACTGAATGTAGTATACACATACTATAGTCAGCATTTCATGGGGAAAGCAGCACATCCTCTGTACTAGGATGTACTAGGATTTCAGATACACTTTTATTTATTCTCAGGGTCTTTCTCAAATCTGTCTATTTGATCTCATGTACTTTGAGATACTAGAGAGAACCTAAGAGTGGTGCTTTTGCATAGTCTCCTTGAATGTGTATGAATTGTTATATGTAGTGGCATTGTACGTTTCATAGAGGCAAAATCTGTCAGCAGCATGCGAACAGCATGCAGTTTCAAATTTCATATGCTCTGGAGCACTGTACATCATTGTCCCCTGGATATGACAATAAACTGCTTAAATGAGCATGTATCTAGACTTACCATTTTTATGAGAAGGTGTGGGAAGAAGGACCAGTATTGTAGCTATGTTTCTGCTGACCCAGTGAATGCCCTTTTTCAACAGCATGCTTTGATACACATACAAAGCTCGAAAGCAGATACCTGACCAGACTACATGGTCTAAAGACTTTGCATTACTGTAAACGCTGCTATCAGCATTCCACATTGACTTCAGATCGTATAATCTCAACTAGTTACAGAAAAATCCTTCCTCAGTGCCTTCTTCTAATCTAATAAACATGGGATTTTCTTGCCAAGGAAAAGCACAAGAGAATTAAAACCCTGATAAAGATATGGAAGAGAGCTTAAATCAGGTTTAGTTGAATGGATCTAGTAGTCATTCATCTTTGCTATTAGTCTAAAAGATGACACTACTGGTCCATTTATTGATCTTTGACTTAGAGGACTACTCAAAATCTGTTTGTATTAAACAAGCAATATGACGTTTACAAAAATGTAATGATAATGAGTTAATCTCTGAGTGCAGTAAGATAACCAATCTAATTACAATAGTATAATTATGGAATGTCTCTGGTAGATGAAAGGGTTTGATTTTTGTCAGTTATTGTAAGATATAATCATAAAAGAATGGGAAAGGACTCATGGCACACAGTAAATACATAGTCACATTTAATTTTAAAGCAGACATTAAAGAAATCTTAAATATCAGTATTTCACTCATAATTTACTACTGTAATTTTACTGTAAATTACTACTATCCATTATGTTTTCCTTCATATTGTCAAGTAACAATACAGCTACCTCTGGTCTTCCAACAATGCAATACTGGGTGAAAGCCTGAAACACAGAGTAGCAGTTGAGCAGATGAACAAGTATTGAATTTAAGCCATGATTTACAACAGTGAATGTTTCCAGAGCCCAATTCCTTTGGAACAAAGTGTACCAAGAAAAAAAAAAAAAAAAGAAGAAGAAGAAGAAAGCTTTGATAATTCTTTCCTAGGATGGAACAAAAGGCCAGCGTCCAGCTCACCAACCATAGCTGAGTTCTCAGTGCTCTTGAAAACTTGGTGGCCTGTTTTGTTGCCTAAATAAAATGCTGTGATCCCAAAGAAAACCTCAGGATAAACCAGGACCAGAAAGGACTTGTGGGAAAGCGGAATTCCGTATCCACTTGTCACAGCTCCACAGTGTCACTTCTTTCTGTCTGGCTCTTTCCTGCTTGCTTTTAAGGAATATTTTGTTCTCAAAGCTTTAGAGAAACAAATATTCAAGATGCTAACTAGTGAGAAGTGTTCGTTGACTGTAGATGTGCATCTATTTGCAAGCATTTAGAATTTACATACAAGAATTTACAAGCAGGATTTCTGTAGTTAAATAATATCTTTAATTTTCTGGGTATTCTTAGTAAGGTTATACTCTTACTGACAAAAAATCCCATTTGCCTTTTAAATACTTCTTTATAAAAAAAACCAAAATTTATGAATTTCATCTTGTAAAAAAAGAAACCAAAACCCAAATATTCTTCTCTGGTGGTGATTTTAGTGTAGGAGAATTTTAAAAGAAAAGGATCTAGAGCAACACTGGCCCCTCTTATATTCTTGGGGGGGGGGGGTTGTGTCATTGAGATTTATAAAAGAAATGACAGCAAACTGGACAAAGCGCGGACAGAAGCCCTTTTAGAAGAAGATAAACCACAACACTCTCAGATCTATGAACTGCAGGTGAATTATTTACCACAGTGATGGTGGTGCCTCCAAACAATGGCACCACTTAATCTTGCGTATTATTTATTATTATTACTGTAAGTTAGGACCCGTAAATATAATATTTGGACTGAGCAGATTATAATTATTGCATGCATTTAATCAGTATCTTACAAGGCCTGATTTCTTGTGATAAAAATAACAGTTTTGATGATGTTGTGTTACATTTTAATTGCAATTGCAATGTCTTCTGTTTTGTGTAGTATTTCATTGGTCTGCCATGAATTTCTATGAGTATTTTAAAATACTTTGAATATTTTAAAATGCAGGAGTTAGATTTATTCCTCAGGTGTGTAGATTTCATTCATTTTTCTGGACATTTGCATTGAGAAAGTCACCATTTCCCAAACTGATCCCAACTTCTTGCTCTCTCCAAGCCACCAGCCCATGCTCTCATTTCAGAAGCGTCCTGCTTCTTCTAAACCACCCTCTCCCATCTCAAGCCCCTTTTACCCTTCCCCAGCTAAATCCTCAGCTTTCCAATGCCTCCCAAATCTTCCTTGTCACTGCCTGAACACAAAGATGGGCTTTCTTCCCTAGCTCCCATGGCTGTTCAAGGGAATACTGCTGCTGCTGTCCACAATTCATACCCGGACAATGCCTTTTCTGGCACTTTTCTTCCCATCTGCCACCCTCTAACTTTCATGGCTAGCCAAGTCCATTCACTCTTTCATTTCTTTTTTGCCAGAGTGCAGGGATTGAAAAACACACACTGAGACACACTTATCAGACATCCCCAAGAAAAGCCAGGATAAGTCATCTTGACAGCCAGACTTCCAGATGTTCCATAAGCGATGGCATCCTATGCACCCCTACTGCATTGCTTCTTCACGAGGGCTTCCAGAGTCTTTAGTTTTTCACATACTTAACCCGTTAGGTGGCCTGTGAGGAATAATATGGTGGTTATTAGCGGGATGTGTGTTCTCTGGAACAGGAAAAAAGTGTCTGCTGGACCACAGCCTACTTCTGGGTCTGACACAAAATTTCAATGGGAAAAAATTAAGCGTTAGTCCAAGTATCCATGCAAAGAAGACCTTAAAAGGAAAGGCACTCTGATGCCAGAGAAAATAATGTTAAATGACACAGTGAAGTGTCATCAATTCAAAGCCTTTTTCTTCTATTACATGTACATTAAGGAAGCTAACAAGACCATTTCCAGTAAGTCTGTGCCCTTCTGACTGCTTAATCCTACTTGTACTCTGAAGAAATTAATCAAAGCAACATGAGTGTGGAAAGGACATCTAGAGACAGCCACAGTGTGCAGGACAGTGCAGAAGAAAATTTGTTAGGAGAAGTCAGTGAAGCCAGCCCCCAGACCAAGGAAAAAACACTTGTCTGGAGTGTCTTCTTTTAAGCTTCCTTCAGGAGTTTGCCAAACAACAGAAAAATTAGGCCAGAAAGAGAAAATGAAGCTATGTGCACTGGGAACGTCAGCCCCGAGAAGATTGTGAAACCCCAGGTGCAACTTCCTGCATTTTGGAAGACTTTTGAAACATTTCAGGACAAAAAAGCACATGCAAAAATATAAGCCTACCTGGTATTTATCTTGGACTCAGTGCTAGAATAACTTGCCAGTAGCAAGTTCTACACACTGAAACCACAGTTCTTACTACACACTTGCATGTTTCCCATCATACACACTCACACACACATAGACACACACACATTGCATAGAAGAACATTCAAAAAGCCAGCATCAACACTATAAAAAATATCCCCCAAAGCAAGCTGTCACCTCCCCTATGAGTAGGAACACTGAGCTCTTATGCTCAGCATCCAGGCTCAGCCAAGCCTCCCTTGTCTGCAGAATGACACCCCTAGTCATTTTACACAAACTTCAAATGCACCTTTAAAACAAATTTTGTGAGTCCCCCCACAAGGGCTCAGGTACAGCTCCCTCTCATTTCTTTTTCTGCTGTTGCCTTTCATTTTCCACAGTACGGTTCACTGCCTTTTTTGCTTTTCTATATCTCAGCATCCATTCACCATGCATCTATGAACTCAAGCTAACAAAGCACCACAGCATGTGTGTGTGTGTACTGTTGCATGCAGAATATCAGCGTTCCCATGTTATCAGGCTGAACCAAGTCTCACCATCATTAGTAGTAAAACTCAAGCTTTCTTATGTGTTTTTATCAGCTGCAGCAATCACATCCCGTTTCTGCAACTACAAACAACAGTTTGAATAGTCCTAGCTACTCACTGCACTTGTGAAACAAAGCACTTAACTATTCAAATGAACAGAGCCCATGTCACTTGAGTTTTCTGTAATAGTACTGTTTTAAAAATCTCAGATATAAATGACTTGGCATTCAGAAATTCACCTTCAGACCCATGCAAAACCTGAATCATAAAACAAGTGGTGGCTGCCCCATTCCTGGCAATGTTCAAAGCCAGGTTGTGCAGGGCTTGTGCAAGGTGTCCCTGCCCATAGCAGAGGGGTTGGAACTGGATGATCTCTACGGTCTGTTCCAATCCAAACCATTCTGTGATTCTATGCATTTGTGAAGCATCTGCAGAAAGGAGAGAAAGAAAATAAAGCAAAATAAACTCACATAATAATTTCCCAGGGATCACATTCTGAGAGGTTATTAGATTTATTTTCTGGGATTCCTTAGGCCTTTCAAGACCCACATTTGTACTATCTTACTGGTGCACTATCTTGTACTTCTGCACCATCTCTTTAAATGGGCTTTTTGGAACAACTCCACTGATATCTCTGGCCATAGCTGCATTCACCAGCTAACCATGAGCCATACTGAATGACATGCTGAGGATGTGCAAGGACAAAAGCAAAGAAGGGCTTGGAAGGGAGGGGAGCGAAGAAGTAGGAAGGGCAAAGAGATGAACAAGTGTTGTAGCTCTGAGTAAAATCATATTTATAGTAAGAAAACATAAAAATACAAATTAAAAAGAAAAAAAAGCTTTTTCCCTGCAGAGATCCAATTCTACAGGGATAAAAGGCACAGTGTAGGTCATTGCATAGAGGTTTCAGCAATTTTCTTGGCTGAAAAGGTTTTGCAAGATCTGTAGAAAAAAGAAAATAAATGGTGATAATTTAATAGAGAGTGGCCAAAACAGAACACAATTATAAAATATCACAATAATGAGAGAAAGACTGTACATGGCAGTGTCCTGGAGGCATATTCCAGCATACCTCTTCTGCATGTCGCATGTCTCAGGTAGGCGTAAGGCAGGTCACTTCCACAGACGAAACCTTCAGCTTGTTGGTTTCCTTGTACAGCTTCTTGTTTCAGACGCAGCTCAAAAAGACTCCTGAAGTATATGGATCCATTCAAGAAGTCCCAGAGTACCATTGACTAGATCATGATATACAATCTGAGGAGGGGGGGGGAAAGGTGATTTTTTTGGTTTAATTTTCCCCCTCAGATGTGAGCATCTAGCTCAAGTATGAGCTGGAGCCTCCATGGTCAGAAATCTGTGTATTTTTGTAGTCAATGACAGAAGAGGGACACTTCCACAGGGTGGGTCACTGTGCCCAAGTTACACAGTGTGGCTTAAAGGAAGGGTTTGAATAGTATACCATACATCAATAGCCAGACATTCCTCCCTAGAATTCTATTCCTCAGTGTAAACTTCAGAACAAAAAATCCAGGGTTGTTAAACTAGGCACAACCTGGAACAGAAAAATCAGTCTTACCTAGGTGCTGAAATATTTTTGCAATACCATTATGGGTCTACTAAATCAGATGGTGGAGCTCTCCTTCTTCCAGTGCACCCAGGGTCTCTCCCTTGTACCATAAATCTCTTTTCCAGCACTTCAGTGGTCTTTCCCCCTCAACAGTTGGGGAAACCCACCTAATTCACTCACTCACAAATGAAGCCTGGCCCCAGATTCCCAGCCCTTCCTCTTCCACTGAGACAGAGCCCTCCCTTGCCTGGGAAGTGGTTTCCAACCTCCAGCTTCCAGCCCACCCCCCCACCCCCCCCTTCCCAGCTGCTGTGGCTCTCAGCCTGGCTCCCTGGCAGGCTTCATGAGGCTATGGTGTCTGCAGGCAGATGGGGACCTGCAAGGTCAGCCCCACTGTGAAGCTTAGAGCTCAAGGGATGGACAGGCCAGCCAGAAAAGCCACAAGGGTTTTGTGCTCTATTGTGCAAAAGCGTATCTCCACTTTTACCTTTATGTGAGGTCCTAATTCCAATAGCAAAAAAGATCCCGCAGCTCCTGACTGGCAGCTTGAGCTAAGCCTGGGGAAGAGCCTGGGAAGACGGTATGAACAGCAAAACAAACCAAAGTGCATGTTGCCTTGTGTTTAGTGGTAACAGGCTGAGTTACACCACGGTCACTAACTCACAGTTGTCTCCACTGCAGCCTTACCCTGCATCAGTGGCATGCACATACAGCTGCAGTAGCAGCAGAAACCTAGTGACACATGCAGTTACAGCTGTTACAAGAAGGGTGGAAGTGTTCCTATGAAATGCGCTTGCAGGGTGGTGAGTGGCCTGGGTGCCACTGCAGACAACTGAGAGTCTGAGGCAGACGTTTCCTTTGCTTACATAGTATCCATAGAAGCAGAATAGTTTCTGCAGTATCAAATGTGCCAGGATATATGTTAAACTTTTTTTGTCAAAGCAGCAGTACTGCTTCATTTTTGTGTTTAATTAGCTGCAATTAACCACGTAAAGTTAAACTGGACATGTGTTTTTTTAAGCCACTCAGGCTGGGTAGTGCAGTTTCCTGGCATGCATCCTGTTCCAGCAGTAAGGTTCAGCTTGTCAGCAACAAAAAGGACAAGAATGATTAAATGGAGTAGGGAAGTAGTAATTGTTCTCATTACTTGCAGCAGCCATTAAAAGTAATTACAATTTGGCAACGGTGGTTTTCAGATATAAACAGTGTCTCGAATGCTCATTGGGAGTGAAAATTAACAAAAATGAAACACCTGTTCATACATCAGTGCTGCTGCAGTTTAGCAGCATGCAGCATTCCTGAAGCTGTTAAATACATGCGTTATGCCAACAAAAATTTGGCCACATGTTTACTTAAGGCCTGAATAAATATGGCCAATCTCTGACAAAAACTGAAGTAAGGTCTTACCTGGGGCTAATAAGACTGACAACAAGAAGAGCCATTTAGGGGAAATCAAAACGTGACAAACAGTGTAAGGTAAATAGCTATCATTGATGCAAAATGGAATTTATAAAGAAAAATCCTGTGTTCTGACTGGCAGAATGTACTGACTTATTCATATCATTTCCAGTCCTGTGAATGGAGCTGCTCCCTGGGACACAAAAGGCCTTTTAAGCCAATGAGTTGAGCTAATGCCAGACTTCGGTGGCCAGTGTTCCCACAGGCTGTAACCTGCTAAGGCCAAACCTGCAACCTGACTCAAGTCTGTCTGGTACTGAGGATCGAAGGAGAGTATTCTGAGTAACACAAAAACATGTGCAGGAGTTTTGCAGTTCAAGTCCTTTCACTGTATTTTTTCTGGTGAAACTTCCCAAAACCATAAAATAAAAAGTTGCATTTGTATTTCCTCTGAGCATGAAAAGCAGAGGCGGAATCATAAATTACCCCAAGACATGTCTGGGTTTTTGTTTGTGAGAAATTTACAAGACCTCTGAAAAAAAACCTCACCCAGCAGTTGAAGGGTAAAGGAAAGGATTGCTGGCTCTGTGGCACTTAGCTGAATACTCAGCACAGTATTTGCACAGGACAAATCCCACTGGGGTTTATGATGCAGGTGACTGCAGGCAGATGTTGCTACTTACAACTTTCACCCACCATAGCCTCTTCTTCTTCTTGTGCAGTGCATGGGAACCTGCATGCTGGCTTGCACAGGTCACAAGCACACTTCCCAGAAGGACTAAGAGTCTCCTTATGGAGTGTTGTGGTTTTCAGAACTCCACGTTTGTTTATTTTCTGTTCCACAAAGTGGGACAAACAGACGATTAATCCAATTTAGGGAGCAACCACAGACCTGGAAAAAGGCAAAGAATTTCCTCCTGCTTCAAAGGAGAAATAACTTGTACATCAACTGCTTTACCCACGGGTTCAAAGCATACACAAAATGGTTCAGTGAGAGTAAAAATGAAAGGTAATCCTATTCTCCAAGACATAACATGGGTAACGGAATCAACAGAAAAGCCCCAGCATGTTACAGTTTAGACACTGGATCCTGGTCCAAAATTGGCAAATCTGGATCTCCCAAAATCTCCAATACTAGAACACCCCTAATTCATGCTCCTTGTCAGAATGACTGCATGCCCATCCCTGCACAGCTGACCAGCAATACATAAGCATTCTATAAACAACCATATCAACCAGTAACTTATATTTTTTTTTATTCATGTTAGAATTTCTATCAGTGTTTGAACATTAATATTTAGAGAGTTTGTACAATTTCCATTCAAAGTTTAAAATGAGAACCACGCTAGATCACAAACGGTAACTAAAACACAGTTCAGAATTGTATGATTATTCACACTCTCTTTCTCTCTTAACACTGTTAAACACTTTCTTTTCTGCCAGGGGGGTTACAAGGAAAATTGTGCACCATAATTGTATCTCAGCAGTGTTCCAAAACATAATGGTATCATCATTACATATAAACTCTTTAAAAATATACTTCTGTCAAAAGACTTGATGACTACTATGTACACTACAAAAATAAATTTTCATATAAATAAATTATATGGCATAATTTTATCTTTGTAACTGAAATGACACAAACCCACTCCTACCAAAACAGGCAGGCAATGAGACCCAGTTCGGATATTTTTTTCCTTTTAACTCCTTACACAAAAAGCTACAACGAGTCTTTAATGTAAATGTTATATACTCTTTCCTATTTAACATTAGTAAGCACTCTATACAAATAAAAATCCATTAAACAGTAACAACATAACTGTAATAGTGTTTTCCAATAGAAATAAAATCCCTGCATCTTGTTTGTTATAAACTGGCATGACAAATACTGTAAGAAAACATTCTTATGATACAAAAATATAAATATCACCCATGATTAAAAAAAGTTACAAAATAAAACAAACACTGCCAGCCACTGAGTTCTCCCCTTCCCAATGTGACTATGGAGAAGCAGCAGACAGCTCACTCACACACCAGCACACAGGAGAACTTGGGCAGGGGCAGGCAGGAGACACCGCGGCTCACCCTGGCCCCCTTCGCTCCTGAGGAACAGGAGGAAGTGAGGCAGCCCCGGTGTGGTGGAGGTGTCAGTGGGAGCCCTGCAGGCGCTTGGCGGTTAAAGGCAGCTTCCAATTAGCATCATACAGTTTTGTGGCAGAGTGTGTACGATCTGAGGTCACTATGCTGCTAGTGCTAAATGGGGCCCCTCGTCTTTTTGTCATTCAGAGTTTCCAGGTGAGACAGTGAACTGGACCAGTAGGCAGTTGCGACATTAACCCTTAGTGTGCATTGAAACAGTAGCTTATGTATCACGGGAATGACACCAGGCTCTCACCACCTGCTCTTCGAGTGTTCACATTGGAGATCTGTAAACAAGTGCCTCATATCAAAGTGTTTTCAAGTGAGCAAAAAAAGGCATGGAAATTTGTGCATTCTACTTATCCCCATTCGTTACGCTGGCAAGGTCTGTGGGCAAAGATAGACTCCCTGAAGCCACTGGAGAAAAACACTTTCCTACCAAAGAATTGGCCACTGCTGTTCAGGCATTGTACTCCAAAACCCCACCATTACTGTGGTTAGGAACAGAATATTGGTTGTGTTTGTTTGGCTCTGAATACGTAACTGAACATCTGCCTGCTCTAAAAACAGCTTGGAGAAGGGCAGAATAAAGATGAAGAAAGAGGAAGTCAGAGATAATGAAAACTTCTATTAGTTTTTAAATTAAGGTTCTCCATTCGTAAGGTTTCCAGCTGGAACACAGATTGTGGTGTTTTTTACAGACCCTTCACCTGCAGCTATCCCCTTTTAGTTTAAAAAAAAATAATAATGCAAAAAGCTAAATTAGTTTCGCAAAGAGATCCCAGTTTAGCTGTTTTAATTAAAAGTGCCACTGCAGCATGGGAAAACACAAACTATAGAGAAAAGAACATCCCAGGCCTTTCGTGTCATTACAGTCCTGGGCTCATCCAGAAAGCCATTTATATTTATAAAGTGAAAATAGATTATTTTTTTTTATCCTTCCATTTACTTTTTATCACTTACTATTAACTTCCTTCCTGCCATGAAAGTAAGGTGACCAATGGTACTGCTTCCAATGCTGGAAGGACACAGCTGAGCTGTTTCTCACCACCAAACAACTCAATTATCCAACTTCTAATGCCACGCATAGTTAATAGTATTGATATCAAAATAAAGCATATGCTCACTGAAATTCTATAACCAGCATTTCTCAATATCCAGCACCTTTGGAAGTGGAACAAGGATGGTTATAGTGTTTGCACTTACCTGGCACCTTTTACAAAGAAAAATTAAAGGAAAAGAATCAAAATCAAAGCACTACAGGAACAGTAACTAAGCCTCACAACATTCCTGGGAGGTAGGTAAGTGTAATTACACCCATTTTACAGAATGAGAAACTGAGGCACAGGGCAGTTAAGTGACTTGACCAAAGCCATGTGAACCAAGTCATTAAGTCTGTGGGAAACTGAACCACAACCTCAACCTTGACTCCCTGTCTTCTTTTCTATTTCAGTTGGGCCTTTCATGATGGCAGTCTATGGTGCATGTTCATAAACACCAACATGGTTTTCACTAGTGCCTGCTAACAGGGAAAGCCAGACTTATATCGGCATCAGTGGGTTGATAAGCCCACTAAGTGTTGCCATACAGTAAAGGGAAACTACAGTACACCAGGAACATACACACAAAAGCATGCAAACTTCCAGATGCACACATGGATACACACAGCAAAACAGAACCTGCACATAGCTAAATCTATTTAAGCCTCCCAGATTAACTTGCTTTTCTTCGTATCTGCTTATTTTAAAAATTATCATGCATAGCGTGTTTGAAAGTTAGCAGTAACACCTCATCCTACCACAGGGTTGTGATACGCAAACTTAAAATACTTTAAAGAGACATGTACCTTAAAAAAAACCCTATCACATAAGCAATATTTGCATAGAGTTATACACGTAAAGTATAAAATATTTAAGCAGCAGCAACTTATGCTGGAATTTAGAACTAGATTAAGCTTAGTTGTGGCACAGAGATCAATGTACAAAAAGTACAAAGCGCACACAATATTGTCCCCATTCTATTGCCCAGAGGCAAATGACTCCAGACTATACTACTTTACATTGTTCTTTTGTATATTACATATGTGTACATCTTTTAAATACTTAAAGAAATATTTAACAAAATAATACAATAGGTTACAGTAACAGTGAACTGTTGTCCTGATGCAGCATGTCCTTTTCTACAACTTCAAGCAGTTCTTCAATTCAAGCAGTTCTGGAAATAGAGTTTTCTATCTTTGGCCTCTTCTTTGCTTCAGTTATTACCTTTTACAAATAAAGAGAAAAGAAAAGCAAATATTCATTAAAGTTCAAGAAAAACAAACAAATCAAGCTAATCCGAAATTCATTTCATGATTCTTGTGGTTACAGTTAGCGGTTAGGAAACATGGGCTCTGCTTTCATATTAGTCATGAATTTCCCAGTAACGAAATACTTGGGCCAATTAAAAAAAATGCAGATGCTTTAATTTCTGAGTTCCCAGCTCCAGATACCTGCAACAAACTCAGTCAAAACCAATGAATGCTTCAAGAAGAAGGAATATGCTATATTGAGTACGGTGCACACTTAAGAATCTCACACCACCATGCAGTTCAGCTTGAAAAAGCTTAGCCCAAGTATTTTCTTATTCTGTGGATACTGTTACTTGCCACATTTCTAGACTGCAAGGCTAAAGGCATTCATGTCTATTTGCACTTTGGGATGTTTGGAGAGAAGTTTCATAAATCAGAGGGTGATGTTTTGATTAAGTCATCAAAAATTTTCCATCAAAACTCCCCGTCTGTGCGTCTGTGCACGCATACATGCAAAATAGTTCAATAACCCAAATAAAATGGTTTCGTCTGGTCAAACTAGTGTCTGTCACTGAAAAGCTCTGAAAAACAGAGAAAACAGGGGTCCAGAGCCAAGTAACTATTGTAACACTTTATCCCAGAAGAGAAAAATGGGGTTAAATTGGTGAGATGGTTTTAGGCACAAGCCCCAGAAACCTGTCAGTGTAAAAGCTCAATTAGCTTCTCCCCTTCAAAGTATTCGCTATAAAATTAGTAGAAGATTTTCAAGAACATGAACAGCTTTATTCTTCCCCAAACGTCTGCTGGAGTATCCTGTCTGTTCTAAACAGCACTGTAATCTGCTGTTGCCGGCCTAAAGACAGGCTATGATTTATGTATCACGTCTCACAAGTTCATGGGGGTATCTGTTGTTTCACAGGAACATCTTAAACACCATGCTAGGTTGGCTCTGCCCTATGCAAATCTGCCACAGGCACTGCAACTGACCCAAAGGAACCCAAGGACTCCCCCAGGGTCTCCGAATGTCGCCTCGCACACAGCAGTGCACGAGGCATGGTGGGGCCTTCCCACCTCTCACTTAGCCCATCTCCCATAGGGACTCAGTGCTCAGACTTCAAATTCTTTCACAGAGTTTTATTCAAGAGGACAACCCTCGAAGCAGCTGGCAATGTTACACTCTCCTAGGCAACGTCATTCTGTGTAATGTTTCAGAACGTGCTTGATTCAGGATGAGAAGACAGGACCTATCAACAGTAAATGTAGTTGCACAGCTTTAGGAATGTTGCTCATGATCTCTGCTTCATTCTCCTCACCCAGTAAGCTGGGACCGCATGATGTACCTACCCACTTTGCAAGGCTCTTGGAAGCAGTTAATGTCTGAACCCACTACAATTGCTCAGTGTTGGCAAGTACTATATTACCCAACCTGATTTCTAGTGCAAAATGTACTATATTCACAGTTTAATAGCAGATTTAAGATGATCAGCAACCAGTAAGTAAGCCTACCTGAGGAACAGGTAGCTCAGAGAATTTTATCTTTCGCCTTTCTTTTGATCACACCATTGCCCAGCACAGGCAGAGCTTGCAGCTACAGGAGACGTACCTACCTTACTGTGAGCTGTTGCTGGGCGTCCTTTCCTCACATTCGACATCTTGCAGTTCTATAACTTCTACTTTAGAATTTCTTCTTTCACACCGCACATTAAAAGGCACATGGGGGTCCTCAAATGGCCCATGGTCAGCTTCATGGTATCCCTCGTAGGACGGAAAGCTCCCTCCCCGAGAGCTGTGGCTGTGCACCGCAGGGTGGACAGCAACAGTCACTGAAGCTGAGGCAGTCACAGTAGTGATAGGCTGGCAGTATGCTGGTCCTGTGGTGCCCAGGGTGCTGAACGCTGGACTTCTTATGTTATGAGAACGAGTCTTGTGGCCCAAGCGATCCCTGTTGCTGGGTCCTGAATGCCCTTCAGTAGAGATTTCAAACGCGTCCCTGCGAGGGCGGTAAGGAGGTGGTCGCTGCCCTTCCCTCGCTTCCCGTTTAGCTTGTCTGCCCTGACGCCATGTCTGCTGTGTGCCAGGCTCTGGATTCAACTGTGATCTGGGGCTCGACTGATGCTGTGCCTCTGGCTGAACCACCTGAAAGAGCAATGCACTGTTATGCCTTTGGCACAGCAAGGCAAACAAATACCACACTCGCTTGTGTTTTACGCTGGGAACAATTGTAATAATGCTGTCCTGGCTCTAACAATTACGATAAAGCTGACCTGGATCAAATTCTACAAAGGAAATGTTCTAGAGTTTGATAACTGTTGATTTTCCAGATAGTGTTTGTCTGAAGTTATTAAAACCTGGAAAGCATACCTTCAGAAAAACACAGGATGACAGCTGAAAACATTAGTGTAAGCTTCCTACATACTAGTCCATCTTTTCAAAGGGATCAGTGACAAGCACTTGATCTTAACTCATTCAACAAGAAGAATTGCAGGCATTTGGAAAAGGCTCTATTCCATGGAGGGTACACACACAGGATGTTAGTAGGGTAGTTTGTATAGACTGTAGGAATCTGTTTTCTGATTTCCATAAAAAGCGTGAAGCGCAGCGGCCACATCAGTCAATAAACCGTGACCAACTTCAAATGTGGCTGTGCTTGTACCTATTTCTAGGCCTCTGCTGAACAAAAACAGATCCGCATTGCAGCTCAGCATGCAGCATCAGCAGGGGTAGGAGACAGAGCTTTTTCACTTTCCTTTGAAAATGCAATTATGGCAACCCAGCAGCAAGATGCAACAGGCTCGTGGTTTAGTACAACCCTGAAACTGTTTTCTTCTGGCTCTATCAATCTTTTTCCCCAAAATGTGCTGGCAGAGGAGAGGTATATGAGATGGGAATCCACAAGGAGTTGTGTGCAAGAGGTCTGGATCTTTTAATCCCTCCTGTTCTCTCTCTGAAAATAGTAACCAAACAGACTGAGAGCTCTCTCTTGTGGCTGGTGCCAATATGATGCAACAGCAATTACACATGCCAAAGACCTCTGCTTTCATACCATCACTTTACTCCCAACTTGATCCTAAAGAAGGGGACCCTTCACTCCCTGCTTACAACTTTTGGCACAAAGCCACAAAGCATAATCAGCAGAAATATGAAAGACCTTCCCACAAAAATAAATAGTGTAAATAACCCCAAAACACTCTCCTTGCCCTCCTGCCAGTCAATATGCTTACACTGGATCTTGCAAAGACAGGATTCTCAGTGGCTTCCACTATTACTTGGTGGACTGGTGCCCCAGGGCCTTGCGCGGCCTCATACTGATGAAGCTCTTCACTGATGCCGGACACTGTGGTTTGAGAGCTGTACTCTGAATCAGAGGAATCTGACCCATTGTGTGTGTGCGTGGGTGGCAGTGCAAACCTCACGATGCTGGGGGCCAGCTCAGGAGACGGTGTAGGCAACCTGGTTTGTCCATTGGTTGGAGAAACCTGATAATGACAGTGCATTCAGTAACATTCAGTTAGCATTAGCCTTTTAATCACTAGTACTTGACACAAATGATGTTCTCCAAATTCACCCTCTCATGCGCTGAGAACCTTAGCACCAGTTTTCTGATGGACGTTTATCCCGATAACCCATTCTTCCGAGTACCATTGTCTCAGGAAGTTCATGTAATGTGTGCGCGTTCATCCACTTGCATTTACAAAAGTAGTAAGCGGACTTCCCTCTCACTTCAGCATGCGTTAACAGTGATTTCATAAAATCACCTCAAATGTGTATGTACAGCATGTTTTACTAATACTAAACCAATAAATACTTCTAAAATATTACTAGTGCTGTACATACATATGTTTTACTCTTGTACACGCACATACACATATAGACACAACGTGATAAAGACTGCCCTATGTAAGGCAGTAATTGTAAAGTAGACATAGAATTGTGTAGAGCAAGTAATGAACAGTCAACAACCAAATACAAATTTGATATCTATGAATGATTTTTGGCTGGACTTGGGCTTTATACTGTAAAGTCATCAACATCTAAGTGAAGGCTTCCACCCATGAAGAATGTTGCTTGAGCCAAAAGCATACCACAAGGAGGGGCGACAGGACAGGAGGGACCTTCTGGCAGACCAGTCATGGCTGTCAAGGTGTGGTCTGCAGACCACCACTGCTCTATGTTGGTCCACACATGCCTTCCTGGTGGTCTGCTCAGTTAAACATTTTGAGGAAAGCAGCAGAGGCAGTGAAGTAGGAAAGGTGGTGTGTGTACAAAAAGAACTGTCTTTTGCAAAATCCTGGGAAAAAATCCCTATTTTACAAACTAGTCTGCATATCACATTATGCTTTTAAAAGCATAAATAATCCTACACTTGTATCAAGTTTGCTGATTGCAGCCTCTAAAGCAATACTTATTTAAAAACAGAGGAGTATCAACTACATAACAAACAGCACTTTTGACAAAGATTACAAAAACTCCACAACAACTAGAGCAAGAAACTTGCAAACTAAAACCAAACAAGCAAATTAACAAAAAAAAAAATAAAAATCCAAGATAATTTAAAAATAAAGCGTTTCTATGGGGGAAGGGGGGGGGGGCAGAGGGGAGTTTGATCAGGGAGGGCAGGGGTGCAAACATAACATTATTTCTTCTGTTTGCCATTAATTTTACTGACCTCAGGGTATGGTCCAAAGAACGAAAGAAGAACAGGAAGCAGCACCAATCCATTAAGAACTCCCAGAATGGTTAAGATTGCCAAAACAGCAAAGAAATACCTGAAGTAGGGTTTAAGGGTTTTGGGGGGAGAGAATAGCCACAGATATTGTTAGAAATAAGGGATTAAAAATTATTCCTACATATTTTAAAACAATACATATACTAAATTAAATCTAATTGTTACTAACATTGCACAAAATAATTATATCACTTTCTATATAGAAAGATAGATTTTTTTTACCTTTTGAATTAGAGAAGCTACATTCCACAACTCAAAGTGTTAGTTGGTAAAGGAAAGAAAAAAATTACATTTGTTAATTTCCCAGAATCTGGAAGCATGTAATGTTATTTATGAATGTGTTACACAAACACAAAAATATGGAATGTGCAGGGAATAGCTGAATGGATTGAAAGCACAAATACAATGCAAAGGGGCCCCCATTAGTGAAAACCCAGCAGAAGCAAACAAATGAAGTGAAGGGTGTAGAATTCAAACAATTTAGCCTAGAAGGAAAAGAAGCCCTCTTCTCCCAGCAGCTAATCCACTGTGAAATGCTTCTGCATCTTACAGCAGAATCTCTAATTAAATCTCCAGTGTATCAGGTAAGGGTTTCCCTTGCTGTTCATTAATCACAACTTTCCGCCTAGAATTCTGTGAGTTTCAGTTTTATCAAATTGCAACCCTTTTACAACACAGGAACCCACTTTCTGCAAAGAAAATGCTGCCCATTCTATAGTAAGCTTCAGCATTGTACTGAGTAGGAGCACTCCACAATGGCAGAGCTGCATTGCAGGCTAATCTTTTGTTGAACAATTTAGCATCTCTGAATACTCTTGTTTTGCGTCAGCCAATTCAAACATAAAGGGTGAAGTACTATGGAAGAAGAGGAAAGTGCACAAGTGGTTGTCCTTTCCCACCACTGAGGGCTAAGGTCTCGGATCCTTCATGAATACCAAGGTAAACCTGTCAGTAAAAGGAAAGCCTTGCTAGTTGGTATTCGGCACAGCTGGGGCTCAGACTAAACTTAAGGCTGTGTTGTAACTAATGATTTTGAGGACTCAGTCTTGGTTAATTTCGGGAGGAGAAGGCAAAGGAGAGGGACAGAGGGCAAGTTTGCTACTAATGGGTCTGCTGATTGCACTGTCTAGCTGGCAACAAACTTTACTGCCTCACCATTTCTACATCTGATCAAATGTATCAGACTCCTGTAAAACTACAAATATCCTGCTATTGTAAACATTCTGATCTGCATTAGCAAAAATCAACAAGCCAATCTACTCTACTAACATAAACCAAGAGAACTTTATACTGGGACAGATATCAACAACAGGCATTAAAAACATTTGCATCTCATCCATCTAGCTCTAGGATAAACAGGAGGATTATAGCTCTGACCACTTGGTGTATACAATGTCTGTTAATTTACTTAATCTTCCACGTTGTTGGACTAATCTATCACTTTCCGGAAGTTTGGGATCTTCTTCGCCCACTATAACAATGATCAGGCTCCCATAGTTTATTTTTTAAACAAGGCAAACTAAAGTCAAATTGTGTTAGAAAATGAGAAACTGATGGCCAAAAAAAGTAAAATGACATTAAGTTGAAAAATTGAAAGGCTCATTTTATAAACTGAGAGAACACCAAATCCAAATTTGGTGTGAAGGGCTGCTACAATCTTCCATTTGCTATGATAGAAAATACGCTTGCCAAAATCTGGTAGGTTAAGTAGGAAATTAACACAACAATGTACCCTTGTAAATTTAGGTTAAATCTGTAAGTAACCTAAATGTCAAAGTGTTCCAAACATTACAAGATCAGGTCCTAAAAGAATAATTCTCCTTGTTTCTTCAGTACCAATAAAGTTAAAAATACTGACTTGGGGAAAAACACAAATTCTATTTCAGGACATGCAATATCTGCACAGTAGTAATACATAGGTTTCATGAGGTCTAACTGCAAACTGCTTGCTTTCTTCAAATCTCTTTTATACATAAACAAAAAACCTTGATGAGATTTAGCAGCCGTCCTCTCAGTTCCTGCCTCTGACATTTTGTTGTCCTTGTTGTCAAATAGATGTCAGTGAAATCTAGTCATCTATCCAGTTTATGTCTACCTAAGCAGTTAAGCCACCTTTCAGAGCATTTTTACTTTGCCAGTTCTACCTCAGTTCCATTTTAGAGACTGGATTTTTTTTTCATGTAGTAGTTTGCCACAAAGAACCTGTGTTACTTTTAAGATTAGCCATTTGCAGAGCTCCACAGGTTGTTTGGAATAGAATAGGATCTGTTTCATTGCAATTCTCAAATTCCCCTGAATGAAAAACTTGCTTTCCACTCATACTCGACGAGTTCACATTCTTAATTAAATTCATAAGAAACAGTCTGCCTGTAGTTCTAAACAGAAGGGCCTTCAGGCCTTGCTTCACGAAATTTTAATATGAAGCTCTGTGCTCATACTTATGGTTCCCCAGCTCCCAAACAGGGCTTTTTTTTTTACCCCTCCCTGTTCTACATCACTGTAAACCTCACACAATGATAGAAGAAGGCCCACAGTGAGTCACTTGCAGCACAGTTGCAGTACGTTTGTATGTTCATATGTCCTTTGCACACAAACTGTTCTGCATACAAGAAATCTGGAAGACCTAAAGGCTAAAGGTCAAAGCCAGTTAATACTGGACAATACTAGACACCTTGAACTAACTCAAACCCAGAATTAGCAAACGTTGCTAAAGAGGGCCATTTCTGTGTTCTTTCATGCTGCGTGTCAGATTTTCCTGGAACAGGTTTTAATACCAGCAATGGAAACACTACCGCGTCTACCATGTAACAAGGAGTTAATAAAAACAGAGGGAAAGCAGGACTATGATGTAAGCATGCTTGACACACCATGCATAGTAATAAAATGACAGATACGCTGAAGTGACCAAAAATTAAAAGCATACTTATTTTTATTTCAAAAGAAAGTCAAGACACACACAAATGCTTTACCTGACAATGAAATCAAACTCTGATCCTGCGAGCATTAACACTCCAAGCAGAGTGGACACAGCCCCATCCAGCACTGGTGCAAACATGTGTTCCAATGCAAGGACAGCCCTGCGGTTCCTGTCTCCTATGGCAGTTAAAAATGCCTGAAAAACAATTAAATCCACTTCATTAGACAGATGCACACAAGCTTCCTATAGCTCTTCTCATAGCATGCACACTTTTTCAGCAGTTAATTACTTCAAACCAGAGTTTATTAAACTATAGCCAGCTAACCTTCAAGAGAAGGCCTGGTTCTGCAGTCATACCATATAGCTGCTGCTGCTGAAATCACACAACCAGAGTAACTACTGTTTACAGAGTCAGACCATAGTAATAATTTTGGAAACAATGCCTGCTTGCATCAGCAGGCTTTTGTTACCAGGTTTTTCTTATTTCCACCTGCAAGAATTCATTTCATGGTGAAAGCACTTCAGGTGTCGTAATTACAGGGCTACTTCTTTCACTCCCATGGGGCCAGGGCTTCCATGACTTTAACACTTCTATTTCACTGAAAATAAATGTTTTTGCAACTCCTACTACTTCAAAGCTAGCAGAACTACACATATAAAAATGCCTTACGAACAGTGCTGAACATGGTAGCACCTGAGCAACAATATGACTAAGTGAAAAGTCCTCTCTTCAACTCTTCAGGGAACAAGCTGTTATCTAGAACAGTCAAAGGCTGTTGTTCCATAGGAATTTGTCTTCTCTGTGTATGACTTAGTGGTTTAAGAAGACAAGAACCTGGTTTACCTTTTTCCTGTGATTTTTAAGGGGTTTCTCTTTGGCAATTCTCTACTGCCTGTTAAGACACAGGCTCCAGCAGCTATCTTCCTCTTGGTCTAAGAATTTAAGTCTCTCTTCCCTAGCAGCTTATTTTCACTTCCCTGACAAATATGGGGGAAAATCAGCCAACACATTAAAATTTACCTGGTGAGACAAGCAGACCGAAAAATGGGTACAGGTGGAGTGAGATTTCCAATCCTCACTTCCGTAGGTAGCCAAACCATGTATTGGACTAAAAGTGGTCTGTGAAAAATCACCAGGATATTGTACATTCCCGTATACATAAATAGATAAAAAATTCCATTCAGGGTAAAGGCAGCTGTCAGTAAGACGACTCACATGAATGTGAACTATGGGATCTGATTCACAAACATACTATTTATATAAACATATGTATATGTATGTAATTAGAGAATGCATAATACAAGAGTGTACTATGGAGTCAGAATTTATTTGCAGAATTAAAAAGATGAGGTTACAGTTCACAAGCAATGATGGAGAACTGAGCCACAAGTGGATCATAAATGACTCTCAAACAAGTTCAAGGAAGCTTTTTATCAACAGTTCCAGCATTGCATTTTTTGTTTATGCAACACTAGTTTGCTTATATGCAGGAAGTGCAGTGAAGGTCAGTACTGCTGCTATCATCTGAGGTCTACTAGACATATTTAAAGGCTGTGTTTGAAATTTTTGACTCCAGAGTCAATGTGAAAAAATGGCAATTTTCAGAAAATGGAATTTTCAGTTTGCTGGGCATTTTATCTTCAGCCATAGATGACTTTTTAAATATATATATATATATACACATAAAGTCCTGTAAATTAGCTTAGTTTCTTTCCATTCGGAAACAACTGTTTTATCCTTTTTTTATTCCAGTTTTCCTGTTTTAAATCTTTAGTTCTAAGAAACTGTCATTTATTTCTTCCTTTTGCACATTACTAGTTTCTGACACTTCCCAAACTATTTCAGGTCCTAGCAAACAAGTTTACCTCCAAAAGCCTAACTACCCATAGCAGGAGGGGGAAAAAAAGATGTCACCACTGCAGTGATCCAGTTGCTCCTCTTTAACCTTACCCTACTTCCCCTACAATTTTTATTAAAATTATTCTTTACATCCTGTCACTTTATATGCCCCAACTTTGTACATCATCTACAAGTTCCCAGGATCTGGCCATCTCCAGTGTGCTAAGATCCCTGTTAGTTCTCCTCCCTTTGCCACCAGATCCTCTTAGCAGTCTACAAGTCCTCCTTTTGAGTCTAAAAGGCCTGCTGCATTCCCATCCAATGTCACCACCGCTTTCCAGCCCCCTCCCTTCACTTCTTGTTGGATTGTTATAGTACTAACATACTACAGACTATAGCAGACTACAAGCACCTCATCCCTGAAATTATACAGACCACTCATTCTTTACTACTTTTAAACACGGTAAAATTCAAGTCCATGAAGACAATGATATTCTTAAAACTATTCTGAAACACCAGTTAGAATAGCTTTATAGGAAAATTACTTACGCTAAGTGTGCAAAATGGTGGAAAGATCAGCACTGGCATTGTCAAATGCGAACACACAAAATTAGCCCTTTATTCTTTGTCACCAAATAAAGCAAGATGAGTTTGCATATTTTGAACACCCAAATCTGCCCCCCTGCAAGCACTGTAATCTTTACACATTTTTGCACATTAGGTTGAGTAAACTGGGTGAGTAAGTGCACACTCTATTTGGATTCTTAACCTTGAAAATGTTGAAAGTCTGCATATAAAACATACTTTTTTCTCCTCTCTGCTCCTCCTCATCACATTGGGAAACTTTTTTTCCTACAGACTGCATGTTTGTGCCCTATTAATAGTTGATAGTTCTGAGAAGAAAGTGCAGATTTTTCAAGGGGAAAATGAATCCAAATACATTCAAATTTTAGTGGTCCAGTGAGATCAAATGACACTATATGTGACTTTGAAAATCTTCTCTTCCACAAGATACAGAATCTACATGCAAGAGGGAACAAACAGTCACATAGCAGTGCACAGGGAGGCTGCATACAAGGACCAGGAGAGTCTGCAGTAAGGTGCATTAAGACCTTTGCTTTGTCTACATATTTGCATCATTCGGACAACTAGGTATCACTGATACTGACTGACACTGACTCAGCAACTACCTCTGTAAAGACAAAGTGAATGGCACACAAAACACCTTGTGACCAATTTCCTGCAGATTTAGGAGACTAAGTAAGGATTTGTGATCCTAACATTGCCACCATTTTATTTCAAAATATTTTGAAAACGCTTCCTGATCTTACATACCAATGCAACGTGAACAGTGAATTCCACACCAATGCCAACAGAAGCAATCAGGATAACCACAGGAACTGCACTCAGCTTTATTCCAATTAGACCCATCATGCCAAACAGCTCCACAGTCATAAGAGCCAGCACCACCACCTAGATGATTTCAAACAGCTGTTAGTAACTTCTTATACTCCAGGCAAATTAAGAGAAAGATATTTCAGAACAATATGGTGACTTCAAAACATACTCTTCAAAGCCACGCTATATTCCCAAAGACCATCTGCTTTTCCTTGTATCATTGTGCTCACTGGCAATGACTTGCAGAATTACTAGTCTAAATTATACTCCTAAGAAGCAGTTATCAGACCAAGCATCAATTTTGTATTGATTACAATTTAGCTGTGATTTGAAAAACAATTTATTTTTCCTTATCACAGAAACATACATTTTTCTATTTTTCACCTTGTTTCTTGGACAATTCTTCCAGAAAAAGTAACTCTCAACTATCTGTATTGGAATTTCTTTTGCACAACTGCAAACATAAGTGAGGATGACTTCTAAGTAGGTTTAAAGCCCAGAAGAAAGTGAACGCCATAATCAGCTGATGAGTCTCAGGTTACAGACGAGCTCTGAGCTTTTAAGATACTTCGAGGGATTGACACAGACAAAGTGAACAGTTAAATCTAAGGGAAAGCTTTTATTTTTCTTTCACCTACCTTGTAAAAAAAATGAGGAAAAGGGAAAAGGGAGGGGAGGAAATCTGTAGAATCAACGTTAAAAGTTGTTAAAGGCAAGCAGGGAAAAAAAGATAGACATAAAAGCAATGGTGGACTTTGAAAATAAACGCCTTTTCCAAGGGAAAAAGTATGCACTACAATAAATGATTTTATAAGCTAATGAATCAAGAGTAATAACATAAATTGCTTGATTAACTGCTATGAAAAATATTCTAGACTAAACATTTACCTTTTAACATACCTGTCATATAAACATACATTACAAAAACTAGTAACTGTTTTACGCTTTTCTACTTCTGGCATTTTATAAACCATACGATAGTTTATGGAATTTAAACATAGGAACATCATCATTCAACTTAACTTAAATGTTTACTGAGAGGCTTATGGTTCCTAGCAGAAAGCATGGAGGAGTATTCTCTGCAGTTTATAATTTTATGGCTCTTTCTCCTGGATAGCTCAGTCACACTCTTTCCACAGCGCACACTGTACAACCTAACCATTTCAGATTTTCCAGAAAGACTGCATTCAGAAATAACTGGGAAAATTTACGGGCAAGATAGTCTCAAGCAACTGCCTTGAAAAATAACTATGTCTGATAAAAAGGGAGAGGGAATAAATAATTAAGAATAACTTTAAATATTTAATAAATTTCCCTCTGCGTCTTTACTTTGCATGTACCTGAGCAAAGGCAAAAGTTTATGTACTTTTCCAAGAAACCTTTAAAGCTGGAAAAAAAGGTGGCCAAAGGATTAAGGTTATTAAGGTTTATACCTTTAGCATGAACCCTACCCCCTTAAGTTGAATAAATATATAATGAATGATGCAATATACATACTCCACCAGAGGCCCAGACATAAACAAAACCTTCCCGACTACAGCAAGAGCTATGCTGAAAGGAATTTGACTTCAACAAAGACCCTTATAATAAACTTACAATGATCCCAGCTGTCCAGGGGTTTAGGAGGAAGAGGGCACACACCAGAAATGTGCAAGCCAAAACCACACTAATTGATAAGAGCAGCCAGTGACGAAGCCCAATGTACTGCTCCCAAAACAGAAACGGGTAACCATTTGGGTAGCTGGCGATCCCCAGACTGGTGTAGTTATTACAGATAGCTCTCACTTTCTCAATAGCCTCCACAAAGTCAGAAGTTTCACGCAATCCGTTGAGGTAGAAAGGAAACTGAGCATATTCTATGGGCTCGGCTGCTGGAACTAGAGAAGGATAGCAGTGTTAAAATGTGTGCTTGGGAAGAAGGTACCCAGAGAACAGGATTAACAAAACACTTTGTTCTCTGCAGCAAAATGCTTAAAGGTGTTGAATTTAAACTTTACTTCTTTGGAACAAGTGATATTTAAAAAAATCATCGATAAACACTGAAGAAGTACACAAGATTACTAGATTTTATCATGCAGTGCAATTGGATGAACACAGTCTACCCCAAACAATTCTGTATAATTTAACAGATATATTTCAATACATGTATTTAATTCTCATCAGTGCTATAGTGGTTTTTACTGAATACCTGGCCGAAAATCCCTAGCTGCAATATAAATAAGATGATCACATAATCTTAAACACTTTTATCCAAGAACTCTTCCTTTATGTAATTCCTTTCAACTGAAGGTAATTTCCCTGGGATAAACTGAGGTTCACTGACACAAAACTAGAGAAAAACTATGCTCGCACAGGCTGGTTGGTTTTTAAGATTTCCAGTGAATATTTTGAAAGTCAGATTCAGAAACCCATGTGCTGTTACTGATGCAAATGACTGGGGAAAAAAACTAATATTAAAGTAATGGTTTACTGAAGAAACATGTAACTTTTTATCCTTTAATAATTTGACCAACCAACACTCTCCATACTTCTATTTGAGCATAGTGCTAAGTCTATTGTATGACAAGGAGAAGAAAAATCTTCCACAACAAGCATTTTGTTACTGCCGTTGTGTGTTCCAGACCCTGCAGGGTCATTCAGCTGACTTGCTAAACATTATTTGCCCTATTATAATCTCAACTATAAATTTTCATTAAGACAAGACTTGGCGGTCTGCCACAAAGCTCTAGGGTTTGTGAATCACAGCTACCCAATCACATTTCCAAGTGTACCAGTCCTCCCCTATATGTACCAGTCCTCTCCCCTTCACCATTGGTGTCCAACTAGCAATCCTCCCAGTAAATTGATAGGTGAAGCATAGCAATGAAAACTGGCACAGAATGGGACTAGTCCCCTACCTAAGTAGCTCTGGTACCACATCAGTGTTGGTAACTCTGCACATGAGCTAACTTGGTAAAAATCCCTTAGGCATTAATAATTGAGGGTAAACATGATGTAACCTCAGTGACAAAATTTCAGAATGACACAAGACAGGAACTTCTTGCAATCTCCAAGTTTGTTTCACAGACAGAACTCTCAGGTGACACTAAAAAGAAATGCTTACTATAAATTTTTAGGGCTTTAAACTGTTATAAACCTTATTTTTCAACATGACAAAACCCTGCAATGGTGCTGTATCTGCAGTGGTGCATAGGTCTCCTAAGGCTACAGAGTAACACAATATATTTCTTCTGAGCCCTGGTGCAGCATCAGACCACTACAGAGATACTGGCTCTTGAAGGAAGGAGTGGGGGGACTCCTTGCAGTTTATATAATGAACAGTAAGACATTAAGATGAAACGCTACTTACTTCTCAGTCTTGTTTCTGGCATATAGTCTGCTTTGTCATGGACCCACTCTGGGCGGTGAGGCCGGATGTTGGCTTGCGAGGCAGCATAAGCCACAGGGTCATTGCTAACCCAGGCTGTCAGGTAGATGTAGAAAGCATTTGGGTTAATGATTCCATCTGCATCCACCAGACGCTGTTTAGCCAACTGCAAAATGGAAAATATTAGAAGCCTTTCAGAATGAGTTTTGCTTTCAGGGCTCTTGCCATAAAGCTTTCAACAAATGGCCTGGAGATGCAACACACATATCAGAGGGGAAGAGCAAAAGAGTATGGAGATTCACTCGAAGTGACTTATCTGTAAACTATTGTTTGACAATGGAAAAAGAAAAACAAAAGTACAACAGTGATAGTAGAAAGTGGTTATTTATAAATTAGTACTCATATAATATTTACAATAACCACTAAATCAGCAGATAGTTCCAGGATAGCCAATTGAATCCAAATTCTGAAAGCCTGCAGCCAAGAGTGAAAAACAACCAACTTTGAGAAACACATTTAAAGACAGGGAAAGAAAACCTGGCAAGAGTCCCTATACACGTCTGTGTGCAGTTAACCTCTGTTGTTAACACTGAAGGAAATGCCACCCAGTAAATGGAGGAGAGCTATAAAAATAAAACAACATCTGTATAAATTTTTCTAACACTTGCCTCCTATGACCTATGTATTCAGAAAATGCCCAGCATCAAGAAAGCAGACTAGTGCCCTGTGTTATTTGGGTCACTGTGGGCAAATGCATCTGTGGGGTAAACAGCAGTGGTACGCTTCTAGGGTTCTGCAGCCAAATCCTGCACAGCTAGAGCTCTGACAAAGGGCTCTGTGGGTGAAAAGTATTACTGGGGTTTTCTGTTTTGTTTATTTAAAATACTGGCTTGGCTCCAGTTTCAGGTCTTTTTAATGAAATGAAAAACAACAGTGACAGCAGCTGAAAAAAAAAGAAAAAAAAAAAGCTGGATTCCAAGGATCTGGATTCAATTAGTCCACAGGATATGCAACAACTGTATGTCTTCAAGCTGTCTCTGGAACTGCACAGCACAGCGCTCAGCCCCTGTGGGTGCACCACACTTTTCTCCCTCCCAGGCACAGGAAATTATATCAGCAGCTGCAGTCCAATCACATTTGTTCCACAGCGTACCTGGTATACTCTGCTAAACAAAATCTCAATGAAGGTTTTCTCTTCAGCTCCCTTTCCTTGCTTAATTCATAGCTGAAGCTTCATTCAGACCTGACAGCATATTGCATGTTGCTATACAACAGTGTGTTTTACACACCATAGCAACTTTGAACAATGTACTCTGTAAATCTGTCACCTTTAATGCCAGGAAAAAAAGAAGGACAATAAGCAGATCTGCCAAGAAGCTCATTCGAAAGACTATTTTTCTGCCTGAAGGCACAGTCAGTAAGGACTCTAGAAGAGGAGAAGCTAGGTTACTGCAGGATTTCATCTTAGAGGTTTGAAACATAGTTTTACTGTAAGAAGTCAAACCTAATATAATCCCACTTACCAACAGCTATAGCAAATTCAGTCATAAGCTGTGATAACCTCAAACATACTTTACTTAGGCAGCTGAAACAACTGCCATTCTAAGTTCTACAGCAGTATAGCTGTATCTAGTGATGATTGTATAAGTACAGCGTGTAAAAATTTCAGTCCGCATCCACTGTCAACTTTTTTTAAATGTTATGTTTTGCGTAACTCAGTAGGAACTAACCAAATAGTTGCAAATGCTGGATTCAAAATCCCAGCACAAAGCTGAGCAGAGGTCAACCCTATAAAGCAATCTGATTCAGATCAGGAACAATGCCACTTAGAGCAACAAGGCTTATGTTGGCTGTGTCTGGCACAGGACCAGACTCAAGTCTACCTACGGATGCAGCAAAATATTTGTCACAATTTCAGTGGAAACTGAGTGTGTCTGACACAGGAGCAGCTCCAAACACACACCGATCACTAATAATCAATGGCAGGCATTCCCAGCACTGATTCTGAACACTTCACAACACAGACCAGATTGCAGCTAACAAGTGGCTTCAGCAGAGTCAGTGAGGCCATGCAGTAAGGTGTAACTCACGCATTTAAATCACCAAAATGAATAAAGCAACTACAACATGCACTTTGCATATTTACCTACTCCTGCTGACTTGTGTTTTCCTGTACAAACCATTATGGAGTCTGATACAATACCTGGCTGATGTCAATGGGCTTTGCTCTGTTGCCTGTTTGTACCAGGAGTTTGTAAGCCAAAACAGCATCATCAGATCCATTTTTGTAATTGTTGTAAGTGATCTTCCCACTTTCCCAATCGCTGTCAAATGCATCCTGAAGTCCTGAAGAGTTAAGGGAGGCAAGCAGAAGACAGAACAAGCAGGTAAGCAACCACTCTTAGAAATAAATTTCAGTAGGATGACTCTTTTTCATAGCTGAATCAGGAAGTAAATTATCGACCTGCTGCCTCCTAAATTTGGTGCTCCACATTCACTGACAGTGTGTGGGAAGATAAAGTATGAGTTACGTGTCCACTATTTTGTGCAAAGAGAGGCAGGGGAAGCAGGAAAGTGCAAGGGACAAGCCTCAAGTCTTCCTATGCTGTATAGGTCAGCAAGGCTGAGCTAGCAAGCTGCAGATGCTATGTCCACTGATGTAAAACAACTTCCAGTTAAGGCAAAGAGGAGATCTTGGATGGGATCTGGTCCTGTGTCCTTCTCAGAGCCTCTGACAGCAACTTAGTGTTCTGGTTGGAGAATTATATGCAGAAGACCTAAGCTTGTCTAGAATAAAAAGCAGTTCCCCGCGTGAACAATTCCAGAACCATCACACTCAAAACTCTGTAAGCACGTTTGCATTTATGTCCTCTTTCATATATACCCTCCTCAAAACACAACTGAAGTCTTGCCCTAACCTGCCAGAACAGAGAGGGGCTGAATTCAGCCCTGATCCAATTTCACCACCTACCATGGACTTTAAACCAGGGGAAGCATTTAGTCTGTTATCTAAAGGGGAAACACTCCATACTCCCCTCTGCCTCACTAAACCCCTGGCTGAGTGCACTGAATCACAGAGGAGGACACACACCGCTCTCATTAACTGGCTTGGGCTACTGCAGAGCACTGAGGCAATAGCTTCTACAATATAACCAGAAATTCCACTACAAGGGGAAAAAAAAAACCACACTCCAACTTTCAACTTCAAACAGCAACTCAGCTGCTCCTCAAGCACAGCGTGAGTGAACACGATTTTGTCAATTTGTTCCATCTGTTCAACTTGTGCAGCTAATACAAGTCGTGGGATCTGCTGCCAGCACATGTAAAGATCACAGCCAACACCTATTCACTCTCAACTGTTATATTCCTCCTTGCCACCCTTCAAGGGGGAGGGAATACCTCACAGCACAAATTTGGATCAGATTTAGTACAGGAAGCCACAGTCCAGTACAAGGAGGTTCTGTGCAAGCAGATGACAAACCGCATGTCCAGGGAAGGGAAGAAAAAGGCCGGGGAATGTCGGTGGAGGAAATCTCCGACCCACCTCACAGCTGGGCTGCGGAGCTGTAATGAAAACTGTCATTATAGATCGCGCAGGTTAGCCACAGCTGCACAGAGATAACAGCGCTGAAAGAGAAAATGCACTCGGCCGACACTGCCTCCAGGCCACGGTTCCCACTCCCATGTACAAATTGATCCCCTCTCCCTTAGAAAACTGCCTCCCATGCTGTCTGGCCAAATCGTACCCACACATAAAGCCAACAGGCTGAGAACCAAGCAGTGAAAGGAGCCTACTCCACCTCTGCACGTGGCCCTCCAGCACCTGCCCAGGAGCAGGACAATTTGCTGTCAGGTTTTCTGGCACCACCAAATGACTTCGAGGCTCCCTTTAAAAAAAAAAACAGTTTGCTGGTGCCCTCGGACAGGGTAAGCATTGCTTAGAACATGCAAAAATACCAGTCCATCCTTCCTGTGCCAACTTCAGCTCCGTGTCGGTCTCTCAGGAAGTGGCCAGATGAGAGCATTTGTGCTATCATACCAGTCATGTGAAAGAGGTCTGAGAGGTTAAGAGAAGGCTGTCAAAAAGCACGTGGGGAAGGAGACCACCAAAGAACAGCTTGATTTACAGTAAAAATGGCTCCTTTCAGCAGAAAGAGCACACAAATTGGTATGACAGACAGTACGGGGTAGCAGAACTTTCAGACTAACATCCAACCCCAGAGTGCTCCACAGACACACAGTAACAAATATATCCATTGGCATGTGACATTACAAATCTGTGGTTGCAGGGTAGGTCAAAAAGGGGCATGTACATTTAAGATTACTGCAGCAGGTGAAAACTCAGCTCTCTCGCATCTTCCTCCCTCCCCTGCCCTTGCAAGTTTGGTCATCACTCAAACCCTGCTCCCTGTTATATCTTAATTCCTCAGTGGCTTAACCACTTTATGCTCTGTTTTATTTAATTACTGACCTTGCTGACACTGAAAGCCTGTGGAAAGAATACCAAGAAACCACAATCAGTTCTGTGTAATTTCTAAAGAATTTCAGAATTTCAGTCATTGGTATTTCCCATAACACTTTGAAATTAACAGCAGAGTTGCGCTTTCAACCTAAATAGTACTTACATTATAAACTGTATATATAAATGATTTTAAAATACATTTAGTCTTTTATAAATGGAATTAAATGTATAAATGAGACTAATTAAATTGCAGAAATACAAAAGTAACTTGTTGACCTCTGTTGCACAGAAGTTATAAAAATTTAGGGAATTTTAAAAACATTTATATGGGATATTTTCGTATCAGTGGTCACTTTGCTTAATGCTTCAGAAGAAAGCAAAATCCTCCAAAATTATGTGGGATGCAGGAATGGGGGTGAGGAAGGAATTCCTACTGACTCACACGAACAGCTGGCACCATGAAATACCAGATAAGATTACCCTTTGCAAAATCAAGCCTAATTACAAGTCATCAGGGAATTCCAGCTACCTGATTATATTCAATCACTTACAAAAACAATGTTAACATTTCCAGTTTAAATGAATGATTAGTGTTAATTCTTCTTCTGTTGCGTTTTCAGTAACAGAAAATATGCTAACATGATACGACATTAGAAAGCAGCATACAAGGAAACCTGAAAGAAAGGAAGTGCATTAGGTGGAAGGCACACCACTAATAGTAAATGATAAGAAATGTATGACTAAGACCAGAGGCACCTTCTTCATAAAAAAAAAGGCTTTTGTTGACATGCTGTCTCTTCCCTCATTCTGCCAGACAAATGTGTGCATGTCATAAGGCCATCTTGAGCCATTAATCTCTAGCACTCTAGTCAAGTCATCAGGAATTAGCCATTAAGCTCAAAGTTGTCTCTACTTTGATTATTCTGCTCCTCCAGCATGTAAAAATGCACTAGTAGAGCTGTTCCCACCTCACAGGCGATGCTCCTCTTTGAATCCAGCCTAAAACTATACCTTGTTTGCAAATTCTGTTTTCACCTTTCCTCCCCCACCATCAGCCTCAGCTGGTAGCGATCAGGTATTATTTTGTCTATTGCTATCTGCTCCTTGAGATAATTTCCTAACTATGACAACTGTGGCAGCTTTTAGCATAACGGTTTAGTCCACTCCATTTAATATTTAAAATGTAACTTCTTTCTATTAACACATTTCAATATCCTTCTTCTTCACAGTTTTGTGAATGCAGCACCACACTTTGAGAAGACAGTCCTGTTTTGGGCTGTTTGTATTAATTGTTGTGCCTCTCTTGAGGAAGGTAGGGAGGGAGGAGAGGTAAGGACACGGACCTAAATAAAAATTAGCAATCATAATGATTAATTCTAAAGCTGTGGGCAATCAACAGGCCAAGCAATGCACCTTCTCTCACGGGGCTGGCATCTCCACTTGAACCACTTCAAGTCACTGCTTCTGGAGTCTCCCTGACCATTCCAGTATAACATTTTAGCTCCATGCACCCTGTCAGTATATCCAAGTTATCAGGAATACTTATAGCTCCTCTACTGGAAGACAAGGGAGAAGGACAGGTACGCTAATATGGGTTGGAAGGTAAGCGTGGGCAATAAGAAGAGAATAGGAACACCCCTAACAGAAGAGCAAATAGGGAAATGTGCACACACAGCATAGAGAAGATGTGCAGGCCTTTGTCATTGGGCTAGGACAACATACAGGGTCCTTAGCACAAGGAAGTGATTACAAAGAGGATGGGGAGACATCCAGAGTGGAAGAAGTTTGGGAAAGTACGTGGTGGACCTCAGAGAGTGGCAGTGGGAACGCGAGCACCCCTGGGAGCAACAACAAGTGGGCTAGCCTCCAGCATTTCACTTTAGGAAGCCAGCAAGGGAGCAGACCCAAGGGCACCTCTTCCCAACTCTACTGTTGGCAGACTGTGCTGAGGTTCAGCATTAATATGTGAAGATCCTGAACATGATCTTGACTTTCCGACTCCCTCACAGGTTTGGAGGTGGGTGAGAGGTGGAAGGGGGGACACCAAACATGTTTTTGCTTACTGTTTTGGAACAACAATAAAAAATACCCACAAAAGAAATAAAATAACAGAAGTAGAAGAGAATTTGGAAACGCACATAGAAATATGCTTGATTAGAAATCTAGAAAGTATAGTAAAGTTCCAGTCCAACAAAACATCAAAGGTATGCTGAATTTTCTTCCTGCCAGTAATACCTTCCCTTACAGCTCAATATGCTTATGTGAGCAAAATATTTTAAATAAAACTTCCAGTAAGTAGACTGTAATGAATGGATCCAATATACTTAAAAACTATTAAGAAAACAAAGACCAAAGCTAACAGCTGATTGGTCTCATAGCTTTGCATGATGTATCAGTACATTAAACACACGGGAAAGTTCATAATTTCATTTAAATGCATCACTAAGATGCATCTGCTTTCCTAATATTGCCCAATATATTTTGAGAAGGAATAAACTACTCCAAACTCTGGCAGTTACCTACATGTTCTCTATGAATCACTGGCTGCACCGATTGTTTCTAAACAGTTAAGTTTAAAATTTACAGTCTCACTAGGTCAGCACAGTTTATTTTTCTACTGGCAAAAGCTTCCTGGAGATTCTCCCAACAAAAAGACAGAGGTAGGACAAAAGTACTCCTGGGCAGGATATGTGTGCTGTTAAATTTGCTAAGATGTAACAGTATTATTTATTTTAAATACAAAACAGCTATTTGTCTCAACATGTGCAATTATAGTGTCTTTAATAGGCTGACTTGAATATAATTATCATCATAGTACCTGAAAGGCCATGTCTTCTCTTGTCTTCCCCCTGCCCTGCTACACTTCAGTACAGAAAAAGCAGCACCACAGAAACAGTGAGGATATTTGACTGGAAATCTAGAATGTATAGTGATATCCAAATCCAATAAAACATATAAGCTACACTGAATTTTCTTCATGCCAGCAGTTCCAGCTGCAGCCAACAGATCACTCATGTGCTGAAAGTTAAGCCTGTGCCAAAATGTATTGCTGGACAGGGACTTCTCATTTATTGTTCTCAAAACAGCCAATATTTATTTTCCCAAGACAGTGGGCCATATTTAGTCATAAATTATAAAGCAGAACTCATCAGCTGCTTAGAAATTAATGGCATGAGATGGGCTCTTATGGATATAATCTCTTAAAGCTTAAAAACTGACCTCAGTAAACTTAGCCACAAAGAATTTAAGTGACCTGTTCCAGGGAGTTAATGCGCAAGTTTGCATCGGCACCTAGCTCACAGTCTTTAACAATGTGATTAAATTCAAAGACAGGAGCACTACGAACTAGCGTGAACAAGTAGTTACTACTATAGAATTAAGAAAAGTTCATGAAACTTTCTCTTACCTTGCAGCCAGTCTCGAAAGTAGTGCAACCACATTTTGGGGAGCTGCCTATCTTCTTCCAATAAAACATATGTCACATTGCTGAAACTTCTGTGAAGTTCATACAGTAAGTGCTGGACATTTGGATAGTCTGCTTTTTGTGTCACAATATACATGTTGTAGAATGAAAAGTACTTGAATTGTGCGGCAATAAAGTCATATTCCCGTGTTTCCCGTGGTACAATGTCTGTGAGATCTAGTCCATCTCTCACTCGGGTAGTTCCATAAAGGCTGAGCCCAAGCAAACCCAGAAAAAGAAAAATAACCACAATCTGCAAAAGAAAATGGACATGCATTTGGTTTTAGGTTTCTAAAGAAATTAACAATTCATAACAGCATACTAGAAATCCAGGTTCAAAATTAACACCAATCAAGTCTACTTTAAAAATTTTTATTTCTCCTTTTTTTTTCTTTTTTTCATACACATACATACTACAGGCCTAACTAGTTTGTGCTTTATTGAAGGGGCTCAGCACCACAGATGAGAAATTTATACATAATAAAGTTAAAAAGTGGCTTTAGTTTTACAAACTTACATTACTGAAAGTCACCAAAACCCTTACTGGTAACATATCTGAAAAATATCTCTCTACAGCACTCACAAGATAAAACATTTAAAGAAGTATGAAATTAGCTTTAAAATTCATAACAACTCTTATTCCAAAAGAATTCTATTTATTCCTTGTATTTAGAATCATTGCCAGGATAGTTTTATTATCGGGCAAGGCAGAGTCTATTTTTGAAAAACAGGTAAGTAGTTCCCAGATTACCTTAGCTTTTGGTTTTAGGAGGAACGGAGCATAATGCTTTTCTGCAAAAGATGCGAGTGTCCACTTCGTACAGGGTGGCTCAAGGCAATGTATGCTGGAGTCTGAGAATTGGGAAAGCAAATCCCTCGTCGAGCTTGTGCTTTCTGGGCTCTGGCAGCTGAAATTATCTTGCGTCACTGTTACTGGCTGCACAGATATTTCTGAACGAGGCTCTGCTGTGGTGTAGTACACCTGCGTATGAGGATCGTATTCTGTGCGCAACTGCACTGTGGACTGCATCGTAATTTGAGTTTCATGTGCAAAACTGTGACTGCTGTATGGGGGTGGAGGGCTGTAGCAGGTATTGTCATTTTCCACATATGCTTGAGGCTCAATCTGAATCACTCTAGTAACACACGGACTGTAAGAGAAGAGAAAAACATAGTTCATATTTAGATCAAACTTAATTAGACTCGACAGGACAACCTGCTTCCATCTGAGCCTGCTTCTACTCCTATTAGAGGGTTTGCATTAATGAAAGGTAACACTTTGACATCAATTTTATTTTGCACCTTTAGGAAACATTTCTCAGACACGGTTCAAACTGTAGGCCTCTGAGAATATGTTCATACTTTTTGTGTTCAGGGAAGAAGGAACCAGCATCTGTGTGAAGACACTGACATCTACCCACACTGCTCCATTATTTACACAGGCTACTCAGGTCAATATTCAGGTAGTTGCATGCAGCGTGAATGCACAATACGTGTAAGAGTTTGCATCTGTGTGCCCATGCTGAAAATTAAGCTATTTAGATCAAAATGTAAACACATGATACATTGAGTTCTTCTGTTTAGAACTATTAAAGTAGTTGTTAAATAATATTTGGGCCTTCTAGATAACATGTCAGACTTTTGGGAGACAGGAATTCAGAATGTTGCCTAGCTAAACAAAGCAAGCTCTCATTAACTGATATTCTTCACACGTAAACAGGCCTGAATTCTGACACACATTTGGTGCAACTTTAGATGAGAGAGGAATAAATGAAACGTCTGATTGCTCTGTACTTCTGAGAATCTGGGTTCCAAAATTCAAGCACATTAGGCCATCCACTGAAACGATGATTGAATGAGAAACAGAAAGTAGGAATCTTGGCTTGGGATCAACACCCTGTTCTAACCACTCCCTCAAAAACAGATTTAGGAAATTGCTTTCTCTCTTTGACATTAAAATTAAAATGTCAAACTAGGTTAGCTCCTAGGTGGGTGTAAAACACTAAAATAACATGAGGTGGATCGTCCACATTCTGGTTATGACAGTAAGAGAACACAGAATCATAGAATAGTTAGGGTTGGAAAGGACCTTAAGATCATCAAGTTCCAACCCCCCTGCCATGGGCAGGGACACCTCACACTAAACCATGTCACCCAAGGCTTCGTCCAACCTGGTCTTGAACACTGCCAGGGATGGAGCATTCACAACCACCCTGGGCAACCCATTCCAGTGCCTCACCACCCTAACAGGAAGGAATTTCCTCCTTATATCCAATCTAAACTTCCCCTGTTTAAGTTTTAACCCATTATCCCTTGTCCTATCATTACAGCCCCTAATGAAGAGTCCCTCCCCAGCAACCCTGTAGCCCCCCTTCAGATACTTGTGTAGAAATGTAGCTGATGTTCTTCATTGCAGAAAAAAAGCAAAAACTAAGGTAGAAAACATGCTTCATTTCTAAGCAGTAGCTCCACTGATGATGGCAGACTCATTCTACCTCTATGCTCAGAGCTGGACATGTATCAAGTGAGTCTATAAACAGACTCTTCAGAATGGCAGTGTTATCATTATAAACTACTATTGCAGCCATAACAGAAACTTGTATCAAGAACTATCCTGTAACAGTACTGATTGTTCCTCATAATCATATGAAACACTGTGCTAAGCAGAAGTCATTTTACAGTTTATGTATTATGTTTATATATTTAAGTTTAAAGCCCTGAAAAGCATAAAAATTAGCACACACAGCGATTAACTGTAAGTAAGGCTTTTCTGTACCTTGAGTTATAGTCTTCCAATATTACCCAAAACTGCACTGGACATATTCCCAAAATGTGGATATTTTATCTGCTTTCAAACAGCTGTCCTCCAACAAACAAAATAAACACGTGCCTGAATGAAACGAGAAGTGTATGCATGAAAGGGGCGGGGTAACGGAAGGAAGAGAGGCATTGTAGCTCTTCCCCTCAATCGGGTAAAAAACAAAGTAGCAAATGGAAGTCTGTCACTAACAATTAGATCATAACAGTAACATTCTAACCCTGATGCAATAAAGAACTCCGGCTTCTCACAGGGAACGGCAGCACTTACAGCTGACCACAAAAAGGACACGTCATGTATCAATCTATCACAGATTCTCACCTTGTAAAACAGCAGAATATATCCAGTCTCCTGTCTTCCCGACGATAAAGGTCCATGCTCAGGATAGCAGGAAAAATCAGCAGGACCATAGCAAAGTTGAATACCACCACAACTGCTGCCTAGAGATCAATCACAGGAAAAGTGATGTCGTTACTAAGATTCATGTAGGGCACCAGCTTTACAAAGCATAAAACTTTCCTTCAGTTCTCATTCGTTCACCCATTTATCATGTCAACCCATCAGATGCTTCCAAGTTTTTCCCTGAGTAAACTGGGAGATACACATTTTACATTCCTATTTCATGATGGTAGGCCTACTGCAATTAGTTAATTTATTTCCATAATAAACTTCATATTGTTTTAATACATCTGAGATGTGATGGGATGTGATGATGATTTTTAAAGTGGAAAAGCAGAGTCAACAGATCATAATTCTGCATGCAATCCTGCTGTATTTGGAGTAAAAAAAGATGGAAGGAAAACCAAACGTGGAATTGGAATGGAAGTTCTCACATTTAAGGGATCTGAAGTAATTTAAGCAACACAATAACATTAAAGCACGCTGGTAAAACAGAAATTAAGTAAAGGTTTAAGTAAATTTTACTGAAAATGTTATATTTACTAAAATTCTAAAGTACTTCAAGTACTCACTTAAAAGTTTAGCCAGAAAGAGCAACACTGTGGGCTTATTGAGGATTATTTTTAAAGGAGAATCAAAATTAATTCAACACCACATAGTAAATCTATGTATTAATATGTTTGTGTTTGACAACTTGATTAATGACCCAGTCTGCCAAAATGAGTCTTAAACTGGAACAAGGGTACTTGGTTTAATTTGTAAAGTGAGTATTACGTAATGAAAAAAACCAACCTCCCTTTCCTTTCAAATCCTACTTCAAACCCTTTCCCACACAGAGATTCCCAGAGAATCTCCAAAAACATATGTGGTGCAGCATCTACCATTATTATTAATAGCATTTATTTGTAATGCAGAATTGTAAGGAGCACTAGCCATCACAAAGGAAAAGCCTGAGCACAGATGGGACTGGAATATAGCTGTAAGAGTAGGAAAGTCACTGGAAAAAAAAAAATGGTTGAGCCATTAACAGGTGAAAAAGAACTCTGAAATCCTTATTCTTTATCTATTAAATAAGCAGTAGCTATCTCAATTGCAGCCTCATTTCAGGTTAAGGAAATCATACAAACTATCAAGTTCCCCCACCTGTAACTTCTAAAGTAACGACCACTTAGGTTAAAGCAGTCATAAAAAAAGAAGAAAGGCTGGGCTACAAAAATGAAGTTGCTGACCTGATACAAATAGGCCCTCCTTTTTTCAGAACAAACGAATGGCTGCTTTTGATGTTGAAAAATCAGGCCTCAAAGCTGGTAGCTAAAAAGATGTGATATCCAGTATCCATGTTTTCAAAATTCTTGGCTTACATGTCAAATAAATAATATAAAATGGCTAAACAACAACATTTTTATTTTTGCATTTATCTGTGAAAATCAAAGTACTAACATACTGAATGATTTCAAGGGTTTTGAAGCTGTTGAAGTATAATAAAAAGACTAGATACTGGTTTTACTTCTCTGAAAACGACAGAATCAACTAGTTATGTAAATATTTTCTAATAATTTAATCATAAATATGTTGCAAACAGAATTATTTTCTATTGGTGTTTCTCTTTTGTTCTCTCTAGCCTGCCTGAAGTATGATTTTGGTCCTGCTGGTTGTTCACAGACATAGCTACTAAACCAGAATTTACCAAGTACTTAAAAGCCAAATTAGTGTTTAGCCATCTTTGAGAAAAAAGATCCAGTGACTGTTTCATGATTTATAAATATCCATGCAGAAAGGTATATAAGGTCATAACCAAAACTTTAAAATTAAGTGATTTCCTTTTAATTCTCTCTAGAATAAATTGAATCTGTCAGAAAAACAAATGGCTGCTGTTGCAAGCGAGGCGTTTGCTGGACCTAGTTCACACAACTGCTTGCTTTATTGCTGCTAAACCAGAGAAGGCTGAATCACCCATATAACATGAATAACTAGTTGTGTCTATCCAAGATCTTCTATCAAGGATCTGCTAAGATGTAGTGAGATTTGGAAAAAACAGGTGAGGCTTGACCCAGTAATTTTTACTCCTCTCAGCATGGCTGAAAAACTAACAGGAGTCCTCTGTTCCAAAAAATGCAAACACTTCATGCAATATCAGTTCCCTTTGTAAACCCCAACATCCTTGAATCTCAAATGCCACTAAACCTGGAAAATAAAGAGTGTGGTAGAGATGCCATTAAAGTTAGTTATATTCACACTGGATTTTTAAGAAGCATCAAAACTAACCCAACAACACAGAGTGAATCTGCCTAATAACATGGCATCCCTTTTAGACCCCTTTTTAGGGTGTTGATGTACCAAACCTGCAAGTAAAGTATTTTTAAACAATCCTTACTGTTCTGATTTGGACTTAAATAAATTCCTAGAACTTAACACCTCACTTCTTATTGCACACTGTCTCTCCCTCACCCACCTCCTCAGATATTCAAGGATGTTCTCAGTTTTCACAATTAAATACAGAAAATACTGTTCCTGTACCAGCTTTAATTTGTCGTCCCATCAAAAAACATGTGGTCACTTGATAAGGAGTGGAAAGGAAGAACTGTTGATGAGTGAGTCAGTGCCTGACCGGATGCATCAGCCACTGCTCCCCCTCCAATACCATTTAGACATCTGGTGGCTGGGAAGAGGAACGTATGAGAAATGTGACCACTGTAATTCCCCACAAGCTGTAACTATTACACTGATTGTAAAAGTAGCAACAAAAAAATGTGGTAGCAGAGCTTCCAGGCAATCTGTTAGCAGCACCCAACCTGACAGCATGCTTCAGATTTTTGGAAACAGGGCATCTTCTCTTACCCCTTCAGAGATGAATGGTCAAGTGGGAAAGGGCCTTAGACCTTTTCCTTGAGAAATCAACACAGGTAATATTAGTCCTAGAAGGGATAAAATGGGGCCTACTCAAGAGTGTAAAATGAAAGCATTCAGTGAAATGAGATCAGAGAGTAGTAAAAAAAATTCCATTAATCAGAAAAAAATGTTGGCCACTTCCTGAGAAACATACTCCGCTTTTTGCATCTTTTCATAATGCACAGCCTAAAAATATTATTCCTGCTGCAACTGTTAACGGAGACAGAAGAATGGCAGTCTGTGCTGGAGGCAGCAAGGGAGACATGAGCCAGGCTGGTAGGCTGGGGCCCCACCAAAGGTATGTGCTGCTATGTGCTGTTCCTGGCAGCCCACCCAAGGAGAACGGGTGCGCTGTATAACCAGAGGTGATGAAGAGATGAGGAGGTCCATCAGGGAAACTTCCACCCTACTGCTCTCTATCTGCAACTCCCTCCTGACAGTGTACAGACCCAGATTGCCCCTGTGCCCCACCTTTTCCCTCAGGCTTTAATTTTTCTTGTTAAATTCTCACGTCAGGAGCAGGCAAAGGTAAATTATGTGAGTAAAAGGAGGAGGACAAACTACTTCAGCAGAGCAAGATAACTGAATGAGCTTAAAAACTTACATTCTTTCTCTCCACAAACCCGCCACCACACCACCTGGTACATTTAGGAAAAAAAACTTGTCATTCTTCTGGTGAGGGAAAAAGTTACAGCTAAGACTTACTGGGAAAAGTTCCATGCCTGCTCATTAGTGAATCCACACCACTCCTCTGCTGCTAGGGGAGGAAGTTTCTGGTGTAAGCAAGAAGAGTTAGATGACTTTTTGTGAAGCTTCTCTTTCCTTGGCAGAATTTATTCCGTAATGGTGTTTGAATAATCTGGCTCTGCCCTGCCTTCCTTCATTTATACTCAAAACAAAGGGCTATGTTTAAGACATTCTTACTACAAACCTCAAGAACCTTCAGTGGATTTCCCTGATAACCTGTTCCTCTGCCACAATTTTAAGAAACGAAACACATCTGGAAACTAAAGACTTCCTCCTTCAAAGTCCTGAGCACTCTTACAGGTGATTCTTGTAACTCAGTATCTGGGACATGTTCAGCAACTCTGCCCTAACACTTCTTAAATAAGGAGCTAGTAAGATCAACAAATGAAAAAAAAAAAGAAAAGAAGAAAAAGCTAAAACAGTCCCTGTCTCCTGTGAGATTCTAACTAAAAGCTGGGCTTGTAGATGCAGGAAGCCATTTATTCTCCCTCAGCAGCTGGGTTACTTTACAGATACTGGGCCTCAAAAGTTATGGAAACTTTGACAATTATCTTGCAATGTCTCAAAAAAAGTGAATGAAGAGCAAAACAAGGTCAAGAGCAATCCGTTTTTTAAGCCATCTGTTAAAAATTCACTATCTAGATGAGAAGAAGGCAGCATCTGTGAAAAGTAAATGCACTATTTCATTGCTTTCTAAGTCTTCCTAGGAAGCTATCAAAGACTGCAAGGACTTTCTTGTTTAAACAAGCCTGAGTAAAAGGGAGAGGGAGGAAGAAGACTGGAAATAAAGAAATCCATATAGACCACCCACCAAAATCTGCCATAGTTACGTGATTCTGAATGTTATGATTAATGCATCACCTGATTTTGATTTTACCTGGTGAAGATAGGCAAAGCAAGTAATAGGTGTTCCTTTCTAACAACAAAGGGTGTTATTTTAGTGGTTAATTATATACATATCAGTCATATATATCGCTCTGCCATCAGTAAATCTTTATTACAGGTCTCCAGCTCTCTTTTTTTTTTTTTTTGCACATTTTTCCATCTCTTGTATATATATAAGGGGTTACTATGCGCAAGCAAAGACAAATTACAGATGCATGTGAGAGAAAGATTGAGCAACTCAAACATTAATTTCTGGACACCCAAACATTCCTACACATAGATTCCATATTAATCACTGCCTTAGAAAGGACTGAGATCGTGATGTTTTTATTCTGAATAATAACATGTTTGTACATGAATATGTTGAAATCGCACTGGAAACTTTTTGTTTGTCATTTTGCTGTGCAGACTTCATTTTATGAACTTTCACTGACTCAGACTACAGTGTGGCAGCAAAGTCTTTCAAAAAGAAAAGACTTTAGAAAGGTGTATTTAACTTATACTTAGATTACAGTAACAATTACAGATGTTGTCTTCATGTACGTTCCAAAAGCAACCTGTCACATTCTGATGAACACAATGAACATGTCATGTGAAGAGCAAGAACAGAGAAAGGCTGAGCAAAATTTCATCATATAAGGAAGAATTAATTTTGGTGGCTCACATTCAACAGGTTAGCAGTGCAATTAGGACAAAAAGGCCTTGATAGTTGGATATCAACTATTGGATAGTTGTTATAAGGTGCATTTAGGCTGAACAACTGATTCCCAGTGAAGATCTCCAGCAGCCTGTTGGCTGCTTAAATTACATGTTGAATGTGTTTGGGCCACAGATTTAGAAGACATGAGTAACCTCTTCCAACACAAGAAGTGTTATACTTCAAAATATATTTCACACATTGGCACTGTTCTTTGCCATAAAATAAAACAATTCACTGTCACATGCCCTATAAGAATAGAAATCTAGGGTTTTGGCAAATCAGGAGAGCTAAATATTGCTAATCCATCAGGATTAGGAATCCAGTTTTAAGCTGCCACAGACAATCTGCAAAAAAGTGCGTAAAACCAAACAGGCTTTTACTTTCTTTTATTATCCACTATGAAACTGCCTACTGAGAGAAAGTGGTAAACAAACTATTAATGCTTATTGGTAACATAACTGCAATCTCAAACAGTTTACCATTTTACAGCTTAATGAAGGTGTACATAAATCTTTGAAAACAATTGCCACATGTATTAAGAAAAATTGCAGCCCTTGTTTCCTCTGGGTAGCCAAGGGCTCAAGGAGAATGAAAAATGATTGGACAACCAGGCTATAGCAGAGGAAAAATAACTACTGAAAAAGTAAGTTTGCCTGCTCTGCACCAAGGTCAGACAGCGCTATAAATTGCTTGTGTCAGGGGAGGAACTCCCAGAGCTTTCTTCAAAGAGCCCTTGCTTGCAGAAGAAAGCTTTCTCCAGCATCCTTACTATTTCATATTCCTGAAGGTATATTGTCCAAACGAATACAAAAAGACAAAGGGAGAAAGACAGATCAAGCAATACATGGTTCAGCACATAAAATTCACATTTTCTCTCAAAGCAATTGGAATGTAAAATTCTTCAAGCTTTCTCCAAGTTTGCTAAAATTATGTTGGAAGTAAGGAGTACAAACTGCTGCAGTAATAATTAATAATGGCAAATGCATATTTGCTGCTGTCACTGCACAATGGTTATAGTTTTTAAGAGCAGCAAATGAGACAAGCATGAATGGAAGATTGAATTCCTATGAGGAATGTTACAATACACAGTAAAGCACAGTCTACTCCTCTTGACTTAAGAATGCAAATCTTTCTGAAGAACTGTTTCTTCTTAGTTACATACATCTTGAACTTTCCACTCAACCCAATGATGAAGCAGTGTATTCTTTCACCTGCCAACAGGATGCAAGAGACTGCAGGCATGCGAAATGGGAGGAGCAGAATCAAGGGCAGACAGGAGCTGTTATCACCCAGATCTATGGTAAACAGTGATCACACACTGGTTCAGTGAACTGCAGTAACACTGAATGCAAACTTTAACACTACTATTAACAGGTATCATCATTGGCTTTCCATGATGGGACCAGGCATAAGAGCCAACAAAGAGCATACAAACTTACTTGGAGTGAAAATGCTCGTAAAGCAGGAATAGGGATTAAGGCAGCCATAAAGAAAGCAGTAACATTGCTGATAGATGTAAGGGCTACACTTGCTCCTGTTCGCTTCAAACATTCACCTGTTCTGTCCTGCAAAATAAATGATGTATCTTAAAAGTCAAGTGAATAAGGTGATGTCCTGCAAACGAAGGGGTCATCTGACAGATATAACACAGTAACAGTGAAAAAATATTACAATGAAATTCTGAACACAGGTGTGCATTTGAGAATAGTGAGAATAAACAGTATACAAAGTACTCTGTTTAGGAGAAAAGCAGATGGCACATGAAGTGTTCATGCTGTTTGTGGGTAGAAAATATTATCAGAGCTGATTCAGAACACAAAACTAAATGGGTTTATATAGGATATAAACCCATTATATCACTGTCGTTATATCAAATCCACTATATCAAACTGACATTATATCAAATATATGTGTATTTAAGTAGGATGTATTTTCCACTAGTCCCACTTGGTGTTCCCATTTTTCAAGCAAAATAAGCACGTATTAACAGCATGAGGCATAACATACCTATGTATCTTGAAGAAGTATGTAAGAAAAAAAAAAAACAAACCACCAACCCAAAACCCAGACACCACACACAAAAAACAGAGGGAAATCAAGATAAACACATGACCCTTTCCCAACCCAACAGGCTATTTTGAAGCATATGGAGGTTGTAGTAGACTGAGTTGTAGTGCCTGCATGCCAAATCAGCTGGAAAGAGCCCAAGAAAGACACTGCTTGTACAATACAGCATCAACAAATATACACTGCTTTTAAATTGCTTGTAGTTTGGATATGAAACTTTGGACTGCATGTGAAAAGGTCAATAAAAGGAAAGAATCATAGAACTGATGACACCATAGATTTCATAACATTAATATGTTATACTTTGAAATGTTATAGTCAACTACAAACACCAGAACAGAAGCCCCCCCAAAAAATTGAAAATAACTCAAATTTAAGACCAAAACAAATAAGTAAAGCCAGTAGTTGATACAAAAAAAGAGAAATCTTTGTTTTCTAAGCTCTCCTTCTCCTCAATCATTACACATTCAGATTTTTGCATTCTTCCATTGAAAGCATTCTATCATTTAATTGTCAGACTTGTATTTGAGTTTGTTCCTAAATTTACACTTACTTTTGTTGAAATTTTGGGCAGAATTTGGACGACAAAAATTAGTCTTTGTATGACAATTATACATTTTAAATTTCAAGTCAAAATAAATCTAAGACACTATTAAAAAAGAAAAAAAAAAAGAATCTGAACCTTCCAAAACATTCTATGATCACATGTATTGCCATTATTTCCTATTTTGACAGAAATAAGAATTTCCAGACCCTAGGAAAAGCGTTTGAGAAAATATATAGGTTTTTCTAATCACTGCTAATTAATTCTGGATACAGTTATCTTTTCCTACATAACACCTTTCATTTTATCTTCCCCCAAATCCCCATTCGTTATTACCTCAAATGGAATTCTCTTATTCTGCCCTGTTTCACTAAATGCATGTGCCAGAAGGAAAACATCATCTACACCAACTCCAAGAGCAAGAAAAGGCAAAACCTTGGGGGAGAAACAAACAAAAAACAAACAAGAAAGCTGTTTTATGATCTGCCATGCAGCTACCCATTAAATGGCTAATTAAAGCAACTTACATTACACTATTCACAAATCCAAGGGTAACATGAAAATCAAAAGGATGTGATACAGCTATTAACTTTTATTCTGGAATACTGCTGAGGAACTTGCAGCATACCGTTTACAGGTACACAAAAAATGATTCAATTTTGGGGTAGACAAGAAATATCTGACAATAATTCAAGCTGTAGTAAAAATATTTGCAAAATCTAAGCATCCTGATAATTCAGATGTAAAGACAAAACCTACAACTTATTATGTACAACTGGATGCCTCCACTCATGCTGGGAACAGAAAAATCAAATAACCCAGAATCCAGTAATTATACAAACTGCATGATATTTGCCTTTCAGTATCATTTTACAGCATGACCACATAATTTCTTACAGCAAAAGCTATGAGATGGGAGAAAGGCACAAATAAAAATCTCATGCCAAAATACTTTTGCAGGTTTTTTGCCCCCTAAAGATTCAGTTGTGTTCATTTACTAGCAGAGTACTTGTAATTTAACAGCAGACTTGTGTCTCCTAAATACCTGAGTTGTGGCAGCATTAAAGGAAATTCCAATCAATGAGCACAGGCCCAATCCTGCAGCCACTGAGAGTGCAACCAACAAGACTCCTGCCAGCCCCACGGCACCCTGAGACTTGGCACAGTCCCACCGCAGCATTGTTAAACAGGCGTAGGCAAGCTAAAGCAAGGGGAGGGGGAAGAAGTTGAGGGGAAAAAAGCAAAATATCAGAATGGATCCTTGTCTAACAGCTATCTCTTATCAACCAAAATACGAACATTTTTAAATAGAATAGACACATCGCAAATGTCACACAGAGAAACAGGTGACAAGCCTGAGACAAGTTTACAAACTGTAGTTGATATATATATCTAAAATGTTCTGGACTGCTGATTGGTAACAATAAAATATTTAATCCCTGCTCTACTACCAGAGAAAATTAAATACATTTATTTTATTACCATTAGTAAGTAGCCACTAGCTACTCTGATAACACTGACATCAGAAAATGACTTTAGGATGTCATCTAGGGTGGTCGTAGTAAAGGAGAGCACCTTCTGAGTAGAGTTTTGTGCAACACTTTGATGAACAACCTATGAAAAGAAAAATAAAATTAGTTGTGACTAAAGAAAAAATTTATTACCATCTTCTACAGCACACATCTGAAATCAGCTACTTTAGACTTAATGTCCCTGCGAAAGCCAGCACCCTACACAGAGATTATGCTGATGCTACACAAATCTGTTTGCAAACTACTGATTATCAGACACGAATTTGCATCTTTCAGGAAAGGCTATTGCTTTCCTAGCCCGTTCCAAACGTTTAACTGTAACACTCCTCCCGTAACTCCACCATGCATTTACTGCAGTATGAATTTTGCCTTTAGCCCAAGCCCAGCAATCTCTCAAGTACTCCTCTTTCCCCCTCCCCGCCTGGGCCATTCACAGAGGTCAGAAGCAGTGCAGCAGAGGTCAGAGCTTGGGACACAGAGACCATGTACTGTCACACAGCCTTCCCACCAGGGCTGCTGCTGGGAGAGCAGCCTGTGACTGGCTAATGTTTTCCAGACACCCTTAGAATAACCATGCCAACCAAAAGTTTTGAATGCCAGCTAACTCTCTGGTTCTTTTTCAGCCCCAGCAAACCAAGTGTCCCAGACAGCAAAGAGCAAAACTTTCATGGCTTCTCATATGTGAATAATAAGCAGCTCCTTCATTGGAGGGGAGGAGGCAACTTAAAAACTGCGTGGCAATAACTCAGTTCTAGTTTAAGCATCTTCCTTGAAGAAAAGCTGTGACAGAAGCCAGTGGATCTTTGCAGGACTTCATAGTATGTTATCTAGGTTATTTTTAATTTTACCTCAACATACATCCTCTGCCAGGCTTCCAGAATTGCTGCTGCCTTATCCTCATTCCAGTTGATATGTGAAACATATTCATACCCCTTGAAGTGCTCATACATTTGCTTAGGAGTCATTAACTGAAACATGGTTTGCAAAGCCTGGGCACTGTGACATGGAGAGAAGAGCATAGAGAAGGAAGAGGCATAAAAATGAGCATTTTCAGGAAATTATTTTTATGACATCAAGTCACAAATGAGACTCTAACAGGAGCTTGCATGAGTTCTTGTTTTATAAGGCACATGTTTGTATTAAAATTTAACAGAGTATAATTATTCTACTGTGTATCTGATGCATCTGTACTGGTCTGTGCAAATATTGAGGCTAAATCTGGTTTCACTGAAGTTAATGAGAATTTTGCCGTCATTTTCAATAGGATCAGTTTCAGGAGCAAAGAAAGTAACCCTACAAATCAGTTATAAAGATCATGATTGACAGACAGATTACTGTGAGGATGCCACAGGAACACATATTTCTATGAGATCTTGTAAATGCTGTTGGCAATTTGTCATTTGAATACCTTGATCTCTTTCGTCCCTTGGAGACAAATGCCAGATTAAATTCCTGATGCCTGACAATCTGCAAGGACTACACAATGAAAACCACTATCCATCTTGAATTTCCACAGTGTGCAAATGTAACCAATAGTTTTAGAAGATTAAGGAACTATCTTATTTTTCATTAAAAATGCATAATTTGGCTACTTGTTGAAAGAATTACCAATGTTTAGTGTGCATGTAAAAAAGGTCAACATTCATATTAAAAGTTCTAGTAAAAGTTCTCTATATTATATATGCAAGAACTGTAGAATCACAGAATGGCTTGGGTTGGAAAGGACCTTAAGATCATCCAGTTCCAGCCCCTCTGCCATAGGCAGGGACACCTCACACTAGATCAGGTTGCTCAAAGCCTCCTCCAACCTGGTCTTGAACACTGCCAGGGATGGAGCATTCACAAATTCCTTGGCAACCTGTTCCAGCTCCTCACCACCCTCACAGTAAAGAACTTCTTCCTTATATCTAACCTAAATCTCTCCTGTTTAAGTATGAACCCATTACCTCTTGTCCTATCACTACAGCCCCTGACGAAGAGTCCCTCTCTGGCATCCTTGCAGCCTGCTTTCAGATACTGCAAGGCTGCTATGAGGTCTCCATGCAGCCTTCTCTTCTCCAGGCCCCAACTTTCTCAGCCTGTCTTCATATGGGAGGTGCTCCAGCCTCCTGATCATCCTTGAGGCCCTCCTCTGGACTTGCTCCAACAGCTCCATGTCCTTCTTATGCTGGGGACATCAGAACTGCACCCAGTGGGGTCTCGAGAGAGAGCAGAGGGGCAGAATAACCTCTTTCAACCTACTGGTCACACTTCATTTAGCTTAGCATGGTCTACAGTTTTCAGGACAGTTCTATTTCACAGGCTTTTTTCCCCACTGAAGTCCAATATTCCATGACTTCTTCAAGAAGTCTGAAACAAACAAGTTTGTTTTACTGCTCAAAACATAGACATAGAAACAGACTTTTCTCTATACTGATCCTGAACAAGAAGTTCAGTGGAGATTCTGGAATTCTGACAAGTCAAATGAATGCCACATTATCCAAATTGTTTTTCCTCCTCCTTTTACTTTGATGGTACTTCAAAACATGCTCAAAAGTGTTCAGTGCTTTAAACACTGTTCAACACACATTCTATAAATAAAATTGCCAAGAAAAAGCTTTCTTTCTGAGCAACGTACATTAGCATTCTGAGGTTAGAAGCAGGAAGCAATGACTATTCCTTAAATTTAAACTACCTAATCACTTTTAAGTTCTTTCTCTTGAGACATGTCCTCCTAAACTGAGATTCATGAAGGGCAGTAGATTTTGCATGATCCTCCCCCATACCCCAGAACTCAAACTCTAACAAAGAAAAACTTTGACGTTTTCTTTAAACATTTACCTGACAAGTTTACCAGAACTGTTCTTGACTGTACCACCTATAATTAACTCCTCTTGCCAATGCATATATTTTCTCGACAGTCCATAGCATCCACCACTCAAAACAGGGGCTACATCAAGAGGCTAGAAAAAGTTTTTAAGAAACAGTTAATCAGTTTCATATCTTTAGACAAACTCATACCCTAATTCAACACCCAATATACCAGAATAACACGCATTAAACACACAATCCAGGAGATCTAGGAAGAGAAATGTTTTCAACAAATCAGACTGAACAGATCAGATGGATACGTGTAGACGAGACTGTAATTTCTCCACAGTGTGAAGTAATTGATAAAGGGACACATAAAACTGGGGTCTGTGACTTCAAATTCTCAAAAAAAGTCAGCAAAACTGACGCTACTTTGAAAGAAGGCTTTGCTGCACTGCACAAGCATATAGTGTCAGCTGTATTCCAGAAGTGGCTATGTCAAAGGCATCAGGTTTGCTCAAGTGCCACATCACCACATTGCCATTCTCAGACCGTAGCTGACAAGTGCACTCTCAGTTTAAATACATGGGCTCAAGCACCGTACCACAGAATGAGGGAAACTTCATAACTGCGGGCTAAGTGCATGTAACAGGAACAGAAAGAATTTATCACTCAAGAATACAAACTATATCTAGCTTGGAAGAAAATGGTACCTTCTTTTCTCCTCTCTCTCACCCCCACCAACCTCAGCCACACTTGAAAAGATATACACAAGGACAATGAAACTCACTTTAGTGGAATTTTTATTGGGAGCTGTAATTGGGCAATCGGGATCAGCAGGATTCAAGCAGGGTCGATCCATATAACCATGACCAACCTCTGCTTTATTCAGCATTTCTTCCCAGCTCTCCACTTGGTAGTTTATTTTCTTTAACTCTTCCAAGAATTCTAAGGGGTCAAAGTTGATCCACTGTAAAGGAGGCTTCCCTCTGCAAGAAAAACCAGGAGAGAATGACACACACAGAAAAGACAAAAGAAGTACCAAAACAAACATACTTTTAAATTTCATATTTGCACAAATAAACGAGTTATTTTCCATTATAAGGTAAAACTTTTTCCCATAAGTTTGTTTTGTAAAATGTAAGGCATGTTTTAATTAGATTTATGTACTTTTCTTGCAGCCCAGTTGCAAATTTAACAAAAATATTCAGGTCTTAAAAAGAACTGTGGAATAACCACAGGTCAAAAATACTTCCATTTACAAGCAAAGCAAAACAAATCATCAAGCACCTAAATAACAAAAAAGCAGCCAACTGCTGCTTCAAAGAATTAGGGGGGGAGGGGAAAGGGAAAAAAGAGGGAGCTGAGGAAAGAAAGTCTTTCTCATAGTATCAGATTACTTCTTGCTAGTCTACTAATCATCTTGCAAATGTAATCAATCAATATAACTGATCTTTGTTTAACAATGCTGCTCTCCTTCAAATGACCTGGCAGCTTGACTATCAACCATCAAGCTCTCCTGCTACCATGGTTGTCACCACTATCGCTGTCAAGTCTTCCACCCCCCACTCCTGAATTTGTGATGTTGACAGACTAGAAAGGCTTTTGGCTGCCTTATTCTGCGATTCAAACCACACTGTATCTGCTTAACCAGGCTTAAGTCATTATTCTGAATCTCCCAACCAGAAAACACAAAACCCCTTATTTCCCCATCTAAAACTGTACACTAAAGGTTAGAAGATGGCCATTGCAAATTGCTTTTACAGAGACATGCAAACCAGGACAGAAACAATAACTTAAATGCTAACTCTTGCATAATTAACAGAAAATGCCTGCACAGATTAACAGTTAACTCTTTAAAGGATTCAGGGCATATTATATCACACTTGTAAACTGTGAGAAACCACCCATAAAAGATACTATATGGTTTCTTTAATGATCTTAGAAGCAAAGGATTTGCTCTTTAGTCCTCAGGAAGACTTGAGATTTAAGCCAAGACATTTTCTTAGGAATTCCCAGCCAACTAAGTTTTTGGGGGGAGGGGGAAATGAGGGGAGAGAGGTGGTACATACACAAAATCAAACCAAACCAAAGCAAACACCAGAAACAAGTTTATCTCAGGGAGGAAAAAAAAAAGACACACAATTCTTAAAGCTTGAATTCAGAAAAACTTTTCTGCATGCTCACAGAAAGGGAAAAATAAGGTAGGATTTAAATCAATGCTATAAATCATCTCTTAGAAAAAGGAAAATCTTTTGTCAGTGGAGGAAAAAATAACCAAAAATCCATGTGTATTTTCTGTAGAGACAGTACACTTTGTCTTTTATTTTTCTGCTAAACCAGAATTTGAGTAAACAATGGGAATGCAACTGAAAAATCATACACAGTTACACAATAAGAAGCAGTCAGACCAGACTTCATTATAACAGAAAGTTATAAAAAATCATGCTTACAAAAGATAGGCAGTTCCTGACTGTAGCTTTGCTCCCTCCCAGAAGCAGTCCAAAGGAGTGATAATTAAGCAAGGATAAAGATATTCTATGATCTGTCAAAACCAAAAAGGGGAAAACCACAGTTATACTAAAATATAATCAAAAGAGCACAAGCTGAATCATGAAAATAGACGAATCTTGTAACCAGGTGCTGACTGCACATACCTGGTCCATGTAACCTGCTTCTGTGATGAGTTCTCCTGATTTGTAACACAAATGTTCCAATTTCCACTGTCTGTAAGAAACAGAAAGAACAAATTTTTTTCTCTCTGGGTTCAGCTGTAACAGTTATTTTTCTCCTTCTTAGTAGCTATTGCAGGACATTTTCTTATACAATTATTGAAAAATTATCTTTAAAATGTAATAGACATTTAAAATTGTAACTCAGATACACATACTGGCCTCAAGCAGTAAGTAAAGCATTGAGAAAGGCAAGTAGTATTCAGCATAGATGAAAATGCCTCACCAAAAAAAAAAAAAAAAAAAGGAAATGCCTTTCTTTTTGTAGTTACAGACAAGATATTTGTTTCAGTTATTCTCACACTCTCTGTAAAACTCATTAAAAACAATGGAGCTGCTTCTGGATGTTCAGGCTAGTCAATATCTGTTAAAAGGACAAAAATCCACCTTTATATAAATGAGACTGTTTGTGACTTAAGATGCCACTCAGTGACAGAAGTGAGAGAGAAGCCAGCTCCAGCTCAGAAGACTAGACTATTCCCAGCTGACCCACAGATGCAGAAGAAATGAAATCATTATGATTTCTGCCCTCCTGTTTCAGCTATGAGTCAACTTCCACTGCCATGACTTCTAAGACCTTAGAGAAGGCAGGATCTGGGTTAAAGATAAATGGAGCTTCAGCATTAGTTCATTGAGGCATCAGCTGGATGTGCTGAAAAGATGGGCTAAAAGACAGGGGGCTTCATACCTCACAGGCAGCACCCCTAGGCAGATAATCATGTAAGTAGAAACCCCAGAGGAACCACTTTTCAGGGAGACATCTTACTAGCCTAAAGCTGGTACCTTACTAAGGTGCACCTTTATTATTTTTTGTTGGACCACACACAGCCTCCAACCTTCAGTTGCACACATAGACACTCTGAAGACCAGCTGTACTATGTTATTAAACAGCTATTATTTCACCCACTGCCATTTCCCTTTATATCCGAACTATTAGATGGATGGTAACCTGTGCTGCTGATCACAATCATTATGTACCTCATGATGGTGTCAGCAACTGAATTCAGCTCTAATATGGAGGGGTTTTCAATGTGAGGAATCCCAACCATAAGATCCTATGTTTAAGAGTATAGACACCACTCCTTTACCAAGACCAATGCTGGATACTGCAGCGCTGCCCATAGGGGTACACTCTCACAGTCTCTTCCAACCCCACTTACCCCTTCTTATTTGTTAAAAGCCAACTTGTCACCACTATGATGGCACAAAGTCAAGTATCAGAAACCAGTGACACTCAAATCAAAACACAGCCCAAAGTGAAAGGCTCTGAAGTGCTGTTTAAAAATAGATGGAGGGAAGCATGTGCCCACTTTTTAGCTGTTAGAGATGGCAAGAAAACTTTTGCTTTTTCACTTACCTGTTGTACATATAGACATGTACTCTGCTGGCCTGAAGTGCAGAGTCAAGGTGCTGTCGGAGTGCTTCTGTTGTTAGTACATTAGCACCATCTTCCTGTGGAGTCTGGATCATGAGCTGAGGGTTAAACATGGCCTCTTCTCCAATCTTCTGCCGTGTGTAATTTAACTCCCGACTCACTCGTCCACCAACTGATGGATAAATATCAACAGCTTTGTTATTAGCCAGTGACTGTTTATTCTAGATTCACTTGATGAGCACTCTCCTGTCAGAAAAACTTGACCATCATGTTTATGCGTTATTTGGTCTCAAACTGATGACAGTATAACTTTAAAACTAATATTTGAGTAACACTGCAAAAAACCTATGTTCCTCATTAACCTACCATTGCCTCCCCTGCACTAAAACACTGACGTGTAAACTGGAGCCTCAAATACTTTTGTCTATATTATAACCAATATCCCATATGTAAAAATTAAAAAAAAGCAAGCAAAAAAGAAAAACCTTTTCCTTGCAGACCAAACCAAATGCTACCTACACTTTCTTACACTTGTATAAACAGTCCACTCCAATAGCACATTTCAAGATAAATGGTTTTAATTTACACTCTTCTCCTAAATAGTTTGGCAAAGGCAGAATGCTTCTCTTCAGTTAAGAAAGGGAGGAGCAAAACAGTAAGTGTGCAGGAATACTTCTTCCAGCCTTAAATAAAATTTAAAAAAAAGGGGGGGAAATAATTACCAATTTCACATGAAGAGATGCAGTTGTGAGTGCAGCAGACACTAGTTTACTCCAGTGGTCCAGAACCTGCACAACATGCTGTGATACAGGGGATCATTCATGAGCAACATCTGTTTTTCAACCCTTGTGAGCTGAATGGTGTGCCCCATAGTAAGACATGGTGGGGATTTGGGGGGAGAAGAAAAAAGAAAAGGGCAGAGAGAAGCAGTAGAGTTGACAGGCTCTAGAGGGAGCCACATTCAATTTGCCTTGACAGAAAATATCAGGTGAGAATTGAAAATTATCTTCCCTCTTACAAAAAAAGCATTCAGCTAGAGTTCATCTACTTTATACAATCTCCCCTTTAGTGTCTCCAACAAATGCACGTGGGAGGCAGGGTCAATTAATTAGCTGAATCAAGACCACATCCAGATGAGGAGGACAAGAATACCACTAACATGTTGTTTCCATCCCTTACAATTTACTACCTTTATTGCTCTGCTGAGTCCAAGCTACAGACCTGGTCTAATTTGTTACATTTTTTTTCAGCCCTAGTCAGCTTGGCACTGGTGATCTGAATTACTGCCAAGGTTTAGCTCTGCAACAGTGTGAACAGAAATTAGGCATGTACATCTATCTCCTCCTGGGTTGTATAGCAGAAAACTGATCAGTAACCAGTTGGCAGCACAGGAGATGGCATTCCAAAGCCTGAACAGGGACATACTTTTTCAATCACTTGGGCCTTCAACCCACCCGTAGCCCCCTGGAGCTAAAAGGACCACCAGGCAAGAAGCTGGGCCCCTGCAAGGATAAAGCTGTCAGAATGAGACCCCCAACAATTAAACCATACAGTCATTCTGGCATGAAGCATTGCTTAATTTCTTGTTCAAGAATTCTTTGAAGAAATAAGTGTTTCCACAACACACTCCATTTTTTCAGCCTGTCACACGTGCATTACCTCCGTCCTCCAAATAAACAGTGACCAGTTCACAGTAAGGAAGGAAAAAAGAAAAACCAAAGCACAACTTCCTTACCCAGAGTCCCTTTACAACTTCTTAACATCCCTCTTAGTAGAGTGGGAGAATAGACAATCACTGAGACTGCATATGCATGGTAACAAAAAGTTATTGTTAACTTTTATCAAGAATTAAACCCTGAAAGTACTTTCACTCATCAGGTTTGTGTTCATGCCACCTTTCTCCACCAACCAGTGGTCTATGAAATACTAACAAATTCTGCTTCATCTTATAGGAATATAGGCTGGGGGTAAGGGAGAAGAGTTCTCCTAATCTGTAATTCTTTGAACCAGAGCTTTGTTTTTCAGTCCTTTACACCGCAAATGTTTCCAAAGGCAAAATGTCCCTCTCCCTCTTTTGTGTCTCAATGCCAGTCAAGACAATAACGGCCCAGTTTTACGAGGGCTGTGGAGTCTACCATAAACTTCTGATGCTATATTCTTTCCCATTCTACCCACAGTTTCCTTTTGAATTTAACCAGGACTTGAACCAACAAATCATACTTCATGCAAGACAAAGGGTGGCATTCCTATCTCTGCTGAAAGTGACTAACTGTTTACTATCAACAGAAATGATTGCTTCCTAATCAAGGTGCTGTCAAACCACATTAACTTCACTGAACAAGGCAGATTTAGAATTCAGAATTGCATAACACAAGTCAGTCATCAGAACAGAAGCTGTTTTTTTTCCCCTTTTAACATTCAAAACAGGAATAGCAAAACCACCCAAGAAGGCAGGCGCACATTCCAGAACCCAGCAGTAGATCCACTCCACATTCTTCTTAAAGCATTACACCATTTAATTATTTCCTTGATGGATCTGTTTTGTATGTTTCTTCAGCCAAATAGAGTACAGGCAATTGTAGGTACTTTATACATAACACTTTATAAGGTAACACCCAGGTACTAAGAAATTATAAACGTAGATTGCAGAGAAAAATTCTGACTGCCAAAGTTAGATTATGTGAAAATACGTGGACAGACCAGAAGCAAGTGGATACATCAGTGGCCTTTCAACATAAGAGGAACAATAAAGAGCAAAAGGGAATTTAAAAAGTTTCTACCAGTTATGTTTTCATTTATTTTAATTAAAAGTTTGCAAAGATCACTGGAAGCTGCCATACCCAGAGATCTTAAGCCTTCACAATCGGCACAATCGGCTGAATATGCTCTTTCTAAAAATCAAGTCCCTTGTTGCCTTTTGGGGGGCTTTTTTTTCAGACTACTCATAGCTGGTGCAAAAAAACTAAGAGAGAAACCACTGAAATGCACCTGAAGCCTCTCACCTTACTGTGCTGAAGTACTATGCAGTACTATGCTAAACACACACACTTCACAGAAAGTCATTTTTTTGCAATTGCATGAAAAAAAAAACCAACAAGATAACACACATTATAGTAATGGGATTTCCATACTACAGGACAAAATGATATAATGGAAAACATAACCAGGGAACAAAATTCTGGTGTTTTGTGATTTTCCTTTATGGAGTGCTTTCATATATTTGGTGACAACATTTTACACTTAAAATGCTACTGATTTAAATTGTACTTATGGAATACAGTACCATTATTTCCCATTTTATTCCATGTCAAAGACAGACAGAACTATTTCACTTTAATATCCAGGTGACAAAATCCACGTCAGTCTCCTTTTTCAATATATCAAAAGCCACTTGGTGACATTAAGTCCTGTTTTACATGATTCCTTATGACTTAGTGCCTAGAGTTGGTAACACATATTCCCACAAGCCAAAATGCTGATTTAAATAACAGATCAGTAAGTTGTTTCATGGCCAGTGGTAACACAATTCAGCAGACTTGATGATCTTAATGGTCAGTTGATTCTATGATTCTATCATTCCAACAGTGTCATCAGATTCTGGGTGTCTGCTTACTACACCTGCAATGTAGTCTGCCTACTAGCCTAGAAATGAGATACAATGCCAGCTCTACAATTTTGCTAACAGATTTTTAAAAAGGGGTAAAAAAATCACAACAAAGTAGTAATATCATGTCCTAGCACCATTTCTTACTTAATATCAGGTCCTAATTCTCAGAAATATGTTTGAAGACCAGTGTTCAATGTGAGATAGTTTTATTGACAGCATCTTTTTTGTTGAATATTACTCCTTCTTAAAATAATGTGGGTTTTTTCTCCAGAGAAGTGGAAAGTGTCTTCCCCTTCCCCCCCACCCCAGGCTTCCTTCTTAGCATTTTGCTGTAACACATGAGATCTGCTTTGAACAAGTTAGCACCCCATACCATGAAACACACTGCTGCTCCTCCTAAACTTCCACACTGACTCAAATAGAAGCTGGTCAAGGTACTAAATTCTTTGCCCTTTCTGAGTGGCTGGAAGAGAGCTGTAATTGTCAGCGTGGATGCTGGATTGTTAAGAACTATGTAAGGACCACCATGTCTCCCTCCCCCAAGAGCAATGAACAGCTGTCAGGTGGTAACAAGTTTTAGTCACCCTTAACTTGAGGCAGACCTGAACCCGTGACCTAGAGGTGAAAGGCTCTAGATCTCACTACGAAGCACTGAGGTCACAGTCCCAGTGTTTCAGTAATCACACATTAAAATGCTTCAGCACATCTTGAGTGAAAAACCCAGAAAAACAAAACTGCTTGTCTCCAGTGTATCTCTGAACAACACGTATGCACCCTCCAATGACATAAGAGCAAAATCATATTTGTTTTCACTGGCACAATTCCTGGCAAATTTTCTTCCACTGACTTATTGACAATTTCAGGGTTACTGGGTCATTCAGTATGTGCTCATTTCCACTGTGAATGCCAGTGTCTTACCTATGTCTTTGTCACAACCAGCATTCAAAATTTACATGTCATTACATTAACATGCTTTTAAAGAACTCTGGAAACCACCACTAGGAACTGCAGTCTCTTCTGCACTGAGTAGTTTCAGTATTGACTTCTGCTGCAGTAAGAGATCAGTCCTAAATCAATGAGTGATAGCTGAAAATCACTGCTAGTTAATTTACTGTCTGATACCTGAAAAGGCAGGAAACATTTATTTCTCAGAATATCTGAAATGTTCCATTTCATGTTACTGGAATTGCATCACATACCCTGAGGTTTTGTTATTCTTTTCAGACATGAACGCTACCTCTATTAACCATTCGTCGCCTTGTGCGCAACTGAGCCACAAGTTGCTCAGCAAGCTCCCTCTAAAACAGAACATTCTTTACAGCCAAACACTTGGGATAAAAATGCTTGCCTACCAATGTGTAGGACTGACAGGCAAGATTTCCAGAAACACCCACTGGGTTTGGAGCCTAGGTTCTTCCCTTACAATCCCTTGAAGTACATGAACGTAGCAAAACCTTCTGGAGAACCTCCTTTCTGAAGACTATGGGCCTTAAGGTGTTTCCACGTGAACACTTGTTGGAGGGCTGACATATTTCTGCTTTGTTTGAGCAAAACCATCTTTTCCTCTTTTCTAGGACCATACATGTGTAGCATTAAAGAAATCCAGACCAACTCTTTGACAGCAACAACTCAAAGCAATAAAACAATACATGTAATATCCACAGGCACCTCACACAAACAGTGTTTTCATTTCATCCCTACAAAAAATGCAGATACTTTCTGATAAATCAGATGTGTAGATTAGCACTCCTTACAATGCTTACATTATGGTCTGAGCATTAGACAAGGCAGGCAACCTCTGCAATTTGCAGTATTTGTTACGACCACAACAGGAAACAAAAAGAAAATAAAACCCCTTCATGACTCAGTAACCATATAAAAACAAAGACTGAGAATAATATCCCAATGTGTTCACCCAAGACCCAATGTTTACCAATCAATCCAAAGAGCAGCAGTGTGCAGAGGAAGACAAGAACAGCCCAGGCTCACAGGGAGACCACACAGCCCCTCCTGTGCGATGCTCTCCACCCGGGGCAAGTTACTGTGCTGTGGAAAGCTGCAGGCACCTTGTCTTCTCACCCTTCATCACCCTGTCCCTGCCAGGATGGGCACAGGAAGGGTTTTTTGTCTTCATACTTCTCTCCCTGGCAACCTACATAGCCCGTCTTCCTCAACTTTGATTGCTATTAAGGAATTTCTTGTACTGCACTTTCTCAAGTAGTCTCTCTCCTTGTGCTGTTGCATTGGGCATCCCTATTACATGCATACACAGGTGTTACTCAAGAACTACAAAATGAAATTAGTTTCAGCCCATTACAATGGTGCACAGATAAGCCAGTCAGCCACAGTTTTACCTCCCTGTCATAACTATGTACCAGGATTAGAAATGTTTGCACCTGCCACACAGCAAAAGGCAGTACCTAATGACACCAATGACAACTTCTATTTTTGTGCATCCTTGATAAAGGATCTCATGAAAGTAAAACATGGAAGCCAAATATTACTCACACAGGATCGAAACCTCCTATAAAGAAACTGAGATAGAGAACTGAAGTTCTCTGGCAGGTATGAAGATTACCCTGCCCTTTACTGGGCATGGAAAAATAATGGCCTTTTGATTTAAAGCTTCCTGTTGCTCTCTAGGGAGTTCTGCCTTTGCATTCTCTCAGATGTTTCAGCTTGTCTGTGCTGCTCTTTGTCAGCAACAGAATATAGTTTTTCTGCACACAGTCAGCATTAGTCAGCATCCTGACAGAAGAACAGAGAAGACAGCACCTTCCTCAGAATTATCATTCTCTAGGCCTGACTGGCAGAGTAGAGGGGTAACACTGTTTGGTGGGAGGAAGTGCAGCACACTTCCATTGACATCTAAGTCAGTACAAGAAATGGGACTAATTGACATGTCCATTTCTCAAACTTTTAAAACGCTGACTACTTGCAGAATCAGAGCTGCTATTGGTTTACATGGTTGTATTTTTAACTACTGAGTGTTCAATATTATAATGTATTTGATGCATCTGATACTCCAATGATACTAAGAATGGCTCTCATAAACCCATTGGGATTCCATTATAGAAAAAGTTTTGGTTACCTGCAATAATTTCTTTTCTGCTCATTTATTTAACTATGCAAAATAAAGACTTCACAGTGAGTGACTAAAATTGAGCTACTGAAAAAAAAAAAAATCTGTTGAGAAATGATGAGCTTACAAGAGCTAGAACACAGTGGTAAGCAATCAGTGTCTTAAGGAGAATACATGGTAATGCAATGGCCTGTGCAACAGCTCAATGAAAAACTGTCATCTTTATCACACAATTAGACATGATCTCTGGCAGGACTGGACTATGGCAGTCAGAAATTCCACGCAGTGTCTAGGTTTTCTCGCACAGCATTTTCCCTACTGAATACACATATTTTGCGTTACAACAGTATGTATGGAATAGTGATGGTTGTATCTGTCCAAGTTAAGACAGCCTGTGCCATACCATCTCCCTTCCCAACGTCCAGTTGGACACTCTATGCTTCTTCTTCTTCTTTTCCTCCAACAAAAGGAGGCCCTCTGTCTAGAATATTAACACATCGCATGTGAAGATGTAATCAATTTCAATCTCTCTTTAGCACCACGGACTTCTAGAAAATCTAGAAGCAATGTGACCATCTCAACCATTTTTGTCACAATGAGAACAAGATAACACAAGGTTCTTAGTTTTTGCTTAAAAAAGAGAAGAAGCAAAGATAAAAGATAAAAAGACTATGGCCTAAAAATGCAAAAAAGTTACCAAAAAAAAACCCCCAAGAACGATGCACTTCAAAATGCTGTTTTTTATCTCCTGAACCATCATAAGATATGAA